>NC_140305.1:5694280-7089280 GCF_964211825.1 Aythya ferina
TCCTGCAGTTGCATATACTGCATAGCCTGCTTTTTTTTTTTTTTTTTTTTTTTTTTTTTTTCCAAGAGTAAATTGAAAAGAATCAGAACTGCAAGAACTGCAGATTAAAAATTTTTTAAAATGTCTTTATTTTTTGGTGTTGATTGTATTTGCATAACAAACCAAATTGCAGAGTTAGGAGGATATAGTGTGTTCTCTTCTGCTTTCCCTTATCTAATTTACTGAGAGATATGTTAGCAAGAAATCTCTTTTCTGTCCTGTTGTAGACAGAAGTGTTCATAGATCAGAGATGATAAGGAATATTGTAATAATGGGAATCTGAAAATACAATACAGCTGAATACATGTGTGTATGTATACATCCCATCTCATTGTGTTCATTTATGTTTCTAAAAGTATTAGTCCAATAAATTTTGTGTTCTGTTAATATGAATTATTTATTAAAATAGTCTTGCTTTGTGCACCAAATGAAAGATATTAAAATGCAATGTTTTTTCCCCCCTCAAATGAATGCCCATTAAAAAATAGCAGTTAAATAAATTTATTTTTGAGTAACTGATTTGAGCATTTGACAGGTATCTACTTTATGAACAGCAACTGCCAGGGGAGAAAAAAGAAGGCAGAGCAGAGACAAGTAGGAACTGCTAATTGTTAGAGGTTCCGCACCACTGGAAAGGAAATACAGAGAGCACTTTTCTACTGAAAGGGAGAGGCAGCAGTAGCGTGGTAAAGAAATTGGAATAGGAGGAAAGGTCTTTAAACAGTGAAGACATTTTTAAGGACTCCCTAAGAAGCAATAGAATGCTTGAAGGGTAAAGCACAGAGCCCTTTGTTGGATCACGAAATTAGGATTGTATAGTTTCAAAAATTGAAACTGGGATTTGAAGCACTCACTTCTTACCAAAAGGCTTGTTTATATTTTACAGTTATTAGAAAATACCTAAATTTGGCAAAGTTGAGAGAAATGAGCCAAAATTAGGCAGGAGAAGATTGATATATTCGAAATGAAATAATGTATTTTGCCTGGTTTCTTTACAATTGATAGAGATGTTTCTGTTAGGATTTGTGTGAGCAAATCCATAATTGCGGAGGTGTCAGTTCTGTAACCACTGCGTAAGGTGCACTTGCCACCATCACAGTGATGTTCCCTCTGCTTCTGCAGGACATGAGGTCCTGGTTTATGGACAGCTAGTCCAAGGGTTCTGATTTAAGGACTTATTAAGGTTGTAGGTGAGGTTCTTGACACCTGTGTTGAAAACTTAAAAAAAAAAAAAATTAACTGAAAGGGGAGCAATGTCTCCGTATTAGCATGCTACAGGCATGTGTCCATCTTCCTGGAATTAATGCAGGTTTAGTACAGTTCAGCTGATCCACTCATGTAGCAAAGGTGTGTATGTGGCCTCAACATTAAAAAAGGAAATTAATCTTTTAGCTCATAGGCATTTGCAGCATCTTTAGGCACCGCAGGCCTTGGCATTCTCACTGAGTGTTTCCACTGGATGTAGTTGGTTTAGCTTTCTCTCTGGTTTTGCACAGCTGCAGATGTGCCTCAATATTACTGTGAGGTGTATTAAGCACTTTCCATCAAAGTTGTTTTTTTCAACTGAATATTGGGTCTTAGAATATTTACCATTTTAAAGCACCCACCCCTTATGAGGAGTTCTGGGCTTCTTGTTTTAGTTTTGAAGAACAGAGAAAATGTTGCTTGACTAAACTATTATAATGACTGTTGGCCATATTTTCCCACTGTCCTTCCCTGGTCTTCTTTAAGCTTTATATTAAGAATTCACTGTTTGAGTGGGAAACCAAAGATGCAGAATAAAACAAAATTTTATAGGAGTTGTTTGAACAAAACATCCTGGGTGAGAAAGCTCAAGCAAGGGGAGTAACCCATGGGGTAGGATGAGAACAGGAAGATCTGCTCATCTTCATCTCCAGGCACTAGAGCAGTGCAAGAACAAAAGTGCTCAGGTTTCAGTTTTTCATTCACTGTAGACATTTTCTCTGAGCAGAGAAAATGTTGCCTCCAAAGACCAGTTGCCTCCAAAGACCAGTTTTTGTTGCTGGTTGCAATCCCTGCATTGAACGCCCTGTGAATATTGAGAGGTCCCTCATGTTCTCTTTGAGAGAGATGAGGATTAAAGAAGACTTGAGCTATTATGTTGCTACTTTGGCAATTTCAGTAGACCCAGTTTGCTACCTTGCTATTTATCACATGCTTACAGCAGAGGTGTTTAGCTCTTTTTCAAATCACATAATGGATTTTCTTGTTGTGATTTTGTAAATTGATTTTTCAGTAAAGCTCTGAACTTTATTGTATTCATGACTTTACTAGATGCCAAAGATAGCAATCCTTCAAACTGAGAATTTGGACGTAAAATATTAACAAATTCCTTGCTGGACCTAATACATCTGACAGAGTGCTCCATGTTCCTGTTCCTTATGGTGCTGAGTTGAAAGATCTTTGAAAGATAAATTGCCTTCAGTTCTCACATTTTAAATTAACTCCTTGTTAGTACAATCATCATCAGCTCTTCCTGTAGTTTGGGAGCCTTTTCTTGCTATCACATATCATTGGTTTCTGTACATGTAAAACCTTCCTGGAGAATGCATGTTTCTACGTTGCTGTTTTCTTTCCTCTAGCTGAATGGATCGGTGAATATTGCAATGAATACTCTGTGCTGTAATTGGTCTTCTTCTTGGGTCGGTGATACGAATCAGTTGCCTTTGCTTGCTTCTCACTTTATTATTTGGTTCCTTCAGAGGTAGTGCAGTTACAGCATGTTTAATCTTCTATAACTGAACATCTTCTGAGAAGTAATAGCATTCTAGTTCTGTTGTACTGGCCATTGGCGTCCTAGGAAATGTTGGAAGAGCATCTCAGATTTGGAAACTAATGTAGATTTCCTACTAGGTTTGTACAAGCTCTGTGAGCACAATTCCGAGGAAAATTATGTATATAGAGAGAGATTTGTGCAGTGCTATTGATAGTTGTGGAACAGATATTAATAATGTTTTTAAATATTATGTAGCAGATCTCTTTCATACACATAGAAAGTGTGAATAATGAAAACCATAGCCCACCATACCCAGGACTAAATGCTTGAGATTTTTTAGTTTTCAGAATAAAACAATTTCATTATGATGGAAGCATGCCAAAAAGACTTTGAAACGACTAGCTTCCACTTTTTGTTTGATGTATCTGTATTATAAATGAGAGTGTTATTTGGCTATTTTTAGAAGGAGACATTTGCATCTACACTGGCAATTTTTTATGATGCTTCAGCTTAGTATGCCTTAAATGGTAAATCTAATAAAGTGGTTTTAAAAGGAAATTGAAGTGATATCTTTAAAGAAAATTATAGTGATTATCTCTAATACTTTGTTAAGTTAAATAAATATTTGCTTAGGGAAATATGTACAGGATGGAAGAATTTTCTAAACAGTTTTGGTACTACCTGTCTGCCATGCAGCACGTTTGTGGGCTTGGATTGTTTCTTACAGCACAGAAGATTCAGCCATGCCCAGAGGATCAAAATGGGTCAGTGACCCAAAAGCTAACATTGCCCAGGAATGAACAGCAGATCAAAAAAGGCCTCTCTTGGATAGTGAAAAAACAGAGGCAAAAGAATAGTCCTTTCTAAGCACTGGAAGGTTGCCTATTCCAGAGTTACTTGCGAAGGAAATTCTGTCATTTAGAAACACAGAAGTCCCAGTGGAGCTTCATTTGACATTTTGTAATACAACTGTTCAACTGTATTTATGAAAACACAGAAACCGTGCAATGCTCTGATCATTTCATAAGGGTAGGAGATCACGGTTAGCAGTTTGTGGGGGTTTCCTCTATAGCTGTAGAGTCTGGTTGCTTGAAGGGTAGGGAGGCGTGCAGAAGACTGCAAGTCTCTTAAAAACAAAAAACAAACAAACAAACAAACAACCTGTAATCAAACTTAGTGTTAATTATAGAAAGCAGAAACTGCAAACTGCTCTTCCTCCAGCCTTTCTTCCTTCCTAGCTCTGGAGGTGCTCTGTGCAGTTTGCAGTAGCAGCTTTCATCAGGGTCTGCCTTGGGGTGCAGTCTGCGAGGCACAGCAGGTCCCAATGCTCAGAGGGTGCCTTCAACCCTACGTGCTGCCGTGGAGCTGGTATGGCACTGCCATTTCCCTGGAAGCTGTGCTGGTGCATCAGTGTTTTTTTTGGCTTTCTTTGCAAAACTTAAGGTGACTTGCGTGATTTTGACTGAAGTCCTGGTTATGAGCAGGCAGTGTGGTCACTGTGGCCTGAGGAGGCCTCGTGACTGAGAGGGCCACCAGGGTGGAACGGTGACCAGCTGCCAGCTGCCCTCAGGTGGGCTGAAACTCTGCTGATCTGCCTGTCAGACCTTTCTGGAAAGTGAGTATGAAAGCTGGTCTGGGATACAGCAGCCCAACTGAGAGGTTAGCCAGTGTCCAAAGTGAAGAAAGCTATGTCTGTATTAACCCAGGAGTGCTTTAGATAGAGAAGTTATGGATGGAGAAACCTTTTATTTTATATGGTAGCAAAAGTCAAAGGGTACATAATCTCAGAGATGCATTTCTTTGCCTGATATTGTTAACAGGACAGGGAACCCCGGAGCTTTGACGCGCTGTGCTACAAGAGGAGCAGTGCAATGTCTCAGGGTTGGGAGTGCCTTCTGGGTGGAGGGGGAGGGAAAAACAGAAACAGAGGGATGGTAAATGGAAGTGCAAATTGGAAGAAAGGGATTTTGAAAGTATCCAGACAGTGTGTGAGGGCTCAGGAGAAGGTTATAAATGAAGGGGAAGAAAATATAATACAATGAGAGGGAGGTGCATGCACACCAGTTAGTATCAGCTGCAACTGCAGCACATACTTTTGATCACTCGGTTTTGTTTCTTTGAATTGAAAATTTCTGTGGCCTGACCTCTGGCCTCTTCTGCCACTTCTTACACGTGATGGAGAAAGTACAGGCATGCTATGGAAGTATTTGAGCTTTCTGTGTACCGGGTAACTCAAATACTGGAAACAATCTTTCCAAAAGAGTTTGTAGATTTACCCATTGAAATTTACTTGGCAGGCAGGTTGGTGGTGTTTTGCAGCCTTTGTAGGATTCCATGCCGTTGTGAGCAGCCTACTAAGCTAGGTAGCTCAAACTTACCTATGTCATGGCCTTTACAGATATACCTTGAATGGACTTCCTTGTCTGCAGCCAACTTCTACATGAGGATCTACTACATGAGTTTGCAGAAGTCAAGGAGCAGAGGAGTCAGACTTCCAAAAATACCTCTGAGGTTGAATAGATTTCAAGGAATCTTCTTTGTCAGCATTGACATATCAGGGTGACTCTGTGCCTAACGCAGGGATGTTCTCATTCTCTGTTTTGTTAGTGTCTGGCACCAGGAGCTTTCTATTTGGTTGAGCCTTAAGCATCAGCTTAAGAAACTTAATGCTGATTCGTAGTGTTACCTTCAGTCCCGTCTGTTCAGAGCTACCAGCTGGCACTGCTGTACTAACTGTGGTGGATCTGATGGTCAATACGTGCCCTGTTTGGGCAGCAGGATGAGAAGACTGAACACTCCCTTCCCCTGTGCTCCTTCTTCCCTATGGACACGGCAGTAGAGCTCGGTCAGTGTTACGCCTGATAAAACTCTGCAGAGATTCATATGCAAGGGGTAAGATCAGCTGATCATGGCTGCAAACACATGGAATTTATAACAAATAATGAGCCTATTTAAGCAAGCAGAAAACAACGGTCTTATAAAAGAGAGCACTGCACACTGATTATACAAGAGCTGGAAAATCCTGGTTGTGGAAAACCTGCTGAGTTTCAAGTAAATATGGAGACTGGCGAAGTTCTGTGCTCTTTCAGAATGTGGATGCTAAAGGAAATTTGGAGCTGATGTTTTGCCACTAACTTCTGCATCTAATTGACCTATCTGATCTTGCTTACTGTCCACCAATTGTGCAGCTGCTAGTGTGGCTCCCAGCTCCCAGAAGAGTGCACAAAGGGCACTTCTTGTTGTACGCTCAGCTTTCCAGACACATGCTTTACAACAGGAACACCTGTGTGCATCTGAGTGCTGCCTTCCCTCCCCTGCAAGCACAGATGTCATGCTCAGAAAGTGCACTTACAGGGGTTGTGACACAGAATAACATGGAACCAAACGAAGGCAGCTTTTGCAAAGCTTGATGCAAGAATATATCCACGGACACGGATCTCTTTCTTACCTCCACCCCTTTGGTCTCCTGCAACTGAGGGGAGGCACCCAAGGCCCCCTGTGCAATGTAATGCGAGAGCCTTTTGCAGCTACTGTGTTTGCCAGTATTTTTATATTCACCACCTATCAGAACCCAGGAAAACAAAGAGCAGCCACTAGAAAGCTGCTCCTAAACTTTCAGAACAAGTCTTTTTCCTGGTGGGGCTGCAAGGAAAGGCCTTGGTCTGAGATGGTCACTTATCTGCCCATTAGGAACAGGAGGCATCTATTTCTTGAACCTCTACCTTTCTGGAAAAGTTGGTTGAAATTGGCCAATGGCTTCAGAAGTTACTGGAGGAGAGGGAATTTATAATCAGACACAGACAAGCTGGCTTTATGTTACTACATGAGCCTTATTTCTTTAGGAAACCATGGTAAAATATGTGGATAAAGTTGCAGTAATATTAAGGTTAGAGTTCATGCTGGCCTGTATTTCTCTCATAATTTTTCTGGCACGATGGTGTTAGTCAGCCTGGAGCTTTTTGAAACTTTTTATGGCACATGGAGAATTTTTCAAACCCAGCTTCTCTATCTTCTCTGATTTTTTCTTGATGAACTTAGTCATTAGGTGGGAAAAGCAAACACTTTAAAAATAGAGGAGCCTGTGTGGAAATGTTGCTGGCTGGAGTTTTTTGTTTATTTGTTTGTAAAAAGCTTAATATTGGCAGAACTTTCTGATTCATTATGGTCCTAAAACAGCATTAAAGCATTCTGGCTAGTTAGATTCCTTCATGGCTTGCCAGGAGTCCCAGTGCCATAATGATGTTACTTGAGAAAGGAAACATGCCCTACATCTGAGAGCAGGGCTGGGTACTGCATCCTGCATGGTCAGGGAGTGCCAACTGTGTTCTCCCCACTGCATTTTTTTCTTTCAACCTGGTCGATCGGACTATAAGGTGCCTCTAAGGACTATAAAGTCTACAGCAATGAGGACAGACCCAGAAGGGAAAGAGTTGGCAAGTATTTCAAGGGGGAGAAAAAAGCACTGCCTGACATCTGTGGATTTTGCTTCCAGTGTTTGAAGTAGGTACAACTGCCCACATAGGAATCGATTTCCAGCTGCTTGCTTGCCACAGCATATCAAATAGGTCTTGCTGGCTTGAATGGAGAGCTACCTGGCTGGTACCTGGCTGGTTTCCTCACCAGGTTCAGTGTGTATGGGGAAGGGCATGCCTTTTCTGGGAAGTGTAACCTATTGCGGGCTTTGGCCCTGTGTATTGAATAAAGGGAAGATAGCAGCTGTGGCAGGAGACATTCAGGCTTATTTGCTCCTACAAATGAAACAGCTCTAACAGGAAAAAAAAAAAAAAAGAAAAAAAAAAGAAAAAAAAGAAAAAAGTCTTAACAGAATTAGCTAAAAAAAATGTGTCAGACAAAATTGTGCTTTGAATGCATTATAAGAGCTTACTGTTTTGCAGTGAGAAAAGACAGTCAGGTGTTGATAGCATGTAGGAGGCAAGAGCTGTTATTAGTGAGTGGGAAGAAACACATCGAGTGTGGTGTGGGAGTAGGGCAGATGGGAATGAATCTAGAGGCTTTTTTGGAATTACTCATATTCTGAATCATCTTCCTACAAACTTACTCTCAAAGCCTCCAGTGCATCACCCTCCAAGGTCCCAAAATATTGCCGTGCTGAGCATGGCATGAGAGGGATGTTGAGTCAGCTCCGTGTGCCGTAGTAATGTGAGGTGTTCAGCGAGGATTCAAGTAACTATTTCAGCCAAGTAGGCTATGACACACAGACACAGGTGGGATGCATAGTCATTAATTCAAACCCTCTGTGAGATGACAAAAAGGTAGCATGTTGTTTTTACAGTAGTTCAAAGCGTCTGTGTAGATCCATTAATGGAGTAATTTCTACACTCACCCACTTGTGAATGCAAGGGCTTGGCTGCCTGGAGTCTAGCAGCACATCAGCCTTGGTTGGAGCCATGAAAGTGTGTCCAAGTGGCCTTAGATAGCCCAGAATGTCTACTGAGAAAGCTGTTCCTTGGACTCTACATACGTACTGCATGCTCTGGCTGGAGACGGATGGTGATGGTGTTGTAAGTCTGGCCTGGCCCTGCAGCCTGTGGCTTTGCCTACACCATCTTTGAGCACCACTGTTGCTGTCCTGGCTCCAAGAGTTGCAACACAAAGGATGCAAGGACAGGTGGACACAATGCCACAAGTTTGGTGCTGCAGGTGGCAGTGTACCCAGACATTGACAAACGTGAGCACGCTGTGGGCTGGGAGTAGGAGCTGCGTGGAGGGCAGCCGGGCTGCTAGAGAAGGACCTCGTGCCTCCCACCAGCTCAGTGACAACGTGACAACTCAGCAGCGTGCAAAAACCAGCAGCAGTGAGGTTTCCCCAGAACTTTCTGACCTCAGGGGCTGTACTGGGTGTTTTATGCTGAAGGCTCGTGATGATTGATCACTGAGGCACAAGGTCCTGCCTTGCGGTGAGGAGCTCCTGAGCAGTAGTTTTTACCACTTGCTGCATCAACCTGCTGCCGTGATGGGAAAGTTGCAGAAGGAAACTTGTTTAGGAGCAGGTCCGTACAACAAGTCTATGACTCTCACCGAGCGTATGGTGTTACGCTTTTTATGCACAGCTATGCCCTAAAAAGTGCTTGGCAATTTGAAGAAAATGGTAGAAGCTGTGAGTCTGTTCTGTTATCTTTTCCTGGCCTTTTCAGAAAGAGCTTTTGTAGTCTCTTGGCTGATGCCTGACTTCTGCAACTATTTTAGGGCTGACGTGGGCCACCTTCAGTGTCTCTCTTTAAATATTAAAGCTAGGCACATTCTCATTAATGGAAAATACCAACAGCAGCAGGTTGATAAAGCTTTACACAAAGAAGCCTGTTTTCTGGGCTTCTTGAATCCATTAACTTCTTCATTAATGGATCCTAATTCTGAACTTTTGGGATCATATTCTAAAAGACAAGAATATATAATTTTAGCAGACTTGCTTGTGACTGTACACCTTCCTCTTTGTTGCTTTTATTTGTTGCAGAATGTGCTTGTAGCTATATTTTTATTTCTGCTGCTTTTGCCTACTAATCTATTTTACCCCCAAAGGCCCGAGGAAGATTTATATTACAAATTTACACTTGAACTTCCTAGCACAAAGCGGTGGTTTTGCTCTCAGGTTTCAGGACTGGTGATGAAAGGCATTTCCCACAACACTTGTGAAATTTAAATGAAAATGCACCTCCGCGTGAAATTTTTATTGCACTTTATATGTAATATTACATTTATTGAATATTCTTTTTGAGGCTTATTATGGAGGGATTGTGTGATGCTTCATGACCTTTGAAATTAATTTTGCACACAGCTACATTATGTCTATCTATCTATATAGATGGGGGGCTAGCTAGATATTAATGTATTTATAGGTTATTTCTGGGAAACTGTTATCCTGTCTGCGTAGTATTTGGAAAAGAAAAGGAAAAACGTTGGCAGGAAAACATATTTTCATGTCCAAAATCTCAGGTGGCTGAAAAGTGGGGACAAGAGAGAGGAGGCAGGAAGGACGGAAGAAAAGAATGAGAAAACAGTCATAACAGAGAGGCAAAAGCACACATCTGAAAAAAAAATAGAAGCTGTAGATTCCTTCTGTGTTTTTCTGAAGCCCTGAAACGACATAAAATGTGAAAAACTCAGGCTAATTGAGAGCATTATATTGATTGGCCCCAATTTTCTTTCTTTCTTTGTTTTCAATCCAGCGTCTCTCATTATAACCTCTTAAAATAAATAAATAAAAACTCTCACTCTATAAATATCGGAAAGAGTCAGTCTTATATAATAGCCCTTTTCTTGCAGCAAAATTTATCATTATAACAATACTGTAGTAGTTTTGCTGGCAGAATCACAGCCAATCAAAGCTATTACAATAATGGAACATTGCATGGTTTTGGAAATTAAATGAGTAACCATGGCACTGAAATGTCTCTTAAATCATATTTGGTGATGTATTTTTCACCAAATGATTTGCACATTATCTCATTCCATCTGAATTCTATTTTCATTAAAATTACACCATTGATTTTTTCCCCTTTTTTTGTTTCTGCAGCAATTTTGCAATAGAACTTCCCATCTGCTTTCACTTTTTGTGAGTTTGATCATACTTGTTCAAGAAGCAGATCTAAACCTTATTTTATCACGAGGCATAATTTAACGGCTGACTAATGGTCAGACTGTAAATTTTGCTGTAAATAGTTAGCATGCTAAGTCGCAGCAGTGAGTAATACTGTTATTAAAATCAGTAGCTGAGCTATTTTCACTCCGTAAGAAAGTGTCTGATGCAGTCAGCATTCCAGGACCCAGAACCAGCTCAGGGTCTGGGACTCCTCAGGAGCTTCACCTGTCGAAGAACCATGAGAGCCAGGCATTTCTCTGTAAGAAAAGATAGAAATCCGTAGGTGTGTCTTCTCTGCACACATCCGGACTCTTTCCAGGGGTGTTTGCACGCACCTTGGACCATTTCTGGTAATGAGCTAACTTGCTTGTTCACCTTTGCTATGAACCATGTTTAAGGCAGAAGGCTTAGTAGTAGAGCTCTCTGAACAATTGGCAGGGAAGATGAAATAGAATCTGGAAAACAGAAAATAAAAAATATGCAGAGAAGATAAAAATACATCTGTTGTATGACAGGCTTGATTTTAACTTGTAGAGTGGAGATGGGACTTATTTCCTTGGGGAAACGGAGTATTAGTAAAATCGGAGTTCGTGAGGTGTTTGCGTGAATATACAGCTTTGAACAAAATGTTAGGTGAGGAAATGTATTAACATCTCCTCTTGGTTTTCTTGTTTTGGTTATGAGAAAATGTTTTTTCAGCTTTTAAACTATTGTTTATATTAATTTTTATAAGTTGTATGTAAATAAGATACTAGAATGCATGAATATAGCTTGCATTTTAGTAACGTTCTCAAAATAAAGTGACAGCATTTAAGCAAAACAACTATTGATACCAGAGAGTGAGTCTGGATTTGCCCAGAGGTTTGTCCAGCCCTGGAGCAAGCCAGAGGTGTGGTCGCACGTTGGGGTCCAGTGGTGCCTGAGGTAGTTCCAGCAGGGAAGGAGGTGCAGAGACATTAGGGGAGCAGTAGGAGTTGTTCTGTGAGGATGACCCCGGTGCACCAGAAGGGCTGATTAGCCTGGGCACAGGTCCACCTGAATACAGCTCTGCTGGGCTGGGATGTCTGCAGGATGCCTTGTGAAATCAGGTGGGCGCACCACCGAGGGACACCATTAGGCTGGGTATTTCCTCACCTCTGGTGCGGGGATCTGAATGCTATTTCAGGGCACTGGCCTAGTGATGGGGTTGTTGGCTGCTCTTGGGGAATGATTTCTCTGCTCAGAAATTCCATCTTGTACCCAAGAAAATGTTCCAGAGAAAGTCAGTGTGTGTTTCCCTGCCAAAAGCTTTGGTTTCAACTAATTGGCATTTTCTTTTGAAAAACAACTTTGTCAGAAAATGACCAAGCAGCTCTGGTTTCACACCCTCTGATCTGCCATCTTTAATCTGCTTAATGCAGTCGGGGTTCCAGTAGTACTTGTTGCTGGGCTTTTAAACATCTCCTAAGCTCCTTCTGCTTTCGTCTAGATTTCTCTCTTACTCGACTCATCTGCAGCTATTTTCTTCTCCTTAGGGAGAGCCCTAATCCTGTTTCAGTCTCTTTTACAAAGGCTGCCTGCTGCTTTCCTGGCTTTTCTTACTGCTCTTTTTCACCAGAAGCGCCCATAATGAATAAGTAATGGGAAAAAATCGTGCAAACCTATTTTCAAACTCAAATCAAGATTACACTGGAATTCAGGAAAGGTTCACACCATGATTTCTTATGAGAACTGGATCTGATTCCTGATTCCTCTGTCTGGTTTGTATTTGCTGTACTGTCTGCAAACCAGTATTTGCAGGTAATTTCAGCAACCAAACCACTTGTGTTATTCTGACTCATCCCAAGCTAGATTTTGCTCTTTATCATTCCTGCTCTTTTTTTTTTTTTTTCTCCTATCTTCTGTTTTTAAAATTAATAAAAAATTGTATCTTTTACTCTGCTTGTCACAGCATCCTGTTCCCTCAAATAACCAGATTTTTGTATTCTAGACTTTGACTGGTGTTTGGAAAACTGTCAAAGATAACCGCTTTGTGTGGTATTTTGTGTTGAAAAGGGAAAACAACACATTATGGGTGAGGGAGCTATAGGCAGAGTTCTGAATGTGGTGTGCTTCAGTGAGCAAATGCATTTGCAAATCTACTTGCTTTGATATAGTAGATTGCAAGAACACTTTACACATCTTTTTCAATGTGCCCATAAGTTACACAGGGAAAAAAAACAAAACAAAACAAAAAACTCCAACAACCTCTAACTAAAACTGGCAAGTGTTCAGAAACCACAACTATTCAGTGTATTGCCTGACCATTTTTAAAATGTATTTTGCACTTTTGGTAGATGTTGTAATGCATTCAGCACAGTGTGAAGCCTTGGCATAGATGCTGGGTTCTAAAATAAGATGAGCTCTGCCTTTCGAAAAAGAAATGTTTGCCTGTGAAATACCTTTGCTATTAAGGGTCTTTGGGAAGAGGGGCAGGAAATAGGGGCGATGATACTGCCGGCAGCAAGAACACAGATTTATTTTGAATTCTAACAGTTACAGTAATGGACAAAACCCTTCTTAGTGAACGCTGAGGAGGCAGAATTTTATCCTCTTTGTATACTGTTGTCCTTTCCTGCATGCTTCTTAACAGTCAAATCTGCTCTCAGCTTGTGTGCAGGAAGGTGGCTTTTGATTTGATAAGGTGGGCAGGGGTCTGTCCCACAACAAGCTGTATTTCCGAGACCGGGTTCTCATCAGCAGCTCCTTGCCAGTGGCCAGGGGAAGCCTGCACAAGTGCCGGTGGGCAGGCTGGCTGTCATCCCCCTCTCTGTGTGCACGGAGTCAGATAAAGGTGAAGAGCACCAGAGCCTCCGGCGGGCGTCAGGGGGATTTGGTCCCCTCCAGCAGGCTGAAGCCTTGCGTTGGAGCCAGGTGTGCCGGTGTACCCAGCGAGCTGGTCACGGTGTCAGTAACACAGATGAGATGCCATGCCACGTATTTGGCTCCCGTCCTTAATGTCTGCTGCAGAATATTCCGACTGCACAGATGCTAAATTTTTGGTAAAGGTGAGTAGGTGTTAGGAGAGAGAAAGGAAAAGGGGAGTTAAGTAGGCCCACGTGAAACCTGTAATGAGCTCCAAATATGTGAAATTCATGCTGTGGCAGTGTGAAGAAAACCTTTGAGTACAAATGAAGCCCACCGAGCAATTTGCCATCCAGACTTGGGAATTCTTGCCAGCTTGTGTCAAGCTGAAGATTTATGGCTCCTTCCCAGGTTCTCCTGTGATGTGTTTTGTCCATTTGGTTTAACCGTCCTTGAAAGAGCCTGTGGAGTCTCATCATCTCTAGAGAAGCAACAAAGTCCAGCACACAGTCCAAAAGTCCAAACAGTCCAAAGTCTAGAGAGGTTCAACAAAGCAGAGCAGGATCCTCATCCAAGCCCTGGGGTGGCTGCCCTCCAGGCTCCACCAGTGCTGCAGCTCAGGAGGAGCCGCTGGGAACTTCACAAATGTGACTTGAGGCACTGGTGCTTGCTGGTGCAGGCTGCAGTGGCTGTTCACAGAATCACAGAATTTTCTAGGTTGGAAGAGACCTCAAGATCATCGAGTCCAACCAGCATTACAGCATTGCTTCACACGGGGCAAGGTAACTGGTAGCGCTGCTCTATTTTAGATGGAAGATAGAGTTCTCTGCTCCTGGAGTACTGCCCTGAGAAAGAAAGAAAGAAAGAAAGAAAGAAAGAAAGAAAGAAAGAAAGAAAGAAAGAAAGAAAGAAAGAAAGAAAGAAAGAAAGAAAGAAAGAAAGAAAGAAAGAAAGAAAGAAAGAAAGAAAGAAAGAAAGAAAGAAAGAGCGAACCTGCAGCGTGGCTTTAACCTCCTCAGCAACAGGTGAGACGAACCACGTCACTTGGCCACAGCACTTCCCTGAGGACACGGGGAGGACAGAGTGACAGGGTGTCTTCACTCTCTTATGGCCAGCACTGGCTCTGAGATTCTCCTTTCGGCTCCAGGCATTCTCCATTATGTGCCATGAAGATCAAACAAAGTGAGGAAGTGGAACCAGTGTTATGAAATGTCCTTTCTAGGTTGTGCTTTGTTTTTCTCCATATTTTAATTTCTTCTTGCTGCACAGTCCGGTTGCAGCAGCCTGGTGCAAGAAGCCTTTCTCGCGCTGAGCGCCGACCACGTGTGTATGTACCCCACACTGCTCCTGGCCATCCAGCAGCACCTCGTGCCTTCCCACAGCTCTGCAGCTCCCCATGGGGCTGGCTGGCTGTGTGTGGGCAGCACACGCACCTCCGCTGGGACAGATAAGGCACCGGTTTCTGTTTTGCTGCATGGTAGCTGGCCATGTGTCTTCTTTCCTCTCAAAACAGGACAGATTCTGCCTCAGATACCCCTGCCTGAAATCCCATAGTGTGTCCCTGCCTTGAATGCACGTCCCCGCTGTGTGCCCCATGCCGATGACCAGGGCAGCGTTAGGGCTCGCCCTCAGCAGCGCTGCGGGTATCGCACCGCTGGCACTGGGCTTCAAGTCCCCATTTGTCAGCCCTGCAGTGTGCGGCTGCTTGTGCAGCTGTGTCGTGGACCAGAAGGAAGGCCTCTTGGGTTAAGTTACCTTGTTTATTAGGGCTCCAGGGAGATGTTTTGTGGCCCTGGAAGCTTGTCTCATGTGCTTCTCTCACAAGTGCTGTCCCTCACTCACAGCGCGTTGCCTCTGAAGTCCTTCCAGCTGCTGGCTGCACCTTCTGAAGTATCCTGCTGGGAACTTGCAGCTCCTTCCCCGGGCAGCATGAAGGCAGCAGCCGTTGCTGCTTTGGGAGTGTGGGCACAGCGTGCTCCCTGGGCAGCCTCCCTGGGGCCCTGCCACGGCAGGGTGCGTGCTTGGAGGCAGGCCTGGCGGCAGCGACCTACCCTGACAGTGGCTGCCTGCAGAAAGGAAAGGCATCGGTGCTTCGAAGGGGGTGAACTGTGTCTCTGCAATACATTAGGTGTTGCAGCGAGCGTAAAGATGCTCTGCTGCCTGGTTGCACAATAGAGGGACCATTTGCTTCTGCTGCTGCCCGCGGGTTGGTGAGGGCCTGGCGGAGAGCGCTCACGGGGCTGCCGCCGTGCTGCCAGCGTCCCCTGGGCACCGTGCTGAGGCTGGCCCCTGCCCAGGTGTGGCAGGGAGGGGAGGAGGGCTCCATCTGGCCTCTTCTTTGTCTTGTGCACCCCTGAGAAAGGCAAGCGTGATTTAGCTCCAAAGCATTAAACAAAAAACCCTGAAACACTATCCCTCAAGAACCGTCTAACCCTTTATGGCTTAATCTAAGCATGCCTGAGGATTGATGAGGAAAGGATGTTGCTCCTGTTGGTAATTACAAGTTTGCGCCATTCAGTGTTTTCTATTCTGGTTGCTCCATTTCAGCATTTAAACTTTGTCTTGAGTCTGTGCAAATGCTTTCTGCTGTGTCAGGATCTTTGCTTAGCTATTCATGTGCTCAGACCCTAGGTAGGATATTTATCCTTTCAGGCAGATCAAAGACGTATGTTTGGTCGCTTGGAATTGGTAAGCAGGAAGAAAGAAATCTCTTAATAGTGATGACACAGTAGAACTGCTAAGTAACAAATACAGTTATGTTCACATGCGTGCATGTCCCGCTAATAATCAGTGTTGCCAATGGCACAAAAATGCATAACAATTGAAATCTTCCCGTTAATTGCAATGGCTGTCAGTCAACCTGTCTTGCCAATGAAATTTTCTATTTCAGTGATAAACTCCCCGCTATTCAAGAGGCGATCTTCTGTCAACAGAAGGAGAATACATAAGTGTTGCTTTAAGAAAATGAGTTTTGGCCTGGGTGATAGGACTAAAATGAAGAATTCTTCCCTCCCCACAAGACTAAGGACACAAGAGCTAACTGGTAATTACTGGGATTCATTCAAAACTCTATTTCACACACAATATAAGCATGTGAAATACTGAAGACAGAATAGGAAATGTTGTGAAATGCAGGTGCTCTGTAGATTGAGATGTGTGGACAGATAAATACGGTTCAGTTTAGGAACAGACATTATTGCATATTGAAGTATTTAGAATTCAGACAAAGAAACGTCATTCCAGCAGCACCGGGTCCACGGGAGCAGGGTTGTGATACATGGAACAGATAAGGCTCAGCGGTGCAGAGACAAGTTTACTCTTTGCAGTGTGGGGCTATAGAGAAATGCAAAGGAGCTATCTTTGGATGAAGGCAGTATAAAGCAGAGCTAGCCTGAGCTCATTAGCTTGGGCGTAATGCCATGCTAATATATCTGTACTATTCCCTGGACCCGAGCTAATGGCTCAGCATGGTGCTATGCTGGGTACTCACACCAGCTGGTGCAGGGATTTCTGCATTGTGTAGTGTGGATGTGCCATAAGGTTTTCACACCATCTCTGAAAGCAAAGCAAAATGACTTAAGGGCAAGATATAGTCCAAGATTTTGAAAAGCAGGGATGCTTAAACCTGAGTTCCTAAATCCTCGTTTGTACTCATCAGGAGGAGTCCAATGTAAAGGTCACAGCAGTCAAGGAGAGCCTTTACAATGCCTGCCACAGGCTTTGGATCAAACTCAAGTACTCAACAGTCTGGAATACCTTGTAATTCGTACAGATATAATTTTTCAACACCATTTAATTTTATCTGTGGAAAACAGGCTTGTTGAGCTAGTCAGTCAGCTGCTGTACTTCCTTGTGAATTTATCAGGAGTGAAAAGGGACTCCCAAGCTTCTACCTCTGTTCAGTTAGCAAAGAATATCTATGGGCAAAGTAAAAGTGATGCCCTTTTCTCTGTCTCTCAAACCCGAGGAACAAATGGTAGATGGACAAGAGACAGAGGGTTTAGTTAATATTATTTAATGACCTAGCTGCCCATCTCTGCCTGAAGCTCTAATTTTTCTATAAAAAAACACACACAAAACAACCACCACCACCACCAAAACAAAACAAAACAAAACAAAACACAACAACTGGGGGCTAATGTTTGAGTCATAGTTTTATTCTTTTCACTGGCTTGATTGTTCCTACCAACTCACTCCTATTAAGGTTGTAACTGTAGATGCCAAAAAACAGAAAAGAGAGTTCAAAATATAATTGTGGCTAAGATGAATTCAAGAAGTGCTGAAATTGAAGAGCTCAACTGTCTGTGACAGCCAGATTAGATTAGATTGCTCAGTAAGCAAGAGTGGGTAATTTGAGTTGGGTTTTGGGTCACCAAAGTCACTGCATTTTTAACTCCCAGCACAGGAGTCAATATGAACCAACAGATATACATAGGAAATGCAATATATTCCAGTGGGATTTTGCCCAAGAACTACAAATTTGGCCTAGGAACAGCAGGAGATAGGCAATTTATGTCTGAAAATGTTATATATGATTTCAGAAAATACCATAAAAACAGTAAGACTCCAAAAGAAGAAATCATTTTCACTGGGCAATCAGTGCCCACTGCAAGTAACTGTCCGAGTCCAAAGCAGGATTTGTACCGTCTCTGCAACAGACAGGCTGAATGATTTTTTAATACACAGAAGCCTGCAGCACTCTTGTAAAAATGGGTGCTTATTTACCGATTGTTCCATGACAGAGACTAGTATAACTCCAGGGAAGTACATAATAAAATGTTTATAATGTCCACTCGGGAATATAATTTTTTCCAAAATGTTTTCTGGAAGGACTGAAAGAATGAGAGTAGGGTCTAATGCCTACTCTGACACTTCTGACACTTTTTCATTGCTAATACTCCTGGCATGTTAATTATATATACATATATATATTTAATATTTTAACATTAACATATTACCACTGAAAACACCCAGGAGGTAATTAAAAAATCAAGTATTTATTATGCCTCTTTTATAGCTGAGGAAACTGAGGAAGAGAGATTAAATGTCGAATTCTTCTTTTAAGCAACTTGTGCCTCATGGTAGGTCTAACCTGAGATTGTTGTGCGTGTGGTAATTCTCACCTCAGTACTGCTCTTCCCTATAGTCAAGGTTATTGATACTGCAGTGAAAAAACAAAACAAAACAAAACACACAAACAAACAAACAACAACCAAAAAACAAACAAACAAACAATGAAGCCAACACTAGAAATCAAGACTGGTATATTGGTGTGTTCCTGATTCCCACTTCTCTCAGTCCAACAGTACTATATTTGACTTTAATAGCTGTTTTTTTTTGCCTCTGGAAATTCTCACATTTATAAGCGATAAACAAATCATGTTTAAAATTAAATTATGTTTATGATTACATAAACAAATGTATTTTCTGACAGCATTTCTATGATTTTGGAAACATGGAATATAAACTTCCCCTAGAAAAGTCACTTCTATAACACTGCTCACAGCTGAAGCAGGCTGTGTGGAAACAGTACCTGCAAGAAAACTTGATGAGGCCCTGAGGTTAAATCCCTCCTTCCAAGTGGTAATAGATGGTAGCTCAGCTGCTATGTTCTAAAAATATTTGTCGGATAAAACTGTTACCTACCCAACAAAGAGAGAGTATTCTGTGGTGCAGATGGGAGCACACAACTGTCTGACTTAACATGTGAGTAAGTGCCAGTGCCCTGAAAGCTGTAGTTTTAAAATTCAGATCATGTAGCATCAACAAAATTGTATTTGCAGTCTAAACAGAGAGCTATGAGCTGCCATTGTAATCATGGCGAATGCTAGTGCTCTAATATGCCCCAAGGACTGCTAGGACATGTGCTAGGGGATTGTAAAAAGAACTTGAGAATATGGGACGATGTTTTCATCAAAATAGGATTCACCATAAATATCAATCTTCCATGCAATCCTAAATGACTTCTCTGATGTAGCCTTGATGATGACTCTCGAGTGCTTTGGAGCTCACAAGGAAATCTTATTGAACTTAACTATTTTTAAAGTGCCTTGCTAATTCAGAGTATAAGCTGGCTGGACTGCTTTTCATCATCCCCCCCTTTCCCAGGTAGCTCTTTGGCAATATGTTTTTGGAGGATTTTGAAAAAAATCTGTGGCCTATTGCACTTTCTGACTGTAACAGTTTGTTTTCAATTTTTCACTTCAGCTTGAACATTTTATTTATAGCTTTTCCAATTCATTATTTCATTTCATTTCCTTAATGCTTTATTTAGTTTCTCACTTGCAGGAACTTGTGGTAGGAGTGGGGAAAAAGGTCACTCCTAACCCAATTTTCTTTTGTTGGTTTGGAAACCACTTGTTGTTTCTCATGGGGCAGCAAAGCTCTGGAGCTGTATGATTAAAAGCAGCCTCTCCTTGCAACTCAGTTTGCCTGTCAGAAGGTGTGTAGAGGGCAGAGCAAAGCTGTTGGCTTCTTTGGAAAATAAATTTAAGGAATGGATTTACAGCTTTTCCCATTTCTGTGGACAGTCATGTGGCATCCTTTTTCTCAGATGTCCCTTATTTTTTTGAGTGCTGAAATGGCTCTGCTCCTTCCTAAGGCAAGAATGGGTTGCAGAGTTCACCATGCGCCCAGGCCATCTACCATCCCTGAAGTCATTTTGCAATATGACATGATGTCCCGTAAAGCTACGGTTATCTCAGCAAAGAAGATTAGATGTTTCTGCTGGTGATGACCCTCCAAGGAGCAGCATTGCCTCCTTGCCCACAGAGACTGAATCAGAAGAATTTTGACCACGTGGCCCCAGTGGCTGTGCTGTGCCAAGGCTGGAACGAGTAGTTGTGTTGGTCAAACACGTTAGGCAATGCTAAGACCTGTTTGTCAGTGCTGCCTGGTACTGTGGACAGACTCCTTAGGGACAGTCCTTCAGCGTCCTGTAGGTGCACACAGCTTTTGCCATGAACACGCAGACGCAGTGACCTTCCTTCATCTGAAAGGACCGGCTGCACCACGACCTTCCTCTGGGTAAGGAGACCCAGCAGCTGCATTTGCACGGGCTTGGCTAGCGAAGGGCAGAAGAGGAGTGTCTGTTGCTGGGAAAGGAGAGCTGCATATCACTGCCTCATGCCTCTGCCTCATGGCTTGCCCGAGTATTGTGAAAACAGTGCTTCTTTTCTGCAGGTCGATAGCTTTGTTTAATACTGAGTGTTGTTTGTTTACTGCTAACAGTTCTGTTGCTGGTATGATTTGGGACAAGCAAGCACCTTTGGAAAGGGCATGTCTTCTTCCCTTTTGTTTGAGTCTAAACAAATAGAGAAGAAAGAGGTTTTGCATTACGTTTTGCTGACTCAGTGTCTTCATGTTCACACAATGAATGCTGCTGCTTTTCTGCTAGTGACAAATATGCTGAGATCTGGCAGAAGGTAACCAGGGGAATGGTGAGGAGATGCAAATGTTCCTCCTCCTTTAATTGTGCCTTTTATTTATTTATTTTTTAATCATTTATAAAGTATTAAGCAGCAACTGGTTTGACATTTCCTTTATTTTTATTATTGGTATGTGAGCCTCAGGAGATGCAAAACAACCCTTTGAGGAGATTTCCTCGTTTGTTTTGGCTCTGCTTCTAGTGAGGAAGGTAGTATGGGTGAGAGAAGTAAATGGTGACTTCTAATGGGGAATACTGGGGAAATCTGAGATGAGCTGTACTGCATGGCATACTCCATGGAACAATGAAGTTACTAGAGGTAATGATTTTAATTAGTTGCACAGGTAATCAATTTAGAAGTACAAAAAAGGACTGTATATGAATCAATATGACTGCAGAATGGCTGATTTCAGAAAGACTTTAGAAGCATTACAAGAGTGGTAAATAAGGGATCCCCTAGATGACCCACCCAAAAAGCAGCAGTAAAAAAAGGAGATACAAGATGAAAAAAGAAAGATGTTCATGTTGTGACGGGTGCCAGTAAAGTAAGCCTGTGCCAGTTGTGTGTCAGACTTACACAGAGGAGTGAGAGTAGTGGTGTATCCCACTAAGTATCCAAGAAATTTCTGAACTGTATGTTTCCTATGCTATCAGACATCATTTAAACCATGATCAAGCCTGTTGTGCTCTTAGCTGAAGCAGTCTTTTGTCCCTCTAACTATGGGGAAGTTACCAAAAAAAACAAACATATTGAGAGACTTGGTAAAGAAAAACCAAAACATTAAAAAAATCTTTATTTTTTGTTGCAAAAGAAAATAATTCCCTAAATAACATAAAATCCCAAATAAATTTATGTATTATTCTTCTCTGTTGTTTGTAGTAGAGTAGAGGACGTTGATAGAAGAAAACATGTTTCAAAGCTGGTCAGCAGCCTCTGTGCAACCACCTTGGGACTGCCTGTGCTGGGCTGTGATGGTAAGTAGGGCCAGCGGCACCCTAGGGCTGCTGCTTCCTTTCCCTGGGCTTGACACCCCACGACTGCCCTCCCTCTCTTCAGCAGTGAGCTCTGTGAGATAAGATGAGATGGGTCAGAAAAGTGAGGCATTAAGAAGCCAGCTTGATATTGATACCAGTGCAGTGGGTGTCCTGGCACTGAAAAAGCAGGACAGTTTTCAGGGTCATATAACCAGAAATGATGCCCACAGTTTGGAGAAGATGGCACTGGTTCATCTGTTTTTCCTGTGCCATTGGGAAATCTTACTGACAGCTCTGTTTTGTTTCCTATCCATTCTGCTGGATCACTTCTAGACAACCTCATCTGTATTTGTGTAAATATGCATATATATATTTGCATGCATTTGAATCTGTTTATCCCATGTGTTATTCTTAGATATCTGAGTAAATGAAAGAAAAATAATTAATGCAGAGTCAACAAGGAGTTTTAAGATTTATTTGTATATTTTTAAACCATGAAGAAATAATTGCTTACTAAAAAGTATCTAATACTAATGTGTTCAGAGAATATTGTAATCTACAGATGTGTCTCTGTTGATCTAATATAGATGAGGTAAGGCATGAGGAGGAGTGGTAAAAGAGATTATAGTGCAAATAGCGCTATAAAATATTCTTAAGAGATTTTAACTGAGGAAAAATGAAAAAGAGTCGGGATTTCATACTCTAAACTTCTTAACTGATTTTTTTTTTTTTTTTTTTTTCATGTCTGGTCTGCTCTTTCTTTGGACAATTTGATATATTTGGGAGTTTTATGAGGGTGATCCCTCTTCCTCCATACTGTTGTCGTATGTTCAAAGTAAAATTTTTGTGTGCTCATAACTCAGTAACAGAAGCTGGAAACAGTCCTCTGCTTCACAGCCCTCAGTGAGAAAGAGGAGGCAGTGACTATTTGAAAAAAAAACAAGTCAAGTATTTTTAGTTTGGATGCTTGGAATATCATTAGCATTGTGGTAGTACTGAAGGACTTTATACTGGCTGAGCTCAGACTGAAATTTCCTGTATATAGCAAACACACTGCAAAAGGATGTCAGAGCATATAAAAATCAACCTCAGAAAGCTTCTAATTTGGCATTTTTGCATACAGAGTTTGGAAATTTCAACCCCTTCTTCTCCCCCCCACCCCAACTTAATTTAAAAGCATTTCAGCTCTAGGCTCTTGGTTTGTTGGACCAAAAATGCTTCATTTTATGCACCTCAGTTAAAAGGTGTTCTTTACCTTAACAGCTTTCTTTTTATTTCCTTAAAGACAATTATGATATTTTTTTTTATCTCTACCTACAGACATGCTAAGTCACTGTATGAGTATGAGAAATTATATGCTGACAGGCAGAGATTTACCCCAATTCTGGAACCTTGCTCGCCTCTCGGGAGGGCCCCACTGCTACAGCAGGATCTGCTGTCAGTAAAAGGAAAGAGACAATTGGATCTGGCCTGGGCTCAACTCACTAAAGAAAGGAGCTCTGGGTATAAAATTTTGATTTTTATTCTTTTTCTGAGTTCAAAGTTTAGGACCACTTGGATTCAAAGGGTTTGGTTTGGCTGCTCCCAGGCTTTATAAACAATCTTACCATCTCTGTTTGGTTGCTTCCCAAGAGGCCACTGATACCCGTAAAAGGAGTTCTAGCAGATGCAGCAGTTGTTATTTTGGCAGTAGTTAAAGGTCAGTAGGCAAGGTTTACCTGTGCTTAAAACATGAAGTTAAGGCTAGGGATTTTGGAAGGGTCTAAAAGAATTAGCCAATATATTAAATTTGATGAGAGTGTCATGCCAGTGCTCCTTATGCTTCCTTGAAAGTCCCAGTTTAGCTTACATCATTCTGGTCTCCTGGGCCAGCACGATGATGAATCACTGTAAGAAGCCAGACAGGGCTGCTGATAGTACTTCCACAGAAACCCACGTTGAAGAAATACGTGGAATCAATACATTTCATAGTTTCCTCCGTCGGCTCCCTCTGTGGCACGTTTCTACTCAATACTGAGCATATGCTGGTATGGTTGGAAATGTTTTTCTATTGATGTTGTTGAATAAAGATGCTCAGTTGAGCATTTTGTTTTGGCTGAGTCTGCCCTTTCAGGATGCATGTGTAACCTCTTTGTGAATTACTGAAATAAAGGAATTGCCTAATGCGAAAGAGAAATTCCACAAATATGAAACCCTTGGAGTGTTTTTTACATCAACCATTTCCTTTTTCGCTTGTGCAATGTGTATGGATTGTCAGCATGATGTGGTATGTGGTAACCAATGCATGCAGGAGGCTATTAATCTTCTTGTTACAGTACTGTGTTAATGTAAGATTTAGGAGAGCAGTGGAATTCTGTTCAAACACTCTCAGCTTGTAGTACTTATCTGCCTGTATGGATCTCTTCTAAGCACCCACAAGCCAGAATCTGCTCCCTCTGTGTGCCAGTATACTCACTGTTTATACTCCTTGGGCAAATGGTCAGCTCATGGACCACAATAGCCTTTATTGGTACGTTCCTATTATTGGGAAGGGGGTTCATATCATCCTGGGTGTGCTCACAGTAGAGAGAATGATGGAAACAATTAGATCCAACCTACCAGCCTTGGGATTTAAATGCCTGAGGGTATGCGTTGTGCTTTTAGATAAGTAGGTTTTCAGTTTGCTAATTTATAGATCAAGATTTTATTCTCCAACAACTTGCCAGACAGTGAGGCCTGCCGAATAAAGATTTGTTATACTGCAATTTTACTGCAAGCACTTAGCCAAAAAAGGAGAGAATTCTGAAAGGCAAAAATATTGGAAGAAAAGTGATTTATTAAACTTTTTATTTCCACTGTCTTTGCAATTATAAGCTATCACATTGTATACAGTTTTTCTTTACAATGCTAATACTCCCTCTGGTATATGTAGGTATGTTTTTTTCTGCAGTGTTTAAAGACCGAGGCTTTTAGCAGTTTAATCCAAACCAAAGCATCTTTATCATGGGACTTGCCTTTAATTCACTCTTAGATGCTTTTTTCCCTGTATGCCAAATTAGATACCATTCTGAAGGCATGCATTCTTAATTAACATTTTTTTAATCAATGACTGGATTCTCAGGAGGATTTTTTCTCCATGCATCATTATTTTTCTCTTTCCACAGCAACTTCACAAGCAGATTAAATAAACAGAAAGAAACACTTTGTGGATATTTCTTATGACAGCCTGCAAACCTGTGAACTTTTTTTATTTATTTTTAACTTGAAGCTGCTAATTGTAGAACTGTATAATTAATGCATTATCCACGACAACAAGGTTACATGGTTTGTGTTTAGCAAACATGCTTTTTCTGGAGGGTGGAAAAATACATAGTGAAAACACTAAGCTGTTTTTCACCACTCTGCATGACAGCTAGTCTCTCTGCCGTCATTAGAGCTGTGTGCCTAATCTGACTCTGAAAAGGTACCCTGAAAATTGGCTGGAGCCCTGGTATCATCGTCTGAGTCCACAGCTTGAACCTTGTGATTTAGCCCTCCAAGATGCACAGTTACAGCCAGATATTCTCAGAACTGGAATGTTTGCACTGCTAATTGGCACATTCCTACTTAGATTTGGTAGGACATGCTTATTTGTAACATGTCTTGAGAATTTACTTAATGGGTAATTGCTTCAACTTTCCTAAATTTTTCTGCTCACCAGCCTCTTTCTTTATTGTGCCTGTCCACTGCTCTTTCAGCATTTATTTTTTTTTTTTTAAATCTAGACTTCCTTCTGATTATTTCACATGTTTTTCACTGGTTTGAGAATTTCTTTGTTCCCTGACCTTTTCATAAATCAAGTATATGTTGGCATGTGTTGGAAATGATGGAGTGATTTCCTTATAGCTTGCAGCAAATTGATGGTGTATTGATACTGACTTTGTAATTGCAGTCATAAAAACATTTAAAACAAAGCGGATGATGCTTTCTGTATTCAGAAATCAAATGCAGTATGTCTAGGGATTGCTCTGGGAACTGGATGCTTGGTGGTCCTGGAAATAGAGGGACCTCTTCTATTATGAAAACTAGAAGCTGTTTTATGACTTAGACAGGTTTTAGTGCATCTCTCAGTTCAAAGGGATGCTTGTAAATACCATAGATTTGGGTCTGACCTGGTCTTTTTGGCAAGTTTTGTTCATGTCAATTTTCCCCTCTCACTCTGATCATTTCATTCTCATGATGTGAAGACCTTAGTGATAGGAAAAATGTACTTCAGTCTTGGATGAGTTTTGCAGTTATTGAAATTATCATTATAAAGTTCTTGACCTCGGAGAGTTTCTTGGTGAAACTGTTACATCACCGTTCTGCAATGAGATCTCTGCAGAAAAACAATTCTGCTCTCAGGCAAAGTTTTTACTGGGTTTGCACTTTCCATGCTTCTGTGAAAATGCTGCAAGCTGTACAGGTGGCTTTGAGAGCAGTGTTTTTTTTCTCTTGTCCTAACAATTTTGTAACACTAAATTTGATCAGCTTTTACCTGAATGACTTACCTGTTGGGTCAAGCTGCAGGCCTGCACTTACCAGCGGTTGGAGTGTGTGCAGGGAGCACTGTGGGAGAAGGGAAACCTTGTGCTACTCCCTTCCTATTATTCTGTGTCTATAATTCATTGCCTTTCAGAACTGTCTTATCACAGCATCGACTCATTAGTGGTTTAATACAGGATAAGCTTATTAGAGATAATCTGTTTACTGAATGTCCTTACCACTGTGCAATCTAGTTAATAGCATCTTTTGAATCTTTGTCTTCTGGATATATCTTTTAAACTGATCCCTGATTATTTATCTATATCTACATCTTTTGATGCTTTTCTTTAGACTTGTAGCTGCTTTGACATAAAATTACAGTGTCTGCTGAATACACTAGTAAATTAAATACTCCTGTGGGGAAACAAGGCAAAGCAACACTACTTTATAATGAGCTAGTGAGGGCAAATAATTCAGTCTGTTTGTAGTTGTTTAGACTTAAAAATAATTTTCAGCAGTATTAGGGTAGGACTTTTCTAAAGAGCTACTCTTCCACCAAATGTTGCCACATTCTCAGCAGTGCTTATCAGACAGCAGTTTGATATCCAGATGTTTCCCATCCAGCATGCTGACCTCCCTGAAATCTGGCCCACTGCTTGAGATGTACAGAAGAGGAAATGGATCCCGGTGATTCATCCTCAGATGGCTAGATATGAGTGGAAAAAAAAATACATTTTATCAGAAAAAAAAAAAAAAAGAGATGAGGAAAGAGCATTACAACAGAAAAGCTGAAGAAAAGAAGGTGGAAGCTGTGAGAAATGTAAAGTAGTTAGCCAGTTCTAGCTTCAGAAATGGCTCCATGTAATTCTGCATTGATGGTTCAAAATACTCTCTCTACATGTTTATCCTGACACAATAGCAGCTCCATCAGTTACTGAAGTCAATGCTAATTTAAGTAGCACATGGGCCCTTTGTGTTTCCTCTTTTCTCCTGGTAGTTTACACGCATTTAAAACAGAACCAAAAATTGTCAAACAGACTTTTCCTTTTAAAGGAAAGAGTCTCAGGCTTCCCAATACCATCAGTGTTTGACTGTTTTAAGAGAGATTCTGTTTTCTACAAAAAGAAACAGGTTTGAGTCATATAGATAACTGGTGACATTTTGTCTCTGATAAAGGGTCAAAGTGAATCTGACTCACTGATTAACAAACTATATTGTACTCTCTGTACTTCCTGCTTGAATGATCCTTCATCTACTGATGAAGCCTGGATGCCAAGGCTTTAACCACCCTGTCTGAAACCTCGTGGGGCAATAACAGATTTATATGCTACACTTAGACTAATTTTGTTACAGTGGTTATTGAATCTGGTCAGGTCTTACAGAGTGGTAGGCAACAAAACCTCTGTACTTGGCAGGTATTGCATCGCAGTGTAAGGCATACGAGAGACTACACACATGAATAAGGTCTTGTAGGAAAATCTAGCACCTTGCCAGAATTTTTATTTTGGGTCTTCTCTTATCTCCTTTTATTTTCTTTAGTTCCTTAGCTGCATTCACAAAAGCAGATTAAAAAAAAAAAAAAAAAAAAGAGAGAGAGAGAGAAAAGGCTGGGGTCGATACACATGTATCAATGTGGTGTTCATTCGGGTTTTGTTCAAAAAATGAGCAGTCAGACCTTTGAATAGGAGCAAGTGATTCTGTAATATTGTAGGCAAATTATGCAAAGTTCATTCTTTGCAATGATAAATAATATACGTATTCCATGGGGTGCTGAAACTATTGTGTACATCAGGAGAAAACAAAACAAAACAAACAAACAAACAAAAAAACACTTCCCTGCCCGTGTTTTTAGAAATGCAGTACCTATTCTTGCTTGTGTGGACTAAATATTGCTATCCCAGTTAGAATGCAGTTGCTACATGCTGCAGGAAAAGGGAGAAGCGGCTCTTTGCAAGCACTTTAAAGCTGCTATTGAGTTTCTGTAAGCCCAGAGAAGTCTAGTACCTCCAGCCTGTAAAACAAGCTTCACTATTTGGCCTCATTCATGTTTAGTCTGTTTCTTCTTGGCAAAAGCACTTCAGTGACGGTCTCCACCAGATTGACTCTAAAGTGTTTTCTTTACTTGCCATCTGTCTGGACTGATTGGAAAAAGTAAAGTGGGGCTTGTTTAGAAAAATATATAAGCAGTTCATTTGGCACAAAGTTTGTTATAGATGTATGAAAAGCAGCTGGGTCCAGCTCAGGAGGTTAAAAAAAAAGTTTTATTACAGAGAGATGACTTTTCATGTACAAGTTCATGCACTAAATGTGTTCTTTCATATCACTTACAAGAAGTGACTAAATAAATTAGCTATGGCATTTAATTAGTTTTATTTGTGTTTTCCCAGGCCACTTATAATATTACAGGTGTGAATAGTGATCTGATTTTCAAATGTTGCCAGTCAGTTATAAGCATAACTTTTAAGAGTAACAGAATAGGGTTCAAAGCTTCTTAAATGCTTTCTTTCACCTTAATTCAGCAAAGCACTTAAACACATTAAAGTTCAGTGTTTTTCTAGATTGCTTCTGTTTTTTACATGTTTGTCTGCTGAGAGACCTGCAGTGTTGTGATTGTTTGTTGGTTTGGCTGTTTTTTTGAACATTGTGAAAATTTTGCTAAAGACAGCTTAGAATAGCAATGAAATCCTTTTCACACAAATGCTTTCTCCAAATACGTGTGTTTGTGTGTGTGTCTGTGTGTATACAGAGAGAGCATAAGCATGCTCCCATGATGCTTTTTTTTTTTTTTTTTTCCCCAGCTCTGTGAATTGCTCAAATTCATCCTTATTAGCATTCGAAATCCGTTAAGTTCAGGAGGTCAGAGTCAGGCCTTAAACTAGCTATGTTTGGCCCAGTCTTTTTTTTCTCCAAACACTTTGTTGTAGTAGAGTTGTCTTTTGCTTTTACCAGGAGTCTTACTCTCTGCCTTTATTGGCTGAACCTCTGCCACGGTGAGTGTGAAGCTGAGCAAGAGACATTTTTCTGTGGTTTCTGAAAAAAGAGGGAGACTGAATTCCAGTAGCTGAAAAACAAGGAAAAAAAACAAAACAACAACAACAAAACCCCACCAACTTTCTACCTTCTGAGGAACATTAATTCTCGGTGGGAATTTTCTACTGTATTCATTGTAACGCTCCCACTTGATCACAGCTATCTCATAATTATTTATTGGAAAGCTGAATCAATTTTAGGAAGGAAATTTTATTTTCAGGATCTCAGAAAAGTGTCAGACCTCAGTCTTCTGTATTTCCAATTATGGGTCTGTGACTTTGTTATGTATATTTGAGTATACATAATAATTGCAGAAGCATTAACAAAAGATTTTTTTCCCTCACGTTAAAACTCTGTTGTTTCATCAGAGCTAGAGGCTAGTTCAGTTTCTGGATCCAGAAACTGAAGAAACTGGGCTATATCATAATTTTATTTTGTTCATGTTTCATAGTCATGGAAGACACAAAACTGTAACCGATTGTGTTTTTAAATTTCAGAGCCTCTGGAATTTTGTGTTTACAGATACACTTGTTAATGTCTTTAACTGAACCAGTAAGATTTTGCAGTGTTCTAATATTTTTGTCTTCTGAGATTCCATTTTTGGAAGCATTACTCACAATAAGTGCTAATTCCTGACTTAAATATGTATTTTTAGGCCTCTTGGATCAGGTCTCATCTGCTACTAGATGAGAATTGCCCTTGGATGTGCATGTTTAACATCGCTTCTGTAACCTTTTCTGAAACCTTAGGGTTGAATACTGAACATGGGCTAGAGGAGCTGACTTTGGTCTTCTGAATTGAAAGTTTAGAATGGCAAGGTGTTGTTCAGCAGTTCCCTTCTGATAAGCACAGCCTGTGGTAGCAAATGATGCATCTGGAAATTATTTAGGAATAGGTGAATGTGAGTATTCAGGTACTCAGCTGTGTTACTCTATCAGCCAGTCAGCTAGAAACATCCACATATCAATTACCGGAATGGATTGTACCCGCATCTCCTCCATGGCTGGATTTGCAGATGGGATTTTTGCAAGTGCAAATTCTGTTGTCCAAAACTAGATGCAGCTGTTTTGAAACTTGCTAATACATTGATTTTTTTTTTTTTCCTCTTGAGACTTTGATTAACATATAATTATTTTTGCCATTGTGTTTGTTTTGCAGCATCTGTTCTACATGACATATTTACTTCGTCTCATCTTGTCTCTGTGGCATGTTCCCATTCAGTATTTTTCACATATTGTCTGCTAGGCTGGGTGATTCATGTTTTTTTTCTGGACCTTATAAGTTCAATTTATTGCTTTCACTACTGTTCGCTTTCAGCTCTGATGTTGAGCTTCATTCCTCCCTCCTTTGTTCAAATTATTATTTTTGGTGCATTATCTTTTTACAAATACGTTGGTTAACTTTAGCAGATGGAGAAGCTAATTTTCTTAGAAATTTGGTGTGTCCATATGAGGCTTGGTTTGTTATTGTTAAACTTGTTTGCTGCTGTTGTGTTTGTACTACATCAGTAGAAATATATCAGTGCAAAATTTATTTAACCAAGTCCCTTGTTTTTGATAATATATATTAAGATAATACAGCATCTTTTATAAATATAGGAGGACATGAAGGTGTATTTAGAACACTTATGGCTCATTCTGTGGTCCAAGACCCACATGATACAAACTGGTGTATGTCCAGCAAAGTTATTGATTTAACAAATCAAATGGTCTTGCCACCTTTCAAACTCTATGTTTGAATTTTTAAATCTAATTGCTTTCATAGAAGAATTTGGAGAAACATGCATTGCATTCACATAACATTACTGGTCACTGAACAGTAATAACATTGTTACTTTAGACAAACTGTTGATTCATACCAGTATTTTTTGTGGAGTGATAAACTAGATTTGACCAAACCCAGGAGACTGGATTCTTTACAATGAAGAGAATACCATGAAGAAACAAATCATACCAAACTAGAGAAATACAAAGGACATGTTTAGGAGGGGTAATCATGTGTGCTCTCATTTTGAGCAGAGACAGATGAGTGTCTTCCTACATCTTTGAAGAAAGAACCCAGTCTCTTACTAAAAATCTACCAAAACAAGTGGTGTATTCTTCTTCTTTTTTTTTTTTTTTTTTTCTTCTCCTTTGTATAAATAATTGGATATGAACATAGGAAATTTATGGGATAACAGTTTTTGTGATAGACGCAGTGCGAGCACAGGGCAGTGTTCATTATAATGGTACCATTGGATTTCAGCGACAACGCTGAATTAATCAAGGAAGTCCTTTTGGTAGAGATGCAATTTTTGCTAAGTTTATGGAATGAACAGAGAAAGATTAGTATGAGAGAAGAAAATGTTGTCCAGTTTATGCTTATTATTGTGTACTTCTTCAAAGTTAAACAGTATAAAATAGTCTTCCAGGATGCAGTAAAAAGATAAAAAGATAGCAAAATAATACAGAAGTAGTGGTTGTGTGGTTAAGGAGACTATATTCAGTACCTGACTCTGTCTTAGCTCATTCATCTGGCATTAGATGATTTACTTTCACTAGTGATAGCAAATAGCCTGTACCTGTATTCAGGTTACATGTATTCTGTTTTACCACACAAGGCATGAAGTCAGTGAAGAGATGAGGTATAATTTTGTCAGTATTTCCTTATACTGCTCCAATCAAATGATCATGGGCTTAGAAGAAATAAGATGAGGCTGAACCAAAACAATTTGGGAGGCTGATGCAGGGTAGGAAGTGTTTTTTTGTGTTTGTTTGTTTGTTTGTTTTTTAAACATTATATATATGTATATATATGTTTATTTATTTATTTATTTATTTTTCTTAAAATACTTTCTCAAGCACAGGGCCATCTCCTTTGACTGGTAAACCTATTCATAATTAGTCAGTCCTGGCACAGAGTACTCAGTTCCTCAAAAACTTATGTTCATCTGTAAATGGCCAGGAGCAGAAACCCAAGAAAAGACTGGAGGTAGTGGATGGTGCATCCTTATACTTCATAACATTCATATGTATAAAAACTAGTTCCTATTCTAGTTTTTTAGCCCTGGAAAAGAGAGTCAAGAAATCTCCCTTTGGCTTGTAGAAAGTTGTTCTGGTTTTCTTCCCATGCAGGTTCGAAAATCCAGCTGCAATTTGTTGCAATTCATCCAAATCCCACTGTGGAATTTGGGTCATGACAAGAAAATGCAGGTGGTTTGGGTACTGATGCTGAGACCATTAGCAGACTTACTATCTGTAGGATGTGATGAGTGAGCAGGGATGGGTGCTGTGAACCCAGCACAAAATTTGGCTTGGGGTTTAGGTGCTGGTGAGTGATGTGGTTGCTGGAGTGGTTACTGACTATGGAAACTAAATGGTGTTTCTCATCCTCTCCACCTAGTCTGTCCATATAAAATCAACATAGCACAGTGTTGCTGAGATTTGTCTCAAGGTTGCTTCCACACAAAGTATTCTAGCCACACCTCAACTACCATCTACATGAGTACTTACACGCTGAATGAAGGTCAAGAAAGCAGTCCATCATATCATTTTATAGATTTCCATTTGCACATTCACTTCCCAGTCAAACCTAGAATGTCAGCAGCACCCTACAGACCTTTGACAGACTTTGTCAGAAATTCTTCTTTGAGTTAGGGAAGTGCTTTACTTCCTCATCAACTAGTAAACAGGAAGAAATTTTTAATTTCTTCAGTATTTGAAACATATATGTTGTATATCCTAATGCTTTTAGCATTCAAAGTACTTTGCAGGGAACTTTTTTCAGAGGTACTCTTCTCCCCCTCAATTTTTTTCTTGAAAACTCAGGCTCAAATGAAAGACTGAATGGAAAAAAAATAATAAAAAATTAAAAAAGAAAAAAAAGAAAAGCCACATTCCCGTAAAACCATTTGATAGATAGGGAAACAAAGACATAGGAGACCAACCACACAGTAGTTTGATGGCAGAGCCAGGAGTAGCTTCAGATAATCCAATACATGTGCTTTAGTGATGAGAACACACCATCATCCTTCTCGATTCCTAAAGTTGGTTCAAGCTCCTTCTCCATTCCAGAGTGAGATTTCCATGTAAAGAGCTTCTGAGAATCACTACTCTGGGGATCGCTGTCAACTCTAAAGTGTGTTATTTGCACATTGAAGTACTTAACTGAGGACCTTTTCTTTTTCCAGTCGCATTCACAGGAGGTTTGATGGTAACAGAGCTGTCTTCTGGTCTCTGCCAAGTTTATTTTCCAAAAGAAATATCTGAATGAGGAAACAATGACTAAAGAGGATATGTGAACTGTCTAGCATACTGCAAGGGTCCAAACATTCAGAAGAGAGAGGATTTTTAGGATGGCTGAAGGGTGTATTATTAGGAATAAAAGCATGAAATTGAGCAAAAGAAAATTTAGGCTGACTATTAGGAAACATTTCCTCATACAGTGTAGAGTTACCTCCCAGGAGAAATAGTGAAAGCCTCACGGTTTGAATGGTTTCAAAGAGCAGAAAAGTTTTGGGAATGGCTTTCCATTAGTATGTGACCCACTGTATAACCAAAGAGGTATTTTCCGGCTCCCCACTTCTCGTAACTGACTCCACGTTCAATGTCAAATCCATGAGTTAGTTATCAGGCTTAAACAATGCCTATAAAATTGGGCTTAACTGCAAGGTTATTTGGAGGGAAAAAAAAAAAAAGAGGAAAAAGGCTCTAAAACTGGGAATCATTAGAATCTCTGAGGAGATGGTTGCCAGGTTTGGAAGCTGAAGGTGAGACCTGGCCCAGGTCTGCACACCTGCCTCGTGGGAGGTCCGTGACAGACCACTAATGGCAGGGCCTTACCTGTCCTGAGTGGCCTCACCTGAGGTCTCTCAAACACCTGCCACAGTCCCGGGAGCCCTATTTAAGCCAAAACTAGGGGCATTTACTCTTTTCTTGAATGATGCTGCAATGGGGCTCTTTTCCAGCTCAATTATAGTCCTGTCCCCAATGAGGTGCTGGGTGCTGCAGCTGCCCAGGCCTGGCCCTGGAGAGCCCCCACTGCTGCTTGCGTGCAGGTGAGTTCAAGGCTGCAATTGCTGTTTGTGTGGAGAATGTTAATGATGATTCAGCTTCAGCACTGACTTTATAGCCTACTTTAAGTTTAGAAGGTTTTGGGGGATTTTTTTTTGTAATTTGTCTTGTGAAATCAATTTATGTCTGTATAGAAAGTGATCTTAGTCACAGTTGTTTGAATGCTCAAAATCAGATCCCTCGCTGAGGAGAAAAGGAAAGCTGCGTTGTCTGCCAGGTTTCAGGCTTGGATGGAGATGTGCTGAAGTTAAAATGTCAGCCAAGTGGGCCAAATCACAACCTGTGATAAACCCTGTGCTTCTGAAGTACATTAAAGATTGCTAGGCTTTGTCTGACTTTGGTATGAAATCAACCTGTAGCAGTTAGAGCCGCACTCTCTCTTAGCTTCCTATTTTTATTATGTTTATTGTATGCTAAGATTTTTAAAGTTGTTGTTCTAGTTGAGCATATACAGAAGTGAAAAATAGAATTGTAAAAAGAAGACATAAATGTGCTTTTGCATTTCTTAAAGAGCCTTAACCAGCCATGACCACTTTAAACAATCCTCTTTAGAGCCAGGGATGGTGTTTTGTATCCACACAGGTTGTAACATTTAAACTCATTATGTTGTAGTGCACTGAGGTCCACCTTTACAATAAACCTGAGATAAATATTTGCATTGAAGGACTTACATTTCCCCATTTCCTCCTTTGTAAGGATCTAGGGAATAAGTGCAATGTGGCTCCAGGAGGGGTGCTGCCCCTTGGCTTGGGCAGTTCTGAGTTCTTAGCGATTGTGCTGGCCTCTATCTGCCCTGCTGTTTTTCTGGTTATTTTCTGGTGATTGTTAAACATATTTTCAAATATTGCTTGTGAGAAAAGATCTCCCAGTATTAAAAATTATTTTTATTAAGAATAAACTAAAAACACCACCAAAAGGAAAAAAAAGAAAAAAAATATGCTGCCATCCTAGCCTTGTCCAAAGCCCATAGTCTGCATCAAGCATACAACGCAGAACCCCTTTCCAGTTGCTACAAGTTGGCTGTGTGTGCACTAATACTGAAAAGTTTCCTAAAGCCTTTCAGTGGTTTATTTAGAGTTCGGAAGAGCCAGTGTACTTCAGAAGTAGACGTAATATTCTAAACTTAGCTAAGCATAATAGCCATTGAGTGCATTGCTACAGCAATCCATGAAAAAGGCGAAATGAATACAAAATCCTTGTTAAGTTTCAGTGAATCTATCTTTGGTTACATTATATAAAATCAGGGTCAAATATTGAGAGTTGGCTGCTCTTTTTTGTTTATATAGCTCTACATTAGGCCACATATCAACTATATGCTCCTATGCAAAAGAGGTGTAATAGTTTCTGTTCAGTTCCCAGTGGACATTACTTCATTTAACAAAACTGTAAGTGCAGCATGTTTTGGCTGATTCTGCATGAGACAGGTGGAGGGAGTGAGCTTCATACTGCAGCTTTTACTGTAAAGCAGACTGAGTTCTTACCACAGATGGGAAGAACTGTCAGCTCCATTTAAAGGTGATGTTATTGGCTTAGTGGGACAATTATGCTGTAAATGCCCATATCCTGGATAATATCTGGGTCTGTAGAAACATGCTATATAGCATTTCTTGATTGATTGGAGACGATTTTTCATTATTATTGTTAGAATAGTCTATAAATCTATTTAACTGTCTAAGCTTAATAAGTAAATACATACATTTTCCAGCAGCAGTGGGAAAGGTGTCAAACCATATGTTGGGGTCACTGTTTAGGAGTCATAGATGTGACTTGGTTAATTTAATAGTCTTACTCTGCAAGTTGTCAAAGTCAATTGGATGACTCTCAGATTTCATTGCTATTTTCTGTCAGTAAAGGTACTAGAGCCTGTTCCTTGGCCATTGTTTTACAAGGATTATAACAGTAAAAGTGAAAATAATCCTGTTATTCTATAGAAATAGTTACTGCAAGTTTTCAGGTCATGGGTACTCAAGGTGGCTTTGTTACTTGGTTTTGAGAGAGAAATACTTGAGGAAAGGCACCTTTGCATTCCATGTAACTTATTGCAAATCTTGATTATATAATAATAGAGTACACCAATAATGAAATGCGGACAATTTATTGGTAATGTGTGATGGAAAAATACAATGGCCACAGGGAGATAGGAATGACTATTTTAAGATGCAAGCAGCCTGAGAAATAGAGTAAGTCAAGAAAAATGTGGCCTGATTAGTTGTTTTTTTTTTTTTTTTTTTTTTTGGAGGGGCAATAGGCTGAATGCATCACGCAAATGGACCACATACACCTGTAAGTTGCAGGAAATAAATGGAGTCTCTTCAGTAGAAGACCAACTCAAACAAATGCATCTGAAGCCTTTGAAAACCCATAAGGTTTTCTCTGCCATCTTAAATATTTCTTCCATTATTATGAGGAATTCCAGATATGCTGATACTATTTGCTCAGTGCTCGCATCATCCTTTTATTAAAAGGTCTCTTTCCAAAGAAAAGCCTATTTTTTTCCTCCCTTCTAAAAAGAAAAGCAAGAATGTTTGACAGCTCCTTTCTTTCTCTTTCCTCTGCTCACTATGCAGCAAATAATCAGTCTTGGTTGAATGACGTTTTAGAGAATTTGCAGTTGTAAATGTGTCAGTACTTAAGAAAAGTGTAAAATGCCTCTTACATTTGCATAGTTGGGAAATCAGAATTTACCTAAACATACATGTACATGTGGTTGATGAAAGCATAAAAATAGAACTGCTTTTGTAACAAGAAAATTACAAGGTAGCTTTTTGAAGGAATTGGGTGATTTACCTGAAGAAATTTTCATGAATGGTTGCCACTGTTAAGACTTAAATGGGCAGGTCCCAACTAAGCCCTTCAAGAGTGAGGGTGCCTAATTCTGGGTAGTGCTCGCTGACCTGGGCCTCAGACCCCTTCTTACAGAAAGGTCTCATCCTGCTTTCTTTAACTTTACTGCTACAGGATCAGGTATACTGTACTGCATCTAATTCACCTTCTGCAAATTGATCTGCAACTATTTTTCTATTTCTTTTTTCTTCTATTTTTTTTACAATATGTTTACCATTATTTCAGTAATAATGTAATAATATACATTGATTCTTTAAATACATACAGTTTAATTCTTTTCCCAGTGGCATCTCAGCAGGCTTTGCAAGCAGCAATCAATCAATATCCTTCACAAGGCCCCTTCAATCACTTTTTTTTTTTAGCTACGCAGTTCGAGAGCTGAAGGATAAGGGTGTTGAAAGACTTGCCCAAGGTCGCACAAGGAGTTGGTAGCTGATTTTTTTTAAATCCTAGACTCCTATTTCAAACTTCAGAACACACTGCCTCCATATAAGCGTGTTTTATATGTTTATGTTTTGGGCAGGGTATAGGAACAGTCTTGCCATAGTGACTTTCTGGGTCAGTGACTATTTCTTTATAAATTTTAAGCTTTTCAAAGCCGAACATCTGAAAAGTAGAAACACGAGGGATACTTCAGGAGTGTGAAAGCTGATGTAGTGAGGATGTAGATTTCTCACTAGGGGAAACCACTGACGTGTTCCAACATCATTTGGTTTTGCCACCAACCAACAAGCTAGTGATGGTGGCACTGACTTGGAGTCAGTCTGTGCGAGGTATTTGTTAATGTTGCTACAACAGATATTCATTCTAAACTACAGTTACCCACAGTTTACTCTGTTTATACAACCATTTAGTGGTTATTTATTAAAAATAAAATTTATGTATGGTTATTGGAAGTATATTTTGGCAGGGAAGTGACCCTAGCAGAAATATGTCTGAATCAACACTCAGCTAGCAGTCACTTTTTATGTTGTCATATAAAACCTTGTTAAATAATATTTTGTTTCTATCTTCAATTGCTGTTATGTAAGGCCAGTAATGAAAATCTCCCAAAGGATTGGTTAAATGGAGTAAGTTTTTCTGTACATTTTCTCCATAAAATAAAAAAAAAAATAAGCCAATGAGTGTCAACATTATTGCATGCACTTCAGGTAGGTAATAAACTTCAATAGGAAATTGTTTACATTCAGATTTTTGCAGGTAGAAAGGTCCTCTACATTTAAATACAATTTGAATGGCTTTTTGAGAACTACAGATAATTTGCATTCGGAAAGAAATTAGCTTGCATTTCAGTGGGACTACTCACATGCTTAGAGTTAAGTGGCTGACTGAATTGTTTAATGCTCAGAGCAGACACTAAAAATAGTATCTGCAGATGCTTATAATGTAAGAGAAACCTTAGATTTAGACAAGAAAGCAGTGCCAAACCTGATTGTACTTCTGATATTCTAGAGACATTTTTACTTTTTAATAATTTGTATTTGCCTTGATGGTATTTTAATATAGCAGAAATGTCACCATTTTTCCTCAGTTTGTGGTGTTTTTTTGTTTTCTTTTTTTTTGGTGGGCTGGGGGAGCCCTTAAAATAACTTCAGATGAAAGCCATTGGACTGGAAGCTGCTATGTAAAACTCAGAATAGGTTCCTATGTGATAGAAGATATTTAAATATACTAATACAGTTCAGTGTGAGGACAAAGTGGTTTCCATTTTGGCAATAGAACAGACAATGTTAGTGGAAACCACCCTGCTTCTCCTGAGTGAGAATAAAGGATGTGTTGGCTTGAAGGACAGAGCTTTTGGGAGTAAGAAACAATGCCCCTGGATTAGCAGCAAGCAGGTTATTATTTATCACATGTTTGGAGGAGGAGGAGAGGTGTTGTGATATGAGGTAACTGTGGTGTGCATATGAAGGAAGGCTGATTATTGTCAAGTCAGTCCATCTCTGTAGAGCTTACTAACAGGAGTGATCAGAGGGGTGCATCTTGTGCTTCTTGAGGCAAGGGTGTGTGTTTATGTTGAGAGAGATGTGGCTCCTCAGCCTGTGGAGTGCCAGAAGTAGGAGTGGTGGGGAGGTTTGGCTGCTCTTTGTGGGTGCAGAGCCTGCTCACAGGAGAGGGACAGTAGAGGTGCAGCCCTGCAACTACTCTTCCTGCTGCACTAGCTGCCTGCAAAGACTTGCAGGGAAGCATCTGGGGAGGCTGCTTGTAGTTCTAAGTGTCTGGATAACTCAAAAAGCAAAGAACAGTCATGAAAGGTTCTCCAACAAAGATAAACAAGGACAAATACTGTCCTTTTCTTCAAGCCTTGTCTGAAATTGGTGCGAGTGTCACTCAAACCTGCCTGAAGCCAATTCTTCATTAATCTGCTCCTTGAGTAAGGAGAACATGCTGTAGAGCCTTGGTTGTCAGGGGAATGTAAAACATACTAGCCCTTGGCTTCCTGAACAAAAAGGAGGGCAGTCCCTAGCTGTTGGGGGGAAAAAAGAATCAGGCCCTTGTTTTGGGGTAAAAACAAAGGAGCCCCCTTTGCTCTGGCTGGCTGCACTAGTCACTCTCTAGGCTTCACCCACAGTTACCACATGGCAATAGCTGATTCCCTCATATTTAGGGGATGCCCTATTTCTGACTGCAGAACTGTGGTCGTATGGCCAAGGGATCAGCTTGTGTGGCCCTAACAGGAATGGGCCCCAGTAATGCGCTGTGTCTTGTAGCTCCTGGCCCATCAGTGCTCCCTTGGGCACTCAGCCTCTGCAGGTGCTTGCTCAGGGACTCTCCCATGGGGCAGGAGATGTGGGAAGTTTTTGAGGGTCTCACTTCCTAGTCTCCAAAAGCTGTAGCACCTGGCTGTGTGTTTGCTCTGAAAGCCAGTGCTCGTGTTGAACCCTCCCACAGCAGCAGCAAATCTGTTCCTACCTCCTCTTTTCTCTTTGCCTCAGAGAAGTGTCCTTGTCCTGAGAGCTGCTGTGTTGGGTGTCTTGCTGAGAGGTTCAGCTTGTATGTGAGGGACTCCAGATCACTTCTGTTGCCTTGCCTTTCACTGCATTTTCACTGGAATGCATAGCCCTTGCAGTCCCTAGTGCTCTGTAAGAACCTCTTAGGAAAACCTAGAGGCATTGTGATACAAAGGAATAATCAATACTGCTAAAGGATATAACCCAGTGAGGAGAAAGAGTTTATTTTTGAGAGCTGGGACTTTTGAAACCTTTCAAAAACCTCTTACAAAATTGCTTGCTTGTGTTTGTAGCTGTTTCTGTAGTGTTTTTCACTCTGTACAGCCGTAATGTTGCACTGTATTTCTTAGATTTAGGGCGAGAGCTACATGCTGTGCTGTGAATGGAGTAGTGAAGGGGCCTTTATCCGCAGGCCATTGGGAGTCATGAAGTAAGTATTGCTCTTCGTAGCAAAACAAAGCGTGTGGTTAGGAGTTTGAATCCATAGCAAAGCTTGTCATTTGACCTGGATTAAGAGCTAATATGGGAGAAGAACATATCAAGTGATACAACAGCAAAAAAAGAGGGCCATTTTTTTTACAGCCACAGACATTGATTCCACTATACAAGCATGGCTTGTTTGTGTGTGTGTCTGGGTGTTTATTTACCAGATCCTAAACATATGCTGCTCCCTCCTTTCATAGTTTTTCCTACTCTACTGTAAAGCTACTCAGGAGCTGAGTAAGCTGTATTCTGGAAAAACACATTGCAGGAAATGGTATTTACCCTTTGATCTTTAGATCCTTCTGCCGCTGTGATATACAGTAACTGGTTTTGTCTTTGCTCAGTGAACAGGCTTTCTTCATTTAGATTTATGGCAATTACTCATTGCTAGTGGAAAAAGCTTTAGTGCCTTTTATAAAATAAATGGAAAACATGGTCTTTTTCCTTTATCTTATTACTCTTCATGCTGTCTGGAGACTACATTTTTTTTTTTTTTTTTAAGATATGGATTTCTTGGATTGCAAAGTATTAATTGTATTGGCTTGGCTGTAACCATCTTGACTTTGAAGTGTCATTCTTCTGTATGCAGCCCCAATGAACTCAAAAGAAGCCTTTGTAGAGTAATCTGGCTAAATCAGAGTGGACGTTTGCAGTACTTGTCCTAGAATAGGGTGCTCATGGACAGACACTTTGGTGTGTAGTAGCCAGTGGAGCTGTGTGTTTGCCTTGGGGTCCATCCCATCATGATTTGTTTGTGCTGGCATATGCTGGGGTGCTCTTCAATATGAGCAAGAAGGTCAGAAGCTGGGCTACATGTATTACATGATGATAAAGGGGAAAAGCTGAAGCAGGTGGAGAAGCCGATGGCCTCTAGTCTGGCCTGAAGTCTTTCTATTTAAATATGAGAAAGAGGGGACTGCTTGACTTCTCATTAAATCCTGAGGTGATGGCAGAAAGGAATTGCTGTCTTTGCCTTTGTTTCTTTATCTGCCTTTTTATGTTGGAGGCACCCTGTGATTGAGTGATAACCAGACTGTCTCCACCTGGGAGGAGCCAAAGTCTATCCCAAAGTGTCTCCATTTCCCTTGGAAATGCCAGTCCAATAAGTTGAGGTTTTTTATTATTGTCAGGAGGCATTCTGCACATTAGACATCTAGTATCATATAGGTCAGTGTTTGGAGTATGTGTGCACCTCTCAGGCACTCAGTGAAGCAGGAAACTTCAGCAATAGAGTGGCAATTGATGGCAGGACCATGTTTCACTTTTTTCACCTCTTAACCACATCCTCTTCAAAATTTCACTGAAAGAATAACTTCCAGTGTATAAAAATGTTGTGTGAGAAATCTAAATGTTTTAGAGTAAAGTTTGTGGTGAAGTTCTGTCACTTGCACCTGTATCCAGTTATAAGGCTTTGTATTAATGACTTTTAAAGACTTGTATGCTTTCAGAGTGATACTTTTTTTTTTTTTTTTTTTTACACAATATAAAGGATGTAATGAAGGGAAGACCAAAGAAGAAGAAATGTAGAGGTATTTTTTTCTACCCAGTCTGATTCAATTATAGAAGCTGTAGATGAGCACATTTTTATAATGTCACTGCAAGTCTTTTATGAAATTAGCCAAATTAGGAGAAAAAACAACTTTCTGTTGTATTATTTATCATCTGGAATTTTATCTGTATGTAAATACACCTTGAAATAAGGAACAAGTAAGAAATCAGTGAAAAACTCTCCATAATTTTTCTGCATTTTGATTGCTTTATTTGCTAGCCCTGATGATCTTTAATCTCCAAGATCTACAATCATGCAACTACTTCCTTTTTTAATAACACTTGCACTTGAATTTTTTGAAGCATAAAAGAAGCCTTTCTATACAGCTGTATGCTTTCATGAAGAATTAATGACTTGATAAACATTAGACTGATATTGTTTATGCAAATGCAGTCAGCCCCCTGAAAAGAAGGCCAGGTTGCACAGCGCGTGCATGATTTACTGTAAGAAAAAGAAAATATTTCTTTTTTTGTAGGAAAACAAAGAGTTGGTTCCATGGCATAAACACAATAATTTCATACATAGAAAATTCTCCTGTTAAAGAGAGCTTCCCACTACTGTTCTTTTCTTCTTGCTAAGAATTGATAAGAGGCAAGTCCAAGCAGCTTTCTGTAGCTGTTCATGGGTCTCTTAATAGACACAGCTTGTTAATTGATTTTAGATACTGAAATACCAGCGATGCCTAAAAGTAAGGGTAATTCTTTTGGCTGCTGCCTTCCTAAAGTGGGCCTGTTAATCAGCACTTTATGTGGAAAGCTGGAGAAGGCAAGGAGGAAGAATTTTAGATTTGTATGTAGTGTTTTTGTTGTTTGTCTGTAGAAGAGCAGCTAAGAGATGCCTTTTACTTCTTAGAGTTCAGGAGGGGACTCTGAAATACCTCATACGGATGGTTCTAAAACTGTGTGTCATACCAGAACAAGGTGTGATGTTGACAGCAAGGGATTTCAAATGTGTTTTCAATCTGAAGGCTACGTTTGTGAGGGTCTTTTCTAGCAGCCTGGTTTTTGATCCAAATTTTGTTTGGGGGCTGTTAATTGTAGGCATGGCTTGCAATGTTCTTTGCCCCATGGATTCCTACCTGTCATCAAGGTCTAAATGTTGCCCTTCAGCTCTAAATGCTTGGAGGCTTCTATGTGTGCTATATTGAATTACCTATAGTGTTTTGTAGTGTAAGCCCTGTTCAGGTCTCCTCACAAAAAAACAACTCTTACCTAATGTCTTACCTTTTGCTTTTGTTTTCTGTGGTGTTATTTGAGATGATTTCTTGCATACACTTCCTGAACAATACTGGGTTGGGGGTCCTGTGCTTTTACTATATCAAAGCTGGATACTTACAATGCTTCCTACTGATCAATGTTTAATAAACTGAGTGTATTTATGGCTGAAATCCACTTTTTTCTTTTTTTTTTCTGAGATGCCAGAAACCATCTGGTCACAGCAGGACTGAGTTTAGCACTGGCTAATTTTCCTGTCTTTCTGGACACTCGCTAATTTACTCCAGGTATGAGCTCTGTTAAAGCTCATACCGATGCATTTCTGCAGCTCTGGTCAGTTATGCTGAATAAAACTAATGTTAAACATTAACTAATGCTATGATGGTCTGCCCTATGACTGTAAGGATGTGAACATCAGAGCAGCTGTACAGCTTTGGACTACAGGTACAGCTTGGTCATTACAACAGTGACCAGAACTGGCTGCCTGCAGGAAAAATCCCTGAATAGGGCAAGTATGAAAGAGTACTTCATGCAGACACTATTGATAACTTGCAACTCAGACTTCTGAAGCAGAGATGTGTCCTTTATTTTGGTAACTTTTTGATATTTCTCTTCCATTACCTTGTGCAGTCTCCCCATAAACTTGCATAAACTTTGATACCTGCAACATCCCGTATCACAAAGTACTGTAATTTAACTATAGGTTGTGTGAGGCACCTTTCAACTCTCTGTTTTGAATATACCACTTCTAAGTTTCATTTACCAGTCCTTAACTATTATACGGTGTGAGCCTTTCCCACCGCTATTGTACCTTTTTTTGTGTGTGTAAAACCCTACATTGTACATAAGATGTAGCTGCACCAAGTTACACTGTGGTGGATTGGCATTCTTTTTACCATATTCTGTTCCTGTCTCCTAATGCCTCTGCTGCATCTTGCTGGGGAGTCAGATCAAAGGATGCAGTCGGGATGCTTCCATTGCAGAGTGTGGTGTTTGGGAAGCAGCAGCGCTTTGGTTTGTGAGAACTTGCTGAAGGACTGGCAGTAGTCAGGCTGCCCTGGCACTGTAGCTGTGAAAACTAACTGTGGAGTTGCTTCCGCTAGAGGCTTTCTGGTACTCTGATTTATTTACCACTAACTCTAGCATCCTTTTTCCAGTGTGCAGTCCACAGTATAGACATACACAAATCATATGCTGGTCACGGTACTGAGCAGAAACTAAATAGGGACTCTTGCTTTTGTCATTGGCAGGAGAATTCATTCCCAATTTGACATAGAACTCTCAACAACTTATAATAAAGCTACTGTGGTAAAATAAGTCCCACCTGTACGTGCTACTTGTGAAAGCCATTGCACTCTGTACTGTCAGGGACAGTTTGGGCCCTCACGAGTCTACCACATGACTAACATTTCTTTAAATGGAACAAATGTCTCTGGGTATGAAGTCAATTCATGTCTAGTATTACTTCATACATTTTTGGGATGCTCACACTTGATTTATTTGCATATTAATTATAGTTCTCATCAATTAATTATGTTCAAATGCATTCTATACATTCAGGAACGTGTGCTGGGTTTTATCTTCCTGTTCAAGTACATCCTATTGGCAAATGGCAGCATTTGGGAGCAATAAAATTAAATGGAACACAAACACAACTTAATTTTCCTGGGTATGGTTCAGTTTCTTGACAGACAGGGCCAAAGTCTTTTATCTTTGCTGTTTAATAGGGAAATGATTAATATTTTAAATGATAGTAGAAAAATGAAAGGCTTATAGTTGCTGTGCGAAAGCAGCTGAAGTTCTGCCTGGTAGTAGCTGGAATGATGTAATGAGAAAGGACAGCTTGTGGCTAAGCACAGTTCAAATAAGCTTGAGCAAATTGATTCTTTTTTTTTTTTTTCCATGTCTGAATGTGAGAGAGACTTTTTTTTTTTTCTGGTTGTAAATCATGGAAGAAATCCAGGAAACCTATTGCTGGTGTCAAAAGTAATTGTGTGTTACTGGGGCCATTCTATTGGTGCTCTGTCTGTATGTATAGTATGTAATGTATAGTATGCAATATGATTGTTAGCCTCTCCATGAGGACAGCTATGTCAAGAACTCCTCAGCAAGATTTTGCTTTGTTCAGTGCTCTTCTGTTGGTGTGTTAGACCATTTCCCACGGAGTTGTCTCCATTTTTATCTTTGACAATACCTACCATTCTGAATGTAGATGTAATAATAAATGAAAAAAAACACTGATCAATAGCCAGGTAGCAGTTCTGTGCTTCTGATAAAGTTAGCGTGAGCAAAACTTCTGTTTTGAGCTCATAGGACTTAATTCTGATCAACCACCTTGTAGCTGCTGAGGTCTGTGTGTGGAATGTGACTCTCATATGTAAGTGTTGATGACTTGTTCTCTAACAGTTGTTGATTTGAATGACAATGGTGATACGCTCAGCAGGGCAAATCCTCTTGCACACATAAAGCTGTGCTGCTGTGCTTCAGAATCCTCTTATAACTTAGCAAATCTGATAAGGGAAGGTTTGAGTCCCATATTTATCTCATTTTTTCATTTTTAATTCCAGAATGACTGTGTAAAAGCAGAACTAAGAACAGCAGAATAGTCTGTTGTATGTTGCAGTTACTAGTTCATACAGGTCTAAGCAGTGGATGTATAAATAACCAGGTAGTATCCAAGGCTTTCTGGAAACTATTTCAATTTCTCACTCCAGAAATATTTCTTATGAGCAATTCAGCTTGGGAAATTCTGGATTTGTTGAGACTCTCAAAGTTCCCCAGGAGTATTTCTATATGCTGATTAGTTCCAAAACTGCTGATTTGATGAGATGATATGGGTTATTTTTCTGCTGCTGGATGCCATTTGTTTGTATAATATCCCCTGATGAGTTTCTTCCTGTTGTACTGGAGAGAAAGGTTACAGCAAATACTGGGATACAAAATCTGGTGAAATATGGAATATATTTTTGCAATGTCTACATTGTGCATATTTGACTATTCGCCCTTCCTGAAGCTCAGCTGGCTGTGTGGGCTTAACCTGGGAAGTCCATGAGATGAAGGCTATTGGAGTGCAGGGCAGGGCGGAGAGAAATGAGCTATATTTGGGTGAAGAACAGTGAGTGACTGACCTGTATGGCACACCAGAACACAAAGTATTTTTAATATCATCAGAATTAGTCTTCCAGTCTTAAGTGTTATGAAATCTGAAGGTGTGTGTTTCCATATCATAAGCATAAAGTTCAGGATGAGTATATGTGAACTCAAACCTGCCGTTCATAATGTGAACTAAACACTTAAGATACAAATTTCTATCAATGAGCTTGTGCTGTTTTCCAGGTGTAGTTCAGGTTGGCAGGTTGTCTCTGTAGATGGCTATGAGATGGGTTGAGACTTGTCTCCATGTAATTTCCTTTAGGCTTGGGAAAAGGCATGGAACAGCAATAAAGGGCTCACAGATACCTTATTCTGGTAAGGGAAGGATTTTTTTTGTAGTGCTAGCAGTGTGAAATGAATACTTAAGCACTCATAGTACAGCTTCAGAGGACATAGAGACATTGCAGTACTCACTCAAAAGATGTAGATTCAAATCTAGTCAGACAGTAGAGGTGGCTTTAGGATTCTGACTAACGTTGCAACCCCATGAAGACAGGAGACTAACAGTATCACTAGCAATATGGCCAGATTTGTCCAAAAAATTGCTGAGGAAATCCTCAAAACCTGTCCAAAATACGTATCTGCTGTCACCTTGAGATTAGATAACTTTTTGAATTGATTGTTTGGGGCTAACTTAGCAACAAATATGCTCTTGAGTAAAAGTATAAAAACTAAAAAATCTTCAGTCCAGTTCCCACCTGTCCTCTTCCCTTCCTTTCCTGTGTGTTCTGGATGACCAAAGGGACGGTGTCTCTGAAAGACATGTCTGTAAGGGAACAGAATAAATATTAGCGTTGCTTTTATGAGCTGGAAGGAATTGCCTTCCAAACTGCAGGAGATAAACATGGCAGAGCTCCCTGTTGCCCAGGAATTCAATGTATTGTGGAATATATGCAAAAAAATATTGCATAATAGTGTTGTGGATGGGCTGGCTATGCAGCTGGAGATTTTATGCATTGTTAAATGTTGGAAGATGCCAGCAGTGCTCAGACTGCTGCAGTATTCGTACAAGGTGCTTTTCTAAATTGGCTGCTTCACTAGACTGACAGACAGGAGACTAACAAAGATTTTTAAATATAGAGAGAGCTTCTATAACTGAAACTTTCCCCAGTCCACATTGAGCCACTATAGCATAGTAGCATCTATGTAGGTTATTAAAAAAAGTTATATATACAAATGATGTTAAATAAAAACTTTGTTGGCTCAACTACATGGTGCCAAAACAGTTGCTGCAGATGTATTAGGTGACTGAGGCTGTAGCTCATTTACAGTATTAAGTCCCTCTATTTCCCTGTGTGGCCTTGGAAACAAGCCCACTACATTTAAAGGGGAGCCCATATTTACTTCTGTGCTTATTCTGTTTCCACATATTCTCTCAGATCTCTTGTGAGGGGAAAGGATTGAAAGTAACAGACACTTAACATGATGAAATATAACATGGAATTTTCTGATTCAGCCTCTGTAATTACAGTTTATGCAGGAAGAAGCACTCCCAGGAGATTCCTGCAGATAAGCAACAGGAATGATGGTGCCTCTTTATTGCTGTGTGGAATTGTGGCGTTTTCCATGTGCTTCAAGGTTTCAGATAATGAATCTGGAGGCTGCTTGTGCTGCGTGCACTGCCTGACGTGGGACACCTCCAAGGGGAACATCTTAGAAGGTACTTTCATTGCCTTCATATAGCTCTCACTTAGGTGTGGGCTGTGTTCTTGCACTGGGTAACAGGAGTCAATTTCTGATTGACCAAGGCTATATGTGGTGTCAGAACTTTGTGGGGTTGGTCTTCATGGTGCTTTAACAGAAGAATGACCAATGCCGATTGAAAACAAGCAGGTGAATTGATGCACATGCACAGATATGTTAAATTACCACTTTCATAGAAAAGTACTGCACGTGGATTGCCAGTTCCTCTGTAAACATTCATGACTGGTGATATTTTTTTAAATAGATTTTTGACTCTGCTACAGCATTCTGTGTTGCCCAGCAGTGTAAGTAAACTGTATTTAAAATCATATGACTTGCGCAAAAAAAAAAAATAAAAATTGAAGGTTTTGATGGGTTTTCTGGTCTTTGAGACTTTATGGTATGCCGGAGTCTGGAGACTGCTAATTCTCTGGCCATGAGAGTTAGACTTTGTTTTTAAACAAACAAAAAATCTGTTTTGATTTGCATGCAGTCCAACTGCTGGAAAAGCTCAGGCAATTCCAATTAAAAAAAAAATAATTAAAGAAACACAAAGCATGCACTCAGACTTGGTGATAGAATAGGGAAGAGTGTACCAAATATTCGAGTGTGAAAAGACCACGCCTACCCTATGTATAATTTCATAGATTTGCTTAAAAGGAAACTAAGTATATCTATCATCTTGTAGTCTGGTCCTTCACAAGCATATGTCTATGAGCATGAGTGGCACTTGCCCTGTGCGGAACCAAAGAATATCCTGAGTTGGAAGGGACCCACAAGGATCATCAAGTCCAGCTCCTGGCTTGCTCAACACTGGACCACCCAAAAGTCAGACCATATGTCTGAGAGCATCGTCCAAACGCTTCTTAACTCTGGCAGGCTCGGTGCTGTGGCCACTTATCTGGGGAGCCTGTTCCAGTGCAGACACCATATGCACTGCATGCAGATCTTTTGATGTTTCAGAGCTGGGTGTCAGTGGAATTCTCAAGGTGCCTCACTCCCAGAATGTCCTTTGCACAAGTCTGTGTCACTTCCGTGCCCTCATAGGTAGCCTGATGTGTTTATGGGGAAATAGTAGAGTTTGCTGATCTAGGTACTTGCACTTAAATATACCCCGTACTTGAAACAAAATAAAAATGAGGGGGGGAACACACAAAACCAACTTGATATAAAACATATCACAAACTGATTGTGGAGGAAGGTAATTGCACTCAGAGGTGGGCAGCTCTTTGGGAAAAACTCTGAATCTGGCCCTCTCTGTAGCCACTCATCCTTTGTCCTCTGTTAATTAAGGTGAGGCTGGGGAAAGACACAAGTTGTTACTACTCACGAACTTTGGTGTATTGATTTCATGTGCCGAAGAGTCTGTAGTAACTTTTTTTCCCCTGTTTTTAATACTAGCAATGTTACTGGTTTGTGTGAAACTGGAAGTTGGAATGAATGTGAGATCCTTTTGTTTGCATTAATTTTCCACTGGTACATCTGCTGTGAAGTCACCAGGGATTTACACTGTAATGGAGACCTGCCTGTCAGTGAAGCAGGGGGGTTCCCTGGGTAACCCTTCTTGCAGGAAGGGATAGAGGAGGGAAATGGGCAATGCAGACTCATTTTAGCTTCACATTAGGATTTAGAAAATGAGGCAGAGGGGAGGGCTATCTTTTGATTTTTATTCTGATTTTTTTACCTAAGTTGCTGTGGGGCAATTTTTTTGTTATTGTGATGAATCTTATTTTGCCTACCTTAGTGTGCAAAGGATACAAAAGTGGGAAAGGTAAGAAGAGTATGTTGGAATTTCTTTTCGTGCTTACTGACTAACTTCTTTTTCTAACTAAGTTGTGACACTTGAAACATAAGTCTTGTCTTTTAATTTGACAGAGACAGGCAACCGTAACACATTGCCCATTTTGTGGCTGCCTGCTAAATCTTATTAATAATCTTATTAATTCTTCTATTTGTCCATCACAGAAATGGTTATGCTTCTTTTGCTATGGGTCTGCAGGGAAAGATTAGATTTGTGAACCCACCTTTCTGCAAATTGATGGAAAGACAGTTGTGCTTCATTCATTTTGAATGACCTGGCATACTGGAGGCAGTGGGCTTCAGCTTTTCACCTGAAAGTGCTGATGGTTTCACAGTAGCATGTGAGAGCTGGAAGTCTGGTCTGAAATGAGTGCTTATACAGCTGTAATTAGGCCATCCAGCTGCCCTGTAGCTGAGATTTTTTTTTTTCCTCCAGGAAATTGAGAATTCACCTTTGCAATGGCTTGAACTCTCAAGCTTGTGTGTTTTCACTTAAGTGGTTCACAGTATATTTAGTTATTTGTGAGATCAATGCAGTGCTTTGTTCAAGTTTCTGGGCTATTAAAGACAGTTGATTTACTTAGCCATATGCTTATGCTAAGCCTTGAAGCTGGAGTAGGAGCAGGTAACCTGGAGTCTTCACTCTTCCTGATGCTCTCAGCAGCTTTCCTAAAGAGGAAGGGAAATACAAGCATACAGGTTTTTGATGGTGTTGCTGCTAATTCTTCTCTGCCCAGGTGTTATATGTGCAATGAATCATCATCAGTCCAGGGTGTGACTAGCATGTTCAACTACTTGTGTTAAGGATGACTTTTCAGTTGCATGAAAGGAGGAATTTAAAAGAGGCTTTAAAAGGACTTTCCAGTTATGTAGGAAATATTAATACAATCTGTCCATTTTTGTAATATCTTTACGTGTCCACTTTAAGCTGGATCCATTCCTTTGGATAAAGACAGATTGCACTGGTTTTGGTGGAGATGGGTGTGAGAAGTGTGGAAAAGGAAGAAAAGCTACTGTGACAGGAGCCTGAGGTGCAATGCGTGAGGAAGCATGTGGCTCTTCTGGCATTGGTCTGTTCTCACCTGGTTTGATTCCCTACATGCACTAATGTGTGGGATCAATAAGTTATGTTGATTTGTGCCTTAGTCGAAAAAAGGTATACTTTTGTATCAGCTATCTGTGGGGCAACCCTGCTTGTAACTGCTATGCCATATTGGAAATGAAGAAGGCTTTTCTGTCTTTGCTGTTCCAGAAGCAGACAATGGAATGGGAAATTGCTGTGGCTGAGAGGAGATCGGCACTGCTGCTCACTGCTTGCTTTAATCAGCTTGCTGCATACCCACACTGTGAACTAAAACAGAAGTCTTGGACTCATGGCACTAGCACAAAATTTTTCTTGGGGAATGTAGATAGTTACATGATTCAGTGCATAGGTACCTGGCATCTCAGCTGCAGTGCAGCCCTCTCTACATCTAAGTTGCTGCTTTCTGTTTGGGAAATCCTGCCTCTTGTTTAGGCTTTGTGCAGTTCTGTGTATGAATTCTCTACTGATATTTTTGGGCAATGGCAGGCTGGCACAGCAGTGCCTTGATTCTATTCAGTGTTTTTAAGCGCAATGATTTGTCATAAATGTAATTCTTAAACATTGTTTCAACATTTCAGATGGCTTTGTTTAACATTATTGCTGACATGTCATCAGTCCACAACATTGCATTTTGTGACATACTTAGAGCAGAACAGAAATCTGTTTGCTTTTGTAATGGTTCCTGCACCTCTGCCTTCTTGCCAGTAATAAAGCAACAGTCTGCCTTGGCCCACCTGATGCTTTCTGTATGTCAGAGGCCATGTATCTCATGGACTTCCCTTAAAATATCAGGCCAAAACATTTGTTATTCAGAGCTGATCACATTCATTGTGGTTTGTTCTTGGATTTCGATTAAACCACTGTAGAGAATCCTGCTGTGGTGGAGACTCTCACCTGCTGCTCAGTTCACTGGGGCTCAGGGGAGTTAAGGTGGCTTACAATGTTGTGAGATGATAGGAGTAGGGGCAGTACCGCAAACTTCTTAAAGCATTCCTGCAGTGATTTACAATCAAAACCTAATGCCCCTCTTTCTTTTTGGTTGCTCACAGAAATTCAGTTAGAACTTCTGTTTTAAATTAACCAGTTTATAATCTCATTTGCCAATTAGTATTAAATTTTGGCAAACATGTAAGTGGCTTTGAGAGAATTAAAAACATGAACAAGGAACTATAAGAAGAAAAGTTTGTTGAAGTTGTATGTATAACTAAAGTATAAGGTAAAGAATACGCTATGAAAATTCAATTAAAATTTAACTAGAGGAATCCTTCAAAAATATAATGAAAATTTCAAGTGCACTGAAACAATTTTATGGAAGAAGCTGAAAAAGTATTTTGCATTTCAAAAGCAAATGAGATGAAAATTCTTTTTATAACAGCCACAAGAGCTATAAGGTAGAACTTAAGATACTGTGCATATCATGCTATTAAAATTAAAACCTTACGGAACATGCATTGATCAAGCATTAATACGCCTGCAATGAGCGAGTCTGAATAATACCAGATGATGAGTGGAGAGACTGAAGTGAACTCTGAAAGGTAAGAAAAGGAATAATGTTTAGGTTTATCCTGATTATTCAAAAAGCAGGTTTAGTGAACTGTGCCTTCCAGTGACCCCTTGTTCAGGGACTGAAATCTGGCTGCACTGCTCCCCCTCTGTGTCTGATGTGGTGGCCATGGAAGGGAGATATTTAATTATACATGGCATTTTTAAAAATCTGGCAGTGAATGAATTTGAAATGTTGCCAATGATAACACTCAAATAATATTCTTGCTGCTTCAGAGAGAATGAGTACCAGAGTGCCAGCAGATGCCTTCCTTTTAATTCCTCCATGACTGGCAGAAGCTGTTTTAAATAAGTAGAATGTAGTCAGACATTGAAGTCTGCTGCATGTAAAATGCTTTTTGACCTGAATAGGATTGGGTTTGCAATCAACAAAACATCGTTTGTATATGGATTTACCTGTGGCATTTCAGGTAGCCATTATCTTGCTTCTGCTGGCACCCGTTGTGCATCACCCACCTCCCGGTGCTCCCGCTCAGGAGTGGGGTGGTAGTATGGAGGTAGCGCTGCCCTGCTCCTTTTGTCTGTTCACTGAATAGCTCACCAGGCATGGATGAGCAGGGGCAAGCTTTTTACCTCATATGGGGGGGATGGTCTGTTGTGTGAGGAGCTCTCTAGTATGCTCCTCTGTGCTGTCCCAACATCGCACTTGGTATGGCCTGTTCTGGTCTAGAAGCTCTAAACCATGGAAAATTTTGTTACTCCCCTAATGGGTTTCCAGAGCTGTGCTTATCAGGTTTATAGAATTACAGCTCTAGTTTCATGCTGGGGTAACTTTTTTTTTTTCTGATGAATGCTTTATTGAGCAAAAAATCCAGCATTGGTTCACCTGAAGTTATCCTTAGATTATTTTATCCTAGGAAGTGGTTTCAGTTGAAGAAAAGAATGTTGTCACAGAGCTAGGGTGAGGTGTGCGGGTGCTTCCTTCCTATTCTTAAAGTTTGTAGACTCCTGGATGTTTTATGGGGTGTGATATAGGAGACCTCAGTTCAGATTCCTTCTGTCTGGCTGAGCATGGGAACATGAACTTGAATTTTGTCACCCCTGTGGTCATTCCAACCACTGACAAAATGCTGTTTGGTGAAATCAGTTCATCTTGTATTAAATATAAAATCCCTTATGTGTCCCTGAACCCCCTGCCCACCTTCCCCACAAAAACAAGTGAAAAAATACAAACAAAACTCAGCAAACAAACAAAAGGAAATGTTGCTGTAGAGAAAGGGTTTTCTTGACTAGAAACAAATGTTTTCACCTTATGTAAAACTTAGTGTAAGTTCGCTTTTGGGACTGATGTGAAATACTTCTGGCTCTTCATCTCCTGAGCCATGACATTGATTATTCACACACGTTTTTATTGTGGGCTGTGTTAGGCAGGCATTTTATGTGAGGTTTTATGTTTGGCCTCTAAGAACTGTGGACAAGAAGGGGAGGGGGGGGAGGGAGTCTACCTGATCTCTGTCCCTGGCAGATGCTATGAATAAGTTATTTACAGCAAGTGATTCACAGTCAGAAGACAGAGGAGAGATAAGCAGCTCTTTTTCATGGCCTGTATCTGCTGTGCCTGCCTGTCAAGAGATGCCCGTACAGGTTGGTTGAGGTTGGGATGCGGGAGAGGCTGCTTTTTTCTTTTATGTTAATGCACAGCAGAGGAGGGAACGGCCCTGTATGGAGCTGGCAGATCGGAAGATGTGAATGGCCCCTAGGAATGGTAGCAGTGCATCCATCAAGTTCCCTGGGTGAAAGTAGGAGGAAACACTTGAAAAACTTGGCAGTTGCAGAGGTCAGAGGGGAGCTGAGCTTTCTTCTTGGAGTGTTGATACTGTTGCCAGAACTCTCCCCGTGCCCCCCGATAGCTTTATATACCCAGAGAAAAAGTTGGTAACTGTTTAATGTTATTTCAGAGCCGTTTCTGTCTTTGGAAAGATGATGTACTGTCTAAGCTACAAAAACAAACACACAAAAAACAACAACAAAAATATACATATTTTAAAGTGTATGTTGTATTATATCACTATTTCAGGTTCTTCTTGGGATTTGAATGTAACAGTTTTCCAGAACTAAGTTTGGTCAGCTGTTAAGTCCTGGTGAGCATGCAGTTTTTCTTGCTAAATCCCATTATGTGACCTATGTCCTCTTACAGGCACAGAGCAGGCAGGACCTCTGCCTTGTTTTTATAAATCTTTCTCATTCAGCTCCTAAGGCTAACCAGGAAAGTGCCTGTTAATACGGTCAGCTGATTCCCATGCCTCCTTACCTCAATCTACTCCCAGCAGCTCTGCAGTGAGCAGGAAACTTCAGCTGTGTATAGCCTTCCTGTCAAGGGGCCGCTGCAGGGGGATGCCAAAGATGTTTCTCTGCTTTCCATGTGAACGCAGGGTCTCTTGCTGAATTTCACAGCAGTCTCCTCTCTTACTCCCCATGAAATCGCTGAATTGTGGGTCTGACAGACTAACTTCTGTGACTCTGAGAAGCTGGATCATATACTGGGTACTGTAACAGGAAAAAACACCCTCAAAAATAGGCTTACTGGTATTCGTGAAAATACCAAAGACTGCCTTTGTGAGGTTTGATGCTTAATTTTGCTTTTTCTAGATGCAGCTTTTATCTGACCCAAAGAGGTTTTCTGGAACACATTAAGTTGAACGTTCATCATAGTTGTCTCAGTGATAAGTCTTGCTGCATTTTCCATGACACGTGCTTTGTGTGCAATTCCCATTAATAGTTTTCCATTTAGAATTTTTTGTCGTTTATCTACACATATTTGGAGACAGACGTATAATTTAAAATTGTAATAGTGAAACGAGATGAGAACTTGAAAAAGGGTTAAAAGTGAATGTAATAAGATAATCTAGAGTTATGTTAGAAAGGATTAAAAGCATAAGATATATAAATCCCTGTGCCTCAGGGGGATAATTGATGGAGTTTAAAAAGGAATTTCCCTGATGGGTAAATTAGTCTATAATTGCCCCCATAGGGATTGCCTCCTTAAATGTCTGATACTGGTGTCTGCTGATACTGTGCTTGATGGACCTTCGAAGTAATTCAGGATGGCAATTCACATATCGTAGTTACTAATATAGTATTGTGCTTAGATCTATTTTTTAAGGGGCGGAGCTAACTTCCATGTAAGTGATCAGCATACATTTGGTGGTCAGCTAGAACTGTGAACTGCTACCTTTAATTACAGGCTAGATGTTATTTTGGGCAGGTAGGCAGAATGCTTTCTTGCCCAAATTCAGCAAAGATGTAACATTCTCAGTGAGAGACTCAACCTAGTAAAAGTCTGAGTTGAGACAAGTGAGTTGCAAACACTGCTGCTAGGAAAGTTCTGATCTCTCAGTGAAAGGTTCACTTCTTTGCACAGAGTAGTTCAAAAAGTTATTAATTTGTGCTTCAAAATAGATTTATCAAAATACAGTTTTTAAAAAATGTGCTTACAGAACAGCCATAGCCTAGCCATTGGTTGAACCGTGGCAGTAAGTGGTGCAAGGCACCCGCTTCTGTTGCTATACTGAGTGAGTACCAAGTGAGGCAAATGATGCTCTTGATGCCTTGGAAGATGGAGCCAGAGCCAGGTGGTGTAAAAAGCTTGAAGCTAAAAGGAATCAAAAGAGATAAGAAGACATCTGGGAAGGGGTGAGATGCCTAGCTGAAGGGTTAAGGAGGTGTAGAGGCATGGATATTGCAGAACATAAGTTATATCAGGCTTTTTACAATGACACCAGTTGTGGGGAAAAAATGTGCCTGTAAAAGCTGTTGGTTTTGTGTCATCTTTTAAGTATTTGTAGCTTGTTTCTGTGCAGTCACTTAGTAAAAGGCTCTTACAGGAATTTTCTAGATGAATGTTAGATGATGTCTGTGGATGTGGTCTACCTTGACTGTGGATGTGGTCTACCTTGACTTCAGCAAGGCTTTTGACACCGTCTCCCACAGCATTCTCCTCAAGAAACTGGCTGCTCTTGGCTTGGACTGGCGCACGCTTCGTTGGGTTAGAAACTGGCTGGATAGCCGGGCCCAAAGAGTCGTGGTGAATGGAGCCAAGTCCAGTTGGAGGCCAGTCACTAGTGGCGTCCCCCAGGGCTCGGTGCTGGGGCCAGTCCTCTTTAATATCTTCATCGATGATCTGGACGAGGGCATCGAGTGCACCCTCAGTAAGTTCGCAGATGACACCAAGTTAGGTGCGTGTGTCGATCTGCTTGAGGGTAGGAAAGCTCTGCAGGAGGATCTGGATAGGCTGCACCGATGGGCTGAGGTCAACTGCATGAAGTTTAACAAGGCCAAGTGCCGGGTCCTGCACCTGGGGCGCAATAACCCCAAGCAGAGCTACAGGCTGGGAGAGGAATGGTTGGAGAGCTGCCAGGCAGAGAAGGACCTGGGAGTGATGGTGGATAGTCAGCTGAATATGAGCCAGCAGTGTGCTCAGGTGGCCAAGAAGGCCAAGAGCATCCTGGCTTGTATCAGGAACAGCGTGACCAGCAGGGCTAGGGAGGTGATCGTCCCCCTGTACTCAGCTCTGGTGAGGCCGCACCTCGAGTACTGTGTTCAGTTTTGGGCCCCTCGCTACAAGAAGGACATGGAGGTGCTTGAGCGGGTGCAGAGAAGGGCGACGAAGCTGGTGAGGGGCCTGGAGAACAAGTCCTACGAGGAGCGGCTGAGGGAGCTGGGCTTGTTCAGCCTGGAGAAGAGGAGGCTCAGGGGCGACCTTATCGCTCTTTTTAGGTACCTCAAGGGAGGCTGTAGCGAGGTGGGGGTTGGCCTGTTCTCCCACGTGCCTGGTGACAGGACGAGGGGGAATGGGCTTAAGTTGAGCCAGGGGAGTTTTAGGTTAGATGTTAGGAAGAACTTCTTTACTGAAAGGGTTGTGAGGCATTGGAACAGGCTGCCCAGGGAAGTGGTGGAGTCACCATCCCTGGAAGTCTTCAAAAGACGTTTAGATGTAGAGCTTAGGGATATGGTTTAGTGGAGGGCTGTTAGCGTTAGGTTGGAGGTTGGACTCGATGACCTTGAGGTCTCTTCCAACCTAGAAAATTCTGTGATTCTGTGATAATACTTTTATATGAAGACCTGATACTCAAATGTTTTGTGCAGTTAATTGGGAAGCAGATAATCAGTCTGTGCTAGTTCTTGTGGATACCAGGAAGTGTAAAATTCGCACATCTGATTTTGCTACAGACATGAGATATAAAAGCCAGGTTTGATGAAAGATATGCAGGAGTTCATGAACTTTGTTTGTACTGTGAGTCAGCTTGGTCAGCCAACTGTCCGCACAGGCACAATCAAAGAGTCAGGTATTGCTGGCTGCCTGTTGTATCTGCCTCAGAGCATCAGGCATACGGAGTGCCACAGGAAAACATGGTGGTGTCCGGTGAGGCTTGGCTCTGGACTTGAGTTCTTCTGAAGACAGAATTACGAGCAGAGGGAAATGAAACCTTGGATTTGCTCAGAACTGTGGGGCCAACAATTGGAAGGTCATATGGAGTCAGCTGAGATGATGAGGATGGGCATATCTATGGCCGGTGTGGAACTTGTACGTTTGCTGCTTCCTCTGTTATTTCACTGCTTCCATCAGTCCCATCAAAGCTTTTATCCTAAATAGGAAGTTCTTGAAGGTAGGTAGCATAGGTGCATTAATGCTCAGGAGCATTCTGTGTTAGATTCAGGCAGAACATGCGGCTGCACAGCAAACTGGACTGCTAAAACTTTGCTATACAGCTAGTCATCCAGTAGCACTGCTGGAGTTACCACAGAGCACATCCAGTGCTTGCCTCCGCTTTCTATCTCGTGTAGAATTGACATTGTTTTTACAGGGTTGCTAAGACAATGTAACATCTGAAATTTGGCTGGGGTGGTAAGAGATGAATGTATTGCTAACTTGAGTGTCCTTAAACTGTAAGATTGAGAATGCGGAGAATGGAAGTTTCTCCTCTTTCTGCCCCTCAAACCATAAGGATGACTCAACCATAGAGTCTGCAGGTCTAGTACATGTAAATGAGAATGGGTCTTTTTACATAGCTAATCTTGCCACAGTAAATAATGTGATGCATTAGAATGTGAAAAGGAAATAAACATCTGCTGACAGATGAAAGGAAAGTCACTTTTCCTGTAGAGAAAGCAAAGAAACTTTGAGCAACTATCTTCAGGCAAGTTTTCTTGCAAACAAGTGTGTATGCATTTACACACAAATTTAAAAAGAAAAAAATAATGAAAGGAGTTAAAGGTTATTGAGTACTGCGAGTTTTAGCCATTTATCACAGGTGTTTCTGTAATTGTGATTCATGGGGAGCAGTCTGACTGTTCGATGGCCATCCGCTTCTGGCTTTGTGGAGTGCAGGTCTTGTGCTAGTGCTCTGGGCTGCACCATAAATCATCTCGGCTGACTTATACAGGAGCACTCTCGTATGTGCTCACATTTCTTTTTGCCCATAGTTGAATCTTCCCCGTTTCTTTGCTTTATCGAAACTTGTATTTCCTGCTGGGCAGTTAGTACACAGCTGCACTTCTGAAGCCCTGGGGAAGTTTTCAGGTGTGGTGTCCCTGCCTGTGAGGGCTCTGGCTCCTGCAGGCTTGGGAGGAGGGGATGGTGCAGGAAAGGATGGGTGGACTTGTGCACTCTTCTTTCTATGGGGTGCATGGATGGCTCTGAAGACTTAACTGGAAGAACTGACCCCTGTTATGTCTGAGATCTGGTTTCTCAGGCTGTATTGCTCACCTCCTTCCTTGTCAGCCTGATTGACCATTTCATCTGCAAGTTCTGCATTAATTCTTCTTGGCTTTACTGTTCTCTTCAAAACTTACTGTGGAAGAGCACTGGGAGTGGTCTGGTTGCCTTGAAGTGAAAGCGAAGTGTTGCACTGATTCCACTGGTAAAACAGGACCAAGCTCTAATAATCCAACTTTTAACTAGAATTTTTAATGTCTTTAATACAGAAATTTAGGTAGCTACAACAGTGTTTGTGGCAAAAGTAAACTGGAAATAGGCTTGGTTATTTAGTGTATCTGTTGGCCTATACAACTTGCGCTTAGCAACATGATAAAAGCAAGCAACATGGTAGGGCAACAAACATGGTGAAGGGTCTGGAAGGCAACATGTACGAGGAGCAGCTGAGGTCCCTGGGTTTGCTCAGCCCAGAGCAGGCTGAGGGGAGGCATCATGATGGCCTGCAGCTCCTTCACAAGGGGAGTGGAGGGGCAGGTGCTGAGCTCTGCTCTCTGGGGACAGTGACAGGACCCAAGGGAATGGCATGGAGCTGGGACAGGGGAGGGTCAGGCTGGGGGTTAGGGAAAGGTTCTGCACCCAGAGCGTGGTCAGGCACTGAAATGGCTCTTCAAGGCAGTGGTCACAGCACCCAGCTGCTGGAGTTTTGGGTGCTCCTGTGTGGAGCTGGGAACTTGACTTGGTGATCAACCTTCTGGGTCCCTTCCAACATGGGGTATGCTATGATAAAAGCATGGAGTTATCAATGTGTCATAGTTAATAATATCAGGTATATTTCCTTAGGCTACAGTCATATTTTAATAAATATTTAAAAATATATTGACTCAGTGGCTCTAAGTAGATTTTGTGCTTAATGTGGTATCAGCGATGTTAGGCAGAACTTTTGTCTTACATGAAAATATCCCAAAGGCTTTTGCAGTGAGCATCAATACACAGCCTTTTTTTTCCTGCTTCATTGTTGTCTTAAATACTCTTTTTTCACAGTGATCATTTGATGACCTTGACAAGTGTTTGGGGAGAATTCCTGCTTATAATGTCTGGGGGGACCAGAGGGACCAAAAAAATAATAATCATCAAACCACTTGTAAGTTTTCTGCTTTAATGTACGTAGTTCCTCAAAACATTGTGGCCCTCCATGTAGCTTGTGGGATGTGGATTGTTTTCTGTATTCTGTGGGCAGAATTTCAATTTTTAAAGAGATCTCTTCTAAGAACCTGTTCAATTTTGCTAATAAGGTGGTTTTAAATCATTTTTAAAAATTGTTGTAGTGTGATATTTATTCTGAATTCTGTGCTGTGTAATGAAGTTACCAGGAGATTTAGTCTTCATTATTGGTGTGAGAACACCTGTATGTTTCTCTGTAGGAACACAATGTTTGTATGTCCTATTAGAAGCCCAGAATAAATTAATAATCCATGCCACCTGTAGCTTCTGGGATTTTGGCAGCCATTTACCAATTCACGTTTTCCCTCTAATTTCCATATAACAAGCTTCCTTGTTTTTTAGATTTTCTGAGTTGATCAGTGTTCTTACAGGATTAACATCTTTGATATTAAAAATATATGTTAAAAGTGTAGAACTGTATTGTAACTCTTCAGCAGTTCGTATCTTGAACCAAATTCTGTGCTTATAATATTGCTTGTTGAGTATGTCCCATTTCTTTTCCTCTCTGCCCTGGCACACTCACAACTCCCCACATGCTGGGATGCCCCTTTTCCCTCATGAAATCCTGTTAATGACTCGATTTTCTGAAATAACTAGCTAATGCTCTGTCTAATTAACTTTTTCTAAGTTCACCTTATAACTTCCAGTATTTACTACCTCATTGGAGTATTTTGTGTGTATTCATGAGCACACTTTTTTGAGTAAGGAATATTTTGTTCTGTTTTGTACTTTCATGCACAAATTCAGTGGTAGTTTTTTATGACACAAACTTGTTACTTGCTTTTTTTTGTTTGGTATTTGTGTAGCCACTCTAACAGTTTGAATATTCTCTGTACCTATAGAAAACTGCCCTCCTTGTGCTTGTACAGTCCCCTTCTCTGTAGCATTACACGTTCATAAATGAAGGGTGAATATGGCACCTGAGGTGGATGAATTGCACTTGAGCGCACTTTACGTACTTAGGTGGGGATTTATGCAACATCAAACAAGCTGCACTTCAGATTAAGTAAATCAGAGTTTTCCGGTTAGGACAGCCTAGCATAGAGCCTTATGAAGAACAATGAGAGAAAGCTCATGTTTGCTTTAACAGGGTAACTTTGTGTTTTCAGAAGTGGGATACTTTACCAATATAATAAAGGAAACTCAAACATAAGCTGCTAGATCTTGATGAGAATGTAAATTGACTTGTTCTGCATGGTGGGAAAGCCTCCCGACCCAAAGCACGTCATTCCATCTGTCAGCATATAGGCACTGGAGGAGAAGAAAAATGAATGCTGTGGCTTTAGAGGAGCTGCTTTTGGAAACATTTACACAGAACCTAGTCTGTGCCCTGGGTTAAAATATAAACTGTTTTCTACCTTACATCAAAGGTAAATAATTCCTTAAGTAAAAAGTTGGCTTAAAAAAATGCTACATAAAGTTTTATATTGATTCCATTTCTACTCCTACTCTGTTTAATCATCACAGACAGAATGACAAAGGTATTAAGCTTAGATTCATCATATGAGATGTGGTATTCCACATTGCTTGTAGACAACTTTTGGGATAGTGTTTGGAGTAGCTTTAGGTTGATCTTGCAAACTTCTTGCTGACAGTATTAGCTTTGATTGTTTATTTGATGTATGCTATTTGTTCAAGTTTTTTTTCTTTTAGATAAAGGCTTGGAGTAAATCAGAAAAAAAAGTTATTTAAGAAATGTCTCAAGTATATTCTATTGTACTTAGAAAAAACCTCAAGCATCTGGGGAAACATCCCCTCTTTATTTTCTCATGAAGCATTTCTTTTTTACAGATGTGAGATGCTTTTCTTCTGTTTCTTCTGAAATTTATGAATTTATTCTGTTTTTTTGTGACAAGCTTCCAGGAAAGGACAAGGAATACATTCAGTTTTGGTACAATTTCTCAGAACAGTTGAATCTTCATGTGCATGATTTCCTTTACTATTGCTAGATGAAAAACGTAGTCATCCAAAATGGTTTTTACTTCGCTGCTTTGTGCAAACCTTTGGCTTCTTTTTCCTCACAGATGTCATAGGTATTTGGTTCAGTTTACAGAACAAATATGATATGATTCCACTGTTGGAGGCTAATATCTAATGTTTGTGTGCTACAGCGGAGGAACAATCATGGGTTTAACTGTTTCTTGAGTATAGTAGACTACTGGCCATAGTGGTGATGTTGACTTTCAGGTACTAGGGAAGATCCTCAGCTGATATAAATCAGCATAGTTCCTTTGGGCTTGTTATTGTTTTATACAAAGAAAATGAGATGTTATGTCAGACTGATTTTTTGCATAATAACAAATTATATGCACTTGCTGCTGCTTCTTTTTATTTTGCTTCTCTGAGAGCTCTCAAAACAATTCGTAACTATAGGAATACTTTCCGATGATAGTGTCATGGAAGTCACTGCTCTGCAACACCTGAAACATCAGCATGTTATCAGCACTCTTCTCATCCTAAGCCAAAACATAGCACCCTAACAGCTACTAGGAGGAAAATTAACTCTGTCCTAACCGAAACCAGGACAAGTTATTTGTTAAACAGATATATATCACCTGATAGTAGTGGACAAACATAAATGCTGAGCACTGAAGGAACAGCTATGTTTTTCAAGGTGGACCATTAATGAAACAGATGCAGATGTTACTTTATGGTGAAGTAATTTTGAAGACATGTTACAAAAAACTTGAAGTGCATTAAACATTTCTTTCGAAGCCCAAATACAGTCTACAGGGAATAATGTAACAAAGTAGTCAGTATTGCCTTGTGCTGAAAATATTAGTTCTGGACAATGTGGAGCTGGCCAGCCTTCTATTTCTTCTTTATCAGTTGGAGGTGTTCTTAGACTTGAAAAAGTTACCTATTTGTTACATATCAAAAAGATTCCTCTCTGGACTGAGCAAGTGATAGTTGATGTTTTATGTATGTCACTGCACTACTTAAAGTAAGCAAAGCACAGTTTTATCTTTTTTGTACTTGCATAGGATTTAAAAAAATATACACAGGCTTGTTTTCAGTAGTGTTGGACAGAGTATAGTATTATATTTCATTGTTTTAGGAACTCAGATATTTACACTACTATAGAAAATTTGGCATTAAAAATTATTCTTTCTCAGTCCTGTCTGACAGAAAGATAACTTTTACAGATGTGAAACTTTGTAAACCTATCTTGGCCTTCTCTGTTTTAAACAAACAAACAAAAAAAAAGGCATGGCGATTCTTGCATTTTTAGCATATAAAGGCTTGTTTCATGCAGAGCAAACTTTCGCAACTCAAATACACGTAATACATGTAAAACAGTAGATTGTTGTGAATGCATAAATCTTAAGATTATTCTTGAATCAGTAGCTGATTTTTGTTTTATTGCCAGCTGTCCAACAGTCTACAGCTATAACAGTAGTGATGCAGAAGAAACCATCTCATCCACAAACATCCACATCAGTGTAGCTGACAAACTATCTGGGCTGTTCAGGTGTGAACTAGATGTAGTTTAGGTGCACAAGGACTACAATGTCACTCAATGAGCATCTTCATTAATATAAGAAGTGTTCTTAAAAGGAATTCATGTAGTACAGGTGGAGATGAAAGGCATGTAAAAGATAGGAAACTATATGTGGTAATGGGGTGAATTCCTCTAGGTTTTTCTCTGGCTTTTGCATCTGAGACATGCTTTACCTATTTAAGATAATGAATATTGTAGCAACTGTGAAGGAGTCCTGCAATTAAGTCAAGACTAAACTTGTACTGAAGTTTTTCATGAATCTTGAAATCTTAGTTGCTTTTGTGACACAGTACTTCAGTCTCAATAGAAATGTCCTTAGTTTAATTTCTGGGTGCTTAAGGGAATGGACATCAGAGATGGTGATGGAAATTGGCAGGCATGGAAAACCTTCACTGAGGCACTAGTTACTTTACAGCTGTGTTAGAGACTTTTCTAAATGCATCCAAGCATATAGATTCTTTGGGAATCTGCAGGAAAAATTGGGTGCTCCTGATCTACTGGAGATCACCATGGAGGTTAAGAGCACTAGAATACCAGCTTGTGGGCAGTAATTCCCTCAGGTAGGAACAACTGATAGGAGAGGAGACAACTGGTCTCCTCTCAACTGGAACAACTGGTAGGAGAGGCAACCAGATAAACCCTGTCGTATCACAAGGGTTTTTATAGATAAGTAGGAGGTGTCTGAGTTATAGCTCCTTGTTAAACTTCCATCTGGAGTAGGTGCTATATTCTGTGACAGAACAGTGATCTAAAGCAACCTGAAGCAGGTGAGAAGCCCTTTTGCCTTAAAAAGGGCACTCAATTAGTGGCTTACTGAGGACTGTTTTTCTTAGTGGAAGTAATGCATTATAATAACAAATCATGTTGTTAGAAATCATTTGCTTAACATGTGAAGCATATTTTGGTCTATATTCACATAGAAGGAATTAAAGTCTGAGTTACTGAAGTTCAGTTTCTGTACCTGAGATTGAGTGAGCTGTGGAAATGTCAGGTGTGCCCCAGATCTACTCCTGCACGTGAGAAAGCACCAGAATCTCATTCTGCATCCTAACAAAGGATGTAGGAATCAAAAATAGGTTTTATCTAAACATAGGAATGCTTTATTTTTAGGGCATCCTCATCAGTTTTTTAAAGGGGGGGGGGAGGAGGGAGTTCTTTGGGCTGACAAAACTATAAGTTAGTGATTGTCAAGTGCCTGCAAGCTATAAAATTTGATATTCAAATTGCAGCATCAGATGTATTGTTTGGTCACAAGTGAGACTTCAGTTTTGGAAATAATACCTTTTAAAGACTACTACTCAGCTAAAGGGAAAAAAGCAATCTAACATCAACCCATTTGAAAAAAAACAAAACCACAAACATTCAACAGACACGACACAGGATGATTTCTAGAGTTTCTGCTGGCATATTTGAAAAGCTTATCATATTTTTCTTGATGGAAAATATTGGTTCATAAGAGAAGGAAGTGCTTGCCCTGTAGCTCCCACCTATTTTTGGGTCGAGACTTGGTTCTGAGTTGAATATTGAGTGGTTTGTCAATAAAAGTTTGTGCCACTTGAAATGAAGTGCTAAGCAGCTACAGTAAACTCTTCTTTGTCTCATACTGTACCAGAATAGATGTGTTAGTTTTCCTGTGAGGAAAACCTTTTCCATAGGTTTTCCATCTGTGTAAGTTAAAGTAGACTCTTGAGTAAGACGTTGTCAATTCTGAGGAGAATTGACATTAAAATGCTGTTAGGATCCTGTACCTTACAGCTCAATTCTGCTATCTTTATACAGTGGAACTCCATCTTACAACAAAGTACAAACGTACATGGTCATTTGGAGGGAGATTCAGGCTTGAATTGACCCGGTTACAAGCCTAGAAGTATGTTAGTTTACCAGAGTGTCTAATTGACAAATCCTGGAAGTTATCTTAGCAGGTGTTCAGCACTAGGCTAACATACCTGAATGACTGCTGGCCAATTTGCAGCCCAGGAAGATAATTTTTTCCTTCCAATCTGCTGTCTGTAAGTATCTAGAACTCTGAAAAGTTTTACCTTGCAAGAGCTACAGGAGAAGTCTTCAGATATTTTGGGGCCGCACTTCAATTTGGAGGTTTTGTTTAAGAACTTCCATTGTGTTTTGAAAGGTGGCTAGTGGCTTCTGATCCAGACCATGGAATGTAGCAGTTCCTCTCTTTCTGCACGCTTTGGTATTAGTTTTAGCATTGCCTGGCTCTCAGATGGTATTAATGCAGTTAAAGGGAGGTAGTGTAACTGCTGACCTAATAGGTTGTTCTAAGCGGGGAAAACCTTGTAGCACTGTAATTTCAGTGTTTATATCCTATGAGCTAAGGAAAAGGAGATGCTATTAGAGTTGCATATATTTTACTGTACACAATAAACAGTTTTAAGCAATATTTTGTTTCAGGATTTTTGAAACAGTATCTATTACCTACTGTACTTCTTTCATAGCCTTAATGTCTGGCATTTTATTCCACTAGAAAATATACCTATTTATCAACATCCCATTACAGAAGAAGTAGAAAGCTTACCAGATGTATGTGAAAAATCTTACAGTCAAGAGGATCGAGATGGTCAGCTCTAATATTTCTGTAGCACTGCTCTGATACACCAAATTTGTTGAATTTCTCTGAAATACAACTGCTAGCTTTCATGAAGGATTTTCTCATTTGTCTAATGCCTGACTGCATTTAAGCATGTATAAGTGAATGAGTGTCCACTCATGGGGAATCCTATGCCCATGTATCATTGAGACCTTTTCTCCAATGAACTAACTTCAGAATTTACCTGGATGGTTTTAGAAAAGTTACCAGAGAAATTTCTAATTTTAAATGTTGGACTGAGCGAGGAGTTCAAAAACAATCTGTGTAGTAGTAATGCTTCTTTTTTTTTGTGCTTGCTTTTATTTTTTGTCACTTCTGCAGGAGCTCTGCTGTGTTCAGTGAAGCATGTTGAGCATGCTGAAAGTTGACCTTAGGAATAAATGCTTTGCTGAGTAAGGGAGATGCTCTGAACTGCAGCCAGAATTTTATATTTTGCAAATCTATGCTCTACCCATGGTGCTAGTTTTCCTAATATAAAATTAAAAATCTCACACATCTCCGAAGGGAATATCCAGTCTTCCATCAGTTATAATGCAACTACTTCCTGCAAGTTGACTCTCTGGTAGGTAAAGTGAACTGGCAGAGTAACTTCTGTCCCTGTTGGGAACATCTTAGACACCAGTACCACAGTAATTGTTCAGTGGGCACTCAGAGGACACCATTACCCGGGCACTAGGAAGACTCTTTGAAATGCTATGGTCCTTTCTCTCTTTTTACACCTTGTGATGTGATGACAGTGCTCATTCTGTGGACAAGTAGCAATTCCTTTCATAGGACGTTAAGGTCTAATCTTATTAAAAGGGCAGCAAAAAAGGCATGACTTTCATAAGGCCATAGTCATTTACTGCATATCAAAACAAACTTATTAGCACATTTCCATCTGCTTTGCAGTGTACTGCTAAGGTGATTTTCACCTTATGAAGTAAATACTTTCAGGAATATGTAAGGTATGGTATGCAGCTCCTGAGGCCCCACTACAAAGTTTATGTACCATTTCAGTTATCAACATCTTGTATGATGTTTATCTCATATTATTCACCAATATGTTATTAGCTTAAAAACAAAACAATAAAACCCTAGTCAATTCAGGTTCTTCTAAGAATATTAAAATATTTCTGCCATGTGCTGGGAATTATTCTTCTGAAAGAAGAAGTAAAGAGGTTTCTGGACCTGGTAATCTGGCAACCTTTTGAGCAAGACCATGGGAAGAGTCTATGTTCTCTAAAGGCAGCAGTCTCAGCTTTTATTTAAAAAAACGTTATTCAGTGAGTAGTGAGAATAAAGATTCACGGCTTACCAGAAAGACCAGAAAGTCTGTGGTTGACAGTATTCAAGTTAGATTGGAACTGAAGGTGAGATTGAAACTCTATTCACAATGTTTTCTTATGTAGGTAGAATAAGGGAGAAACTGAAAACTTTTTCTATTGTTGCCTGTGTAGGAGAGCAATATTTCCTAGTGTACACGGTCAGTAAAGCTACCTATTCCTTTGTCACAGATGAAAGAAAGGGCAGACGATCTTTTAATCCCCTTCATTGCTGGTCTCTTCTCCAGTCAAACTAAATCTTTCATCTGAAAAACAGTTGAAATAGTTCACCATGAATCTCCATGACACATCTTTCTAGATATCTAGAGCTGTCTTAGCAATATTAGGTCTTGTTGGGTCTAGAATCCTTGTTAACAAAGGATGAACATAACATATTTGGATTTTTTTGTCTCTACTGTTTACTAGCTTCATTTTTCTGTTGTGTCTCCAGACATCTGTGCCTGGCTCTGCTAAAATGAAGTGTTTATAATATAACTGCATTTGATTCATCTGCGATTCTCATATTTTTGTGGCTTCTGTTTCACAAATAAGGTGACGTGGGTAGATCATATGCTGTTTTCAAGTAATTTGTTACTCTCTATTCCAGCAAGTCTGGCCAAGTGAATTTCCTTTGTGAGATGGCTTTCTATTTCATGTGCAGCCTTTGTTTCCTCAGTCATATTGCATATTCCCTTCTTTCTCTTTCCTGTTCTTTTAAACTATGTTGTGAATGGTATCTATTATCAGTGATCATCAATTTCATATGTAATATTCCTGTTTTTCTAGTATGAACAATACTAAATCTCAACTGCTTGAAGTATTGCTACCTTTTGTAATAACTCAAAATGGAAGTCATCTTTCTACTGCCCTAGAGTTAAAAGCTGCCAGTTACAAAAGCAGACACAAGTATTCTATTGGTATAATATTGACAAGCAAAAATATTCTACCAAAATCATTTTGATCAACAAAATTTTCATAATGCTTTTGTTCTCATGGTGGCTTCTGATAACCATTTGACTTGTGTTTTTTCGTGATCATGTAATTTTGCTCTTGTTTATTTCACTTAGGTGTTGTGTTTTAGGAGATGAACAATGCAATATTTGTATTGCTGGGGAGAATTCCCAATCTGTCATTTTGAGGAAAATGATTTTTTACTTTGCACATCTGCCCTAGAAATCTATTACTCTATGTACAAAAGGGTAGTAAAGTATTCTTGATATCTGTGAAGTTAACAGTGAAATTAAAAACAAACAAACAAACAAAAAAAAAAAAACAACTGAAAAATGTGTATGAAATTTCCCACTTCATGTAAGAGCTCAGGAAATGCAGAATCCAATGTTTAGGAACTAGATGAGGATTTAGGGTACCCTGTGTCAGTGTGCTACTCCTGTGTGGATTTCCTGTTTGAGGGCTTTCTGTGCTTTATTTCTTTAATTGTAATGTGCCGGCAGCTGCACAAAGGTGCTATGATCAATATTTACCAGGTGGTATAATATTGCTTTGAGAGCCATCTCTATTAGCAAAATGCAAAACAGCAGCTATGTATTTCTCAGAAGTGAAGAGACTGATTTTTAGAAGCATCCATTGAATCTCACAGAATGAATACAGAACAATGTGCCTGCAGATAAAACATCTTCACCCCTTCTAAAATTGTGCCCTTGAAAAATGAGATCATCTTATTTGAAGGGATAGTGGCTACGATGCTCACTTATTCAATAGCTGGTTTTCATAACTCCTGAGAGTCTCCTGGTCTGAGAGTTCTGGAGGCCAATCTGTGTATGGCATAACATGTGTCCTCCTACATATACCCCAAGAGCTGGGCAAAACAAGCCTTTATCATTCATATTTGTGCACCTCTCGTATCTTGTGTCTGTGTACTCCTATATTAGATCAAGTCCCCAGTCACATGAAGGGGCTGTTGGTCTTCGTCCCTTATGATAACTGGTGAAAGTCAAGGTCATTCATCTGTGCAGCACTCAGAACATCTACAAATCCCAGTAGGTGAATCTGTGTTAGAGGTTTCAACCTAGAACATTTTTCTAGAAGACTTCTGAAAACTTGTTCACTTTTTTTTATAGAAATGATGAGGGTCGATGTCTTAGACAAATGCAGTCTTTGTTGTATAGAAAGATCCCATTCCCTTCTGGCCTGAAAATTGTTAAAACTATTGGCATTTGTTTAAGGAGGAAAAAATGGATTCCTAATGTAAAAACTGATAGCTTTGACAATAGCTGGACCTCAACTAGCACAGAAAATAACCATAGGAGTATTAGCTTCACCCCAGATACTTGCTAGCTTAAGCTAGAATTCTTAAAATGTTCTTGGAAATCAAGGGGGAAAAAAATCTGTCATCTTAATGCACCCTTGGATATACTTAACAGATTTTACTGTTGTGAGTTACTTCTAAAAGGCCAAATGACATGCACAGGTATTTCCTTAACAACTTTTTCAGTTTCCTGTCCTGAGTCTGGCATTTCACAGTAGCATTACTACAAGCATTTAATTGGTCTCTCTTGCATATCTGGCAGCTTTCCTCATCAGTTCAAACTTCCTGTTTGTGTTACCTCCCACTCTCAGTGACAGACATATACCTGCACATACGTGGTCTTTTTTTTTTTAACATTCGTGCATATTAAACTTCTGAAACTATGGAGGCACTCGGGCCCTTTTTACTTCTACGTATTAGCTAATCTTGTGCTCTTTGGCTATGAAAACTTCATTTTCAGCAAAATAATTTGGTAGAACTTGCAAGAATTTTGGCAGTATTTATATTCAACTGTGGAAGTAATCTCATGTTGGGAACATCACTCAGGTTTGCACAGGGACCTGGATCCATCATCACCCGTGTATACCTATGAGAAGGATTGTTGATGTCAGCATCATTCTTCATGGGCTCAGGGTAAAATTCTGCAGGAACAATGCCCTGTGTTGTAACTTTGAACATGATCTTCCCTGAAAATGTTTCTCAGAATTGTTCTTAATAGATCTTCCAAGTTTGAGTTTGTCACTTTCTCAGTAAGCTCATTTTGCTTATGAATCTGCAACTTAGCTGAGTAACATTAAGTGCCTCTGTCAAAAGCTGATTGACTGCAGCTTTTCATGAACTTGGATCCAGGCCACCCAGTAGGTAATAGAGTTTTCCATGCTGCTCTATTTCTGGCTCCTTGATGGTCATTTCTTGCTTTCTCTTCTACTTCTCTCTTTCTGTACAGAGCTACTGCAGCTACAACTCATTAACCTCTCCTCCCCTCTTTCTCATCTCTGGATCCATCAAAGCTATTTCTTTGTACTCTGCATCCTTAGAGGGTTAATTTTATCACTTGAGCAACAGTATTTTGCAAAATTATACAACAGAAAGCAACTGTGCTGCCAAGTGAAACGCAGTTGGCTCCATGGGTGGCCCAGAGAACATGGGGATTGGGCTCTTCAGTATCTGCCTTCCTGCAAAAAGGACAGCAACAGCAGCAGTCATCAGTGATCCTGCAGCTTCAGGCTTCTCTGGGGATGGCCTATAAAGTTTATTTTTCAAAGGCTTTTTGAAGCTTGTTACTTTTTGTTACAGCTTTCTCTTAACCAATAAGTGCCTGTATGGTAAAAGGGAAGATGAGTGCCATTTACATCTTATGGAGCTGTTTATAGAGGAGCAACTTTTGCTCCTTTGGAATGGTGGGAGCAGTTAGAGCATGCTCTTTTTCATGCTAAAAATCAGTTTTACTGACTACGTTATTTTCTAGCTCTGTACTCTAGAAGAGTAGGAGGCTTCCAAAGGCCCTGTCTCACTGAGTGTATGAACAAGCTAGATGCCATGTGGGTGTTCCTTTAAAAATCTTCTGCAAAAACTTCAGATGGAAACAGGTTCTCCATCCTGGTTTCCAAAGGCCACTTCCTTTATTAAAAGGGCCAGATGAGGCTCCCTCTACCAGAGAGTGAATTCCAAATAAAATTGGTAAATTCACAGGAACAAAAAAAAGCTCCTTGGCTTGGCTGGGCTGTGCCTTACTTTGGTACTACTTTGGTGGCTTGTCTTGGATTTTGTGTTCTAGAAACTGCTGTTTTAACTGGAAATCTTATACTGAAGTCTGTGTCTTAATGCTGTGTTTTTGTACTGCTTTTCCAGAGATTTTAGTAAAGAGTTTGCCTTTTATATATATATATGCATGTGTGTATACATATATAAATATAAAATTTTATACTAGAAAGTTTTATAGATATTAGATATCTAAGCCAGAGAGTTCTAAATCTATGAATTTGAAGATTTGCTCTAGTGAGGGTGGAAGTGATCACTGGCAAAGTACATCTGAATGGAGTATTCTGTTTCTACTCCTTTAACTTGGCAGAGATATGTGATATCACTATTAGGGTAAAATTATGTGAAGCAGCTGCACTGACAGATAAGATTAATTATCCTTTACATTGCTGACATTAACCCTACTTGAAATCAGGGCTGTGGGAAGTGCTGCCCCCTCATCAGGTCGCTCTGTGAACATGCTACCAATATGCTATTTTAGATTATCAGAATCTAATGAGACAAAATGGAGACTGTCACCTGCAATTTTCTATCAACACTTAAGGATTATCACATCTCTCATTTAAAAATGAAGAGGGAAAATGCTAGCTTCCATTTAGGCTTTGGAGTTTCTGCAGGGCATATGTGCCTTAGATACCCTTATAAGCAACTTACAGTGAACATGAGATGGTGTCCTTAAAAAGATCCTGAGTCTGGAAAGTTAGCATAGGGTGTAGTTCTGCTTCCTATAGAGATATTGCTCAAATATGGAAAGAAAGAAATACTGGTGTACCATAGGGAGGCCATCTTTGTAAGATGTCTAGCTAGTGAGTTTTAGTAGGAAAAGGCTGTTCTAGCTTCATTTTTTTTTTGTCTGTATTTATCTGTACCAATAACTAGAGCAATCAGGTAAATATTTACATCTAGTGTTGGACTGTGCTACCAGAAACCAGGACCTGGACTAAGCTGCCACACTCAGGTGAGATGAGTATGTCTGGCACCTCTCTGTTGTGCTGTCTGGCTCCAGACCTCTTAGAAAAATGTATGGGTCTGGGGAGCTCTGCTAGTGAAAGGTGTCTTGGTGGCAGCCCAGGGGTGTGAAGGTCCTTGGCCTCTGCCAGACCGGTGGCCTGCCTGTTGCTGAGGAATGCTGGGGTAACTCTTTGTGTGCTATGGGGGTGATCCCCAGGCCACATCTACAGATAGAAAGAGCTGGAAACCTAGGGGTGGTTCTTTCACTTTGGCAAGATCTCTGATGGAGGACATGGTGTCCATAGACTTGTAGGGACTGAAATTGAGTAAGGATGTTGATAGTGAATTCCTTTTTGGATTTCTGGTGGAAAGTGGGAAACTGCCAGTGTTCAGTCTGGGGACACAACTCTGCATATGAAAATAACGTTACTCTCTTGTCTCTGTCATACTAAGGTCTATTTTATCCTGAGTTTGGAGAATTCTTCACTGATAAACATCTGTGTTGGGAGTAAGAAAAATCATGTGTATTTGAAATTGCACATTAAAAAAAAACAAAACCAACAACCTTCCTGGAAAGAAGAAAACTCAGTTGTTTGTAGAGAAATGATCTCTGTAACTTAACAGGCTGCAGTAGCCCATCCCTTAGTTTGCAACACTAAGCTAATCAAAATTATGAAAGCCATGAAGAAGTATAAAGTGTTAACTTGATTAAATTTGGAGTGGGGCTGCCCACCTGTTCCTCTAAATATAAATGACTCTGCAACATGACCTGTTCAGTCGTCAGAGAGGGGTAAGCCAGTGAAAGCTTGCACTGAGCCCTGTCTCAGCCTGGGCTCTCTGTCCGTGAATGAGGGCAAGCCAAGGAAGGGAGAAGCCTGCAAGAATGTTTTGGCACTACTTTCTGGCTCTAACAGTGACCTTAGATACATATCACTTTATGTAATTTTTTTTGAATGTGTATAGTCAGCTCTAATGGTGCGTTGATCCCAACTAAGCTCCTTAGCTTGGATCTGCTGTCAAGTGCTCTTGTTTGACCAGGTCTAGTATGTTATATGCCTTGAAGCTATGGGCGCTTCCTTGCTATATGGAAATAAATTCAAAAGCTCTATTGCGATCACTTGTTGAAACAGCTCTGACTTATTGCACTAAGGTTCCCTGATGCTGACAAGCTAAACAACTTTCACTTGGTGCAAGACTCTGCCAAGCAAACCTGCTTCCAGATCTTATCCGCAGTATGAAGAAGGTGTCTTACAGGATCTTGTTTAAACAACTTCACGCCATCCTTCTGAATAGAATAGAGTCTGCAGAATCCATGTGAAGCTCTTGACATAAGCGTTGAATCTCAATGCATCACTGCTTAGTGGGTGACAGTCACCATTCAAGTACTACTAATTACCTTATTTAAATTAGTTCAGAACTAAACTTTTGAGAGGTTGGTATGCTTGCCAGTTGCAAGTTGGAGCAAAGCTCTGAAGTACTGTTAATTCCATGTGCTCCTCTTAGGCATGTTTTCTATCTTGTTCCACAGCCATCTTCCTCTGCTCTGCTGCTGGTATCCTAGTAGTCTCATGAAAATGGATAAATTAAGTAGGATAAATAATAAGGGGCTGTGGCTATCGAGTATTAAATATCTGTTTTGATGAAGTAATGTTATGTATCTGGTCGTGCTGTAACTCTGCCTCTGTGTGGTGTCCCTATATTGGTTGCACTGATGGATCTTAAACCCTTTAGTATGAACTGGTTATTAGCTTCCTTTCAGAATGTGTTTTTTTCCCCATTGGCACAGATTAGGAGAAACAGCCCACCTACTGATGATAATATAGAGCTGGAATGTTTCTTGCAATTTAATGGTATGTTGGCATTGAAATTGTCTTCACTCCAATCTTATATGTTTTATTTTATGTGTTATATATGGTATTTGTTACAAGATTAAAAATTGTATTTCTAATGACTTCCATGGTAATTTTGAAATAGCTGCATATATTGCATAAATAGCGAACCTTTCAGCTGGGAAGTGATTTACATCTTCCTAAGTTGCATGATTTCTTTGTAAGGCTTATTAAAAACTCTCAAAGGGCACTTTATTTTTACCTCCCTTTCCTTTCCTTGCCATTGCATCTGTGCTGTAATTTAGCGCTCTGAGAAGCCACTGGGGAATGGCAACCCTCTGCAAGCAGGCAGGCTGACAACAAGTAGCGCTGGCTCCAGGTCCTATCCCCGTGCTTTTGCTATGATTACACCTTAGCTCTGCGCTGCAATATCCTGCCTGTTTTTTCCTGGACCATATCTAAGCAAGGATTAAGGGCATAAAAATGAATTGTGCAAGACTCTTCTGTATGGTGATGTTATGCTGTGAGGAATTCCATTCGAGATTAGCTTTTTGGACCATAAAACTTTCAAATCTCTTCTAAGCTGGATGTGAATTCTAGTTTCCTGAGGTAAATAAATACAACTTTCAAATCCTGTTCCATCCACCTGCCAAAATCAGGTCCATAAGGGCAGCCAGAATCTATTATTGGTTTACACTGGTGCAAGTCTGACGTTCAAGGTTGAAACTGTGTAACTGAGAGTAGAATTTGGCTTGTGTCCTTCATATTTTATATGGCATGGCTGAAAGCCTACAGTTCAAACAAAACTCTTGTGACTAGATATAAAGAGGACACTGGGGTGGGATTGATGAAAGAGTGAAAGATATTTTTCTTCACAAAAGTCATCTTTATGAATGCATTTAGATCTATGAGCGTGTAAATGCTCTATTTGCTTATTTCTCCTTTGTATATCAACACACATATATAGTAAAGCCTGCAAATAGAGACTCATTCATTTCCTTCCTAAAAAGATTATTTTTGGAAATATTTAATAATACATGTGTGTGAAATGCCAGTCCATTAATATTTTCCTCTTACATGGGGAATGTTTGGATGTCAACTTTGCAAGTTTGTGCAGTACCTAATGCCCAGCTGGTAGAGGTTAGAAGGGAGATGCCATTACAACAGTGCATTATGAGAAGTAGCTGTTTGGTTTTTTTCTTTGATGGTTTTTACTCTTGTATCCTCCCCTCCCCCCTTGTTTTTCCCCTATCTTTTTATTATTTTTTTTTACTACGATGTGGTTAGATGCTATGGTCATTATATTTTCAGTTGAATGCTTCAGTGTTCCACCAAGACAATTCAGTGACTCCTGTATGTTGAGCAATTTTAGGTAAAGTTAGAGGCCATGAATTTGAAAATCAATTAAATCACTATTATGACTTTTCTTCTTTAAAGAAAAAAGGCTACATAAAGAACACTTCCTGTGCATAAAAAGCTTCTGAAATACTGGTACTAAGTCATTCCAAATATAAAGAATAACGGAATTGGGCCACTTCTGGTTAACCAAGGATTCCGGAAGAAAAAATTATTTTCACTTGCACTGTTGTAGTGCTGCACCATAGAATCAAAAGGAATTACTCAAGATTCAGATGCTGGCAATCTATTCACTGTTGTATGTCTTTACACTAATTTATTGGTGATGTCTTTGTTTCAGTGACTTTAGGCAATGTGGTTTATTTCCATGGGAAGAGAGGGCGATTTTAAACTTGGAGAAGTGAAAAGAAGGCAGCTAAAGCCAGACTGATTTTGTGCTTTTAAGCATTGCTTGTCAGAGCACTGAAGTATTATGATAGAGGAGGGAGTGTTGCATAATATGATACCAGCTGGAGTAGGCTCTTGGCCTGCTGTGGAGTAAGTGCTGCGCTGTGCGTGTGTAAGCTACTTGAAGTCTATGGAGTCTTCCATGAGTGCAGCTGGAAAGAATTTCTCTCAGCTTCTCTGTCCAGTATGAAAGCTTAGCCAGTCTCCAGTAATTAAAAGTATGTATTGTGATTCTGCATAACATTTTGTTCACTAATTGCAATGGATCAACTCATCAACACTTCTGGTTTTGCCTTGAATTTTGGCTGTCTGATATTTGCAAACAATAATTGCTTTAGTGAAGGTTTTTGCTTTTCTAAATCTTTTGTTGTTGTTTGTTTTACTTTTTCTAAAGTTATTCTTGAGCCAAATTGTTTTTCTCACAGAAGTTATTAGTGTTTTTGGATTCACTGGTTCTGAACTTGGATTCTTAACAAATTTGCTTCAGAGGTTGGTTTACTCTCCTGTGGGAATTGAGAATTTGAGATGATTATTGGATCTTTCCTTTCAGACTCTGAAAGATGGAAGGAAACCTAAAACAGAAGGGTACTTCTTCAGGGAACAGCTGTACTGGTAGTCCCTTAGGGTTTCCTCTGAAAAAATGGCTTCCCAGACTCAGAAATGGATGAATGCTTTGTCATCTGAGCCTGCCTAGCAAATGCACTGAATTATACTGGGAGAGGATGAAAAGCTGCATAGTTCTGGCAGAAATGAGGAAAAAAGTCCAGGTCAATGCTCCTGGCTTCAGCTCTACTTTCTGATGGCTACAGTATGACCTTAAAGAACAAAAAATAAGTTGCCTCCTGTCCTGATGTGTTATGGGAAATGTGCAAGAACATTTTTTTCCTGGGGTTTTATGTGTATTTTATGTAACATAATTTTATACTTTGAGTAGAAAATTAATGTATCAATGACTGAAGACAAAGGGACTGACCACTAGAAATGACACTGCTATGCTCTTTATCTTGATAAACATATTAAGAAGAAATGTATCAGTAGGTGTCTTCTCCATGTACATGTATTATTCTACTCCTTGTCCATGAATGAAACTAATAACACTTAACCAGTCTGTAACATTACGTAGCATACTCAAACTTTTTTTCCTCCTGCTTTTCATCAGCATTAGCTTCAGCTAATGATTAGCAAAAATATGAAACAGGAATGAAATACTTTTTGAACAGTAACATGATTCTGGCTGATGCTATGGAGCAGGGTGACAAAAGGGCCCTAAGTGGTGTGAGAAATCCTATCCTGGAGAAAGCAGATACTGCTGCTGCTCCCAGCTCCAGCTTGGGGAAGGTGAGGGGCGATGACCAGCAGGGGAAGAAGTGTGCAGCCAGGTGCTGGTCCCAAGCTCTCCTGGGGCTGGTGACACCCCCTGGCAACTTGCACCTCTGGGAGCGGGCTGCTGCTTGTTTGAGAGCTAGCACTATCAAGAGAGCTGCTTACAGCAAAGTTTACCAGGAAAGCTTAAACATTTTAATAAAATTAGATAAACGGATAAAAAGCTTGGCTTTCTGGCAAAGAGAATTGGTGACCAGTATGTAGATCTGGAAGTCAATAGTGGGAAGATGGGAGGTTAGTATTTCCAAGTCTGCTGCTTAATGACCATAGCCCAACTTGTTGTGGGAGTTTTCCTACAGTCTGCATGGAGGAGGTGAAAAACGGCAGAGATAATATGAAGTGTTGTGATCGTTTGAATTTAAGTGGTGATTTCTTGTATATCAAGAGTCAAATATGGTTTGCTGCCTACTAACTCTTTAGAAAACCAGGCAATGCATGTAATCTGACTTACATAAGAATGCAGAGGAATGCCGCGCAACTGTGATATGAAGACCGTGGTGCATATTAAATGGTATGTAGGACAATGTGGTAATCATGCGAATGAACTCCAAGTAGTCTGAGATTTTAATGGAAAAACTGTGAGGTATGTACGGCAGTGCCCTTACTGGTTTCCCTTGTTACAGTTTATATTGTAACAGATACCTGGTGACCAAGGAAACTTTGAGTGTGATGGGTCAGTTACTAGCAAATAAATGATCCCCTTAATTTTGCTTTTCAGTTTTTTTCTTTTTTTTTCTCTTTTCTCTTCTCTTTACAACAAGCAACAAAGATGCCTTTTCTCTCCTGTTTCTCTTTCACTCCCCTCAGCCATTCAGAAAATAAGAGCATGAAGTATGCAAACACATTGCCCTGGAGTAGGTGTTGAGAACTGGTCAGGCTTTTTGATTTCATGTATAGGTGTAAGTCAAGTACAGGTATGAAATGCTAAATGACTTTGAAGAATCTTACTAAAACTAGGGGAAGATTTGCAATCATAAAACTCTCATCTTTCTCAAGCCTCTTTGTTTTCAACTTTCTGGTAAGAAGCATGGTAAAACATTTACCAGAGGTTTCAGTTGCGGAAACCCACTCTAAAGTCTGTGAACTCATCCTTTGCCTTTCAGGAAGGCATTGACAAATGATAAGTTGAACTCCATGCTGCTGCTTGCAAATTTTGAATTGCTGTAAGCAAAGCAACCTGCAGAGCTGCTGAATGCTATAATGTAAGACTTGGCACTATGAATTCTTACAGGTTTTGCCAGGAGCTTTGGTGTTTTGTTATTTTTCATATCACATGAACTTAGTCTTCTACACTGTTAGAAACAAATCAAAAAATGGAAAGGTAATGAGCAAAGTTGTTTTAGCTGCTTTTGGGTTACTGAGCATCTAAACTAAAAGACCTACTGTAACTTTTTTTTCAAAGTAATGAAAATGAAAAGCAAGGTTTTGTCTTAATTATAGATTCAGGTCTGGAGGGAGAGAGGGACAACAGGCAGGCATCTAAAGCCCATCTTGATGACCATTTACACAGCATTTATCCATTCATGAGGCAGTAGCGCTGTTTTGTGTGAAGAAAGGTACAGGGTAACTTCACTTTGGCTGGGGAGTGGAAGGCTTTAGCAGCTGAGTAGAACAGGGATTCTTGCCTCTGGAAGTAGCAGATTACTGATGATCAGGAAAATTATGATGGATGAGGGAAAAAAATATTCAATGCAGCAGGCTGGCTGTTGTAGAATTTCCATACTGGAACATCAGGCTGGTGAGGGATGCAGAGTGTCTTCTGGAGGCTCAGAGCAAATTACATCAGTCTGCTACTATCTTATGAAGGTTTGCTTTAACTGTTTATTTTTTGTATGTGCTTTTACTTCTCAGAGCTGTTTTTACTGAACTGGTGGTGTTTCAAATGTTTTCAATAGTTCAGATGTTAACACTTGTCTCTTGTGCCAAACTAGTCTTCTTTAGAAGAGGTATTTCTCTGTATGTTGGCATGACTCAATGAGCAACATCAATTTTCCTGTTGAAAGCATCTGTGGCAAATTTAAGTGGAAAAAGTTTAGATGCTTTTTGCAGTTCTAATTGAGATTAAAAACGATGTAGAAGTGAATTGATATTTAAACACTTCATTTAAAAGCTAGAAATGGTTCAGTATTAAACAGATGCAGTTCAATTTTTCAAACTTTTCAACATGATTAATTATGAAGGGATGAATGTGAACATGCCCTTTTGGTATCAAAGGTCATGCTACTGGAAATGTAACTTTTCCCTGAGGTTTCAATGAAATTGCAGATCCAATTTACTTTTTGTTGCAAGAATTTTGACTGGTTTCAGGGACCCAGTCTTGTGACTGAAATCAAAACATCTTTTTATTGTAAAGAGCTTAGAGTCTGTATCAACACCTATAAAGCAAAACAAAGATTAATGACAGGAAACTTTTCAGCTATCTGCTCTGAACATAAAAGGTGTCTTCTACTTTAGGTCAGTGTTCTAGATGTCCAGTTGATCCATCTGTATGTGACCAGTGTGAACATGGATGAACTTGACTGCATCTAAAAATTATGTGGTGGCATATGTAGAATAAGTTTGCAAGTCCCGGCTTTAAATGGAGAGAAACCTGTGGCACAGGAGCTATGTCCACAACTGACATTTCTGTTGGGGCTTTTGATGCAGGCACAAAGGTGAATTAAAATCATCCTTCTGGCCTCTGGATGTAATTCTTTGAGTCCGGTCTTAGATGCCTCAATGTGGGAATAGTGTTGGCTGCCCCTATTTTGTATCTGTTTGGGGATCTCCATGTCTAAGACCCCCAGCTGAGCATGTATCACATGATACTTACCTAAGATAGGGATTCCCTTTCCCTCCTGGAATATTCTAGTGAAGGAGATTTGGATGGATGAATATGTGGATTTAGAAGGTTGAATACTTAAATGCCAGAACCTTGGGCAGCCTCCCACCCCCAGGGCAGCTGATCTTGTTTCCTTCCTGGTAGATTAGGGTTGGCTGGCTCTTCCCTTCTCTGGGAATAATAGTATCATGGAGCAGGCATTCTGTGTAGTTGGATCCGGTGCCCATCAGTAACAGAAAAGCAAAGACAGTAGCACCAGCAATTAAAGCACTTTCTGTTTATCACTCTGCTAGTATTTTTAGGAAGCTGATGGAATTTGGCTTGTCATCTAACACGTTGATCTTATGCCAAATGTCAGGTCCCCTGACCAGCCGCCCAAATCGCTCTGGCAACTGTCATCCTCCCTTGCAGAAAGAGGAATGCACTGGAGTCGGCAACTTGATGAAGAATTAACAGCCTCTGCCAGCATGCTCTAATTAAACAGCTATATAGACAACAGCTGTGAAAAATTCATCAATCACAGAATGTTTATTATTGGAATTAAAACACCTCATAACTAATGCATAGATTTGCATTGATTACCATCTCCTAGAAAGAACAATCTGTGCTAGCTTACTGTGGGTATTTTGAATATCTCTGTCACTTGCACGGTCACCCATCTGCCTCTGGTTTAGCCATAGTTAAAAGGTTGATTAGCTTCCTTGCAGCAAAGTCAGGATCTACAAGTGTAGAACTGCAACCCTGACCTGACCGCTACAAGGAACTCTAACTTCATGTTAACACGTGGGCCATAGGGTGTTCCAGTATACCAGTCTTCTAGGCACCAGGACATGAATAGGCTAGAAAAGAAAGAATAATGATGATAGTAATAATAATAATAATGTGTATGAAACAAGTGACGTACACTGCAGTTGCTTACCACCCACTGACTGATGCCCATCCCACCCAGCCACCCCATATTAATTGTTCAGTGTGTTGCCATAGGGTATGGAATATCCCTTTGGCCAGTCTGGGTCAGCTGTCCTGGTTCTGTTCCCCTCTTGGCTCCTTGTGCACCCCCAGCCTCCTTACTGGTGGGGCAGTGCGAGAAGCTGAAAAGTCTTTGTCTTAGTGTAAGCACTGTTATGCAACAATTAGAACATCAGCATATTATCAATATTATTCTCATCCTAAATCCAAAGCACAGTGCCATATCAGCTACTAGGAGGAAAATTAACTCTATTAACTCTATCCTAGCCAAAACCAGGACATGCAGCAAATGCTGATTTTAGTTGCGTTAATTTAAAACCATACCGAGCTCAGAAATAAGGATCATAGTAACACACCCTGTTTCATTTTCTCCTGGTATTCCAGTGTACAACCTAACAGTGTCAGTTGTCTGCCCTTCTTTAATTGGAGGTATCTTCAGGCAGTGTATGTTGCAGTCAAATGACTAAAATGCTCAATATATAACATTTGGAGATGGTTCTATACAAATATGCTGACATGGACTCACATTTGTATGTATTTAATGCAATGTGTTTGTGTTGGTGATAGCAATATCTCTGGTTAGAAGCACACTTCTCTGTTAACACTTGCAAGGATAGATGCAATATGACTATAGCTGCAGTTCTGAAGCACTTGATCCATGTGTTTAAGGCTGGTGAAAGGCCTGAAGCCCCACTTAAGCTCTCAAAACTTGAGGTTTTCTGCCTGGAAACATCATATTGGATCTAAAGAGAACAGACTTTAATATTGGAGCTTAATACAACATCTTTTGCTCTGAAGCACAAAAGAAATTGAGCAGAAAAGAGGCAAGTAAGAGGTTGACTCCAAAGCTCTGAAGCTGTGACAAAAGGTCTCTTGCTGTCTTCAGTACTCGTGAAATGGTACTTCCATAATTATCCACCCAGAAAAATGTTTTTCTTTTTCTTTTTTTTTTTTTTTAGAGAAAAAAAAAATAAAATATTTTGTGGCACACATTTTGGAAAAAATGTATTTGAAAAAATAAATTTGAGGACTTTTAAAGGAGAGGAACTGTTGTATTAATTTTTGAGTAAAGAAAATGCATGGACTGTTGTCCTGGAGTGCTTTTATGGTATGGCATTTAGCAGTGCTGTTTGTTTGTCTGCATTAGCATCTAATTATGACTTGTAGCACAACAAAAATATGGAGGTGTGAGAGGAAGTTGACTGGATGTCTTTAAAACATAAAAATAAAAACAAATATAAAACAGGGTGCAGAGATCTTGGTGATGGATTCCTGCCAGATAAAGTTACCAGTCATGATTACATGGCTATATTGTAAACTGTTTTCTTTCGTATTTTAAATGAACTCTTTGGCCAGACTTATGTCTACTTAGTGGGGAAGTCATTTAACGAGGCATTTAATAACAATTCCAATTATGATACAGTTAAGAGGTAAATAATTTTTTTAAATGAACTGGGACTTCTGTCAAGAGGTGGAGACTATAATCTAGAAAATATTATTAGACTGTAAATTCAGTAACCAGTATGTTTTTCTCTTCCTTTTGACAGGTACTTTTTCTATATGCTGAGCACAGCCCAGACCTTGTTAAATTCTTCTAGCAAGATGAGGGGAAGGATCTATCTGGTTCTTAGAGATTCTGCTGTCACATGCTTTTCAGCTTTCACACAGGCTTCATCCTAAAGTACCATTGACTTCAGTTAAGGTAGAACTAAAACATTTGTTATAGTTATTTATTTTTTTTTTCCATGAAAACTAATTGGATACATTCTGTACTCCCCACTTGCCATGGAGCAGTATAGCAGCAAGATAAGGTGTTTAAAAAAAAAAAAAAAAAAAACACAATATAAAACAAAACCACTAGAGAGATGTTTATTGGTAACAGCATATAAATACTTCATGAGTTTTATAAAACTCATGAAGACTGTAGTCCTGTCCAAGCTGAGTTTCAATTTTCATGGAGAAATGAGCTGTTAGAACGTGCCCTTTATTTAGCTACATTCACTTAGCCTTGCACCAGGACAAAACTTGCTAACTCTGGAGAACGAATGCTGTACGTTGGTGAGGCAGGGCTACTAAGCTACTGTGCTCAAACTGTGGTCGCTTTTTTTCTGACATAATGTCCTTCTTATAAACTTCTGTCACATGTTCATATGTTGTGGAGGATTTTGATGCTGAGCACAGATAGGTGGGTCTTAAGAAGTCCTCCAGAGGATACAGAGCTTTTGGACAAGAGAGGTTTTAAAAGGCATTGACATTTTCTGCACTGCAGTGTTTGACTTTACTGCCATCCTTGCAATATTTCTTCTGTTTAAGAACAGTCAGGAATACTACTAATTCAGCAGTAAAGTTAATTAGCACAGACTGTAAATGTTTATTTGTTTTTTAATAGCAGAAAATGCATTATAAATGACTCCCATGTTTGTCTATTGTAAAACCCTGCTGTTAGAGTAATTTGTAACCTAGCTTCTTCTTATGCTAACTCTTGGCATTGCAAAAGCAAAATATGGATTTGATGTTAACTGTGGAATAACCAGCCACAAAAAGTATAATCCTTCTACATTTTCTAAATTGTCCTTGCAATGTGAAAAAGATTAGAAGTATTGCGTTCATATTGATGGCTTTGAATTAATGTATGTTCATTATTTTCAGAAACCTGACTTTGTATGCTCCTATTACTGAATTAGTATATTTTTCTTAAATATAGAGTTACTGCACCTAAACTCTAAGTACATTATGATAATTGGTTAAAATTCTTAGCTTTTGAAATGAGTGTAAAAAATAACGTACTTTGCTTTATCTCTTATTGAATGCAACTTTTCAGATGGTTATGAAAATTGATAGCAAAAATTAATTAAATTTTGAGAAAGTTACAGGCTTTTTATAATGTTTTTGGTGGCAAGGTCTGTGTTTATAACATTGTAAATGTATGCAGTAGGGTTCTAAAGTGAGCATTTGTCAATATTTTAGTGAACTAAAGTAATGAAATAGGTTTTAATTCATCCCTTCACTTTATGCAGTTCTGTGTGTGGGCACTTACTTCATGTTATGTGTATTCTAATGAGTAAGATTTCTTTTTAGTTAAATTATATTTTATGGGTCACTCCTACGTAGAGATGAAATGCAAGTTTGTACTGAAATACCATTTGAAGAGCTGCTCCCATAGTCCTGCTTCATGCAGGACACATGTCCTGTACTGTAACAAGTCCCATCTACCTAAATGAGGAAAGCTAAACTAATTCAGGACTGAGACAGAGCTGTAATAAAGATGGGAATTAGCGAAGTGCAATTTCTGCTGACACTGAGGTGATGTGCTTGGAGATGTACGGTTTAGAGAAAGATTGAGAGGATGAGAAACAGCAAGATTGGATTACTGGAGAGGGTACCTTCATTAGGTGTGGAGAACAAAGTATTGTAGAAATCACAAAAATAAAAACAATACACAGTGCTGGGGTGGGGGAATGATGGGTGTTATGGGCAGAAATAAGTTATGCATACCTAATTAAGTTTACTCTAGAGAATTGAGAAATTGCTATCACATAGTGTCTTTTTGCCTTTAGTTTTAAATATGTTTTACTCCTGGGTATTGAGGAAAAAAGAAACTTTCACTTTTAATACCTTGATTGGTGCTGTCTTGTTTTCTGCAACTACAGTCTTTTCATAGTTATTTCAGTCTTGATTGCTGGTCAAACTTTATTGAGCTGCTTGCATTGATTAAGGTCTTTCAAATTTTGCAACATCATCCCTAAAGCAATGAATCTAATGACCTAACCATCTTTTTGGTGTCATTTCCGTCTCCTAAGATAAGTTTGGAAGGTTATCCAGCTGTTAATAGGCTGGATTCTATATTTGTAATATCTTCATGAAAAGCAAATATGAAGGGTCTTGAACTCTTTTTGACAGCTAAGAGGAACACCTTATACATCCAGATATACTGTTGGAGACACTGAGATATCACTGTAAAGACTACATACTACTTGCTTTTACAGCAAGAGCTCAACTTGTGGAAAGATCTGACATTGTGGCAGATACTCTGGTTTTTATTCCACAGTTTTCAAGATCTTTTCCACGTTAAGCATGTGTTTTCAGAGGATTTCCAAGTAAATATGTTCATTTTTCAATTAGAGTGTTTCTATGTAAACGTGACTATTTTTGGACTTTAATCATGTAATCGTGACTTCTATATACAGTACCTATAACTTCAGATTCTGAAAAGTTCCAATTCCAGAAGGCAATTCCTTGTTTTTTGAAATAAGCTTGATAGATTTATTTATTTGAATTAGCCATTGCCTACTTTATGCTTTTCACAAAAATATTTTAGTTGATATAAAACTGTGGAATAGCATCATCTGACATGACATTATGTGGAGCCATCTGGATTCTTTTCACTGACCCATTAGGAGTACCACTTTAAGTAAAATAATGCTTAAAGCCATGGGTTATATTTCTGAGATTTAGAAGTCTAGATTCAATTCTGACAAAGGCAAGCTTACTTTTGTTTTGCATCCACACAGATAAAAAGAAAACAACAGAAGTCCCCTGGCTTTGATGTGCATTCAGTTTTGGTATTGCTGTTAGACTGGTGCTGGATTAGGGGAACAGGAAAGGAGCAGAACATTGACGGATTACTTTATCCTTGATTTTAAATTCCTCCTGAAGGCTTCATCTCCTTTGCTCTAGCATTAAGTGAATATCTGAGTCTTCGGGAAAAGGGTTAATTTCATGAAGCAATCCACTTCAGAAGTTGTTTTAAAAATTGTCATGTCTCTTTTTTTTTTTTAACTGAGAAAAGGTTGATAGAGCATTTAGGCATGGGAATAGACTTGTAATCAATGTGTCAAGCTGGCAGGGGGAAGACAGTGTCTATGGACATCACGTGGTGTCAGTTGTTCACTGTTTCAGTGTGTAAGACCTGGTGTTTCTCATGTGATATCTTTCCACTAGCTCCCTCCATGTGGGTGTCTTTTTTCCCTCCACATTTCTTTTCCTTGTAGCAAAACACAACTTTATGGGCACCCATCTAGTCTAACAAGCTCAGCTAGCTTTAAATGGCATATATGACTTTTCTTTACATACAGTGGACAGTCTTTACTAATATCCTTTTATTTCCTATGTTGAGGTAAGCTCACATCAGACAGAATGTATACTTTTATTAGAGGACTTGTACTGCAGATAACTTGATAAAGAAAACTAAAATGTATGTGGATCTCACATCCTGTCATAGTGTTTGAAGGGCTTCAGAGAAAATAGTTAAAGGGCTTGGGTAATCTTCAAGAATTAGAAAAAAAAAACAAAACAAAACAAAACAAAAAAAAAACATGTAAGAATGCTGAAGGAAAATGCTGTTATATTATTTGCAATCTGACCTTCTGCTTTATAGTTGTGATCCTGAAAGCAACATACCTTTTAGTAATGTGCTTTGATAAATAATTACACTTGTTCAGTTGATGTTTTGTCATTACTCTTTTTGATCTGTAGTGCTGGGATAGTAGTGGATTAATGCTAGGATAATGTGTTTAATGACTTTCTGGGTGTGATTACAACAACTTCACTTTCTGCCCTCCCAAACAATATTTCATAGCATGTGCAGGTGGTGCCGAACTCTCCTGTCAGGAGGCTGTTTTTGCTCACGTTATCCCTGCATTTGGGTCCTCTTTGTAACTGCTTAGGAACTTCTTACTAAGCAATGTATTGACGGTGAAGTCGCTCTTATTTCAGCATCCCTGGCTGTTTATTTTTCTATTTGGTGAATGCAGTTGCTTTTTCTGGTCTCTAGAAGTATTCTATAACTTCAACTACCCTAAAACAACTCTTACGCAACGTTGATACTGTTTTAATTTCTTGCCTTCTGTGGAGAATACTACACCTCTTCTCAGGGTGCCTTGGAATTAGTGGTGGATAAAAATCAACATGATACTTCACATATAAAATGTGTGTATCCAGATTATCTTGTCCTCTAGCTCTGTCAAATTCTGTTACTCAAGAGGAATGGTGCTGAAGGCATCACTGAAATTCATTATCAAAATTTACTCGATCTATGGAATTTTCTGAAAATTCCATAGATCGAGTAAATTTTGATAATGAATTTATCATCACTGATAGATCAAGTAAATTTTGATAATGAATTTATCAAATTTTCAGAAGTTCGATTCTAAAGTTTGCTTTATAACTTTAAAAGGTTGATTTATGATGCAAATTGGAAATGCTCAGTTTAAAAAAAAAAGCACAATGTCATTTCACAGTATGTTGTTACTTGTATCCAACCTTATGAAAACAGTTATTGACATGGATGGAAGAATAATCATAACCCTATTGTTATCAAAATGCTTTAATATATTTTCAGAGGGGATTTCCGATTCGCCTATAGGTGTGGCTGCACTTTTCCAAGTTTAATAATGACAGCAATGAAAGCCAAAGTATTTATAGCACCCTTACATAGGGGTGTGTATTTGGAACACTTGAAGTGTATGTGTGCTTTTTCAGGGAATCTTCTAGAACAAGCACTCATTAATCCGTGAGATTTGGCTCACAGGTTTACTGTTTACTTCCTTTGAAAGAAGATGGTGCTATTTCTGCTCTCCCTGAGGGTTATATTGTCTTCTGCAGGGTTTCTGGTTTGCTTGTAGCTGAGGGCCATGAAGTTCTCCCTCCACTGTGCAAATGGCACGCGCCAATTCCCCATCGCCTTTTGGCTCATGTTGCATGCAGAGCCATCATGCAGCCTGGCTAAATACTATCTCTTTGGCTAGTGTTTGGGTCAGTATTACTGGGAGTTAAAATGAAGGGATAAAACACTGAACAGTACAGGCTGCGATTTCCAGAGTGCCTGTGCCTGTGAGTCAGAGCCTCACCAATGCAAGGTTTTTGTTCATACATTTTATTTCTCTGTTTTCACAGAATCACAGAATCACAGAATTTTCTAGGTTGGAAGAGACCTCAAGGTCATCGAGTCCAACCTCCAACCTAACGCTAACAGCCCTCCACTAAACCATATCCCTAAGCTCTACATCTAAACGTCTTTTGAAGACTTCCAGGGATGGTGACTCCACCACTTCCCTGGGCAGCCTGTTCCAATGCCTCACAACCCTTTCAGTAAAGAAGTTCTTCCTAACATCTAACCTAAAACTCCCCTGGCTCAACTTAAGCCCATTCCCCCTCGTCCTGTCACCAGGCACGTGGGAGAACAGGCCAACCCCCACCTCGCTACAGCCTCCCTTGAGGTACCTAAAAAGAGCGATAAGGTCGCCCCTGAGCCTCCTCTTCTCCAGGCTGAACAAGCCCAGCTCCCTCAGCCGCTCCTCGTAGGACTTGTTCTCCAGGCCCCTCACCAGCTTTGTCGCCCTTCTCTGCACCCGCTCAAGCACCTCGATGTCCTTCTTGTAGCGAGGGGCCCAAAACTGAACACAGTACTCGAGGTGCGGCCTCACCAGAGCTGAGTACAGGGGGACGATCACCTCCCTAGCCCTGCTGGTCACGCTGTTCCTGATACAAGCCAGGATGCTCTTGGCCTTCTTGGCCACCTGAGCACACTGCTGGCTCATATTCAGCCGACTATCCACCATCACTCCCAGGTCCTTCTCTGCCTGGCAGCTCTCCAACCATTCCTCTCCCAGCCTGTAGCTCTGCTTGGGGTTATTGCGCCCCAGGTGCAGGACCCGGCACTTGGCCTTGTTAAACTTCATGCAGTTGACCTCAGCCCATCGGTGCAGCCTATCCAGATCCTCCTGCAGAGCTTTCCTACCCTCAAGCAGATCGACACACGCACCTAACTTGGTGTCATCTGCAAACTTACTGAGGGTGCACTCGATGCCCTTGTCCAGATCATCGATGAAGATATTAAAGAGGACCGGCCCCAGCACCGAGCCCTGGGGGACGCCACTAGTGACTGGCCTCCAACTGGACTTGGCTCCATTCACCACGACTCTTTGGGCCCGGCTATCCAGCCAGTTTCTAACCCAACGAAGCGTGCGCCAGTCCAAGCCAAGAGCAGCCAGTTTCTTGAGGAGAATGCTGTGGGAGACGGTGTCAAAAGCCTTGCTGAAGTCAAGGTAGACCACATCCACAGCCTTTCCCTCATCCACCCAGCGCGTCACTCTGTCATAGAAGGAGATCAGGTTCGTCAGGCATGACCTGCCTTTCATAAAGCCATGCTGACTGGGCCTGATCGCCTGCTTCCCCTTCAAGTGCTGCATGATGACTCTCAGGAGGATCTGCTCCATGAGCTTTCCTGGCACTGAGGTCAAACTGACAGGCCTGTAGTTTCCTGGCTCTGCCCTCCGGCCCTTCTTGTAGATGGGCGTCACGTTTGCTAGCCGCCAGTCGATTGGGACCTCCCCCGATAGCCAGGACTGTTGATAGTTCATTCTAAATGAATAAAACTTAGACACATTGCTGAAGAAATAGAGAACTGAATTAGTGAAGTCCTGCTGAGTAGGTGATGTCTGAACCCCTGGATAGCAAATGAAATGAAAAGTACTTTCTGCTTTAAGTAGTAAAGAATTTTATCTCCCTTTTGAAAACTCTATGGACACATCCATCAGGCAGTCTGACAGAGAAATTAAATTGGGTTGCAGCACTGCAAGAAGTCCAGATTAGGTTCCTGCTGAGCAGTAACAAATTGTGGTGAACTTTATAAAAAGCTGCTTTCTGTTTTTCACAAGGTAATGCAGTCTAGAGCTAGTCCGTGATTGTGAGAGAAACGGGGGAGACTTCTGGAAAAGCTTGGTGTTCCTCAATAAGGAAATTAAATGAAATAGATATGAGTTTTCTTTCCTTTCTTGAGTTTCTACACAAGAAGCATTTGTGTTCTGCACTTTTTTGTAACACCAAATTTGCACAAGCACCAACTTGCTTTATTCATGGCAAAATGGAAAAAGTATTGCTTTCCTGATCATGGGATAGTAAACTTTCTCACCAGTTTGCGGTGGTCACTGTTAACTTCCAATAAACGTGGTAAGAGATGCAGCTATTCTGCTGGAGGTCACAATGGGACTTTATTTTTTCCCCAGTGAATTTTACCTGAATAGTCAAAGAATGCATGAATCCAAATCACCTCACTTGTGCATTTCAAATAGACTGGTATTTCACTAATCTGTCCTAATCTTCCATTTATTTAGAGAGGAGCTATTACATGCAACCAGGATCTAGGTGCTTTTCAACTTAGTAATGCTCATTTCTAGAACTGTAGCCTATCTTTGCCTCTCTTATCTCTCCATCCTGGCTCTGAATACCCTCCAACTTTAGGCAATTTCAGATTCATCTCTAATAGCAATGAAAAGCTATGAACTCTTAAAAACAGGTCCAGAGCTGTTTTCAAGCTTTGTGAACTTCAGCCAGCCATTCCATTGAGTCATTTTTTTAAACCAAATCTGAAACAGGGAAAGATTTCTGGTATTAGGTTGCTTTGCATCCTCCTGAAAGGCTGGGTATTCATATGAAAAAAATAGTTGTTTATATATTTGCATGTATCTAGTTATGAATGATCAAGTAAAACTTCTAGTATGTGTGACTGATTTTTTTCTCTCCCGGCACGGTTACATTTAGCTATACTGCTTGGGCTATTTTTGAGCAACACCTGTGCATTCTTAAATGGGAAAAAAAAAAAAAAAGGGGTGGTGGTGTAAAAATTCCCTTTCATTTGGATGTTTCTGTTAGTGTGAGCCTTAAAAGCCATTGCTCTCCAAATATCTTGTTTATATGGAAGTTAAGCTACCTTTTAAAAATAGATACAAATGAATGCAACTCAAGTTAAATAAAGAAGAAAGTTTAAACAACATTAGCCTTGCTTGTCTAATAATGAATGTGGCATTTTGATCTGTTTCAAAAGCCTTGTTCTTTTTCAGTAAGCAATAGGAGTAAAATATTTCTCTTACTGGCTTCTGCTTTACATGTTGTATGCTAGCCTTAAGGGGATTCAAAACCTAAATAAACCTTAACTTGCAAAAGATATAAGTATGAGAAATCTCTCCTTTTTCTGGAATGCCTTGGGGGCTGGGGCTGATTGTTTATTTAACAAGCTGGTGCCCTGATTTTGCCACTGACACACTTTGACAAAAATCCCTCACTGGCATTTAAAGATGCAAAAAGGAAGAAAATTGGAAAGAAAGGTGCATGCCAGCGCTCAAAGCCCCAAAGGTATGCTGACCAAGGTGTTTTCAGTGTTTTGTTACCATATTTAACAGTTGTACAGCTGGAATGATCATAGGAATGATCATAGAGTGGTCAGTAATGTTCTGATGTAATCAAACCAACTGAAATCTTCTTATTAGTCTGTACAGCTACTTGGTACAGGAACTCTGGCGGAGAGAGAAATTGCGTCTAAGGAAAGATCCAGAAGACTACTTTAAAAAATCCTAACAGACTGAAGTGAGATTTTAATAGTGCACAGGCTTTGTGCCAGCTCATAAAAGGTGAATACGTTTTATCCTTGAATGTCAAGAACAGGGTCATTGAGTGGCTGAATTTGGGAATTCTCTTGTTCTGTTCACTGCAGCAGCTGGGAATTGTGGTGGGAGGCAGGTGCAGGGACTGACTGCGCATATGACTAGCACTTCCCAGGGACGGTGAAGTGCCAAAACCAACCAACTTTTGCAACCAGTGCAAAAGCTGATGTTTTGTTTATGGAATATTTTTGTAGAAAGTATACTGTTTTGAAACACCAATCCGAAATGCTTTTTATTTTTGCAAGATTCCCTTCCTGCTAAATAGTATTTTTTGAAATAATTTTTCCTTCTATTTATTCAGCCTTTTAAACTGAAAGCTATCAGCTATCCATCAAGGAAGCAAGTCAGTTTTCATTTTCTCATTTCTAATCGTTTTTCATACCAGGAAGCAGGAAGGGTGTATGGAGCAAACTAAGGAGTAGGAAACAGTTGGGAAAAATGCTTTTGATATTTTTTTGGAACAAAATAGGGAAGAGTGAAAATAATTTTCCTATTAAATTACTTCTTATTTGTACAGTTGGAAGGAAAGAGCAAAAAGGAAGGTGAAACTTTCTTTCATGTCATGCACGTTCTCACCTTTGTCACGTGGGCTACTCCAACTGGTTTTTACAAGACCAAACTATCATATTTCCCTGGATGAGATTTCCTATGCTAGTCTCATTCCAAGTCACAGCAGGCTCTTCAGTTATTGCTTTGATTTCTTGTTTCTGACAGTGTGAAACTTGGATTCTACCACAAATCTTGTATTAAGATTCAAAACAAAATGTTAAAGTAAGGAAAATTTTGCCTTTTCACTTACCTGGACTGTTCATGCTCTTTTTATGAAACAATATTTCAATATGATTTCACCTTGCACATGATTCTAAAATGTACAAATAAATAAACGTCTATATCATTCGTAAATGATGTGTATTTAAGAGGATGGACACTAATTAAATTCTACCTCATAGCATCCTGTTTTATTATTATTATTTTATTTTTATTTCAGTTCAAGTAATGGTTTGAAATTGACCTGAACTTCTCTGACAATTTCTTGATCACAGGAAGGAAGTTTGGAAGGAGTAGGCATATACATGTATGGTTTCTTGTATTATCTAGGGTTGAGCGAGTTCAAACCCACTTAAGACTTTTTTCTTGTTGTTTTCATTTGAGCCCTTTGAAAACTTGGAAGTAAGAAGTGGAAAAGAAAAAGGGAAGAAAAACAAAACAAAGTTTGATTTGGCTTTGGTTTGAGTTTAATCTGAATTAATTTACTCAACACTTTAAAGTTGTCTTAATTTATTCACTGGAAATACAATTAAAAAATATATAATTTAAAGGCTAAGAGCTTTAAAATGACTTTTTTTTACTAAATTGGAGCAAAACACAGTATCTTAAGCTGTCTGAACTAAAGATCTTACTCCTCCTTTCATACTCACCCTAAAGAAATAGACTTCAAGTAGTTCAAGAAACTTGGTGAAAACATTTCATTTTTACTTTAATCTATTATAACAAATAACAGTACCTACTATTTCCCTTTAAGTATATTCAGTGGAAAAAGGTTATAATTATTTGTTTAATTTCAAATTGAATGATTTTTTCCCAAGTAATCTTTTCCTCTGAAAAGTTTTGCCTCTAGTGTTCTAATTTGTTGAGGGGGAAGCAGAAGAATAGGGCAGGGCAGGAGAAGTGCCTATTTTGTTGAAAGCTTTCCAGTCTGTTCTGTTCTGTAGTTTTTTTTTTTTTTTTTTTTTCCTAGGCTTGATTTTTTTTTTCATTGAGTAAGGGATTCTCCCTCATATCTACATTTGTAATTTCGTTGTTTGACCTATTAACTAATGTATGCAGCAAATCTCTTACTTTCAATACTTGGTGGCTAAAGACGAAAATGTCTGAGTAACTGCAAAATGAGCTTTAAATTCTAATTAAAACACCTTATCAACACTACATTTCACTTTGTATAGTTATGGGTTTGGTATTTTCTGGATTTGTTATGCTAGATTACTTTATAATACTTAGTGATTGAGAAAGAGCATGACTTTTTTTGAACGATTTCTTTTGCACTGCAGTGTGACTTACATTAGTGTGACTGACATCCTCCTAATATGCTTAAAAATCTTTGGAACAATTGATCTGAAACTTGAGCATTTTCATTCTGGTTGGATCAGAAAACACAGTTAATATCAGATTCTTTTCCTGGACTAAACAAAAAATTTTCTCTTGGCTAAACTCTAAAAAATTTTCCTTGGCAATAAGCTACACACAGCATGTAATATGTTTACATGAGCTGGGAGTCTCTTGTATGGATTATTCTATTTCCCAGTCTGTTACTAATTTGACTCCCTTAATAAAACGTTGTATAGATGTAGTGCCTATAGATATCTAAGCACCTGTCAGTTGTATCTGGCCAGTAGAGAAGTGGGAGCATTGTAAAAGACAAATTGGAAAAGAGTAGCTAGGGATCAAATCATCAATCCAACAAATGAGACAATCTGAATAGTCGCATCCCTTCTGCTGGTGTGTGTACCTGTGCTAAGACTTAGTACATCTTTCAGGGTGGCAAGTGATATACATGTGATTGAGCTGCAGAACTGCTCAGAAAAATTAAGAGCTCCTGCATATGAAGGCTTCCTGAACTATGAAAATCTGAATTATCCTCTAGTAGAGCAGTATTTACAGCATATTGATTTTAAGATATTATCCCAAAATAATAGAAATAAATTTTGAGTAAAAATGCATATGCATATCCTATTAAATAGCTATGTGAACGCTGATATGGCTAGACTTCAATGATGTTACTGGGCTTAGTATTTATCAGTCAAGAAGTGGAAGGATCAGTCTTCCGGATTAACTCTCTCTCCATACTGTAAAATTTATTTTAGACAATTGTTAGACCTGTTCAACAGCATTCTTTTAAGAGCTTCCATCCTGATGCTTCAAGATGCAGAACTTTAGAACTCGGTGAAAACATGCATGAATGTGTTACGCTTTGGGCATATTTATTTTGCCTTAGAGAGGTCTTTAGAGCTTTTTCATTTAGGAATGGATTATTATGAAGAAACAATCTATTTTTTAGATGATTATAAAATATAATCAAGTGGAATGCGTAATGCAAGATACACTATTACAGCTGTAACACTTTTCTGGTGACAATGTGCATTCCTTTGTAGAAGTAATACTACTGTTGTGCCCCTGACTTTCCAGGTGAAAAATTCTTCTGCATTTGCTGTTGATATCAATGTGGCAGCATTAAAGAAATGTACAGTCTTTTCCTTTTAGTTGCCTCGCCTTGTCCATTTCTCCCATGAGACAAGTGTTATCTAGCTGGAACTAATATGTATTGAAGGGGAGATCATGTTAGTAAAGGTTTGTGGGTTGACTGAGCATGCCCTTTGGTACCCCTATAGTGTGTCATGGGGCTGCTCAGTCATCTGAGCAGAGGTTTGGAGTTCAGTTGGTATTTAGCACACATGATGTCATAGGACCTACAGGGTGCACTTAGATGGCATGGCTCAAGAGCTGATGCTAACCAAGTATTGATGTGTAGTTTGTTATGCTATGCATTAAGGTTATACGATATTACTGACAGCATCACTAATAATGTATTTTGTATCACTAAATATACTGCTTTAGGAAAAAAGGTGTTAAATGCATAAGGTGGAAGATCCAGAGAGAGATTATCTAAAAATAGCTGTTGTGATTCCCATGTGGTAATTGTCCGTTTGTGCAATAAACTAGAGGATAACTACTCTTCATACCTCGGCAGGGTTTTGGGGAGAAAAGGGCATGAGAGAACACGGAGGAAAAAGTCTAAGAGTGATGTGTGATGCCAAAAGATTGTGGTGAAGCATTATTACTATTCTGAATGTTTGCTTAAAATTTAAAATAAAACTGAATTAAACCTAAGCTGGAAGACCTTGCCTGAAGGAAGGTGCTGCCTGTATGCAGCTTTAAGTGCTGACAAGTTAGGCAGGAGCGTGTGGTTTCTTTTCTATAAATAACAAGCAGTTGTAATAGCAACCTCCCCATCATGTAGCACCCACACACACAGAGCCATTAAACCAGAACATCCAAAGACCATCTCACAACAAACACCTTCATATCCCCCCCCAGGCACTAACCCAGCCCTCTCTGCTTTCCTTCAGCTGCTATCCTTATGGCTTCTTTCATTTTTCATATGCTTACAATACAACAATAACCGGAGGGTAAGGTAGAGCTGCCAAAACCTGGTTGCTAGAAAGGATGGCATGCAGGGCTCTGATCTGGGCCTGGAAACCAAGGAATGGAAAACTTCCAGTGTATGGTTTTGTACTCGAATTAGCTTAGTTTAAAAGAGTAGTCAAGTGATACCTTGAAGCCAAGCGCCACCTTAAAGGCCACAAATAGGCCATCTTAAAGCTGGATCCAAGCACCAACTACACACCTATTTCCCACAAATTTGTGCCTGTGTGACCATAGCAAGTTTGGAGTATCTGAGTATCATTGGTGATGGCTAGAGAGTGTGTGCACCTGATTTCAATGTGTTGGGTGTCTGTTCCTCTTCCTCTGCATCTGAATGGTGGTTGTCTTTTTCCCCTACTACTACTAAGGGAAAAAGAACGTAGCCTGTTGGGAATAATTTTCTTTCTTTTGAGCTTGTGAGTGGTCACAAAATTCCTGTTCTTACATTTATGATTTCTGCAGGGTGTTGTCTTTTGGGCTAGTTCCAATAAAGAACTTAGATGCTGACCTGTTAACTTAAGTGTGTAAATCCACCATACTGACCCTTGAAGTCCTGCTCAGTTTTCACCTAGTTGTGGAAGTATTGTTTCATACAACCTGCATTCTCACAAATGAAGTCTGCTATATGTGCTTGAATGATCTGGGGTTTGAGTGTGTTTTGTGTTTTTTTTTTTTTTTTCTTTGTTCCCTCTTTCAATGCCAGAGCCTGAATCAGTAGGTATGTTTGTAGCATACTTTGTGAATACTATGCAGCCTCATGGTCACCTCTTTCTGTCAGTCTAACTGGAGTTTTAGTGCACTTTCATGCTATGTGTATGTCTTTGTGACAGATAAAGCAGCCTAGCTGGACAATGAAGAAAAACTATTATGACCTTTCCACAGTCTAAAAAAAAAAACAAAAAACAAAAAACAAAACAAAACAAAAAACAAACAAACAAACAAAAAAACACACAACCAAACAAAAGCAACACAACAAAACTCAAACTCTTGATGTGTATAATATTTAACATCTCACGAAACAATGCTGAATCATGTGAACACGTTGCAGTCTGTGATGGATCAGAACTAGAATGCTGACAAATCTGAAGTGTTTTTTGAAAGTTGGTAACTGTTCAAATCTTATCAGCTTCTGCGATTTCATCTGTTTCTTTGGGAGGGTGGATAAATGTCTCTGGACACGATGCCAAGCCTGAATCTTTGAGAAGGCTTGGATGAAAATCCCTTCATTCTTCTGACCCCATCTCTTCTCACCCATTGTGGTACTATACAAATTGAATTTCAGGGCTCATGAGGTAAGGTTTCTGCTATGGTCAGCAGAAGTGTCTTTCCATCTGATTTCCCCTGAGGTCAGAAGCACGTAATACGTTGAGGGGTGTGTCAAATTGAACGAAGCTTGGAATATGTGAGGGTTGTAGACAGCAGCTGGCCCCAGCAGAGACTAACAGATTTGCTGAGAACCTGCAAAGATCTTGGCAGGTTGTCAACAAAGATACCGCAGGGTTGCTAGATGCCAGGAAAATGAGATCTTTAGTTTGCAGTGAGGAAGTTGTAGTTTATTATATCCCATCCTCCCTAAATACCAATATAAGTAGTGTGAACAAATTGCATTGGAGACTGTGACTGGTGGGCAAGTCGTGTACTTTGTTTCATGGATGAGTAGGCTGAAGTAGAAGCAGGTGAAATAAATGTTCTTTCTTACAGCAGCTGAGTACTACCAGAGCCAGGAAAAGTCTTTTAGTCCTAAGTAAGAATTGGTATTAAAAGAAGTGGAGGATGAAGGGAACAAAAGCAATGATGGAGAAAGTTTATCTGACTTAGAAGACTAGGAAAGAGAAAAATGGAGGCTGTGTGGAAAAGATAGAGATGTTTGTAGAGAAAAGATCACAGAAGGTTTGGGAGGGACTTTCTTGTCTTTCTGGAAGAGCAAGAAATTTTGTCTGCAGCATCCGGCATCCAGAAGCTTCCAGCATGCAGTATCCAACTACACGTTTAGGCTTACTCTGATGTACTTCCTAGCGATTTGTGCCAGCAAAATATGTAGGTATTTATTTGAAAGCTTCAGGTGCTGAAAATTTTAGCTGTCTGTTTCTCTGATAAAGTGTAATGGTGCATGCCTCACCATGCTGGACTCTTAGGTGTATTGAGAAGATTTCAAGTCAGTCTGAAAGCAATTGCTTGACCTGTTTTGTTGATGTGTCCTCTTTGTCTCTCACCAGGGTTTTACCGAAAAGGTGCTTTCCAAAGAAGTTGGCCAGAATTAGTATGTTATTGAGGCAGAACTGTGGCATTAAAAGAGCTAGAAAAAGAGTATTCTCATCTAATCTGCACATTAACCATGACACAGAGATTAGCAACCCCAATGGAGAATGCCAGCATGGAAAATTTTTGCTCCACATGGTGCAGTCTTGAGTCTTTAAGGCTGATAGAATTTGATGTTGGAGGCCTCAGTCGATGCTCAGAGTTCCGCAAATTTGACATAAATTATTTCAGAGATTTCCTCTTCATTTACCTGGTAAAGCAATCACAATTATCTATCACTATTCTTAGGACCCAATTTAATAATAGCCTCCCTGATGACTTTATCAGGTTGAAGCCTATGGATTATTGACAGTTCTGTTAACTAGGCGGCTTTGTTCTTCTGGCAGGATGCCAGCAGAGGGGGGAAAGCAGCTGCTTCTTGGGATGGGAATAATGAAAAATGCCAGCTGATAAAATCTTTCTGACTTTTGCAGAACTCAAAGAGACCATCAGAACTTCATGAAATTCCTCTTTTCTGCACCCTTGTGCTATGAAAGAAATAATGTGGTAGGCAGGATACCATCGAAAAAGTAATGCAATGGGTACTGGTGGAAATGCCAGACAGGATGAAAAAAAAAAAAGAAAAAAACAAACAAACAAACAAAAAACAACACAAAGGCAAAATAGCAGCAAAATACATGGATGGAAGCAGTCTCTTACTGATGTGTCTATTTCAAAGTAGGAGACAACATGGGCTAGTTTTAGAACTACTGAATGGGACAAATCCCAACTTCCTTCTGTCCTACCATCCTGCTCCAAAAATAATGGCTTTAAGCAGCAGTTCAAACCTTTCTGGTTTTGTGACGCTTACAAAAGCCTATACAGAAATTTCCCACTATTTGCTTTCTGCATTCCTCCCTGAGTTCCACTGCCCCAAATAACATTTAGCTGTGAAGCATTACCTTTAGTACAAGTATTCAACTTCTGTAACAGAGCACGGAGCTTGGGAGTAGGCACTAATTGGGAGTGGTATGATGTACAAGAGCTAAACAGATCCACTGAGGTGTTTGTCTGCTTGTAGGCTGTCACCGGAATCTGAAGTAGAAAAGAGAAAGCCCTGAGAGTCTCTGAACCCTTGGGCATAAATTTCTGTTTTTCAAGATGCTGTTAAAATAGGGAGCCAATGGAAGCAGGCTGGTCAATGTGGCTTCAAAAGCTGTGGGGAGCTTTCGACAGCAGCTGCTGTGTGTCAGAAGTCTATAAATTGACTTCCTGCCATGGGAGGCCTCCAGCTGGTTCAGCTGGAGAGTTACTGGGGGGAAATCCTCATCCTGTCTGTCTTACCAGCAGAGCAAATGTATCTAGGGCCGTGCCCAGGGCTGGGGAGGGGGGTCAAGCTGGTGGATTCTTCTTGTCAGCCAACAAGATCTTGATTAATAAAACTGGTGAGAGTGGAGACCTCAGGGTTTTGTTGAGGGTGAGGGAGGAAAGGCGTTCTTCTGAGTAATGTATACACATGTCCTTCAAGTTCTTCATTTATGAAAATTTGTAGATGAAAGCACACTTATTTCATTGTGTCTCAGCTAACTTAAAAAAAAAAAAAACAAAAAACAAAAAACAAAAAACTTTTTTTTTTCCTTTCTTTATCTTTCAGGAAGCAATGTGCTAACCCTTCTGTTCAGGGTGGATGCATGCGCTTTTTCTAGCATTCAATTCCCCCTCACAATCTTTATCTACCAGTTTTGGAACCCTCCTTCTCCAGGAGGATTTAATTTCCTTTAAAATTTGCACTCTCACTGAATCAATAACCTAGCTGGAATCTTTGGCAAAGGACTGAGTTTTGGTGCAGTAGGTGTCTCTAGAGTTAGTGGCCTTTATCATCATCTCTGTTGGAACTCATTATTTAGTTAAACTTTAACTCCTCTGCTGCCGAGACTTGAGTTTACTTTCTGTACCCAGTGAAACACCCTGTCCTCTGCTAAGAGAGGTATTTAATGATCTCAGGGAATATGTGAGCTGCTTCTCTACCTGTCTCCTCTCTTACTGAAATTCTTTACTAATTCAGCATATTACGTATCACATCCCTTTGCACCAAGTCTCAGCACCAGGTTTGAACTCCTTTAGGCTAAAAATGAACCTGAATATGCTGTTTCATACCAAGAATCATCATTTTCTTTGTGTATCTGTGGTTTCAAATGTAGTCATGAATCTTGAAATGAGGAGGAAAAAAAAAAGATATTTTGAAAGTTTAGTCTGACATATGTCCATCCTTGATTCCTTTTTTGTGCAGGGTAGGGTATGCTTGTAGGGAAATGGGAAATCCAAAAGAAAACTGAATGTTCAAAATTCTGGAGATGTTTTTGAGCCTTGTGGACCTTGTGGATGTTGGTAAAGTGGAGGAAATAGTTAACTTGACTTAGGAAAAAACAAAATGTAATTCCTCACTCCTCAGAAGTGTTTTAGGTCTAGATTTTTTAAGCATCAGAGATTTTGGAAACTTTGTTTAGGTGAAATTTAGATACCTGTTCAATAAAACTTTCTGATCTTGGTGACTTTTGGTCTGGGAGAATGAGGCGTGAATAATGGTGGGCAAAAAAAGTAACTGAGTTGTAGCAATTCTTGAACCACACTTATTAGAGATGGGGTCAGATTTGAGCACCCTGAGCTTTAGCTGCTTATTGGAAACTTCTCTAGATTTAAACCTTGACAACAGCTTTCTCACTGCTTGAGCTCATGTCCCAGCTTCATATGCCCACAGTCACAGACCCTAGATATGAATCTTATGGCTTTTTGCCATACTTCTCACAGTGTTATACCATGTGTGGCTGCGTGGGTAATGACTGCTATGCAAAGATATCAGGTTCCACCCTGCAAAAGCAATTCATGTACTTAAATATGGGGTTTGTTCTTCTGCCTTTTTCTGCTTAAGGCGGTGGGTTCAAACACAGTCTGTACCACTTGTCAGCACATCAGCTTGGTCAGTGTGGTTAAATAAAGCTGTTAATTCTTTCCAATTTATTTCATATCATGGAAGGACAGAAGACAGGGAGAGCTTAATTTTAAAGCTCCTGTGACATGCTGTTGCAATTTCATCTGAGGAAACTGCACTGTCTTTCTGCATACCTGTTTTGGAGGTACAATATCAGGGAAGTGCTCTGAACCCCATCGGGTACACAGACTAAGGTTTATAGGTGAGCTCTCTTAGGAGTCCCCTTTGCCCTTCTGCGTAATTACCTGATACGTGTGTTGGAATGATTCGTGCATATGTAAATACAGAGTGCGCTCATACAAAGTGTATGGATATAATTTAGAAAGCACTGTTGAATTTTTGGCTTGTATATGCACATTCTGTGGCCTGACAGGATTACTCCCGTTGGAGTAATAACTAAGAATTTTGCTTACTTAGGGCCTGTTCCTGCTCCCTTTGAAGCCAATGGCATAATTCCCAGTAATGTTTAGTGGTGCAGGGTCAAGTCTTTAAGGATGATAGAATTTGATGTTGGAGGCCTCAGTCAGTGCTCACTGAAGTACACGGGGTTTCCCCAGTTATTTCAGTGAGCTTTGGTTAAGACTGGAAATTCTCATTGTTTCTTCAAAGTAATTACTTTACCATCTCTATAGAAGTTGTTGTTATTAGAGTGTTACACTCTAAAAAGAAGAAAGTCAAGAGAATGCCTTTAAACTGGCTGATGCTGTGCACTTTTTATAGCACTAAAACATTTACTTCAGAGAAGTTCCCAGAAGTTTGGAACAGCTACATCCAAAAGCAACGGACTTGTTAAATTGAAAAGGACATTTTGTGTTGCTGTCACATCTTGTGACTTCTGAATACATTTAATTTATACTGTTGCAGGAACAGCAATTCTCATGGTATCTCAGCCTTCAGACTCCTGGTCCCAGCTGGTGTGACCCCATAGCATCTGTGGGGAAATGGAGATGATGACGAGAGACGTTGCAGCTGCTTGAGGGGGGGAAAAAGCTGGCTCTTGCTCATCTCAAAGGCCAGTACCACTTGGAACCCTTGTGAGTATGAAAAATATCCCATCCTCTTCCAATATGCTCCCTGATATGTAAGGACTTCCCTTTAGTTCTGTAATTGCTTTCATCTCAATTTCTCATATGCTACCAGGAGTTTGCCAAAGCTCAGTTATTTTTATACTTAGATTTTGGTACTTCAGGCTTGCTAAATGACATCTTTAAAGGGAGAAAGTAAAAATACAGCAGACTGGGGAGAAGCATAGAAAGCTACTAGAGAATGTTTGTTGGCATTTGCTTATTGTTTGGTTCAACAAATGTATTGACCTAAAGGGCATACAGGACAGCCCATCTGTTTTCCCATGGCTTTAAAGGAAAAGGACACTAAATCTGTGTGTATGAATATTTCATTTGGATACTGATGACCTACTGAGTTGCTTTAAACGATGAACAAACCAATTTTCCCATCTTGTTTTCTTCTGTTTGCATCTGCTTATGTTCAGTTACAATATAGATAAGTGCATATATAAGAGCAATATAAATAATGTTACTGGTTAGGTTGCTACAGAACTTGGCTGGATGCAGCTTGGGCTTAACATATGAATCATTCCATCAGTGAGACTTAAACTTCTTTGGGCTTTTATGTCTATGACACTTCTTTACACTGGCTTATCTTCGAGTCCTTCCACAGGAGTGGGGCCCAATAATCCAGATGCCCTTTCTATTTTAGAGGCAGCATTGATGCTTCAAGCCTTCACATACCTTAAATACTTGTCTTAGAGTCCCAGCTTTGGGTATATGGCCACTTTGCATAGGGTGGCATTAGATTTCACTTTAGATGTTATGAATGATACTGAACCGTGTAAGCTAATAAACATAAGAAAAGGTTTTCCTGCCTTTCATTACAATTTTGAAGAGTAGTGGGACTGTAGCCTTCTATGTATCTAGCATATGACAAAGTACAGCAATGTATAAACTCTTGTTCTTTGCTGTTCTCATTGGAAGTGGAGATTCCGTCTCATTGCATTATACTATGGACATGCCTTTATGGCTTATGATATTTCCTGGTCTAATCCATGTCTGCTCTTGCATGGAATGGTAGATTTTACAGCCATTTGTATGAGCAACAGAGAACGTGGCTATAAGCTTCAATTAACCCTGCACCAATTCTTCTATACTCAATTGATCTAGAGTATCTTTTATATGAAGCTTGTTGTACTCCAGCTGAATATCCCATTGGTCGTGGTGGACCACTTGGTGTTCATGGAGACACTCGTGGATTGCTAGGCAATCTGCTGGAAGATATGAAGCAGTCAGGACTGTTGAGATCAATGTTGCTGTGTTCTGGGACTGAACTGCATGCCCAACCCACCTTTGTCCTCTAGTGAAACTATGGATCCTTCAGGACATATTCAGACTGCTCCTGGAACTTCTCTTATCCTTTTATCTCTGAAGTGGTGCTACCCGTGTAGCTTTCAGCCACGGGGGTCACAGAGTCAGGAAGGTTGTCTGATTCTGGGCTCTGTCAAGAAAAAAAAAAAAATTTCATTTTCATGCATGTCTGTGATCATATATACGAAAGTGTGCTAATAGTACAAGTATGTATAGCTGTAATGTGCGTTAACATTCAAGTTCACAGCAGAATCCCAAATGGGGACTTAAATTTATATGTTCAGAGCAAACTACATGTACAGATTACTGTAAGAGTGACTACAAAATGATGCAGGATGTGTATTTATAAAAGGAAGTTCTTTGTCCAGTTGTCCCCCTGTACTCCTTTGGGAGTGTTTGTGATTGCTCTCTGAAACGTATATCATTTCAGATGAAATATATGATTCAGAGCCCCCCAGGGCCAGGAAAATTAGTAAAGGCACTTAAACTGTACAGCAGCATCACTTAACTACTCTAGCTGAATTATATTATGAATGAGCTATCACAGAAGCCTCTGGGGAGCTTCTGGTTGAACGTTTGAATGTGAGAGAAAGCTGCTTTTCTTGTTTTTGTTTTTAAAATGACTTTCCCATTTGCACCGAAGGAGAGAAGAAGCAGAACACTCAGGCCACAATATTAGTCAAGGAAATTCAGAAAGGTTCTTTGTGCTCATCAAAACTGATGGGGCTGTTTTTTTTTTGTTTTTCCCCCCCTACCTCCTTAGGCTGAAAAATGTGCCTGAGAGATGTAAAATTTGATTTAGTAAAGCTTTATGCTTTATCACTTTGTGCAGCAATGAATAGCTGTAAGGGGAAAGAAATGTCAAATCAAGCCTAACAGGAAACGTAAGGTGTCCTTCATTTTTAACATAAGGCCAGCATAACACAGTTAGATCCCAAAGGGTAAGATATTTTAAATGAAACTTTTAGCTTAGGATTTTGACACTGAGACTCTGGCACTAGTCAAAAGCATGGGCAGGAACTGACCAGAAGAACACCTTACCTAGCTTCTACAGGCTTCTAGTGCTTGCTAAAGATTTTGTGTGCAGAAGGTGACCTTGAGCTTTTAGCTCAGGGTTGCTTGCAGAAAACAATTTCTTGATCTCAAATGAAGTAGTGGATCTTTTGTAATTTTGTGAAGATTTCAGGTTGGCCTTTTTTTTTTTTTTTTTTTTTTTTTTTTTTTTTTTAACTGTTTAGAGATACTGTGCTGGTCATAAAACAAAACAAAATAAAAAAAAAAAGGCATCAGCAAAAAACAAGTATCTGTAATCGTTAAAAGCTTTTAAAATGGTTTCTAATAGATCTGTATATGAGATGATCTTATGACATTCTACTCTATACGATCACAAAAGGTGTAAAGAGTTATTGAGGCATATAGAGCACAAATTTATAAGTCCTGGGAAAAGAAAGAAAAAGTGTTTTAGTGTTTTTTTTTTTTTTTTTTTTTTTTTTTTTTTTTTTTTTTACTCTAACTTAGTCTTTTATTTATTATCTGTGTGGCAGTATTCAATTTTCAGTTTGTTGGCACTGAAATCAAGTTTTAGGACAGACCAGGACTGATTTGAAAAACAAGAATTTTTCTTGGTGCTAATTTTTTATTATGACAGGAGTGAAAAAGGAAGGATGGAAGACTGGAATACTTCTTCCATGACAGGTATGAGTTATTTTGCACAAATTTTTTAGTGGGCTACAGTGCATGAGAGATCCTTCAAGGAGTAAGTGAAATACAGATGAACTTTTTTTTTGTACATCGCTCTCTTGTTCATGCTACTGTGGTTTTTCTTTAGGCCAATAAATGCTGACTCCTATTACAATATGGCATGGCTTCAACAACTCTTACAAACATGAGGACAGTGTGCATCTGTAGATATGTGGCAGAATGCATTCTTGTGGGATGTGATAGATCGGGACCTCACCCTCCATTTTTTCTCTTCCAACTGAGCCGTGTACTGAACCATGTCTTGCATGATGACTAACAGCTTGTGTACAATTGTTACCTCTTCTCTTCTCACTGTGTGTTTGAAATAGACTAGCAGTCTCCATGTTTTCAAACTAGTTTTCCTAGGTGTGTCTTGAGTCAGCATGACAAACTTGCCTATTGTATACTGTTCCTCTGGAGCTAGGTGAAGAACTCTTAGCAGGAACATGAGTAGGCCCAGTTAAAAGCCACACACCAAGCAGAGCAGTACTGGTAGCATCTGCAGAGCATCTGTTCTGAGCATGCAAAAAAGTGGAACTTCACGCATTCAAAGACCTTTAGTGACAAAATGATTGAATTTCTAAAGGGAAGGTTGGATCTTGCAGCTGGGAACTCAAAATGCCACTTAAGTCTGAATAACTGGTCCCTTCATCTTTTGAATTGCAATAAAATAACTATCACCTTGTAGCTCTTGCCTAGACAGAGAAGATGGGGTGCAGGAGATGGCATTGAGAACTAGCAAGTTATCTGGATTACACCAGCCAGTTGCTGCAACTACCAGAGGAGTTTTAGGAGACAAAAACTTCCAGCTTTGCCAGGTGGAAAGCAGTTAGATACGGGTTAAATGAGGCATGCATGTAAGGATTGCCTTAAGTCCTGCTTTTTTATATTATTTTCTGGAAATGCTTTCTAAATAACAAAAGGCAATAAAGTGCTAAACAAATAATATGTTATTTCAGAAGTTGCTTGTTATGGTACCCCCACGGTAGCTGTCAAATGCAACAGATCTCCAAAAGCTGATAGTAGATATCAGATTGCTTTAGTATAAAGAATGATGGAAAAGGCCACTTACCTCTGGGACTAATGTGAAAATGTGAAAATTCTCTAAGCACTTACTAGAAGGTGTTGGTTAGAGACATAGATGAGCATAAGTATGCTTGAAAAGACAAGGTTGTGTTAGAAGGACGTTTAGCTTGGTAGCGCTAACACTTTGGACTTCTCAAGCAAACATGGAGACCAGAGTTCAAGTAAAGTAAGGATTAGTGTGGAAACTGGGAAAATGCTGAGTTCTCAGATGCTGAAGAAAGGGGACAATGAGGAGAGAGCTCACACAGGAATATAATTCTTCAGAAGTAAACAGTGAAGGAAAGAACCACTTAGAAAAGACATACACAAACTCTTTGAACTATGCAGTAGTTAAAATCCATATAATTAATTTTTGTATCTTTATTTTCTGTAAGCAAAGCAGAGTTTTTTCTATAAATTACAGTGATGAGCTTGCTCCTCAGATATAATCTACTGATCTGGTCAGAGCAGTCACTGGGTTGTCTTGAGAAATGAGTGGGATGATCACTCTAAAGCTTAGAGGTTACAATTTTCTGCTCAAACTAACCTGCTGACTAAACTGATTCTTTGTCTGTTTATGGGGATTTTATTTTACTCAGTTAACCCAGAGATTGAACTTCATATCAAATTGCTTTAAAAAGGTATTAAATCTCACTTTTTAAATTGTATAATTCTCTATAGCCATTAGACATATTTTATCGGATCTGCAAGTAATACTTGTATTATGACCTATTGCCATTCTGCAGCTAAAAAACTTTTAGGAGGAAAAAAAAAGTTATTTTATTTGGGCAGATGCTAAATTTGTTTGGCCTTAGCCTTCCTCAAGAAGCAGCATCTTTTTATGGAAGGATGACTTTCTCTTAAAGAAATTTATTAGAAAGGGCAATTGCAGCAGTTAGAGAAGATTTCTTAAGTCTTCATGATGCTTTGTGATTTTGGCAGATATTTAATATGATTTCTAAAACACAAATCAATAATGTAATTTTGATTAAACTCTTCTGGTTGATTCTGTCAAGCTTATATGATGCAGCAGTTCTCACAAGTGGCCCCTCTTAATTCGCTGCACTCCCTCATGCTGTGTCACTATTAATATAAGCAATACAGCAAATAATTCAAAGCTGTTTATTATGGGAGGGAGGGAGAAGAGTTTTGTGTTCTAGCGATACTGAAGTTTTGCTGAAAGATGTTTACTGTTAGTGAAAAAGGGGATATTCCATGAAACAAACAAAAAAATCCTTTCCAGGTGCTCTTTTTATTTATTTATTTTGGTGGGGGAAGGAACCTCCTCCTCCCCCCCTCCCCCCCAGTTGTCTTATTTGATATTTGGCAATATTAAGGATTTAGTTTTTTATTTTTATTTGGGGAACAATATGATTCCCACTTCTCTCCCATATTCTCATTAATCTCTCTCCCTCTACTGCATCCATGTTCCCAAAGAGAAAGGAGAGGACACAAGTCAAATAAAAGAACAACCTCAAAATTCTTATCACGTAGATGTAACAGTAACCATGCTTCAATCTTTGAAATTGGCTTAGGTGTGTGAGCATTTCTAAAGCTTTTCATAATGTTGCATTACAGAGACTACGTTTTTTCTTTGTCTGAAAATAAAAGCTGATATTACTGTCTTGAACATAGTGTTGCACCAATTAGGGATGAAAATTAGCTTGTTAATGTAGTCTACTGTAAAATTTTCCAAGACTAAAAACTATTCTGCACCGCAAAACAAATGAAAAGATAGTTCAATATAAGAAAAGTTTGAAAACTCAACTTCATACAAACACCACCATGTTTTCAGTGGATTGCATAGCCTTTGAAAGTTACCCAGGAAAAGCTGCTGTAACTTACATCGGGCAAATGCTTAATTAAAGGGGAAACATCACAAATTTCTGTTTGGTATGGATAGAGAAATCCCCACTGATTTTTCTATATTACTGCTACTACCTGGGAATCCAAGATTAAGAAAGAATTCAGAAGGGACTGAAGCTTTTTGTGATTTGTATATACCTTCTAGAAGACAAATGTACTAGTCTTCTCTGTGTATGTATAGTTGTAAGTGTGTATATATATATATATATATTCTTAGTTTCATCTTAATTTTTCCCTTTAACTGAAGAAGTAGTGGAAAAATATGGATGTAGACTATTGTTGTATTTGTTATAATTTAGGCAACGTCTTAGCTTTTCCACCATGTTTATCAACAAATATATAGCAGAAAAATAGAAAACATTGTGATTCAAGAAAGAAAATTGTCCCATGTATGAAAACAGCCTGCTACAGTAGTTTTCCAGATGTCTAGACACTGTATAAGTCAATGATGTCAAAGGAATAGCCATCAGGATGCTTATTCACTTTTCATTTGGATACAATTTAAATTCATAAACAATAACTGGATTATGAAAGTCTACTGGAAAAAGTAGCTTACTCTTTGCTTTCTGACTTGTGTCTGAGGCTGAAGGACATCATGTGCAGAATATAAATTCAGTCATCTAAGAGTGGAGTGAGATTTTGCCAAGATTTTCCTTAACACCATCAGTTTTAATAAGTGCAGGAGTTTGAGACCAAGGTAGTACATTCTACTTGCTGCTGGAGAAAGTGGAAGAAACAGGCAGATCTCAGGCTTTGGCTCCCTTTCACACATCACTGCTGCAAATCAGTTGCAGACAGGATTGAGAAACCTCTATGGTGACTCTGTTTCAGAGCTTCTTCTGTGAGCAGAATCCAGAAATTTAATTGGTTATGCAACCTATTACCACAGCTCTTCAGATTGAGTGGCACTAAGTAATTACACTGTAACTGCAGCACAACTGTTGTAATTTTTCATGCAGCTATGTTACATGATAACACGATAGTGCTGATGCTAATACTAATGTTGGGTTAGGCAGCTAAAGAGGGGATTACAATAGAGAAGTGCTAATAGTATGTTGTTAGGAAACAGGATGCCAAGAAGCCATTAGAAGTGGGAGTAAGAATAAAATGAAAACTACAGTGGGAAATTAGAAAAGGTTTAAGGCAAGCGCTAGGCAGAAGCTATTGTGCTGTTAGTGTTTTAAAATCCTTGTTAAAACACATAGACTGAGAGGTCAAAAAATCATGATGATGTGAGAAGTGGGAAGTGATGGGCTTGAGAGCAATCACCGCACTTAATGACTGCAAGGTGTCTTCACATAATGTATCCGCCAGGTTTGTAGAGTATTTCTCTGGCAAACATGGATGTTTTTCTGAGAAGTACAAATTGATGTTCCTAAAGATACCAAGGGATCTCCTGAGTAACAGGAAAGGAAGTAAAGGGCTCCAGATGGCAGTGGCAGTGATGAGATAGCAGCCTCTGCTGCATTTCTGTAGCAGCCAAAGTGAAGAAGGTCAAAAAAGTGTTGTAGTTCTATGTGGATGAGAAGCCTCCATACCCAGAACGCTGTGACCTCTCCTTTGTAATCAAACCAGCTTCCTTAAAAATGTTATACATCTAAATGCCAGCACATCGAGATTGGGATTTTCACAAGTACATTCAGAATGTGATAAGTTTCCTGCCACGCTATCATCACGGTGACATACACACAAGTGTTAGCAACGCTTGTTTTATTCTGTATCCGTATGTGGCAACAGGAGCAGTACAGGGATCTGAAGCACAAGGGGCCAGGCAGTGCATTGAGCCCTGCGCGGGCTGCAGGGCATGCTCCCCCCAGAACCCCCAGTCTAAGTGAGAAGGGCACAGGGCAGGCAGGGGCTGAGGGCCCACCTGGGTGATCTGCAGAACAGGAGTCCCTTGGAGACCAGTGCTTGGACATAAGTAGTTTTGGCCAGAGTGGTCACAGAGAAGGCTTGGTAGATGGTGAAGTCTGTGTCAGTGGTCTGGCTGGTCTCTTGTTCACTGCTGCTACTTTCATGTCTCTTCCCTCTTGTCAGAACACAGTATATTTCCATATGGAAGATATAGTCCTTTATGGTACTCCGATAGTCTTTGCTGACAACTTGTTTATACCTGCCACTTGACCATATTTGAGAAATGAAAATGAGGATTTTAATTTTAGACACATGTGCACATGCAAAGGACTTCTATGCACAACAGTATATGGACAATATACTGCCCAGTCCTTACTGCAAGACATTTAAGTGTAAATTACCACCTTCTCTGTCCAAATGGTCTACACCAGCATAATTAGGCTTCTGTTTCACTAATGAGAGGTAAGCCTAAAGAAAACAAGGATTTTTAAAAATCAAGCTGACCATTTCAGAAGCTTCCCCCATGATTTATGATATGGATGTGGAAGGCAGTGAGTTTAAGAGGATGTTGAACAAACCATCGCTCTGGAGACAGTAGGAGTTTCAAATCCAGAGGCATGCATAGCTTTATTAAGAACAAGCAAACAAACTCTAAATAGAAAATAATTTTTCAAACACAACAGTCTACTTGCATTTAGTTATTTTCCCTGCTGGAGATGGGAAAACGACATCTGGTCCCCGCATGTTTTGTCTGAGAAACATCAGGATTATTAAACCTGTTCTTTGCTAGTGAGGGGTCTCATAACAAGCCTGTTGTGATTTCTTATGTCTCAGCTAAATTTGTGAGAGTGCTTTGTATCTGAAATTAATTAATCGCTTCAAATCAGTCTTTCGTTAATGTAAGCATATCTGATTTCTTTCTCAATTTTTGTGGTCATGCAACAGGGTTTTCTCCATTCCACTAATTATTACAAGGTACCCCAGATTTTACAATACCTGGTCCTCAAGCACAACATCTGCATCTTAAGGAAATGCTCAGGACTTTGGCCAACAAAGGTGCCAATGAACACTTATTGGTTTTCTTTTGAACCTGACCCTTTCTAGTCAGTGAGCTGGCATGACCCACTGCTTAACACTGGGTTTCTCAATAAAGCATTACTAAACCTGAGGCCCTGCAGAGGTGTGTTTCTTTTTGGTTTGCATGTCTACTTCTTTATGTATTGGGCATCCAGTATTTGCTTGAACTGTAGCACAGCATCATCGCATCCCTGGCAGTACTGGGTTTCATCAGAGGCTTGTAACGACAGTTAGGAACCTTGTCAAAAAACATTTGTGATTTCATGCTATGCTTCTCCTCTTTCTTGCATTTGTCTTTCTCTTCTGCACGTTCTTGGCAGACCCGATGGCATCAGTGGTAGTTATAGTTTAACATTCTTCATCATAATGCTCCCTTACGAGTTGCTTTTTACTTTATCTGTTAAGGGTAATCATTTTCATGCTAGGTATTTGCAACAGGTGGAATTTCTTGAGACACTGAGTCTCATTTTCTGCCAAGTCATTCAGGAAAGTGCATCCTATAAGTCTTGCTCTCAGGATCTGGGGAGTTTGTGTGGTGGTTGTGGGGGGGAACCTGCTGCAAAAAGGGTTCTTAACCCCCCAATTCTTATGTGGTTAGGAACTTCTTGCTTATTTCCATTCTAAATGTATTCTTGAGTGTTTTTTTTGTTTTTTTTTTTTTGTTTTTTTTTTTGTTAGCTTTTTCCCCTCATGTATTGATGCTGAATTTCAGTTGAAATCCCTTTCCTGAAGTTCATCCACTCAGATGAAAAAAGAATTCACATGTTTTCTCTTCTTTGTTTCTTCTAATGGGCTGCTAGGTCTTCAAACCTGTCAGAGGAGTGGCTGCAGGTTCAAGGATAGCTTTTGGTGTTTCTTTAAGGACAGCGACCTAGTATGGATTTGACCATGTTTGAAAATAAGGTAGGTCAAAACCTTTTGGTGCTGCATTGCTCAGTAGAAGCAGATGACTTCTTCAAAGGTTGAGGGTTGCACTGAGCATCTCTGCCCCAGGACAGCCAGGTGCTGTGCTCGCTGTATTTGCGGTCACCTCTCCTCGTTGTGCTGGGCTGTTGTGGAAACAAAATGGAAGGAAACTCTTCTGTGCTGTCACTACCAGTTTAAGATGTGGGACAGTGCTTAGATAAAAGTTTGATTCTGGCATAGAGAAAATAAATGAGTAGAAGCTGCATTATTAGGGTGAGGAGACCAGAGTTGATGCCTGCAAGGTAGGAGGAAGCTGAGACTGGATCAAGAGGCAAGCTCAGCTCTGAGGTGAGGTTGAGACTGCAGGTGGGAAGGAATGTAAGGGGGTTAACTTCATGAAAGGATGTGGCAAGGAACACTGCAAATGAGGGATAACTGTGGCCAGCTAAGGAGTTGAGTGACCTAGGGAGGATGGTGATTAACTAAAGACAGCAGAGGGAAGGAACTATCACAAGATATTAGGAGTAGTCACAGGAAAGTAATGTTCTACAAAGGTGATAATTGATATTTCTGAAACTTTTTTCTTTTGAGATCCATTGTCAAAACACCTGTGTGGTATCTTCCCTTCAGGGGCTGTCCAATAAAGAAGATGGCAACCTACTACTGCTACAGTTTGTGCTTTCTCTGTCCTGAGCCAAGTACTCATGTGATTAACTCATTGTATGTTTGGAACGGCATTATAGTGTTTCCATTTTTTTTTTTTTTTTTTTTTTTTTTTTTTTTTTTTGATAAACTTGCTTCCTGGACAACCTTATTTAAGATGTTTTCTACATTTTGATAGCTTGATTTTGCCAATGTAAAACTTCTACTATCTGTAATGAATCAGATTTGTCCATTCTTCTGTAGCAACTAGTGATTAAGTGAGTTTAGTACTAGGCTGCACGTCTTCTGAAGTGGTATTTTGAACTGCCGCTATTTGCCAGGACTACTGTCTGCTTTACAGTTGCACAACAAAAAAGCATCTTGTGCCTCTGAGAATTTAGGACAAGTTGAAATTAAATGTTAGAAATGGGCCTGAGCTGACTCCATCTGCATGAACCTGGAAGTGGAGAGGAGGCAGTGCTCGTGGAGTGGTTCCTGTTACAGCTGGGGCGTGCTGCATTCCAGCAACAAAGTGCTCTTAGCTATAGATGTTGCAGAGACTCCTACCGGACTGGGTTGGACTTGTGGTATTATATCATGTGGGTTCATTGTTGGGAATCTATACAATATCTATACAATATTCAGCAACGTGGTACTATGTTTTGTTTCACTTTATCAGCATACGGTTAAAATTTAGGTACGCAGCCTGAATTCTGCTTTTAATTAAAATTAACTTTGAAGGAAGTTAACTAGGTAAATAAAGGGTAGCATTTGTTGTAACTGCCTTAGCAATATGAAGCCAAATTCTAACTCTTTTTTGCCAGTGTATTTATTATTTTAGAAAACACTTCAAGTATGTCAGCTAGCCCAAAGGCTACAGCTGCAGTCTGACCATAAATAAAAGCTAATGAAAAGAACTTCACTGTCTGTAGTGCATTTCTTTATTCTGATAGAACATAAACATATATAAATAAGCTGTAGGGTTTAATTTTCTACAGTAAGTGCTCCAGTTTAGTGGCTTCCTGAGGAATTAACAAAAATGCTCCAAGTGGGAACTTCTTTGCTCTTAGAAACACCTTAGAAAACACTTAAATAACATGGTAGAATACCATGGAATTGATAGCACTGCTTTATAAGTGAACAAGTAGTAGCATAAGATCCTTTAGGAAAAGCAGTGTGGGTATTCCATCCACAGTGGAAGTGTTGATGTTCTTTGGGAAGCTGCCCCTAACAGCACTACAGCATGAGCATGCTATGGGTCTCGTAATAGGACACTTCTGAAAATGAAAGCTCCTCTAATGCATTTGTAAAAATCACTCCTTGGAAAGCAGGAGGTGAATACATATAGTTGCCAACAGCTGGGCTTAGTGACCAGTGGTGTTCCAGTTCTTAGAATAATTAGGGTTTATAATGATTGTTTTGGTCTAGGCTATATTATTATGATAATCCAGAAATATTTGTATAATACTTCAGCAGGTGGTATTTCCAGCAATAAAATAATAATTACAGTAAAATTATTAGATCATGTCAAACCTGCCGAATAATATATTTAACAATTAGATTTTCTGATATTCCACTAGGCCTAATTACCACCTGAATTTTGAGTTTACAGTTTCACATTGTTTGGGTTGTTTTTGTTGCTGCAAATATGTCTGACTTGATAACATTGACAATCCCAAGTGTAAAGTGTAAATTCTCACTGTTTTAAGTGCATAAAATACCAAGCAGCAAAAATGCTACCTACAACCTATTTCTGTATTTCCTATGGGGTTGTTGTAAGCACAGCAGTTTAAGAGCTAATATTGGCAAAACTAGCGAACTGATAACTTTCGGGAAAGCCTGTATTGAAAGGTTTGCTATGCACCCTCAACAAAAACCCTCTCTGATGTGATGCTGACACAATTTGAAGGTGTTTGAGCTCATCTGTTGCCAAAAATGGCCCCAAGAGAGCTGGGATTGAACCCAAGGTTGTTCTGACTGGCTGTGGGACAGGCTTGCAGGTTCGTTGATAAGTAATCCTCTGTGGCTCTTCTGGTGTAGATGGCTATGTGTATTTCTCAGAACAGTAGAAAAAAAACAGTAGAAAATGTACTTGTTTCCTATGAGAAATATAAGATTTAGCTGCAGCCTTACTTCTGCTGTATTGACCTCAACTTCACTGGTTGTGCCGATATGTAAGGGGAATGTCACCAGTTCACCTGGGGAGCTTCTGCTGAGAGGCAGTACCCAGTAGCTGAACTTTTGACTTCATACCCACACGGTATTACATGCAGACATCACTGCAGCTCCAACCCCTCGTGGTTTGACAGGCACTCCTCTACAGCCTCGAGCAGTTTATTTTTTGGGTCAAAGCATCTTTGGCTGCCAAGATGAGCTAAAGGCCATTCTAAACTCTGTTGCACAATGTGTGCTGGGGCCAGGTTTTGAAACTTCAGAGTTGTGGAAGTACTTCAGGTAGCTAAATGAAAGAACAGGTACTTTGGAATTGCTGCACCATTTCCAGCATTCATATGGGGTCCTTGAATCTGAGACATGAACTTTATCTTAACACAAAAGATAATCACAGAATCACAAAATTGTCTAGGTTGGAAGAGACCTCAGATGCTAATGAGAGGCAAACATACCGAAAGAAATGCTAGTTCTTCCTCCTCCTCCTAAGGACTTTTCAGGCGTTATTTGAGGTGGAGACACTCGTGAGCTCACTGTCTCATTGCCTTCTTTTTGCCTCCTGCTGACTGTATCTCTTTTACACCTTCCTGTCACAAGAGGATTCTTCTGGTTTCCCCCTCCTGCATATGAGTTAAAATACATAGTTTTAAGGGACTTGGATAGCAAACAGAAATGCTAGCTAATTGTTCATCAGTTCTTGTACATGTAGGGCATAATCCTAGGAACTGCTGAGCACTGTTGATCTGTTGATAAAGCCAGCAGGCTCTCCAGGTTGTTCATCAGTGTTGAAAGAGGAGATCAAGAATGTGAAACTGACCTGGAAAGGATGTCGTCATGAAGGGGAGCAGAGTGCAAAGAGATGTCACTGTCGTATCACCTGCAGTATGCTCTTGGATGATGCTCAGAGAGAGAATACAGCCCCCTACCTGGCCTCTATCTCCATCTTTTTGAAGGCCTACAAAACACAACTGCATGGAAAACACAGCAGATCTGAGTTCAGATCTGCATTCATTGCTGAAGAAATACTGGGGGAACCAGTCGAAACGGCTTGGAGGGAAAGAGGCTGCAAGCATGGCCACTGCATTCCTTATACGTGTCTCTGGTCTTAACAAAATCCAGGCTGGTGGTGCATACCAAAAAGAATTTGAGTCTCATTCATCACTTCCTATTTGTCTTAAAATGAATGATTGTAGATGGGATCCGATTACCACCGCACAAAAACCTTTTGTTTTGTTTTGTGGTGACACAATTTTGCACCAAGATTGTATGGATCCTGTTTTCCCAAGAACTGCCTGTGGCAGCTGGGATTTCAAAAGCGTTAGGAAGCTTTCCAGCACAAATGGTGTGTTCCTCAGCAGTCCTGCAGCTCCCACGATCCGGGGAGCAATGGGAGACCAGAGGCAGCTGTGGTAAAGCCTCTCCTCAGCTGAGGTTGTGGGGCATGCCCTGGTGGCAGGGAGAGGTGGCAGAGCTAATTCCTCACTGCTGCATGCTCTGTCTACTAATGTGGGTCAAAGAACTGGTAGTAGCATGTTTAGCAGCTAGTTTTTGCTATTTTTCTATCTATCTAACTTTTTATGAGTAATGTCTGTAAGTCTTTGCAGATCAATTTGGGGCAATACATTTCCAACTTGTTACTTACATTGGCTGCAAGTTTCAGTCACTGTTTGGTGTGTGTAGTGTGTGGCTGGGCACAGAAATCCTGGTCTGTTATTTGCTTGATAAACAAAATTATTTTCCAACAAGAATAATGAACAGCCAGTTGCAAACAATGAATAACCATAAAGAATGCTCTTATTTATGCATGAATTATCTTTCTAGCATTTTAATATTGGCATTTGTATGAAGAGTCATTCCTATAATATTGTAAACCAAAACTTTCCAATAGATATTTGCTTGTTGAATACGATGAGAATATTTATACTCAAACATCTGGGATTTGACTGAATAGTTGCACACACTTGCTTTTACTATTTCATCAGAGAGAGCTCAGAGGGAGATTTCAAAGGCATGAGGGCATTGAAAACAGAAGAACCAGCTGAGACTCAGAAGTTTTATGATGGGGAGAGGCGCTGGAGGAGAGATGAATTCCAATATGTTTTTGTTCTGAATTGGAACAAAAAAAATGACATTTCAAAAATTTCCACTCAAAGGAAAATGGGAAATTTTTCAGTTCAGGAAAATCAAAAAATGTGTTTTGAGTTTTCCTAAATGAAACAATCAACAGCTGTCATAACTTCTGACTCCTGGCTCTGCCATGGCTCCCTGGGGTGCTCTGGGATGCTCCTGGCTTGTTGGAAGCTGCTTGGGAAGCTCCCTGAAGTTAGAAGGGTTGCTCAGGTTGAAGCTGCGATGGCTGTCAGGCTTCAAATTGTGGAAGAAAATCTGGAAGCCCTAGATGTGTCAGCTATGACTTTGAGGGCTTCCAAGCTTTCTTCTGCTGGCTTGGGAACTTGCAAGTTCCCTGATATTCTGGTAGCCAGCGTGGCAAGGTCAGTGTTCAATGTCAAATCTGGGAAGGTGGGTTTGCAGCAGTGCATCAGGTGAGCTGGAAGGAAATGGGAAATGTTTCCATCAGGAATCTATCTGTCTGGGAAGAAGTCAAATAATTTTGGTGAGATATTTATCAATATTCCCCAGGACAAAGCTATATCAACAACTATTGGAAAGGCAGTAAGATTTTGGATACCAAATTGTTAAGATCTTTTAGAAGATTTTCCTTTAAGAAGTTAATGAATGCGTTAATAATTATTACATGTATTTCAGTCCTTCACACCCTGCCCCATCACTTGGCTGGGAAGTGCAGCAATTGGGCTTGATTCAGTTTGCATTTTTGCTTTGCAGCTTATCTGCCTCCTTCTGAAGCCTGGGAGTCATCCTCTCTCCCATCCCTTAAATACCCATAAATTGCAGGACTTTATGTCTTCTATGTGTGAAAACATACAGATTATTTTTGGAAAACTTGCACCCATTGGGTGTCTGCTGACTCATTCATTAGGGGATAATTACAACCTTGTGAAGTGTTAGTAATATTAAGGGGCAGTTAAAAGATCTCAGATAAGAATTCAGACTGTCATCTAGGTTTTTTTTGAAATGCATAGGTAAACTTGTTTTATGCCATTATGACTCACGGGGAAGGGACCTGTCCATGGGTCGATAGTATAAAAAGTAGGAAACTAGCATCTTGTACTTAAAAACAAAAAAGTATCCAGTACAGAAAAATGGAGGGGTAAGGGAGGTTAAGCTGAAGAATGTACCAGCACAGTGTAGCTGAAAATGAAATCCTGGAAGATGAAATAAATAAAAAAGCGTACATGTAGGCAAAGCAACTATTGATGTTTGTTTGTTTCTTTCAAGCATTTTACCTTGAAAAACGGAGCTATTTTTCATCTTTATTTTCTCATAAAAATAAGCCAAACATTAAGAAAGAAGGGAGCGTTGGTGGACGTGTTGCTATAATAATGAACATATGCCTGCATGTGTGCGATTTCTTTTTTTATGCTTTATAATTGGCATAAACTCCTCATGCGACAAGTCTTCAACTTTAACTACTGAACTTGTGCCAACATCAAAAGTCATTGTCGAGTTTCAGACCTTTGATGTCTGGTTTAAGAGAAGAGCTGATGGCTGCTAAAGAGAAGCTACCAGGAACAAACAGATTTTCTAGGTCTCATCACACAACTTATTTTGTGTTGATTTCTGGCATTTTTCAAAGTTGCACAAATATTCTTCATGATGCCTAGCTGCGTGTACTTTTGCTGGTTTTGATGTTCACAATGACAATTTGGCCTAGAAAATATCTTTGTAGAGGTAGAAAAACAAAATTAGGTTATTAAAGCCAGCTAAAAATGTTAAAAAAGAGATTTTACACTATTTTTAGTGACTTTATAGGCATTTTTAGTTTGTCTTGCATACCCTATTTTCCAAAAATTACATCTTTCTGACCCTGTAAGTGCTCATAGATATGTATTCAGTTCCTTTTCCTAATATAGCTTATTATAATTGCAAAAGTCAGTAAACAATATACAACAAATCATATTTACTCTTTCAAGTGCTGCACCTTGACTTGTTTTCACCTTTTCCATATTACTGTATACCTCAGTAATATGGACTGCTATTTTGGTGCAAGTGTAAGCAGAATCCAACACCTAGAAGAGGAGTGGGAACAGAAAATTTGGGTCTCCAATATATAGGGCACTAGCATTGCTCTGTAGCATGCATGAACTGTTCCTGAAGTAGAGCACAGGTAGGGAAGAAGAGCTAGAGATGGCAGTGAAGGTGAAATTGCAAAAACAAAGAAAAAGTAATACAATGGGTAAAGAACAAAGGTGAAATCAATGAAAGTGGAGGAAAAAAAAAAAAAAAAAAGAATGGGAGAGAAAATGAGGAAACAGCTTTACAGAGCTGTGCTTTTATCCTCACTTGTGCTGCTGTTAACGTTGCTCTGGAAAGCAGTGATATATTGGGTGGATCCAGCTGTTTTTGTGTAGCAGTGTTAGCAAGCAGAAATTCTGCAGGATTGAGACAGCCTTTTTCAGAAATAAAAAGATATGCAAAAGAAATAAGAATTTGCTATTAGTCTAGAATCTGCTTCATAGGAAGGTGTCCCTCCATGCTGTGGATGTTGAGTAGATCTGCCAGGAAAGGCTGCTTTAGCATTGTATGTGAGGCTCCTGTGCCTCATGGGATCTGAAATCCAGACTGCATGATCCTCCTGAGACATCTCCACGCACTGCCAGAAAGCCGGCAGGATGCCCGTTACCGTGGGTGCTGAGCTGCCCTCTCTGTGCTGACCCAGTCCATGAACTTTCTCTGTTCATAAATACAGACATGTCTGCTTAGTTCCTTCTCCCTTAACTTTGTACAGCCATAGATTGTTTCTGTCAAATGCAATGCTAAGCACCTTAGGAGATTTCTGTACTTGTGCGTATTTGAGTAAGAGGATTAAAAACAATAGTTCTGTGTCTGGGACACTCCCTGAACAGTGTCCTTATTTAGCTTCTTGCTGAGGTGTGAATACTTTTTGGATGATGGAAAGTCATTTTCATCAGTGTTTCTAAGAGGTTTTCACGCTGAGACATGATTTTCTGGACTTCTCTGACTGAAGAATATGAGGGCATGTTTCTGCAGCTTCATATGAGCAATACTGCATGCATTTGTTTATTTTGTAAGCAAGTAGCCATAATGGCATAGCATCTCAAAGCATCTTTATTCTCCAAGGACAATCTGAAATCTGCTTGATGCTCTTGACTACTATTTGCATTTGGCTTCAACAGATTTATAAGTTCATGAGCTGTCCTGGGACTCTGGCAACAACTGCTGATTATCATCGCATCTGCAGAGACTACTGAACAGCAGTTAATTGAGCTGATGGAATTTTTCTGCGAGATAGAGCCCTGACTTTCACAGCCTTTATGGTAACAGTATCTGCATCAGCTGTGTGATGGTACAAAGATACTCCGTGCTCCCACTGCCCCCCAGCCTCTGTTTCGTGAAGAATTTAAGAATGCAGTTATGTTGCCGTTCTTGGGAGACACTGCAATATGTGAACAAGACTTACTTCATCAACTTCAGATAAAACGTTTTATTCTTTGCTTATCTCAGCTCATCCCCCTGAGTATCATAGACCATGAAGCCTACAGTCTGAATCCAAGTTGCTCACTGGAACAACAGGCAGTATTTTCAATTGACTGTGCAATAAGCTCTGCAGTACAGATGTTTCAGGCAGAATGTAGCTCCCTAAGGACAAATGTCCACAAGAGGATTAAAAAATGTCTGTAACCACCTGTGTGGGGTTTAGGAGCAGAAGGCAGTAGAATTTTCCATAGTTTAAAGACCTACCTAGAAATAGGGGGCCCGTGAGGGCTAACAACATCCAAAGGAGTGATGTGTGGCCATCTGGAAGAGCTAGGTATTCATTAACAGCTGAAGCAACTGGAATCAGCCTTTCTGGTGAGCAAACCCTGAGCAAAGCTTTGGACAAAGCCTTTGGGTCCATAGCAAGACATTCTACCTGTCATAGAGCATGGTGTTTCTAATTTGGTCTGCTGAGGGGTAGGTGGAAGTGCCTGCACAACAGATTCAAAAAGAGAGGGCTGAAGAGATGCAAGCTGCAGAGTTATAGCCCAGTGGGGTAATGCATTATGGACAGGAGCAATAGATGAGCTTGAATTTTTTGGAATAAACAAGGTAAATCAGCTCAGGTGAAACAGCATACTGAAAAGGTGAGGTTGCTTCTGATTTGTTTTGGACTACTTTACAAAGCTTTAGCTTACACTGATAACAGCTTGAAGGGTATGCATCCCTTTGAACACACACTTAGGTTCCTAAACCACAAACTTCGGTTTTCAAAACCTTACTCTATTTCCAGCACATCATAGAGGTGTCTTATTGAGTTTTCTGATAGACATTTGAAATCTCCCCTGACTTACTTTTCTGCTACCACATCATGTTGAGCTCTGCTGCTGCCAGGTAGCCAGAGATTTGTCTGGTGCCCGTGCCTTGACAGACAGAACCAAAATGCCTGGTGACCTGTTAGAGCCCAGCTCACCTGCCTGCTGGAAGCTCAGCACTCTGAAGACTCTGCACAAACCACAGCAATATGCGACTCCTGTCCTGCAATCAGTTCTCTCTGTAATTGTAGTGGGACAGGTGCATGCAGCCTTAGTGACACATTTGGGTGCAAAGGAGCTGTGCAGCCATTGCAAACTTGATAGAGAAGCAGGGAAAGAGAACAGAGTAGAGTGCAGAAAGGAGCTACCACTTGTATAGTTTTCCTTGTAAATCTGTGCACTGTGTTCAGCTTTGGGCTCCTCAGTACATTACAAGGACATCAAGGCCCTGGAATGTGACAAGTGAAGAGCTATGAAGCTGGTGAAGGGCCTGGAACACAAGTCCTATGAGGAACAGCTGAAGGAACTGGGTTTGTTTAGTCTGGAGAAGAGGAGGCTCAGGACAGACCTTATTGCTCTCTACAACTACCTGAAAGGAAGGTGTGGGGAGCTGGGGATCAGCCTCTTCTCACAGGTACATAGTGATAGGACTAGAGGCAATGGCCTCAAGTTGTGCCGGGGGAGGTTCAGGTTGGAAATTAGGAGACATTTCTAGGTACGTGGTTTGGTGGGTGGCATTGGTAATAGGTGATGGCTGGACCAGATGATCTTGGAGGTCTTTTCCAACCTTAATGATTCTGTGTTCTGGATGGAGCTCTTGCCCTGTGTAGGAATCTGTGAAATCAGAGTGTATGTTCAAAGTGTGTTCCCTCATCTACCCTGTCCACCAGCCTCTAAGCTATTTTGTTAAAGGGAGGCAAGGATAAGCAGTCTCTCTCCTCCTCTCTTTCCAGAACTGTTCTGCTCCATATTTCTGCAAGTCAGAGAGAAATAGTGACTCTTATTCTTCACAAGATATCCTATGTATTCATGCAGGGGAAAGGAGATCTGACTTCGACCCCTTGCTTCAGAAACAGTTTGTGCATCTTTGTTGCTGGGTAATGCAGATACAAAAATAACTTTTAAGCCATGGACTGAAATCCAGGGATTCCTCCTTTGCCAAGCCAGACACTGCTTCCTCTAGTGTCCTTCTTTCCCTCCAGAGCCTGTACCGTATAGAGAGTATGATCAGTTGATTTATTTTTCTAGGGATAATATGCTTTGGTGATCATCCACAATAGCGTAAGTACTACCCTAGGCTGCTAAGCTGTTATTCATCAAATGTATCTAAAGCAGGCTCCCCTTTTTATTGGTTTTAAAGGGAAGGATTTGAGCTGTTGTATTTCATTTTAATTTTTCACAATGAGTAATTAATACTGCTACCTGCTGTTAAAATTCTTTTATGAACTAAACCAGCGGCTGGTTTAAATCATCACCGTTCTGTTGAAGCCTGGCAGAATGATGCCAGTGTAAACCATTGAACAACTTGGCCCCATTTAACTTGTTCAAGTGCTCAAAAAAATGTATTAGTCTTATTAAAAAATAGTAAGAGACACAGAGCATATCCTTGAGAAGTCCACCCATAATAAATCAGGCTTATAAACAAATGAGATGGGAAGCAGGACTGAAAACTTGGCAGGAATCAGATTTTACTCCAAGTTACAACTGGTCATAAGGTAAACAATTGTGAGAAAATACCATTCAAAACAGCAGTGAAATATGTCTGGTGTGGGTATCTATGAATGCAGAGACAATGTTAATAGAATCGTCTGAATATGCTCAGCATACAGCACCAGAAAATTAATAATTTGCTAGGACCCTTTTTGCAGGTAAAACCCACCGAAGGGAATAAATGTATATGTACAGAATATTACCATGTCAAGAATAAGTGCTACAGCATTTCAGTTGCTAAAGATCTTATAACTGCGCTTATGGCAAAGCATTCCTTTGCAGCCAGCCAAAGACTGTTGCTATAATCATGGCAAGATTAAAGTTTGTGCTGTGGGGCATGATCCAGTTAGTACATGGGCTGTGAATATGCGCTGTCCTACTCACTCTACTGCCAGACCCATTGTACCATTGCATGCCTATTGTAACTGGCTTATTTATTAAACATTAGCTCTAAGTAAAATTCAAGACCTTGCTGGAAAAATGACTGCATGCTTTCTTATTTCCTGATCATTAATATTTCACTTATTCTGGCTCTCAAAAAAGCCTGGACCTTCATTTGTAGAAAGCACTTACGTACTTTTATCTAAGCACGAAGTGCAATGAAGCCACTATGTGTATTTATTGCTGCGTTTTTGGGGGTCATGATGTGGTAGAGTTTTCAGCAAGTTTGGTTCAGTTCACGATACCATGATCTTTTTTTCTCATAAACCCTCAGCAGTTTGGTTCTTGAAGCTCTATCTGAGTGTAAACAAGCAAATCATGAAAAAGGAGATAATTTGCACATCACTAATTTTCACCTTTGTGGTCACAGAATGGATGGGAGTTGCATATGAGAGAGTGCATAGCTGTACTTACAGGAGCCAGAAACCAATTTATGCTGCTAAAAAATGTGTATATCAAGTATGACAGCTTCTCATATTTGTCATTCTCTCTCCAGCCCTCTTTCTCCCTATAAGCAAGTAAAGAAAGCTGATCTGCCATTGATATCCCTGATGATGCTTTTCTTTGCTAGACAAACAAAGACTTAAAGTTGCCATGGAAATACCCAAATCTCTCACTTCATGCATTCATCAAAAAAGGAGCATCATTATGAGATAATATTGATAGAGTGCACACTGTCTTTCTCTAGATGTTTCTCACAAGACTCTTAATGTCAAAATAAAGAAAAAGAGAAATGAGGTACGCCATTTTATTAGTGTCATACCCATTGATCAGTGTCTAAATGACCCATTTCTCATTTTAATGGTGGTTGAACTGAAAATTACACTCACAGAAAACAAATACGTAGGTATTATGCCAGTGTGCTTTCATTCAAGAACTGTGACAATTTCAAAGATCTTAGCTTTCCAGAAAGCCAGCTTGTGAAAGGTTCCTGTCTCTGAGCGTTTCATATTTTCGCATGTTTTCTCTTCTTAATAGACATTTATTTGATTTATTTTTTTTTCCTCATTCTTCTTCCTCCATGAGCACAGAAAAGGGGGCCAAGTGTTTTTTTTCTATGTCCATTTGATGTGCAGTAGCTATTTGCACCAAATATTCTAGTACTGCTGTAGAACATCCTAAGGTCTTTAGCCTTCCTAACTTTTCTAGGTTTGGGTTCTCTTTGATCTGTAGAGGCTGCTGGAGCAAATGAGTAAGATTTAACTATAAATTATCCCGTACACTTTATACGTGTGAGTGTTGATGAACTAGTAAAGGCTACTAATATTTTCTGTTTCTGTGAAACAGATATAGATGTGTCATCCTCTCTTGCTGTGGTTCCAGTTCTCAGATTTATTTCTGAATTGCTTTTGCATAAGCTTTTTATTGCATATTTCAATTTCACAGATTACCAGCACCATCAGAGCAAATCATCTGAGCACTAGATGTGTAAGCAAAACTGAGATATCCAACATTTGTATAAAGGCAGATATATTTAAGAAAAAAACAGCATCAAAATGAGCAAGTCCCCAAGAGAAACTATTGAGTTGATAGCCTTGAAGAAAAACAAATGCAAAAAACTAGATAGTTGTGACTTTGCAGCACAGGAATGGCACCAATCCAAAACTATATTGGAATATTTTGGTAGTGGAGTTTTTAGTGCTATCATTTAAAATGTTTGCTTTGCTTCACAGTGCTGTATTTTCACTGGTGTTGGATGAATCTCTGAAGCTTCTGAGTTTGTGATGTGATCAGACCCCCTAAACCCCTCATTTTTAGGTGAGTATTCAAGCCTCCTAGGTTTGCAGATATGAACAGAAAAGCTTCAAACATGGATGGAATGAGTTTCAAAAGCAGGTAAATCTGAATGCTGCTTTATAGTCTCGTTTCCTTAGGAGCTAAGCTTTGTGCAATTGTACTTTATGGTTAATATCAGTGTCACGGGGATGAGAACCCAGGAAAAAAGTTTCCCAAAAATTTGAGGAGTAGGTGAGAGCAGTGCACATAAAGGAGGTCCTGTAATTATGTCCTGTAAATTCTTTGAGAAATGGAAGGGGCTACAGCTGAGTTCATGCTAAGTGGCATTAGTGTCCATAGGGAAGAAACATTTTTGAAGAGTCCCAAACACTGAAAAATATTCTGTCAGAGTTTGCAGAAATTTTACAAATTCTGTTGTTGTGACATTTCTTGCTTGTTCTCATTTTTCTGGTTTCATCATTAATGGAGACAGATTTCATTGAGTGGATGCTCAGTCTTAAAGAAAAGCCATGGCAGTTTCCAGCATCTCATATAGAAGTACTGTAGTTGACTGGATTTACTTCTGGTAAGAGTAAATCATTATGGTAACTTGCATCATGTTATTCAGTTAAATAGGATCAAAGTGTGTTATACTGTATATTAGCTAATAACAGCGGGTTTACTTTCTAACAAATACCTTTCTCATCGTTACCATGTTTCCTTGCAGCTCTGCTCTAGGGATAGCATATAATTGCTAGCCTCAGGTATAGCATTTTTTTTTTTTATTATTCAAATATTGTTATCCATTCATAATAGCTGTATTTAACAGTCTCCAAGGCCAGTAAAGAAGAGTTGCATAATTTACTGTAGATTCAGTGTGTATTCTTTGGCAAAGAATCTATTCTCTGTACCCTTTTTAGCTCAAGTGTGTTGTCTCTGCTTCATTTGCAGTGTAGTGGCTGGCCTGGATAGTGGTTGGACAGACTGTTGAGGATGCAATTTCTTATAATTAAAAGACAAGATCTAATTTCATTGTACAAATCAGCTACTTGTTATCACAATTGCTTTCCTTAATTAATTGTATTTCAGGGTAGGCACATTCTAAACTAATCAGTCTATTGTCACATGCCTGTTAATTTTGTAATTAATGATCATGGCTAAAGCTGAGTGAATATTTTTTTTTTTAAAGCAAAACCAACACACCTTATTCTGTGACTCTTTGACTCTTGCCTCTTTTCAGTTCATTAATGGTTTACAAACATCATGTTTTTCTGAAATTGGCTTGTTATTTCACTGTTATTCATTGAGTTATTCTTGGTCAGTAAATACACGATGCAAAGATTGCTACAACACTTTACAGCCTGAAATAGGATGCATTTTGACTAGATGCAAATGGTCGCATTATTTATCACCTCTCTTTTGTAACACTGATTTCTTGGAGTGGTTATTTTTTTCCCCAAGAATGCTTATAATCACCAGTCTGACATTTATTTTGTATCTACATTCTTCCAGTGTTTAATTATTATTCTTTCTTAATTGGAAATTTTTTTGCCTGCTAACTCATTTGGTAGAACATCAAAATGCAGCAGGAGTCTGAAGAGGTTTCTTTTGAAAAGCTGTGAGGAGTGCAGTTGCGCTGCTGGGCACCATACCCAATTAAATAGTTCATGGACACGGTCCATGCTAATTCAGTTGTGCTGTATCCTGATATGAATTAAATATCTGTGACCAGCTAGCATCCTCACGATTAGAGGCATGTTTATAGGTTTGCTTATATTACCTCTGTTGTGGCAGTAATGGTGGGTTGCAGACATGTCCTATTGTTTGACTTTGCTTTTCCACTGTCAGTTCATCCCTCTTTAATTGCTCTTCTTGCTTTCTTGGCAGAATAAAATTACTGGAAAACTGGGCCCTACTTGGGCCAAGTTTGCATTTTGTGTTTGGCTTGGGCCTGAATCAATGTTTATGTCGCCGTTTACTAACCATCCACGCTGTTGAGTAAACAGTGTCATTGCCCTGAGCCTAGTCAGTGACACTGAGGTTTCTCTTCTGAGAAGCAAAGACATGGAGGTGCTTGCAGATGCTTCAATGCTGTGTCAACATAGAAATTTACATTAAGAGCAGCAAGCAGTAGTTGAGAGACAGTACAAACCAGCTCCTCACTACCTTTCAGCTGTACCTGATTGGAGGGGAAAGCATTTTCTCTGCCTCAGCCACAGGTGCAGGGGTTCAGGCTAACCCGTGATGACTCTGCATTGAAGCTGATGAAGAGCACTCCTATACTTGCACTCCAAAACAGCTGAAAAGGGGAGGTTAAGAAATTGTTCCTTACCACCTCTTGGCTCTCAGTTGCCTCCCCTCAGCAGGGAGCATGCCGGTTGTGTGCTAATTTGGATGCTAGCAGCAATCAGTCAAGAGATTTGCCAGGCCAAAGCCCCTGAGTCTAGGCTGCAGGCCAAATATGCAGTGTAGACATGCCTTAAGAGACGGGAGTGAAACTATAAGCCCGAACCTTGCTGGCAGAATCTACAGAGTGACTAGCCCTCTGTTAGCAATAATTCATTTTGGACAAAGCTGTTTCCCAGTTGGCCTGTGTGAATCCTTACAGTGTGACATTCCTGGTGAGCCCCCAGCTCACACCCTGGGGCTCTGTTGCCATAGTTCTGTTTTGCTGCTGTTTGCCATTCCTAGCTAGATAACCTTCTGAGGTTCCCATTACTTCACACACTCCATGGGTGCCCAGAATTCGTTGCAATTGTTTCCCAACTTTTTTGGTACGTGTTTACAGCCTCTGAACTCTCCTGCTGCCCTGTCAGATGACACTCCACCTCAGCGGCTCTCCAGTTTCCAGGCTACCTATGGTATTTGTTTTGCTTGGTCTCTTTGCTCCCAGGCAGACAGCACTTTTATGGAATTAACTTCTCTCAGAGCAAGACCAAACCATTTGAATTTTGCTTTTATTATCTTTAATGAGATGTTGTTCCTTGGTGAAATAAGAAGATTGGTATATTAGGGCACTGTTTCTTACCCAAGTCCTACCAAAGCAAGCACCCCATGGCACCTGAAGTGGTGGTGTGCGTTACGATGTTTTACAGGACAGTGTTAGCATTTAGAATGATGTTTGCTTTCAGTTGCAATGGCTGTGGTTTCTAGCAAGGTGGAACCAGTACAACTGCATTGGATATGGCTAGGGAAGACATGAAATGGAGACCCTCTACCTCCTGAAGCCCTTGGCAAAACCAAGTATCAGAGCAGTTCATTCTGAGAACGTTGGGATAGGTTTGGTTAGCAGGATGTGGATTTGAAAGTATTCTGGATAGAAAGACTGCAGATGTGGAAGTCCTCCTTGTTTTATTCCACAACAAGGACAAAGTGGAGATACAGAAATCCTACAGCCTAGTCAGAGGAAAGGATTCAGTCTCTCCACTTGGCAAGTGGGTGGAGGATGTGGGAACACCCAGGAAGGATTGCACCTTCGCTGAGTGATTTTCTAGTAGTGCTGATTGAAATTTTATTCACACTTGTGTCTTTCAAATCTACGCTTTGTCCTGTAATGTATGATACCTTTGAAACATACCTACTTCTTTCTTTATAGATTTTATATTTAGAAGATTTTTTTTTTTTTTTTTTTTTTTTTTTGTAATTAATGTGATGCATGGGTCTGGACATCTCTGATTAACTTCACACTGGTGTATCATGACATGTTATAATGGAGTTCAGACTGCTGTTCCCTAGACAATACATTTGTTTCCTAACTGCATTTTCTTTTAAACTCCTCCTTTTTACCATGTGCCACCTTTATAGTAACTTCTAATTTCTATAACCACTTGTCTAAATGCAAATGTAGTTTATCTACGTATTCCTGAAATAGGAGCAATCTATATGTTCTGTTCATACTTTGTATTGGCACAAACTTGCTTTAAGAATGCTGTGAAATAAAATGTCCATTTTCAGAGGCACACAGAGGTGCATATCCTTCTATACTTACACCCCACAGTTGTCTGTGCTCTACCCCGTGCCTCCAGTTAATCCCTGTCTTGTTCCATGGTCTTCCAACCAGTCCTGACACCTTATTGCTTTCTATCTAGGACTTGCAAGATTTTTCACTTCCTTGTATTGAACAGCAGCAGTGGCAGTAGGCTTTTGGTGGATTGATGTTGTTCCATACCCTTCCATGGTTACAGCTTTTGTGGCTGCAGTGAGAGCTTCTGGGGCTAAATATTAGGTGTGCTCAGCTTCATGAGTAGCTGTTAAGAGAAATGTTTCTCAGTAGCAGTCCAGAGTAAAGCCCTAACAGGCAGTCAGAGAGTGAGGCAGGACTGGCTTTTAGGCCCTCGTAAAATATTAGTCTTATTTTTCTCTAAAAATATCTTCCTGAAGCTCGCTCAGGCTTGTTTTTTTTTTTTTTTTTTTTTTTTTTCCATTTTGTGTTATGTTATAATAAAGTCTTCAAGTTCTTCCATTGAAAGTTGCATTGAAACTGAACACAAATACAGTTCTAGATAAAACACCAGTGCAATTTTACAATTTATAAATCAAGGCGATAGATTCAGAATAGTGAGGTGTCACATTTTGCAAATTTATTTCTGTTTATAAACCACACACATTTCAGTGTTATTCATGGGTGTTATGGGAATGCTGGATAGTTTTGTTTTGGCCTTGGAAGTGCTTTGAGTTGACTTGAAACATTTTATTTGTCCCAAAACTGTGTATTTCATTCCATCTTCATGTTGCTTTAGCCTTTGAAAACTTTTTTAAGAAAGATTATTTGAAACTTTTTATAGTTGAAAAATTTGCTAAATTCATCTTGTATTTAAAAACTATTCTTTGCATGTATACTATTTGCCAAAATAATCACACTAGTTCCTCTGGATTAATCCTTTACTTATTTTGGTGTCTATGGAAATTGCATTTGTACATGGCAGATTTGCTGTATGCTAATCAAACAAAAACCCAAAATGAATTACTTTAACATGGTATTTAACATTAAATATATTCAGGGACTGTTACTGAGCAGGTTAGCTCCTGGATTAGAGGAGTATCTGGACATCTCAGATCCTGCACAGTTGAGAGTGCTTACAGTTCCTCCTGGAAGCACCTTGGGCTGAGCACGAGAAATAATATCTGCCTCTAGGCTGCTTGGCCTGGCTTTTGTCACATGAATCCTAGTACTTAGCATCATGCTAATATAGCTTTAGGTATCTAATTTTCTTTTTCTAGGATTTCATCTGTAACTGGTAAGCCTTGCCAAAGTGATCATATGCATATTTTTACATTCATGACACATGACATGCATACACATAGCTTATAGTAAACAGAAAATGCTGGAGGACTGCATTAAGAAGTCTTTTTTTTTTTTTTTTTTTAAAAAAAAAAAAAAAAAAAAGGTGGGGGGTGGAGGTGGGGGTTAAATTACCAGCAATATCAAAAGCAGGTGTTGACGTCTGGTGAGAAACGCACCATCTGATGGTGGCTGCACAGATTCTTCCTTGAAGATGGAGGGTTAGATACAGCTTCAGTTTAGCTGATGGGAGCTTTTCAGTTGCCACCAGTTAGGATATTATGCCCTATAGCACATCTGTTTACATAATATAGCTTGAAGAAAATGTTTTTCCATCCTGAACGTGTTTACTCACTACCTCTTCACAGCTGGGTGGTTTAAACAGGAATATAAAGAGTCTTAAAAACAAAAACTGGTATTAGAAGTTTGTGTGTAGTTTTAACTGAAGGTGAAAATACTCTGTGCTAGTGGTCAGATGTTGCCTTCTATACAGGGTTATAAAATGAGCCTGTGCTCAATGTGCTGATCAATGACTGACTAAAAACAAAAGCTTCAAAATTATTGAAACTTTTTTTTTTTTTTTGCTATGGTCTAAAAGTAAACATTTGTTTCACAAAAAGAATTAGGTCCTCTCATTCCATTTATTGGATGTGCATATCGTAATTACGTTTTGATTTTTCAGGGCAGGAATTTCACATTCACGGCTAAAGCTGTGAACCCCTTGGCACACGTGGTGACTGTACAGTGCCCAGCAGGCTCCCACCATGGAGGGGAGTTGCTGCGTGCTGGCACGGTGGTGGTGGTGTGGTGTCTCTGTCAGGGCTGTGCACCCAGCTGCATCGATGAAGTGGCTCAGCCTGAGCAGTAACACAAGGAGAGCTACTGTCCCTACAGATATCTCCTAACTTGTATTAATATTTTAGCAATAGCAGATATTTAAAAGTTGCAACCACTTTCCACTGGTAATTTTTTTGATGAGGTTCAGTATTTCCTTATTGAGTATTTCACTCATTCAGGTGAAACTTAATCTTTGAAAAATTAAAATGTGAGTCCCATGATAAAATTTAGTATTTCTTTCTGTGGAGAACTTCCTCACAGGCAGGGAATATTCAGTCCTATTTCCTTCCAAGGGGTGAAAGAATCATATGCTAGAGATTCTGGGGTCTCCTCCATCGTAATCTTAAATAAAATCAGAGGAAGATTCAAGGCAGTGGGTTCACAGGCCCTCTTGGCCACATGCTAAGGGGCAGGACACCCAGGCTGCCAGCTACAGTACATGGGAGCAGTCTCTTTTCCCCTGCCTTTGCCAGGAATGGGGCTGTCTCCAGCTCTGAGTGAGACCCAAGAGCTCTGAGCCAGCTACAAAAGCTCCAGAGCAGAGCAGAGGCCACTAAGGGCAGAGCAGTAAAGACACACTACTTCTGGTCTATATGAGCTTTTTTTTTTTTTTTTTTTTTTTTTAATGAAAAGACCTTTTATAGCAAATATTTTTATGTGACTGTTTTCTTCAAGGTAGCTTTTTTTAGCTTGAGTTATACTTGTTTTTCATGACTTCTAAAATAGCTTGAATTTCTTTGGATCTGACTGCTATGTAATTAAGTTACCACGGGTATGGCATCACTTTGGTTTTGGAAAGATGTTGCGTGTAAATACATCGTACTATGGCTACTACCAGAAGGGCTTCCCTGCATTCTTACAGGCATAATGGGTAGTCAGAATTATGCTCGTTCTAGGGGTATTATCTGATGGTTTGTATGCATTCATGGTCATATATGTGTATATATTTGTATACATGTTTATAACATGTTTATATTCAGAAATAGATACAAACATGCACACTGATGAACATAAATTTTTGAATGTCATTTTTGGGATTGTGGAGAAGTGGATCTAGAAAAGAAATAAGGAAATTTCAGGTGTTGAGGGGAAAATCTTATAAATTCTAAACCAGGAACTGTTTCGTATAAAGATACAGATTTCTCGTACAGACTGAAAGACACTGGGATCATGATATTCAATTTTCAATGGCTTCCTCATTTTGTCAAACTGTACAATTATTTTGCATTGAATGCAGAATGAGGCATAAAAGTGATAGCTTTTTGAGAAACAGTTCCAATCTAAGACAATTTCATACTTACATATTCCTGTGTGAATGTATGATTGGTTTGTGTGTGTTTCTGAAGTGGATTCAAGGCTTTTGAGGTTTAAGAAACTCAATATCGAGGAGCAACTGAGGTACATAGTCACATTCTGCAATATGTGGTAGTATTCCTTGTTTTTGTAAAGGTATTCTGTATCAAACAGCAGGATTAGAAAGATCTTATATATCATCAGTTGTTTGGGATCACAGAGGTAATTGATTCTGAGCCATTTATCATGGAACTCAGTGGGAATAAGGCTGAACCTGATGAACTACATTTCAAAATTTGTACAGCTAACTCAAAAGGTACAAGTCTGACCAAGTAATCTGGTTTTCAGAGGTAAGCAGCAGCATCAGTTCACAGTGAATGTAATGAGATTGTTAGATGAATTGTACTTTGCAGATCTTTTACGATGGTGCCTAAACATAGATGAAAGTCCTTAACAATAATGTTAAAATTTGTAAATGATAATGTGTAGTGGATATCTTTGGGATGTGCATGTTTGTTTTTTCTGTCTAATGACATTGATGGGATGTATGAGGAATATGTGTTCAGTAATCCTGGAGACATCAAAATCTCTTAGTAATAGAGAAAATCATTCCTTTGGTTATTCTTCAGATACTTTCCATTTTGCTTGCTTAGAAGTGCTTCAGTCCAGGTCAGGGATCTTGAATTTCCTTTGTCTACTGTGATCCATTTTCAGTGCATGGGCTCTCAGTGCACGTGCCTCTGTCCATCATCAGCTGCTGGCCTGGGCACTCTGCTGTGAGGCAGTAAATGTGGACTTCTCATTCCGAATAAAAGAGGCATGGCTTCTTCCAGCGGCAGAAGACTGCTTAAATAAGGCTGTTGTTTCCTTCCAAGTTTTCTGAAACAACCAGTGTTGGCACCCAAGGGTAAGGCTTCAATTTGTGAATCATGATAGGAGTGAAATGCTTTCTTATAGCTGAGTCATATGCATCAGACCTTGCAAGGAGCAGTTATGTCCTCCTAGTTGGTGCATGAGATTTTTTGTCACCTTACATTGTGGCACTTCAATTCTTGCAGTTCAGAGATTGTAGGTGCCTTATTCTGAAGACTGAAATAATGTAACTAATGCAATTCCAAACACTTTATGGAGTCAGAAGTATTTTTAAAAGTACTAGCTTTTATTTGTTCTGAGCTCACCTGTTCCGTAACCTCTCTTCATGGAGCTTCATCCATGTATAGAAAGTCATACAAATGAGGCAAGCAGAAGCAAAATGTTTCAGTGAGACATAACTAATTTAAAACTGTTTATAGTGTATAAACTCCTCCTTAGCCAGATTTTTTGTTTTCAAAACTTTCTCAGGTTTGTATTCATAGAAATAATCTGTAGCCATGTTGACCCAACTACCAGAAAATGCCTTTACAGTGCTGATGTAAGGTTAAGAATACTTAACAGAAGATTCAGCCTGGAAAGATGTGTTTTCTTTAAGTTAGGCTGTTATTACAGAAGCACTCACTTTACACTTCAGTATTTTTAAAAGATTGGGATTGCAGTCAGTGCACATCATTGCAAGCTGAAGTGACAGACTGGAGAGCAACGTTAACATGACTCAGAGGAAATTAATCAACATTAGTCAGCACTTGTCTCTCATGTGCTTGGGGTCATGGCCTGTTCTAAGCCAACTTATTTTCTTCCTATTCAGTGATGCAGGAAGGCAGATTTAAAAGGAGCAGTAGGGTAGTAATAGCGTGACTGTCAAATAAAGGTCAACAGGAACAATATGAAAGCTGATTAATAGGATCACCCTCATAGGTGAATTAGAATTCTGCAAATGACTTCTATTTTTCATTCTTTCCCCTTTTTCAAAGTAGTTTTATTCCCGAACAATACATCTAAATAGATGTGCCTGAAAAATGTCTCAAAAGCTATTTTTTCCATTGAATTTCCTCTGTATTCTTTTTTGAGCATTAGTGAGTACTGAGCCAAAGAGTTCCAAGCTGAGTATGGACTTTGAAGAAGAAATGAGCAACAAAACCCCACATTTATGTCCAGAAAGGTTTGGGTATCCAATACAATAAAAACTATTCTTGCTGTTCACAGACAACAAAAAATGACTCTCAGTATTATGCAAGAGCATTTCCTAAATCAAAGTGCTCATGATATACTTGATCTCAAATAAGTTTAAGGAGTCTAAAGTTTTATCCTAGTCAGCATGGAGGGCAGTGTGATGCTAAGAAGCAAATAGATATGAGCCATGAACCTGTGATGCGCAGTGCTGCTGCAAATAAGGTCTTTGTAAGGTTATCGAAGTGGAACTTCTCTCAGCTGCCTTTAAAGACCTGAAAGCTGATGGTCTGGGCTCCTTCTACAGAAAGTGGAAACAGAAGAGTGCATATAAGGAGATGTTCTGACTATAAAGTTGCCTTCTTGAGGTGTAAGTCTGCCAGCTTCAGAGGTAAAGCTCAGATGCAAACTTGACTCCACGGGGCTAGGCAACAGGGAAGTGCTCGGCTTCCTGCCAGGGTACCCTATCTTCTGTCAGCGCAAAGACACAGATGCTTTCTGGGGAACCTGCAGCACTGCCAGCATTTCCCATCACAATGATGCGTAGTCTTCAGCTCTGAATTATGATTGCAAGTCCTTCTCTTGGGAGAATGCATCATGTGCATGATTTAACCCGTAACTAGAAGATTAAGAGTATAGAGCACCCCTTTACTTATTTAGTACTCTACTGGTAGTTCCTCTGGGGTAAAATGGAGAATACATCAGTGAGCAATACCATGGATTTGGGTCTGTTTCTCTGCTTGTAACTCATCTGTAAGCAGGCTTAGTTTGTTCTTTATTCAACAAATGTGTTCTGTGGGCATATTGCAGTGTATCAGTTGCTTATGAGCTATGTTCTTGCACTGTTGATTTGAATATTGTTGGTAGATCTCTTTTCATGCCATGTTTAATTAGTCTTCTCTGTGTTCTTTTTACTTTTTCTTTTTTTTTTTTTTTTTTCTTTCCTCTACTTCTTAACTGCTACAACCCAGACATGGTGAGGAATTGCAAGATTCCTGTAGGTATACACACACATTCTGTGGAAGATATATAGCTACATGTGAGCACAGATTAATATGCTCAGATGGGATTTTCATATCTTATGTTTAATTTTTAGTGGGCAGTTGTGTTTTTAAGTGAAAAGTGAATATAAGGGCCAATGCTGCTTAGGCTACATTACTCTTCTGCCCCAATATTATTCAGAAATTACTAGATTACTAGGATATAAATCAAGGTTTTATATCCTATGGTGTTTTTTTCTTTTCTTTCTTTTTTTCTTTTTTTTTTTTTTTTCATTTTATTTTCAGTAATACTCTCCAAGGAAGTGAAAAAACAAAGCTGCATTAAAATACAAAGTTTGTGTAAAGATGAATTATATTTGGGTAACATTGAAATGACAATAATCAGGCCCATGGGGAAAATGCAAGAGAACAAAAGATGGGAGGGAACAAATTTAGATCCTCCATGCTATAAATCCATATCCTGACTTGTATGAGCTGAGGTTTCATTCTAATATCTTCTAATTATTTTACCCATTCACTTGCTCATTTTGGCTATTGAAGTATATTAGGCCTAGCAATTTGTAAGAGATCTTGAGGTTCTTGTCATGTGAAAGTCCTCTCCTACAGTATAAATGTATGAACTTTTACAGTATATGGCAAATATGTTCTGCCAATATGAGAAGCTAAAGTGCCTTTGGGCTGAGGTTTCAATGCAATGAACATTTTACTCATTGGCATTAAATTCATAGCCTTAGAAGAACAAATCAACTGATTGGATTTGTTCAGGTAATTTTTATTTATTTAAAGAAACAATCAAACCAAGCACGCATAAAAGGTAAATTATCTCAATGTGCAGGGAAGTCTGTATTCATAAAGAAGTGGCACTTGTACCATCAAAACAGCGAAGATGTTTCTATACAATTAAACCAGGACAATATTAATGGTAGAAAGAAAAGAATACAACGAGACAGTGCTCCTCTTCAAATGGCGTAAAGAAGAGGATGGGCAAATTAAATCCATGTGCCATGAAATGAGCTTGGGGCAGGTTTGCTGCCATTTGCCTGTTTACTGAAGCCAGAAATCAGTGCAAGAGCTGGAACCAGCATCAGAACATCAATGCCACTTGTCCAGAGCCAGTCTGCATCTTGTTCATATCTTGGAAGCTGACCAAACGAGTGATGTACAGAGAACATGGCTGTGACAATAAGGTTGGTGCCTCAAGTAGCTTTTCTGAACAGGGACTCTGTGTGCTCTTGGAGTAAATCTCACCCCAAATGAATTAATTCTGAATTTAAACATCAAAAAATGGGAATCCTAGTTAATACTGACACACAGACCACAATACCAGAGAACAGAAAGCACGAAGACACTTAGTGAAATATTTTGTGGAAAGATACTGTTCTTACTCTCTTTTTTAAACTTAAATTTCCTCTCAATTTCTTTTGTAACTTTTAATAATTTAATTTTACTTTTGAGTGTTGCATCATATGAATTACAGAAGTCTCAAGTCAAAATTGATTTGTTTCCTATTGTGTTAGAATGACTAACACAAATTGATGACAGATATATCAGAAGTTTTCAAAGCATACTGAATTTATTACCCTGGGCATTTCCTAGCAAGGGTCAGCTTCCAAACTGTGCAAAATGTCTGGTTTCTGCTTTACTCAGTTACATGGAAGATGTTTATTTGAAGATGAATGTGCGAGTTCTTGTGGCAAATACCTGTCATCTGAGTTACATTATGCTTCTGTCCTGACAGGGACAAACTTCATGAGGACCTTTACCTTACTGATGTTTTCCTGTTTGCAACTGGTAAGGGAACACACTATACATAACACTTTCACCTCCTTAGCTTGCACTGCAACTTTTAATTATGACCCCTTGATTGCTCCATGAACACATAATACAACACAGGCTTTGTCTGAGCACCCATACCAATAAGAAATTTTGATGCTGTTCAAGCTGTTGCATGGAGTTTATTTTCTGATTTTTCCTGCACTGAGAACCATGAGAGCTCTTACAGATTTGCTTGTGTTTGCAATTTTGTGTTGAGAAAATGTGCCAATCTTATATGGCATGTGAGGACACAGCACTGTTATAATGATGAGTTTGCTTGACTGTCTCTGTCTGTCACAACTTCTATTACTGAGCTCTTAATAATTTAACAAATTTTAGCAGCTTCTGGTTACAGTATGGCTTTTCTCTGAGGTAATGACATGAGAAAGCATCTTTAGCTTATAACTACATTGTGGTGAGTGATAAAGGTAGATCTTTGCAGGTACAGCTGTCACTACCTTTACTGAATCTATTAATGTGCACTTAGATTTTTGTAACCAGCTACCCCTGTTAACTTAGATTAGAGGGAAATTAGGTATTTGCGTAAGGAGAAAAACTTACAGAAATTGAATCTCACTGAAAACCTGTTTAAGCCCGTAGTTTGTTTTCTCTGTGTGCCAATCCTGTAATAAGGAGCAAGTCAAGACAGTGACTTTGTGTCTGCTGTAAATTTGGAGTCTTCAAAATCTCGTTTCATTCTAAATGAGTAAAAAAAAACCAAAAACAAAAACAAAAACAAACAAACAAACAAAAAAAAACCACATACAAAACAAAACAAAACACCACCAACAAGACTTTTTAATATTCCAGTTAGATTTAATTAGTTTTTTTTGTAGCACAAATGCAGGATTTTACAACTGAAATAAAATGTTACCAGCTTATAGCAATAATGTCTTTGAATTCTTCCTCCCTGAAGTTTTGACAAAATTATACTTTCTATCCAAAAATTGTCATTTTATTGAAGTATGACTTGCAGTTGGAAGGCTATTACCTATTTTTTCTCCTTGGAGTATCATCTGCATACTGCTGAAATCAAGTTAAGTTCTCTGTGATTGCAGTCATTCGCTTATACTGAGTGGGCTGCAGCTAAAATGCTTTAGAGCAAGCTTTATTTTCTAATTAACAACTCATGCAGGGTAGATTGAACATTGGAAGCAACCTAGATTTAGTAGGATGGCCTGAGAGCACCCTACCCTGGGATATCTGAGGGTCCCGTGAGTAGAGACTTCTCTTGATGCGTCTGTAGGAAGGGGGAAGATGAGCGTTTCAGTTAACTTGCAGAACTGTTTTCCCTATGAGTCATGTTAGGTAAACTCTTAGGTGGAAGGTAGTGATAGACTGGAAAAGGCCAGATTTCTGATTGCTGATATGTTTAATAAGTAGGAAAAGAGCATAGCTATAGCCAAGTCAAAACTTGCATGGCTTGGATCATGGATCAAAGCAATTAGTAGTGAAAAATAGCATTTGCAGGAAAGTTAGGTGCTTTCAGGATGAGGTAATAGATGAGTAGAAGATATTAGGTTCTGAAATCTGAGCTGAGTTTTTAGATTTGCTACAAGGTGTAGGTACCTACTTAGTACTTGAGAGGGCTAAGTTTGGTTAATTGTTAAATTTTTAGTCCTAAAGGTCACTGCCTCCAGGTAAAGATTGAGGTGCAATGTGTGCGTAGGCCTCTTGCAAAAAACTTTGTCTTAGAATAGTGTTAGTCTTGTGTACAGATTATGAAAATCTAATTTGTAGCCCTAAATGGTGTTTTGAACCACTGCTGCCTTTCAAATATTTCTATTTATGCAGGGAATGGAAGGAGGGCAAAGATGTTTCAGTTAAAGTTTGATGTTTTAACTCTTTGGCATGGTTTACTTAGGGAAACCTTTGTGGAAAAAGAATCTTGGCTTGTGTGAACATTGTTTCTCATTCCTATTCTTTATGAAAATGTAATCAGAGGAAGCACTTTCTTCAATCAAAAGTTGTGTGAAACTGTAAATGTTTCTAGAACTCTCTATGTTAGATGTATCAATATCTTTCATTCAACTCTACAGCCTTTTTCTGTGGTTAATATATCAAAGCATCCTGACAGTTAATATTCAGAAACAGATTTTTTGACAGTATCTTTATGTATTAGAAATGTTAAAGGTTCTGCTTTGATTTCAGGTAATGTTCTTAGCTTACCTAAAAGAATTGAAAGCAATTATTATTAATTACTATTAAAATAGCAACTCTATGCTCTATTTTGTTAGTATTTGTTTCTTCTGAAAATTGTTCAGGGAATTAGTTAAAAATGGCTAAAAAAAATCAAGTAAGCCTGGCCTTCTAAATAAAGGCTCTGTGATAACCTCTTAAAAATTTGAAGAACAGATCCTCAGTTAGTTTAACTTGCTTAAACTTCATGGAGGCTGATGGCCTCATAAGCTAAAGAGATGCTTTTCATGCATCAGTGAGATGCTTTAGATGTGCTATAGGAATATGCTATGCATCTGGTTAATTGTAGTCTCCTGCTCATCAATAACTATATTCTATTCGTTTTTCCATGGACTTAAATGTATTTTGGAAATGTTAATGTACGTTGATAATGTGGGAGATTTTCTGCTACAACACAGAAGACAAAATTAAGCAACAAAGAATGTAAAACTTTGAACAACCTTTGATAAGACCATGCAGGACATGAGTTGGAATTCTGACTAGTTCTGCATGATAATTGCAACATCTTACTTCCCCACCATCTTTCATAAGAAGACTAAGTTATCCTGTAAATATCCAAAAGCTCTCTGGGCTACTTTTAGCTGCTTGCCTTTTAATACAATATTAATATGCTTAATGTTATATGCAGTTTTACTATTTTCACCTTGTGAAGATTTTCTAGTCCTCTTTTGTTCATTGGTATGATTTATTTAGGCCTTCTATTGCTTCTATTTTCAGGTATGATATTCTATTTAATTTATTTATTATCCTTTATAAACGTTTATGGGACTTAGAGAAGCCTTTCCAAGTTTTCTTCAGTTAAATCTGTTGTCAGGTTCTGAGAATTGATGATGTGAAGTGTATTCTTCTTTTGACATAAGCACATGTACATAATGATGCTAATAGAAATTGGGTGTAAGCTGAGGCTAGAACAGGCCAGATAGGGACTATGATGAAGTACTAGAGAAAAACAAAACAAACAAAAAAACCTTTTATTTTGACTGGTAACAGATAAAGTTGTGTATAATCTTTTCTTTTGTTGTTATTTCTTCTCCTTCCTTTCTCATTTCTCTTTCCTCTATAAAGTAACCTTTCCTTCTTTTTGCTGAAAACAAGAAATCCTAGAAAGACTGACAGGGGAAAAGAGAGAAGGATAAACAGAAGCTGAATTGTGTTTTTCTTCTTATAATAATTTTCTCTGTATTATTCCAGTAGTAAAGTAAAAAAAGCTAATCTGTTCAATTTTTGTTAGTTTATATTTTTTTTCCTTGTACAATAACAAATGGGGATAGCAGGAGACACCAGGATTTCTCAGGTTGTTTTCACTTTTTGTGTGCAATGACTTCTGGAGGAAATAACAATAGATTATTTAATAAATATGGAAATTATTAGGTTTTTACTGTTCACCAGTGACCACTTTGGCTCCAAAGATTGCATGTCTCATTTCTTAATAACAAATTCTTGATTTACTCTCAAATATCTGATAATGTGTATAAGTAGGTCAAATGTGTAGACTTTTTTTCCTCTTGCACAGGAATAGTTACACTCAGATTTATTGGTAAATTTGCCTAATCCTCTGTTATCTCCTACATTTGGGAACATGGAGTTTTTGTAATAAGGAGTTTTTTAAGATCTATATGTGTGGGCACTTTTTTTTTTTTTTTTTTTTTTTTGTGGTTTAAATTTTCAGGTTGGTAGCTAGGGATATGTTCATGTGTTTTATGTCTAAATAGACATGTAGTTCCCCCCAGTGAGCACTGTGAAGTGTGGAGCATGCCCCCTTCAAAACTCAGACCTGTATCTTGAAGTGTGTACTCGAAGGAAGACATCTTTGAATATTATAAGTAACAACAGAGTAAACATATGCAGTAATGTACTTTGAGAATTTGTCTGGAAACATAAAACTGAGGAAATTGAGAACTTTCATGTTTTTATGATTTGCATTAGGGGACCTCTCTCTGAGGCAGGGTTCTTCCTATCCAGTGTCAAGGTGGTCTTGTTCTTCTTACTGCAGATTCAGATGCCTGTATGAGTACTGTTGTTACTCTTAAGGTCACTGAAAGCCAAGGATCCTGGTCTTGGACACAGGGTAGCAGAGTACTGCTGATGGATCCACACAAGCATTACTGTTTTCATCTGCAGAAAACATTCCCATGCAGAACTGCTCTGGGTGGAGCGCAAGTCTCTGCACGAGGTTTCAGCACTGAGCAGGGAGTGTTAAAACATTCAGTGCCATTAGCAAAATCATGCAGATGTGGCTGGGGATCACATTTGATTTTGGTGCTAAATGCATGGCAGAAGACTTTGAAATGCTGACCTTTATAAATGGCCCAAGAAATTTAATCCTGTGGTTTGCACTGTTGAATCCTAGGCTTACTGTAGTATCCCATGGTACTCTATATTACAGGGCTTTTTGCTGTTTTCCCTCCTCTAGAGAAAAAAAAAATAAAATAGTATTTTCCATATCTGAGGAGCTCTGACATTATCACAGCTGTTATAGAGAAGAAAATGGATTTTTATCATGGTCTGGGCCATGTGTTTTACAGCTGAAGCTTCATCTACCTGTAGAGAGGCTGGTATCACACCTTCAGCTTCAACTTCAATGGAGCTGTAGTAGTGTGGGAAAATGCTACTGATTTTCCCATCTGAGGTGGACTTGTGAGCTGGAGACAGAGTGATTGTTTGGAAGACTTGCTGGATAGTGGATCCTTCATGGTAGTGAGGCAAGCAAATCATATTAGAGGAGCAGTGGTTAACAGTGTTGTAATCAGAGTTCATTTAAAATAATGAATACACTTTTTACAGTAGCATAATTTTTAATAAGTGCTTATGAAAAGGAGGGGAACAGAAAGAGATGCAGTAAAATGAAACCTAGATATTGCATTTAGATAAATAGATGTCATATTTTGGGCCAGATATTGACCATATATTATGGTTCACTGATCTTCTTCCTTGATCACATAAACTGTGCCAATTCATGCAAATACATTTCCTGTAAGTTAACTCAGAAACCATTTGGCATGTCTAAATTGGTGGTAACACACAACAGTCAGTAGGAATGGCAGCTTAATGACTTGCACTTTGATAACCTTATGATTTTGCAGAGATACTTAATAATTGCGCTTTAGTTTCTATCAAAAACAATTTAGCAAATGTATTAGTTTGAAGAAGGATGCTAATTATGTAAAATTGTTCAGTACAACTTGGAGGCTATGCAGGATTCTCTCATAGCACTGATAGCAACATGAAGAATCACACGTTGGTTTGTACAAGTGTTAAAATTCCCAGAAAATTCTGTGAATCTTTGGGTGAAGCAGTAAAAATATCTCGTATCTGTTAATCTTGTTCCCTCACTTAGCCTGCTGCAGCAGTGTCGAAGGTTATGTAAGAACAGGGAAACTTTCCTTAAAAAAAAAAAAAAAAGAAAAAAAAAAAAGGAGGACTTTCAGTGAACATGGAAATCAGAGCTTAACTACTGAATTGTCTCTTCCATTCAGGTTTGACAGTCTGTGCTTTTTCCTCTTGTTGTTTATTGACTCAGGGAGAGGAGGGAGGTGAAGAAGAGAAGGTAGCATCACATCCCCTTACTGTTGTAAGATTCTGCCTGTTTCTGGGCAGTTTGGCTTATTTTCTGGCCGGTCCTGTGCCAGCTTTTGGAAAAGACTTGTGATAACCACTGGTATAAACCTCTAGGACAAACAGCCAAGGTGCAGACATATTGCTCCTTGTTGACATACAGAACATTTCTAATCACAACAGAACTGTTTTTTTTGTTTGTTTGTTTTTGTTTTTGTTTATTTGTTTTCCATTTATTAGCACAGATCTACACAGCCCATTGGTGGGTGGCTTAGGGAAAAAAAAAAAAAAGGCTTGTACAAGTACAAGTGCAAGATCAGAAATAATGGTCTAGTAGACCAGATTCCATCCCTGTGTTTCTACTTTTGCCTGAGCCACGTGATTCCAGAAAGGAGCAAAAGATAAGGGGGCCTATTGTGTGCATGAGACGTGCAGGTTGCAGTCACATTTTCCTTGTGGGCATTTGGAGCTAAGATGAGCTGAGATTATCCACAAATCTCATTTTCCCTTGTCACAGATGATATCAAGAGCCTTCTAGAAGGATTACAAGGACTTTGGTCTGTCTCTTGTGTTGAGTCCTGATCACATGGCATTGCCAAACAGCAGGAGGGGTAAAGGATGCTGCTGTGCCTGGCACAGCACATTCTGCTCTGCCTGTCTTAGTAGTGTTGCTTTTGTGTATCTTTGATAACACTCTACTGGCAGAAAATTTTTCTCAGCTGGTTTTTGTATTAGCAGAATTCTTTCTTTTGCTATAAAAAGCATTTTTAATAATTTATCTAAGATGAAACTAAAGTTGTATTCCAGAGGAAACCCTACAATCTTAAGTATCAGTTAAGCAATCCAGTTCAAGTACGCAGTAAAATCTTCATCCAGAAAAGGCTATTACAAATGCTGTGAACATTCCCAAGAACATCATAAATCCTTTTCTCCCCAATAGATTTTAACCTGCCCCATGGAAAAATCAGACCACCTTCTGTCCATAATATGTTTAACATGCATTAGTTAGTATCTGGTAGTGAAAGCATACTTTGACTGTAACTGCTTGCCCTAATGAAGACCAGAACCTGCTCAGTTCTTGTCAGGTGGGGATGATAAAAAGAGGCAGTCCTGGAGATCTAACAGAGCTTATGAAAGATAACTGAGCATCTGTGCAGAACATAAACACAATGTATCTAGGAAATTACCAAACTTAAACTACATTAACAAAGAGAGTTTCAAATGAGAAAATTGTTAACAAATATTAAATGTATGAGAAATGAAAAGAGGTTTAAGGGAAAATTCCCTGATGGTCAGCAGCATCTACAAACTTAGCTGTGGAGTGAAATGATTTAAAGACATGCTGTGGAGAGGAAATCCATGCCTTGCAGTAAGATACCTACCTGTAGCTGAAGCAGACCTTGATGCTGCAGCAGTATCATGTACGTGGGACCTTGTGATAGGATTCAGGCCTGTACTTGACTAGAAGCATTGCTCAAGGTTGGCATCCCATTACAAGATGTAGAGAGAGGACAGGGTGCTTCCAAGCCATGTTTGTGTGTGCACGCTCTAACCCTGCCCTCTGTGTGTATGGGAGTTACTTGTATTGTCACAGGGCCGGGCACCATAGCACAGCAGCCTGCTGGGTGTGTCCTATGGGTACAACACTACACCCATATCACGGTGATACAGTGTGATGGCCCATCAGCCCCCAGCGTGCCATGCTTCTCCCATCCATGGCTTCCACAATGTGTACTCTAGTGGGGAATAGGGATAAAAAAAAGAGCCTAAGACCTGTATTATTGGGGTTTTCTTTCATCAAAAATAGTGTTTCTTGTTTATTAAGTACCAGTGGCTTTATTTACTTCATATTGTTTAATCATTCCTTTGATTATCCTTTACATCATTTTTAACTTTTTGTTTGTTTTTTCTTCATCTGGCTTTTAGCCAGGAACATCAAGAAGTCTCAGGATGTTGACCCTTTGAGTATTTCTCTCAATTTGTGTGGATGATTTCCAAAACTTATGTGAGATTGGTCCTATAGAAACCTTGGAAATCTTATACTCTTTTCAAGGAGTGGGGAGTGAAATGAGAGTTTAATGTTTATATTGACATAATTTTTCTGGATTTATTTTTTTGTTGATGTAAATTAGGTATTTCTGCTACACTGAAACTTCATCACAGATGGGGATCTGGATTTAAATCTTTAAAATATCCCACTGTGAAACTTTATTCCTTAGTTACTAATGTCAAGTTTGACATTTTCATATTTTATCTGGTGTGTACTAGAGAAAATATTATTCACATCCAAATAGGTTAAAGGATAGTAGTCCTTTAATGCATACTGTTTTCAGCCCAATGTATCTGAAATAATAGAGCTGGGAAATGAACTGATGAGCTCAGAGGACCGAATTGTTGTGTTTTCATGTACCAACCACAATTTTAAACTTTTTAACACCTTAAAGATTTCTAGTTATTATCTAGATAATAGTTCTAGATTTATCACAGGGAAAATCTGCTAGATTTTACATAGGCTGGGCTGGCACATGAACTGGGAATACATTTAAGTCCGATACATTTTAAAAGTTCCAAATATTACATTCCTATGCTTCTACTTCACTGCATTTCCTGAGAGGTTCAGTGTGAACACTAGCCTTAAAGAATATGAAAAGTTAGTATTTCTGCTAAAGGAATATTTTATTAGGCTTTGCTGTTTTGCTTGCCATGCCATTAGCATATTAATAACTATGTATTTTAAGAACAGTAAAATACATGTCTCTGTACTGTACAAGATAATGTGAGAAAATAAGAACAGTGGATTCTCTGTCTCCCGAGATCTAGGTAGCTGTAGCATGTGACCTCATTTTTGGTCCATGGCTATAAAAATACCCCATCCGTTAAACATAGAGGTTACCTTGAATAACCCATCCCTACACAGAGTTATATTGCTAGCTTTCCAAATCATACAAATTACTCTGAAGTGAAAACCACAATGGAAACAGTCCAAAATCACATTCTTGGCTCAGCTCATCATACCCATAGTTATTTGCCAGTTCCCTTTTCCTTGAGTTTTCAGGGTAGTTTATACAAATGTTTATATGTGCCACACTGAACACTGGAACCAATGTTATTTTCTTCACGTTCACTGCTTGCTGCTACCAAGATAGTGTCAAGAATGAACAAATTAATGTAAATTCAGTAACATGTCTATAGATCAAGTTTATTATGTTAAAAATGACTGGTTTTATTCTGTTTGTATGCTCTTTGTATTGAAGGTTATAATTCTATGCCTGGAAAACAAACATACGAATAAAGAGATGGAAAACATATCTTTGATGTGCCACAAGGTATCTTGTGGTTATTCAGAGCCTCAACCGATCACTCAGGAATTTCTGGGCCATTAAAGTACTTTGCAGGGGATGTTTCTTGAAAAGGGATTTTGATGCAAGATGGCATGTAAATAATCAGAATACCTGGTAGATATATTTCAGGAGAGAGAATTTCAAGGAAAAAAATACTCTATAAATAGGAAAGATGGATAATATCTTAAAAAATGCTCAAATATCAAGGGGAAACTTTCTGGTATGTTCATATGAAAAAAAGGCAAGCAGCACCCATGCTGCTTAAGACATTTAGAAGCAGCTAAGAATCAGATTGTTATCATTCTGTATCTGGCATGTCCCATGAGTCCTCAAACAAATCTATTAGAAGGCAGTTGGATTAGGAAAAGGTGATGTTATTCTGCAGAGGTAAGTGTCTCATAATTTCAGTATTAAATGGTAAATCCTCTGAAGGATTTTTCATACAGGACTTTGGAAAAGATATGTTATTGCTATTGTTAACCATAACAGACTGTAGTAGGGTTGAATTATAAAGACAATTACTTTCCCCTATAAGGCAGATAATACAATTCCAAAAATGAAGCACTGAAAAATTATCCTGAAAAATGAAGCACTCGTATTTGATTGCAGTGTTTGATTTCCTCTCTGTTCATGAGAAGGACAGATGTACTGGTGATTTCAGCAGTCAGTGCATCAGCTTACGCTGTAGTCTGTTCTGGGACTTTTTCTGCATCAAACTAATGACCTATACAGTGACTTGCAAACACTGTCTTGAATTCTGAATGTTGTGGACTTAATACAGGCTTTTAGTATCAACCATTCATCTATATTTGTGCTTCCGTAAACTTTTGGACAATGGCTGTCCTTTACATTGTTTTATTCCGCTGTGAGTATGACTATTCATTCATGTGTAAAAAATATTTGCTGATAAATTATTAATATGCAATAGGTCAGTTGGAAGGGACCTACGAAAATCATCAAAGCCAACTGCCTGACCACTTCAGGGCTGACCAAAAGTTTAAGCATGTTATTGAGGGTATTATCCAAACGCTTCTTGAGCACTGACAGGCATGGGGCATCAACCACCTTGCTAGGAAGCCCATTGCAGTGTTTGACCACCCCCATGGTAAACAATTTTTCCTAATGTCCAGGCTGAACCTCCCCACACATCCTATTATTAGTTACCAGATAGATGAGACTGGCACCTCCCTCTCCATTTCCCCTGCTCAGAAGTTGTAGAGTTAATACCATGATTAAAAGATTTCATATATTTAGGCTGGAAACAACAACACAATATGTATTGCTTGAATGACCAGTAACACAGCATAAATAACAAGGGTGAAACAGTCCAAGTAAATATTTCATGAATTCTTCAAATAGTTTGTTCATCTACAGCCATTTCCCATAGCCCAGTAAAGCTGATGAGAATCTGGGGCTTTGGCTCAGGCACTTCAATTGTCTGTTCCACAATTACAATAAAAAACACAACAGTAGTCTACTTGGAAAGAGTTGGTAATTGGAAAAAGAGTGAGTTTGTCAGCAAATGTATTTGTCAGCACTGATTTGACCAGTTGCGCGTATTACATGTTGTACACGTTGTAAATGACATTTCTTCCCTTCCTTTAGAGATTATAGAGTCTATGTCCAACTACTTTCTTCAGTGGGTCTCTTACTGTGGGCAGAGCATTCTGTGGTGCATGTCAATTGCATGTTAAACGCACTACAGCACTTGTACTTTATTATTCCAGACAAATGGATTGTTTTCCAATTGCTTTATCAAAACACAGTTCTCATGTCACAGTAGACATGTATTTGTGACAAGTGGAGTTAGGCTCCTCTAAGTAACTTAAGGTTGATTACAGGAGATGCTACGTATTCTGTCATCAGAAGAATGGTAACACTTTTTCAAACAAAAAATATCTTAATTCAACCTATAGTTACTCACTTATATTAGCTGAAGAAGTGTTTCTTATAAAGCACATTTTATAAAGGGGTAATTGTGAACTCAGGCATCCCAGTGCATAGTACCCCTATGACGGACCAAACTTGTGTAGTAGTTACTGAAGCTCATACAGGAGATGATTGATTTTCCACGTTTTTTATATCCTGTTTACAGGTTTAAATATCTCCTCTGAATTTATCTGCATTTCCAAAAACCTGTCTGCCTGAGAATTGTGCTGAATCCTTGGCTACAGTAAGTGCACTCCACTGCGATAGCACAGACACCTCCTTTGCCTGTGCGATTTAAGTGCTGCCTTTCCTGCCCTTTCTCAGCTTTCCCTTTTATGGTAGCAAGAGCCAGGAGCTCTTGGCCATTCCCCGTTTCTCTCACTGTGTGTGTATACACACACACAAACACACACCCCTGGAGAAAAGGGTTGGAAAACACAAACTGTAGTCATCAGTCCTGTTTGTAAGCTGAGCTGTGACACTGTCAAGATACAATTCTTTTTCTAGTCTGAGGCCTATATCTTTCCGTCTTTACCTTTTGTGGTTCACAGGCTCTGATATAAATGTTCATGAATGACCTGTTAGTCACCTCTATTTTTTTTTTTTCCCCCATTGTTGTTTTTCACCATCTTGTTTTCTGTTCTTTTTCTTCCCATTTGCTTGCATTCAGCCCTGAGCAGGTACCTCTGGAGCTTAGCTAACCATCCTGTAGTATAAATATATGATCACCTCCTGTTCCTTCTAAAATTGTCTTTCTGTACAGTGGTTTACGGATAGAAGTGAAAGGAATTAGTGTTTGGTATGTCTTAGCCCTGGCCAGTCTATCTCAGTGTTTTTGTTACTTAGGCAGTTATAAAACAAACAAGACAGTATTATATTGACATGAGGATAAATTTTAAAATAAGAAGAAGAAGAAGAAAAGAAAGCTGCAAAAAGGTTAATTAATGAAGTCTATGGTGAAACACGACAAAAAGTTGGAATGCTACAAAACCAGTTATGTTGCAAATGATTTTTGTTCCCCTTAGCCATGGTATCTGTATTTTCCTGCCATGAGATGCAGAGTGCACTTATTTATTGTAGTCTCATAATACAAATGGATTCAAATCCAGATTTGGGTTGCTGTGGTCAGATGGATAGAAAATGGGACAAAGGGAAGCTGTGAATCTTGCTACTATCCCCTGCACTGCTAGGGTGAAAAGATGCATGACAGGCTTCATGTGAGTGAAATCCCCTCCTGTATTTTGTACTCATGCTATTGTCACTTCTGTGAATTATTGCACATCCTGTGTTCTATAGTTATTTTCCATGATTTTTTTTTCAGGTTATGGCTTTTTCCATACAGATTGGCACAGGAGTCTTCCTATACTATACACCCATAACAGTCTATATTCCACTGAATAGTCTGGAAGCACTTAAGTTTACAAGTGAACGTCCAATGGTAGCTTGTGGACTAGTAGTCTTTGACATGACTGTTTTTGGAAGAATCAATTTTGCAATCCTTAGGTAAAGCAGCATTTGGTAGAACTAACTACTGAAGTGTTAGAATATCAGTTCCTCATTATGATGCTTAACAATTAGGAAAAAAGCCAGAGTGCATATTTGATTAATTGTGAAATCAGAAATGATGAAGGCATTGTTAATGATAAATAAGCTCTCTGCTGGAAGTGAATATATGCTATCTCTTGTGTATCTTTTTCTTTAACACTGTATGTTTATTTTCTTTCATTCTCTTTCTCTTGTTGTTTATTAAGCTTCCCTTTGTGCTGTTGAGGACAATGTTTTACGTTAGCAGATTTTTCAGTATTAATGCAATGCTTCAGTCAACAACCTGTGATCTAATGGATGGGCAGTGCACAGCCTGACTCATTACAAAGAAGCACCCTTACTGGGATACTTAAAACATAAAACTCAAAGCAAGTAATGGAAAACCTGGAGTCAAAATGATCTCATCTGTATGTGCCCCATTATCAGAAGTGGAAGCTAGTTGAGTATTTGCCTGTCACAATTTTTCTACTGGTAATTATCATGTCAAGACTGAAGATATTCTATCCACAGGGAGTTAGTGGATACTATGCATTTTTAAATATTCTGTATGCATTTAAGACTTCCTTCTCTGTTAGCTTGCTTATCATTTTGACTATTTCTTTTGAAGTAAGAAACAGATGGCAGCATTCACTGTAATAAGTGCGGAAAAACATGCCAGCCAATTAGGGAGGCTTCAACTGACTGAAAACCTGGATCCTTTTCCAATATTTTGGTGATGTTTTTCCCCCTGCGTGTCTAGAGGAAATTTTTTATTTATCATTTGTTTAATAGAATCATAAAAATAGAGATTAAAGGAATATTAGGTCATTAAATCTCTAGTAATGAACCTGAAAAAAAAAAAAAAGCTGGAATACATTTTATAGACTTTTTTCTCCAAAAGATCATTGTCTTTCTCTCTCAAAAAAAAAAAAAAAAAAAAAAAAAGTAAACAGCCGTGTTAATGTGAAAACTGTCCCTTGCCTGAATGGCCCAGTATCAACTGTTTTTATATTGTCTTTGTATACGCACTAATACTTCAGACTCTAGCACATCAAACTATATCTTCCAATATGTTGCCTTGCAAATGTCATAGGTCTTTTTTAAATCCTTTATAAGATGTCCTGTTCCAGACACTATCAAATTACCATTCCCCCAGTTTGCTTCTCAACCAAATTTTGGGAGTGCCGTGTCTCCCACTCAGCTTTGAGAAGACTCCCTCATCAGGGAGGATTGCTTTGGTCTGGATTTGTACCAAAATCAAGGAGAGTTTAAGATGATTAGGTTCTCAAAATAAGCGTTTTTGTTGTTGTTCATTGTTGTTTGTTCATTTTTGTCATGAACATTAGGGCTCACTTCTGAAAATGCAGGTCATTACGTGTATGCTCCTTATGGAGAATCATAAACCTCTACATCCCTTGACTTCTTTTAGCAGTCAGCATTATTTAGACTATGACCAAAAAAAAAAAAAGAAAAAAAACATTTTGTTTTCTAACATGTGATTCTATTCCCTGGTAATTTAGTGCTTAGATCATTTTTCTGAGAGATTCTACAGACATGTCCTTGCTGTTCTACTGTGTCATTTTGGAGGCAGAGATAGGCAGGTTTCACTGTTTCAGGATTTTCAGCTCAACTTTTATTTTTCTTTATTTTATTGCTTTCTGCGGCAACCTTTCTTTGCTATTCTTAACATTACACTCTCTAAATGCCTACTGTAATAGCATTACATATATTTCTCTGCTAACCTTTTGGTATTACCCTTTTGCAATGACTTTTCAATTGTAGTCAATGAGCTTCTAAGGATGTAACTTAAAGCAGAATGGGTCCCGCTTACTAAGGTGGATTTAGTCTATGAAAGATGAAATTCTGCTTCAGGCACTAAAGCAATTTTCAGAGCAGCATATCAGCTCTTATCAGACTTAGTCTGTTGTTCCTAAATGAAGATATTTTGCGTGTTTATGGGTGACTACGGTCACTCTGGGAAGCATTTGGTGGTAGTTAAGTGTAAAATAGTGATTGTTCTTCAAAATTAGAAACAACTGGTAGCTCTGCAATGATGATTTAAAATTCTTTTTAAATTCTTTCAAACCACAAAGCTGTGTGTTGTTCGGTGATTGAATGCATTTGAACTTATGGAACTTTTCATTTAATGCTGGTCTCTATTGTTTTTGGCTGAAGCCCAAGCCTCACATCTCCTAGTTGCAGGATTCCGTTCTGCAAACTCCCTCAGTTGCTGAAGGCCCAGTGTAACGTGAGACTATCCCTGTTTCCCAGCAGGCGGCACATTACAGATCTGCATGTTGACCAGCTGCAAAGACAGGTGTTATTCTCCTTGCCTTTATTCTTCCCCCTTCATCTTATATGCCCCCTAAAATACTGTCAAGGCCTGAACACAGTAAATAAGTAAACTTTAAAAGCTTGGAAAAAACTCTGATTCTGGTGGTATGGAGCTGGGGATTTTGGTCTGAAGTTGAATGCTCTTGACTTTGTTTGCCACATTTTCATTGGGCCTCCAAGACACTGAGCCAAACTGGAAATCCAGCTCATAAGAATATGTGCAGTGATCACAGGCATTCAGTATTTGCCTTTACAGGCCATTTAGCACCAACAGTACCATATTGTAAATGCTACAGAATCCTCAAGGTTTGGCTACAACATGCTAGTACTCTTTTCCTTCCATAAGAGAACCACCCATAAATGCCTGCATGTAGAACTGTGAGCTATCAGTGCATCTCTCTCATCCATGTCTGTTCCATGTGCATGTTACCTTTGTGTTGGGTCAAACCACTGCAGTCATGGAGCTATGGGAATCAGAGCCTATTTCCATTGAGTTCAGCTGTCTGTGAGAAGAATAAAAAAGTAAGGCCTGAGAGGAAAACACAGTGAGATCCAGTCCTAAACTCAGACTAGTTTCCTGATGCTTTATTGACAAAATACATCTCTTCTTCCAGCTTCCATCAAAATCACATGCTTTCAGTACCCTGTTTAATGACTAAATTAAACCATAACCTTCTCTGCCATGACCGTTTTCTTATACTTGCCTGTACAGTGTCATGCATGCCTTTGGTGTTTTACAGGTACCATGGTATGATACATCTTAGGAACACAATATTTCTTGGAGGAAGATTTTTTTTTTTTTTTTTTAAACAACAACAAAGGATACTAGAACCTAAAACAATCCAGAAATTTACTTTACTTGCTACCCAGTCATAATGATTCAATCTAATAATGGTCTATCAATCAGTTAACATATTTTTGAGGAAGATTTACCAATCTACATCAGTTTTATGGCCTGTGTAATCCATAACTGTTATAACAGCCTGCATGTCTCACTATCGCCTTGAAATGATTATGGGAAAAACTAATTTTTACGGCCCTGGGAAAATATTGTTGATTTTTTGTAATGGTTTTGACAGTGCAGACTGGCCTTATTATGTGTAATGGTGGCTTACATCATCTGTTAGAACAGGATGGAAGAGCTCTGAAGACATTTTCAAAACCTTTCTGACTCACGCATTTTTCATGAACTAAGAAATGAGAGAACTGATAATCCGTAGTTTCATTTAAATTGCAGTTTAGTGATCAAATTAATCTTTCTGTGTTTGATTTGGTTATCATAATAAACACTTTACACTGGGTATTTGGATATTTTTATGTAAGAATTCCGAGTTTAAAAAAAGGGCAAATCTTCAAAAGGATTTATTGCAAAGAAAAAATTATTATTCAAAAAGTATGGGATGTCAGTAACCTCACCCACTAAAATAATTAAAAGTACTGAAGACACAAACACTAGCCACCCATAAAACTTTACCACATCCACTTTTGTGCTTTTCATGGCATAGTCAAAAAGCATTAACTGAGCTATAAAATATGTGAAAAATGAACTTGGCTGATAGGGCAATAATTTCATCCATCAACCAGTTTAACTGTTCAATTCATACTAGCCTTACTTTGTTCTAAGAGAGTTTAGGTAACCTTCTGAAAGTTTATTAACTGTTTTTATGATGTTTTAAAATTGAAAGTGAATTAAAATGTAGAAATGCTGACAGTGTGCTCAATATTATTCCTTTTTCTTCTCTCTTAGGTATAAACCCCAGTGATACTAGGATTTTCCTTAAAGACCTAGTAGATTTCAGTGAAATCTGATTCAAGCTGTTTAAAGCAAATGCCCATGCTCAGAAAAGTATACCAGGATCTCATTTGCTGGAGATGAAGTCAGGCCTTGCTGTGATATTTCTGCTCCTCCTGACCAAAGCCTTGCCCTTGACTTAGAAAAATACTACGCATTATTCACTGCCTAAAATTGAACAGAACTAAAAAGTACTTTAAAAAAAAAAAAAAAAAAAAAAGAACTTAAAAGTAGATTTTAATCAATGGCAGAATTCGTACTGGTGTCAATGGAAGGAAGTGTGACAGCTATTGTTGATTAGTTGCTTTAGGTGCTTCATATTTGCTTCTAGAACAGAATGACATATGGAGCCTGTGCTGCTTACTCAAAATATGTTACTTGTAGATTACTCTTATTGAGGTCAGCAACTGAAACTTGCATTTTGGAGTATGTTGGGCAACATTGCTGGTCTGAACTGTTCCTTTAAACCTTTCAAAATTATTTCCCTTTGGTAATGTGTAAAATAGTACAGCCTGATGGAAGAACACTGGGATGTGTGGTGTTAACATCTTGTTTACTGGAAGTGGACTTCGTAGGAAAGTAGTGATCTTCTGACCAAGCCTATTTGTGCTTCCTCCATCTTCTCTGCTCTCTTCAGTGTGGTATGGCTCAGCTTCCCATAGACAGCACGAGTCAAATTGCAATGAGGTATGCCAGTAGAACTGTGGTACTCTTGCTTTAAGTGTAGAACATTGAATAGATTAGCAGAGCTGAGTCACCACTGCTCTTACATTTTCATAGTCATCTCTGCTTTGGGAAAGGAGATTAGAAATCTTCTAAATGGAAAAGTTTTGCATCCATATTGCCCAGATTAAAATGGCAGTGTGATGCCTAAGTCAAGCAAGAGTTAGATCCTAAATTTCAGTTGTGAAAATATGGGTATTTGATTTTGCTTGGGTTGTTGTGAAGTAAGTATTATTAAAAGAAATATGTTTGCTCATATTTCTGAGAATGTTGCAGGGTATTATAGATAGTTATATTTAGCTTGCATCACAGCTAATAAGCTCTTGCATGCTGACAGGGAAAAACCATACTGACATTTACTGTTGGATTATGATCCTTCAGTCAAAAGTCCTGGACCTTTACCATGGCTTCTTTCAACAGTGCAGACCCTTCTCATCACTTGTTTCCATGGTAATTGACTTATATGTTCTATATATATATATAAAATATAATATATCATATAAGCAATTGATATAGTGTATGTTATGTGTTGTGTACATAATATATGCGTGTATTTATATAGTAAGCTTCAGTTTGACTGCATTAATGTGCCTCAGCAGGAGGGTTAAGTGAAATAATAGGGTTACACGCAAGTCATGCCACTATACAAAAAGCTATTTCACTTGATCTAGAGACATATCAAATACCCAGAGGGAGCGATGCATGATAGCTAACAGTTGGCCCAAATCACTAGTTTGATTCTAAAGTCACTTTCCAAGGATTTAATTGGTATTGCTGTTTGGATAGTTTGTTTCCACCCTTTGTAGAGGTTTTATGAAATTTGAACATGGATTTATCTTATTTCCAGGTCTGGAGATGTGTGATTATATCTGATAAACTGCAGTTACCTCATTAAATAAAATACAATGCACGATTGGTCAGAAAAGTTTACAGTCACATTGTTTGCTGAGCCTGCAAAACTGAACCATCACAAATATAGTCCATTTTTATCTAAATGGACAAAAGGCGGAGGGTTTCTGGAACCCCACCTGCCTTCTGCCTGCTCACCTGCTGGGCTTACGGCTGCAGGGGAGCCCCAGCCCTGGCTCACTGGTCCCAGGTCCTGCCATGGCCATTGCATTGCCTGAGTGCAGGAGTCCAGACCTTCTTTTATGTCAGCCAGACAACGACTTAGTTTTCACTACTGAAGAAGTGCTTTGCTTTGGGGGGTGATTGAAATAATATTTGCAAATACTACTGCTAATGTAATTTTCCAAAATACTTTTTGCAACAAGGACTTTTTTTAGAATTAGTATTTAACTTCTTAACTGGCAACTGCTGGGGCTAAGTAACACAAAGGTCTGAACTGTGGTATTCCTATCAAATGAATATTTCTCTTTGAGATGCAATAACCTATTCAGAATTCCTACTTGTCCATATTTTCCAAGTCATTTCACAAAACCCTTTGAAAGATAGAGATGGATGTGCTGACAGCTTAGGAGTTGATTCTTTGCAGCCACTAATTTTAGCACAGTTGAGCTCTACTGTAGTACATCCCATAAAATATTTGCCTTATCAGGACAAGCTTGATATACAAAGAGTAATAATAACTTTGTTCCCTCCTTATAATGGTCTCCAGATACATGAGAAAACACAAACCTAGTGAAGTTAAGTGACATCATCTAGCATTTTTGAACATCTATCCTAAAGACACAGATCCTTCCTCAGAGGTTCTGTTGCCATTTTCTTATAGCTGTCTTCTGTTCTGAGGAAACCTTGCCCTTTGTGTCCTCAAACACCAGGGCTAAGTCACTGAGTATTAAACAACAACAAATCAGTGACAGAACTCAGTTGGTGTCAGAAGAGATTTCATGAACTGAAGGACTGCAGAGTTTGACTGAGCATTGGGAAGATCACTACAGAGGGTTAAGGTAGCTGCATACAAAAAATACATGAACGTACAGTGTTTTGCTTTACGTTCTGTTCACACCAAAGTTTGATTTCTGAGGTTTTGGCCAGAGATTGTGCTTGAGGCTTTTCCACCTCAGCAATTAGGAACTAATATTTTGATTCAGGGGCCAGAAGTTTCGTGGCGTTGTTGATTCTGACATTGGGGTCAGGATTTACCCTGTCCTCTGGCCACTGTTAGTAGCAAGAAGTAAGAAGGCACATGTCCTCTCTCCAGCCATGTGTGGAAGCTGGACCACAGTAGGTTTGTAGTGTCTCCACACCCAAACAGCTCTTCATCTTATGCTTAATAAGCAGGAATGTATTCTTGTACAGTAAGATTTAGTTTTGACTGTCATTTATCTGGCTATGTTATTGTTTTCTGTGATGTTTCCCCTAATATCACCTGCATGTTGCAAGGAGAATCAGACTGATAGACGTGAAAAAAGTCCTAACAAGTAGGGTTTGATGTACTTAAGAACAGACAGCACAAGTGGGGCTTCTGAACAATGTATTCTGAAAATGACTTCACCCTTCTTGCACCTCAGTGGGAGGTCCTTAAAGAGTGCACTCAGCTGTAGAATAAGCCAATGCAGGCTGGAGAGGGTTGGCAGAGATCTGTGTAAACAGATTTGCCAGAAAGGAATAAAGTTGTTCCATGGCTTCTGACATATGGAAGATACAGAAAATACTATAAAAGTTCAAGTGTGTAAGCCCATGCTCTCTATTAATACAACAAACCCTATGAACCTCCTACCCTGCTGTGTTGAGAATTGCTAGCAACTAAGGCTCAGTTTTCATCTGCTGATTTCTTTTGGGCCTCTGATAGCATAACATGTGCTAGACACACTGAGGCTGGTAAATTCCTACATCCCCTGTAGGTGTATCCCATACTGGGTGTACTGCAATTTGAGTTCTGCCCTAAATGGACCCCTTTTTGATATGGATGCAAAGGTATTTATAGGTAAATGAAAACAGTCTCTTCTGAAAGCAGGCTTGTTCCTTGTGAGTGAAACCCATAAAACAGGAGTAAAATAACTTGTTTCCAAAGAACCGTCACAGAATGCATTAGCCAGCAAAGGGAGCACTGTCAGAAATAGTGACAGAAAATAAGTAGCTTATGAGAAGGGGAGATGTTTTTTCCCTCAAGTGATAAGGGATGTGTTTTCAGCTCTGTGGGAAATACAAGACTCATTAAACATCAGACATGAGCTGAAGCTATAATAGAATCTGTATTTGTTTCTGGATTTGGAGTTCAAACAAAATTCCAAAGAATTTTTGTCTACAGGTTTGCATCATATTGTTGTCAACATGACACCTAAATAGAGAGACAAATGCATTTAAGTGATGCAACTTCACAAGATAATATGCATCATCCAAGTTGTGATATTTATTTCTATATGCTTTGAAGTCACAGCAAATGCAATGCAATGCATTTTGGATAACCCTCTTTAATAGTAGGCTAGTTAAATTGAATTAAACTTGCAGTGGGCCTGTGAATGCATCCAGACAGTTACCATGGCTCAGCTGATTTGCACTGACTTGAATTCCTTGTTTCATCTGAGCCTGCTTAAGCTTTTGTTTTGGGTGGGAGGGAACTGCTTGCTGCACAAATCTCAGATGTCTGAAGTTTCAGACTGCCTAATTGTATTTCTGGGCCCCTCTCTGCAAAAGGTAGGATGCAATATTGTTTTATGGACATTTTTGTTTATAAATATATAGCTGTAGAAATAATGCTGATGCCTTCTGGTTAAAAGTGCCTCGTTCTGCAAATCATTCACAGATAAGGCTTTTTCCAGATAGCTCACTGATGTTGCTTGCAGGCTGTAGTGTACATGCACAAGTAATTTTACTCCAAATCAACCTTCTACTGAATAGAAACTGTGCTTGAGCTGGCACCTATTTCTCTCAAAAGCATTCATAATTTCATTATTTTTTTTTGTCAGAAAAAGAACCCTGTTGGTTGATCCAAAAAATACCTGCTTGTCCAAAATCCAGTTCTTTCCACAGGATGTAATCCCACCTTTGTCATATATTTCTTTGACCAGACATTTCATTCGTGTAGAGGGTTTTGCGCTAATAAGTTGCTTCATGTTAATGTGAGGTACCTTCAAATCATGGGAGATTTCATTCTGGAAAATACTTTGCAAAGCTGCGTATCCTAAATGGCTGCCCTCCAAAGTCTGGAATTCAAATCTCATTTACTGTAAATGACTGGCAACCAGAGGATGTAGAAGGTTTTTTGTTTTGTTTGGTGTTTTGTTTTGTTTTGTTTTTCAAATACTTCTTAGTGAGAATATAGGGGAAAGAGGATTGATTTTTCAATTCCCACATAACGCACATGGACTTATTCAAGAAATTAAAGGAAATAGTTCTCAGATAGTAATTAGCATAATACATGTTATACTTGGAAGTGATACTGTGAGATGTGATATGTCCTTAAGTAGTGTGTATAGAGATTTTTCTTCTTACTGCTTCGGTGTCAGTTGACGTTCTCAGTTCAGGTGGGATTGGTGAAGAGCCCAGTCCTGGTCTCATCCTACATCGAGTTACAGACAGCTAATGGCAAGAGAGGTTGAGTTGGATGTATGGTGATTGCTTTTTAAAATCTCACATACATAACCATAATGCAAGTAGTGTGGATGCGAGGGGTCTCAAAACTAGGAGCCTAAAGTCAAGCTGATAAATCTACATGTATGCTCAATATCAGTGGTCCTCACCACTCTATGCTGCCACCTGGGAATCAGGGAACTGCCTACAAAACAAATTTGGTGCCTAAGTCTGGTCTCCTATATTTTAAACCATATATTGACTTACATAAACCTTCGTGTTTGTGGACTACTGCTCTTCATATTGCTGTAAGTAACTGGAATCATTTATCTCTAAGTGTTTTAAGTACACAATTTAAAAGATATGATAGCTTCCATCCTGATTTTGAAAACTGACAATTACGCTTAGGAACACTGGAGAGGAGAATATTCTGCATGTACTTGAGTTATTCTTTATTGATCTGGGGGAGTTACTTATTCATTTGTTTATTCCTGTACCAGTCATTGTCTCCCCATTCATGTGAACGGGAGAAGGTAGCCAGCCCCTTTACAGAAGGAACTCCCTCCAGTTTCCTCTACAAGGAAAAAAAAACATTCTGAGGTGAAAGAAGACAAGCAAAATACAGTGGAGTATAAATAATGTCCATAAATATTAATGAAGGACTTAAAGTAGGTCTTGCCAGAGACTGTGGACTAATCGGGATCTTGATGGGCCACATAGCCTACTAGATGTGGCAAAGAGAACTAAGAAACTTGAATCCTGTGCTTGGATTTGCCACTGACTGGCTGGTGTGACCCTGGGCCAGACATTTAACTCCTTTGTGTTTTTGTTTTCCTCTTACACATAGCCTGTCTTGTCTGTTTGGTTTGTAAGCATGCCTAGACAAGGACTGTCCCATGTGGTGCTCATATAATGCCAAGCTAGCAGGGTTCCAGTCTTGGCTGGAGCTTTGAGGTTCTACCTGGGTATAAAATTATTATTATGTTAGTAGAGTTATTCCAGTTTATGTTGCACTGTTTGCTTTGTTGGCTCTAAGCAGTTCAGATGAAATCAGAGTGGGTCCCCATGTATTCCTGCAGTGGATATTGAGCTATAGAAATAAAAACACTCATAACAAAGGATGTACTGGAGCCTTCTGTGCAATGCTGGCACCATTTGGGTTGTTGTAATAACTCACTCTTTCATTGGGCTGAATCGGTTTGGGGATGGAGATCGTAATGCTTTGAATTGAAGCCACAGTCTCTGCAAGACACCGAGTGAACTGTAGCAGGTTACATCACTTGGGTTAAACACCTCTTTTCACAACCACTACGCTTGTTGGCATGCTCAGCAGAGATGTCACAGGCTGTATGTGCTTGGAGAGTGAATTACCCAGTCTGTTATGTGAGTTCCCCCTGAGCTGGAGAGAAGTCCTACTCCCTTTAGATGGGAATGCAATGGGGGGAATTAGGTAGCCGATTGAGCAGCCTGATGAGATTTTTTGAGATCAAAAGTGCTTCAGAGAATTTGCTGAATACAAATAAAGTCAAGGGAATATTCCTAAAAAAGATTATAATTCTGATGTGTTTAATGGCACTCTAAATAACTTTTTCAGTATGCCTCTGAATTGTCAAACATTGCCTTGTGGATGATTGCTTTCAGAGGCCATGTGAAATCAGCCTCACTGGGAGTCACTTGTGCATGGCTCCCTGCTGCTATCTAGGGTGAGCATGAGATGATCTTTTGGGCTGCGCTAAGCGGGCATTGCTCTGTGTCCTGAGTGGTGGACAGGCAGATACATTCACCCACACTATATTATAATGCACATCTTTGAGGGATTTCAGAAAGGGGATGGGAATAAGCCTCCACAAATACAAGGAAAAAACACCACCTAACCTTAGGTCAGGAAAAGCTAGCACTGCTCAGTAATAAAAGATTGTAAGGAGTAACTATAAAGACTGAAACATACTTTTCAGCAAAGGTGAATGCTAAGCTATGCTGGCTGTAAAAGAAGAAATTTCACAATATTCCTGCAATAGGAAAAGAACTGGAGGGAACAGTTTAGCAGGTAAGAAAAATCACCTGATTTCAGAAGATTTAATTCCCCCAAAGAATAAGATATTCTAAACTTTTTTTTTCTTGAAGAGTCAAGTGAAATCTTGTTTGTAGTAAAGGTTCTCTTCTTCTCTGGCATGTCTGCTGCTTTCTTAGGTTAATCAGCACTGCTGCTTTGACAATAGCCTGTTAGGAGTTGTGTGACAGTGTAGTGTTATTATGCGTAGTGTTATTTCACCCATGATGGAGAACACGCAGGCCTGCTAGGCAAGGGAGGGGGGTTGGTGTTTTTTTCCTGGATACTGGCACAGCTGGGACTTGATCTCTTGTTTCTTACATCCAAGCTTAGTGCATCAGTCGCAGCACTGCTATGGAGTCCATCACAGATGTTTGCTTGCAGAGAAAAGTGATCTTTGGGACTTTCAGAACTGGCTTTTTGCAATACTAAGAACCTTGGTAAAGTGTCAGAAGTACAGTACTCTGTATGCACAGTATGAGCATACGCTAATCCCATGGAGTTGAGCAAAATCTGCTTTGTATGGCCTGTTCTGTGAATATGGTCTTTGCATGCAATAGCTCCAGCTTTTCCCACTGATGCAAAAATCCTGATTGTCCATAGTGCAGTTTGGGTGATTTAAATGGGCCACTTCTATGAAAAATCTGGGGAAGTAGCACGTACCACTCTCGTGTTGGTAGCAAATGCCTCTGAAAGATGCAATGGAAAGAAATCATCTTGATGTTCTCCCTGGCTGGTGCAGCCTTGCACTGGTTCCCACTTAGGGAGAAAGTCCTGAAAGACACAAAGGAATGCACAAGCCCTACTTGTCTCGTGGTATTCAGAAAAAAAAAAAAAAAAAAAAAAAAAAAAAAAGAGAGAGAGACAGAGAAAAAAAAAAAAAAGGCAAAATAAATAATAATAATAATAATAATAATAATAATAAAAGCTGAAAGCTGTCTCCCTCATTTTAGTGCACTGAGTTTCAATGTATGGTTGACAAGTCAGAAAAATATCATCCCTATCATCCCTGTCTTTCTCACTTGAGCCCTGGGAAGACCTTGATGGTGGCCAACACTGAAGCAGGTCCTGGTTATGGGGAGAGGTTGAGGACAGGAATGTGCTGCAAATTAATAGTGATGTAGTGAGAGCTGACTTCCCAGTGCATGTTCCTGCCAGCTGCAAGTAGCGCTGTGGCCCCTTAATGATTATCCATGAGCTCAGAAAAGTGTGCTACCCTGTCTGTTAGGAACACATTCACACTTGCTCTATTGAATAATTTGGCTTTAATTACTCTTTTCCATATTGTCATAATTTTGGTTTTGTCTCGTTTTTCTTTGTTTTACCATCAAAGATTTCACCCTGAGTCTTAATTCTCGTTCTAGATGTAGATGTGTCATTCTACAAAATTAAATGAGGATTTATGATTGTTGTATCTCCTTGATCAGCTCAGATCCTACATATTAAATGAAATACCGTGATCAGTTTGGCATGTTTCAGAAAACAGTTACCATGTGCTCTTGATAAGAACAATTGTAATCTGTGGAGTCATGGATTTTGTGTGAATAACAGATTCTGCTGGGCACCTCTTGGGAATATGTAAAATCTGGAAGTCTTAAGTCTTAAAAAATGCTAATTCTTCCATACTGTTACAAATGGCAGCTCTTGCTAAGTTGGAGATGATTTCTGTCACTAAAACATGTATTTGTACTTGAAGTTTTTCCACAGTGATATAGAGAATTAAATCTCTGTTGGATTGTGTTGATGTAGATGGAATGGATTTAAGAAAAGGTTTTGCCTTTTTTTCCATAAGGATTGAAATACTTTGAAGCACTCCATGAAATGCACTATCTGGTCACAAGACTTTCCTGTTAAATCACTAGAATGAGGAACTGAGAAACAGTCTGTGATTAGCTGTTTGCTTATGGCATTCTTTGTTTTGACTCCTCTTGGAGATGTGTACAAAGTAGCTCTTTAGGATGGGATCATCTCTGTGTTCTGTGTTTGCATAGCACCTAAATTAATTGTTTCATGAGTGGGCTTCTGAGGAGCTCCTACCACGCAAATAAAGGAGTGCAGGAAAGGAAAAGGTTGCTTTGGTGGATTTAGAGTGTGCTTCAATGCAAACATACACTAAATGAATCTTGGACATGAGTTTGGTTCTTTGGTCTTGCTGTTCATTTCCAAATGTACCAGGGCAAACTGCCGAGGGCTCAACCCTGCTAGGTGCTGAGCGTATTTAGGACCTGCAGAGGTTGCTCAATACCGAACACAGTTTTTTGTTCTCATAATGAAACTGTTGTGCTTTAGACATTGGCAGCTTGGAGTTCTCTGAAATGGCAAACGTTTTGGAAGAGACATTGCTGTCGGCTTTCGCAACAGTCGGCTCTTTGGAAACATTCCCCTTGAATAATGTTAAAAGCAATTCCAGTTTCTGTAATTTAACTCATCCGTATCATCAGCACCAATAAACGAAACCTCTACAGATTCCAAGCTCACCAGGACCTTGCCAAGAGCTGGCATTATACTCTGAGCCAAGTAACTTACTATAAACAATGAGTATGGAGCTCAACAAGTGTGTACGTTCTTGCAGTGTATGTGCCTGGCTGGCACCAGAGGTGAAGAGCTTTAAATCCTGCTGTTAACCTCAGTTATGTTGATCATAGTAGCTACCAAAATTGCACAGCCAGGTAGAACCATGCAGCTCCTAAGAGGTTACACAGGTGTGATCTATTAAAAAAAAAAAAAAAAAAAGAGAGAGAGAGAGAGACAGAAAGAAAAAAGAGAGAGTACAGGAATTTCATATTTTAGTTTAAGGGGTGTGGAAGCATTAGGAAGCTAATTATTATTGTACTGGGGCCTCTCTGGGCTTACCATGCTTTGCAGTACTACTGTGTACCCTTAGAAGAATCACATTCCTTTTAGTTGCATATCAGAAAACGTGAGTGAAGATAACTATGATTTTCTAAGAGCCTCAAGCTTTGCTGCGTCTCCACAGGAGCCATTTGTGTACTGAATGGTGGTGGGAGTAAAAAGCCGTTACATTATACTAGTATAGCTGACTGTAACCCAAATGGCTTCAGCAGCATCAAGTGATGCCTGGCTCCAACAGTCAAGGGCACAATCACAAGAAGAGCTGTGCTTCACTGCAGAAACAGATATTAGAGCAGGCACAATATCCAGCTCTGACTTCTTCCTCTTCCAGTGTCTCTCAGGTTTACTTCCACTGCATTTGTGCTAGAAGAGACTGTTGCAAGGTGTGACACAAACCAAACTGCTTCTGTCCTTTTAGTCTCACATGCTATTTGTACAGCTTAATAGGTAAGTAGCTTTGATACAGCTTGTTAGTAGTGCTATTTGTGGGTAATAGCTCTCATTAGCATTTTCACTTTCAAATAAAACTTTAAGACACGGATTTTCAGAAACCTTTTGCATCTTCCTTTTTTTTTTTTTTTTTTTTTTTGTTGTTGTTTTGTTTTGTTTTTAATGAAACTGGGTTTCTTTGCTTCTTGTTTTAATACACCTTCCAGCAGAGAGTGATGAAATTTCCAGTCCTGCGTGAGACCTTGTCTTTGCAGTTTTCCAAGGGCCAGAAGCCTGCTGACACGGAGCATGACAAATGTATGGAAATACATGGTATCTCCAATCTGTTTGCTTTGGATAGTGGAAGGCGATCTTCTATTACCTATTTATTTAACCCCCTCGTCCTTCCTTTTTGGAGACACAAAATATTTTCTGTCTTTTCCCTACCATGATGCTTTCAGGACATCTATTTCTTTGGATCTTTTCTCCCTCTAATTGCCAGAGCAATAAGCTAGAACAGTTCCTGTCTTGGCTTGGGCTTTTTCAACTCTATCTTGCACTTTCACAAAAATTCTGTGTTCCTAAGGCAGGCTTCCTCTGCCTTTTTTCAGTTCCCTTGCTTTTCCAAACTGTGTATCACTTTCATCACAAAAGTGATATGAGGTGCCTTTAGCTTCCCTTTTCTTGATGGGGGATGAACCTGAACCACTGTATAAAAAGACTGAATGTTAATCATTTGCTCCCAATGCTTTTTCATTCTCCCAATTGAAACCTGTTGGCTTTTGCACCAGTGTCTAATTTAAAAGTAATAAATGAGTGCTTGCAGGCTGGTAGCACATCTGCATGTTCTGTAGCAGAGTTGTGGCCTTGTGAGGGAGTTATCTGTGCCCACTCCACAGGCATGAGCAAACTCTTCTCAAGTGACAGTGTTCCCTGTCTGGCCTTGTCCTGGCTTGTGTTTGTGCTAGCTGTTCTGGTGTGAGCTCGCAGGGCTGTCCTCCCTCCCCTTTGCCCTCCGAGGTGCTAAGGGACTCTCGCACATCTGCAGTGGCACAGCGCTGGCCACTCTTCACAGCCATGGTCCCAGCTGGAGGACTAACGTTTGTCAAATTGTGATAGTGTATCAAGAATTAATTTGGAGTCCTTTATTTCTGTTTGAGTGTCTGCCTTTCCCAAGATCTCCCTCACCAGCTGATCTCTTACCAGGTGCTGAAGCTCACTCTTTGGCTTTAGCTGAACATGTCTCATCTGCTTCCTTGTTCTTTTCATTTAAAAGCAGAGCTCTTTGATGTTTTATTTTTGTGCAGCATGCAATACTAGGGTGTCTGTAATCCCACTGCCTAATTAACAGCAAATTATGAAGAACATTGCAGTACTTTCTAAATCAACTGTTTCCCTGTACAAATCTGTCATCTGACTGGTTTCTGTTTGCTGACACCCACTGTTTGCAGGTAGAAGGTGAACATCCAGGGTGAGAAGCTCACGCAGACTTGTCTGAATTAAGGGCTTAAAGTGCCTGGGGGTAGTGGGAGCCGTTACAGAGGTATGTGAATATCCTCAAGGAGAAAATTCATAGTCATTTTCTCAGTCAACTTCTGAAAGCTGTAGCTATTAGGAAGCTTCAGAAGCTCTGTTCTCCCAGTCAGAAGACAGAGGTAGTTTTTACTCTCTGTACTGTGTGCTGTGCTTGGTAATAGTGCATGGTGTTTGAAACACCGTTCTCTCTTATTTTGTGTCTAGTCCCACTTGGCTGTGTGTAACAAAATCTTCCCTGCATCCTACCTAGACGTCTGTAGGCTGAGAAACCTTTTTTCTTACAGGCAGAGCCCTCCGTTCCGCAGCCATGGGGACTGGAAAAGAAGGGCATCACAGCCGGTGTAGTGCCCGTGTTACCTGAATCCTTTCTGCCCCAGAGAGGAGTAAAACGGCTCCAGTGAGAGGCAGAGCAGAGTTGCTTGTTCAGGGCTTTTAAGTTGATGTTTGCCCTTTCCGCATGCTCGCAGGATTACTATCTGCGTAACTTACTAGACAAACGTATAAAGATGCAGTTGAAATCTTTGTTTTATATTACACAATGACACTGTATTCAATTTCTCCCATAAGATGCTTTACATCTTTCCCAAGTGTCTTAGCCAGCTTTTGGCTCCAAGCAATTGCTTTTTATAACTGAGACTGACCAAAAGGACGTTGTCGTCTTCAGTAGCTTAGCTGTGAGGTATGATAGATCAATTTATTATTGTCAAAGGATGGATTTCTTTCACTCCATTGGCAGCATGTTTGATCCTGGATCTTGTTACTCTGGTCTGCTGCTGCTCACTGGGACAGAAAGAGGGGAGGGAAGAGGATTTCTGCCTTTTAATGGTAGAATCACTTAGTTTTATTGAGAAGCAAACAAACGTTTGGTCCCATTTGTAAATTAACTTAGTGACTTGACTGACACATTGCTGGAAGAATGAGAAAGTAAAACACATCGTTGCTTGTCTATTTCTGACAATGTAGATTTCTTGTGAAAAATTGCTTGAAGTACTGGATAGCACCCAAATGTGAAATCTTGTGCTGGCCTAAAACTGAAGTGTTCTTAAAATTGGCTTCATCTGATGTGTTACAAGTAGAATGTTCAGCTGTAGGCTGAAAAAGCTAAAAATTCAGCACCATTCAGATAATTTGGTGAGAGTGCAACACCTCACCTTTATACTGAATTCATCCTCTTTGATTAGGGCTAATTATCATTTGAAATCAGTTTTATGTGAGGGTAATACTGTCAATTTTATCCAGTGATTTGCGCTGGGGCAATGTCTCAGTTTTCCTCCCTTCCCTGTTCCTGCAGGCAGGTTTTATCCGAGAAGCTTTGAGAGGGGCCCACGCTGAGAGTATCTGCAGTGTGTAATTCACAGGGCTGGAGGTGTTTTCTGACAAGGTCCAGCTTTCCCTAAATACCAGTCACACATGGGCATTTTAGTACTGGGAGCAAAATATTGACCGAGTGATCCCTTGGCTTCTTGTCCCTCCACACAACCTCACCACTTGCTGTAGTGCTTCCTTCCCCACACAAAGTTGTGCTTGCTTTTACTCTGGCTGAACTACAGAACGATGCCTGGGGGAACGTGGGCTTGGGATGGTCACAAGTTTTTACTTGAATGCAAGAGGCAAGTTTATTTTTCAGGGTGTCTCTGCTGCCAATGACACGATGGCTGCTGTGGGGACTGAACAGAGCCGCATCAGACTGCCAGGCGTGGGCGACGACAGGGCCGTGCTCAACGCCACACAGGGCCCAGTAGGATTCTGCTGTCTTAGGGCACTACGTCAGACCTTCAGTCCTTTTTTTTATTTCCTGCACCTTGTGGACTTTTGTGTTGCTACAGCTCCAATGTGACCTGTGCCTAGATTCACTGAGGTATATTGGGGTGCGCTCCTGCCCCTGGGAGACCTGCACCTGGAGCTGGGGGCTCTGAGGCCAGCGAGGTGGGTGCTTCCACGAGCAGGGCAGCACCACATAGCTTCGGTCTGGATGCTGATTACTACAACTTCCAGCGTCAAGGAGGCTGAATAAGAATTTTATGATTGGTTAGATCCAATCCAATTTATTCTGGAGTAATGCAGTGCTGCATTTTGGTAACAGCAGCCCATTTCATGTTACTGTTTTGGGAGGATGGGCTTGTCCTGACGGCAGATGCCACTTGTTCCAAGAGCACCTGGACTCCAAAGTTAGGCTTGGTCTGCATCTCAAGCTGTTAAAAAATAAATTATATATATATATATATATATATATATATATATAGGATCTAAACATATCCTGCAAAGACTTGAAGACTAGGATGTGAATTTTTTAGTTCCGGTTTATTGGTATCAAATTTTTATTAAAAAATAAATCCTGAGCAGAAGCTGCTATATATATATATTTCAGATTCTTTGCAGGCTGTGTGCTTAGACTGTAGAGTGTGTCACTTTTGTAAATGGGAAGTCTACAATCCTGTAATTTTTGGCTAAGCTACCTCCTGCTCTGTGCAACAGGATGGTGGGCTCTTTTTGGTGTGTTGATGTGCACATATGGTGCATAGACAGTTGGTGAATTCTAAAGGAATGACCTTCAGGACTGACATTCTTCTATATTTTCATGTTTTTGTCATGCTGTGGTGGGTTTGTTCATTCCTCTTTCATCTCCTCTGAGTAAAAAACTCTGCAGTCTTCCAGACAGCGTCTCTCTCTCCCAGACCATCTGTTCTCAGATTACAGATTTCTCTGCATGAGTACCAGGTAACAGACGTGACTTCGCCCAGTAACTACAGCAAAAAAGACTTTCACACACTCTCTGCAATCTGTGAACATATGATCAGTCTAGGATAACATGTAGTGCCAAACACACACCAGAGAAATTTATATGAGGTATCAGAATGAACCCTGAAATCAGGTACTTGGCAAACCCAAACCTGGCATTTCCTCTGCACGTTTCAAAAAGGGGCTTCAGTGCCTGCAAGGAAGTCTGTATTCCTGCCCTGGTGCCTTTTTCCCAGGGGAGAGGGGCATAACATGCATCTCTGGGGTTTTACTTGAGGGGAAGCTGGCAGCATCACTGCCCCATGTCAGCATCTGAGGTCAGTGTGCGAACAGTGTCTCAGTAATGAGTGTTTGCCAAGTGATGGGAGTCACCAGGAAGGGTATTTTTTAATTCATTTAGCATCTTTACTGGATTTTGCCCATTCTATGAGTAGGATATATAGACAGAGATACAAATGTCTGAATATAAATTTATCTATAAATAGATAATATTTAAGTACTTTTATCACCTTTCCTGTTGCTACCTGAGCCCTTAAAGGACAATAACTACACTGAATATTAAAGGTGTTGTTGACTGGAGAGAGCTGTCACTCACTCAAATGATTGTTGAGTACTTGCCTCAAGTCTGTACTGCTCTTTTTTCATTAATGGTTGAAAAGCTTGGAAGCTGGTTTAAAGCTGAGGGACCATGTGTGGGTACCAAGAATAGATAAGGTGCAAAGCACCAGTTTGTTGAGCTGTCCTGTAGTCTGTTAGTCTTTATCTCTGCTGCATGGTATGTAGTGCAATGTATTCCAACAAATGGATAGCGTGTTTATTTTTTGATAAGAGGCTCTGCGTGTTAAATATCCAGTGTCTTGTGCCATCCAGTCATTTCAATGAAAATCAGAAGAAAGAAGTCTTACACAAATTAATACCCAAGAGAAAGTATTACAGCAGTATTAAAGGAATTTACTATGAACCTTTTACTTTTTAGATGTCTTTTACAATACTATTTACTACTAGTTGGAGTTCTGATGAGAAAAGGAATTGGTCACCTGCACTTTAGGACTACAAGAAAAATAATTGAGCAACTCAAAACTTGAGTGTAAAGATTTTTCACAAAGGTGGGAGGACCTCAGTACATTGCGTTTGTGCGTGCATTGGTTTCTACAGATAGAATAAAAGGAAGTAATGTTCAGGGAGTCAAGATGCATTTATGTCTTCATTTATTATTAATGTGCCTCATGTGGCCTTGCCTGGTTTTTGGGACCCAAGAGCCATCCTACTTTATCATGGTTAAAATGTTATAAACAGTGGTAGAACGGTATTTTGAGAAGTCTCGGTCTTGGAAACAGGCTGCTTCCTCATACCCACAGTGCAAACTGAGGACAAGAAGTTTCTCTGTGTATGCTTGGCAGGATCAAAGACAAAAAGCCAGTAGGTGTGTGCAAGTGGTAAGCTGTAGGCACGTATTGCTGTGTGCAGAACTGCTTTTCTGGGAATCCGTACCCACGCCTGCATGCTTGAACTGGGGGGCGTTCTGGTTTGGGGATGAACATGCGTGTCTTCTGAATGTTTTCAAATGAACATACTTATTTAATAGGCATGGTCATTTACTGTACTCTTTTTGTCTCAAAATGAAGATATAATAAGGCACTGCTGGTGTAAAGGCTTTAATTTATATCTCATAGCGCAGACAACTTATATACCAGGTGTATGTAAGTTACCAGCAAACTCACAGCTCAAATCTGGCCCTGGTCTGATATTTATTTGAGAGACATTCACTGCTGAAATGGTTCCTTTTGTGATTTTGTCCCGTTGAAAGAGCAGTCATTTTTCATAACATCCAGCAGCTTCTCCTGGAACCTGAAGAGGATTACACCTGCAGGACAGTGTTAGGAGATGTAGTGGGGTAAGTTAAATGGGTAGGTCGACCTCATGTCTCCTCATGGAGCTGTTGCATTTCAGATGGTTGGTGCTGCCCAGGCTTCACTGAGGAGGTGGGGAAGGGATTTCTGAGAGCTGGGACAGAGCCCCTGTACTGTGTACGCAGGGCTGTGTACCCAGGGTGTGTAGGTGCATGTGGTGGGCGACATCATGGACCGAGTCTGGGACATGGGACAGCTCTCACTCTTATTGGGGAATGCCAAGGAAGAGCTTCCTCCACCACACCTCCCTCCAAACCAGGGATCATTTTTGCAGGGATTTTTTTTTTTTTTTTTTTTTTTGAGCTAGGGAAAGAAATGCAAGTTATGTTACATTTCTAGTACCCAGGACAGGAAAACTTGTCTGTTCTGGATGCCAGAGGAGGTAATTCACTTGTGCAGTCACAGCAGCAGACACCTCTCCTTTGCTTTTGGAGAAAACAGGAAATAAATAAATAAATAAAAACAAACAAACAAACAAAAAACAGCCGTTTAAGGTCTGGAGTGGTAATATTTTTGTCAGGAAAATTGCTTTGTTATGAAAATTGGGATGATCTAGGTATTATTACTTCTGTGTGTGGTGATTTATGCCTTCAGCATTAGGCAGAAGGTGTTCAAATAAATGTTGACTCAGGCTTCTGCATTTTCTCTCAAATTCCCCACATCTTAATTCTTTACTTTGTGCAATTGCTTCTGCAACTTGAAACTAAATCTTCATTTTAATGCTCTTTTTTGTGTTTCTTTCACTGCTTCATCCACATTTTTCAGCTTTAATGTTATAATAGTATGTGGGAGGATTAGTTACACTGATTAAAAAAAAGAGAGAATGAATTAATCTAAAAGCCAGACACCTTCATTAAGCAAAGTAGGAAGAATAATATATATAATTAGCAAGAGTTCTGCTTACCGTATGCTCTAATGTAATATATTAGCCAACTAATTATTTTAAAATATTATTAATTGCCTTGAAATTGTTAGCTACTCCTGCTAATAGTCAATTAGGGCTACTCTTACAAGGGAGTTACTTGCTGATAATAATCAAATTTTAGACAATCAGGGTACTTAGCTGCATTCGCTTTCATACTTTTTGTTTGTTCCTTTTCATAATCTGCAATTCATTTCCCCCACATAAAACAGAAAGACAAAGATAAACCAACATTTTATAAAAGGTATATACGTTGGGAAAAAAAAAAAAAAGAGCAAAAGGTCTTTCTCCTTTCTGATACTATGAGTGGACAAATACTCTCAGTAAACTTCGCAATAGAGTAGAAGCCTCTGTTTACTGCTCTGAGCCTATACCTGTATTCCACAACCAGGGAGCATGATGGATACCTGCACAACCTCTGACTTTTTTAGTTAAAAAAAAATAAAAAAAAATATATATAATATATACATATATATACACACATTTTTCCATTTAATGTTTATGTTTTCCATTTAATGTTTTCAGAATAGTTCATTACACATACCACATTCCTGGTCACTAAGCTCCTCCTGTTCTGCAAGCTCTGTTCTCCTGTTTTTACTTTTACTGCTTTTACTTAAACTTTTGCATTCATTTTCTTCCATATTATTACAAATTAACACATAGCTCATTGCATGGCTGGAGTAAGATGGGGGCTGGAAAAATCTTTTTTCTCTTTGGCATTTACTTCACAGTAGGGAAGTGGATGTATAGGAATTTCCAATTGTGACCAGAAGCTTTTTTAGCTGTGTTGCCTGTAGATTACTGTTTCTTCCCTGTCATGGCTGCATGTTTACTGAACGTACAGAGAGGATTGTGACAAACGTTCTGGAATAACAAATACAGTTTCTTTGTTAATTTTTGCCCTTGCTGCTGTGTTTGTTATGAGCAGCAAGATATGACCTCTGACAGAAACAAGGATGCGATGTATATAGGAAATCCAGCATTTTCCCCACCCTGCACATCACAGGGTGCAATCCCATTTTAGCACTTCCTATCTGTAACTAATCTGATAGAGGTGCCCAGGGAACTTAAGTGTCTTAGGGCTTACTGATGAGCTTCTAACCCTCTTTAGGCCTTTTTGAGCACCCTAGCTTTCATTTTCAATGGTAGCTACTCTCTCACAGCAAGCTCTAGCTCTCAGGATTCCTATAGACATACCTGCAGATTCCTAGGGAGCAAATCAGACTCATCAGAAACCCATAAGCAGCCGGCACATCAATGGCCCAGTCTTGTCCTGAGAGAAATGGGTACAATCCATTAAATAAGCAGAAATGTTTCCACTTACACTTAGACTGGTTGTGATTCATTAACAGTTGTCTCATTATGTTGACTAAAATTAAAAGGAAATTTTGAATGAAAACTCTTTATACTATTACTGAATGATGAATTATAAACCACGCCTTACAAATGTATTGGAGTTCTTTGAAGAGGTCGCTAATGAAGTCAGGGAGGGTGAGCTAGTTGCTATACTTGTATTTCTAAAAGGCTTTTGGTGAAGTCCTGTGCTATAGACTTTTCTTTCTTTCCTGCTCTTGGATGCTATGAGACACATCTGTTGACCAGCCAACAGATGATCGTCTGGTCCAACTGACTGAGCCCACCACGCTAAATAAAGCACAGTTTTAAAGTATGCTCTAAGAATGAGAACTCTGCAGCATTGGGGAAACCTGCAGCAAGAAACTGTAACAGCTAACAGACCTGTGAGACCCAGAGTCTCTCTTACATATCTCAGAATAAATTAAGAAATATTCTGTATTGTCCAGGAAGAAAAGCTATCAGAAATTGTGAAAGTATTTTCTTAATTGTGAATTTATTTCTAGAGGCTCCTGCACAGAAGAATAGAAATCTGGCTTCTGCATAAATGATGTTACAAAAGGCTGTAAGAAGATCGGCTCTGATTGCTCACTGGTGGCCTAATTTACAGCAATATGCTGCTGTAGCAGAATGAAATTTCACTTTACAAAGCTTATATGTTAAGGCACTATGCTACAGGACTGACAGCATGTAAACTACACTACTAGTCCAGGAAATGTGCTATTGTGGCTCAGGGAAAGCAGTCCAGACATGACTTCTCTGCTTCTCCCATTGCAGCTGTACATTAGTAGCAAATTAAAACTCATTATCACTAGCTGAGCTGCTTGGAGTTCCTTTGCTCTAGCGAGTGGCTGATGGGTGTTCTATGATTAGGGTCTGTCTCTTCTCCGCCTCTTTCAAATCCCTCCCAGTTACTCCAGAAAGAAAATACAAGAAGAGACCTCCATTTGCTCCAAAGTCCCTAAACCAAAGGTCTGGATGGTGGAGAGTATGCTTATAGTGCCAAAGCCTGGGTCCTTGGGTTCTTCTACATTCATGCAGTATTTAGAACTATAGTTTGAGTTGTGCCATTGCCCCAGTAAAAGATTATTCTTTTATGAGATCTGATGTGTGATCTGTAAACATTACCTTTCAAGTAAATCCATTAAATTGTTTTTTAGCTTTCAATTACATGTGCAAATATATGGCTACATCCATATGTATTAAATAATTATGTATCAACCTAGCAAGATTTCTCTATAGTGTACTGATTTTGGCAAATACAAGAAGTGATCCAGATTTTTGACATCAGTAGACTCAAAATGCTCATGTTCCACTTTCTTTTACATTAATTATACTGTTATAATTTCAAAACGTGTCGTTGCTGCCTAGCATAGATTTTTTAGTTTCTGTACTGAATAAATTCTGAAATTTGTGGTCCAGTTCTGGTTTAGAATAAAAGACAATTTCAAGATGTTGCAATTTTCCCTAGAAAATGAATACAGGATTTTAGTCAGCTGTATTTGAGCCATTATCAAGCAGATTGATTTGTACTTGTTTTTAGTTTCTCTGTCCAATCCCAACTCTTCTTGCATGCAATGTTTATATATATATGCGTGTGTACATGTCAATTTTTTTGGCGAAAGCAGCCTTCTTTTTATTCTATATTTATAAGGTTTTTTAGTTCCACCAATATTGTAGCCAATAAAAGTTACCTCATTTCACCTGAAGAAAGGGGAAATGTATTTTGAATGTGTGTCACGGAGGAATTGTTTTTTAATTAAACCCTTAGCTGCAAAAATTATTCATAGAATGAGGATTTAGATAACACAATTAAACCTTTTTCTATCTTATTTTACTGCATATACATGTTGTTTTTTTCCCCCCTTCATGGTATGTTTTAAGAAGAAGAAAAGTAAACATGTATTTTGTAATTGGTATTTTAAAATCCAGAATGCTAATTCTCCAGTATGAATTAACATGAAAAACATATCTAATTGTTTGTTATGTTCCATTACAACATTTCATCACTCCAGGAGGTTTGTTTTTGACCAGTTAATATACAATTCCTGTTTCTTATATTCTGCATGGTTTAAAATATCAACTCCAGAAATATTGGTTTTGTTTTAGACATAAAGATCTATGTATAAGAAACAAGGAGAAGTTTATGCAAAGAGGTGCTGTTTTACATGGTAAGTTGAAAAATGGCTAATAAAGAACATTCAATCATAAAAGTCACAATGAATGGATACAATGAATTGATTTGAATTTTTGAGTGAGATTGCTTACATCTTGAAGATGGAAATGAAAATGACAAAAATTCATACAGTTAAATAGGAAGAAAAAAATCCCCTAAAATAATTAATTTATACAAAAGAAGGAAAAGCTGTATGACTCATGGCACTCCAACTAGAAACTCTCCATCCTGAGGGAAAACACGTCTGCCTTGATACAAAATACATTATTAGAGGGAGTGTTCTTTAAGAAGAGACAGAGGGAACTTCATTAGGTTTTAAATGTCATTGACATGTTAAGAAAATTACAGAGTACTGAGAAGTTCTATTAAAAAAAATATTCTACCACTTGAAACATTATGATTTCTTGGCTAGCATAGGGTTGTTTAGCTTTTAAGACCAGAAGAGATGACTATAATCATCTGCTCTGACCCTATGAATAAAATGGGCCGTAGCAATTCACAAAATTATTCAAGGCAAAAGCTGGAGTGTAGCTTTTGGAAAAGTGCCCAGTCTTGAAAAGTTGAGTGTCTCAGAACACCAACAAAATAAAATATCTTGACATTTATATTTGAAGTGTCAAGGAAAGGCTATAACCTAATGAATTGTTGTGGTTTTTGTTTTGTTTTGTTTGTTTGTTTTGTTGTTTTAAAACAGTGACTTCAGTTGGCTATAACTGATGCCAGTAAAGTGTTACCATAAAGGAAAAGTGCAGGGAATATGTTAGCTACCTTCCAGAGGATTTTTTTTCCCTCCTGTATAACGTTACCTGAAGTAGTTGCCTTAGCCCTGAGTTTTACCCCTTCTCTGAGATGTGCTCATTTCCTTTTCTTAAGTCCCAGGACCCACTGGAGAATTAACCTCAGGCACTGAATCACAAGCTTGAAATAAGTTGTAGTGAAAGTTGAGACTCCTGTGCGCTTCACTATTTTGTTTAATTCAGAAGTCAAGAATGGATTTATCTAACTTAATAAACATGTTAAGGAAACCTAAATAGCACAGAGCTCTTATGAAACTCTTTAACAAAGGTTTAAAAACTTTCTCTGTGGAGATATGACTGAGGCTGCTACTGTAATCTTAGGGGAGTTTTTGAAATGGGTAGAGGAGTAAAGCTGTAAAAACAAATAGCAAGCAACACCTTCCACCCATGCCCAAATTCCCATGTGAACAGAAACACCACTAACTACAACATCTTCCTTCTGACTGCATTTATCCTGTCTGTTTTGTTATTTCTTACCCTATAAAGTTTAATTTGGATATTAGTCTGCTTTACAAGAGTAAGTTGAACCTGTAGCTGTTATGCTAATTCACAGAACAAATGACCATATAAAGAGTTACCATCTTAAATTTCTTTTCTGTATACTTTCAAGTAACAGGTAAGGATTTTTCTACAGTTTGATCTTTTAATGGTCTGTCTCCTGCCTTCCAAGCTTCAAAACTTCAATATGACATTGAGCATTGTTTCTTTCCCTTCTCGAATCCCACTCTACCAGCTCAGTCTTCAACATGTACTAGGAAAGAGGAGCATTCAGTATGCTAACAAAATACTTTCAGAAAGATACATTTCAAAGAAAATACCCCATTCCACAAATATCTGCCTCCAATGAAACCAGTGATGTATTACAGATTTTGGACTGTGGAAACCAGAAAATGCTTTTGTTCAGTCCTCTTTCAGCTCCTGTTCACAAATATGCAGCTTAATGCAAGTTCTCAAGTGAATATAGCTTATTTTCTTCGCCTTTTGCACATAGGAGAACCTAGTTAGCATTGTATCTGTTCATAAACACCTAAATGAATAGCATTTCTGACCATTTTACCTTCATTGTTTTCTCTGGTAAGAAGCACTGATTCAATGTGTATGCTCTCACAACACCTAGCAATACCTTTTCAGTATTGAACCTGCCAGTAGTTCAAAAAGATTGTTGATGTCCAGCTGGAGATGACAGGTATAATGATAACACATTGTTACTCTGTGCTGAACTGAACGTATATGACATTGTCGTGGGCACACACAAAATTAAAACATAATGAAGTCAAATAGCTTCCTTATATTACCTCTTCATGCTAGTTATTAATCAGTACAACCAGGCTGTTCTGGGATGTCTTACTCTTGATTTGCATTAAAGTGAGTGGGACCTGTTATTTTATGGAATTCAATTACTTCTAGAAAATATAATTAATGTGCTCAATATTTCCAGTTTATGAAATCCAGATTTTAATAGGGTGCCTGCAGGTGCTCCTACTCTTTGAGTTGTAAAAAGCAGTTTGTTCCAAAGTGAGAGTAAACACCATCTTAAAAGCAGCCAGCATCACTTTGCATGCCTGAAAAGTGTGTAAAGCAAAGTAAATGGAGAAAGCAAAAGTAAATGGAGAAAGACCATTGTTTGGTCAGTTTTCCACACATAACATCTACCTTAGTGTTTCTAGTGTTTGCCATTTCCTTGATGGACCTGACTGATGAATATGTTTGTACATGTATGGTTTGTAAAGCATAGGTGGTATCTTTATTAGGTGTAATTGCTTTCTTTTCATGTGTGAGAGGTGTGATATGGGTAGCTAGACTGGTACTCTCACCAACAAAAACTACTGCCAAAAAAGAAATGTCCTTTCTTCACTTATTTGTGATATACAAAGGTGAACAGTGCAGTGGTGGAAGATGATTACATGGCTTCTTCATTTTTAACTTGATATTTCAAGTTATTTGAAGGGCTGTGTGGCTTAGAGGAGGACTGATTTTTTTAGGGTATTGCGGATATTAGGCAAGTTAATCCTGATATAAACAGAAAGTGATTTGTAGATGTCAGTGTGCTGTTTGATCTTCATTTGCACTGAGGCAAGAGTCCCTTCAGTAAGTCAGTCTTGGCTCAATGAGAAGGCATGTCTTTGCTTTTGAGCTGTTGTCAAGTAACTCATTTTGCTGAAACATTAGAGGAAAAATATTTTTGGTAAGAATTTAGCATTTGCTATCCTTTAGGAACTGTCAGATCTCTCACCTACATTTTTCTTAGTCACTCTGAAAGTCTTGTTTTGCCTTAAATTTCCAGGAAAGTAACAACAGGGAAATTAAAACAAAAATTGTACATGTTATACATCTACAGACATCCTCATACAAATGTAAGTCCTTCAGCCCACCCAAAAGCAAGGAGAACGTTTCTCAGGAAGTGAAGTGGTGGTGTTTGCTGTCTGGTATGGCCAGCTGTGGAGATGTCCTGGGCATGACCCTGTTACGCCAACTGCTCTCATTCCCATGAATAATTACAGTCAAGTCAGTGGAGAGATTATGTGTAGGAGCAGTCATTTTCAAGAGTCAGGCTTGAGGAAATAAGGGCTGCGTTTTTGCAGCGGGCTTCTAGACTTGGTTTATGAGATGTTACTTGCTGCATACGTTATCCATTCAAAAGTCACTGCCTAGCTGAAGCTGAATATTTAAGTTGGTTATGTGTGTTGTCACTTCTCACTTCTGCAACAGGAGAAGCTGAAAGGCTTGCCATGGGAGTGAGAGAAAAATTTCTGCGCAGGCTACACCTGAACAGAGGACGCCCTACCTCCTTCCGAAGGTTTGACCTCTTCTGTCACACTTATGATTGCCTAAATCTATGCCCAACGTGTGCTCTTTGTTACCTAAAATGATATTCTACAAGGATTTCAATACTGTTACTGGCACGTGACAAATGATCTCCTTGGCCTCTAGCATGTTATTATGAATGTTTTCATTGGCGAACAAAGCGATTAGGTTTCAAGTTAGTATCAAAGACTCATGATTTTGAGACACCAGTTTTCTTGTGGTCCTGCTGATTCAATGTGTCCCACTTAACTCGTGGAAATATTAATACAGGTGTGATGTGACATCTTCTGAGTCTTTGACCACTACTAAAGCACAGTACTTTGTAGTGTTATCCTGCACCCATTTGTCAACTGTACCTAATTGATTAAGCTACTGTAACATCTTTATTCTCCCCATGAAGTTCCCTCCTCAGCAATTTCTCCATTACAAAATGTAAATTCATCATTAATTACAAAATCAATAGGAGGGATGGCCTGGACATATACAATTGATAGCTCCCCTCTTCAGATTAGCATAACCTACCCATTCATTATGTGGAGTGAATAATACAATTTCTGCCACTGTGAAAAGGGGCAGGTCACCTGCTGTAAATTCCTTAACAAAGTGTGGTGTCATGTGCCTTTTTATTCACCAAGTGTTTACTGTGTGTTTGGAGAGATCCATCTTCCTTTCTGATTTATCTCCTATTTTATAACAATGATCATGAAGTTAGACAACTTAATGCTTAAACATTGAAAGACTGAGAGGTTTCTCCTGAAAGCTGCAGTGATTAAATTATGAGCTGCCCAGTGCTGAGACTGTGACTATGAGTAAGATATAAAAGGATCAAAAATGTTGGTCCCTTTTAAACCAATGATGTTTCTTGCATGAGAACAGTGATTGGAATTTAGGCTACAGTGTGCATACTTTTCTGTGTTTTAACATATTAGAACAGTGAAATCTTCCAGATATTTATTTCATTCTATACTATATCAGAATTAGTGTCTTCCATTTCTTTCTTGTAAGAGAAACAAACTTTCAATCAATTTTTCCAAAGTAGTTTCTGTGGTCTTTCAGTAGCTACCCACTTAAGACTTAATAAGCTAGATCAATTATGAAAGAGAGAGAACACTTCCTGTAAGGGTCAGGAGTATTCCTCTCATAGATAGATGGAAGAATAATCCCCACTTTTTTTTCTTTTTCTTTTTCTTTTTTTTCTTTTTTTGAATGGCAGTCAAGAATCAGATTCTGATATTTTTGTCTACCTAGTACCTTATTCCAACTCTGTTTAGAGTCTCACTCTAAATAATTCTTCCCATTTTATAGTGTGCTCTTCAAATCTTAGTAGCCATTTATCATATCTTTCCTGTCTTAGCCAAATTGTATATACAATGCTTTCATTACCATGACACATGGAAAAAGGAAGGACAGATGAACAAAATCTGATTATTTCTGCATGAGTAAGGTTTTCTTAGCTAAACAGGGAGCCTTTTCATGTGAAAGAAAAACTTGCTGATTATTGGCCTATGTAACTACATTTATGAAGTTTCCTAAAAGCTCATTATTGAATTATTTGTCTGTCATACAGCGTTGTTACATATTATCATGTAAATATGTACTTGGAGGCCTTTGTAAAATACAGGTTACAGACCCAGTCCTATAAATATTTACAAACAGTTTTAAAGCTTAAATGATTTGAACTGGTTGTATAACTATTCATTCTTTTTATTACAAAAAAAAAAAAAAAAAAGAGAGAGAGAAAATACCTCTGTAGTAGTATATCTGTATTTGAAAGTAAAAAGCAATCAATTGAACAAAGAATGACAACAAAACCCACCACCTTATAATCATTCCAATAAGCTGTTAACAGTACTTTTGGAATCACTTCTAATGCTGTGCATTGTGTGTTTCTATGATAGCTTAATGGCTTGCAAATTTTTGTTGTTAAAATTCCACTTTTTTTTCTTTTTTTTTTTTTTTTTTTTAATTATAGGAAGAAAAAAATTAAACGTATTTCAGTCCTTTAACTTGTTTGCCAAGTTTCAGCCCAGAGAAAAATTCTTATGGTTGAGTTACAAACCTCTGAAAATAGGGGTTTATAATGGAAACACTGACACCACCTTAACTTTAGTGGCACTAGCAGTGCTGTATAATATACACTAGAAATAGAAAACAAGATTAGAGATGACATTTAGGACATGGGTCTTCAGGCTGTGGGAAAAATAACTGTGCTCTATTTTTTTCCACAGCTTGGAAAAGGCATCTAGATCTAAGTGTCATCTCTAATCCTATTTCCCATTCCTACCACATATTCAATTAGCCTGATTTTTTTTATTATTATTGGCAGACATTTTTTTTTTTTTTTTTTTTGCAGTTTTAAGTACCATAGGTTCCCTAGCTACTGTATGTCAAGGTGGGGGGGAAAGGGCCAAGAAGACCCAGCACTTTGTAGTATTTCTGTACAGAAGACTCAGTCCTGTAGCTGGCTGGACCCTGTCCCTACGACCTGAGTTAGCTGATAAATCAGGTAGATTTGGGTCCCTTGCCTGTGCAACAAGAAAGTGTAGGACCGTGCATGTATGCAAGCTACTTTTCCTGAAGGTAAAATCAAGGTTGGCAATTAAATACATGTAGCTGGGAGCCTCCGGAAACTGTAACTGGGATATGCAGTTACTCAAGTGCCGTGATTTCCACCACCACTTCTGGAGTAGGTCACATCTTTCCCTGTAATTTAGCATTGAGCCAGGGAGTTATAACTGAGTCTGGAATACTATAAAGTAAGAATGTCATTGAACGCTAAGAAATTATTTAGTAATAAGTGTCTCTGGGCTGGGTTGCTTTCATCACAATGCCCTACTGTTAACATTGTCATTGTACCACTGTCTTTGTATGGATATACTCTACGTCGTTTACTGCTGTTCTGAAGAAAAATTCATGCCTAAATTGAGATTAATGTGTCTAGATATACACTTACTGTACTCCTCCATTAACTAAGAATTTCTCCTTCCAGACTTCATGATACAGCTCCAGCAGAGCCAGCCGCCTTCTGCTGCGAAGCAGATGATGTCCATCATGCTTAACACCATTGCTTTGGAGAAACACAGGGATCCTTGGTGCCCACAACATAACTTTTAGGCCGCAGAAGATAGATCTGATGTATATCTTGTGGTGATAAGAGACACAAGAAGAATTGATGTAGAGCACGCAACTTTGCCAAGACAGAGAAAACTGGTGGAAAGCAACTGTTCACATACAACAGAGGAACTTGGTACTTTCTCAGAAAGGTAACTTACCTCTTGAGATAAGTTTTCATTTTCTCAGTGTTTCTCAGAGTGTCTTCCAACTCACAACTACTTTGGTTTCCTATTCATTGTTCTGAATGATGTGGACCTTTAACAGCTACTGTGGTGCTACAGCACTGCTTTGCTGTGATGCTGCAAGCTCCATTCTTTCAGTGTGGGATTAAAAGGGGCAATAAGCAAAGTTATCACTGCAGTGTAAGTGCAACTGTAATTACTACTTCCACCCACCAGGATAATATCAGTAGGAAATTAATATCCTTAGGAAGATCAGACAGAATATATCTATTCTGTCTATATTGCTAGAGTGAACAAGGAAGAAAGTTGTACTATGTTTGAACTACATTTTCAGTGCTCATTAATTCTTCGCATTGCTACATCAATGGTAGACAAAGCTACTGGAAGCTTCCACCCATTCTCCAAGAAATGTATCCTGAAAAGCTAGCAATGGGGGCATATTATTTGCTGAAGCAACTGCCTGTTGAAAATGCTTTGTTCCAGCACTGTGAAAGTTGATATAAATGTATCGATAAAAGTAAACTAGACTGTTCCTTAGATGTAAATAGGTGTATAATAATGTACATATGGTTTGTTTGCAGTGTCTTCTTGGCAGGTAATCTGCAGCTAGCAGATTTAGTCAGCTGCTAAACGTTCATGGAAATATGATTTGAATTGCTCTCCACACTGCTGGTGAGTGGACAGGAAAGGAAAAATTCACATCTAATATAATCAATGGGTTCAGCTCCTGTAAAAAAGATACAGAAAAACTTGTTGATCTATATACATTTTTTTTAAATTTTCAGAAGAAGATGTGAATAATAATTCTCTCTTATACAAATCATACATCTTAAAGAATAGAATGGGTTCTACAGAACATCTGAAATATGATTTGGTAAGGCTTTATGATATTTTTTCAACATGATTTTGACTTCATTAGTGGTACAACACTTTATTCAACCTTGTGTTCTTTATAGACACAGGAAAAAGTCATATACCTTAATTTTTAGGAAATGTAAACATTCTTTTAAAAAAAATTCTTTCTAGTGACTATACCTCTCACTGAACAGTACTTTTTGTACAAGCCAAATGCATGATATAGTCATCTGAAAAAAGTAGCATGATGTTCTGGAATGGCATTAGTTACTGACGCTGCTGCAGTGGTCTGGTAACCACAGTACTTTTTCACAGGCAACAACTGGGAGACAGAATGTTCTTCCAAAAACATGTTCTTGGTCATACGGGGTTGTGAACGTGTGACATGAAGAAAGGTTGGAACAAAACTCTGTGTTGGGGAGGCAAAACCTTCCTCTTCAGGATTTAATTGTGTTAATGGCTGCACACAGAGTGCTAAATTATTCCAGGAGACATGCTGAACCCACCTGACACATCAGAACTCTGTGTTACACCAGCCACTATGTTTCACTCGTGACAGTCTCCAGTCACTTTCCTGACGTGCAGGAGTGAAATGGGAGTTCTAGGGAAAAGGTTCTCTAGGCACAGAGACTGCAAGAAGCTCTGTTAAAATGGTACAAGGGGATGAGAGAGTAATGTATGGTAATTTCACCTGATCCAGCCATGATATGATCCAGTATAACTCTGGTTTAAATGGTTACATGAGTTTTTACACCAAAAGTGATTCATCTAAAACACACAGCATTGCAAATTCTGTTATCCTGGCACAGCACGGTGTACAGGTAATTCTCTCACAGCTAACCTTAGATGATTGCTTTGCCATGCTGTTGCGTGGATGGGAGGAATGTATTTACAAAGCAAAGATCACAGCTGGTGGGCATTTGTCTGCAGCTTTCAAGATCCCAGCAATCATCCAAGTCTTTCATTCTTCCAAATCCTCCCTTCAGGGCCAGAAAACCTTGTATAATCTCTTTAGTGCAGGTAAATGACCTCAGAAATACTCAGATATTAGGGAATAGTAAGTCAGTTCTAGGTCATTTTCCTTGTTTGTTCTTGAAATCTTTTGTGTGATGATTCTGAGTATATATGGTCTTACTGGTCCTCTACAGTGTCAGAGTCAGCAGGACGTTAACTGAGTGCTGATAATGAGCAAAGGAAAAGATGTGGCAAAGTTTGAATAGTCTGATTTTCCAGCAAACTTAAATCTGAAATTTGTTGGTTTCCTAAAGGGTAGGTAAGCCAAAGCTGTGAGCTTCATACAGCTCTAGGTCCAGCTTAGCCAATTCTAGCAAAATTTTATCTTTTCATGCTGCCCTTCTTGCTCTGAAAGTCAACGTTGCTATCTCCTGGTGTTTTATTTCCATTTTGAGTATTACAGGGACATAACAGTGAGAGCTCAGTCTCAGTGTGCGTGCATGGGTTTTGAGTTATCTCGTTTTGACAGCAAGCCTTGTGCTGCATCATCATTCATAGGAGGCATGTTACAAGGGAGGAATGTTACAGTGCCGAATTGTGAAGATTTACAGAAACAGCTGTGATACCTTTATGCTGATCACAAGTTACTTGAAATCCCTGAAATATCATGCTGATGTTATAGTAGTACTAAACTGGATCTAGAAATTGTTCACCATATTTCTCCCCACGACTTGGTAGGCACATTGGCTGGAGTTGCTGACTGTACAGACTTGCTCCGGCTGATAGAGCGTTTTCAATTTACACTCACCTTGGGCAGTTCCCCTTCTTGGTGAACCTTTCCCTTACAGTCAGCTTGGGAAGCAGCAAAAATCTTCCTGCAAGAGATGAGGGTTTGTTGTCAGCGTGAGGATACACAGTACACCTGCACAGATAACTGTCCCATTGCTCTCTTGTGGTGCCTTTGGATCAGTCTTTAAAGCTGACCATCGGCTGACAAATTTATAGGCACCATGTCTCAACGTGAAGCTCCTGAGGGGATGGAGTCTGCTCCATGGTACTCTGTGTCTCTCTTTCTTTCTGTGCCCTAGACATTCCTCACTTCACTCTGGAGCAGATACTTGAATCACAGTTTCAGAGATGACAGGGAGCACCCTAGCCAGCACAATCAGTTTGGCAGTGCTTCTTTATCTGGGTCAGTGATTCTTTAGCAATTCAGATTGGGTTAAAATGCCCTAATAGGAAAAGAGCCTGTCCGTCAGTTCAGGACAGCCCGTGACCAAGTGCTTAGGGCACTCAGCTGAGAAGGAAGCTCTTGCTCTGACTGAGAAGAATTTGCTGATTATTCTAAAATCCTCTCCCACCATATAAAATATGAGACTCCACGAGAATGTTTATATCTGGGAAGGCCCTGGGGAAACAAATACAGAAGTGCCTAAGTCCCACTCCATTCATAGGCGTCTCATTTCTTAGCTATTTCTTAGCTTTTTTAGAAATCTAATTCACTGCACAAGTTCTTGAGAAAGCCTGTCTTTAATAAGGATGTGCTACAAGCCAAGCATTGTGATGCTAACCTTGAATATGTTTTGGCAGAAGTTGCTGATGGGTTTTCTTATCTTATCTCTGTACCACTCACTGCAAAAGGAGTTTTCTCTTTGGTTTTAGGAAAAAGCCTCTCTGACTTGCAAGTTAAACAATTAAAAAAATAAAATGAAAACAAAGTTTGACATGTTGTGCCACACAGAAATACTAAACTATGTCATGATTTTGCAGTACTTTGATCACAAAACAGTTACAGCATTGCACCATGAATTCTTTGAGTGAAACTGATTTGCTGCTATTGTGTGGGCAGAATGCTGCCTAAAAAAGACACCGTGTCTCTTGTGACTACTGGGCCATGCCAGATCCTACAGACTGGCCCAAGCCTCCCTTTGATCATCTGCAAGGGAAAAACAGTAAATTTGATTAACTTATTGAGTGTATAAATAATAGTAATAATATACTGTAGTGAAGGTAACTTTGCAAAACTTAAATATTTGAAGAAGACTCAACGCTTTGTGCCTTAATAAAGATATATTTTCACAGAACAGCAGGTTTTTGGTGTATGCTGTAGTAGCGGCTGCAGAGGTAAGGGTCATCTTGCCATGTATTTAATGCAGAAGGTAGCGTGTAGAGCTGCCACCTTGGCTGGGGTCAATTTCAGGGTGTTGGTTGAATAGCTGAGAGCTCAACTGTGACAAGTGGACCAGCGGTGTGACAGTCTCCATGCTAACGTGTCTGCAGGAATTTGCACAGGGGAAACAGGGCACTGATGAGAGCAGCAGAATAAATCGAAGTGTGAAAGCAACTGCAGTCAAATGTCACACCCAAGTAGTTAGTGACTTGGCATGCTGTTTGGAAATAGGTTGGGTTACCTGTCAGTGTGGCATTTTCTTTCTGTTGCTAGAGCATAATGTTATCTAAGGATAAAACCCAAGGAGCACAGATGGTTGTTACACAGGCCGGATTCTCTAAACCCTTATCACAGCAAAATTATTCCATTGACGTAAATGGGACCACTCCTATGGTTAAGATCTCGGTTATATTCTCTAATTCTTTTACTACTGAATTATAATTTTGTTTTATGCATGTAAATATCTATGCACCTTAAAAATATAACATTATCTGGGGGACAAACCCTGTTACATTCCTGACAGTCACTGGGATCAAAATCATTGTTTAGGACTGCAGGATACAAATCTTGCTTGGAAACGTTACCCCTGCACTTTCTAGACAAAGAGATACAGGTTATGATTTGACTTTACTTTCTCTGCTCAGGAGCCACCAGCCCAGAGCCCTCTGCCTGACCAGCACTTAATGCTTCCCCTTGGTTTATGCACAGGCGTTGAAGGGCATTGAAGGTTTGTGGAGCAAGAATTTAGATTGTAAACCAAAGTAATGGAAAGAAAACAGATCAAAATTTAGAATCAAGCATTAGTTCTTCTCACCTATTTCAAATTTTAGTCTATGTATTATGGTGAAAATCTCTTATCCTTTTCTGAACTATTGACCATTTGAATATAAATCATTTTTGTGGGTGCTATTTCTGTTGGCAAGCAAGCCTCTATGCTCTGTGAAACCTTCATACGCAGAGGAACACACAGTTCGAGCTGTTTCCCTTACCCCATGCACTAAGGAAACAGTCGGGCTGGCTTCAGGATTATCACAATCAAAATAAGAGAAAGTTGCCTTCGGATGGAAATCTTGCAGCCAAGAACCTGACTCAGTTGCATAACTTTATGTCAGTGCCTTGCTACAACACTGGATAATTTTGGCAAGACAGCTGTATGCAATTTAGTTAGAAAACACCTCCCTTCTTACTTCTTTTTGCTTGTTTCACTGCTAGTTTAGGATTAAAGTCAAACTCTCAGATGTCCATTTTATCTAAGCAAGGTAAAATATTGAATACCTGCTTCTCTTCAGCTTTGAGAAAAAAATCATATTTCTTAGAAATCTTTGCATATAAGCTGTGAAATTCAGCTCTGAGCCTAAATTTTCCTCACCTCTCAATTGTTTGTAGGATTTCTGACCATTATTTAGACCTTCTCATTGACAGTATACTATTTTTTTAAATTATTATTTATTTTGAAAATACCTTTTCTTCAGGAAAACCTGTAGTGTTGGGGTTGCAGCTATGTCGTGCTTGGGGGTTTGAGATTTTCAAGGATTAACTCATACTGGTGCCAGGCAGCAGCAGACTGGTTACACAGAAATGTCCCTTAGTGTTTGAATGCTGGATTGCCTCTAATTGAAAACACATTATGAAGTCTCTGAAAGGATAAAAAATAATAAATTGCAGCATCACTGATTTTCATTATAGCTGTCACTGTCACACCATGGATTCAGCTAGTTGAACTATTTGTTATGAATAACATTTAGTTTGAATTCTGGTATTTTTAATTGAGTAACTAGGAGTATTTTGTCATTATTTTACCAGAGATGGATTGCAGTGATTCTGTCTGCAATGTTTCTGGCCCATAGTTTATTTAAAAACAACATAACCACCTGCAAATATTTTGCATTCTTTGGTGCTGTTTACTCCAGCATTCTCCACTAGTAGGAGCATATTTCATCATGAAATACAGAAAATAATATTGATATTAGTCCTAGGTCCTCAAATACAAAACCCATGAAGAAAAAGAATGAGTCATTTTCACAAATAACAGACCAGCCCAGAGCTCCTCTTAGCAAACAATGTAAAGAAATTTTAAATGCCTGTCTATGAAGAAAAGAGGCTATCCACTTGGTGGTGGTGGGTTTTTGCCTTTTTTTTTCCCCCACCGAAACATGTTTGCCTCTGGTATAACAGAGCATTCATCCCCGCCCTTTATCTAAAGAAGCCAATCCATAGACATTGTATGGAGTCAATTCTCTGGAGTCCCATCTGAAGCTCAGTCCATGTCTGTGTAACTCAGTAACTCATCTGCTGATGGAGAGGCACATACACCTATTGTGCAAGGTTAACCAATGGCTAGGCCTATCACCCCAATTAATACAAATTGCTACTAATTAAATGAATAATTTTTAAAGATTATTTAGATAAATAAAATTGCTACAAATAAGCAATCTTTAATCCTGACTGCAAAGAAAACTACAGTATAAACACAGAGTCAGGGAATAATTTTTGATACATAGACTTAAAAGGCAAGTTATTTACTTCCTTTCTTTTCCCTTACTGTGCTTTACGTAGTGACACAGCATTAGGAGCAGCACAGGGGACACATCCTAGTTCTGGTCCTCTAAGAGTAAGCAGTAACTTCTCTGATGCTCCTGCTTGCCTGATTCTTCTCTCTCACCAGATCTGCCTGTGGTGGTGATGCCACTCAATACTGTGTATCTCTAGATGTAGAAATAATTCATCTTATCCATTGTCTTTACCACATCTCCAGAAGAGCCATTGCCCTTTCTGATTTACTGTCATCACTTTTGAACACCGGCATATCCTCAACATCACTGGACAATCCCCCTTGTCTATTTATTCTACCAAAAAAAGACAAAAAACAACCTGTTATTCAGTTCCCATAACTTCTCTGTAACTTTCTTCCTGCCTTTCTTCCTCCCTGTGGTTCTGCTCGCTCTGTGCTTCCACCTGTCCCCATGTTTTTTTTCTCCTCTTTCATTATTCTGCCCATATCATCAACCCGTAACCTGAGGATACTGGAAATGCTGGGAAAACAATACTATGGAATGAATTCACAGTATTACATTGGTTTCCAGCTCATTCTACTAAGGGGCATATGGTGTTAATCTAAACTGTCCAACGCGTTAGTGGGAGAGAAGTTGCACCCAGAGGAATATTAGAACACTTTACCTGGTAGATGTCAACGTATTTATTGATGTGGAATCTCTTTTCCTCCATATAAACCACTGAAACCTCTCTCTGTGGAGTTCTCTTGAATAAGGCATAACTCTATTAAAATATTTAATTAAACTTCAGTAAGTTTTGCTGTGGCTAGAGTTTGCATTATTTATTCAGGAAAAGTTATCACTAAGGTCATTATAACTTTAAAGTAATGAATGACTTGTTTATTGTATTTGGCTAGTTGAACACACACTGCAACTGTGAGTAATTTCTGACAGCTATGCATATGTGTATACACATGTATATATACGTGTATATTTGATTTTGATCTCTAAAACCTCTATTTTATTTCAAATGTTCCTGAAGAGAGTACTTAAATACAATTAATACTGACACATGAAAATAATAGAAAGCAGGGCCAAAGTAAAGTATTACTTGAATTAGCTTTCAGATAATCCTGAAGTGTGTTAGAATGTCAAGCCAAAACTGGAAAGAATTTATAAAAAATGATAGGAGATATTTGAAGAAAAATCATTAAAGTTTCCTTATTTGTCTTCTGAAGATAATCTTTTGAATCAGATGTCCTATAGTTTTAATCAAATGCCAATATGAACACAAAGAAAAATGGTTAAAGACAATTTAAAAAAAACATCCCTTGGAAGGGTAGAAGCTGTTTGGTTTTACTCTCACAGAGAAAACTGCATTCAATACAGTGAAGCACTGCGTTTTCAAAAATGTTGTGGTTCTGGCTTGATTCCACAAAAGAGAAAAACTTCAGAGTTAAGGATCAAGCCTCCAATATTTGGTCACAATATGACACAGTCGGGTAAAATTAAGGAAGGTAACCCATTGTGATAGACAGTGGGGAGGGGGCGATCTCCAACCCTGGATTTCCTTTCTTTCGCTGATTGAATCATAGTGAATTCAGGACATAGATGATTATTTTTTTTTCCTTTTGGAAGCGAGTAAGTAAAAGCCTTCTAGAAATTCTGCACACGTGTATTGGTAATTAAACATTTGCTGATCATTCTGTACCTCTAAGATAGCTACCAGACCTGACTGCTCTACCCTGGTGACCTGTTCTGTGTTCTTTGTGCCTGCAGGTCTTTACGAGCACCCTTCTTTTTCAGCTGGCTGGCATGGGGCCATGATCACCATATCAAGTAAGATGCAATACAGTGGTATGTTGGCCTTCCTCTAATAGGCTGAGAATATGAGAAAAAGCAAGGTTCACACAGGGAAACATCTTAAATAAATCTGTTGTTAGAGCTTGAAAAAGCAGGCAATGTTTTCGGCTCAGAGCCAGTGACATTTAGTGCAATTTTCTGTAGCAATTCAATGGGTATGCAGAAAAGATTGTTTTGGGGAAGAAAAATCATGCATGTTGTTACATCTTATAGGTTAAAAATTTTCTATCGCCATCTGTTCTTTAAAGGGAAAATTGAATTTTTTGAGAGTATTTTCTCCAGAAAAAAAAAAAAAAAAAAGTATCTGCTTTCTGTAGAAAATTAGGGCTATTCATCAGAAAGCCAAACACCTGCAAGCCAAATATTTCTGGTTGAAAGTATTGATTTGGAGAGCTGCTGCTGCACCTCTTGGGAGAATGGCGGCTTGGTGCTTCATTTTTCATGCCCTCTGTGATGGGGCTCACAAGTGCCACATCTTTACTCCCTTACATGGCTGTTCTCAGGTAGGGACAGGAGCCTCTGCGGCCAAATGGCTGCAGCACGTGGCAGCAATGCTGTGTGAAGCAGAATCTAGATGCGAGCTGCTTTCTCTCTCCTCGTGCAAGGCAAGGCCCAAGTGCAAGCAAGCCAGGGCAGTGTGGATGCTCAGGCAGTTTGGGTGCCAGGATTGGGCTCAGCAGGGCGCTCATTCTGATGCAGCACCACAGCGATGTCCCTGATCACCTAAGTCTACCATTTACGTGGCTAGAGGGGTATTTCTGACTAGGAGTTTTCAGATGAAACCTCTGTTATTTCACCATTATAAAAAGAAATCCATTCAGCTTTTCCAATTAAAAATAAATCAATATGCTCTAATAGCTTTTTGGAAGTAATGGGCCTGACTGCTCCATTAAACTCCAAGAGGCATGTTAGGAGCTAGGTTACCTAAAGCTGGAGCTTCACAATATATGAAATTTTGGTCAATATTCTAACTAATATTTTTTTTTTTTCAGAATTTTATTTTGGTTTTATTCAAATCCAAATTTAAAAAGAAAAAGTTGGCAAAACAAAAAATAATCAGGAAAAGTATCTTTTTTTGTTCAACCCAAAATATTTAGTTCAGCTTCAAAGGAGTGGCTTCATTTTTGGTCTTGGGCTGTTTCACACATTTCAAAGCTTTTTTCTTTTTAAATTTAGGCCAATTTAAAAATGACAGTCAGAAGTCTTTGTTTTGAAATGGAAGTGTTTTGGCATTTCTAGAATGAAACACTCCATTTTGAAAATACTAAAATGAAGTGTTTTGACATTTTATTTTTTTTTCTCTGCATTGTTTCATCTGTGTCTATTTGCTAAATTCCATTCAAATTCAGGAAGTGTACCGCTCCCTCTGAAATTCATTTGTGTGGTATATTATTTGTCAGAAAGCATGAGTCATTAAGCTCTGCATCAGTTCAACTTTAAATAACAGGAAAGAATGCTTAATAGGGAATTGATCGTATACAGCTATGTTTCTCACTTACTTTATGATAACTACTGTAAAGGAGAGCACCCAGCTCTGCAGAGCTGCTTCACCCATGCAGAAGAAGAGGTGGCAGACAGTCCCCAGATCCTTCAACTGGTGTTGCGTTTTCCTCTCCATCAAGTAGGCCAGTCTTCTTCCTCCATGAGTGACAATTTAAATTGTATGCCTTTCTCCAGTGTTTCTGTAGCTGTTTGCTAGGCTTCTTCCTTCTGTTCCTGCCTAAATCACTGCTCCTGCCATTGGTATTTCCTAAAACCTGTGAGGGGAAAGCTTCAGACAGACCTTTCACTCCAGCTGGTGTGAAAAATCCTTCTCCCTGCTCTGTTCTGATCCTTCTTCCCCTTCACCACCCCTGCAGAGGCCTTGCTGAAGGACGTAACTCCCATTTATAAGAAGCATCTCTAGAAAAATATTTATCACAGTGTGTAATCTTGGGATGCAGCTGAAAGATGCAAAGTGAGGTCGAGTCCAAATCCTCCAGAAGGACTGCATGCTGAGAGGACAGGTACAAAACGCTTCAGGAGGTATGAGGCATTTCCATACCCATGCATAAAATTGCTTTTTCCAGCTTTAATCATTAAGTTGAGACAACAGAGTCTTCATACTCCCCAGTTACACATTTGAACTAGAAAACAAACAAAAAAAGCCTAAAACCTTTTTTTTTTTTTTCTTCTCGTTTCAAGGCTGCTTTTTATGAACATTTTAAAGAGTCTAGATGGCCTCACAAGAACTGCTGTAAATTATGAAGTTGTAGCCTGAGAAGTGTAGTTTGATAAAAGTTGTTCTGAGGAACAGTCCTGCAAATTTCTTGAGTATTGCTTATATTGACTGGCCAGGAAAAGACCACTAGAGAGGGCAAAAATGTGCCAGGTAATGCTAGTGACACCCAGACAGTACTGAAGTTTCCTAGACAATGCAAGGTTTCCACGTACCACCTCCTCATCTCTGGAAAGACATGGTCTTCTTTTAGGAGGTGCACAATGGAAATTCATGTGTAACCAGGCAGGAAGGAAACTTGAGGAGTACTCAGTCTAGAGAGACAGCAGCAAAACTTTGAAGGAAGAATCTTTGCTGTTAAATGTTGGTATATGTGGTCGTTGCACTTCTTATGATTTATTACTTTTCTTCTTTATTTTTCCCATTAATGAAGATTGGAGATGAGTGCACTCCAACTGGTTTAAATATTTCTAAAGCTATTCACCTGCATTAGAAGCAAACAGCTGGCATACCAACATTTATCTCTTTTCAGGCTGCTCGCTTCACCAGGGCTATTCACAGCTTGCACTTTACTAAGGTCATTGGTATCGCTGTTACACTTTTCCTGTATTACATGAAGATCAAATTCCAGTAGTTAACAAGTCAAAAAAATATTCTTGGGGGTGGGAGAGGAGCTAGGTAGATGAGTGTGTTCCACATGTTTGCTTTATTTCTGGAATTACCGCCTTCATCCACGTGAGAAATAATTGTGATCAAAAATAGGTCTGACCTGCAGCACCACAAATGACAAAGAAATGCTTTTGCAGGGTGGGCTCTGAGTGTTCTGGTCCACCTGGGCCAAAGCTCGAAGGGACCTCAACTGCTGGCTACAGCTCAGTGCCTGGACATTGAGTAGTCTCTGGGCCAGAAGTTGCAGTACTGTAACTGGGAATAGTTCCAATAAAATCAGTTTCTCAATATCTATTCTTTTGAAATTCAGAGGCAGATTTGGCCCACTACATGGACTGAATCCAACTGAAAGCCAGGGACCAGATTCTGATTTGTGGTAAAGTAGATGAGAATTAACTCTATTGCAGTTAATTGGTCTCGATCCTCATGTGTCTCACGCTGGCATAACTGTTCTGACCTCAGTGGAATTGATCCTAATTTATGCCACTGTAACTGAGATTGCAGCATGCATTGTTTAAATTCTGTTGGGTGCGTCTTCTTCCAGGATGGAAACTATTTGCAGACTATAACAGCCTCTTTCCTAAAATTGAGGCTTGTCATATCTGAAATTTTTGGTGGGGCAAGGGTGTGGGGCAAAGGATATAAAGCCAACTTTGTGCTTAGTGCTACCTTGTATACTTTGAATCCTGCAGTCTCCTGCAAAATTATCAGTGCCTAATTAGGAGACTAGAAGACTTCCGTACTCTTGCTGTACTACAAAGAATTCCCTAGCTCTGTGATCACCCTAAAGGAAGCTGGGACAGCTCTAGGAACTTGAAATGATAATGTGGTGATTTTTTTCAGGCCTTTTTTTTTTTTTTTTTTCTTCTCTAAGCTTTTCTGCTAATTGTTTTTTTCTTGCCTCTGCAGCTTGTTTTTCCCACCTTTACATATTCCATTTTTGAATCATTTGATGAATGGGATGTTGTGCAGCTGAAAGATCATGTACATGTATCTCAAATGGCTCACTCGGTGTGCTCACACTGAACTGACTGGCTGAGTTGCAGCTGGTTGCTTTTCTCTCAGGACACTATAAGTCTTAAATGCCACATAAAGAAGCCTTCATCTTGCAAGATATATACATATATATGAGAGTGAATATATTTATACATATATATACACAAGCATATGTACGTGTACATACAAAAATATATTTTTGGAATAAAAGGCAAATCTGTCTTCCTTTGATTGCACTGGAAATACACAGTTTGTCAGGCTTTTTCCCCCGTTAGCAATGAAATTTGGCCAGGAGTCCTAGCACGCCATTAGAAATCAAGCCGTGACCACATCAAGTGTGAATGGCAGGGCAAGGTTATAGCATGTAACACTATGCTGTGGTGACCTGTTGCAGAGTTAGAGGCTGGGAGGTGTGAGGCTGGGTCAGATAACTTTATTGCAAGTGAAGCACAAAGTGAAGCTCAAAGCTGTGCTGGCTGTTTACTCTTTCAAGAGGCATTCAGCGAGGACTTTTTATTTTGAGAGCACATTTTGAAAACTTCAGCTGCAGCACTTGTAGCTTAAATTTCATAATTGAACCGGACTACTTACTAGTTTTAACTACAAGTGTACCCATGGCATACTCCTACTTATTCTACGGTGATTTGAAAAGCTTTTCTAAAACCTCCTGCACAAAGTGACTGATGAAAACAGGCCATTGAAGGCAGAGATGTTCAGCTGCTGTGAAATAAAGCAGTGCATCACCTAGCCAGTACCAGCAGTAGGTTGGTGGGTCTTTCCTGTGATCCACTCTAGAGTTGCTCTTCTCAGCAGGAAGTTGGGCACTCTCTTAAGAGAAAAAGAAAGATGTAGGTGAATTCTTAACACCGCTTATGAATTTTCTTCTGCAAATTTGTACTTTGCCTCTTGAAATACTGACTTTTAAAATATTTTTAAGGCTTTCTTATTAATTTGTTTTTCCTTTTATTTTTGTCATTTTTAATTTTACTTACTCCTTAGACCTAGTAGCCCAAGAGGTAGTCTGTTTAATGCACCTCTGAAAGGAATTTGGCGGAGTGTTGTAAGGTAGAGTAAGGAAGATCCTGGTCTTAAAATAGGCACAAGACACACGACATAAATCAGTTCCAGGGTCACATTGAAGCCCTGTGTGAACTTTGCTTTGTGGAGTGGCATATCTGAAGGGCATGCTGCCCCTTTTCCCAGTGTAAACTGGAAAGAAAAGGACATTTTCAAGACAATCACAACCAGGACTGCAAAAGATCTTAGTGTCCCACCCTCTTACAGTGACAAATAAGTTCTAATGAAGCTCATTCATCTACTCTGTTTTTGTCATGGTCTAAGACCATACATCTTTGTGTGGCATCACTTGTGTTTTATCTCACTGTGAGGAGAGGGCAACCCAACTTTCTCACATGACACTCAGTTGGGAAATATTTCAAATTTAGTTGAAGACATCACTGAAGCCCACAGAAAGATGGCCTTTTGATATTTTGGCCCACAAACTTGATAGGTAAGGTCTAAGTACAATTAGGATTTAGGTGTTTAAAAGGTCACTACCACAGCTGTGCTTCAATAATATAATCCAGAGCTGTACACTGGCTGTATGTATCGGATCAGTGGCAGCAGCGCCCCGGGCAGGGAGGTGCCTCATCTCAGCTTACTCATTTGGAAGCTGTGTATGGCCCCAACAAAACACAAACGGCAGAAATACCACCTCTACCTAGGGTGCAGGAGCTGCAGGGAATTACTGAATGCCAGTCCTTGCAAGCACGTGTAGGTTAGCAGGAGTGTGGAGCACTTTCTACATTCTACAAAGCTTAAGATGCTGCAGGCAGGAGAGGTCACGTAGGACTGCCCCAGAATAGGCCCTGGCACATCTACTTCATTTCTGGTTGTGTCAGGCTAGCCTGTTCTTAAAACCTTCACAACACAGCACCTCTGTAGCTTTCCAGAAAGCAAGCTATGTCTGTGCTGGTTCTTATGATTAGAAAGCTTTTCCTAACATCCAGCATGAGTCTTCCTTGCTGTCAGTTATGTTGCTCTTACTTGTCTCGTTACCTGCTGAGCACATGGAGATGGAATTAATTTGTTTTTATACTAGCCTTTTCTGTGCAGACTGTTTTCCCAGTCATCTCTTCTCCACTTTAATTCTCTCTACTTTTTCAATATAATGCTTTCATTTTATTTTTTGTATGTTTGGTTCTTCTCAGAGCTCTTTCCCGGTAGCACTCTCACCTTTCACTTCCCTCTTTGTGAAGGACATGTTCAAGGTTGGACCTGATACTTAAGCTAAAGCCTTACCACTGCCCAGTACCCTCTCCTAAGGCTGACTTACAGTTCTTTCAGCCTCTGGTAGCACCAGTTTCACCAGGGGTGCCAATGTCTATTTTCACCACTTCATTAAAAGCAGAAGCAGATGAACTGATGCTAAGAGAAGACAGACGTTTAGCTGTCATATTTCGGTGTCTATAAACAACACTGACTTACATTATCTGAGCATGGTGAACTTACCAGGTTTACAAATGCCCTGGCATTAAAACATCCGAGCCTCCCAATCTGTTTGACTGCAAGGGCTGCTTTTGCCAACTGCAGGTTGGAACTATACCATCTCCCTTGGATCTGTGTCTGTAAGTCTAAACCTGCTTTGATGCTGTGATGGATATAAAACCCTGGTTTATGAATGATTCATGCATGCATAATTAATGCCAATTGTTTAACCAGAAGCAATTGTTGCATGAAGTATTAAAATCATATTAAATCAAATACTGCGATATTTTGGTTTGTGGATACTACTATTTAAAATTCAGTAAATAAAAGATTGTAATTATTTCAGTTACATTAAAATGCACCAATAGTACATTACATTCAGTGTTGTCAGCTCTGACTTACTCTAAAATAGAAAAACATTTCACTGATTTGAGGCATTGCAAAATGTTCATGAAGGTATACCAAGTAACAACGTAATTCAGGTTTATAGGCAGCACAATTGATTTTATAGGCATAACAGTTGAAATTTAACTAATAAATCCTGAGCAAATAATGCTAATTAGCAGTATTTTGAGAAGCAAAAGATTTCCTTGCAATCAAATTTGGATAGCGTCTTATCTTTTCTATTCTTCCCATTCTGTGCCGGTTTGTTACTCTGCTCCCACATTTTCAGATTTGCTGATCTCTTTGGTTAGACTTGACTGTTGGAGGAAGAGAATGAACATATTTTACAGAAGAAAATCTTTAGCTGATAAATCATACTATTCCATTTAAATTGTTCTCATTTTATTCAGGCTGGCCTTTAGACTTGTTGCATGTTTCCATCTATACCTTGGTCATATGTTTATTTCATTCATCGTATAGCAGAAATAACGTATTGCATTCTTGGAACTGAGAGATTCTAAAAGTTTTTGAGACTGATTACTACGGTGGCATTTATAGCAATGTACTTTTGTTGCCGTGCAGTGGAAGCCTTTCAGAGTAGAATGGATTGGAATAATTATTTTTCTTACACTTGGTTTACTAAAATCAGGCAACCCGCATTTCTGTTACCATTATTTGACGTTTACATTGCAGTAACATCAAGAGGTAGAGCTCCATTGTTTTAGTGATCATTCAGTTTTGTTTAGGTGTGTTGGTAAATTCCCTACTTCAGTAAACTGATGAGAAAAGACGACTGAGATGGATGGTTATTCACAACGAAGGTTAAAAGCCTTAAAATTTGGTCCCTCTCTGAAAGCTGTCAGGACAGATCATTCCATGTCATTAAAACAAAGTGATATAAAATTGCATTCATAGGTACCACATAGTCTCTGTGCTATAACCAACGTTGTACTGCTATAAGTACCTACTGCTATAACCAATGCCTTTCCATAGAATCATTCTTCTGAATACTGTCACTATACTTGCTATTTGCATTGGCTTTGTTAAAAATACATAATGCAAGAATAAAAATACTGAAGCTGTCTTTCAGTGTTGGCATTTCCTAGTCCTGGTGTAGCTTCTGAAGTTCATGCCTCACTGCGGTGAGTACTCTGAGGTTGGTTTCTTTGGTTGGTTTGTTTTTGTAAAAAGCACCTTTGTGCTTTGAATGGAGGCAGCTTACAGAATTGGGTTATCAGAGCAGCATCATCATGCTATATTGACAATGTCTTGGCAAATGAGAGACTGAGAAATTGTTTTGTAATGGAATCATAAACTATATGGAATATTGTGTCCCTCTGGTCTCCAAGAGATTGTATTTTTTTTATTGCCTGCGATATTTTTTCTAATTTCAGTACAGTAGCAGTTTCACTTGGGAAGGTGCTCGTTTCCTTCTGCCTGAGCAGGAGGACCCAGCAATACCCTGAGACCAACACTTGTGCCTGTCAGATTAAGTACAGAAAATCTAGGCTGCTGTGTTATAGAGGCTAGTAGCTCTGTAAGGGGTTAAGCACAAAAACTTAAAAATTTGTCCCATCAAAAGAACTTCAGGGTAGGTATTCAAAGAGTTAATGCCAATGGAGATTCAAATTAGACTTCAGGTAAAGGTCTCTGGAAGTGTAGATGGATACAACTTCTTAGGGAAGTTATGGAATGCCTATTACTGTCTTGATTAAAATAAAGTCTCCCACAAAACACAGTCATCATTAAAGCTAAAAGCAAAGACCATGGAGATTTGACTTGTTGCTGAGGATGCACCAGAGGACTTCTCACAGCTTCCATTTCTGCTTTCTGGGTGAAATCTGGAACTGGTGCTGCGCTCCTCTCAGTTGGATAGAGTGTACAGATCTGTGTGTTGGTACTGATTTGTCTTGCTACCTAAACTGTGCTCTATAAAATTATATTTCTGTGGCCTGCTTTGTCACAGGTGTGTTTCTTGACTATTCCCTGATGTATTACGCAGTCATTCAAAATACTGGCCTCTCCCAAGACACACACTACAGATTGTTCCCTAACTACTGATTTGTACACTTTTAATGTCACAAAGACTCCTGTGTTTTGACATGAAAATTTTTATCACTCTAAAAATGAATTACAGTATACCTCCAATTGTAAAATGACATTATGAAAGCAGCTCTTTTGCTGATGTGGTGACTATAGAGTTGCTTGACATTATTCTGACACAATTTGACTGGATATATTTTTTGGCATCTAGGAAACAATGACACTGATGGAAACTGATGGAGCCAGTGTCAGAAAAACAAAACAACCAAAACCTGCACAAGCTGACTGCAGGAGGACATCCAGCAAATTAACAGGTGGATTGTGAAAAATCCCATTTCCAAAGGGCAAAGTCAATAAAGAGAGGAAGAAAAGAGAGAAGAAAAAAAAAAAAGACAAACCAAGACTCATATTTCTTTCTTATAAAACTAACAAAGAGATACTGAGGGGATATTTAAAATTGTGTAGATGTGGACTGAGGAAGCGGGAGTTTTAACCAGAATAGTTGACATTCAATATTCATGTTTGTATGTCTGCCTTAGCCTTCCAATATAATTGTATTTGTAATGTGGAGTGCCTTGTTATTAAGCATCCTTTATCTTGTTCATACTTTTAGTCTTTTTCTTAACTTCCAATATAAACATGTTCCAGAATACTGCGAAAAAAATGCCATCCTCAGGAGCACTAGTATTTCAAGACATATTTTGTTGTGGACGTTTCATTGCAGAAGACAAGACCTTTTCTTACTTTCCTCAAGGGCCTTTGTAAATATGTCTGCTTTCATGTGCATAAAGTGCACTTATATATTATCTCCCAGATCTCTGAGATTTAAAAAATAAAAAATGTTTTGAGAATCAGCTATACGCAAACACTTCCATATATTTTGTCCACTCTGAAGTGAGCATTTGTATGTATCATAGATTGGTTGCTCTCCCTGTCATTGAATGGTATGTCATAGGTAAGAGATTTGTGACAGTGCTTAAGGCAGAACTGTGATAAGTAACGCAGTGCCAAGACTTCAGTATTAGCACAGTCAACAAACTCCTCCAAGTAAATGATAACATTTACATATTTTGCCACCTGCTTGACATCATGTTTCCGTTTGTACTGACTCCAGAATCAGACTACATCTAAACCCAGCCAGAAAGACTTGATTATTCTGATGGTTTTGAGCAGTCTGGGAAGTCCTTGAGCAGCAGATTTTGGAAGCTGGGAGTTTGGTGTGGCTAATATGTTCTTATTGTTCTGTTATATCTTCTGTAGTCATCTAACTGTGGACCACTATTGTATGTAGAATACACATTGGAAAGATGGACCTTTGGCCTTCTCCAGAATGGCCATTCCTATTGTTTTATGAAAAAAACACCTACAAACAAAACCCAATCAGTCATCCAAAGTCATCAATAACAAGAAACAATCTTGTTAGCAAAATGATCCTAAAAGAAAACAAACAAATAATAATAATAATAAAAAAAATAAAAGCAACTGAAAATCAAGCAAAAGAAAAAAAAGTTTCTGTCAAAGTGACTTGGCTCAGTTTTCCTTAGTTCTTGGCTAGAACATTTCCATTGATAGAGTTGCTAAGTGCATTCTATTTACAAATATAAACACTTGATTTTGATCAGCAAAAATGCATCAGCACACTTGAACAGTGTCAATGATGACATAATTACACTCACAATTTCCTCTCTGTAATGATTTTTAAATGTCAGCAGTCATTTTTTGTCTAATTGTAGCCTGCATGTCAGCACTTCCTCTTAAAACAGCATGTTTCTCTCTGCTGGAATTTCACACCTCTCCACTCTCTCACTCACTTCACCAGTGAAGATAATGAAGATGATATAGGGCTTCAGGATATTTTCACTCCTGTGCTGCTTTGCCATTTAACATCAAGCAGGCAGAATAAAGTTTCTTTTGTTGTAGTGTGTGTGTTTTGTTGTTTTGTTTTGTTTCTTAAAGTGCAGAGTTTGATCATTTAGGCTGTAAATAATTATTTGATTTGAATGAACAAATCAAGTCTTCATTTCTCTGGCCCCCTGCTGGTGCTGTGCTAATAACCTGTTTAAAAGCATGGGCTTGTGATAAAAGCATTCTCATGCATCTGTGTTGTAACCTTATTCACTGGAGGAGAAGGCTTATCCTGCAATGCCAGACAGTTTCTTGATCAGTTCCATGTTTGATGTGGTGGGAAGCCAGATGACGCTTTCTCTGCAAAGGCAGCATGTTTAGCGATGTTACTGCTAGTGTCTCATGCAATGGCCTAGGAAGTGACTTATGAAATGCTATTTTGCATGGTGGTAGGCCTTCAGAGCCCACAGCATAACAAATAGGTGCATCTGGAGTTCATGTCAGTGCCCTCTTTCTCTTTCCATAGATCACAGACTGCATCGTCAGGTTTATGGAAGTGTATCACTTGTGCAGTGAACTGGAAGACCTGCATTGAGGTTAGCAGCAAACATTTTCCACTTATCTGAACATAAACTGAAGTAGGAAATGGGGGCCAAAGAGGCCTCCCTCAATCCAATTTGCTTGTGACTCCATGTCTCTGACGATGCTTAACTCTAGGGTTTAGGAGATAAAGCTTATAGTTTACTGGCCCGTTTATTATCAAAATAAATGAAGAGCCCCAAAGAATGTGTACAGTGAAATCAAATTAAGAAATAATGTTGAGATGCCTGATAAAAAAGAATGCTATCGAATGCTCCTAATTAAACATGCACGCAACCCTGTTTGTCTGTCTCAATGGGTCCCAAAAGATGAATAAATAAAAAACATGGTGTTGGGGGTGAGGCAGTCTGAAGGCCATGGTAACTCATATATTGTGTGTATATTCATACAAACAAATGCTAAACCAGTTCTCTAATTTTTTGTTAATTATGCTGAATTTGTATTGTACACTTTAATTTTTCCTTTTTGTATAAAATGGCTCCTCAGAAATTTCCTGTTGGACAGGAAAAGAGTTTTTTAACAATCAAGCCCTACCTGCTTCTGAGAAGTATGCATGAGTAGAAACTATCTGAAAGCAGGTGCTTTTGGGTCACCCCCCTGCAGACGGATGTCCTCAAGGACAATTTCATTAAGGAGCAAAGCAAACCAAAGATGCTAACAACCCAGCAATCAAGAGAAAAAGAAACCAAATTATCTGAGCACTTCCAGGAGAATATGGGTACTGAAGCCAGAGGAAGGCCTACTATGGGGAACACGATGGGTGACACTAGCTTGCTTATGTCTATCTTTGAGAGAAAAGGAGCGAGTCAAGAACTGGTAAGACTGAAAGCAAAAAGATTGTGTGAGAGATGGACCTAGAAAGAAGAGACACAGATCTAGAACTTTCTCCCTAGCTTTTCCCTTCATATTTTATTCTGGAGAGAAAAGGAGGAGATAAGCTTAACTTAAACTGTGTGTAATATGCTCATAGAGATGTTGGCTATACCAAAACTTTACCACTAAGTTTACTTTTCCTATGAGCAGACAATGTTTCTATGCACAGCACTATAAAAAAGAACAACGTGTCTTTTCCCAATTGCTCAGCAAAAGCTAAATTGAGAAAAGGAGAAGGAAGGAAAGAGCCTTTCGGGAGTCTTTGGTAGTTCCTGATGGTTTGTTGGAAGAAGTGAAAAGGATTTTCTTCAGGTAAAGAGGCTACTTTGAAGAGCAGGGACATCTGTTTCTATAGAACTGCAAAAAGTATTTATATGCATCTCTCTAATTCTTTAGGCACATGTGTAGAAGACAATGCAAACGCTACACAGAGTTACCTGAGCGAATTCTTGATTACCCTTGCTAGGTGTTTTGGACTTTATTGCTGAGGTTCAGTGTTTCTGGTTTGAACCTCAGGCTTTTTAATGACTTCTAAAACCTTAGCATCATAGAATGGCTTGGGCTAGAAGGGACCCTCAACATTTAAAAGGAAATTTGGAAAAGGAAAGGGGAAATGGAGTTTTCCATTTCAATGGATCAAACTATTTGGTTATTTCATGTTATACACAGGAATGAAGTTTATGTTTTATATTACAGACTTAAGCATTTCTATATTTTCAGACAAATGAGTAAATGATGCTGGGAGACTATCATATTGTTCATTTAGTGGCTAACATTGGTAAGGTCAGCCTGGAGGAGTACAGAAACAGTCCCCATACCAACTGAAATAGGTTTATGGCTTTCCAAAATAAGACTGTTACAGACTGTGCTGTTTGGCAGATTATTCATGATTCAGTCACTGCATACAGGGCATTGGCTTCTGCTGCATCTGAAGGTGCTTGACATCTCATAAATTCATGCCAAGAGTATTTCAAGTTGGCCTCTCAGAAAATGATGCACATTACATTAGAGCCCACATCTGAAAACTTCAGTTGATATGCTTCATGTGAACTTGAATTGAACCTCAACCTTAGAAAACAGGGCATGCTAAAGCATAAAGACAGCTGAATGGTAACCATGACAACAGGCCGTCCAAAAACCATATGTATAGCCAACATTTATATATACCAGGCGGGATAACACATTATTTTGTGCACTTATTAATATCAGTTCATGCTGTTTGCATTATTTTTCACCAGCAAAACCATAAGTTATGTGGGTCTTTTCAGATAACCTATTAATTTACCTTTGCTGCTTTTTGCCAATCTGACCAGGTGTATATAAAATGCATTCGGCCAAAACTTTTTAAGTTTTAGAATTGGATATCATATGGTCTCAAAAATGTTAAGTTGCACATTAAAATTTATTTCTTTTGGTAACCTTGGTGTTATGAATATAGTTTGTGTTTCACTGACCCATAATATTGTCTATGCTATTTTTACATTTCTAATTGTGCCAAAAAAGTGTGTTTGTTTGTTTTTCCATACCTTTGCTTTATGAAGAGGGCTACCAAGATTTCAAGTAGCTCATCATATTAAATGAGGCTTTAGACTAGATAAATGTCTATTTTTTTTTTCGTTAATCTGACATAGTCTTTAGTATGGACCCTCGTAGGTACTGATGTAAAATGCTTTGTGTCTCATTTTTAATAAGCCATTTCACCTTTTTAATCCACTTTTCTCTAACTAACTTGAGAAATACAGCTCTTTCCACCAGTTTAAATAGAAAAGATGTTTAGTTTACTTTGAAATACCCCCATCAAGGGGCATTTTGTAAATGATGATTTTTCTAATCTTTAATTGGCATCAAAAATACTTTTGCTCCCTGCACATTGCTCCAGTGAAAGTTTGTTTAGAGTAAGTGACTGAGCCTCCCTTTCCCCCCCGATCTGAACTGCTAAAGCTACAGGTGCAATGCTGAGGGCTGGGTATTGATGACCTGGCTTTCTTGGCTTATATCAGGGTAAGGCTTTTGGTAGCTCTAGGATTCATCTGTCATCTTTGCTTTTGACATCCCATTGCTTTTCTACCTTCTTATGTATTTCCTTTACAGTATAGACACAGTATTTATTATTTATTTGGAGACCTAATGAAATGCAATTACAATGTTCTTCTTTCCCCTCACAAAACTAGGGTGTATATAGTTCAGGTACTGTTGGAGTCACTACAGAGAGAAGGAGAGAGAGAGGGAGTTTTTGTTTGCTTGTTTTTTAATATATATAAAATGCAGTCCAGTTAAGACATGTCTTAATCCTTTAACTACCTGACATATATCTTTGGGATCAGCCACTTCTGTTATATATCATATATGTGAGAGAGATAGTTAAGTCAGCTGCAACAGTGCAAAAGCTCTGTTTTTGTGCATATCATTCTTAGCTCACCTGGTACACTGCCTAGTTGAACACTCTATTAAAAGCTTCCCTCACTGGTTCTGTGGTCATAACATTTAATCCACGCTTTGTTTTGGGACCTAGACCCACCTGACCTGACCTGACCTGACCTGACCATCTGTCCTGACCTTGATAGCAATGTCTGCAGTCTCAGAATAGTGATTTTAAGTGAGACTTACCTATCCTGCTGGGAGAAACCTTAAATGTTATCTGGTCTTTAATTTGACTTGACTTCCTCTATCTAGAGGACGTGGTTGGCTTTTCCCAGACTACAACCTGAGTGCAAGGTAACATCTAAGCAGTATGGATAAAAAGAGTGCCAATATTTGACTGTCCATTGCTGCTCGATTTAGCAGCTTGTTGTATAGCGGCCATTACTACAAATTGCATAAGATTTTAAAGAGACCTTCAAAACTTGAGCTGGTGCAGCTCTCCTGTTTTTAAATACACACTTCTATTGCTTGTCTTTTCAAAATAATGAGAGCCAAAAAGGAAACTTTCTTTGCTCATTCCTGTTGCTTATTCCAGGTTATGTATAGGTTAAGTTGGATTAATTCTCAGATGATGGACTGACAAATAGATGATAGTTGTTGGGTGTATCAGTGACAGCTGAAGCGATAGTGGCACCTGCCTTTTATTGATTTTTTCCCTATCTAAATTTTCTCTTCTTTAGTGTTTGAAACCCTTTCCTACCCAGGGAAAAGCAGGAATAGAAAACACTGTAAATTTTATTGTCTCCATTTAGATGTACATCCCCCGTTCCATTCTTCATCTCGCACTTATTGCATGAATGGTACTATAAAGTTACCATGAGCGAGAGTCAAGGGCACAACTACACATTGTTAATTGTCCTAGTACTGAGACATTCAAGAGCCAGTGACACCCTGCAGGCTTTCATAGACAGAAGACTCATGGCATGAGCAATAATGACCTGTCAAGCTGTCCTCTTGCTGTGACCCTTCCTCTGTCTGTTCAGTCCATGCACTGGCCTTGATCTCTCTCAGGACACGTGCTATTGCAATGGCAACAGTTTGCAGCTGCTGCTGGCACCCGTGATCCTGCCGTCAGTTTCTGTAACTGAAGGCTATTCAAGCCACTGAGCAGAATTTTAGCCTGGAATTGGTCCTGGCATAATAACTGTTTGGATGTCACCACCACATTGAAATTGCATGAGACATTTTTTATTTTTACTTTTTATCTATCTAATGTCATCATGCTCCTTCCATCTTACATGCAGTTGGCCTAAGAAAACTTGATATTAAACGCAGTGTTAGCTGGAATTTGTGTTGCAGTAGTGCTGTAAAATCTTGAGAAGAATGAGGTATTTATAAACAGCAGAACATGCTAAGGCACCCTGTCTCCTCCCAACCAAGACAATGCCTCCACACCACACAGAACAAAGCTAAACAGTTCCCAGCTCCACTGTGAAGGTATCACCATCTCGGTGTGGCGCTGTGCCTGTGTTGGCCTTGGCATGGTGCCACACTGATATGATATGATCCACACTGGCTGGTTTAGTGCAAAACCCAAGGTATCTCTAGCAAGACTTAAACTCTTATTTGTAGGGAAAAGGGAAAAGAGAGGTTCCCTATCTTACAGTCCTTTGTGAAAAGTTTCTCCTTGCCCAAATACTTAGGGTCTTTAGGAGAAAAGAAACAAACTGACTGACTTCTCCAGTAAATTGGGAAAACACACCCTTTACTGCTGCAGAGGTTCCCAAATGAAGAACAGCTGGATGGCTGCCAGTGAAGCCTTAGTACAGTAGTTGGCTAGGGAACAAGGATGTCCTGGCAACCATGCATTAGCAAGGATGCTGCATAATCTTTAGCAAACTGTTGTGTGCTAAGCCTGAGGGTGGTGGAGGGGAGTGGTCTCTGCCTCCCAGTGATTTACGTAGGAGCTGCTGCAGAGGAACAGGTGATCACTCTCCATGGATGGAGAGAATGGGGTAGTAATGGAGCCTCAGATGTTTAAGGCTAAAGGGCTTAAAAAAAATTGGTAAGTGTACTTACTCTTTCTTGTATCTGCTTGAAGCTACAAAATACAGCAATGGTCTTCACCGTCATGGGATGGACGATCTAAGGATCTAAGGGAAGGTCACACAGACTCCTTTTGAGAAAAACAAAATTAAAGCTTATGAAGGGAAAGGGAGAAAACGTGAGTTATGAAAGGTAATTGCTTTAGACTGCACTGACATCTGTTTGAGCTATTATTTAGTTTTGCAACCTTCAACTCTTCCTTTGTGCAAGTGTGCATCAGTGCATTGGTAGTACAGCACTAGTCGTATGTTTAACATGGGTGCTGGGGGTTTCTCTTGCTCTCCTATGAGCTATATCAAGTGACTTATAGCCTGAGGAAGCAAGATAGGCTCTCTTCATACAACTGCTAAACCCCGTTTTATGACAGCCCACTACCACCTACCTCAGGCTAATGTGTTACAGAAGATGTCACTCTTTAATTCTTTCATACACATAAACTACTGATGGAAGACAACAGGAGTCAGAGCGTTGTCTTAAATAAACTGCAACATACTACTGGTGCCTGCAACCATAAGAACTGAGGCCTTGTAAGTGTGTTCGTTAATTTTGCCTGCTAATGACAACCCAAAAACTACAGCAGCTCTTTGTGAGGTTCACACGAGGTCTGGTGGCTTCCAATACCCTACATATGCATTTAGCTGGAGGTTCCTCTTCCAAACCTTTGTGTGATAGGAACAGTGCCTGTTAAGGGGAAATACCATCACAAGAGACTCTAGTTCACTGGGCAGCAGAATAAACTCTCGGGCAGATCTCATATATTTCACACAGATGGTGTAAGTATTATTTTGTCACATTAGTTAATATTTATGGAATATTTTACATTCTCAGAGGAATCATTACAAAGTTGCTACGGACATTGTGATTGCTATAATTGACAGGAAAAAGATTGTATTCTATTCTCTACATAAATGTTAATATTGTTTTGTTTCTTCTCTTAAGAGTGTTTATGTGCTTTATAAAATTCATTTTGTATTTTTCCTTGTGTGCTCTGATCTCTAGAAACTTTATAATGGTCTTAAACATTGATGTTTGGGGATTTTTTTTTACAGTCTTCTTTTCACACAGACTTCTGTGGAGGGTTTGCTAATGGTATGCACATTTGTTTGAATTAAACCCTTTAATGCTAGGGGAGGAGATCAGTTTAACATGGAATTCAACTGCTGTTGTTTTTTTAAGGAGAAAAGAACTGGTGGATTTAAGAGTGTTTAAGTATATCTGTTTGACTGAACTGTTTCCTCAAGGAAGTATTCATTCAGTCAATGTTCTCAAGGGTTAAGAAAACAGAAACCCATAGTTTTAGTGAGTTGTTGTTATGTACGTTGCCAAGGGAACTGTAGCTGGAATGTTTAAATGTGTTGTTCCTCCCCAAACCCACAGGAGTGGAGCTTGAGTGTCTCGGTGTGCTCTAATCCTTGCAATTAGCTACTATGTGGTGGGGGGCTCACGTGGCTGAATCAGACCAAATACTTGTTAGCTAGTGGCACTAGGTAACATTCCCACCATTCTGGATGGATCATACTCATTAGCTATGTGAACCACAATCTAAAGCAGAAAATGAAGAATATTAAAAGCCTCTCTTAATGCCTCTCCCTGGACACCATGGACTTATTTTAGTAATGCACATTATAGAAATTAATGATCTCCAAGGAACACTCCTTAGGACTTAGGTAAGAGAAATCATGAGGTTAATCGATTGATCTTGACACAGGTCATTAGTATTTATATTGTCTTACCTTGAGTGTAACTTAGGATCACTGGTATATATTTGGAGGAAGTTATATTGAAAATGATTTTCAACAGAGGAAGCAAATTTTTGTCTTTTTTCCATTTTAATGGTTAGTCTCAAGTACTGCCAACAGCTCTGTGTGCAGACAATCTAATCAAACTCCCCTCATTGCCAAATCAATAACTGTAAGAAACATCTATATCTGAATCTATATATCTGTAGAGTTCTACTGTGACTTGGGTCCTTCAGGAAACTGGGAAAAATCACAGGGTCCAAACACTTTTCCAAAACCTTCCAGTGTATCATCACTCTCAAATATTGGTCCTCAGCTGCCACCATGCTTTTTCATGAGAGGCCAGCAGCATCTAGCTGAGCCAAACCTAGCTGAGTGGCACTAAACCCCTGGTTGAATCAGACCTTTTTCAAAGCAGAAACTGATCCACGCTTTGGTTTATGTATTTCGTCTGGTATGCAGTAGCATCTGCATTCAGGGAAATGCTTTTAGTTCTCTATTTGGACTTCCCTGTGTGACTCAACATAAAATTTTTCATACTGTCCTAGATAAATCTTAACATAAGTTGAGCCATTTCTCATTCCAATGGACATGGAAAACAAAGACTATTTCCTGCTTTGCAGCTGCCATTTAAAAGCCCTGTCTTTCTCCTTCCATAGGCTGAGCAATGCTCTTCCAAACCATGTTTTTTAAACAGCTGATCATAAAACAGAATCATAGAATCATTTAGATTGTAAACGCCCTCCAAGATGATCTGGTCCAACCATCCCTCTACCACCACTATCACCCACTAAACCATGTCCCTAAGTACCAAGTCCAACCATTCCTTAAACACCCCTGATGACTCTTACTGCCTTCTATGGCTCCTAAGCAGGACCTGCATCTTGAGCTGTGGCTCCTGAGACAGAATTAAAGTCTGTTTTGTCAGTGCTGAGGCAGATTACAAATGGAATAGAAGTTCTTTGTATATACATCCTACTGTGACATTTCTTTTTTATTATTTTTTTTCAAATTTTTTTTTTTTTTTAGTACTGCCTCAGTATAAAACCGTTGACCAACAGGCTTTCTTTCTGCATCCAGATAAACCAGTATCTTTCAGTATATCCTGGGGTCCCTTCACTCTCCAGTTGTCTAAACTGGGTGTCATCTGAACTGCAGAACAAGGAGGAAGACTGATTCACACTTGTGTCTTTCACAGATCCATGTTCTCAAAACATCCTTCAAGTTCTAACATTCACAAAAAGCAGAAAAACAGACCCATGTGATCAGTGATAGTAAAATCCAGGGGAGAGAATTCTGGTCAGAGGCCAAGGGCCCTATGTCCGCTCTGGTCAGAACAAGCTGGCAGTGCTGCAGCTACCTTGGGCATTCTGACAGCTCACGTTTCCCAGCCTCAGTGTTGGCATCATTTGCGTGAGACTTCCTGATGAGCATGATGGTTTGAAATAGAACAAAGAAATAAAGGCCAGATCCTGATCCATTGTTTCTGTGTCTCTTTTACTCCACGTCTTTTGATGCTGTGAGGCAAAAAAGGGGATTTCAAGAAACATTCTTATTTATTTATTTATTTATTTATTTATTTATTTATTTATTTATTCTCTTACCTACATTTGTGCTTCACGAAGCCTCCACATGGTTTATTTTGACTAGGCGTTTCTGCACACTTCTGAAAGCACAGCTTAAGGCTGGACTGAGGTGCATTGGCAGGAGCCAAACATGGCTTGCCTGCACTCTGCTTGGCTCAGGTTTGTACTTCATCGCTCAGATTTATCTGCGTTTTTGTTTAAAATAGTCCTTTATCAGTTTCCTTAGATAGCGAAAGTCTTCTAAACAGAATTCACAACAAAAACTCTGATATGAGCTCAGTCTCCTATGTAAAAGGCAACCTCTAAAATGTGGAGGGAAACTGTAACCAAAGCTCTGCACTCAGAAGAGTTAATCCTGCAATGGGTGCTAAACTCCAGAGCCCTAACAGTGCATGGGGCGCGCCTTATGTTTTTTTTGTTTATTGCCATTAGCAGCCACAAGGTATTGGATGAGCAAAAATCTGCCTTTTTCCTTTTATTAGATGCAGGAAACTCTTTTGTTTTGGCAATGCTTCTATTTGTCATTCACAAAGTTTGTTTTTCTCTTGAGTTTTTTGGGAGCTTTTTATTTCCTGTCAGAGTGTGGAGGAGAAAGCTGTTCTCGTCTGTAAGTTATGCGCCCCTTACAGTGCCCCTTAGTTACACAGCACAAGGAAAAGAGAAACAGAATCCATGGCATCGTGCAGAAATGCTGCACTATATGGTTTGCCCTGGTTAAACATTCCCAGAAAGGGAATAATACAACACTGTGGAGCTCTTGAATGTCTTTTGACCATTGTGCTGCAGAGGATGCAGGCGTTCAGGGTTAAACTGAAAGAGCGTTGGATTCTGGGCAAATTTGATTTCAGATCTGAGCACCACAGAATACAATTATTTCCCATTTGTAACAGTACAACAGTGTCTTCTCCATACCTGAAAGAGATGTCATCTGTAGCCTAGAAAAGCGATAGATACTCAGCTGCCACAAGAGAGCTTCAGTTTGGTTTAGCTGTGTGCCCCAAACATTCCCCACTTTTCTTAATCTTTGTCAAAACAACCTGATGTATGCCTGCAAAATAATGCTGGAAGTTTTGCATGTACAGTTTTGTTTTGTTTGTCTTTCTGTAGTACACAATTCTGTCATTTTCCCTTTGTGCTCCAGATACTCAGTGAGATGTCAACCGGAAAGAAAAAAAAACAAACAAACAATAATTTAATCACACTTTGCAGAACCTGTAAGAGGAAAGGTTTGCATTTTTGGCTCAAGTTTGGGATGGCCTCACTTTGTTCTCAGGACCCATCTTTAATTCACTTTATCTTCCTCTAAAATGTGTTAGTGAGGGAAGATGAGCATTGAATCTAGTCAGCTCCTTACAGCTGCAGGGGTTTTCTGAATTACACCTCAGTACATTCAGAGCTGGTGGTCCCTAATCTAACAACAGAATGGATCAAACCACTGGATCAAAATAGCAGCATACATGAAATTTGAAAGTGCATCTGCATTTTATGACTTGTGTCAGCTGCTTTTTCTTTGCTGGCAGTATTTGAATCTTTCTTGTTCCTATGCATATGCTTTAACGCCTCACCTTCAAGATCAAACACTTTATCTGCTTATATTTATGCTTCTCCGTAAAGTATCATGAAGTATTTAAAGTTGCAAGGACCTTTCAAACTAACATGTTTATCACAGACAAAGTCCACACAAAATGCAGGATGGCAGATCACATTTTGGCTATGCATTAAATCATCTGCAACTGGGAGACAACAGGATTTTAACAGCGTAAACAAGAAAAAAAATAAACATTGAGAGCACACATTGCTGTTAACACAGTAGCAGAGAATATGTTTCTACAGGAAAGTGAGCATTGGTTAAGAGAAAAGCCCTTTTCTGATTTGTAAGTAATCTTACTGTAAACTAAGAATTATGGTTTATCTGCTGTTCTGCCAATTAATAACTTATTTTCTGTTATGTTCAATTAATGAGTTATTGGAAATACAATGAATCAAACCTTTCAGCACACTCAGCTGTTGGGGACGGGGGTATACATCCTCCTTTTCTGCAGCTATGTAGAGCAACAACAACAACCGAGCCCACGGCCTTTGGTTAGCCTCTGCATTTTTACACTAGGATTTGTTCGGTTGACATAAAATGGTAGCTCAGGCATTCCGAGCCATCACTACAGGGGGCCTCTGCAGGGGAAAACACAGCCCCTAAACATGCTCTGCAGAGCCCCCCTAACCAGGTTCAAAGAATGCAGCTTTAACCACCGCTCGGAAGAAATCCCCACCAACTTTTACAGAGGCCACCCTCTGCTCACAAAACCTAGTCCCTTCCCTGCAGGCATTTGGGATCCTTTGAAATGGAAAATTTATGCTGTACTGAAATAATTCATACTATAATAAACAACCAGTGCCATCACTCTGCTGGTATTCGGAGTGCAATTAAACCTGAACCTCATGTGAGTACAGCATTTGGGGTGGGGAGGTGGTGGGAAGGGGGGTACGGGCAGCTCACCCCCAAGCATTTTTTCCTACGGGAGCAGGTTTACTGCTTTCCCTCCCCTCCATCTCCTTTCAATGAAACCCCTTTCCCCCTCCCCACATTTACACGGGGCACGGGGGCTTGTGGGTGATTATATAACTTATAGGTCAATTTGTTGTTTGGGCAGAAGTGCCGCAAGAATGTGGTATGTTGGCCGAAGCTGTTTGTTTGCTTAAGTTCTCAGAGTTCAATGAGGTCATTTTCTCATCTTCCCTGTGTTTTCTGTATTTTCCACAGACCTGCCAGCCTCAAACAACACCCTCTTTCTTCGCATTAGAAATGGAAACACGTCCTCTGCAGGAATTTTCCACTTAATAGCTCCTGCTTTCCTACCAGGGGCCTCAGTGCACCACCACTGCAATGCTGTATTTCTTTCCACTGCAGTTTGACATTTTGCAGCCAGAACAACGAGCGGCATTCACTCCATCCTGATTTTTGAAAAACATATCTCTATAGGCACACAGAGAGCACCCAGTGCAGTAATCACTGGGGGAAAATGGCAAAGGTATTTAAACATCATTACAGGTCACCAAGGATGTGACATTGTCTCAGAATACTGATCTGTTACACAGACTCTTTTCCTTACCCCCCACTCCTCCCCCCTACAACCCTTTCACATACACACACACACACACCAAAGCCTCTGCCCTGCTCTCCCATTGCGAGCCAGGCTCACGTTCTACACTTGATTGTAATTGTTTTCCTTTGTGAATTATTTCCTCTGCATAATATTTGCAAACTGTATACCAGGTCCTGATATCGTGATGAGCAGAAATGCAGATTGCAGCTAATCTCAGCAGTAAACAAGGAGGCTGCTTTAAAATGCGCTGAGTGACCTGTCAGAAAGCAGAAGCATTTGCAAACCGTTTACTGCTGAGATGCAATGATGTGGTCTGAAATGCAGCAGCCTGAAGATTGGAGCAAAATGGGATCTCAGAGGCTCGGTCAAGCACAACCTGAAATGTTTTCTTTTTCTCATTATTATTATTTTAAAGCTAGAGCTTTATTATAAATTATTAAGAGCTAATTTCCAAAAATCCCTTTGCTGTGTCTGGGAACTATTTTTATATTCCTTTACAGGAAGATAAATGCATGAAGGTAAACATTGTTTATTGGTAGAGAGAAGGTTTCCCCTGTCTGCACAGTGGTAGAGTCTCAGACAGCAAGGTCCCAGTAGGTCAGACTGGCACACTGAATTGCGTATCAAATGAAAGTGGTATTCAGGAGAAAGGGTGGAAAGAGGAAGAGGGGTGTTAGTAAGGAGGTTGTTCAAGCCAGGAGGGTGGGCCACAGAAAAACAACAAGGAAAAAAATAGGATTGATGATTTGCAGGACACCTAGGGTATTTCTTTCAGGGGGTATTACTTCCACTTTTAACCAGGAACAAGAGCTGGTAGAAAAAAAAGCGGCAGGAGCTGACAGCTTTGTGCTGATCAAAGGGACATAGCATTGAATGCCTGCCTTTGCTAGCTATTTATTAGAAAGAGAGAGGGCTCCTTTGCCATTCTACTTGGGAGAGAAGGGATTAAAGATCAAAAAAAGAAAGGAACTGGCCTGACTTCTTTGTTCAGAAAATATTTCTCTCTTTTTTTTTCCTTTGTGTGTGTGTGCGCTATGCTGTCCACTATAAGAGAAAAACACCCTTTCTTTTCATGGTGTTGCTGCCTTTATTTTCTCAATGAGCAAAATTTCTGGTGATGAACATTTCCAGCAGCACCTTTTTTTTTTTTTTTTTTTTTTTTTTAATGTAAAGAAGGCCCCTTTTGGGAAACTTAGTTAACTGTCTTTTAGCCTGATTAACCTAGGAAATAAAGTTTAAATGCACTGCTGGGATTCTATTAGGAGCCTCACTTCACACAGATAACAGCAAAAGGTGTTAAAATGCACTTCACTGGTGCAAGTGATCTCATGTTGTAAAAATGATTATCCCCGGCAGAACAGGGAAGGATTAAGGGGCCATGTCTACATCTGGGAAACTCTGTAAGTGTTTTATTAGCATTAATACATGTATTGATCCCCCCCTCCCCACAAACACACACACACAAAAAAAAAAAATTAAAAAAAAAGCCTGTCATGATGGTGGCAAATGGCATGGTGCATTAAACCTATTTGTAAGTCAGTGAAATGTGATCATTTTTATTCCTAGAATTGCAATAAAGCTGTTAAGCAGTTTCAGTAAAATTGGGAAATGCCTACTTTTATGATTTTGGATCATCGTGGATTACCTGTCGTGTACAAAGAAGGAGTGTTACCTAAATAAGACTCTCTCATTCCAGAGCCTTTGAAGAAGTGTGGGGTAAATTTGGTGTTCTAGCTCTAAATCAATTGAACTACACTTCACGTGAGTCTGATCAGAGAGACCCAACTCCTCTTTTATATCCTCCAGACATTTCTGTTACATAGACCAGGAATAGTTGCTGCTTCCTAGTGCAAGCACGAGTGAGACTAGACAACTGTGCAAGCGTGGTTGAGGTAGACACTGATAAAAGTAAATGCTGTTAACCAGACAAGTGAATAACTCAGCAGCTGAACAGAACAGAACAGACAGAGTAGTTGGAAGGGACCTACAAAGATCACCTAGTCCAACTGCCTCGCCACTGCAGGGCTGACCAGAAGTTAAAGCATGTTATTGAGGGCATTATCCAAATGTTTCTTGCACATGACAAGCATGGGCTATCAACTGCCTTTCTAGGAAGCCTGTTGTGGTGTTTGACCACCCTCAGGGTAAAGAAATTTTCCTGATGTCCAGGCTGAACCCTGAAACAGCTTTGTGCAGTGCCATTACATTCTGTTGAACTTAGTTGAATACTAAATTATGTTTCAGCTTGGGAGCAACCACAAGTATCAAAATGAAACACAGACAAATATGCATGATTTTAAAGCAAGGCTTTTTATACTCTCTACTCCCAAAGTTAGGCTAGAAAATCAAATACAAAGTGAAAATCATCAGTGTCCTTTTTGATCTACAGCCTTGAGCACTACCCAAACAAATTGAAGTCCTTCAGTGGAAATTAGGAATGCAAATCTTGAAAAAAAAAATGTTCTCCCATCTGTGCTGTAGTCTTCTTTCAACGAGGCTATGTTCATTGACAATCGCCATACTAGCATAGCATACAAGACAGTCTTAGTAAAAACTACTTTAGCACCATGATAGATGTTATAGTGAGACAAATTATTGACTTTATTGCTAAAAATATTGTAGTTACACATGTTCAAATCTTGTCAAGCAGTTGCCTCTTTCATTCCTGTATTAAAGATTTCTTTCAGTGGATATTTGGAATATTGTATGTCTATCACCACAGCAGTGGCTTTTGTTATTTTGCTCATCAAAATGTCACCTGTCTATCAAGAAATCTAGGATAAGTAGGAGTGGGAAACTTCGTTGAGTCATGCACAGGCTCTTTTTCTGCCAACAGATGTATTACAAGAGGCACTTACATTGATGTGGAAATGTGGAATAGCAACAGAAGTCAGCTTTCCTGACTGCAAAATTAAAGGAATTAACAGTTGCCTCAAAAGGACATTTCAGGAATTGCTCCAGAACATTAAGGAGAACTGGGAGGACTATTAAACCAATCCATCCCTGACAATACAGGATTGTTCCTATTGCAACAAGTATTTGCAAAGTACTTCAAAGATGAAGAGGACTGAAAGTGTTAAGCATTTTAAGTCCTATAGCATTTTGAGCCTTCTTAGCACTTGGTAGCCCTAAAAGCCTGAAGAAAAACTTAGCTGAGGGTTTAGTAAGTAGCCAGGTGACAAAAGAGACAGGAAATAGGGATGCTAGATAAGTGGAAAGCAAATTCTAAACAGGGAAGCAAAGATGTAATTGAAAAGCCAAGCCTACAAAAATATGGTGAGGTTTTCAGAAATGACACCATTATGACAAATGATCAACACTGTTTCAAATATACTGTATTTCTCCACCCATCCCTGAGTAGATGTTAAGTACCCTTCACCGCCTTGGAGTCAGATTTCATGCCAAAATGTCTGTGTTACTAGTTTTGCAAGTGCTACCACTAATTGAAACCACATAATGTTGCAGTTCTGAAATAAGGCAGGCAGGGCATCCCTGCTGAAAAGCTACCCAGCAGGACAAACCCTTTGTTCTCTTTTAAAATGAACTAATTCAAGGGAAATGTTGTCTAAATCATTATAACTAAATGTATGCAGAATTTCCTCCATACCATCCCCCCACCTATAATTTTCCTTGTTAGCTATCAAAGGACTTCACTTCTCTTGTAAACTGCAAAAATGCTTTAATATGCACACTTGTCATTTCTAGGTATATAAATTTTACTTTTGCAGGGATCTTACATGGCACATGTTGTGATCACCTGTGGGTAAGGTGGTTAATTAGAAGAGTCCAAGTCCTGTTTCATTTCATTTATACCAGAGTAATTTAAACTAGGAAAATGATCACAGCCACACTCAGTAATTTAACTCCCTCCTTTCAGGCTGTTTTAGTAATTATATTTTCACGGAATGTGTTCAGGAAGCTTTTACACTGCTTGTTTTCTTCAATCAAGTAGGCTCGCTCCCTTCCCACCTCCCTTCCACCCTGTCTGTTTGTCTTTCTGAGTAGTGTTAGCTTCATGCCTTTGAGAAACAGAAAGATGCAGCTGTCATTATCTTGTTGATTATAAAATCTATAACAGGCAGAAAGAGTTAGGAAGGGGGGGGGCGGGGGAGTTGTATGATTTTTATTGAGAAAAGAGGCTGTACCCTCATCTTTCCAGCAGTACTTCCATTTGACCTGAAAGGAAAGGGTAACAGACAGACATCTATTATCAGGGCTTGGATGTCCAAGTGGATCAGAGCAATGTGTATGCATAAACATCACTTGACACCCGTTTTGGAAACCTCAAACACCATCCTCAACTCATGATGGAAAATAACATATCATATAGTTTCATTCTAAGCTTTCTCATGGTTAATAGCAATCATTTAGCTACATACATGACCAGTAGAATGGGTAATGGGCTGTGGCCCAGACCTGAAGTGTCCCAGTCAAAGTACGTTCCTGGTCACGGTGGATGGAAAAACTGATGATAGCATGTATCTGGTAACTTGCAAATAACCTGCTCATTTGTAGCTTCATAGCGAAGGCCTTGCCCACTGTGTGTCCTTTTAAAATCTGTCCTTTTGGACCCTGACTTCAAGATTTAGGAGGACTTTATTGGATGGAACGACTTACAGAACTGTATTTTTGTTTTCTGTCTAAACAGACACTAGGAAAAACATGTTTGTAGTAATATCAGGATTCCCGGAATAGATTGTACAGTTTTTCAGTTGAAATTGCAAAGTATTAGACAAATAGGTAAGCACTTCCTTTTGAGTATTCTAAAATGTCTGTCCTTTACTGATGATATTAATATTTCCGGTTAACCATGTTCTCATCATGCATGCATTAGTTAAAAATCAATTAAATAAAATTCTGCATATTTCTGTATGTCTCCTACAGATTACACACCAAAAAAAAATTAAACTTTTAACATTTATTGTTGTTGGAAAATATTTTTGTATGCGTGTTTTCTTGACTAAAAATTCTTATTTAATATGCCAAATAACTTGGTACTTATGAAAAATTCTTTCCTGAATATTGGTTATCTCCTTTGTGGGGAAACACAAATCTCAACAGTGACATCACTTGTAATTTAGACAGCTGGTGGCGATCTAATTATTTATTTTCTTGAGTCCATGGCCTTTGGAGACACAAATTTCCAGTCACTGATTAGTCTCCAAGTAGTGGGAAACCTTTGTGAAATGTGGGACTTTGGAGGAGGCGGGAGGGATTTTCTTTAAAACAAGAAAAATGTCTGTGGATTTTGTTTGAAGCTACAATGTGTGATTAATGATTCTCTATTCATTGGAAAACTGTAAATCTCATTAAGTTAAATGAAAGTACACCAGTGTAAAATGCAGCCTAACTGAAAAAAAGAATTAGGCTTAGGAAATCCAAGAATCAACCTTTTTTTCTGGGCAGTGAAAACCAGTGTGTACTGTAGAGGTATTAATCTCAAATTTCAAGGAAGAAGCCAGATATTTTGTTACTTTCTCTGTGCTATACAAAGGACAGGTCCTGAGCTTTTCCAAGGGTTGCACATTGCTTCTCTGGGCTAATGGGTGAGTTATCAAAATGCAAGATTTATGACAGCTGTCAAGGAATTAATGAACAGAATTATGAAGGCTGAGGAAGTCTTTGCAAATCCCCAAAATAGAAAGAAATCTCTGCTTGAATCATGTTTGTAGTGAATTGGTATGGCATCTGCTGCTATGAGTCTAAAAGCAGAATGAATAGACAAAGAGGTTCAGATGCACAAGCTATGCTTAATCACCAGATAGTAACAAATAGGAACTCCTCAACAACCCTCTGTGAAATCAGGCTCAAATTAGCTACACATTCAAGTTTTAGAGCAACAATTTCCTCACTTCTATTTATGGGAAAACTGTAGTATTTATACCAGCCACAGAACTTCCTGCATCACATGACATGGATGATTTTCTAATTGACTCACCCTCTATATTGCTTCATGCATGGTCCCTTTGGAGCTTTTTTTTTACTGTCAAACTCAATGAAGACAATGTAAAGCACTTCTCAAGGGCACCTCCTGGCTAACTTTTGGAAGTGAAGAACAGAAAAATTAGCAGAACATTTCCTGATGCCCAAAATAAGAGTTTTGACTTTGAGACTTCATGTATTAACCTGAGATATATCTAACTGCTTACTGTGCTTTCACAGTAAGCAGTGACAGAAGAGCTGCACAAAAGTTTGATTTTTACATAGTATTTTTAATTCTGAAATTATCCCAGTAGACATAGGCAAGTAATGTGTGTTGACAGAAGCTGTTAAGTGTGCTTACTGGATAAGCAGAATAGAGCAGTCATGTTGTGGGTAATGGTAATTTACATAAAGCTCCACACAATGAGAACTTGTTTGAATGGGAGAGTAGTTAAAACTTGGCCAGGGACTCAAAGGGTATCAGCATGTCCCTCATTTTTTTCTCTTCCCTTCTTTCCTCCCTCACCAAAAATCTTTAGATCTTAAACTGAGTGAGTAGCAACCTGAATTATGCTTTTCATCTGCTCCTTGACATGCCTTTTTCTCATTCAACCAGGCATAAAATAGTGCACTTGGCTGCATAAAGGGTGAAATGTTGCAGGAGTAGATTTCAAAGGCATTAGATGCCTAAACGTGTAGTTAGGAGTGCAGCAGGAATTATCAAAGGTGAAGACAGAAGGTAGTCAATGGGAATTAGGAGCCCTCCTGCTTTTTTAGCTGCCCACATGACTTCAAAGAAACACAACCTAAAACATCCTCTTGAGGATCACTGGCCCAACAGCCAGTCCTACAGGAGCTGGGCTGAATTGTTTCAGTTAAATTGAAACTAGAATAGTAATTGGAAGGAGTAGATCTACTTCAGAAGAGGTATTGGGCCCATTGGAGTTTACATTGTTTACTGCAGAACAAGATGGATCTCTGGCACTCGTGGTAGAAGCCCTCAAGTACACCTCAGCAAGGTTGCCAATGAGGTCCCCAGTTAATGTGATAGTGATGCATATTTAAATCTAGGTATTAATAAAAATGAAGTTAGGCTCAAAACAAAACAAAACAAAACAAAACCTCAGACCAGCAACAATTAGTCTATTAATTCAAATAATGCTCTGTGAGTTGCTGTCTGAACTATCTCTGCTGAATAGTTTGAGGTTAATTAACACTATGATATGGGTCTCTTCTGATAAAGCTATTCAATTTTGGATGGAGCTCTACAGCAGCCACTGAGAAAAAAAGCATTTGGACACTTACCCAGGGTGTGGAGCAGCTATGTGCCTGTCTCCTTATCAGCATAAACACCAATAGTCGGTCATCTGACAGAGTCCTGACCATAGGGCCTGCAGCTCAGAATCACACATAGGCTCAGGGTTAGAAGTTTCTCTGAAAGTAAAAGGCTCAAATGAAGTTCTCTTACAGCATGGGTGAGTGATCTGGACATTTTTTTTTTTTTTTTTCACTGCTGGGAAAGAAGGGAACTTTTTCCAATTTCTTGCATGTATAAATCATGCCTGCTCTCATTTCCAGTATTCATATTTAAACAAACACAAACATAATACAAATTGATGCCTGGAAGGGAAAGAATATGTTTTTTAGATGACTGAGTGAAAGCAAATGTCAGTTTGGGGTCAACTGAAACATTTAATTCCACCCCAAATCAATTGTTCACACAAGTCTAAACACAAGGTGCTAGAACCACGCCATAAAAGCTATTGCCAGGAGCAGAGCTGTTTCTGAGTTACCGTCCATGCTCTGAGGCTGCCTGGAAAGCTGGTGTATGGCCACTAGAGGAGAAATAGGTATACGTTCAATTGACAAATATGAAAAATGTAGTATCCTTTTGCCCTTTTTCTCTTCCTCTCCCATATCTGCTGCAGGTGGCTTCTCCATCATGTGCAGTCCCACCCTCTTTCTCTGCTTTGAGCTACAATTAGTACATATTTTCATAATAAAAATAAGCCTCTCCCTCTGTCCTCCCAGCTGTGCTTCCCACCCAAATTCCCAATATGAATCAAGAAAAGTAGATAACGTTTAAAATAACAAAAAATTGTCTTTGTTCCCTCTCCAGCCCTGTCTTTTCTTTCCACCCATCACCTCAGCTTCACTGAAATATTTCCTGGAGGGCTCCAGAGTTTCTGCTGAGTTGAAGGCGCCTCATCCATCCCACTTCTGCTTCAGTGTTTTGAGAGCAACACATCACCACAGCACCAGGCAGAGATGTCAGGAGTCTCTGTCACACTTGTTTAAGACAGTCAGAAGAAACAGACATAAAAGGACCAGGCAAGCTAGAAGGAGACCTAATGGGAACACAGAAGGGTGAAGGTCACACTTATCTTCGTGAATCTACAGGGTTTTACACCACAGAGCTCAGCTTGCCAACAAACAGGCCATTGCAGGAGCACTCTGGCTGTGAACACAGAGAGCAAGAACATGCCAGCTGAGCAGATTTGCATATATGGTTCTAGAAGGATTGAAAAATGCATGCCAAGGAGAGTACCCACAGAGGAGACCTGCCACTATTCCAACAGAAGATTACAGACTTTCAATAGGTTCACACGGCATGCCCAGCAGCCCTTCCCTGCTATGGAAGTATGTAGTCTGGCTAGAAATATCACACCACTTCTTCCATGACGCAAAAGATAGCTGCATTCAACATCTCTCTCTGTGCCTCAGAAAAGTTCCTCTGGAACACAACTCCTACTGAACACCTTAAGACACTCCAGGATGAGCTTCTTTGTATTTACAGGTTATCAAAATAAATGCCAGAAGCATCAAATAATGTATGCTTCCCAAGGGAGGTTTCTGTTCAGTTTCTTTTCAACATTGCCTGCTTTCCTAATCTAACACTATGGTATCACCACTTGAAGTCTGACTGAGGCTTTTTCAAACCAAAGCCTGCTTCCTGCTTCTCTGCTTTCAGCCTCTGAGCTATTAATCAGCCTTCATCTCACTGCCTTGCTTCCCTTGGCCTTTAATGGTAACTGGGGTGGCTAACCCAAAGACAAATGGTGTTTTAGCCGTGTTAGTTGTGAGGTCCAAAACTGGACTCACCTGAACACTTCTCTACAAAACTTTACCCACAATGAAAAACACTGAGGATGTTCTCATTTCAAGTGACTGTCAACCAGCAACAACCATGACCTGCAAAAAGTTCTAAGGGTACCCATTGCTTTAAACAAGCTTGGCAGACTGATGCAGAAAAGACATATTTTGAGCTCATCTAACCACGAGGATTGCATCAATAAGCACAAGGCCATGGACATTGGCTCACTTTGCTGCTGGCTGAAAAGGCAAATTATGAACAAAATTGTTTCATATGGAGCTCCCTTTTCCCGGTGTCTTACCTCGGCACACAGAGTTTAAGGGCAGGCTGATAAACCTTCCCATGGGCAAAGTGTGGGCCCAGCTAGCAGAGCAGTGCCTGCCCTGACCTCTGCCAAGTGCTCTGAGCCCTCAGGATGAGCACCCAAGGCACAGGGCAAGCTCACAGCCATGGGCCACATGCCGAAAGGGGACCCAGAGTCCTTGGGGTGGGTGCCTGCCTGCCTTGCTCTACCTACTACATGTGCCCGAGTATGGGCAGGCAGGTGCATCAGCATTTCCTTTATTAAAAATCAGAACCTAGGTCAAAATGCTATTTTGTCAATAGGAAGTATTCAGCTCTGTTCTTACCATTAATTACTGATATTCCTAAGGGTGTTACCTAGCGGGCCAGAGAGGACTCATAAAGGATACATGGCTATCCTAGCACATCTGTCATTATTGGCATAAGCATAACCTATTTTCATTGCTTTGTGGGTACTGTGTATAGTTTATATTTATTGTTAAGGCTTGTGCTGCCTGTAGAGATGAGGGTAGGTAAGTTTGCCATAGGAAGGAACCACCTCTGTATGGTGAACAATTCCTCATCCTGGTTTTCCATTGCTTGATCTCACAACCTGTCCACCATCTTAGATGCCTTGACATCTACCAAAGAGCTCATTAGAGCAAAGACAGTATGATCTTAAAAAAAAGAGTAGCAGATGGCAGCATTGCTAGGGATGAGTGTTTCTTGAGTACTCCTGGGTACTCCAGGAGGGCAAATCTTGGAATACACTTCTTACCTTGAGAGCTCAGCCTCCTTCTCCAGCAGCCATCAGTGGTGGTGGTCTTGCAGCTCATGATGGAGAACAACACGGAGGCATCTTCCCTGGTAGAGCTCTCCCTGAATCAGATCACATCTGGTGTCAGAGCCTACCACCATGGACTTAGGTTTCTATCTAAAAACTCTGCATTTTATCTGCTTATTAATAGACAATAAAACCTTAACCCTCAGCATGGTGTTTCATGTTTTTTGTTTGTTTGTTTGTTTCCTTCATTCCCAGTACAGATTAAAACAGGCTTTTAACATTCCTAAAATACAGGCTGTCTTACCAGGCCCTCCATCCCTGGAGGACGAGCTGTCTTTGGGACATCACCTGCCTTTCAGCTTGAGTTAGTCCCTGCCCTGGCTGTGCAGGGCAGGCAGCTTGGAGGCAGCGCTAATGAGCCAAACAGCAGCTGAGAGCAGGGGGCAGCTTGGCAAGCGGCGTGTGGCCAACAAGACAGGATTGAAGAGAGAGGAGGAAGGGACTGTGGCTCTGTATAGCAGTGCAGATAACATACGCTCAGAGCCAGCCCTGGATGGCACAAAACGTCTGGACTAAGACAGTTCTTAGATCTTTTATTGCAGCCAATATTCTGTAATATTTCCACACCAGACAAATCTTGTTTTCCAACAGCTCTTTTTGAAGGAAACCCTATCCTGATCATCCTATATCAGGCACAAGATGATGGCCTCAAATTAGGATAAGCATCAACACAAACTATCTTCACCCTAATCTTGACACTGTGAAGAACCATTAGTGTTGGGAGTGACACAGCAAAGGACATGAGAAATCCTAAGGTTCAACATAGTTGGTTAGTATCTCTTGGGAGTGGGTATCTACGAGTACTACTGCCTTTCTACCTGCCTTCAGGCATGTAGGAGTGCAAAGACTTCAGTAAAATTTTTGTTATTCCTGTAGACACCAGAAGAGATCTGTACACTGAAATCATCATGAAGAAATTCACACTTGCTTATGCCATATTTGTACTTGATAAGACTGCTCAGAGATGATACCTTTTCTTTCTTAAGAGTTTGCTTGCATAAAACTAATTCTAGGTTCGGGTTGTACCTTGGGAAGATGGTGCAAAGTAGTAGATTTTTTCTTTCTATTTCATTGATATTTCTTTTATTTGGACAATGCTGAAAACATGCTAGGTGTTTGTTGTACAAGCATGCCCAGATTAAAAACAACAACAATAAATAAATAAAAAACGTTATATTGAATCATTTACAGAGAACAGGTCGGTGCAGACTTTCTGCTGGGGTAATCACATGGGGAGAAAGGATTAATGTCTCTGCATTATTAAGCTTTGGTGCGCTTGTCATAACCTTCTACCAGCTTTTGCATTTGCTGACTAAAACCTGGCTACCAGATGGCATTATTTGGCTTTGCCTATGCTTCTGAGACACCCTAGCATCATCCTGTATTGTATCCAGAACCCCTTGGTGTGTTGTTATACAGTAAGAAGAGTGAGTCTGGCACCTTTCATTAGCAAACCATGCAATAAATAGCATGAGATCCACAGGAACAAGCTGATGCTGTTTAGATGCTCATTTAAGTCTAGCATTTTTCTGACCAATCTTCTCTGGATTTTAATTTATACAATTATTTCGCATGTCTATTTTAGTTTCTGATTATTTTTTTTCTTTTTACCTTCCTGCACCAGGAAAAGCAGGCATAAAAGCTTCAATCATCTAATTTCTCTCCCATTAGTTTTCTGTTTTTGTAATTCTAATGCCAGTATTGATTGAAGTTAACCCTTAAATTTGCTGGTATAAATTGAAAGTAAACTGGCCCTGATATATATCCCATCATCTTCCAGGTATTTATTTCCTGCAATGTTTTTTGGTCCTCTGCCTCACTCCAGTGATACCTGTCAATATTTTTTGGCCTTTTCCACACATTATACAAAAATGTTCAGCAAAACTAATTTTTGAAAACAGAATTTTCCTCTTATTAAGACTTCATGAAGCAAATCATGAGGTTGAGAATTCGTGGTATTTCATAATCAGTTAAGCAATCATCCCTGCGTACTACTGATAGCGACATTTTCGTTCTATTTATATTCTTCCTATGTTCTCTATTCTGCTAAGTCTGAGGCAACCCTTTATAGCACTGACTGCTGTTGTGAGCTCTGCCTTCCATCTCCCAGCTAGCCGAAGTACCTATGGCAGTCTACACAGTTGTTTTTAGCAGTTCTGGACAACGATCACACCTATGAAAAGCTCCAGAACATCTTTTAAAACTGGAGGCTAGCAAGCCCTTAGCCATGAGGTTTCATTAGTGAAGACTGGAATAAAAATCTGTTGGTGCAAAAAGTTTAGCCCTTCAGCCTCAGTTCTGTTGAGGAAACCACTACAGGGCCTGCAAGGTATCTGACTCAGTGCAAAAGTGCCTGATGGACACCTTTGGACCTGGTGTTCACCATGGGCTCAGACCAGGCAATGAACCCTGAGCTGCTCCTGGCTGTGGCCCTGCTGCCTGGCCCTGGGCTGCTGCCTCTCCAGCTCTTCTCACAGAGGTCGCTCCTTTGGAGCCAGACCAGGACTTTTGCAAATATTGGCTGTGCTGACAAAGTGTGTGCATGGGGCATGGGCTGTGCATTAAGAAAATCCCTCAGCAGGATCTGTTTATTGGTATTTCATGACTGCTTGTTATTACCTAATATTAATGGTGTAAAAATAAAATGAATGGTCATTTGCCTGTGTATGTGAGGGAAAACCTTGACATCTTGCTGCCATGGGTTGTGCTGCCTCTTGCAGTAAACCTCTTCAGACAGGGTTTGGTGCAAACTACAGAGCCTGTGCACTTCCACACACATTTGCCTCCAGACTCAATTCTGCTTTCTGTAGCTAAAGCTCAAGGTCCTGGTTACAAAATTTTGAGGCTCCACAGTTGGCAGTTCCAGGGAGCTGCCATTTGGCACCTCCTCCCAGTAATGTCATTTGCTCTGTCAGGCTTGCAAGGTCCTGCAGTTAAAATGCACACAGCCATCCCAAGATGAGGCAGGGAACACAGTGAGTATCTATAGCCATTGTATTTTCATAAAGCAATTTTTTGCTCATTTAGGTAAATAATGTACCTAAGCAAAATAAATCTCTGCAGTTCTTCATATGAAGCCATATTTGTCACCTACTTTTGAATTCTTCTAGTGATATTAGAGAAATCCAACCACACGAAGAGTAGGAATAAACTCATTGAGTTGGTCACATGTTCTCAGTATCTCTGTAGGACTGGGTCCTGCTACAAAGACATAGTCTGTGCTTGAACATTTGCTTTTTTTTCTCTCTCTATAGACCAAGGTGGAGCACATGACAAAGGTATATACACTCCTGAAATATTCCACAGGACAGAGCCATTTCTTGTGAGGAGAAGACACAGATGTTGTCTTCTTTCTTTCTCTGTTAAAAGTTAATTCATTGCTGCCTTCTTTCTTTCTTCCCAGTGAATGTATAAAAAATTGTCCATCTGTTGCACTTCCTCCGTAATTTAGACCAACTTCTTACTGACACAATGTATGAATATCCCAATGATAAATAAGATATGTGTTGATGCATAAGAGGCTTCCTGCAGCTTTCATTTGTTATTGTCTATGCATGTCTGCAGTTAGAGCACCGACAGCTGCAGATAGATTTGCTTCATCTCTTGTCCTGCTTGCAGGGCAGTGTTTTAGGCAGCAACAGAGCCTGGTGGGAAGCTGAAAACCACAGCTGAAACCAACAGACACATTTGTTGCTGCTGAAGAACCTGTGCTAGAGAAATGGCTCCTTGGTTGCATTACTCTCTGTGTAGCAGAGGACAGGTTTGCATTTGTTTACAGAACTTACACATTTGCAGAGTTAGTATCAATAAATAAGTCCGCCGCGTAGGATCTTTCAGGAAACCATCACAGCCTTAGCTGTATTCTCTGAAATCAACCAGCTTAGCAGTGACCTGATGAGACACTGTTGCCACAAGCAGGGAGAAATCTGTGTGGTCAGACACTGGGCTGGACCCATATGTGCTGCAGACGTGGGTGCAGCAGCCCTTGCTCTTTGCCCCTCTTTAGAAGCCTCTGTGGGGCCTTTGAGTCCTGTTACATCAATGCCAGTGGTAGCGTCTCATGGTGCTGTCTTTGCAACACAGCTCTCTTTAGCAATGCAAAAGCCTGCTTTGCTGAAAACACACACACAAACCCCTCATTTGGAGCTGCATAGAAGGGCTGAGAAAATCTTCTCTTGGTGAACATTGAGGGGGGTTACCATTGACATTAGTGGGGCCACCTTCCCACCCCTTGTTCAAGCAAGACTGAAAACACTGTGGTCGGCTGACTGGAGGAAATTGTGCAAGAATTACAACCACCAGGATAGAAACACAGTAGGCTGTGATGTAAATCTTGGGTGTAACAGGGGATCAATGAGTGTCAATGCAGTTTTATGAGCATACATTTATTTATTGATGCCATCACTTCGAGGCAGAGCTTACATGTCCTAGGGAAGTGCTGCAAAGCTCCCACACCTCATTATATAGATGCATGTAAATCTGCCACGTGTCGTAAATGAACTCAGAAAGATTTATTTTGGATGTTGCCTTTCTAAGCTCTTCTAATGTTAGCTCTAAGCAAACATGCAAACAAAGCCTCACAACCACACGTGGAGAAACAAGATGTTAGAGGCATTTCAACCACCTGTCCGAGGGAGCTGCTTTGGGCTGCGAGGTGTGCCAGCGATGGAAAGGTCGGAATGAAGATGCTGGCAAATGGAAAGGCAGGGTCGTGTCTTAGTACAGCTGTGCTGCTGTGTTGCCCTTTTGGTTCCCCTGTCTGTCTGAGACCTGGGACTGGTGCTTGGCTGGGGAGTGGTGGACAGCAGCAGCACAGACCCCCTGCAAGCTGACTTGTGTACGGGGGCTTGATCAGGCATTTGTGCTGCTGCTGAAAAGGAAGGAGCAAGGTGTTCTCAGCTCCTAGAGCAGAAGACATGGGGACAGAGACAGCTGGAGCAGGCCACCTGCTCCAACAACTCTGGTGACATCCCAAAGCCAGCAGCACTCGGATCCCACACTGCTGCCAGGGAGCGCACAGACCCTGTGCAGAACCAGGAGTGTGCACAAGCAAAACAGCCGGGCGCATGGCCTGGAGAGCTCACCCTCAGGCACCAAATAGGAGAGAAATCCCAGAATCTTCCAAATTTTGAGATAGTTCTAATCCTGTTTCTAATCTGGAGAGGAGTTACGCTTTCTAGCATAGGCCAGGGTGAGCGAACAGGCTAACACTTTCCTAATTACCATCTAGGGGAAGGCTCTCCTTGGAGACTCCTGGACTGCCGTAAGTGGCAGGATGATGAAAAAATCCATGGCACAGTGACTTTGTAGTAAACCGAATTAATAAATCAGAGAGAGAGATCACACTTGTCAGATGCATCAGTAAATATCAATGTCCTTCCCCATAACCAGGCCTGCCCCGGTGTTGAAACAAGAAATGGGCAGAAATTGCTAAGTGTATTTTCATGAATTAGTCTGCATTGCCAAAGCATAATGACTTCTGAAGAAGTACAGATTCAACAACTTTTAAATGTGAATATTCCTGTGGTCCAGATCACTTACAATCAGAGAAAGAAAACGGAAAAACAGTGAATCAAAAAATATATTTCTTTCCAATTTAAAATAGGCCAATGTAACAGTTCTCTTTTGTGATATTTTCCAAAGACCATGTTTTGTGTTCCAGTCTGGAATAGAAAGAATCTGAGATCTTTAAAGTTATCACAGAATAGACCTGTTTTCCTCTGGTTGGCTGTATTAAGGAACTACCCTCAGAAATGAGAGATGTAAAGAAAAAGTGAGGCATAGGCAGCTGAGAAACTTTACTGTATGTTTAATTCAGGACAACAATAGTCTGTTGTCATCTCTCTGATTCCAAGGACAGTAATATCTTAAGGACCACACATAAGATCTTTGGAATGAAATAACCTTAGACAAGTGAGAACCCACCCACAGAGCATCTAATAATATCATAGCAGAGAGAAAGGGCATATATTTTTTTTAAAGTTGCCTTTATCTCTCTCCAAATAGCTGTGCAGATGCATAGCCCAACCTAGCAACTTTGCAAACATTAACACTTGGGAACAGTTGATAAATTCTGCAAAAGCCAATGTCTGTACTAGCTCTGCAATAAATAGAGCCTGGAATTTATCGGATTAATAGTTGCAGTGTGGCAGTCTAATACCAAAAGCCCTTTTTTAATGGCAAAAACTGAAAGCACTTTTAAACATTTTCATATTTCTGAAGAGAACTTTCATGCTGTTTCTGAAGCTTGTGAAATCACTGTTTCTGGAGGAGTTATCACTACCTAGCTTACCAGCTGGCCAGTGGGCCTGCCCTTCACTACTGGCTTGGCTTTAAAAGATGGCATCAAAATCAGTGAACAAACTGGCAGTGACTGCTAGTAGAATTTCTTGATTTAAATACAATGAATGAATCAGAATGCAGAGTTAAATAAAACAGAGTGGTAATCAGGATAGATGGCAAACTTGCTGCTTGTGTCCATGCCTATCCCAAGCTGCTACATTGACCAGTGAGGCTGAAAGCCCTTTGGGACCCAGGATGCATCTTGTTAATATCTGTAAAGTCCTTGTCACATTTGCAGCTCTGCATTACTATTAAAGCCAAGCTGGAGATTCCAGTGTTGTACAGAAAATTAAATGCTTATTAAAATTAACAAGACAGTGGAGCTCAAACACAGTGCCCTTCTGCTTCGTTCCATGTAGAGAGCGTGTCCTTGTCCCTTGTTTGTACAGCACAGATCCCCGATCTTTGCAATTGCCCACACTGCAAATTAAAGCATTTTACTGCATATTCTTTGAAGGAGACAAGCATGGAGGCACTATAAATGTGCTATATTGTACCAAGAGATAGACAAAAATATGCGGTATGAATTTATTTTTGTTAACAGTCAGAGAAATAATGCTAGTTATTTTAACTCGCCCTTGGAGTTACTGCTCTGAAGGAATGTGCTAAATGCTATGCATTTCTCATGTGTCTATTTGAATACGAAGATTCAACAGCATGGGGCTACATCTGTTCTAAAAAAAGTCAGTGCTTGGCATCTTGGTGTGCACTGTGCTACGATGCGTCAGATTCCTTGCAATGTAGCTAAGATCTACATTTTTAATATTGGCTAGCAATCCCTACATTTCTGGCTTGTTAGCCTAAATTGCCTTACAGATGTTGGGTGTTCTGAGAGTGAGCACTCTGTGCTGCTTTGAAAAGTCTTAAATGAGAAGTCCAGTAATATTTTGGGAGGCAATCCAGAATTATTAATTGCCTAAATACATGAATATTTCAAGTGCTCCTGAAGATAATAGTGCTTGAAAACCTCATGCAATAATATTCTGAGATGCAGAGCTTACTTCCCATTAAATCTCTTCCAGCATTGATCAAATATTATCTGCTACTTCTTCCAGAATTCCTGAGTGGCTCTGTGAGACTTTAAAATATCTTTAAAATTTGGAGTTGCTTAGCTGAGTCAGAAGCCCTGTTGCTCTGTTTAGAAGTTTCAATATATAGCAAGTTCAGATTTTTTTCAAAGGCAATAAAACAGCACTATTTTTTCCACAGGGTGTGAATTTTGCAAGTCATTCCAGTACTGTTGGATAATGCTACATGATTTGAACAAAAACCGAGCCTGCAATTATCTGAACAAGTGCAATAAGCAGCATTTACTGCCAAACAGAATTATATTAATGATTCATAGAAATGGCTTCATTTGAACTTGAAAATCTTAGTTAATAAATACGTAAATAAATCAGCTCCTGAACCTCAAATTTCACAAAACCAGAGAAGCAGGTGCTGCTAATTACTGTCAAGTAGTACTTTTTGTCCCTGGCTTCACTTTCAGATCGCAATGGATGCAACATCCAACCTGTGCAACACCTGAACACTTGCACTGTTCAGCCACTTTCATTTCACCCACTGGTAGCCATCTGAAAACAGCGTGTGTGAGCTGGCTGTCTATGGTGCCTCGCTGCTTGCTCCAAAGAACCAAATATGGCCAGAGTGGATGCAACGAATAGACCTTTTGCAGGCACTAAAGTTATTTGATGTAAAACTCTCTCTAGATTTGCTAAAAAGCAGAGTATAATTCAACTTTAAACACAAGAAAGCACTTTGGAAGATGTGCATTTGCGTTCTTGCCTTCTGTTTTATTAGATCAGTCCTGACCACGGATGTTTTCATCTGCTAGAATCAGTATTGTTGAAAGCCAGGGAGCAAGAATTCCTCCCCAAACACACAAATTCCATTGTTTTTAAAATTCACTTATGAACAACTGTTCAAAATTATTAAAAAAAAAAAAAAAAAGTTTCAAAGGCGCATCATAGAAAATTTGTAGAAACTGGCACATGTGAAGATCTGCTTCATAAATGCCTGAATATGTAAAAAGTACTGTGTGACTTCTCTGATGAATAACAACTGAGCAGCACAGCTTGACTTTCAAATATTCATAATCAATTCATTAAATAAGGAATGAATGGGAGAAAATTATGATCACAGATATTCCACAAACAGAAGGGAAAGCTAAATGACAATTCTGATGTGTCCTCTGAATATTTTCATGAGAAAACTATATTAATATTTAATACATGTATTACCTTTTTCAGTCTGCTCTAATTTAAGTGAATTTCATTCCCTGTGAAATGTCTGCTAATAGAATACTAATGCTACTGATCGTTGCTTGCCATACAATACTAATGCTACTAATAGTGGCTTCCCATACTTGGGAAGGCAGAAGTTAATAGTACTAACGTCTGTGTCTGAAGATGTTATTCTTAACACTGAATTAGAGAATGTTGTAACCATGTAAATTTATACACCAGCACAATAGAAATGGAAGCAGTGTGTCAGAGTAAGCTATTTAATCTATCTACATAAATACTTAATCTCACAGATGGCAAACAACCCCAGATTTGAGAAACAGACTGTGAGCAATACTGGTACTAGAGAAAAACATGTCCCTAAAATGGCAAAAGCTGGGGTGTCTACCAGCAGAGTCAACACACCAGGCTTCTATTTAGCCTGAGCTGCCAGATGCCTGCCCTGAGCTGCTATCTGGGTTTCCCAGGTCTGTGGCCCACTCTGAGACTGATGGTGCTGTTTTCTCCCTTTGAGCCCCCCAATGACTGTTTATTTATGGGTTTCTGAGCAGTCCCTGCCAAGCACCTCCAGGGCGGTTAGCAGGAGAACCTTGCCTCCCATGGGAAGTTCCTGAAGAAACCCAGCCTTCCTCCTCCCAGGGCTGGCTCTCCAGTCCTACTGCTTCCTGCTCTTCAGGTCTAGCAGATGGACTGGCCCTCCAGAGCTTCATTGCCTTCAGCCATCCATTTCAAGAGAAGAAACATGCCTCCTTGGATTGTTTTAGCTTAATCCAGCTCCGTGCTACCAAGTACTAAGGGATCAACCCAGTAGCTACACCTTAGGAAAAGCAAAAGCAAACTGCATGCAGGACTTGATGCACTCACTTGATGTGAGGAGGCATTTCATTCTGCATCATGCCACCTCTTTGTAGTTCATTATTTTCTTTCCAAGAGGTCCAAGGAAACAAACAACATTTAGAGTTACCAAGAAGCTCATGAAGAAATGAAGGGCACAGCCACATATTCACATGCAAATATAATATATACAATTAAAGGAACTGAGGGCTTAATGAATGCACTAAAGAAAGGTTATTTTAAGTGCCTGATGCTAATGATTTCTCAGTCAGCTTTCTGATATCTGTGGAAATGATTGACTTTAAAAACAGAGCTTCTGTACAAGTTTGTTCAAAGATGTTTAAAAACAAACTTCTGTACAATGCTAGGAGGGATGGACCTACGTCAGTACGTCTGTGAAAAGATATATAACTGCAGGAAGAAATGCCAGCCAAAGGGGAAAAAGAAAAATCCTGAAAAAGCTTGAGCATAAGGAAAAGTACAACTAAGCTTACTGGGGCAGCATGCTCAGGACTTCATTGAACTAAAAGTGTTACCTTTTAGCCAAGTTCTTGCTAAATTTCTTTGCTAAATCCAGTTTACCAAACAGAATAAGCAGAACAAATTTCATGTAGATTACAAAATATTGAATGTGACCTCCTTTCTATTGGGGTTGAGATGAACCACGTGAATTAATTCCTTACCCATGGCGCCTCTGTCTGATGGCAGCCAAGCCTTACAGGGAGACAGGCCAACACTTCAGCAGACAACAAAACCTCTTTTCTTAAGAAGTTTCTTCTCACACTAGAAAAAGCACGGCTAGCTTTTCTTTCATCGTATATCTAAAAAGAAAATTCTTGTGCTTCCTGGGGCAGCTCCTGCTTCCAAGTCATCTCCCGGCAGGGAGGTAGGTGTCACTGCTGAGGGAGGCTGAGAGGGAGGCAGGTGGCCCTGCAGCCTGGCAAGGCTCTGGGGCAGGGTCTGCAGTGCCTGGCACAGGAGGCATGGGGCAGTGGGGGATCCCCAGCCCTGCGTCCCATGGGGACACCATCCCATGGTGGGGAGTCACCTCCTTGTGCAGCACCGCGTGCCCTCAGACCCGTTGACCAGCATCTCCTGGCTTCCACTGCCTTTCTGCTGGTACGCTCAGCCCCTGAACCAGGAAGGAAAATTACAGCCTGACCGACCAGCACTAAAAAGTTGCCAGAATCAGCTCTGAAGCACAGAAAGGGGGGCTGCATTTATGTCGTCTACCATTCTCCTGTTCATGGGCATCTGAGGCCAGGTGATGCTAAACCAAGGCTCCTTCCTGAGGGAGGAGGTGCTGGGAGAGCAATAACCCACCTCAGAAGCAGGCAGAAGCATCACCAACAGCCTGAAAAATGGAGGATTGGGGCATTTTCTCACTTTTTACCTCACTCTAATGCTATTCAAGAACAGGAGTGTAATAAGTCAGTGCAGCGAGAGGTGGGAAGGCATGCTGGGTTACTCCTGATGTCTACTCTGACGGGCTGACAGGGCTAAGTCTTCTTTTTAGCTGCCGTGTGCAAGTGATTCTTACATCTGAAGATGCACTGACTGAGCCACCTTCCTTCACCTCAGGCATCGGATTTACCAGGGGCACATGTACAAACTCTACAGAGATCCTAGAGGTTTTTCCTCACTTCATCTGGCCAAGCACAAGCAAATTCTTCTAGAATTGAGAGATGTTTTCACTGCGTTGCCCTGCCTAAGTGTTCCCTTTTGCACAGATCAGGTCATGTCCAGATATGAATAATACGCTGAGAAAGTAAGTTGCTGAACAGGCATTTCGTAGTGCCCAACCTCCTTACAGAACCTCAGTCTACTGTACATCCTATTGCTTCTGAGGGATCAATGGCAGTGGCTGCAGTGAGGTTTGAGGGCTCGTCACATTCATAGCTGTAGAAAAGGAGAGGCTTTCTGCACGAGGGTTTGGAGGATGACACTGAGGACTTTATTCACAGTGCCACCGCACTGCCCCAGAGCTGTGCCTTTTTCTCCCCTCTTCCTGGAGCATATGAAGTGCTCTGAGAGCAGAAAAACAAATTGGGTCATTGACCTTTCCCATGACCTTGACACAAATTCCAGCTTGCATTGACCAGCACAGCGCCTACTTGAATGAGACCTGTCCTGTCCTCTTTCTCACCATGCCTCACCCATTTCAAAGTAGCAGAAACAGAATAGAAACCAAAGTTCAGATAGAAAGGAGGATTTTTTATTTTTTTCATAACAAAACCCTGGAGGCCTTCCTGCCATCACGATTTAAGGAAAATAAGTTATTTCATTCTAATTCTGATATTTAGTAATGTTGACAGCTTTAATGCATTATAGATCCTTTGGATCATATTGTTAGACCAACTCACTTTTACAAATTAAGCTGTAAAAAGACTGATGCCATAACTCATGAGGCTGATAGGTAATGACAATTGTGCTTGCACTTAAACACAGTACATTTAATTTCCTCTTGTTCAGCATCCTCTTGTCAGAGAGCACCTTAACATTTTCACAGCAAGAATCGTATCTTAAGTTTGTGTTATGGGCTATTTCTATCATGGGGGAGTAACACAGATCACTTCTTCCTCTTGACTAACAGCAACCACAGTTGTTTATATCAAGTTCCTTACAATCAAAAAAGTATTTAGGTGCAGTATGCTCAAGGACTTACGGTTAATTCACAGCTGCCATGGTTAACTGTCACAAAAAGCCGTAGGAATTTAGATGTATAACTTCTTCGAATGCAACTGCTAAAGCTGCTAAATATCTAATGCGGCTAAACGCTATGGCTGTGTGTGTAAGCAAGTGTTCAGTTTTGGCCAGAACTATATAATCATTTATAGTGGGGCCAGCAAGATTCAGGGCATGGGCAGCAGAAGGATTTGCGTTCTGCAGCTTTTAAAAAACTGTGCACAAGGACCCTGCAACTGGGAAATCCCTGCATGCCTCCTGACCAGCTCCAGTTCTAGGCTGAGAGAAGTGAGCGTGCAGAGGGATTTTTGCAGAAGTCCTATTGCACTGGTGCTAATGAGGGGCTAAAACCCCTTTATCTCCATTCCTTCCCTAGTGAATCCATATTTTTATGGGTTTGCCCAGACTTCATGCCACTGATTTCACCTCCAGCAGGAAGGAGACTTTAAAAGAACTGTGAGTGTGGTGTGAGGTCGTTAAGTGATGAGAAGAAAAATTTTGTAGCAAACCATAACGCAGTTCAATTGGCAGAAGTGATGAGAAGGATCAAGACCCAAGTATATAGCCACGTCCTTCCACACATTTTAGGCTACTAGTCAGTTTTGGACCAAAATCTGAATGTGTGTGATGACGGAGAAAGTGTTTTCCAGAGTATTCATCACAGGCCTAATTTGATCTCCTGTAAGTCGATAATGAATTCTTGGATTTCTATCAACTGAAGCAGAGTTAAGCTAATGCTAAACAGTTTTGAAAAACTCACCCAAAAACCTCATCCAGCCATTCAATTCCCATTAAGGATCCGCCTGTATAAATCCACAAGCAATGCAGACACACAGTCCCAGCAGCAGTTGCTCACACTGCACGATCAGGGCAGAGTGCTTTATATGTAGTTACCAAAATGGATTCATCCCTTGCTCTTTAACAAGTAGGCATTTGATTTCTTTGCATGAGGAATTCAAGTGTGTGCTCAGCACATGTATAAGCCATCGCCCACATATTTTTGCAGAGAGGCAGAGGACCAGAATAAGACATTTTTTGTTGTTAGGTGACTTTCTGTTTACGAAGACATCTTTCTTCCTCAGCTATGCAGCCTTAAAGAAGAAAGGAGGCTTTAGTTCAAATAAAAGCTTTCAGCCTTGTTTAAGACTATCTTGAAACTTACTCAGTGTTTTCTTGCTCTAAATAATTATGCCAGCTGCAAACCATAAAGATTAAATATACGATCATAGCCTGAGCAGAAGGCTAATCTCCCACAAAGGGAGATGAGCCAAAGACTACATCAACTCAAGGAGGGATTTCAGCATTGCTCCTGCGTTTTATAAGGAAGGTGTCCATACACAATCCTGGCAGAAAGACAGACAGATGAGGAAGGAGAAAACTTGTAAGCTCTGTCATGGGAATTTTGGATGAACTGCATGATTTATCTAATTTTTTTTAAGTAACAGGAAAGGAAAGCATGATTAGGAGGATGTTGGAAATCAGACAAGCAACTTTTTTCAGAAGGGATGATGACTTTTCCAAATTATTTCAATAGAAATCATCACAGCTATTAATATTCAATAGTTAAGTAAGAGCTCTTTAGAAACAGAGAAAACAGAAGGAAGCAATTGCATATTTAAAGTAGAAATCACTTATTTGTCTGAAAGGTGTCCCCAGGGACCTGTGCACTTCTCCTTTGTGACCAACCCTACAGTCTAAATCGGGGTTGTCTGGCCTTGGTGGTCAGCTGTCATCAGGGGTTTAGCGAGGGCCTTGATTTCATTTCCCATCTGAGAGTTTACCCTCGTGTTTTCACACCAGAGAGGAGCTGCGTTTCTCACTCAAAGGCTGAGTGACTGCTCCCTCCTCAGCCCTGCGCCAGGGCTGTTTGTCAGGAAAGCTCCACGAGCCACCTGGGGCTCAGTGGCTCTCCGGACACTGCAGGAGAAGGCCCGTCCCTCAGCTCCCAGCCTGTTTCCCCATGTGCAGCAGTTCACTGCCAACCAGCTACAACACCTTCTGCAGCCTTCTTCCTCTGCTACCACCATACCACGCATGCTTTGTAAACATTTTCAATCATCACAGCTATAAAAAAAGTGAAGCTTTATAGTAACAAAATACTTATTTGTCTCCTTAAGTGCTTGTCTGTAATTCAGTTTAATGATGCTTCACTTTCTTGTGGTGTCTCATTGCCTAGAGGGTAGTTTGTATTGATTTAGTCATTGTGTTGGTCTCAGTAACAAACAACCACATAAAACGCAGACTGGAAGAGGAAAAACCTTCCTCAGGTGGAAAAACACATTTATCAGAGTAATGAAACTTTTGATTTGGAGAATTATTTAGAAGAAATACAAAAAGAAAGAAATTTATTGCTTAAATAGAAACCTCTGTAGAGAGGATAGGGAAATACCCACTCAATTTGTTGTACCCTGTCCTTTCCTAAACAAACTGACCAGGCTGAAATTCCCATCACAGTATGGGAAACATTGGTGTGTATGCACTGCATCAAGTCATAGAATCATAGAATCATAGAATATCCCAAGTTGGAAGGGACCCATAAGGATCATCAAGTCCAACTCCTGGCACCACACAGGTCTACCCAAAAGTTTAGACCATGTGACTAAGAAAGCGATTGGACTGTGCGCTAAAGTCCCAGTGAATATGTGTAACGTACACAACACTTAACTGAATTCCAAAACATTGCTTTTGTCACAGCTTTAGTTATTACAAATACTAACTCAATTCAATTTATTTACGTGATAAATGATCAAGCTATTATGTTTACATATGTAATCAATTATCTGAGAAACAGGACCCATCATCTGCATGGCTGTCACTGAAAGAAAGCAGTTCTGTGGCTAGGAAAACCATATAGTCTGTTCATCTCCATTTACCTGCGGCAGAGTGATGCCATAATCTCAATGCAAGAAGTAGCTCACTATCCAAAGTGACTTTTGAACACTTGAAATGGGTAAGAGCACAGAAATCTCTTCCCTTCTGGCTCCAGTATAAAGACAACTCTTTCAGTCCTGTAGAATTTTTTCCCAGAGAACAAATTTGCTGATGTGCTCAGAGTAGTTGCGTAAGAAAAAGGTAATGAAAAAAATGTGAGGATTTCCAGCAAAATATGCAGGCTCCATCGCTGAGGAGCCCTTCAGGTTCCTCCTCCCCAAAGGGACCAGAGCCGTGCCTGACCGCCAGGCTCCCCACCGTGATCGTGGGCACCGCGGGCACCTCCGCTGGGACATGGGATGGCAGGCAGCGAGCTGCCTCACACAGCCAGAAGGAAGCAATAGAGACAAAAAGCCTAGGGAAAAGTCTTGTGTTACTGCCTTTCATGTCCAAGTTTACAGGCCAGTGCTCTCCACTAAAAAGCAGTGGCAGTTTCAGCTTCCCATCCTTTGATGGTGATTTCTTGAAGCAAGCTGTTGCTGACAAACGAAGCCATTCCTTAGCTCACACGGCTGTCCCCCTGAACCCTCCCAGCTTCTGCAACTTGGTGTAAAATGTAAGCCAACAGGCAACATTCTGAGACACTCTCGCTCACGAGGGAATATTATGGCTGCCATTTATTTGACAGCACTGGGTTCTAGGTATCTTTATTTTTTGCCCTTCAGAAGCAGAAACAATGAAGAGAGGCTGTACACCCTATGCAGAAATTTGGGAACTGTAGAAGCACTCTGCTAAGAGCGTCACCTTGCATGACAGCACCATGTGGGAGCTAAGGAACCCAAGCCTTGGGGCCACTTGGTCTGAACCACAACCCCGAGAGCTCCCAGAGTGAGGGCTGGCTCAGCGCAGAGGGAAGGCCTTCCCTTTAACTTGGTCCATTTCTGATTTGCCACTCATCACACTCACTGGTGAGTCGCCTCACACACCCATAACCGAGTGGCTCTGTAAGTCACTGGAAACAGCATTTAGTGCTGATTTACAGCTCTCACAGTATTAACCACCCAACTGCCACAAACTGAAAAATGGCATTTAAGACAGTGTTTAGACAATGTCTGTGTTACCGATTTCCACAGCAGTAACGAGATGGATGTGCTTTTTGTGTAGCACACAGCTACAGACAAGCAAAGATAATTTTTGAGGCCACGCCATTTTCTTACTGGCATTCATTTGCAATGCTCTTATCATGTGGTAATAGTCATGAAGGACCACAAAACAAGCAAAATAAGACTTACAGTTTGAATGATGTTGGAAATAACTGTATAGACAGTTCCCCCAGAAGAGCAATCTAGCGCTAATTGCCTCAGCCGTACGAGAGGAAGCAGAGTCTTGGTTGAAGGCCTGGAATTCTCTTTTTCAGAAGATGCATGGGCCTGGAAATATATTTGTGTTCCTAACTGTAAGCATGTGAATAATCCCATTAGAGAGTTTTTGTGACTGGTTTTGTGCTTGAAGTTAAAATCACAGTAAGTGTTTAGAGGATCTGTGCCTAAGGCAGGCGTCAATATTGAAAGAGAAAAGCTCGTTAATACACAACAGTTCCTTCTGCCTTTTTTTTTTTTTTTTTTTAATAATATCATTTTCTGTCATGTCTTTTTTTTGGAAATTGCAAGAAGTGCAAAATCAATTTTGTTTTTAATAAATAATTCATTGCACTTCTGATGTTTTATATTTTTTTTCTGTGAAATCACCAGAACTGGGAATTTCTCCCTATGCATTTTTTGTCTTTTTGCACAGAGCCCTGATGAGGAATAAATGCTGTAAATGAAAAATTGTTACTGACCACGGCATTTAAAGACTCAGTTTTGGTAGCCAACTTTGCCTCTTTGTTATCCATTTACAGACTTCTAAGTCATATTTAAATATGCCTGCAGTAGACATTTTAAATGAATCAATAGATTCCTAAACAAAAGCTACCTTTGTAAGACTTCCAGAATTTTGAATGCATTGCTTCTATTCAAGCTACTAGCAATAAATATAATATTTATATAAAAATATTGCATGGAACATTAATACTACACCACTAGTAAAAGTGCTTGAAATAATTTATGGCAGATAAACAGCACTTCAGGCATTTTCTTTGGCAGTCTTTAATAAACTATGAACTCTAGGATTTCTGCAAGTCCTCGTAGCTCATGTACAATGCTACACAGTGCTGTAGCTCATCCACAATAGACCAGGAAGGTTTCCCCATTCCATGTCTCTTGGGCTGGACGTTTTACCACAGATGAGAGAGGAGTAGTTAAGTAAACAAATTCCAACTGATTGCTCTTCAGCAGCATAATCAAGGGTTTGCGGGCACAAATCATTGATCCTGACCCATAGGAGTGCTATCGTGTAGGGTTAGCACAGAATCAACAGCCAGCCACTTGCCTGTCAATGTGTTTTCCAGATTTTAAGAATATAAGTGCTATAATTTGAGGCTAAGGATCATAACCAACAATAATACTTAAAATGTGAAGAATGCACAGTGCAAGAAATGCCAATACCCTCACAGTGTCCACCCCCCATCCTGCACAGGATTTGCAAGAAATTACATTTCACTAGGTGCACAGTGTAGGAGTGGTGGAGGTGGCTGTTGAAAACAGCACGTGATGCTAATCTGTCTCAGAGAGGAGTTACAGGATGTTTCCTAAAGCCCTGAGCAAAAAGAATATACATTTAATCTAGTTTGCCAGATTTTCTTCATTCAGATCTTTCAAAATAGATAGCGTAGGTGTGGCAGGTGTAAAGGGAGGGTAATAACTTCGGTAATTTCTTAGGAAAAGAAGCAACAATTCTACTGTTAACAAATTCTAAGAGAAGCTACAAACACATCTTTATCATGCAAATCCATGACCTTCCTGGGTTCTTGTCAGAAGCAATCAAGATTTCATTACCAGCAACCATTCTCCTCAGCTCAATATAAAATAAATCCAGCCTCTAGGACAAAATGAAAAAGGAACACTGAAAATAATATGATCAAATGTCCCAGAGTGACTACATTAGAAGGAATGAACTGTCCACATTACAAACACTTACTTTCAGTCACGAATAAAATGCCACCAGGATCTGCTAAATACACTGACTCCTCCCCCTTATGTTCACAGACAGTGATGAAAACTGGAAGCCAAGAAACTCACAGAAATTAGTCTCTTTAGCCCTTTCAAAAGGAGTTTTTCTGACAGCTGACAGCAATTGCTGTATTGCTGTCTGGGCACAATACACCTTGGCTCCTCAGCCTCTGTCCTACAGACTGTCCATGGTTTTAGAGCAAGCTCTCCTGAACTTGCTGTAACTTGTGCAGTTGTAGGGTTGTAGTAGGCTACAGCAGCACCATGCTCACATCTGATTAATGCTAGTTCCACTAGGAGATGGCTTCTCACTTCTTTATCAATAGGATTAGATTTGCTCTTTTTCTGCCATGGGGTCTCTGGCACAGAGGAGCATGGTTACTGGGGATGGTATCCACAACCTCAGGCTCCTGCTCCAAGACATCCTTTGGAGCCTCCTTTCTTCTGCTGGGTGCATAACAGGACCTCCAAGGATGAGCAGTGCTTCCTACAAGGTGTCACACATCTCCCACACAGTCTCGTCAGTGACAGTAAGGTTGGCAAACAATATTCAAATATCTCCACGGAGAGGTAGCTACTGATTATCTCCAATGTCTCTGAGTTTTTCTAATTTGTGAAACAGGTGACAACACCAACAACTCACTTTTTTATAAGTCAGAAGTGCCCTAATTTTACTTTAAGGCATCCATCTCCAGAATTTCTGGAGTGGAGAAGTCCAAGAAAGAATTACATTTGTTTCTTTCTTATAGAATTTGCTGGGTAATTCTTTTCTTTCTCAGTACATACTGTGCTTGCATCTGGTAAGCATTTCTAGATGCCAGTATAATAGAGAGCAGCCATGTGGGAAGGAAGCCAAGTGTGGCTGTTGAAGATACAGATGTGATTTTAAAAACCATGCGGAAGATGTCACAACTCTAACCATCCTCTGGTCCAAAGGGAATCCAAAACATACATGAGAATTAGTATCTGCTGAAATGATCTTTACCACATAGCTCTAGGGCAGTCAGTAGCGGAACTTGTGAACCTTGACGTGCCTTCTGGGATAGAGGCAGGTCATCCTTTTGTGTACTTAAACCACAAAAGTGGGTGTGCAATATGAGGTACTTAAAGTTTATGAGGATTCTGGTTTAAGAAGAATCCATCGGAGCTGTAAAATGCCATGATGATGCTTGTGGATCAGAAAGTTCCCGACCTGCTCATTCCTGGAGGCTGGAGGAGTGCCCCACTGAAGTGCGCTTACCCTGCTCTCTACTCCCAGTGAGGTTTTTGACCACTGTCAGAAATAGGAAATGAGTTTAAGAGACTTTTGCTGGTTCAGTACAGAACAAGAATTCTGATGTTATTAAAAAAAGTTGGGAGTGTGACTTTTAGAGATGCTAACAATCAAAACCCTGCCTGAAGTCTATGGCAACTGTGGGTGTTCAAATCTTCCAAAAAATCAAACTTTAAGTATTTTATTTATTGAGACTAACAACCAATTTTTAAATTAACAACCAGTCTGAATATTACCATTGTAAATGGCATGGCATTCTCCTGGCACAGCTCTCCTTTCCAGGAAAACCTTAGGAACATCCTGTAATTTGTGTTCATAAGAAATTCAGGCTTAAGCAGCACTGCCAGCTCTTGTGATTTTATCAGAAAACTGATGATACTTCATGTTTTATTTAAGACCTAAAATCTTGGATTGATGATGGAAATCTTAGTTTACACATTTGAAAAGGTAATCTGGTTATCATGGCTGTGGAGAAAGCTTGAAAATCTGAATTTTAGGCTCTGTAATCAGAAGACACCACCTCTAATCATTAGGTAAAGAAAAAAAAAAAAAAAAAAGGAAAAAAGAAAAGAGACTGTAAGCCAATTTCTTACTTTTTGGGAACCTGACTCACAGAATATGAATGCTTTGATTTGGCATTAATGTTTAACTTCAGCTTTGCAAGGCAGTCTTCATGTTAATGTCTAAGTCTTCATATTTTCCATATGAAATTGGCAGGCTTACACATTTTTAGTGGCTATAGTTTTACAACAATATTTGTTTGCAAAGACCATAAACACAAGTACTTTCTAGCCATCTTGAACATTTTTTTATTTTTTTATTTTTTCATTATTTCTGGATCGTGACCCACTTGGATTTCCATGCTGAAGTTGGAAGTTTATCAGCACTGCTAATAAAGGTATCTGCACTGTGTTGAGTGCTCTCCCATTGGGTTCAGAGCAACATACATCTTCAGCTCTTCTGACTCTCACTCAAGAGCAGTTTCTTGCAGGTTTAAACAAACTGTGGTTGATTCTTGCTGCTAGCAGGATTGAGAAAAACACATTTAGAAAGGAGAGTGCAGAGATTTAAACCTTGCTGAGAAATGGCCATCTCAGGTCTCATTGCAGCTGCCCTGGCTTTTGCCTTCAGCTCTCCCCACGTGGCTGCCTTCCCAGCTGCCTGGCGAGGTCCTTGCAGTGCACACACCCTCCTGATGGGACAAGGGAGGGCTGGCAGAGCTGGGCATGGAACACATTGTGAGCCCCCCTCTCAAACCAGGCTCGCCTGATCCTGTGTTGGATTCACTCTTTGCCTTGCTTAGCTGGACTGGTAGGCATTGAGAGACAATAGGTACTTCATCATCTATCAAGTACCCACAACAGAGTCCAGAGCAAAATTTTTAGGGATGCAATCAATAGGTAGTTTGTTGGATTCTCTTGTGATGCTGTGCCAAGAGTTTCTTCTGCATCCTCATCTGCAAAGCTTCTGCAGAAGGCTGCTTTCCCTGGAGCTCCCTAGATATGCCCAGCTTTCCAGAAGGTTTCTATGTTTGATACTCATTTTGCTGTGAGAGGAAGAGGGAAAGCTTAGGTACTATGCCCTACTGTCTTAAGATAGGAAATAAGCTAGTATTTTTTCCCTGACATTTGCTTAAGGCTGCAGAAGAAATTACATGAACACAGTCTTCTGAGGACTGGAGTAGAGAGCTAAGCCTAGTGAGCTTCAGGTCTCCCGTCTACGTGAAGAACTGTCTCTAGCAAAGACTCTGCCTGTCACTACCCCTGTGTGCTGAAGGCAGGTGCCTTGGCAGGGGTGTGTCGCATGGTGAGTTGGTCATCGAGAGAATGTGACGGTCACCTACATTCACAACTTTGCAGGTGACAGAAAGACAGCCTCCTAAGGATGATGATGGCCAAAATAGAAATAAGCCTGATGGTTGCCTTGTGTTTCATAGCTTCCAGAAATTACTCACGTTGGGTGCTTCTCTTGGAAGCTCAGTAACCAGAGGCAGACCCTGCCCATCGAAAGCTGTTGCTCCCCCAGGCTGTGAGCCCAGGTGAGGAGGCCTGGCAGAGCTGGGACCGTGCTGTCCTTCCCTGTGTGCCCGTGGGAGCACCACCATGGCCACTGCTCCACAGCCTGGGTATTCCTCATCCCAAAGGCAGACATTAAATAAACACCCTGCAGAAACACTCTCTCACCAACACGCAATTCTCTTCTCCTGCTCTCCACCTCTATACACACAGACTTCAATAGATACCAATGACATTTTATGTCAGATTAAAAGACAGGAAAAAATGACAGTGAGAATAATATTGAAAGTCATCTCCAGCATGTCTGAGTTACAGAATATTTATCTTTTGGTAACTGCTTATTGGTGCATGAAGAGTGGCTTTCATCTAAAATATAGCTCTGTTCTATCCCCAGCAGAAAATTAATATCTTGTTTAATATTTGCCTTTTTTTTTTTTTTCTCCCACCAAGAGCAAATGAATGGCCTGCATTAAACTGTTCTGTTTTACAGAATACAGTCCACACAAGTAGTTCTGGTGTTTGGTCACAAAAATATTGAGGGGGTGGGAGAGAAGAAGAAGGGTGGAGTGAGATCTGCTTCCCAAGCACTCTTGGATATCAGTCGTTCAGGAAGGCCTAAATGGAGCTCAGTAGGGAAGAACGCAAGTAAGCCTCACAAATGTATAATTTTAAATGTAATTCATACCTTTTAAAAATCTAGTAACCTCAGTGTCAAGCTTTCTGAGGTAAGAAATACATAGTAGTTGTATCTTGAGTTGCACCCTAAGTAGCTATAACTGAAATAAAGTAGGTCTGAAAAGAAAGGTTATGTAATAGCATAATTGAGAAACACCACTACAATCGTTATTAATAACAGAACAATTGAGAAACACTGTGTGGCATTTGTGTGCATTCAAGAACCCTTGATTCACCAGTCCCAGTTGTTTATGGTGAAGTAGAAATGTACTCAATCTCAAGTTATCTGGACCCCATCACTTCACGTCTGCCCATTCCTAGATCTACATGGGGTTCACTCATCTTTGGGGCAAGGGGAGAACTTGCACATCCTAACACATAACTCTGCCAAAATCCTGCGATGAGCCCATTGCTGTGAACCAGTAAATAAGGTAATTCTAGAAGCCCAAGTTTGTTTCCGTAGCTACATAACATTGCACAAACATTTTGGTTGCAATTTTGTGGCAATGGTTTCACAGTTATTTGATTAAAATACAGTGCCATGCTGCTTGGAGCCTGGGACTGTCTGATATCAGTGAAAGCTCTTTAGAAGTGCTACAATTTAAAATTACAGCTTACCCTGTTTGAAGGGATATTTTTAGTCTATTTATTCAGAGTATAAATATAGTTCTATACATCACTGGTTTAATGTCCCTCTCCGGAGCTGGTCAGAAAGACATTGTACCCAGTACCAAGCAAAGGTCAACAAATGGGTATCTTTCCCCCCCCCCCCCCCCCCTCTTTTTTTTAATTTTTTTTATTTTTTTTTTCTAAAGCAGAATTAAGTGCTTTAGAAAACAAAATATCTTGTCAGCAAACGCTGCACATCTAACCTTTTTACTGCAGTGACCTACTTACAGGAAATACTCCTAATGAAAAAGGCTTTTCCAAGACGTAGCATTTCAAACAAAAATGTATCTAAAATTAGGTGGGAAGTGTTTAAGAGATCCCTGAGCAAAGATAATCAAAAGAATAAAAGGCGAGAGCAGGGAAATGGTGATGAATCACCGTGTAGTCAGGAGGAGTGATGTAGTGCATATTTCTATGAATGGCCATTCTCTGGCTTTATTATCAACAGCTTCATGAGTTATTTATTTCTGATTATTTGTTTGGGTGTCAGGGGGATGTTTGTGTCTGCAAATCCCTAGAAACCAGAGTTTTATGTGCATACAAAAGGCACAGCAGTGACAGTGCAGGCAACCACGTCCCTGCTCAGCTGTTGCTCTTGCCCTTGACCTAAAGGGAACCTCCCTTCCACTCAACAACCCCACAGCATATATTTGGTTTCTGTGTTAATGTAGCTCTGGGCTTTTCTCGAGCTGGGTTTGCTAGTTGTACTGAACTGTGACAAATTCTTTGAAGAACAGTAGGGCTGGGCTGATTTCAGGTTTGATTTGTGCTGGGGGAATGCAGAAAAAGGTTGAATTTCTTCTGACAAGTGGCCTCTCCTCAACATATCGCTCCTCCAGTTGGGGCCTACCTGAGTCCTGCCATAACTTGCACGCCTGAGCAGGTAGAAAAGACCACAAGGATTAAGTGGGCTCTGCAGTTCTCTTCCCAGTGGAGTTCCCACCAGGAAAAAAAAAAACAACACATCAGATACACTTCTGGGTGGTGTTTCTCATTATCTCACGTCCATAACAGCTATTTATGCTCAACCTCTTTATAATATATTTTTAATACTTGATTTTAGGGGTGACCTTTTTGCTAGTAGCATACAACAAATAAATACTCCAAGTGAGATGGGGCCGGGTTTCAGTGAGGAATATTATGTATGTGTGTGTGTGTTTTTCTTTATTTTTCAGTTTTGACTATATATTTGCAAAATTCTCCCAAAAATCATTCACCAGAGAGTCATGAGGGACTTTGCAATACATCTGAGTGCTGTTTCCAGTTTGCTATAAGGTCCTGCAAGCCTGGGCACATACCATGATCTCTGTATGTCCCACTTCTTCATTTCGAGAGTCTGGTGAATCTCCCTGTCTCATATTTGCAATCTGGGGCTACATTCTTAACATTTTACATATCACTCAGATGCTGGTGAGACTGAGCAGTAGAATTACAAAAATAATACACATGTTACAAAAGGATGAGATGAATTAAATCTTTACTTCATTACCTGAACTTCCTTTTATTCTGTTATTTATTCTCGCCATTTCAAAAAATGGAGATTTCCACTTTCCCTCTGCTATTAAAATGCAAGGGGTGATCTGGAGAGCTGTTCTGCTCCCCAGGCTGTGGCGCAGAGGGCTGGATTGCCCGCTCCGCACTCGCCTGGTGTGTGGAATACATATCCACATCCACGTCAAAGGGAGTTCCTCCTGCAGAACAAAGGTGGAATGCGCAAGCGGGAACGCGCGGGGCGCCGCCAAAAAAAGGGGGCTGCTCCTGTTGGGCAGATGAAGGGAAAATACCATCTCCTCTGCAGTCAGGAGAATGGTGTGAGGTGGTATACTGCTTTCCTGGTACTTTTTGTCTCACCGTAAAGGAAGCAGAGCAAAACCCCAAACAGCCCCATAGCAAAAGAAATAAAAATATCGGGGAGATCATTTCCTACTCCTGCGAGGCACATGGGAGCCCCAAGAGCAGGACATTTGCTGCTTGTTCAGTTTTGCATCCCCTGAGCACTTTGAATCAAATCCCCAGTGTCTGCACACTGTAACAGAGCTCCCCCACACCCTGCAGTTCTCCCAGCACAAACCTCTGAGTTTCCGAGTACAGACAGCCCTTTCTGAACTCTGGGTGGATTTTATTGTGTTCTCAGCCACCAGCTTCCAGCTGTCCTTTTTCATTCCTTTGTAAATGATTATGGACATAATGAGAAGTATATACCTTAACCTGGACATTCACAAAGCCACACGAACCATATTGCTTAGTAAGAGAAGTAAAACGTGTTCACTCTTTCCCTCAGTGCTTTTGTGTTTTTAATTGCTACTAGGTTAAACGCAGATTTTCATGATTATTTTTATATATTTTGAAGTCTTCAGACTACATACAGTAGTCCACATCCTAGTCTGCTGAGAAAAATGCCACTTCTTATTTAAAGGGCAGAAACAAAAAAGACAGATGACAAGATGATCACTGTCTAACATATCACCTACCCCACAGCAAGGATTGCACCTGGAAAGTGTTTATTATAGCCAGAAAGACAGCCCTCCCTAAGATATTTTAGGATGTGACTCATGATAATGACTAATAGAAAGTTACTTTACTCATAAATCTGCTCTGTCCTGAATCCATCTGTTATTCTTGTTCTTACAAAAGGCAAAACAATTTGGCAGAATGTTTTTACACAGATATAATACATTTGCATGATTGACTCTCCATTGCTGCTGGAAAAGCAAGCCATTGTGGCATGAGAATATGCTGTAGGAATTCCTTTATGGATAGCATTTTTGCAATGGCAGTTCCAGGTGAGCCATCTAGAGGCAAAAGCAAGATTGTCTTAAGAATACTCTACACTAGTAGTGTAATGAATTCCTCTCAAATAAATATCCTAAAAAAACTCATAGCATCATATGCACCAAGAGCTGAGATTGCCATCTGTTAAATTCATAAACCTCTTAAAGGCTTTAATTTCCTGTATGCTCACACTATGAGTTTAACAGTTTCCTCTGCTTTTAAAAATGATTTCTGAGAGCGGTTTGGATTGCTTTATGCTAATGTAGTATCAAGAAAAGCCTATATTAATTATAATAAATAATATATTAATTAAAGGAGAGAGTGTAGAGTTAAAGAGAAACTTGGAATCTCTTCCTGCTCTTGACTCACTGTATGACGCTGGGCTATTCTCTTAACTGGAGTCAGTTTTACCACCCATAAAGTAGTACTCATGATTTTACTATCTTTGTAAAGCACTTTATGGTCTTGGAAGAGACACCAAAACACTACAATAAAGATACACACAGAGTAAATACAGGGGTTGGCCACGTTTTGCCTTTGCTTCCCTCTTGCTGGGCCCTATTAAAACCCGAACTACGTGGTGCATGAAGCAGAGCACAGCCAACAGCCGCCTTTGCACTTTGCAGCAGCACTACACAGCTAAAGGAGGATGAAAGTCACCAACCTAAAACACACCTGGGGTGGTCTGGGAGTGGGGGTGCACCTGGTGCTCCCTGTGGGAGAGTTAGAGCAGGTAGCAATAAAAGGCTTATTTACCACTACAACTGGTAAATTCTTTTGAAAATGGTTCTATTTGCACAAGACTTCCCCGTGCCATCTGACTGAAACCACCAAAAGACAAGACTTTCTTCTCAACGTGCTGGCTAAAGCGATGCAGTTGGAAGCCTGACCTCTGCTGCAGAGCTCGCAGCTGATTACACAGAGCGACGTTGGCGGGGCTCCTAGGCTGTGAAGCAGGAGGTACAGCGACAACCCCAGGGGTGCCAAGTCCCAAATCCAGCTCAGACTGCCCCGATTTAGCAATTGCTGGTGTCCAGTGCAGCCACAGCTACACCAACTGCTAAAAGGAGATGTGGATCCTGTGCCTTCGTACCAATTACAACAATTGCAATGGGAAACAGAAGTGAAAAACCTCACTTAGGGGCACTGTTCCAAGCCCACACATGGGTGTCTCTGCTGCACACATGCGATCACCCTCTGGAGCTGGCAGGGCTGTTCCCTGACTATCAACAGGCCTGAATGACTATTTAAAAAACACCGTGTGAAGCCTGGGCTGTAATCTGTCTGCCATTTAACCTTTCCCTGTAGCATAAAATGTGAAAACTGCATCAGCATATGTCAGGCAGATCACACACTGCGTGTGAGCACTGGCGTGTGATGTTGGCCCACCGAAGGCCAAGGCCGTCCACATGGTGGCCGCTGTGGGTAGGAGCCTTGGGAAAGTGAGGAAGGACGGGGAGGAGGAACAGGCTGGTGATCTTCTCTCCCTTCCCCAAATTCACAGGGCACGTTGGGATAGCCACTCTGGGAAAACACTGTGTTCTTGTCAAAAAAAAAAAAAAGAAATGGGTAAGGGCAAGGAGCCAATGGAACGATGGTTCCCAGTGGGAGCCAGAATGAAACAGAAAATGGCTTCTGGCCTGGAAATGTAGGCTTCTCACGTGGCATGACTCCGTGTGTGGAAGGGGTGGGTGGGATGCACAGACAAGGGTGAAAAATGTGCTTCAGCCTGTGAGCGGGTCACTGCTTTGTGCCGAACAGAGTCAGGATACAAGGGCACCTAGATTTCTGCCTGACCCTCCACTGAGAGCTGGTGTTTTAATGAGGCTCCTAGGAACAGGGCTGCCTGACTTCGAAGACTCACTCACTCTCTTGGCTCCTAGGAGCGTGCTTGGGGTGAGCTGTTCTTCCCCCATGTCTGTTCCTCTCTGCACCGCCAGCTTTGGAGAGCCGTGGGCAGCCCCGGGGGCTCGCAGCATCCTCCAGGTGCACACTGCTATCTCCTGTGGAAGCGGCCAGCTGGGCTGCCGGCCCCACTCCGTTCAGACAGCTGTGGTCTCCTGTGGCTTCTGTCTCTGACCCAACATCTTCCATGCTTGATGATACATTTGAACAGTTCCTCCTTCACCCTTTTCTTTGGGGAATTACAGAGGATTTTTGTTAACTGTTTAAACAGCGCCAATAATTGTCCTCGCGTAGTTGAAGATACCTGGTGTCCGCCTAATCACACAGAAAAACATTCACCAACTTCCCACAGACACCAGCAGGGTAAGCCTCATGTATATATCACAGACACTTATTCAGACAGAATAAATAAATTCCATCCTACAGCTGTTTCCTAGGTAACTGAACCAGGACCACAGCAACAGACTGTGCACAGCATAAAGAGGCTGAACAACAAACTGCAGCATTTCTTCCTGGCTCCAAACTTTTGATTATGTGGGGCTACAAATATGACAGAAATAAAAATATTTCAAGAATGAAACGTGCAAGCAGAAATTCTGTACCCATTCTCACATAGCCAAAACACGTGATATTGAGAGTCAGGTGAGATATCGCTTCTATAATCCACTTGGAGCTACCTTGCTCGGGTGTCAGCCAGTGCCCGATCCTCTGGAAAGCCTCAGAGAACAGTCACCAAAATCCCAGCTGTGAAATCTAACCACTCCAAATAGGCTTAACATGCGTGCTCAGCAGAAGTCAGTGCTGTACGAGGGACTGGTGAAAGTTGTGGTCTTCTCATCAAGGGTCTCCTATCACCAACAAGCTGGAAGGGTCCAGCAGATGGTGCCACCTTGCATGAGCAAGGTGCAAACAAAACTTTTCCTTAGAGGAAATTGTCTGCACCCGCAATGCAGACATGCTGCAGGAATATGCAATCAGATCATTTGAAATCCTGCTCTGCCTTATTTTGTGCACAACACTGGCTGCCATCGCGGCTTGTTTATTTTTTCTTATCACATACTTACCAAAGTGACTATCTGTGCTTTCAGTAAACTTCAGAGTCTGTTTTTGTGGGACATAACCCCCTTTTTTAAGCACTTGCAACTCCACTGAATTAACTACACTCGGTAATGGCTGATTTTCTTGTGCCTTGCTTCTTTTTGCTGCCCAGAGCAGCCTGGGCACGTTAGCACACTGGGCTCGTTCCCGAGTCCATGTGCTGACTGCTTCCCCAGGGGCAGAGGCAGAGCTTTGGGCTGAGCACTCCTCTCCTGGGCCCACCAGGATGGGGCAGAAGCTTGTGCAAAGGGCTCTGCTGCCACGCTGGGGAGTTGGGGAAGAAAAATAAATCCACATGATCCTTGGCGGGGAAATAGGCAGGTGCAACTTTGCATCTGCAACGCAAACAGAGGGAGAGCAGTTATGAAAAATCTATGTAGATGGACTGACTATCTGTGCAGACAAAATCTACGTAGACAGACAAAGGTAAAATTATTTGGCTTCCCACAGTGCAATAACCTGAAATACTTTCTGTTTGGACCTTGCATTCAGCTACGAAAATTAGAAAAAAATAGCTTACACTGGATATACCCTCATTTAATCTATGGCAAGTAATATGCGAGCCATCAGCTGGGAAGTGATGCTTGTTTGTGACACTAGTAATTCTCTCAAATGCATATTGCGCTAGTTGAAATAAATGTGTTTGATTGTTGGGCACAGCTACGGAACAGCATCTCTGCCTTGTGAAGCAGCACCTTTCTGCGGATTAGAATCACTATAAATGTGCTTCTCTAATGAAAGACGGCCTGATGAACAAATATTTAAGCAAACTGTTTTCTGTTAACTATAGGGCCATGGAAAGGCAAATATAGTTTCTCATCATGAGAACTGAGTTGGTCTAGTTTTCAGTTCCTAAGTGAATGTCAATCAGACACTGAAGAATCAATGAACTTAGTAATTTTGGTTAAAAATAAAAATCTGACTTCTTCAGTTGTACTAATATATCTAGCTACTTTTTAAAAGACACAAAATTTGTATGCCAATGTGGGGAAGGAAAGTTTTTAAGTAGTAACACCAACGCAAACTCATATTCCTGTGTAAAAGGGTCAGAGGATCATAAATACCATTGGGGAAAGAGAGGCCTTCTGTTTTCATGATGAATTACATGCAATTTTTAGAAGAGGAATTAGAATATGTGCTTATCCACCCAGAAACTGGAGTTCACAGACTGGATTTCAGGAAATGTGGTGCCAGCTTTTCCCTGAACTACATTTGTGTGGTCCCACTGAACATAATGGGGTTATATGAGGTGAAAGTCTATGCAAAAATGGGCTCAGCCAGACTCACCAGAGGTACGCAGAAACTGTAGTCTGATCTCTTTGGCAGCGATTTGAGTTTCATTTATAGTAAAGTCTATTGATTTCAGTGGATGAACCATGAATGTATACCTATGTAAATGTAGCCAGAGTCAGATCACCCACAGCTATATCCAGCCCTGCAGATATGAAACAGAGTCAGCTTCTGATAATATGGGTTCAATGCTTCTGGTCTGTTTGGCTTCTACATGCAAATTCTCAGTCTGCAGGGAAGCAAACTCCCATGTCATCTGCTACCTGTTTCAACTCAGCAATTCTGAGAATTTCTTATTCTGCCCCTTTGCATTTTACCAGTAAATGGGGCACGCAATAGTTACTCTTAATGTACATATCCAAATGTATCAAGGACAATAAATCTTCACCTGAACTTCAACTAGAAGATCCTTAGATGACGGGGAAAAAAGCTTAGTTCTCCCATTAGATGGCTGGCCAGAAACAAAAATTAAAACAACAGCAAACACCCTTTGTCACCAAAAATCAGAGATCTCATTTTGAATCCACACACATTTTTCAAGCAGTAAATCATGTAGTCGCTGTAGTCACTTGCCTGAATGGACTTATTTTAGAATCTGATCACTGACATAAAACTATGACTAGGACCATCACCGCTAGCTGCAAGGCATTGCCTTTCTTTAAAGCTGTGCACTACCTTATGGTCCTGTGAACACAGCAGGAACTAAAATCCTGATACTATTCATATTTCATCCCACTAGGAAAAACAGACGCTCTCCTAGGGTGAAGCTCTTTAATAAGCATGGCAGCTTGAGGATTTTACCACCCAGGCAACTTTCCCCTGGGTAACGGGGAAGCACCTGAGGGCCAGGCTGGACCCCCAGCTCACAGAAACACTCGACTTTTGGCTGCAGCATAGCTGGCAGGCACCAGGACACGGCTGGCTGGCACCTGTGGCACTAGCCTTTCAGACGCAAGGGTGCCTATTTTGCTCTGACATTAAAAAGCTAGGGATGTGTCTCTTCTGAAGATGTTATCCATTATCAATGCCCGTTACCATCTAATGTGAACAGAAAGCTGCAGCCTGCCAGGGGAGCGCAGCTGATCTGCAGGCTGGCTGTCTCACATGGGAAGTTGCCTCCAAATGCATTTTGCTCTCCTCTTGCTGGGTAGTCTTATTCCTTCCCAAACATGATTCAAAAGCAGCCTGCAGAATTGCTAAACCAATAAATCACAGAACTGGATGGCCTGAATGTGAAAATATGGAAGTGAATTTAAAAACAGACAAGAGAACCCTAAGGGTCAGGCTCATTGCCATCCTCTTGATGGACTCCAGGAGAAGCATCTGTTCACGCTGCCTGATGACCTGGCTCGTCCAATTTGTTGTGAAGTGCAAATAAATGTACAAGAAAATGGTACTACAGCTAAGTTTTAGACCAGAGATAATGCCACAATCATGAGTAAACCTATGCACATACCTCTAATTCTGTGATACAAGCTGCATATATCCTAGAGAGTATAAGATGACATATATCCATGACTTGGCTTGCATTTTTCATTCAACCTTCTTTCTCCCACACTTGTAATTAATGCTAAACTGAAGAAAGCTTTGTCTTTGCCTCCTACATCTACCAGGCTGCACCTACCTCAGGATTTATACTGGCCCTCCTTCTTTGGTTCTGGACTTTATTTCAAATAAGCTCACTACTGTCCCAAAGGGCTTGTGGAAAGACCATAGGCTGGTTTGAACCACCCATCCCTTTTAACTAATACAGACCGCTGTGAAAAGTTCATCTTTCTCTTATATCTGTGGGATACGATACATCCCACAGGTAGTTCTGTGTTTAGTACATCAGGATGTGTTTAGTACATCAGGCTCAGTGCGGAGTCTATGGGACATCACATAAGGAACTCAGGCTCATCCTTTCTTCCCATTAGCTCTGAGAACCTGGCAGATTTTTTTGTCCTGTTGTTTTTAGTTACCTGTTGATTTGTTTCAGCCATTCTGTTCTAGTTCCCTCCTAGCCTAGCAGATTTTTAAAATATAAGAGAGTGAATTGAAAATATAAATCTGAAGGAAGGCATTCAGCTTTAGGTTCACAAGCTGCACCATTTATGCACATACTTAGGAAGTACAGAATGGATATCAACTGAAAGGAAGCAAGCCCCAAGTAATTAACCTCAAATACTGTAATTATCAGTGTTTTTTTGTTTTTTGTTTTTTTCCTAGACTCTTAAGAAATCTCTTCAATGACTGTTTTGTTATTATGGAAACCACTTAATACGAAACACCTCACATTAGACATGTTAATAGCAGATGAGCTTATGTAATCACAGGTCTCCTAGCGATGGGTCAATAAAAGTGGTGTAACTGGCAGGCAGCCAGCAGCTTTTTTTTTTTTTTTTGGTTTGGTTGTTTGTTGTTGTTTTGTTGGTTGGCTTTTAGAGCTATTTCTGGCAGAATCTGGTATAGTTATAAATATCATTTTAATATAGATTTCAATGGAAAAACAACGGTGTGTTTTCCTTAGGTTTACACTGTGCAGTATTTCCTGACTGAAGCAACTGCTGGGTTTGGTCGCAAATACAACAAGGCTCATAACACACCAGCTGCACAGACAAGACAAAATTTCCCTCAATTCTCACTCCAACATACACTTTAACTTTGTAGGAATGCCTGGCAGTTCATACACAACTCTTAGTTTATGTGACTCTCGTTCTCCTCTGTTCCTTTCATCTTTATCCTTGATCCACCTCAAAAACCACTTTCAATGAAACTAAGTTAAGACAAAATTTAGTTTAAATGACTAATGCTGTTACTCAAATTGCCATTACATTGTTGGAAGGTCAGTGAACCATTCTGCTGGACTGGGCTTTCAAGACTTTAAAGAAAACTAGTGAGATTTAGATGCTGTGAGCCCAATGCTGACATTTTGCTTGTCTCCAGCTATAAAAGACTGTTCTCTGGCTGGGGATAATCCATTTCCATAGAGGGGGCATTAGACATCAAGCCTTTTGGGCATGGATAGATCAACACAGTGAGCTGGATCAGTGCTTCAGGGACCACTTCAGAGCAGGTGCTCAGTTTGCCTCGCTGGTGTGTAGGCTTTCAAAGATAATGAATGAGACAAAATTTAAATATATAAATAAGCATTGGAGTCTGTTAGAAATATACTTAGTATATGACATGGAAGATTATACAGGCAGGACATGTCTGTTATGCTCGTGTGATGGTTTGAAGATGGTATGTTCATTTCGACATTTCAGGGTGAAAATAAAAGGCAAAGAACACTCAGTGTTTGCCTTACAGTGGTAAATCACAAGTTTGTAGGATATGGATTATATTTCCTAGGCTAAGTTCTTTATGATTATTCACAAGTAGCTGACAGCTCCGAGTGAGGAAAGAAAATGTCCTTGTACACCCTTCAACGTTACCAAAACCTAAAGATCCTCCTTACTATTTGAAAAAGTAGAAGAGGATGTGATGGTTCCACCTTGGTGTACTGGGAGTCTTGAGCTGCCACTCCAGAAACATCTGTGTTCTTAATTCTCTGTGCCCCAGGGTGAGAAATGCCTTTTTCTCTTGCATTATATAATCATTAATAGCAATCATTTAATTAATTTATTGTAATGACAAGCAACCCTGACACTGAACCCATCAGGGAACTGTACAAGCAATTAAAAATACAATCCTGCAGAAGGCATCACAAAACTGATAACATAAAATGAAATAAGTTATTAAAGTGCCACTTAGAAGTCTTATGAACCTATAAATACAAAGTGCTGAAATATATGAAGTTATTTCTCCCAAATGTAAACAGCTAGTGCTGAGATATGCCAAAAAATAAAGGGTATATAGCGGGAAGCAGGGGACCCTGTTTTCACTCTATAGGTCTGTTTGCAAAATAGGTTATGCAGAAAAGTTTCACGTACAAACAACAAGAAATTCTTTGACCTCATGGGCTATGTATTCCTGGGGTTGAGGTCATGTGTCCCTAGTTTGATTTTTCTGGACCCAGAGTATTATACTGTAATTGCTGATTCTACAATGAAAACACTAACAATATTGTTAACTGACTTCCTACCCCAATTTATTTTGGTAATACAGTAATTTTTCCACCTCCAGGATTGCATTACCTACCAACACAACCACAAATGGCCTGGAAAAGAAGGGAATGTTATTGCATTGCTTTAGGCCATGTCTACATGGGGTTGAACCACTTTAACTGTGGTTACCTTGCATTAAAGTAGCTGGTGCATACATCAGACTGGTTTTCAAAGTGATTTAGTACCTCAGGCTGCACGAAGCATCTCTCCTTGGAGCAGCCACTAATCCATTCTGCAGGGAACCTGTTCCCTGCGGAGTTCCTGTAACCCTAGCTGTCCTGCTGCCACAAGCCCTTTACTGAGTAACTTGTCCTGTCCTAAGCTGCCTTGATATTTCAGTGTCTCCAGTGTGTTGAGGTTGCCTTGGCCAGATACACTTTTTCTGTTTAAGTACCAGCAGCCCTGCAGACATTAACGTATCTAGCTTATACATCAGCTCTAGGACACATGTATCTCTCTCCAGGTTTCTTCATGGATCCATGCGTAATTCTCAGGCCTGACTGCTCTTGCCAAACACAATTCAGCCTCACCACAGTAAGGTATCCCACAATTTAGATACTTCCACAGAATTTTTCACAGAATTGCTAGATCAGAAAGGCAAAAGGATGAAGAAAGCTTGATTCAAGGCTGAGTCAAAGCAAAGGACTCCAGTGAAGGTGCCTTAGTTGAAAAGGCTATGATGGAAACAGAAGCAAAGCTCCTGGACACATGATGACAACTGTATTTTCATACTCAGGACAAAGACAAAGCCAAAATAACATGGTGGATATTTTATGCAGCAGCATTGTGATAAGCACCCATGATTGAACTCCGTGAAACCACCAAGAGCACTCAGCACCCCATGCATACATGAGGTCTGACCCAGAGGAGAATTACAGGGTGGCTGAGACTTGGCATATGTGGTAGAGACACAGAGAACCCCAGAAGGACAGCTTCACTGACTCATAAACTCAATAGACTGTTAAAAAACACTGCTGGGACTCACCAAAAAGTGTGATACTACATTATTTAATAAGTATTTACACTGATTTCAATGTGTTTTGTGTTTGTTTTTCACAGTTTTCTTCACAGTCTCTCCTCTGCCCCAAGAACTGGGTCCTTCCTCCTCACAAATCCTACTACTGCATTAAATACACTGATGCTTTAAATTTCTGGTTTAGGAGCATATTTTTGTATTCAGGGCTTCATCCTGCTCCTGCAACACATTACAATGTCTCTGAAAGGGGTAAGACTGCACAGAAGCAAGAGTTCTGGGCAGGACGTGGCCCATTGCACCACCCTTGGTCCAGCTGATGACAAAGCCCATACCCTGCACAGCAGCTGGGACTGAATTGCCACCCCAGCAGAGGAGATGATGCTGGCTTAGGAGCAGCCATGGAGGCTGTGGATTTGTGACAGGAAAGGAGAAGAAAGGGGAACAAAGCCAGAATCCTCTTTGCCTCTCTCAGAAAAGAAGGGTGTGCACAGAGGAGATGCACACCACACCACACCACATCCCCTTCTGAGCCCAGCCATGTCATTATGGCCCATGGCCTCTAAATGAGGAACACAGCCCTGAAGAGATGCTGTCTTCACTACAGTTGAGCTCTTCAAGAACTGGAAGACCTATGCAAGCTCTAAGGTTTTAATTCCTCCTCACCAGCGTGCGCAATCATTGTATCTTAATGCTTCAGCTATTCGTCGTTCAAGTCCTTTTGGGATAGGCAGTCCAAGTGTAACAAGGCAGTTTTTGCACTTGTAACTGGGGTAAAGCACTGCCAAAGCTTCTACCAACATGAAGTCTACTGACAGTCAACAGTTACACCCAAGAGGGGCTGGTTCTAGTCTCATTAAAAATATCAACTGTAGGATTACTTCTGCAAGTCCCTATGTAAAGACAGAGGTACAAAACGTGTTCATCACCCCATTCGGTGACTCTGTGAGCTTGCCACACTGAAGTCTTTGGGGATGACACTCTTACTAGAGTAAACGCAAGACCCCCGTTTGGTCTTCTCTGCCAGAGAAAGAGATTGAAGTTAGAGTTTCAGACAGGGAAATGGCCAGCAAAGCCTAGTAAGCACTTGATTAAAACTTGAATTCAAACTTTCTCAACATCCACATTTCAGAAAGACAGAAGAGCTCTTGATTCTTGCTTCAATAGTTTCAAGCCAGAAAATTCTCTTCCTTTCCAATACAACAGAAGACAATAAATTTCATTTGTTCCAACCTCTTGTATGAATAAAGGAAGGCTATAATTCCTGAGCAAATGAATAGCATCTATCACAGTGTTGCCCTTGTATTTCTCTTTTATGCTGCAAGTTCTTTCCTTTAGTCTTGAATTAGCTGTAAAGCAAAGGGAGAGAAGAGATATATAATCTTCAAACCTCTGTATACAAAGGTATGAATAGTAGTGGTTACTGGCTTATTTGCCCGATGGCAAATATCTAGTGCCAGCTGGGTACCACCCAGAGCAGCCTGCCTGGCCTCCACAGTGCTACTCCAGGAAGCTGCAGGTCAGCCCAAGATCTTCCAGTGCATCTCATCTCCATTCTTAATAAGCAAACTTCTCAAGCAGCCCTGGGTGTTTTCAAGGTACCCAAAAGGTACCTACTTTCCAAGGTTCAAGGTACCTAAATCAACCCTGCTGCTGCTTCCATAATTCTTAATTTCTAAGACAAGCTGTTCATCAGTACACGGGAGCACAGCCTCATGTTTTGTATTGCACAAGTGAAAAAACTCATCCTGAATGGAAGCACCAGCTATGTGTAATGTGGGTCCCTCTAACACCCACATGCTCCAGCTTCTGCTGGATGTTTTGATCCTTGCTGTGAGACAGCACTGAACGATTCAGGTTCTGACTGGCCATCTCTAACACTGCCTTTGTGTTAGAAAAGGCCAAGTGCTAATTTCACATAAAAAAATAATTAAGCTTTGAACAAGCTAGTGTCATGGAATTCAATATATTACACATCTGTCAAAACGCAGAACCACTTGGACTTAGCATAAAATTCTGCAACCAGATCTGGGTCCCACTGAACCAAATGGCAAGACTCATGCCAGGCTTTACTGAGCTCAAGGCTTGCCCTACACTGATTGTCAGGAATGCAGGTTTCTTCAGATTTTTTTAGTCTGGTTTCCTAAGGGAACGAAATTTATGCAATCGTGCTGCGTGTATAAGCATGTCAGTCTACCCCAGTAACATTTGTACCCACTGGATCATTTCAAAAGAGAGCCCAAAGATATTTTTACTAAATTAGTGGAAACTCAATAAGCACATGGGTGGAGGAGGAAGACCCTATCAGCGCCCAGCAAAGGCTACGTGGCAAACAGCTCACTCCTTGTTACACATCAGAGAATCTACGGAGGAGACAGCAATACGACACCAGATGACTGTAGTCCTGCAGCTCCTGAGACAGCTCAGTGTTGTTACTTTTTGTCACTCTATGCTTAAGATTCAAGATTGTTTTATATATATAATATACATACATACATATATATATATATATATATATATATAGAGAGAGAGAGAGAGAGAGAGAGAGAATACACCCTGGCTGCACAAGGGAGCAGAGGAGTTGCATCAACAAATCCCAAATCATGGGTTCAAAGTGACCCCTAAAGATCATCTAGCCCATCTCCCTTCCACATGCAGGGACTTCTTTCACTAGAGCAGGTTGCTCAAAGTCCTGTCTGATGCTACTTTGAACATTTCCAATGATGGTACATCCCCAACTACCCTGTACAACCCATCCCAGGGGCACAGCATCATCATAGTGAAAAATTTCCTCCTTATATCCAGCCTAAATCTCCTCTTTTCCAGTACAAAACCAACCTCAGGTCTAGCAGCGTTCAAGCACCAGTCTTCCTGTGACAATATCAAGCTCTCAAATATCCTATCTGTAGGAAGGCTGGGAAGTGATTTGGAAGAACACCCTGACCATGAAGGTTTTTCAAAGGCCTAATTATCTTCCCACTTTCTTATTCCTGATTCTTGAGCAGTCACTGACACTAAGTTATTCTCCAGTTGGCATCTCCGTGATTTTCCTTGGTAAATCAAGAAGAATTGGGTTCCTAAATATTAGTTGTAAAAAAAAAAACAAAAACAAAACAAAAAAAAAAACATTAAAACAGTAGCCAGGTTGAGCTATGATCCAGTGATATGGACAGAGGTATTCCTAGGGTAGATGTGCAATTTATAGCCATGACTATACATTTTTGTAGGTTTTGTATTGAGCTAACACCCAATTAACATGCATTCATTCAGGTAAATGGCCTTTTCCTGGCTATATTTATAATTTTATTAGATATTTATTTATTAGAAGAAAATAATTATAAGTTTGTCTATTTAAATTCATAGATGCTAACAAGTCACTAAGTATATTTTACACTAGAAAACTACTCTGAACATTTTTCATTTTTTCCTGAATAAAAGAGATATTACATAGAAAAATGAGTCATTTATCCAGAAGCGTAGCCCTAATAGCATTGCTTTCACATTCATTTTTTTCTGTGCCAAAATGATTACTTTTTTTTTTTTTTGAAATACTATTAAAAATACTATAGTTGTAGGATGTTTACATTCTTAGAACCTGAGAACCTTCCATTTTTACTGCACACATTCCAATAAGTGAGAAATATTGTTGAATGAGAGAAAGCTTAGTGACAAATGAGGATGGAAAATCTTCATTAAGACTAAATGATGCTCTGGATTTTTTTATTTGCTATAACATAATTTCTTGAGGACACTATCTAGTTTTGACAGCTTCCACTGACTTCTGATGAATTCATGCATACATGAACACGTGTGCCCACACATGCTTTCATGCTCATGTGCACACAGCCTTGAAGTCTGCACTGCATTGTGGTGTGCGGATATTTTTGCATTATATCCAGTTGCACCATAATGTTGCATCTCTTATTTTAAGGATTTTATTTTAAACTAAAAGGTGCTTTCTCTATATTTATTTCTTCTAGAATCCAATGTTCTGCTTCTGACAAACAGAAAGCAATTGTCAGTCTCAACAAGAGTTATATCCCTAATAGCTAAAAAGATGTCTTCCTTATGTAATAAAAGGATGGCTGTTATTGAAGACAATTAGTTTTCTTTGCAGATTATGTAAAGTAATCTGTTACTTTGAAGTAGAGTTGCTTTATAAAGCAGAACATCTATTTCCTGACATACACCAGGAAAAGCAAGAGAAAAAGTATCCAAAGAAGATTTATAAACAGTTTATCATAAAAGGATTTAAGATTAGTTTATCCTACTTCTTAATACTGTTATTGCTTGCCTTCAAGTGAGATGGTGCTGATACTGTGACAAGATCAACCAAGATTGTTAGGGGAAACTCTGCATGGCAAGTTGGAGTTTAACCATCACTGTTGTCTTCCAGAGACTGTTTATACCAGCTGCAACTAATGGTCCTTAAAGGTCTTCCATACTGGCTGTAAGGAACGGTAACCTTGAAAAAGAAAAGATCTGGGTGCCTTGACAGCCAAAGCAAGAACACAGTGTGATAAAGATTCCCCAACAGCAAAATTCAAACATTTTAATAGAAGTGCAACAGTTGATCAGAGAGATGTGCAGTACTCACAGGTACAGAGGAAGGATACTCAGGGTCCTTATATCAGTCAAAAAGCACTAATAGGGACCCATGAGTACACTACAGCCATTTTACTTAAACTAAAGTAAATTCCGGAACCTTAAATTATTAGACAACCAGATTTCTTGCATCACTTAATTTCACTTTTGCCTTACACCCTAATGGCTGAAACTCAGAGCCTTCAATCCCACTTGTTTCATAAACTGTGCAATTAACAACTGCTGACTTTGGGTTGGGTTGTACCATATCCAGAGCTTTGTATCACGTAGAGCAGAAATGAGAGATTTTCTTAAGAAAGCATGAGAAAAGTTGCATCTTTCCTATACGATGCCTCAGCACTGGGATTTCCGAGAGTATGACCCTTGCATAGGAGGGCGCCTTGGTGAGTGCTTCCAAGTCCTTACACTCAGTGACAGCATCGGACAGCTGAGGGTTCCAACACAGGCTTATAAACATACAAAAGGAAGCATGATTTTTTTTCCCAGTTGGAAAATAATGTAAACTTTCTACAGGGAAACTATTATAGGAATAGTTACATAAGTTAGTCATGTGTATCCCATGTGTGAGACTGGGAGACTAAAATTTCAAGAGCCAGGAGCCTTCAACACCCAACTTTCACTGAGTTCCCTAAGCCCCTCTGAAAGAGCTCTGCCTTTCTGAAGGCCAAGGCTGTAACATTATTTCTAAAGACTTCCGTGGGGTCAGGGTTGCATGCTGGCTATTACTCTAAAACAAATAGGCAGCTTCAACCCCGGGCCCGAGGAGCCGCAGCGATGTGCCGCGCATTATGTAAGAGGCTGGCCTAGATAACCAGAGTGGGCCCTTGTGGCCTTATGAAACAATCAGGCTTCACATGCCAAAAATATTATCATTTGAAGAAAACAACACTTTTGCAAAATCAGATCTTTTGGATTTATGCGCATACCTAAACACTCTGCCAAATCCAGCTTTTTTGCATTATTATTTTAAAATCAGTTTTATTGGCTGAAGCGCTCAGTAATTGTGGTTGTTTGCTTTACTGCAGAAGTATGTGACAGCTAGCGATTGGGAATGTGGCTTGAAGAGTTCACAGGGCAATCAGAAGTATCCAAGCGTTTCTGAACTCTTTGCACAAGGGGATGGTGAGATAGCCCAGGGCTGCAGACAGAGATGGTCTGTCCCACCACTAGCTCTCCCTCGGTTTTCATTCCTTTGCCCCCCTGGATCTCACCACACAGCAGGCCCCATTCCCAGGGAGGACAATGAGAGGAGCTGTGGAACAAAGCAGAGTTGGGCTCTAATCCCTTGCTGAAGGCAAAGGGCTCCTGTTGGCAGCACAGCCCTGGGCCGGCTCTGCGGAACTGTGATGCTGGAGATGCTCATGTGGAAAAAAAGATGTGTATTAGGAATCGACCCAAGATGAGCTTTTAACTGTTGATGCTCGCTGTCCACAAACAATCTCCACACCCCTTTACAGGAAGGAGCTGACAGTGAATTTCTGAAATCATACTCATACCAGTTGCCTCCCCATTTCCCACCCTCACTCCCTAGACTCTGGGTACCTAACGGGGCTTCAGCTCTGCCTCATTCTTGCATTAGCCACATGCTTGGGCTGCTGTAAACTCAGCTCCTTGCTCACAGCAACTGGAGCTTTCCATCCTCCACTGCCTTGTTTTTGGTCACTGTTTTGTTTTTTTTTAAATACTTGGTAGGATCAAGAGCAATGGTCTCACACATATGCTATGATGAACACACGTTATAAATTCAAAGGTAAAGTTTGCCACAGAACTGTATCACATACAGTTAAAGTGCTTACAAATGCACAAGTCTCTAAGCTCCCCTCAATATATCCACGTATTCTCAAATCATGTGCCCAGGGACAATTTGGCAACGTACAAATCATGGTTGTGAGGTGCCTTTTTAAAACTTTTATTCTCTTAAGTGAGGTTTTGATTAGTTTTCAGACCTTTGCCATTATTGCACAGTGAGAACATTTTACAGAGAAACACATGGCCATACTTTGGGGGTTTTGAATTTGCATTACTCAGATTTAGGAAAAAAACTCTTGCTTTGGGCTTCCCTGTCAGTAAGTTTGGACTCTCTCTTTACTGAAGAACACAAAACCAAGCTCTGCTTTCTCTGTTAAAATGCATGGGACTTTTACTTGCACATCTGAAACGCTGTTAAAATGGGGGCCTGCTGATTGAATCATGCAGGTAGGGACAAGACCTTTTGCATCACTCCAGATTATGTTTTGTTTAAATTCAAAGTTTTCTTGGCACACAGTGCTGTAGGTAACATGAATCTGAATTCTAGAGAGAGTATCAATTATCTTATGAAATCATATTTCTAGCCATAATATTGAGGAGAGTGAGGGGGACAGGGAAGGTAGAATTGAGTATAAAACTGGCCTTCAATCATGGAAATACTTATAAGTGAAAAAGACCTACATATCATCCATGTAGCACATGACATTACATATAGGAACATGATTCACACTAAATTCAAATCCTTCACCTATTACCAGAAGGTGAGAAAACTAAAAACTGAATACAGACATCCTAAAGGTAGTTAACATTTTACTACAGTGTAGTAGGTCCAGACCCTCTAGGGGCTTGTCCACTCTCAGCCTCATCATTTCCTGTGAGTGCTGCCCTGAGAGCTTGCAACATCCATAAGCAGCCCTAACACAGCTTTCATACACTAAGAGCTGTTCCAAAGCAATTGGACTTGCTGCTTTGAACTTGAAGTCTACAATGAGCTGGGTTCAGAAGAGCAGGGGGATAACTACAAATATGAACAGTATGCAAGTATCCTACATGCGTATACACAAGAAGTTTCCATTTCCATTGCACATCTTCCACATGGCCATTTATCAATTAATTCCCTCATTAGTTATACCATATATTAGATCTTTAACTTAAGCAGAATAAAACAGGTCATGTAAAAATCTGTTGTAGGTAATTCATGTACATCCTGAAGATTTAGTTCAAAACCTGAAAGTTAAGATAATCAAAGCACAAAAGCCCCAGCAAAAAACCCACTGGATCAAGTCATACCTTCAGCTGCACCCAATTAATTCAAATGTGCTTACAGATTCTAGGTGGTCCAAGTGGTGACTTATGTTTACAGCAATAAGACAAACAGCTTTTAGACCAACTAATTATTGAAGTATACACGTATATTAAACACTACAAGTAACCACTGATTTGTAAGACTAAAGACCATGCTCCAAAAGCGTTAGTTTTTTGTTTTTAAATAAAATATTAAAAAAATGACCTAGATGACAGAGGTTAATTCTATTTACAGGCAGTGTTTCCATCTAAGCATCTACACTCACTTTGGACTTGCTAAGTTACTATTGGGTGCTGACAACTGTACATACGTAAACATGGGCTGAACTGGAACAAACTTTTTAAACAGATTGTTTGATAGCCAAATTGCAGTAATACAGCCAAAAGCAAAATAAATCTGTGCAATAGGGCAGCAAACATTGCTGGTTAGCTACAGTTCGCTTTGTTCTGAAATAGTATTCAACAGTTGTGCATAACTTGTCTGACAAAAGAAGGTAATAAACAAAAAAAGTAATTTGTTTATAATGCAGTTATTCAACAACGCATATAAAGAGCACTTTGGTTTTCCCAGCATGCCAGGCAGACGTTTGTACTTAAACAGTAAAAGTTTAAGCACGTGTTATGAAAATTAAATAAACTGCAATTTTCTCAATCACAGAAGCATAAGGCAAGTGTAAGGATGCTGGCTACACTGCAGGAAGGTAGGTGTTTCCAAGTACATTAAAGGAAGCATTATGACTGATAAGCTTTGATTTTACCTTTGAATTCATTATGGGACCAAGTATGGTTCATAGCATCTTAAGTGTTCAGGAGAGAGGCAAGAAGGGAACTGCCAGAACTGAAGTGACTTATTTCTGTAAAGAGCATGTCTTCCCCCTGGGACCTTGAGAAGGAGGAATAAGAAAAATACCAATGGGTTCATGTTCTCTACATTTATTACCGTAGGATAGATTATTTTCATCTTTTAGGGCTTGAGGAAAGAATGCTCTCCACATTCTCTACAGTTAAATGCTCAAATGTAGACCTCAACTGTAGTAAAGCTGGATCAGAAACTTTCTTACTGAAAATAATTTAGTTCCCTAGTATCAACATAACCTTATAAGGTAGGTTTCAGCTGATATCAGGGCTATCACACTACTAGTTATTATTAACTACGAAAGCTGATCACATTGTTGCTTGGTTTCATTCTGATGGCCAAAGTAAATCAACTTCCTCCTTTGAAGTAATATGCATAAAGTCTTTCCAATCAACCCACAAGTGATACTGACTATTTGCTTACACTCTTTACTCATGAGGTCAAGGTGAGCCCTAGGTATAACAATATGCTTATTTTCAAGGCAGCTTCATAACTAAATTCTTAGATGCATAACTGCTTTAACTATTGATAACAATATTTAAGAATAATTATGACAAGTAATTATGATATGTGCCACCAATGTACAACCTCCTGCTGAGTGCTAGCAGCCAAGAAGACAGCAGAAGAGAAGGGAGGGTGGCTTTGGACCATGCATGTTAAGAGGTGGTCTGTAACCTGCCCTGTCACTGCAGCAGTCCCACACAACCTGACAGCATGGGGCCATCACAATCTCAAACTGCAAATTCAGCTCATTTCTTCCTGAGTTTACATGGGATTGAATTACGTCTGTATTAGGAAGGCAACCTCCTTTACCAAAAGCCATAGCTAGGAACAAATTTTTCCCACTACAAAGTCTAGGTTTAAAACCAGGTGCTGCTAAGTTTCCACCTTCACAAGTCATATTAAGATTAGTCATTAACTCACCTCATTTGGTAGTACAAAAAATAGTAAGAGTTACAAGAAAACACTAACACTTATTACTTGCCAATTAGTTTAACTGGTTAAGCTGTGCCTAGAAAGCATGGAAAATTGACAGTTAATACAACACAGGTACATGTGATGACAGACAGGTTAAAGAAATTATACCTTTATAAAATGCATTGGCTTCAATTTCAGTTTTCATGGAGGTGACAAAAACTAGGAGCTCCATCTTTTAAAAATTCACTTACTCCCTGCAAGCAGCATTTCAAATTCCAGGAACTTGCAGAGGAAGTATTATTCTGCCACTGGATACTTAACAGAGTGGTAAAATGCAGTGATTATTTTGAAGATTCTTTCTACAGCTCTTTGAAGTTGCATCTGAGTTTGAAAGACTTCAATGTTTGAAAACTAGCATCAAGAAAGTACACAAATTTTTCCTTAAAAAAAATATCAAAGGAAGGGTTACGAACAGGGTGAGCACGAGCAACTGTGAATGTGAAAACACTAAAATAAATACCCAAGGCCAACATAATTCATGTTCCTAAGGCATACAAAACTACATGTGATCACTGTTTTCAGTTTATGTAAGCAAGAAGTTAAAATGCATACTGTCTGAAAGTATGAAAATTCACATTCAGGTGACTCACATAAAGTACCAAATAAAGTACCAGTCCTACACAAATAAATTCGTTACTGGACTCCACATCTCCATCTTTCCAGTTCATCCATGCTCTGAACTTCAAGACCTGCTGACAGCGTTTGCCTCTCCACCTTCTGCTCAGTACCCTGGTTCAGACAGCCAACACCCTTCCACTGAGCCTTGCAGTCTTCAAGTGCTTTTTTTGCTTCAGCTGAAGCAAATGCTAGCAGGCAGAGGTCATAGCAAAGCCCACTAGTGAATGTAAGGTAAGAAAATAAGGTAAAGAGCATTAAAAGGGGTCTAAAGGAAACTGAACTGCAGGGGGATCTGCACAATAAACGCTCAGCAGAAAAAAAAAAAACAAAAACATTCAAGAATGAGAAAAGTTACTCTATGAAGCAACTGAGCAGGTATCAAAATAAGTGAAAAATTGCAGAAGGATCTTGATACACGAAGCCATCAATAAAATGGCAAGTGAAATTTCATGCGAGAGGAAAATAACTAAAACGCACTAGAATTCATCACTGCCTAATTACATGAAAATGACACTGGATTTTACATAGACAGTTGTGTGGAATATGCAGCTTCATGCCCAGAAGCGCTCAGGAATGCAAATGAAAGTGAAAGAAGGTTAATGAACAGAAAAACAGCATTGCATTGCTTTGCTAATCTGCAGTGCAGCCACTCCTTGGTACTTTGTATAGTTACGATCACTTTGCTTAAGACCGCAGACTGCCAAAAAACTATTTGTCTACAGCAAGGACTATTATATGCTTGCCCTATTCTTATACCCCTTGTTTCAGCATCTGCTGATGGCTGCTGTCAAAGGCAAGCCATTAGTTCAGAGGGACAACAAGCCTAAACCAGTAGAGCTGATCTGGATTCAGCCAGGTCTAAAGGATATGTCATAAGTTTTGACCATCCATACCACTTTAAATTATTTAAATGTCAAAAAAGAACAAGGGAATATTTCTATTGTTTTCAATCTCTAGTAATTTGAATTTTACTACTATTCAGGCCAACTTCCCTTAACTTCAAATATACCCTCACATTATAGAATATTTAAGAAGTCTGTCCCTTATTAAAAAAATTACCATACAGTATTTAAAAACACAAACATCCTTAGTGCATATGAATTCCTTTCTTTTTCTTTGATCCAGTCATTAATGGTTATGTGTTTTCTCTATAAAGTTGTCCAACTGCTGCATTTTAAAAATAAAAACTAGAACCGTCTCTCACCTTCAAATCATAGTACAGAAAATACATAACTTAATGGCTTTGAAAAAATTGTAAGAAAAAATTTGCAAAGGAGAGGCTTTGCAAATACTATTGAGTTGATCTCAAGAGTCTGCAGAAGTCAGGTTTGGAGGAGTTGGGGGCAGGAGGGAAATATCAAAACTCAAGTGTTTTTTTTAGTGCCTTTACTCAGCAAGAGGAATCCAAGTTCAGGCCTTTGACTGAGCATTCCTAAGCATGAGCATTTCTCCTCTCCCCTCCCCTCCGCCCCCCCCAGACAACAGGAAGATGCATAAAACATCCATTCCCTTTGCTTACCAACACCATCAAACTGAATAAATGCTTTACATGTTCTCCAAGGTGCACAAACCATCTCCTGGTTAAGAAACAGTACTGGAATGCCTCGAGTACTAATGCTCCATTTACTAGTACTCCATTTTCAGATGGAATTGGCTTCAAGGACAGCGGGTGGCTAAACCCCTCTAAGAAAAGGAATGGCTTTAACAAGTAAATATCAGGCACTACTGACCTTATCAACAGATAACTTACAAATACAGGACTTGTTCTATATACAAGCAAGAGCATGTTTTATTTCTCTATAACCACTGACTGTCAGCAGAATTATGTAGCCTCTTTGGCTGGCAAAAATAGGGCATCTCCACATTCATCCTTTTCACTTCTGTGCTCTTCTGCTTTAGTCATTGTCAGAATAATTGACCTCTCCCACAATCATTCGTACTATTTCATAAACCACTGCTAGCCAACCAACCTTTTTCATCCTGTCCTCAAGATCTATAAAAATGTGTAGTGCTACTGTACCTTATTGTTCTTAAAACAATGAATGTGTGTCACTGTAACAAGTAACCTGGGCAAGACATTTGCCTTTCAGACTTTTGTTTTCCATTTCCAATTTCTACAGGCTTCCTCTCCTATAGGCCTAATCTTGCAGTGCACTTCATATCCTTGAAGCTTTGTATTTGAATCAACTGTACTGATACAGCTGAATTGCAGTGACATCACACTCCTGAAAGTGTTTAAGGGTAGATTTTTTCTCCCGTGCTGAAATTTGCTTTAAAAAACAGGCTCAATAAATGAATGCAAGAATTCATGGTTTTGATCACATGTTGTCTTCAACTTCATTCTCAATTTATTTTTACAGAATGTGTTTGCCAGCTGTTCTTTTGTTATTTTCATACCTCTCTATATCCAATTTTATAGTTAAAAAATACTTACTATTTGGCCCAAATTCTGCTTCCTAATGTGCATGATCAGAAGTCACAAGTATATCCAAGAACTGGAATTGGCTCTAGCTATTCACCCACAGCTTGTCATATCCTTGTTTTTTTTGGACTACATCCGTTTCATTTTTCTTAAATGATCTGAGCCATTTTACTTCAGCAGCTTTTAACAGACATGTTTACAGCTAGCAGCAACTTTCCTGAATTTAACATTACCCGGATTTGATGTTTTCAAATTTAGTGTGAAGCATTCTTTCTGATAAAATATTTTTGGTAGCTGAACAGAATCCAGTTCTTCTCACGTATCGGTGGAATTTTGAAAATCACATTCAATTAAGGAAGCCAAATTAGATGAGTTATTTGAGCTTTCTAGCAAATTTAATCTACAATAAAATACCTGTTTGCCAAGTGCAGGAGTATTTAGATAGTGTTGTTACATTCCCCTCCTTTTATAGTTCTGTAATATATTACCAGGCACTTCTATCACCTCACTCTACATAAACACATGGAAATCTTTTACACAAGCATACCATAGTCAGACTGTCTGTATACAATATAAGCTTCATCTGTTAATTTGGCATCTATATTTTGAACCTAATAAAGAAGTATTTTTAATTTAACATGGAAGACCATACTTAAGATCTGCCTCCACTATTACTTTGTCCTTCATTTTAAACTGACAGCTATTCATTAGGAAAATGGATCATCTGTTAATTTGTGTCTTACCATACTATTTTTACTAAACTAAGAGTTAGAGGGGAAGAAAGCCCTAAACAGTCTTGGATCAGATGATTTATTTGCGTAAGTAAAAATTTGGAGTAAGCATTGGCAAAACTTACCAGGTTGTAAAATGGCTCCTACTACTGACTCACATTTAACTATTGCACAGACTGCGCTTCACTGGGCCAAGTTGTAGCTAGTTGCTGCTGCAGAGGAAAAGTTGAACTCTCCTCTTAGCATCAGTGAGCTCAGGCCCTTGCATAAAGTTGTACATAGGAGGTGGCTGTAAAGACTGCTTGCTTGCCACAAACATCTATCATTGTCTGAAGATTCAGATAATCACCTGTCAAATTTCTAGATACTTTCTAACATGAAATGCATGTTATTGCAACTGTAGCATTATATCAACAGACGCTTTAATAGACAGGACACAGTATATACCACCCTGCCTAACTTCAATACCTGGCAAAATATTTTGAGCCATTAGAAATACCTAGAAGAAACCTGGCAATTGACACAGACATATTAGACATTATCCTGGAACAGAAAGGAACTAGAAAACTAGATTGATTTGACATGATTTGCTTTAGATTGCAAGGTCAGTGGAGATAAAGGATAGAGGAGAAGCACTAGATACCATACCCTGATTTTAGTAAGGATTTTGAAAATGGTTGGAAAGCCATATCCAGAGAGCAGCTGTCTGTTGCTCACTGTCAGGCACAAGGGTACAGCAAAGGAGAGTTCTGCAGGGGGCTGCACTGGCTCTGGTACTGCTTGCTGTTTTGGAAATTGGGATGGTCAAAGTTAATCTGAACTCTAAACAAACAAAAGCAAGCACACAGATATAAGTCAATAGATGAAGAGATTGAGTTTTCTTGGACAAGAGGAAAGAACTGCACCAAACAGGACTGTGCAAGTAGTGATCTACAGAGAAGAACCAGGGAGCTCCAGAAGCTTTCAATCATGAGTTACACAAGATGGTCCCTTTGTGCTATTGATCACAATGGTGCCACAGGGGAAGGGCTATTTGTGGACACCAGACTATAACAATTTAGGTCAATTAGAAAGATCAGGGGAAAGCGCAAAAATAGTCAAGGCCTAGAAAGAACAACATGTGAGGAAAGAATGAGTGAACTGGGGTTGTTTAATCTTAAAGAAGCTGAAGCAGACAATGAACAGTGATGAGAGAAAGGAATTCATTCTATCCCCACACCACATAGGCTTAGGGGCTAACAGGCTCCAGCTAATGGAAATGACACCAAAGAACACAAGGAAAAGACATCCAAAGGTTCAGAAGGGCAGGAGTGAACAGCAAGAACTGAAGTGGCCTTCACTATAAGGCAAAGAAACAGCTGGAACACAGTGTAGGCACAGCTGACCCCACCTCGGAAAAAAAAATGGGTGTACCTTTCAGATCAAACACACACCCCATAGAACAGGTTGTTTTTTTAGTAGTCCTCTTGCATTTCTGCCACTGTTCTGAAAGTTATACCTACTTTAGTGATATCCAATATTTTCAGAGACTTTCATTACACTTTCATTTTGAAGAATTTCTTTACTGGTTGAACCCCACTTCCTCACGCTTTGTACTTCACCTTATGAAGAACACTGTGCAACTGCTTGTTACTGGCCAGGAAACAGCAGCATGTTCAGCTATGGAGTACTGATCTGCAGGATTACAAGCAGGGGCAAGCCACAAGAGATCCCCCTGCCTATTTGTGCTAACTTCTGCTTGGTCAAAGCATACAGACATTTCAGCTATTGCCTTGTGAGCTTTTTCAGAAGGAAAATAGCATGATCTCTGCATTTCAGGCTAAGAAAGTGGTTAGGAAGTGATGAGAAACTACATGGCACGCATTGCTTTAATGGTTCTCCCAAAAGAGTTAATTTCTCAGCAGAAGTTACCAAATTAGGCCATCAGTGAATTAAACAAAAGCTTAAGTTTAATGTACAATAAATAAGCACATAATGAAAGATAAATGCTGCTACTTAAACATGATAAAGAATGTAGAATTTTTATAGTGATTTATAAAAGGCTTAGCATTTGCAATAAGCAAGATAAGTTTGGGGAAAAAAAAAGATTTTTTGATGAAAATAGGCTTTGCTTGCATTATTTTTTGAAAGAAACCTGCACTCCAAAGTATTTTAATATATTGACAGCATCCAGACTTCAGCCAGACTTTTAAGTTATTTTATAATGCCACAGCATCATCTATTTTATGTCATGGGTGTCACTTGCATGCATTTTGCAGTGAAATTACATCCCACATCACAGTAGGTCCAGAAACAGGACTCAAGAAGCTCATGACACCTCCCAAATTATTAATTTCTGGATTTCAGACAAGTTTTACACCACCATCATGACTCCTATATAGTCAAAATGTTTTTTTGGAAGCTACCTTTCTTACCCCCTTCACATCTTTTCCCCAATTTTCCATGGCAATTTTTCCATAGTTGTAATACATTCATGCAAACCTCAAATTCCTCTAGAGATGAATTTGACTGAGACTGCCAGATTTTCTGTTACAAACTATACCAAAAGCACAAACTATTAAGTAGAAGAATATCAGAGCTGGGCATGACCTCTGGGACATAACACCCACACTTGCACACACAAGGTCCCATCAGTACAAGAAGAAATTCACCAGCTGCTATAAAACTCAGATTTAAATACAATGAGCATACAAAGAATGATAAAAATAAAGCAGAAACCGTTATCTCATAGGCATCACAACCTGAATTTATTGATATTGCCACATCATACCTGCATCCCATTTTAAACAGGATGCTAGCTTTTAGGAGACAAAAATAAGGAATCCAAGTTTTCCAAGCAAGGCCTAAGGGACATTTTGAAGTATAAAAATGCACGTGCCTGGATGAAGCAGTTTTCAGAAGTGCCTAATAAAATTACTTAGGTAATTGAGCTTAGAAAATAAATTTCTCACCCGTGTTTTTTATTTTTTATTTTTTTTATATGGATATGATTCATTTATATATATTTATATTCAAAGAAAACACCATATTCCTTGCTCTTGCCATCCCATTCTGAACATGGTAACACAGAGACTGGTGAAGTCTTTAAAAGACTTCCTTTTCCCTACCACCTCTCTAAAAGCTGCGTAAGCAATTACCTTCTGCCCCAGTTACAGCCATACAGCCTTATGATTGCACAATGCAGCCCAGTTACTCAGCCTTTATATCAATGCCTCAAGACTCACTGTTGAGAAGAGCTTGAGATGAAATACAAGTAGAAATGGGTTATAATTTTCCCCCCTCATGTTTAGTTATGCAACATTGACTCAGCATCAAAACATTTGCTAAATAGGAAGCTTTTTGAATCATGACTTTTAACTTAATTTACACTGAAGGTTTCAAATGAGATTTATTCCTCCAAGCATTAATCCAGAGATAAATTGTACACATGGGCATGGATGTTAAGTGGGAACATTCCTCCTCAGTCATCAAGCAAACAGCGTTGAACTATTTTAAAAAAGTAGTAAATAACTTAGAGTAAGAATGACATCTCTTGGATTTTTGCTCTGTTTAAATTGGCAGCTTAAACCTTTATCTTATTCTCACTGAATTTCTACATAGCCACAGTTATGCAAAATTAACCTTCTGCATCTGAAGACTAGGTGCCTGATCTTCCTTCTGCAGAGATTAAACCAATATGCTCCCCTTGGCTTCAGAGATGGCAATTCTGCATTTTTAAAGATTGTTTCTTTAACTAAATTGCATTACATTTCATTTCAGATCTCAGCTTGTTAGGGACTTTGTTTTTCAGGATGCAAAACTAAAATGTCTTTGGTTTGTTTCTAGAAAGTGGGCTCAGAAACCTATTAGTGCACAAGTTTAACAGAGATGAGATGTAACACAATCACCTGCTCAACAACTATTTTCAAAGAGAAAATGGTTTGCCCCCATTTGTCCACAAAACAGGAAAGGACATGATCATGAACATGATTAAGTGTGGTACCAAGCGTGGATCATATGCTCAATATCAAGTAATTCTTTCTTTAATCGATTCTCTCACCTTCATTCACTTTAACACTGCAAGCCCGTCCTGTCCTGCTGCACTAAATGTGAAAACTCATTACAAAGGACTATTTGTCCTCCACATTCATAATACAACAGTAAGTATTAAATACACTTGTGATACAATCTAAGTTATTATATACCATGTGAAGTTTTTTCTTTATCTATGAGTTTAATAAAAGCTATTAAAAAAGGCTGAAAATTGCTTTTTCCTGAAATAGCTTGTTTATGCCAAATGTCTTCCTATTTAGCTCAGACTTCACAAAGACACTTTGCCTCAATCTCCTTTGCATTTCTGAACACTTGTCCATATCCACAGTTATTTCAGTATTTCAGTAATATCTGCAATATTTCAGTCACAAGAAGAAAGCAAAACCACGTTGTTTTTACATTTCTTGTAGTACTTGACCAGAATTTGAAAAGAATAAAGAGACTGTGCATTAAGAAAGTTATCACTGAAAAAAAGGACTTTAAGAAGTGTTTGGCTGCAATTCTTAGTGTCTTGAGACTTACTGATCATTTCCTTCCTACAGCAAAAGGGCTCTCAAAAATAGTAGTTTTGTTGTGGAACTATTTGCATATACAACTACAGCATGCCAAAACTATGCGTTTGAGCACTGCCACAAGCCTTGATCGGGTTCTCACTGTATGGTTCAGAGATGAGAGTTAATCAGGAAACTCCTGCAGCAGTGCCTCCTTTCTAAAATGCAACATTTCATCATGAAATAGAAGAGCACGCCACAGTCCTAGAATACCCTGTGCCAATGTTCTAACATTGCTGCAGGAATTGGTTGCTCTTCTTAAGCTTTTCAAGGAGGTTTAAACACCATCTAGCAATGGAGTTACGGCTTTCCAATTACAGAAGATTTCACAATTGCTCTTGAAGTTCAAGCACACTGGAAATACTTAGAATTGGCCCTACACAGATATAAATTGGTCTCAGCTTTGAGATGGGCTCCACATTACAGATCAGCCTGCAGAACCAGGATTTACTTAGTACTAAAAAAAGTGTTCCCTTGCTTTCAAGACCTCAACAGGTAACTGAGACACTGGGAACCGTGTCAGAGGCTACCCACACTTGCAGCACTCAAGGCAAGAACAGCTCAGACACCCTGAGTACCCACACAAGTGCTGCTAAGGCACCTCATCCCACCTGCAGTGTTATTACTGGCCATCCACATTTCTCCCTACTTCTCTCCCTTGCCCAGAAAAGTCACCTGAATACAATCCAAGCATTGGCAGGGTCTCCCCCAGGCTGTGCAGATGCCCAGCAGCCAAGGCAGTCCTTGAGCCATAAAGCAGGTTCTGCCCACCTCTAACTGCACGTTTCCCCCAGCCATGCCCTGAACTGTCTCTGCTTTATGCATGATGCAGTGGAAGAGCTCACAGCACCCCCAGGAAGAGTGACTGATGATCCCATTCTGACCCTCTCCCCCCCCCCCCCCCCCCCCAACAGCCAGCACTGGATCCTATCTCACAGGTATCACAAGAGAAAGACTTGGTCCCTCTCCAGTCCACAGCACTCATTAACACTACCTTGAGGAGGGACAGCTGGGGCCACAGCAGTTTTTGTGGGACACTGAAGTGCTCCCCTAGAGGAAAAAACAAGACTGCTCTGTAGTCTGCATGGCCATGATACATTAAGCTACCAAATAGAGGATCTAGCTCTTCTCTTCACAAATTAGAATTACTCCTACTGGATGGACTACAATAATTTCAGAGAAATAAATACCTATTTTAAGGGGAATTTGACAATTAAGATGTGTTGGGCTAGTGTGATTTAACAGGTTTTTCAGTGTGATCTAATGAATTCTGAAATACAGTCTCAGGTTTTGCTGTAGAGACAGCTCAACCTCAGCAGATCCCAAGATAAAAATCTTTTAGGGGCATTATGTACTTAGCTGACACAAATAACATTTTAATTACAGTTAATAAGAGTCAGATTTTGTTTTGAATTCCATGATGTCAAACCTGGCATGCTCCTTTAAGGAGTCTGTACAGAGAGCACAATAGATTTTTCTGTAACTCATCTAGACTTTTTTTGCTCATGTCAGTTTGACCTTGAAGAGAACATGATGTCCTTCGAGATTCTTATTTTAAAGAAAGTCACACTCAAGGCCAACAACTCTTTCACTAAAGAGACCTCTATCTTTAGCTGGAGAAATCTGTTGCTTTAACATGGATTAGAGACAGCATTCCTTGTGCTCCCAGTTTGCAATATAACACACATACGTCTGAGCTCTGACTTCAGAAGTAGCACCACCACTAATCCCCACGCTAGAAGTTTTTGTATGAATGTTGGGAATCTGATGAGATAGGCTGTTAAACACAGCAAGGGGATGCAAATCTGAACAAGCTGATTTAAGGTCTGGTCTTTTAATTAGAAAGAAACAAGTCTCAAGTTACTACAGTTTGAATAGTCCAATTGATTTCAGTAAGCATTTTTATGTATTATCCATTATTAAACTATCTGCAAATTGGGGCCATTACACTAACAATCAATTGTAGCTGCTGTCAGTTAATTCATTACATTTGCCCACATGTAACATCTGTTGTTTTTATTGATATCATAAGCTGTCCTTCAGATTTCATTATCCTGCAGCAGTTCAGCAGATAGCCATGAATACTGCTGTAACCTGACTAGGACTTCACTAAATACTTCAGTGGAATTAAGGAAACGAGGCTGATAACAACAGATATTTTCCTACCGTTACTGTTCCGCAGAACTATGAGCAATGTAAAGAAGGAGTTCAGAAAATCCACAGGACCAAATTTATCTATGTATTATGGTATTCAAATGCACATCAATACTTTTGTTTACTTGATCCAGAAAGCAAATACATAAAATTCAACCTCAGTAGGGATATTTATCTAAGATAGGAAGCTGCTAATTTGTGTTTGAGTTATAGCATTTTTTAAAGAGATATTCAGTCATAGCTTGAATACTCTACGTGTTGAAGAAACTACCACATGTCTAGGGAAGTTGCTCCAGTCATAACTATCTTTGCTAATAAGAGACTCCCTTGTTTCTAGTCTGAATTTACATAGCTTCACTTTTTGTTATTGGATTTGTGCCTTTTCCTGCTGAATGTAAGAGCTATTTTTCCCCTGCTATACTTGTAGACTACTGTCAGTTCTTAACCTTCACCCAGAGAAATTAATAGACCAAGTGGAAATTTATCAAGGCACGGCATTTCCATGTTCCCTAAAATTGTGGGTTTCTGCCATTTTTTTTTGTATTTTGATGTATGCTTTGTGGAATTTCACACCAAAAGGGACAACGTCAATTCTACACCCCCAAGGACATTTCCTGACCTATCAATGTTCGTGCTCAGTGAACAAATCCCCATAAACTTGTCCTCACACATTAGAACTAATTACTTAGATATAGTAGCTTTATAACAGCAAAGTAATTAGAAAATTTAAAAACAATTAAAGCACATAGATATCTTGGTATGTAATTCTCACTGACAGGATGAAAAATAACATCATAGATTTAAAAGCATGCAGCTTTAATAGCTATGGCTTTACTACAGCCTTCATCTACTGTGAAGCTTGATTTTTACCCCCCTAGGATCGATATAATTCATAGATTATTTCACAAGCCCATACAGAAAAGTTTGTATTTTTTCTTCATTGGGATTCAATAATGCTTCCACCACTTTAATGTTGGACATGACCAAAGTCAGGATTCAGTTCTATCAAACAAGGATTTCTTATAACTACCCTTTACTTAAAAGAAGCTAGACCAAGTTCAAGTATTTTTAGAATGTCTGATTTTATCAAAACTTCATATTTGGGTGTGTCATTTTTAGCTTTAGGCTGCATTTCAGTTCCCAGAACCCTAAAAAAAAAAAAAAAAAAAAAAAAAAAATCTCCCTAACAACAAAACCACAAACTTTTGACATTTTTTACCCATACTTAAAAAGTCAGTTTTGACAGGAATGATGTTTTCCAGTAAGGTCCGCATTGTTGGAAAATAAATGCGGACAAGTATTTAGTTCTACTTGGTGCTCTTTAGAAATGGCAGTATAACCCCCTGAACTTATGAAAACTTATTCACGGGAAACGATCACTCCAAACAGGACCTATTAACCCACTCCTTAGCTTGAGCAAGTTTCTATGTCAAGGTGTCTCCCAAGAAACTGCAAAAAGCAATCACTTCTCAGCTCCCCACGTGTACCCTGCTTTTTTATTTCTTCTCTGATTCTCTGGACATCTCACTAATTTCTCCTGAGCTGTGTACATACACGCACACGTGAACTCATACATATGTATCTACTCTGGCTGACTGACTTTTTCTTTTAAAAGAAAGTTTATTTGACCAGTGCACACATTCTCTTCCTATGCCAAATCAATTACTACACTGGGCTACAGCATGTTGGGCTCAGTGGCTTCTCCCGAAGTTAGTTGCATATGGATATCACTGCACCTCACAGACACAGGTGATGCTAGTTTCACACAAGTAGAGAGCAATTCAACCCAAGATCTATAAAATAATCATGACAACATTTGGGCATGTTATTGCCTACTTTACAGTCTTAACATAAAAACATTCAAGATTTGTGGCACTTAAGTTGGTTGCTTTATTGATACAGAAAATACCAGGGAAAATGAGGGTAGGGGATTTCTGTTCCTTTATGACAGAAACAGAACAAGATCAAGATCCAGGGCAGCTAAGTTCAAGACTGTCATTAAAGATCTGGTAAGTTAATTACCAGTATTAACAATTAGAAGCCAAGCACAATGTGAGGATATATTTAACGAAACCCATGCCTCAGGCACTAGAGATGACAAGGCACATGACATTAAATATCTTCATATTTAATGCATTGCACAATTATTGCAGGAGATTTTGGCCTTCTGCTAAGGAGTGTCTGTGTACAGGGGACTGGGAAACACACGGCAAAAAGGCCTGCTCTAGCTGCTGTGGCAGGTGCCTCTACCTCTCTGAAACAGTTCCAGCAGTGACATCTAGGTGAAAGAATACAGGATCAGTACAAAGGGAATTAAACTCAGTCTTCTTCGCCTCTCACAGCTTTCTCTGCTCCAGGAGAACAGACAACCAGAGTTACTGTGGAGGTCAGCATGGAAATAGCTGTGCTTAATTAATTCAACATGAAGTTTAAAACTAGATTCAAAAATTACATGAAGCAGTGATATTGAAGAAAAATTGTTACTTATAATTCAAAAGACTTGTAGGGAAATCATAAGAATCTGTACAATCTTAAAACATTAAGTTTTTGTATAAAGCAAGAAACAGAAGCAAAAATAATTTTGACATAAGAAAATATTTCAAGTTTCTGTAAAATTTCTTTTGAACAAGAAAGTTTGCCTCATTAACATGTACTGTGAGAAGCTACATGGAAGCAGCTAGGTGTGTCCAGTCATACAGTAAACCGCATAAAATGATCAAGCCACTCTTAGGATTTATTCACAGGGTAAATATCTATGGCTTTAGCTCACAAAGTAACACTTCCTGCAGATGCAACACGGAAACCACCAAAAGTCTGACTCATTACTACAAGTTATAAATCACAGATTAAATCTTGATGAAAGTAGCCATGGAAGAGCCCACAGTTTTGAGATCACTGGTGTGGTATAAACAGCTCTAGCATTAATAATCTTATTTGATAGGGTTAAAGTGAATTACAACTTTTCTGAATTACCCTGTTAGACTCACAGGGTTAAATAATGAAGGTTCAATTAGAGATCTTACTTTTCAGAGCTTATTCCTGTTAACAGGACAAGCTTAAAATTTTAAAGCTGCTCTTATTTTTGAAGGACTATCAGAATACTTCACAGAAGAAGTGTTTTTCCCCCACTGTTTTTTTTTATTGCGTTCAAGCACATGACTTTCATGAATTTTCTATCCATGATAGATATTGTTGAAAGGACACACCAGAACTAAAAGCATTGTTTCAAAGTCCTTTGCATTATGAATCAATTATGGAAGGGTCTAGACCAACATAAGATAGAGGTACAATTTGTCTGAAAGCTGCAAGAAAAATTAAAAATAGTGTCACTCTAAGAAGTTCAGGCAATAGTGATGAAAACCATTTTCCTTCTAGAGTTCATATGCCACTGATATTCTGAGAAGAAAAAAAAAGACATCAAAAGGATGATCACACATTGCTCCCAATGAGCACTAAATACAAGCACGTTTATATATAATATTGGCTTTTTAGATAGCAATCTTAAGTGCCTGAAGGTAGCCACATAAAAGGACTTGACTTACCTTCACCCAGTTTCCAGGTACTTCATTGCAAGTCTCCCTTGCTCTGGAAAAAACGGCTTGCTTTTCAGTCCACATCCACTGCCTTCCCTAAAGGGGAAAGGAGAGTTGTGTTAGCAACGCAGCCACAGCTTCCAGAGCCTGCAAGTGGGCCACTGAGCTTGCTATGGAGCTAGCCCACCTTTGTCCCACACCATCCTGTCTCCCATCAGGGGGTCTGTCTACAGGAGAAAGGACCCCACGTTTTCCATCAAAACACCAGCTCCTTGGGAACAACTGATAAAACAGCCACACACACAAACATGCCCTTTCAGACATCTCTCATTTGTTCAGTGCCATAGGTGGGTCATCTGAAAGCTTAGATTTTTATCCTAATTCTTTGGTATTAGTGCTAATACCAAATAGTTTTATAGCTCGAATAGTTTTTCGCTTGGTCCCTAGGCTTTTTTCGAGCCAGGACATCCTTGGAAGACCCCAGCATTAAACAAGCACTTAGCTCAGCTCCCAGGGGACTTTTAAATTACCACAAACAATAGAAACACCTCGGTAGCACCACAAAGTAACGCTGCTCCCCTTCCCCAGGCCCCTTCACCTCCAAGGCACCCAGAGGCTGCACTTCACAGAGCCAAACCCAGCTTCGCACTGCCCACAGCTTTCCTGCCCCACACGTGCCAGCAGGAAGGTGAAGATCCTAGAACAGCTGAGCCTCATGGCCCAAAACGATAGCAGCTCCAAAAGAGGCCCAGGTGCTCAGGCTGGCACATTTATCACACCTGGGGCTGGTTGATCTGGCAATTGTGGGTGCACTTGGATGTTGCACATGAAGTAAAACTTTTCACCCCATCCCAAACAAAGCTCTCTTTGACATCAATACATCCAGATATACCTGAGAAAATCTGTTTTATCTGGCAGAGCATTTTACAGGTGCATATACTGTAATTCAATAGGATTGCATGACTCACTCAGTAATTAGCAAGAAGCCTTTTAACAGGCACAAACAAGATCCCAGGAAACTAATACCTTCCAGGAAACTTCTTTCTCACCTTCTAAGAGTCATACACCAGGGTGAGGAGCAGCTGGCCAGGCTGCCCATCAGCAGAGACAGCTGGCAAGTGCTGCTACAAGGTTTCGGCAGAGCCAAATTCAAGACATTAGCAATAAAAATGAATTTCAATGTATTCGGCTGTTCAGAAACAAACATAAGGGAAAAACAGAACAGGCAACAACAATGGATCTATTCTTGTTAAGTATGCTTTGGTTTTGATATTCATGTATTCCTATGCAGAAGTTAACAGTATACGTATTGCCACGACTTTTTGTTTCTAGGAGGTGTTGATTGAACTATGCAGACCTTTAAGAGGAAGATGTTGGAGTCACCACTCCTGTAACAACTTTATCATTTAGCTACAGTATAGTCAGGCAAGGAATCAACTAAGGGACCTGCTGTGAACGTGCCCAGTGTCAAAAGGAAGAAAATGTGTGTAAGAAGTGCACAAGCAGCTAAGGTAAACATTGTGTTAGCAAACCTCTTGGTATTGCCTTTATTTGAATTTCAATTTCTGTTCCCCTACAGGGTCATTGCTATAGGCAAAACAAAGGGAGAAATAAGCCCTGGACTTGTTCAGGTGAAGAGAAACTCACACCCCCTTGACTTGTTCCACCTCAGGTTTGTGATGAAGTAATGCAGACTAGTTTAGCTTCTAGTTTAGCTTCTGCTACCCAATGAAGTCTCAGTTCTATCTGATAGTCAAGTCAGCATTTGCAGGGAGAGGTACCAGCCTTCATTACCACTGGAAAATAAAAATAAATAAATAAAATAATAATAATAACAAAATAGCTGAGTAGTTTGCAGGCACTCAGTCTCTCAGCCCAGGGCAGACTATGCAGAAAAGAAGCCAATTTCAGACCTGAAGACAAGCTGAGTGCCTGAAAGCCTGTCTTTTTCCAAGAATATCAATCTAATAAAAACTATTACTTCTTCCCACAGATCCTGCTGCCCTCTTAGACTATCATGGTTTCAGAAATGATCTAACAAGCATCTGGGAGCCACTGCTGGCAGGGGCAGCCGAGTTCCAGCAGTGTTGTCTGTGCCAGGCCATCCCTCTCATTTGCCAGCCAGAAATAAAAAGATGTGCTCCCTGTAAGAGGACTTTGAAGGGAGGGTGGCCATCATGTTCACCACAATTAGAGAGAAGACTTGTAAAAAGTATACTATGGGATTATAAAAGAACAACCTTGCTACTTTTTATGTCTCTAGTTCAAAGCTGCCAAGCCTCTCTTTCTCTGCTGGAGTAAGGCTGATTTAGACCACAAGATACAGATTGTTACAGATAAATTGCCAACTTCAGGCCAAAGTAGGAACAAAATACAGTTTTTAAAGAGGCAGGTAGAGCTCACAGAGAAATGCATCAACCCTTCCCATTCATCTCTGACCTTTTACAGAATATGAAAACTCAGTCAATTAAAGAAAACCAAAACTAAAAAGCCAAACCAAAAACCCCAAACCAACTCCAAACTTTTTTTTCTTTAACTAAACACTACAGCTGGATTTACTAAAATTATAGTCAAGACCACTGGAAAATTGCTAGGGTGATAAAACAGCTTGTATCATAACCACCACTTTCATTCTGCTGTGTGGTTTGAGAACTCATCTGGTTTACTCTTGGCATTTTTCTTGTCTGAAAATATGTTGCTACATGATCCTTAGTGGTTAAAACTATGGCTGAGTCATTCTAGTCTGCCACAGTCAACTTATCCTTCAGAAAGCTTGCTCCCACCACAGTGTTTGGAGAGCGATTGGACATGCTTTAGCTCCTGCAGAGCATCCCACAGAAGGAGACTGTATATCCACAGCTTGCAAGCATACAGGAAGTTTTTTGGAAGGCACTAGCCAAGAAAATGAAAGAAAAGTGCCTAAACAAAGTAAGAGCAAATGCAAAGCTAATTTCTGTAGTTGTTAGCCTCTATCAAATCTTGGCCAGAGAGTATTTTAGAAAACAGACTGCTTCCTGCACATCTCATCTTCCACTTGTAGGCTGTCACTGAGAGATGAGGATCTCTCTACAGCAGATTATCTGTTTGACTGATTAGCCAGATGGGAAGAAAAAAGGGATGCAAGAAGACCAGGACTGGGAGAAATGAGAGACTGAGACAAGGTCGACTGAGAGCATGCAGTGGGATGGAGAGAAGTGAGCCTGCCAAATAAGCTCACTAGAACAAGATCACTTTCCATTGTCCTCCACTTCTGCTTGCCAATACTGCATGGGTATCCCATGCTGGTCTGCAAACCCAGCAGACCATTATTCCCCTGGCTTCTGTCATCACATGCTATAAATATACACGCTTTGAACACTAAAGATGTGGCAAGTATCCCCTTGGAGACTTGCTGGGTTTCCATTGCATGTGCCACCCATGAAATAAGACCCTGATTCTTTCTCATGAATAGCAATTTCTCCCTCCATGGCAATAAAAACTTTAGAAGTCTCTGAATGTGTTGAACTTTCATATTTTATCCCAAAACTCAGCATCCATCTCATTTACTATTTGGCACCACTTGGTTTATCATGGGAAAAGATACCAAATTGTTGGTGAGATTAGTCAGGCAAAAGGAAAGAGCCACATCAAAAAGCAAATATTTAAAGCAATCCTATGAAAAACTGTTCTTGGGCTTTCATTCCTTGAGTAATAACAGATCTTACTGGAAGTATAAATTCAGATATATAATCTTAAATGATCAGAGAAGTAATTCAACAGACTGTGTTTTCAGACAGTTCAAAGACACCATAATAAACTTTTTTACTGCAGCCCCCAAAGATTGCACAGCAGAAAGGTGTATTCTGTACTGTGCAAGACCTACCCTAAGTCTATTTCATTCCACTTGGGCATCTTGTTTCATCTTGTTTTCACTGGTTTTAAATGACTTCCTACCTGTCTGTGGGCAGTGAAAGACAGCTAGGTACAGCCTGTGTAAAAGAGCTAGCCAGCTTTCTCTAATTGTTCTCCCTGCATAGCTAGATCTCACAGTAAGCACAGGTAGACTTTTCGTGGTTGAGTAAAGTTGCTGGAAGCTGGTGGAAGTAGGCTCTCTCCAGGAGACTCCGGGCAGTTAACACGCACACAGCAGCAGTGAAGGAAAGAATCCCATGACCCTCTGCAGAAGCAGTGAAGCAACATAATGGCCAGGGTTTAAAACACAATGTAAACACAGCAGCTTTCTCTGGACCAAAACAGTGCAGGATTTCATAAAATGAAGCAATTTTTTTATTATTATTAATTATTTTTTTTTACCCCATGACTTTTGCTTGAGCTATACAAGAGAAAACATAACCATGAAGACCTGGCCCAGAATACTGGCAATGCCTTAAACATCTCTGAACGAAGCCCAGGCTTTATCAACATAAGTCGATGTATCCTCTGACAGAATAAAAAGTGAAAAAAGCAAAAACTATCACATGTAAACTGTTACCAAAAATTAACCACAAGTATCTTCTTTTCCAATTACAGCCAGAAATTGTGGCTATGTTGGACATTCTGTGGCAAACTTCAGCAAATGCTGCAGTTATAGTGGCAGATACCATATGCAATACTGCCAATTCTGAAAGATAGCAATTCTGAAAGATGGTTCCTGAATACATGTTTTAACACCACCTTCCTGAAATGCACAGGTGATTGCAACAATGCTGTCTGAATTTTCTCAGGTCCATGATGCAAGGGTAGAACAATAACAAAGTTAGGGAGTGCGAGGTGTGAGGGGATGTCTTCACTGCCAGACAACTGACGTTGCCTCTGTCGCCCTCAGGCTTTTCACAAAATTTTGAAAAGTTTCAGACTATTCAACATGAAATAAGAAAAATCCAGATTTAAAATATATATATATTAAATAGAAGTGTTTTCTAGATAGATGTTTATGTTGTCAGAGGTGAGCCCATAATGTGATTGCAATACTAAATATAATATTTAGATTGTAACACTATGTTGATCATGACAATAATCAGCACACATAAAGTTAGACAAAACCCTATTTTCCCTAATTTGAGTGCACAATACAGTGGTGAAATCCCTGTAACGCTGCATTTTTAGTTAGTGCCTTTTTAAATTTGAGAAGTACTCTGTGAATGTAAAATGATTAAAACTAAAGTTGCCAGTATCTTACATATTACGCATTTAGAGATGTTTAGACTTGTTTAGCTTAATGCTAGGTCCCCAACTTTCCTTCCCCTCCAGTAACTCTCAGAACTCTTATTTATTATTAACAGCACAAACAAGAATGGAAGTTTATAATAGGAAAAGAAAAAAAAAAAAAAAAGAAAAAAAAAAGGAACCTTAATAGAAGAAAAAGGTAGCAAAAGAAGAAACATTCACTTAGTCCCTAAGGAACTGAATAATATATATAACGTTGATTTGTCAGGGAAAAACCTATTGACTTTTTTGTTCACGTTGAGCTTCAGACGGTAAATAAACTTGTGAAAATCAGATTTGTAGGTAGGCAACAAAACAATCCACCTGCCATAGCCTTAGTTTCTATCTCAAACAAAGGAAAAAGTCTACTAAAAAGATGTAAGAACTAAGGTGTTGATTATTTTCCTGATATGATGCCAGAATAATATTGGTATGTAACTAACCTCTAGAGCTCAGAAATTTGCAAAATGGGGTCAATTAGTACTAATACAATGGAAATTAAACTGTGGAAGGCATCCAAGGCAGAGCTTAGTTGCTTTAGCTTGCTTTGGCTATACTCATAGTTTATCCATAGTCTTTACTCAGCTTCTATCAAATTTAACTGCAATCAAATCTACCCTGAATTTTAATTTACAGGAAAATGAATAATCCAGAAGCTGAAGCCAACAGGTATGATGATACTGTTTCCCAGAAAGAGACTGGTTTTGTAGTTCCACTATTGTAGAACACATATAACAAAACTGCAAAAAGAAGAGTAAATGAAGGCATTTATTCACCACATTTACATGAACATATATCACAACCGTATTTATATATACCAAATTGGATCAGCTAAGAACTCTTTAGCCTTTGAATAAAGTTATTCTGCTACTGATGAATCGTTGCACTCCAGCCATCCATAAGCTGAAAAACAAAGTACAGCATGGAAGTGAAACAGGTGTTTGACTGCCTGGAAACATTTCCAGGTCAGGGAACCTTTCCCTGCCCTACTAAGGCAATTTTTGACCATTTTTGGACGTCTGGTGTCAAGGTATTGCTGCTGTTTCAACAACTAAGTAAAATTCTGTTTGTCAGGCCACCTATTGCTAAAGATCATGAAATTAAAACTAGGAAGTGTTCCCTATTTTCCATTAGCCACAACATTTTTTTTTAAAAAAGGAATTTAACTTGCACATCTCATTTTCACCACTCTCATTTGATTCAGCTCAACTGGTATTTTATTATTATTATTATTCCTGGTTATATCCCAATTTAATGGGCTTTAGACTTATAGTGGTCCAGAAGAAACAAACTGAAGAAGCAAACTCTCCTGTGACCCTTCAAGTACTTTGCATGGTCATGCTTGAATAAAACCAAAACAATTTAAAATTAAGTTTTACACTCTGTAAACATACAAACACAGTCCCAGTGACAGCACGACTTGTGTTTTCCTTTGTTGGTCAGAAGTGAACTTCAGTAGTAAACAGTGGAGTGCCAAATTTCCATGTCTGAATACTGAAGACTTAGACTTGTTATTAGTATGGGATAGAGAAAGGTAGACCTAAGGCAAATTAAGCTAAGCTTTTTTCACTTAGGCCCAGATCCAGAGCTCTCTATTAGCTCTTAACTCACATTTGTTTCAATCTCCCTCAGAGAATTAGGCAGCTACATATGAGGTCTGCTTTTAAATAACCTTGTGAACCTGGGACTTAATTTACAAAGTGCTTAATGGAGGTTAAGGGTAATTTATTTATGAATATTCTCCTGTGCTTCCATTCCAGAAACCGGGGCTGGCATTAAGTTAACTACTGGAAATTGCTTTGACAAAATATGGATTCATGATCTAGTGCTGAACTAGCAACAGTCAGTGCTTGCAAGAAGAGGTTTTGAGCACATTTTGACTAGCAAAAAAAACTTTATACTTAGCAGAAGTTGGATTTTTATATTGAAATCTCTGAAAATGACTTAGAAACTTTTTTCTTTTTTTTAATCAAGAAAATATGCTACAAAGGTTGACTGATTATAAGCTCATACTACACAAGACTGAAATAAGTGACAACTGGACATAAAACAAATCCAATCAATTCCTAATAAATCCTTTATTCTAACTTACCCAAATTCGTGTTTGCTTCTGACAAACTTGTTGGAAGAGCCAAGATCTCCTAGAATATGCATGATTAAATCTTGGAGTGAGGTTTGTTCCCTCAGCCATTCCCTTCTTAGAGGTTCTGCTCCCTAAGATGAGAGGCTCCTTAGTCAGACCTAACTCAAGTTTTTCAATACTCAACCTAACATTGTAACTGCTTGTTACTTCCAAAGGCAGGATGGGATTTCCACATGCCAGCTGATCCCATGCATGCCTTTGGCATGTAGCAGGTGTGCACACGGCCAGCTTGCCTCCTGCCTCCTCATTGCTTAAAATAAAATCAAAGCAGCAATTGCCAAAACAAGGTATGTGCAACAGTGACAGCAAAACCACCAAAACTTGTTGTAATCCATGCTTATTTACAAATGGTCTTTCAACAGATAACAGCTTTCACTCATGAAGCCTGGGATGATCTGGAGTGACAGAACCACAAACACAAGCAAAGCTCACACTCTAGTTAACTTTCCCAGGAAGCCTGGAGTCACACTGCAGCACATCAGAGCAGTTCAGATTCACGCTTTTGTTTTCTTCAAAGTATTTTTTCCATGCCCACATTCACTGTGTGTTTAATTCATTTTAAAGCACTATATTCCTCTTGAAAAAGAACAAAACTCAAGAAAGACCTATCCACTTTAAGACACACAAAATTGATTACTAGTTTAAAAATCATTACATGGTTACACATTTTTCTTAAAGAGCTTCTTCACTGAGCAATATTTATCATGTAACTGAAGTGGTTTTTGGTGTTGATATATAACAATTGGCATGAAAACACTGTTCTAATGAATGATCCTCATGGTTTCTGTAAAACCCAATGACCCTAAGAAAAGGGAATAATAGATTATTTTTGTATTGACTTTTTTTTTTTTTGAAGCTGTTAAACTTTTGTCTTTTTTCTTAGTATACACACTTCAGCTCATGCAGCTTGCCTCAGTTTATGTTCATACATGTTCTGGCATTTGCTGTTGCATAAAAACAGAAGATATATTTGTATTGATTAAATTCCACAGTGGTAACATATTTATTTTGACTGATTCTGACTGATTCTTGAATTACATGTAGGTCAGAGTAATGTAATACCGTATTGCTAGTTTCTATATTAGATGCTAAAAATCCATTATAAGATACTGAAAGTTATTATGCAATGGTGAATGAAGGTTCTTCATCTTTTTCTTAACTAATCAGCCTTGAAAAAGCAGATTTTTTGCATTAAAAAACACAAACTAAGGCATGGCTTTTTTCTTTGGTGAAATTTAGCATCTAAAGATTCTGCTCATGGTCACACAGAGGGTAAATGAAAGGAAAGGGTAAAATTAAAATATGGCATGGTTCTCAAAGATTTGGACTTGAGCTTTTCCAATGAAGAACAGCTTTTGGGACCAGAAATATAGTTGGCTCCTACTGGTAATTAGAGCAAAGTCCTGGAACTAACTAGTTTCGTATAAAAACTTTCAAAAGGTTAAATGTGAAAAGGTATAGAAAGCAAGCGACACAGCAATCTGGGGTTACTGGTTTTGGAACTTACCTTATATTTAACAATGAGGGCTGCTATGACTTTACAGCTCAGGATGACTCTCAAGGAAGTGAAATCACCTCTGGTGCTTCCCTTTAATGAAAAGAGTTGCTAGTTATTTGTAGTTCCAGCAAAAGAAGTAATTCAAGCCTTATTCCTCCATATTCTTCTATATCTTTGAAACAGAATGGAGCTCAAAATAGTTCACCTGCCTATTTGCAGTAGTATCTATCTAGGGAGGTCAAGGCAAGATTAGCATCTCATCAGTACCGCTTGCTGACCCAAGATACTAAATTAACTTCCCAACATGCCGGTTAGTTCAATGAACACTAGGACAGTAGATTAGAAGGATAACATGAAAAATGAATTGCTTTGCTGACTATAAAACTGGAGATAGTGTACTACTTATTTTCTACTTCCTGAAATAGTCTTCAATGGAAGTTTTCACAAGAGACATTGATTGCTCAGACTTAATTCAAGGTGAAGTTTTCCAATTTCTACAAGAATACTTGGAAATCTTTCCCAATAAATATATAAGCATGATTTATAGAAATTTGCTTCATGCAAATTTGATGGTTCAGAGAAAATTGATACAAAATACACTAATATAGCTGCTAGGCAGCAGCCCCAGCCTAACTACCACTCAACAACATAAAATAAAAGATATAAATGAGCACAAAGGAATAAAAGATATAAATGAGCACAATACCCAGTCTTCATGAAATTAGAGAGATCTGTGTTCCTACTGCAATCTGTTTTGAAGCATCAGGCCAAGTGTTGCTAATGAGAGACTGAGTTACTAGCACATACTTCCCATTACTCAAGCACAGCCTGTCCAGTAACCAGGCATGGACAAAGTGATAACCAACTATACAGAAGAACCGTTGTTGTTGCATATTTGATGCAAAATATCTCAGAAAGAATGACAAATCACATGTTTTGGCAGATTTAAATAAAAGCTTTCCAGGTGCTGAAAGAAGTAGAATGTCATCTGGTTGTATCTTTGTGACTAATGGAATTGGACAATGTGTTCTTGTAAATATTGTATTGTGATTTGTCAGCAAGTATAAAGGAAGCAGAAGAGTTCTGATTTCAAGCAACAGAGAATTCAAGGAAGCCCAAGCTTAAATGTCTTGCTGGTAATACTTGAAATTACTCAACCTGAAGTAATTTTAAATTTAGCAGATGGAACTCTCTAATGACAAAACTCAACATGATTAATCTTTGATTTAAATACTATTCTACTCTAAAGTGCTCAAAAAAGCTGAAACAAATATTGTAACCATAGCTAATTTCAAAACAAATGAGAACATTGCAACACAGGATTCAAACCAAAACATGGAAGCTGAATATTAAACAAGGTCTAGGAGAAAAAACAGTCATATAATTTAAAGTGTCATTCTAAAAAAATTAATGGACATGAAAAGCAATTTTAAGTAGTCTAGTTAGAAAAGGTAAACAAACAGGTTCTCATGTAATCAAACCCACTGAGTTCTACCTGAAGTGTCAAATTGTGTAACTGTAGAGGTAAGATGAAAGCTAGTTCAGAACCATGACCTAGACTCACCTCAAAGAAGAGATGAAATAATTAATATTTATTTGAAGACCTCAGTTACTTTGGTGCATCATAAGCATCAGATTATTATAATCTCTCACTAGAAGTATCTACAAACAAAAAGATTGCCAACAGCACTATTTTTTTTCTCAGTCAACCCAGTCAGAAGTGAACATGGTTACTTTTTTCTGATGGAAAATTATACTATTTTAGGAAATTCTGCTAAAAAAATACTGCTCAGGAAACTGACAGGCGATCACCAAAAAATATCATTTAAAATCGATGAGGCTTGCAGGCTTGAATAACTATGTACCTGCCAAGCAGGAGCGCGGGCAGACAAATACATATATGACAATTTCTGAATTTATCAACCAAAGGCTGATCTACTCCCACTTGTGACCCAAGAACTAGTTTGTCAATAGGAACGTACTGTGTAAATATCAGTTCAAGGGAATCATCAATGTCATTAATCCCAGAATAGGGAACAAGTCAACAAGAGCAAAAAGCACCAAGGCCCTTATACCACAATAGTTTGCGAAGAGAACAAATACATACATCACGGAATTGCACTGATATTATTGCCTTGTCATCCAGGGAGAGCCTTCTAGTATTAAGACGGTGCATGCTTGTTTTAATCATCCGTGGCATTCAGGCTATGCCATTTCATTTTTTACTTTGCCAGAAGGAATACTGGTGTCACTGTCTAGTTCTCCTCTTCTGACATATCTTGGAAGGCATCTTTCAGTATGATGAAAATTAAAATGCTGTTATCAGTAGGAAATGGGATTGAATCCAACAGATTTGTGTCATGCCCCTTCCCTGCCCCCCAAGAAGGAAGTTTGTATAGGAAAAAAGTAGGTGCTACATAAAGAGAAACATGATAGGAAAAAAAAAAAAAAAAAGAGATAATCCAGAGAAAGAGATAAGCAGTGAAAAAAAAATCTGAACTGGCTGACAAAAGGAATCTTAGTAGACAGCTCTCAGAATTTAACACAATACAATTTGTGTGGCTCAGCTGGAGATTTCAGGATGAAGGAGGCTGCCTATGAGGCTTGTAATATCTTTGATCTTAGGGCAAGCCCACTGAGATGGCAGCATTCACCCCCACCAGGCACAACGCTTCTTCTCATGGCATGGCACTCCTTCCACAATAGCTATGTTGGACAAATATCCAGCGAACGTTTCAGAATTGACTGGAAGGTGTCATCCATTCCTGCAGAAAAAGTGACAAAGGTTTGAATGTTTTCCCCCTTGCTCTGGAGGGAGGTAAAAACTCAGAATTGGGGCGGTTGCTCTGAAGAAAGGGGATTCTAAAAAGCATTATTTTGGGAGAGTCACAAGAAATTTTCTCTTCATGGTGTCTACTGAAAAAAATCCTGGCACTTTGACAGGAACAGTCTAGGCTGATAAAGAAGCAGAGCACCCAGGTATATTTTTTCCCTCCCTTGACTGGTTGCTGAAGGGGCAGGGAGGCAGGGTACTCAGCATCTTCATCTCACAGAAAGATATTCAGAAGGAAAGATCTCAATATCATTTGATTTCACCAAAAAGGGCATTTTATTTAAGAGACCCAAGGGATTTTACCATCCAATAAAACCAAATTCACTTTTTTTTTTTTTTTTATGTTGTTAGGAACAGGTTATTAGCTCTTGAGAAATCATTACATTGCCTTTCTATTTAGATCCCCCCCCCCCTTTTTTTTTTAATTATTATTTTTTAAATACTGTTTCCAAAGGAATAACTTAAGAATAAGCTTCCTTTCCAACTCTTGGAGTTACTGTTCTTTCCCATCTCTACTGCTCCTCCCAACACCCCAGTATTTCATATGCCTGTCTGGAGCCACAGGGGTCTTTGAGAAGTCCTCAGCCTCAGAAGGTGAAATGCTGCCTGTCTTAACACACAGGTATGCCTAGACCATCCGTTGTATTTCCTGGAAAAGGTTCAAGCCACCAGCTGGGAGATTCAGGTTACCAAGCATAAATGGTCAGTAAAATTTCCAGCCTCAGACATGACACAAGAACTGGGAAGGTCGAAGTAACTAAAGATTAAATGGAACCTCCACTCCTCAGAGATACACATGGAACAATAAGCAGTAAAACCACAGAACCTCCTTGTGCCCCCTCAGCATCATGCAGTGAATCAAGCTCAAGGCCCTTTTAACTTTAGTAGCTGTATTTTTGCTCCATGTTACCAAATTGATCCCTTAATCTCCACGTGCCAAGTGAACTCCGTTCTCACACATCTCACCTCCTTCCAAAGCCCTGCTGCAGCCTCAGGGGCTGCCCGTGCTCTGTCAAGGCTCCCAGGTACTTACTGCAGTGATTCATTCAGGAACTCTATGTTCATAACCATTAATACCTAAAACAAACTTTGTATCAGTTTCAGGTTGGGACATTACTTCTTCATTCTTTCTTAAGACTTATTTCAGGGATTTTTAACAACTATTGAAAGTATTCCTTAGAATATCCAGGACACAAACAAATCAATGTCACTCCTCTAGATAGATGTGCTCAAAGAATGAGTCAAAAATATTCATTACTTACAGACAATGAATTATCAGTCTCTGAGCAAGGAACATCAAATGCAAAATATCTTAAATAATACAGTTGTATTTCCCTTATTCTGCAATGTAGCCAGTACTATATAATAAACAGCACTTCACACTTCGTATCATTTGAAAATTCACCTGTCCTGGCTTTACCAAAAAGTCAAAGTAGAATAAATACCAGCAATTTTATGTGAATTAAATTTGGCTGAATAACAAAAAAAACAACAACACACATATCAAATGTTGTAACAACTCCACCTAGTTTACTGTATGTTTTACTAGGAAACTATGGTCTTCCTGTGCGAAACACCTCCAGAAAGACTACTCTAAACCAGGAAGCCTTGAAAAAATGCAAATGAATTCATGTATTTCTTCCTACTCTCCATGTAGACACAAAATCTTCATTCAAACCCTCCCATTTTCAGCTGAACTCACAGCCTCTCAAATAATTAGTACAAATTCTTGCCATAGTTAGCTCACTCCGACCTTAGGGAAGTATTGCTCTAGAAAATCAGAAAGCAGTGTGCCCGCTGGCCTTAGGGATATAATCAGATAGATCCGATTCCTTCTCATTCTGAGGTCAGGAGCATCTAAGAATAGACACAAATAAGAAAGTTATTCAGCATAAGCTTTCAGAGACAAAGCTACTTCAATTGAAAGCTTCTTTACTGTTCACTCACCTGCCTCAAAAGGCTGGGAGCCCGTGTTCCTCCTGCAGGTGATACCTCACTCTAAGCTGTTTACACCTTCGGCACCTCCTGATCCTGGGTGCAGCCTGCTACAGGCTCCCTTCGTTACGGCAGCTCTCATCACTGGGCAATCAGGAACACAGGATGCTGGGCCTTGCCTCAGCAGCACCATGCATTTGGAGTGACACCACAGACCAGGGCTCCTGTGAACACCAGCTGTTACCCCAGCCAGCAAGGGGTGGGGGAGTAGCAAGTGGAGTTGAGGACGTCTTTCCTGGGAGGCAATAGGAGCAGAAAAGCACTAATGAAAATCAAGACTCGAAGGAAAATGAGTAAAAGCTATGAACAGATGGGAGGGTTTCCCTCCCTGGTGGTACAAATTCTTATTTTAAGAACAGCTTTTACATCTCTCATCCCTTACAGGACAGGTGCAGTGGGAACATCCTCTACTGCGACAGAAATGCTTTGCTTGGAAACCACTTCTGGATGTCTGGAGCTAAGACATGGTGTCACCTGGTTAATAAGCTGCTTCATGGGTTTGTGATCCTCTGTCAGCCTTGTACACAACTCCTTGCACACTTCTATTTACCACTCCTGTAGCAATCAAGCAGAAGCACTGAAATCTTTGTGGTTTTCTGTTCTTGGAAAGGAAGATGAACAAAGCAAGCACAATCCTGCCTTGTAAGTATTGCAGCAGAGACACCTGATGAGTGAAAGTTCTGATGAGGTACTGACAGCTAGAAACTCAGACCTATAATCATCCTCGGGGTACTTAATAGGCTTAACTAATAATGCCTTTAAATATCAGCTTCATACAAGCCATTAGTTGAGTCATAGATCTCTGTTTAAATGAGTACCTGGGAAATCTGAACAACTCTTGCATGACATTTTTGAAAGCTGAAACGTGCCTTGTGGAGGGAGCTTCATTCCCTGGTGTAAGAGTCACTGCAGACAGTACCAACCCAGCCTCCTGAAATTAAACACTACAGCTCATACATTTGATCAGGAAGGATCCAAAACAGTCACACGATAAGCAGGAGGTGACCGTAATTTGATTTGATGTTAGCAGCCCAGGGACATGAGTTGCTTCAGTAGATAACTGAAATGTGATGCCAAGTGGCTGTTGCTGGCTCTAGGATAATTTCCAACCTCCTCAACCTGCCTGAGAACAAGAGGCCTGAAGACGCCGCTCTGGAGCAGGTTTCTGCACAGCTCAGCGCTGCGCCTCTTCGTAACACCATGCCATGCATTTGTTAGCGCTTAGGGACAGAGATGCACCTCTGTTCTTACTCAACGAGCACTTGGGGTAAATAGACAGTGTCCAAATACAGAGTTTTCCAGTCTTAAGAACTGACTGAAAATGAGTAGAACACATGAAAGCAGGCAAGTGTATTTTCTTTTATTTTAGACTTAACCTTCCTTCAAACATCAATTGTACTTCTGGTATTTCAATATTTGTCTTGTCCTGAAGTTTCTTTATGGTATTCATTTCTGGAGATGTGTATATATATCTTTCATTTTAATTATAGTTTCAAGATACTTGTTAACCTATGATTAGCACAGTGTGAAGCTGAAGGGGAGCATCCATTGGGCCCAGAATAACCTTGTAATTTTCTCCCTATTCTCAGCTTTCTAAGCTCCGAGGCTCCAGATTGTTTGATTCCTGTTTGGATTTTTAGCCCATCATGAACGTGACACAGTTGCTAAGATACATATCAGTCTGCACCATGTTGATACAATATTATTTAAACACTTTAAAGGGCAGCCTAACAGTTCTCTATAAACACACATCTCCGCTGTAAACTGTTCTCAGCAGAAACAAGCAGCCTGACACCAAAATTAAATCCAGGGTATTTCAAAGATTACTGTGCAAGGCTTCACGAGCATCCTCCCACGACCACCACAGCACCTCGCAGACAACACGGGTGTGTTGCCACCCCTGCTCTAGACTCAGTGCACACACATCCCCTGGCACGATGCCTGCAGCTCCGCATCGAGCGAGATTCCTCTCCTGCTACCGCTGTCACAAATACGCAGTGAATTTGATTTGATGTTAGCAGCCCAGGGACACGAGTTGCTTCAGTTACCTGCCCAAAGTCAGCCCAACCAGAGCAGCTGGGGTTCCCGCCCACAGCCCTCACGTGCTGCCTTGCTGCACACCACCACACCACTCCTCGTGCGGCAGCCAGGGGCCCTGCTCAAGGCCAAAGACCTTGCTGCACCACGTGCTGGTGAAATTTAAATTGGAAGCTTAAAAAGCAAGGCAAGAGATTCACATGGCCAGCAGGAAAATACTAGGAAATAACACAGACCAGGCCTGGTGCACCTTCCTGTGTGACCACCCAGTTTCCCTCTGCATCTGACAGCGCCCCGCAAACCACCAATAAACCCCAGCAGCCAGCATGCCATGGGACAGCTCTGCAACAACACTGATTTTAGTAGCTGTTACAAAAAACAGCAACTCCCGTGACCATTTCCAACTTTCTGAAGCTAGTGAGGAATATTTTAATGGAAAAACATACAGACTTCAGAAGTACATAATGGGGACCCAAGATTCAAGGACGAGAATGTCTCATGGTGGCTGCCAACAGTCACCCCCTGCACCAAACTGAACAGAACACGTTTTCAAACCAAAAGCATATCCCAAAACAGTACACCGTTTTCAGTGTGGAAAAAAATATCTATTCACAGCATACCTTGGTGAGTCCAGCATACCATAAGCCTCAGAACTGTTTCACAAGTGACAGGCATCTATGTAGGCAACGCAGGTGCTCTGAGTACCTGGAATTACTCTCCCACTTACTCAATTAAGGGTTGTGTTTTTTTTTAATACACAAAGTGTACCAAGTTTCTTTGCATTGGCTTTAAATTACAACAGTATCTTAGGATGTTTTCCCAGTGTTATTTAACTGTATTATTTAAGATACTGGTAAATATTTATTGCCTCCCTGTAATTCTTGCTTCCTCCACTAGAGCACATCCAGTCTATTCATAAATATCTCCTTTTTTTTTTTTTTATCAAACTGCAATTTTTTCAGTGCTTTATTTTCTCTCTCCTGAATGCATAGAAAATGCTGCTTTAACTCCACTTCTGCCTGGTTTCACCTCTGCTTAGATGTTTCTGTTCAGCCCATGACACACTAAGCTGAAGATGCTGAGATGGCAGCAGCTAGGAGCTCAGCTAGCCAGCCAAGCCCACAGCCACCAGGCAGGACAGGGCTGCAGCAGAACTGGAGACCAGCCCCACTTCCATCCTCCTTAGGAAGGGAACAAGATCCTTGGGCTGAGTTTAAATGCAGCTCCTGGGCCCACAGCAGGTAAGGTGGGTGCTGGAGGCTCCAGGTGTTGCTGGTCAGGACCAAAAAGGAAAATGAGTGTCCATGCTGGCCTGACACCACACACAGAGCCAGGGGCATTGCAGTAGGACAGAAATGACAGCAAAGTGTCGCTGCCAGGTGAGATGCAAGGTCAGTTATTCAGGAGAGGACGGAAGGGTGGCCTACAGTTATAGTGCTTTTAAGTTAATACGCTCACTTGCCTGATTCCTTGATAGGCACTTGTGAGAATCCTCTAAAGAATGAAACCAACAAAATATTAAATATCTATAACATATAAGGAAATACTTTTTTATATATATTTTTCCTGAAAATATTTTCAACCTTCCTAACCCAGGGAAATTACAATGTATTGATTTATTTTGGATGCACTGTCTCATCTGCCCAAAAGTTCTCAACTGTTCTTCATAAGTCTCAGTGCTTGTTTCAGGGGCATTTTCTTAATAATCATGATCTCCACTGACACTATGCCCACAGACAGTTCTTCTGAAAGACCACACCATGGCCACTGACCTAGTGTTAATGTGTCACCAGGTCCACTCCAACCTTTTATGTTTTCTTTGCAGACCACACAACCATTTTAAAACTTATTTTTAAAGCCTGTTGCCAAAAGGAACTAGGTTTTTAGTCTTTCCGACTACCAGTTCGTAAACTTCATGAACAACACCAAAAAGTTGTTTTTGACTTGTTCAATTTTTTATATTAATGTAGAACAGCTACTTAATGTTAAAAATGCATTTCAAAATGTAAAAACATCCTGCTTTGGAAATAAAATCATAGGACACCCCAACATTCAAGAATTGATTCATATTTTTTTTAATCAAAAACAGAATTTTCTTATATTTTGGTATCAATACAAAAGGAAAACTAGACATTTTTTTGGCAAGAATTTTCTAGTCAACTGTACTTCCTGTTCTATGCACTTATCCTACTGGTATGTCCTCACATTTATAATATCTATACAAGTTTTTCTTGGCCACATGGTATTTCATTCTATTGTGAACATCGTCCCCCCTCCCCAGTGAAAATTGAAAGCAATCCAATTAATATCTTCTTTAAAGCCAAGGCTGAGTGATACAGTAAAATCAGACCACTAATGGCACGAATTATCCCACCTGGCAATCCTTCATTATTCTGCTCATCCTGCCAGCCTGGAGCAGATGCGTGCCTCCTTTCTGCACAGCCATCAGCACTCTGCAAGCCCGGCAGCACCTTCGAGCACAAGATGAGTGCTCAGGGCTTTCAGCAATGCAAGAGATGGCATCAGTGGCCAAACTATTGTCCATACATAGCTGCCTGCTGTAGGCACCTCTCTCCTTGTAAACTGACTGTCATTTCAAAAAAGTCACTTGCTTCAGGAAGGACGGCAGGAAAACTCTTTTGCCGCCACTTAGCTATGCAGGCGTTCTCTGCTTTCTTTTCCCTAAAGATGTCTCTTTGATTTGAAAATCACTACGTAAGCTAGGAGGTAGGAAGACATGGAATACTTTATTTTGTATGAAGTGCTAAATGACAGAAAACGTTACCATTTGTTGATGCTCACAAAGCATTTTTTTGTCATAGTAGGGTGTGGCAATTGCCAGGCCTCTTGTGTCGGAGACAGATGACCATGGAAAAGCCATTGGAGATGAAGCAGAGCACAGCGGAGGCACCTGGTCACAACAGAGATGACACCTGCTAGTACGAGGGCCTTGTTGCAGAGGGAGGGAGAACAGAAACTATTCTCTAGTCCTGCTCTGATCTCATGAACAAACCATGGAAATTCAGTAAATAAGAACCTTATGGAGAGTCAAGATGTTCCATTCTAGGATCCGTGTCATGCTATTACATATTTGTGGGTAAATATTTCCACTATTTTTTAAAGAAAATAAACCAAAGTACTGGTTTAAGATCCTGGTGCTTGGATGAATATTGAACTCAGCATACATTCTTCATCCTGAATTTATCATTAGTAAGTGTTCCCACGTCTTCTTAGGCCACAATGACACTCTCTAGTTAGGAGTTATGAGGAGGGCGATAATGTGAGAAAAATCAATAGTGTTATTTTAAAATGTTCAGCCATGAAAGAACAATCGACGCTTGAAAAGACCAGAAACAATCAATTTCAATGAGCAGTTAATATTAGGTAACAAGGCAGCAAAGCCATAGATAAAGATTAAACTGATGGGAAAGAATATTTAAGGCATTAATTAGATACACTAGAGCTTAATGCCCCCCAGAAGAGTTTTTAAAAGAAGGCTCTATCTTAAAGTTTCACAATCCTTTGCAGAACTGTATCAATTGAATAGCACGTGACAAATGGGATGCTGAAAACTATTTTTTAAAACAATTATAATTTGTTAAACTAAAGTATATACTGATGGCTGGATTCTGCAAGAGTAGGTGATGACTGACAATCCTTTCCCCCTATGAAGGCAATATTGTACTCCCCAGAATAAAGATACTCACACGCCTAAGTGCCCAAATCTATGGTAAGGTAAATTACATTGTTAGGATTTCGAGTTGGAGCTGTCCTAACATAAACACTATGACATGTTCTTAATGTGAAAGATATGAATGCCAAAAAAGCAGATGACCCCATTCTTGTTCAGAGACGCTTAGAATCTGGTAACTATTTTCTTGCACTATATGCATACAGGTGGTATGTCCCCTCTTTGTCATGGCAAAGCAATGTACATGTATTCTTTATTTCAGAGGCTTACAGGGGACATTTCAAGAGATGAGAAGCATACCAAAAGAAATTAAAATAAAATTAAAAAAAAAAAAAAAAGAAAAAAGAGAGAGAGAGAGAAAGAAAGAAAAATAAACCAGCTAATAGCAGGAATCTGTAAACCACCTGTAAGGTGCAGATAATAGAAGATGGGACTATATTTAGAAGTTGGGGGAAGGAGGCAACAGCATACTCAGGGCTGAAATCTCCAAAGTTTAAAATGTTCTCTGAAATACAGTGAGACGGGTTGTCACTGGACTCACATTAAGGCTTTGATTTACCCTTGACAGTATCAGACAGCCAATAACAGTCTACCCAAAGATAAATCAAACTGGTATAAAATAATCTCTGTCTAGAATAAATCTAAGAGTGCATTCCTCTTAGCTAGCACAGCAGTAAATGTAGCATTAATTATTCTTTGTTGTATTATCAAGTGCTCTTCAGTAGAGATACAATTTGAAGGACAGAGGACTCTTTGTCATAAGCAAAAATCCCAGGTCAGCATTTTGCCTGATTTCCTATTAGTTTGTCATGGAAACAGTGTAAAAGTTTTCTAAGACATGCCTTGAACTAGCAGAACATGTAACAGCTATATTTCACCATACCAAGATAGTAGACAACCCTTCCCTCCCTCAGACTCACCAATGTCACTTCACAGAGCATTCATTTATCTTGTGGACATACAAAGGAAAACCTGAGCAAAAAGCACTACATATTAATTCTATCTCAGAGAGAGGGGAGAAAGGTGATTTACATGTGGTAGAAGTCTGTTAACAAAAGCAGTTGTGTCTCTGTGGAAATGAAATAGGCAGTAAGAACTTTCTTGCAGAAGTACAGAAAGCCTGAGCTCAAATTTGCTTTCCTATGTTCCTGAAGGTGAGATTATGTTTAGATTATGCTAACTTGGATTAAAACTTGTCAAAATGTGAAATTTCTTTTTGGTAGCAAGTCTTAAAATATCATGTGTATTTGAATGCCCAAACCAGATGGAAAGTAGAGGAATCTCAAATTTTTTGAAAAAAAAAAAAAATAAATTACATGAAGTGTTACTTAGTTCATTTCAAAAAATGTTATTATGAAGGGTTCTCAGCATTTCTCAGATAGACGTTCAGAGTATTAATTCAGACAGCATACTAGAGATTTTTACATCTCTCTGTATCTACAAAAATAGCCATAAGTGATAAAACAGAGGAGAGCTTCCGAGTAGAAATTAAATGCCAGCAAGAGTACAAGGCAGCGTAGTAACTGGTCAACATGGTAACTGGTCAAATTCCTAGTACCCTCCAGTCCATAGCACTAAATCCCTGACATGTGTTGGTAAAATCATTCTAGAATCATCTGTGGTAACTATGTGCAGTACCTGTTTCTGAAGTGCTTACAGCGATACCCTGGTCACACACGAAGGCACACACAGGAATGCATACAGTGCCAGAGCAGCCCCTGATCTGGTATTCCCTTGAGATGTCTGGGTGGGCTTTCCCTCAAAGATACATCCACTTTCAGCTTTCCATTCTTCAAAGTGATTCTGCAAACCCAGAAGAGTGCTGCAAGATGCTCTAAACAGGATATTCAAGGTCTAGGTGATGCCTAATTACCCTTCTAGATGTTCATTTTCAAACATTTGACTCAGTGTACAGTACCGCAGGTTTTCCCCTGCTGACCACACTCTCCTTGTCTTGCATTGGCAGGTTCTGATCGAGGTATTGCTTGCAGCCTCGAATACCCTGAACACATTGGATTTCAGTTATTTTGGATACTTCATCTCTTCTTTTGTGGTACCACTAGATTATGTGCCTTTAAGAAGTTAGGCCAGACATACTGTCACAATCGTCAAGGAGAGAAATGGCCAGAACATAGCAGGAAAGGCTTACAGATGCTGTGTGCAGAAATTTCAATTGGAACAATTCAGAGGGTGAAGCAACATCCCCACAGTTCATATAGTTGTAACAGCACAGCAGAAATGTATGCCAGGAGGACACAATGTTTTCCCCTGGTGCATTCATTCTTTTGAATCAGTCTTTGTTTTTTATTCCTGCTTGACTTTCTTCCACTGCATGAAAACACACAAAAAAGGCCTCATATCTATATTGTTCTGAAATCTCTCAATCTTCATGTCAGTCTAGAACAGCATCTGCTGCTGCCTAGCCCAGAAACCAGCATCCAGGGGATGATGGAACAGATTGGGGCGGACACAACCTTACAGCCTGCTGCAAATCACTCATGACAAAATTTTGCATGGAGACCTCATCATGGCTCCGCTTCCCAAACCCATTGCTCCCAATGCCACAGGGTGTCCCAGCACAGCCCAGCTCACCACAGCCACCTGCAGGCAAGTGCCACCAGCCCTGCTGGAGCTCACTGCCCTACTATCTGACACGCCAGGCAGTGTTCGGCCAGGCAAACAATTGCCATAGAGAATTTATCCTGTCAGGTTATTGCATATGTAGTTTCTGTCACTATATCATGATCTTTCTCACACACAGGATAGGAGCCAGGGGAAAGAACGTGTTGGGTTCAGACTTCTTGGATGGACCACACAGCGGAAACTCAGGTGAGACCAAAAGCCAGGCAGAAAGTGAATGCCTCTACACGAGAGATTCAGTTGTAGTGTTTACAAAAACAACTAAAAAAAAAACCTGAAGAATTTAGGAAGGAAAAGAGCTCTTTGATGGGGGCTGAATTCCACAGGAGTTACTTTGAATTACACCAGCCAGCTGGAGACCCAGGGAAGGCTGATTTTCCATTGCCTGGCACCTTGTAGAATCATTTACACTCTTCAAGTGGACATAAAAACGTTACTAACCATAACAGCACCGTTTAACACCCACTTTTCAGAGGTGCTAATGTCTAAACAAAGTATAAGGTCATAGAGCACATGGCCCAGAGAAATTCAATTAGGAGTGGTGGCTGAGGAAGTGCAGGCTCCCCTCCTGCACTGACAGCCAGGGCGCGCCTCCCCCACTTCCCCAGGCACTGCACCACCTTTCTGTGGGAACACGGCACAGCAGTCAAATAATTTTTCTGAGTTTACCTTTTGGTGGGTGTCTTACATGCTGGTGAACTGCACCCCTGTGATCTCCCATCATCTGGGGTGATGTTTCTGACATGGCCACAGTGCTCTGCTTCCTTCCACGTCAGCCAGCACAGGGCCTGTCCCCACAGGAAACATCCAGAAAGCCGCCATTATCTGAAATGAGAGATCAGGCGGGAGGTTGGGACGCTTGCTCAAGATGGTGGGCATGACCCACAGGAATCTCGTCAGCCCAAAGCCTGCTTGGCACACCTGAACATGGGGTAGCTGTGCCCTTGCTTGTCTCACAGGCTGAAGACCAGAGCTCTGGCTACTGGCTCACCTCAGTGGCTTTCTTGCACCGAAGCCTGATGTTTACCACTTACCACCATTTCCCCAGTCATTTCTCACTCCCTAACTCCAACCTCCACACTCCCGCAACCTGCGCTGTGAGACCCAGCCTTTGTGAAGGCAAGAGAGCCCGTCCCTCATGGTGGGGCCTGAGCTGCTTCCCCCTGTCCTCCTCAGGCTGGGGCCCTTCTGTGGTGGCCACCTCACACCTTTTTATCTTCCTGAAATGCCTGGATATTTATTTATTTATTTATTTATTTATTTATAACATAACATTGAGGCAACAGTTTTATTTTTATTTTGGTTATATCAGTAAAGCGGTACATCTATAAATGTGAAGGGGTTTAATCCAATGCATTTCATGTTTCTCTAAAGGATTTAGAAAACATTTCTGCTAAATTCAAACTGTATCTCAGAGTAAATAATGTATTCCGGTAAAATGATCCAGTCACATATTATGGCTGTATTTGGATCAAGTGAAGCCTCTGAGCACCTGGCCCAGTTGTGCCAGAAGCTCATGTACCACCACTGGCCCCCAGAAGGGAAAGCGACCCAGCTTCCTGAGGAGCCCAACCCCAGAAGCCCATCCCCTCCCAAATCCCATCATCTCCTGTCATCCCAGTTGATGTGCCCTACACAACCTCCTACAATGCCCCTGCTCCTCAGAGGCTGCAGTGAGCTCCCAGCAGGTTTGTCACCCATTTTGCTGCCTCCAACCCCAGGGCCAGGCACAGTGCAGGAAGGTGCCCGGTCCACACCCATACCTTGCTTGAAGGTGAAGCTCTTGGACTCCTCTGCCGGCTTCCTTGGGGCTAGGAGAGGTAGGCAGAGCTCCTGAGCCACTGCTGCGGGCTGCTCATGGCGCAAGAGATGTGCAAGAGAGAGGTGAGAACTGGCAGAGAAGGTGTATGGGAAAAGTTGTCCTTAGTTTTAATATACTTCATTTTACTTCCTTCTGGCCTGTGTTGATGTCCTGCCAGCTGCAGTCAGAGAACCTCTCCCCTAATGCCTACTCTTTCTATTCCTCCACCCAAAGTTGCTTTTGGGATGAGGATGTTAGAGCCCAGGAGAAATGTGACCACCAGCCTAGCCATTAGCTTCACCGCTGACTGGCTAGTATGCCAATAGCCATGGCCCAGTATGTAGCTTCTCAGTACCTCCAAGTTTTATCCACTCTTTTTAGGCTTATCTGAATCCCCTCATAAAACTTGCTGTATATACACTTGGAGCAGCAGCGATAAATGCTGTTATTTAAAATGAAATTGATGATGTTTCCTGCTCCTGCTTTCTTTGTACATTTTCATGAAAGGTTAGTGAGCATGGAGCCAGCTGAGAACAGAGTACAATATTAAAAGGAACAAAAGAGGAGAGGGGAACTCTCACTGGTACCTACAAATATATTTCCCAAAGCACACCATGAAAGAAATGATTGAGACAGAAAGAAAGAAGAGGACAAAGAAAGATGAGAATATGCCACAGGTGGGAAGAGCACGAAAACAATCACCCATCATTGTGCCAAAAGTCTCAATTAATAGGTGACAGGTATGTAATTTTGTTTTAAAGGCAAAACTGTATCATAAAAGAGATGTTGGCAGGTTTAGAAAATAAATGCCAAATGTGTTCAGTCTTGCCTTTGAGCAGTGTTTCTTTTCAGTTGTCTTTAGTTTTTGTAAATTTTATTTAGTTTCCTGCAGTTCCCTTGCCAGCTCTGTCAGCTCTGGCCATAGATCTGAGGGATGTTGGCCCATCGCTCCTCTAACGGCTGCTTGACTTCTCCGCTTTGCTCAGGGCAGGTTACTTGTTCCCCAGCAAGACAGGCCCCTGCCTGCTTTAATTGCTTCACAGCCACTCTGGCACCAGCTAAGGTCACTCTGAATGACTGCAGCGAAGAAACAGCAGTAACTACAGCCAGTGTTATTGTGATGGCTTTTAAAATGCAAAGAGAGCAGAGACCCAAGATGTAGCACTGCAGACACCTTTCAACTTTCAAATAAACTTAGAGAAAATGCAAGTGTAAAACTCAACCGTTGCTTTTTATGGTCTTGTCTCCTTTTAATTTAAACCTCTTCTGTTTAAGAAACAAAGGCACATAGAAAGTGTTTTTGCAGTGGCAAAGCAAGCCAATGCACATATTCTAAATAGGAAAAAAACAGTCTGATTTTGCCCCAGATTTATGCTCCTTGCTGCATTTGGCAATCTTCCCCCTTCATTCCTTCTCTGGTTCAGTTGCCACTGCCTCCAGCAGTGGTCAGGCATGGCATGGGGAGGGCATGGATGTTGGGGGAATACTGGAATGTCTTTAGAAAGGAGCTAGGAGGCTGGACTTTGTGAACTGTCACACAGAAAAGAACAGATCACAATCTGACTCTTAAACTGACAGAAAAATCCCTTGTCCTCTTTTAGGCATGGAGATCTTTGGAGAAATCCCTGAAAAACCTTGTTCTGTTCATTTCTAGTCATCCCTGTAAGATTTCCCTGTAAAATACCAAGCCTAGGACAAAAGGCTGCAGTTTGCAGTTCGCAGCTTGCAGAGGGTGAGTCACTGTGAACATCCGTGGCAGGGGCTGCAGAGAGGAAGAGGAGCAGAAGGAGGTAGTGAAGCTCTTCAGCTGTTTCACAGGCATTAGCAGTGGGGTTGCTGCTGAAGAGAGAGGGGCTGTGCCTCAGGGAAAGCATGTGGGTCCAGGAGCAGGAAAGCTCTTGGAAAGAACATTTTGGATATCTGCAACCTGATTCAAAATCAACTCCTGCAGAAGACAACCAAAAGAGTCCCACTAGATTAGTTCTGCATACAGATCCATACAAACATGAATAATGCAGCACTGGTGTCAGTGATACAGAAAGAACATTACTGCTCTTTACTGGCTTCTTTTTTAAATAGTTGCTTACTTGCTCTTGGAAACTTTATATTATAAAATCTCATCTCAAAAATTTAGGATGGGAGATTCTCAGTTGCGGAATCCAGTCTACAAAACTTCAACAAAATCCACGTAATGAAAAACAGCACTAGAAGATCAGTATCATTTGCAAGGTTGTACAGGTGCTCTCCTTCCTCCACAGCTCCTGTCCTGACCCCACTGCCCCATGGAAGTCTGCTGGTAGGACTGGGATTTACATCCCAGTAGGAGTAAAGCTTCTGGCTGGATCCACATAAAATTACACTGACTTTTAGGTAGGTTTTTTTTAGAGCTTTATGGAGTATGTGATGGGTCCTTCTCCCCTTAGTGGATATTCTACAAATGGGGATCTCCAAAGAAGAGTCTTTGATGTGACCATCTTCTGTCCCAAACTCTGATAAGCACTTGAAGAAAAAACTTCTGGATGCTCTTCAGAAAAATCTTATCCTGAGCATTTACTTGAGGATGGCACTCATGGCATTAGATGCAACCAGGCATGTCTTGCAAATACTAACCTATTAAAGCAATTCATTGATTTCCCTCAACAAATGATGCAATTACGAATGTGCCTATGGAATTCTATGAATACACATCTATGACTTGATTTTCCTTCCAAGCAATCTCTGCCTAGTCCCTAGTGAACAACACAGCTTTAAGATGAAACCACCAAATGAAAATGAACAGCCAAATAGTTTAAACTATTGCTTTTTATTATAATTACACTGGAGCACAAATAAATAAGCACTAAAATATTGTAAAATATTGTCAATGCACTAAAGAAAGCAGAATTGATCTTCAAACAACATCTTATTACTTCAGAAGTATCAAAGTACATTTAATTACATCTTACCTAAAAAAATCAAGTACAAAAATGAAAAGAAAATTAATATGTATTTATACTGTGTATATAGAAACGGCTAGTAATATATGATTACAGTTAGCCTCTAGCTACTCCTTACTCCTACACAATCTCAGGCACATACCTGACAATTTCTAATGAAATATGAAAAAAAGCAACATGACATTCAATTTTAAGATATTGGTAAATGTATTACATTGGAATGAACACAGAATGATTTCATTTTATTTAAAAACCCTGTCATTTAAAAACATAGTGCTGTTGTCCACTTAAAAAGAAACCCAAACAAACAAACAAAAAAACCATACCATTTTATACCATTTGCTTTAATTTGTCATAAGGAGCAATAAAGTAGACATACATTGGCTAATATACGTAAACACATTTTTAGTGCAAGAATAACAAGACCTGTGACTTTACTGTGCTTTCTTGAAATCACAGTGCACTTTACACAAATTGCTACACAATAATGTTTAACTTCAGGAGTTTAAAGCAAAATAAGTGCATACCAAACAATTTCATATATACAGTCTTCATAAGTGTGTGTATATATGTGATCTGTATGTATATACAGATTGCATATTTATACAGACTACAGCTTCAATGAGTGCGTGTAACTAAGCACTGTCATTCACCCTGTGACACAGAAACTGCTGAGACAATAGGTGACATGGGAAATGTGTGAACAGCATTTTGACAGCACGCTCTGGGCAGTACGACACACCTTTTACTCAAGCGATTGGGTGAGCCAGCAATCACCGGACAGAAGGAAACGCTTGTCGAGCCCAGGTCTGTCTGTGACCTTTGGAAATCACTCAGCCTGAGCCTCACTCCCCTCATGATTCTTGCAAGCGTGAGGTTCAGTCCACATTTCTAAAGTGCTTGGAAGGTAAGTGCTAAGTTATATTTTACTTTTTCATGTGGTGTCACAATTTAAAACAAAAAGCCATTGTTTCCATGGGATACAATGGAGGTCTGGAAGCACATGGGCAGTTATTTAAGGACAACATAAATAGCATTGAGTAATAGAAGCAAAACATTGAGTGGCTTTTATGGCAGGCTGAATGTACAAGCAAGTCTGTTTACGACAAGAATGCTTCAATTCCCTGATCATTATTCCTATTACGCGTTGATATGAAAAGGACACAACATGAACAAACACTATTAAACACAGTAACTGTTCACATTAATGTTTGCCATCCTCCAAAGGGTTTGACACCGCAGCGCCCAAGCATACCCATGGGTCTGGACTGCAAAGCCAGTGCTTCGGCAGAGCTTTGAAGTGACTGCTCCAGGAGGAGAGCAGCGCGGAGAAGAAGTACCGGGACTGCCTGAATGCTGGCTTTGCTTTTGTTGCCAGAGATTTAGTGCAGCGGAGGGAAAAGGTTGAGCTGAGTATTTCACACATGGTTATGAGAAGTTCTTCTCTTGCCACATAACAAGGAAGACAAAGCATAAACGCTTTCTGAACAATGAACCTGTTATCTCAACAGATTTCTCACGACCAACAAGTCGTCTTCTTTCCAGGAGATTCTGGAACTTTGCGAGATCTCTTGAGTTTTTCTTCTGCCATTTTCTTTCTTTAAAAAAAGAGAATAAGCAGAATGTACAGTTGGTGTCGTGGATGTAACATGTATTCAAAGATTCCTTCACAGCCTCTGGAGTTTTTCATTTCTTCTGTCATTTGGGCTGTGAGGGGCTCTTTAAATCTGCATTTCAATTGCGTACCCATTCCAGCCACTGTATATTCATAACACACACAAATATTTAATGCACACATCTATGCGTATAAATAGAGAGATACATGCATATATACATATATATGTGTGTATACATATGCATATATACATACACAATAATGCTAATATACATACACACATATAAACACACACTTTATCTTTTACAGAAATCTCAGTTTGGACATCAAAATATACATTAGTTAGTTATAAAATATTTAAAAACTTTATTTCAGAGGCTGAAAAGAAACTACTACTGATAAAGCATTACTCAAACTCAAACTTTAGCAATATAGATTACAAAAACCTTCTAAAATTTGATATTTTTGGTTTTTTTGATCAGCAATTACAGCTGTGGCAATGCTGTCAATAGAATTTCAAAGAAAAGCCAATATAACAAGAAGTTTCAAACAACACACCTTTTCTTCTCAGAGAATATAATACTAAAATGATTGTTTTAAAGAGGAACTTTTGTGCTACCAAATTTCAGACACATAGAAATTTAAATATACAAAATATATGCCATACATTTTTTTTTCCATTCCACAATTCCACAGCAGTACAAGTTTCCCTCGTTCTCAACAGCTTCTTTTGGAAGATTTTTCACCTCATAGATTTCACCCTCATAATCAGCATAAGCCATCTTTTTCTCCCGTTAAAACCAGGAGGTCATAATTCTTTGGTCATGACATAATATTCTGTTAAAGTGGGTGTGATATAATACGGGATTGTAAGCCAATTGCAGAGGCAGCCAGGGAGACGACGTGGCGTACCTGGGAGGATGGATATATGGCCTCTGCTCCCAAACCACATGAAATCGAGGGGAGATCTCCCTACCAGCTTTTGGGGGTCTGAATGCCAGCTTTCATAGGCAACACAAGGTAATCTGACACAGGACGTGTTGCTGGATTTAAAACTAATAAACATGTAAACAGGTTTTGTCACCTTTATTTTCTGGACCAAAGACAAATGCGGACAGGAGCCGTGGCTGCAGGGCCACGGCCTTGACCTGCTAACGACTGGGGCTCCTCGCCACGGGCTGTACAACGCTCAGTCACAGTGAACCATGGTCTCCGCTAGCCAGCTGAAGGTCATGAAGGAGGAGTTTCTGTTGCAGGCTTTTCTGCAGAAAATTTAGTTTCCCTTCTTTGCCAAATAATTATAGCTGGAGATTTTAATAACTGATTAGGATAAAACCAAGGGCAATTTATGCGATTACGAGAAAACTGATACAGAACAATTCGTGTTGTAAATGCAACTTGGGCATCCACATCAAGCACTTGTATTTGCATTGCTTGCAGTTTTGTTGTTTCCCACCAAAACTCTCTCCCTTGTCCAGCCCTCCCCCAAAACAGCTAAGGATGTCTAATGAGCACAACTCTAGGTAACTTCTACAGCCCTAGCACCGAGTTGTTTTGTACATTGTCATGTTAAACAAAAGGTACAACCACATGCTTTGTACAGAGTCCAAATCTAGGCAGGTAAGAGAAATAAAATGGTGGAAGGGGGTCAGGGGAGAGCGTTAGAATACCACATAGAAAATAGTTAATAAAACAGTATAACAGTAACATTATATAGTAAAATTCTTCATAAATTTTTTTGAATTTATAGATATATATATATTTAAGCAGTGTCATTAGTTTGGGTGTTTTCAATATATCGGCAAAATATTTACATTCTGATATCTTCTGGATCCAAAAAAAATCCTGGATAAATATGTATGCCTTAATCCAGTCAGAAACTTAAATCTCTCTCTTGATTGACAGGTGAGCACTGTATGGGTGTGTTTTTCCCTAGGAAGTTCACCACCTGCAGGTAAGTCTTACGTTAGAGCCTTTGCCTTATTAAGAAAGCTGGCTACCTGTGCATGGTGCAACATGGTGGAGAGGGCATCCTCCACCTGCCTGTCAAATTGCAGTGTCCCAGAAAACAGTCTGTTGTTTGGAGTAAGGAGGAGGGCTGTATTTCTTGGTCCCGGTATTCTTTTTCCAACTCGGCAAAATAGGCATGCTGTCCTGTTTGCAGAGTCCTTTTTCTGATTTCTGTCGAGCTTTTATTTCTTTGCAGAGGCAACGTTTTTTCTCAATCATATCCAGCATTGTATGGTCCCCTTGCAACCACTGCATGCACGTCACCTGTTAGGGGGAAAAAAGGATAGAAAGAAAGGAAAGAGAAGAAAAGCATACAAATAACTATTTGGCCATGAATTGATGACATTGTTTCTTTCCAAGTTAGCATTACTCTTGAAATACTCTCATTTGTCTCACAAACAAAAAATCTCTATGCCAACAACAGAAACAAAGTCAGTCTTCACTTCTAACTACTACCCTATGGGGAAAAAAATGGTAATAAAAGGTCCCCTTTCTAACTTCTCCAGAGCACTGAAAGCTAATAAAGATAAATGTTTTCAGCAAACTACCACTACTTGGATTTTAAATGATGGAATAGATCTTAAAAAGGCACATGGATCTTAACAATGTCCTTAAGTTGTGGAAATAAAAAATTCTATACACTCAAAACCATGTTTTATATTGCTTTCCAAATCCAATCTGTCACATTAAAAGCATGGTGTTAACACTAGTGAGTATCAAGCTAAATATAACTCTGTGTTTAATTTTTTTTTAAATGATTTAATGAACTCCATGCGAATTATATGGATTAACCTATCCTCCTCTATGATGATATTTCATTAACTGGAAAGCATCAACTGTTTAGAAACTCCATGTCTTCACACATGTAGAATATTTCAAAACATGATCCTGATCCAGAAAAAGAGGTTAGCATATGTTTAGTTGTAAGTATATGTCACAGCCCCGCCAAAGCCTGAGAAAGTGGATTCATTAGAGTTCAGTGGGGTGCTCACATGATTGAAAATGTGTGTGCCTTCAAATGCTTTAGACTGGAACTGAAATGCCAAATACTAAACTATCTTGAAAGGGCTTATCGTATTTGGATCACACTCTGTATACCTGCAGAACAGAGAACTTCCTCTGAGCACTTACTTGCAAATCTGAAGTGATTTCTTAAGTCTCCCAAAATCTACTTTCCACATTAGTCATAAATTAAGGATTTGTAAGTAAATGCATGCCATACATTTGCAGGGGCTGTCCAAGTACATCTCTGATCTTGTCATGCAAATGCACATGTACAGTAATACTTTGGCAGCATTTTATGATTCATGAAGGAAACGTGTGTTTATTATTAGGAGTCTGTGAGTATATTCAACAATGCATATACATTCCGATTACAAATCTGAAAATGCTAAGTGTGGGCATGCACCAAGTTCCTAGCACAGGGGATTGGTCTTCTTAGAAGCCAAAAAAGAAACTGTCATTGACTTCTACAGCTTTTGTGGTCAGCTTGAAATGCATTTAGCTTTTACGGACAAATAGATAATGTTCAGATTATAGTAAGAAATAAAACAAAAAGAATAAACGTGAACAAGAAAAAGTAAAAGCAAACCATGCAGCCAAACAGAAAAATAAAGAGAATACAGAAAAGTAGTTTTCTTTCAAAAACAAAACAAAACAAAACATGTAACAGAATGTTTTTAATGCCTGACACAGAATAAAAGAATTTCAGATAAAATTACCTTTCTTTATACTGAAACAAAAACAAGTTTACCTTGCCTTATACATTAAATAGTATTTTGGGTACCTTGCCTTACACATTACATAGTATTTCAGGTAGACCACAATAGGAACTTTACTCACAAATGTTCTTAAGAATTTAGAGTTACAGGGGCAAAGTATCTGTGGGGTATCCTCCTGCACGGATGAACTAAAAGCCTTCTGGAAGCCCACCACGCCTGCTCTTTCTAATACCATCCTTGGGTTTCACCTCAGTGGTGATCTAATGCGGTGCAGGTGTGAGGCATGCCATCTGCCACGACCTTCAGACTTTCTCTCTTTGGGTGCCCAGGCCTGATCCAAAACTCACCGAAACGGAGAGACTCGCTCCTCCCCGCCCCCCGGGCGACTCCACGCATCTTTGGACGAGGCCCAGTGTGGGGCAGGTTTCCTGCCATGCTATTCATCGGTGACGTGTTACTACTTACGCAGCAGTGTCTTCGCTTTGGCTGGGTCCTCCTACGTGGGGCAGGACAGGGACAACACAAGTCTGCACACAATTCGTTAAACACAACATGGACAACACACGGTGGCACACTGCCTTCTGGGCTGAACCTGAGGGCAACAGCACTCGGGTGCCAACTGCCCCTTGCAGACATCAGGAGCACCTTCTCCTCCACAACCATCCCGTCAGCAACCAGCACGCTAACACCAGCCCCTCGCTGCCTGTGCTCACTTCAGTTCCCCCGCATCGCGAGCACGGCCCTGACACGTCCGACAGTGCGAGGTGCTACCTCTACGCCACCCATGCTCCCGCCATCGCACTGTGCACAGGGTGGCCAGCACAGCATTGTCTGGTAGCTAATCCTCTTCACGGGATGCAAGGGCTCGGAAGCAGGATTTTGACATGCTAAGCTCTAAAATACCAGTTGCAGCCTCCCAAAGATAGAAGTGGTGTTGCAGAATGTATCAGTTACACCGACACTCTGCCACCCCCTTAAACAACAGCCCCTAAAATAAACCTAAGTGTAGACAGCTCCCAAATCCTTTTTTATACTGGCCACCATATTGTGTAGCAGTTAGAGAATCACTTACTATGACAAATTTAAGTATTTCCACATTCCAGGACAGAGGTTTTTAAGACTGGTGGTTTTTTAAATGTTATTTTTGTTTGAGGGCTAAACCTTCCATACCATACACAGGTATGACAATAATCATAGAATCATAGAAACACAGGGTTGGAAAGGACCTACAAGATCATCTAGTCCACCCGTCCTCCTATCACCAATACTACCCACTAAGCTACTAAAGCATATCTTGTAGCACATTGTCCAGGTGTTTCCTGAACACCACAAGGGATGGTGACCCCACCACCTCCCTGGGCAGGCTGTTCCAGCACCTGACCACTCTTTGAGAGAAAAAGTGTTTCCTGATATCTAATCTAAATCTCCCCAGGTGAAACTTGTGGCCATTTCCTCGAGTTCTATCTTTAGTTATCTGGAGAAGAGACCGACCCCCCCTCCTCATTACAACCTCCCCTCAGCCTCCTCTTCTCCAGACTAAGCAACCCCAGCTCCCTCAGCTGCTCCTCAAAAGACTTGTGCTCGAGACTGCTCACCAGTTTTGTTGCCCTTCTCTGGACATGCTCCAGGGCCCGATGTCCTTCTTGTAGTGAGGGGCCCATATTGCTAATACGAAATCCCAAAGAGTCTTATCTACATTTTCAGTGTCTGTTGGACAAACCGTGGGCACCAAAGCTCCCAAGCCAGCACAGCACTCAGCACAGCTGTGAAATCACAGCAGTAACCTTTGATGACTTCAGTAGGGCTACTACTGAGGTGTTTAAAGCTTAAGTGTTTAGCACTGTGGACTTAGGCCTAATCCTTTCTGTGACTGCTGAACTGATGGGGCTCACGCTTCGCTCCAGTACTAATTCTTTTCATATCCTCCCTCCTTTCTGGCTTCAGCTGGCTCCTCTGGTCATGCACCAGGTTGTTAATATCACTGCTCTATCATAACAAAGGATTTATTTAATGTGAGAAACACACAAAAAAATAATGATGTTACAAGTTAATTTATAGAAAAAAGTAGAGCATTTGTACTATGCACAGCTATATGACTCTCCTGTTCCTGGAGGACCCCAGAGCACATGGGACCTGTACGCATCTGGCAGCATGTCAGAGCTTGGCTGCAGATGTGGATGTAGGCACACAGGCGCAAAACCCATCATGCTAGCAGCCAATGAGACACAGCACAGGAGAAGCAAAGTTGATTTTGACTGAAGGGTCTTGGCCCAAAGCCTGTTCTTAATGAAAAGGGAAGGACGAGGCAGCATCTACCATGAGGCCTGTAAGAACAGGAGGGCTCTCCTGACCACTCCGTATCAGGTGGATCAGGCTGCCACACAATCACTTATGAACTGTGAAATTTGCTGATTCTTCTTGTTAAATTATCTGGGGCCTAAGACACAATTTATCTTCAAAATCAGAGAGAGCAAGGATTTTCCTCAAAAATCTTATTTAAAGCAAATGTTTGTTCCAAACTTAAACATCAGCAACAACAACAAACATCAAGAAACCTCTTCCACTACGCAAAAGTGAATTCTTCCACACAGTTTTAAACACCAAGTTTCTGAAAGGCCTTAGGAGATATCAATGTGTTGTCACCTTACTTTTAGTACCTGCCCTTATTCCTCTGATATTTTTATTCCCAAAACATTAGAAATAACTTTTATGATGATCTGTTAAACACTCAGATTTTACATTGGCAGTGCCCCAGAACAAGAAATAACATTATAAACCACCTTTCAATTAAGAAAAAGCAGTAACTCCAACAACTTTACACATCCTCAAAACACAATGCAAAATATTTCCTCTTAGAAAATCTTTCTGAGTAAAAGATGGAGTCCAAAAGATCTCTCCCGGTGAGTGTTTCAATGCTTTATGAAGATCTGAGAGACAAAAGAGACAAACGCTATCCCTCATCACAGGAAGTGTGACTGGTGTATTTTTGTGTGTGTAGGTACCCCCATTAGCAGCGGGCCTGTCTTTATTTCTTCTGACCTCACTGGACTGATATTTTGCATCATTCTAGAAATACATGAAACAGTCCCAAGGGTTTACAAATTTGTAGTTAAATTAGATTGCCCTGACCAAGATCACAGCACTGTCTTGGGGCAGTGGTTTGATGGGCAGAACATGTACAGCCCAACAGCTCTTAGAGGACAGGTCCTCCAAGCAGAGGGCAGTACACTCCACAACTCTCCACCACATCAGAATTTATTGAGAAAAACTCATAATCCTGGAGAAAACCCAGAAGATGCTTTGGGGAACAGGCAGTGACGCACACTGCCAGGCCCAGCCTGGTGTCACAGCAGACTATTTCTATTTTCTCCTGCCCTGGCATGGGCTCTGCCCTGGCCCTGGGCACCCCTACGGCTCTGGCAGAGCGATGCTGGCCCAAGCAGCCTGCACTTGCATTGCTGTGCCTATCAGGCAGGCAGTGGGTTCACAAAGTGCTCAAATGTGGATGTCTAAGCAAGAAACTTAAAACTAACATAATTCTTCCCCTTTTCTTAACTAAGCATAATTGTTTTGTTCAGCAAAGAGAATAACAGTTATGGATGGAAAAAAGGTAGAAGGAAATATTCTCTAGTAACATGATTAAGCAGTTATTGATGGATGTGATTTTTCACACCTGCTAGCTGGAGTTACAAAGTACAGCAAACATCTTGCATCTCTTTGTTGGTGACAACTGAGAACATGGGATAGGACTTTCTGGCCCTTCAGGAATTGGACTTTCACCTGGAGGCCACAACGTGCCACACGAAGTGCACGAACGTAGTGCACAAGCAGTTCTTTGTGAGTTGCTAAACACATGCATGCTACTGAAGAAAGATGCAACACCTTTGAGCTTCATACAAACCAAATGATCCCATATAGCACAGCCTTTCCACATGAAAAATACAAGGGCTGTGAAAAGAAAAATGTGGAAGCCAGACTGAAAATATAGAGTGAAATATCCTCAGCACCAGGCCTGGAACTCTGTTTCTTAAGTGTGATTAAATTTTACTTGCTTTGTGTGACAGATAAAGAGATTCATAAATACGCAGATAAGGCTCTCTCTTGGGAAAAAGACTTATGTGCAATCCAAGTCCCACTCCTATCCTTTTGTCTCAAACTGAGCCCCATGAAAGATTAATTGTGAGCCCCAGGCTTGGGGCAGGCAGGTGCCCTGTGCTCCTGCTGCACTGGGACAAGAGGAACAAGTGCAGGGTGTGATTCTGCTCGTCTGGACCCAAAGAGCATCGTCCTCGCTGCAGGGTCGGTGGCAGCGCAGGGGCCTCTGCTCCCAACCTGGGGACTTCTCTGGAGGCAGGCCCAGCGCGTGAAGCACAGGTTGTATGAATTCATGCTACTTCCCAGTCATGCTGAGAGGCATTTCAGGAAATGTTTCATTGAGAGGTGCAATACAGTTTCATAAGAGTGCCCATGAAAATATGTGCTGCTATAAATTCCATGGGGGAGGAGACTATTACTAGTCACAAAATTCAAAGATGTTGCCCATTTTCATTAATTTTTGAGCAAACTTTTCTAATATTTGAATTGACCACTCAGTATTTCATGTTCTGAACACTTCCATGAGTGTTTTCTTTTGTGGTGTATGAACCTTTAATGACCTAAAAGACATATTTTTCATTATATGAGGGCTTAGACAATACAAAATCCTATTCTAATGCTTTTCCTTGTGACATTTTGGCTGACAAGTTCCTGGTTTGCCAATTTTTAATGCTGCTGGTTTTTTGGAAGGTAAATCAGAAGTGATAAATGTGTCCCATGATACAGTGGTCCTTCCATAATTGGTTCCTAGTACTGTACGTTCCTTGTTGCTGAAATTGTACGGATTATGGGGCTGAAGAAGATACTGCTTTCTCCTGGTCCTTTTGAGTGTCCTCCCTCTCCTACAGGACAGTTTGACTTCACTTACAGGAACAATGGGAAAAACCACATCACACACGTGTGATTGTGGATGCCATACAAATACTCTGTTCTTCATGACAACTGCATACCATAGATAAAATGAAAGCCAAAGAGCTGACATGAGGCTGTAACAAAGTGATCTTAAACAAATGCAAATTATACTGAAATAAAAACATCATCGGCATTTGGAAGCTATTATTAGAAATGTCTCCAGTATCAGCACACTAAGTGAGCTATGAGCAGTGCAGTCTGTGAGCAGTGCTACACATCCCTCAGCAGAGCCAAGCATGCTGGTTTGCCTTGGCAGGCTACAACAAGTGAAGAAGAAAGGCTTTCTGAAAGCCACTTACCATCCTCTGGGAGGAAAAGGTTCTCCCTCCCTCTTGCCTTTTCTCATACAGGAGTTTCCAAACTCTCTTTCCCACTGAAACTCTCGATGGCACTTGCTCTGATGCAGACGGGTCCCAGCCACCCAGCCGGGCAAGGTATTTCCACGCAGGAGAGCGACTCCTAGGAGGCAGCCGTGTCCCACAGGTGCAAGTAGCAGAGGGCCATGGTGAGTAGCAAGAGTTACTTCATGGAGTGTTACCTGATAGTCTTAATTTGATGTGGAGATCCTCTTAGCACACATGTGCAAAAGGGGAGTTGTCCACTGCAGGAGTTCAGCATGAATCAAGTTTCAAAAGCTCTGAGTGCTGAGGACCTTGCTAGAAGCCAACAGGAATGTGCCCACTGGCTTCACGGGTCCAAGAATTCAACTACAGTTTGTTCAGACAAGTAGTAAAAAACACTCAAACATTTTAAAAAACCTTCTGAAAAGCGGTTGGAAAATGATGCTGGACAAGGTTTCTGTTGCCAACTGTGAGCAATAAATGTTGCACTGCACTTAAACGTTCCTAAATCCAGTGGCTGTAAAAGCTGGTAAGCGAGGGTAAAGCTACAGGCTACATCTGCAGCCGTATCTCTCTGTGACAGAGGTACTCTGGAACACTGCTAACACAAAAGACTGAGTAATTTGGCCCAGGACAGTCAGCCAGCTATATAGCTCTGTACTGCTACTCAGTTCTTCCATTACTGCTAAATTCAAAACAACAATTGATTATTAACACAGAGGTGATTAAAAGCATGTTCGGGAACACGCAGCATGTGCACCGTGAGCTGTGAAAGCAGAAGCTCTCCATGCAGCCAGCAGTGCATGGCAACGCTACCAGGGACACTTGATAACATGACTGCAAATTCTCTGGAAGTGCCTGAGGTGTTTTCTAGCAGGTGTCCTACTGTACCAGCAGCCGCATGAAGATGGCTCCTGTGCACTCGCATACTCGCATCACAAGCACAGGCACACACGATGTGCTAAGCGCCACACAAACTGCCCCCTCAGTTCTTCCACAAATTCTTCTTTTTAAGAGACACAAGTAAACTCCCCATTCTCCCCTGAATAGGGAGGGTTATTAACTCAAACAGGCGTAAAAATCTGTATCAATGACCTGCATTAGGCATATGTTTCCACAAACCTTGATAGCAGTACATTTCTGATTGACACAAAGAATACACTGGAAGTGGGAGAAAACACACGTGTGTTCTGCTTTCTCAAGATTTGTTCCCTCTGCATTTCTAATGCAATACAAGTCACTAAAAGCCAATTTTCTATTTTTGTTTTTATAGCAACATCTTTAATGTTACTGGCACAGATCTGGAAATCAACATTTGCCAGTTAGCCTGTTATGTCTGCTGTGGCAGAAATAATGTAGGTGTTAGGAACACAGTCTTACTTGGTACTAGAATCCAGGTAATAATGCATCTAAGCACTGGAAAAGGATTCTCCTAGCACACCAGTTTTAATTCTAACAAAATATTTGTGCAGGAAGGAACACCTTGTAATCTTACACCGTATATTTAACATTAAAGGAATTCACTGACACCTGCTATTTCAACTTATAAAACTGCATGTGCATCATATTTTAGGGCTATTATAATATTGTAACAAAGGAACTGCTGTGTTTAGTGTTTTGATTTCCATTACTCTGAATTTCTAAACTTCTAGGAATATGTTTTCTTCCAAATGATACCACTACAGGAAAAAAAAATAGAGTCCGTGTAAAAATTGTTCTACCACTTAATGAAGATCCTGTAATTATACGATGCGATATCGCAAGAGACCTTTTTTAAATATGGGACTCACTTAAAGACTTACTACATCATCTGTGCTCTACGGCCCAACTGATCCACTACTTAAAATCAGTTTAACAGAATCTTTGGAACTCCAAGAATTCTCAAAGATTCGAGATTATGAACAATTAATACTTATCCTAAAATTAAATTAGCAAATGGTTAGTAAACTATCAGCACCTCTGACTTCAGACCTCCAGTTTCATGATTCATTGCTTCCAATTACTAAATGTCACAGCTACTTTATACAGAATCAGCACTACACACACTCCTATGTCTCGAGTTTTCCAGCTACCCTCAGTTTATTGCTGAGTCTATCAATAAAGCAAACTCTAAATGATAAATTTACCATCCTGCATTTCATTTTCACTCTGACAGTCTGGCTATAGATCTTCCTGACCTTGCATTATTAACATATTTGTAAACTTGTATCTGTCTCATCTAAGCTAATTTTTTTAACCCAAACAACTGTCTGAAATGTACTGCTTGATCTGCTATTTACACATCCTGTAAATGCTATTCTGTTTAAAGTAAAAGTCTGTAAAGCAACTTATATTAGGCATATCGTGTAAAGTTGTCTCATGCATCTCATTTATGCAGTGGTTCATCACAAAGTGCATTCCTATTGAGATTGCTTATGAAAAATCAAAGCTTAATCTATGCCTTTGCTAAGCAGTAAATGCAGAACTCAAGCAACCCACCATGATACATCCTTTCGCTCACTGTAAAATAGAAAGGAAAATTCAATGTTGTATTAGGTCAGTCACAGAAGAAACAAAGGACAGAATATCCAGACTTTGGTAGAGTTCAGTGATACCGAGACCTCATGCTAACCACATTTTGCAGTACAGCACCTGCAGGGTAACACTTTAACATCCCAGATTACATTAAGATGTTACTAACTCTATCTCCTCACCTTTTCCTTGTGCTGGAGGTTGCTACTTCATCACATGTGTGACTTAACTGTTCATCAACCAGTCTTAAACAGCAGGATTGGTTGAGGCAGCAACCTCAATGATCACTACAGCTGGCCCTGACTATGACTGTGTAACCATGTCCACAGTACAAAACACCTGTAATTGGTGTTTCTTACTCTAAATTGTGGTAGTTTTGAAAAACTGCCAGACTCTAAATCTCATACTGAAAGGAAGTCTGTCCTCCTTTATGCTCAGATGTGGCATGGAGCAGTGAGAGTTGCTGGTGGGAAAGATCCTTATCTCTGCAAGACCCAACCCTTGCAGGCTGCAAAAGCTCTCATGTAGAAGGGTAGCAGAGTGCACACTCTAGGTCACTGTTTCTGCTCATTCAGCAGCAGCCAAGGAAGACAGAGAAAATAAATTCTGAAGAATGACAATGAGTGCTAACAAGACCAAGACTTTGGAAGAACTAAGAGAAAGTCAACAGTGAAGCCAAGTCTAAAGTTAAAAAAAAAAAAAAAAAAAAAAGTGACACAGAGAAACCACAAAATCAATGAGTTTCTCCACTTTGGGGAACCTAAATTGGACCTCATTTTACCCAAACTAGAAACACATACATGAGCTTCAGCACTCTTCCTAGTGATGCTAGTATTAGAACTGAATATTTAACTAACCTTCATTGCTATGACAGCTGAAGAACCTCAGCACACCAGTTTTTCAGCAAAGCCACTAAAGCTTTGCATTTATCTAGCATTTTCAAGAAAATGGTCACAAGAATATTTTAAAAATAGTAATAAAAAAAAAATAAAATGATCAAAGTAATACAGGAAGGGAGAATGCTTCAGCCCTGAAAGGGCTGGTTTGTGCTTTCAAATCCTCATTCGTTATTTAGTGATCTAAACACACTAATACCTCAATTAAAGACTATGAAGTTGCTTTACAGATGAGAAATTTTAATATGTGCTCTTATATTTCTCCTTTTCTAATGGTGAAATTGAGTCAATGACCATTTTCTTACATTACATGCCATTTTTCAAGTATTGCATTGATTGTACCAGAGAAAAAGTTTTTAGGAAAGTATGACTGAAAACAACACAATGAACACAGATGATCTTGTTCTTTTATGTGCTCACATCTTGCTTTTTAAAGACGCATAAAATGAGATTAATAGACAGGGATAACCATTTATGATTCACCACTAACCCCAATTTGAAATGTAGTTAATGCACAGATACTAGGCTTATAAACTGTACTGAAAATGTCTAAAGAATTCGAATGTGAGAGATATCCTTAGTATAAGATAAGCCTTTACTCTAGCCTCAGAAAAACGTCATGTAATCTCATTTATATCAAGAATTGCTAAATAATACAGTACCCAAATCTCATATAGACATGATTTACTGACACACAGAAGAGCTGAAATACAGGCAAGAAAAAAAGGCTGGCAACCCAAACGTCCACTAATTACCACTCTGACTTTTAAGACCAGGCTGCTGGCCCATGCACACACAGCTTGATTAATGGAATGTGTCCTTTCCCCATCCTATTCTCTGTTGAGAAAAAGCATTCCTTGGACATTCCAGTTGTAGCTTATGAGTTAAATGGGAATTTGCTATTGACGTGAGTGAGGTCAGAATTTAACCTTGCATCTTTAAAGAAAAAATGAAAAGGATTTTTTATCATGCATTTTTAGTTCGGGTGAAGGCTCTTTGTAACCGTAGCTGTGTCATGCTAAAAATTCTTTTGTATTTCCTGTATAAGGATCTATCTTCTAAGATTCATTTTTTTTCCTGAGTAGCTACTGCCACTGTGCTGCAGTAACTTAACTTTGCACTGAGACTGGCCTGCCTGACATGATAATACGACGATAAGATTAACTTCAAAGGAAGTAAATTTATCACTCATAGGCCTCAAACAGAAACACATATGATTATCATTGTAGCTCCTATTCAATGAAGAATGAATACATGCTCAACTGGAAAACACGTAATTGGCCCCTAGATTTACAGGGATGTTCTGCTATTTAAGATAACCAGTGCTTTGCTGGCTCAAGGCCAGTTAGCTGTGCCTACATGCAGAGGCGTGGTGATTAATAATAACTTCACAAAGAGCTAATAAATGACTGTTGGCTGTTTCAATAACTGCTTAATCAATCGGCAATTATATGTTACCGTGGACTGCAAACTAAGAGGCAGTTTGAAATCATAGCTGACAACCAGTGTCTGCAATGTTCCTGTTCAACTGACTCATAAGGGATGGTACAGCCAGCTGCTCCTACTGTGTACCTGCACTGCAGAAACTTTTCTTTCCAGGCTGAGTAAGGCCCTTCTTTATCCAGTATTGGTATGTGCGAGATGTTACAGACATAGCTTGTCCCCTAGATTTATTGCAAGTGCCCCAGTGAATGAAGTTGGGGTTTTCTGTATGAGAGTCCAGTCGGGTAAAGGCATCTCCAAACCTAGGAACCCTTGAGCAACACAAGATCCAGCACAAGCTACAGAGTGTGGACTGTTATCAAATATTTTTCAGCTACAGAAAGCTGTCATAAGAAATACAAGCATCTTTGCAATTATTATTTTTTTTTTTCTGAAGAACTGTAAACCTTAAATTAGTAAAAAAAATAATAATCTTTTAAAGTTCTCATTTAAAATACATGACATTTTTATTTTCATTGTTTAACAAGACAAAATGAGGATAAAAGTAGGTTATCAAAAGTGGGTGCCGGCATTCATACCTCTTCATAGTTGGCATACAGAATGTATATGAATAGCCACACATTGCTAGTGAAAGACTATGAACAAACACACATACATATACATAGATATATAAACATACTATACATACATACATGAGTGAATATACATATTTATGTGCATACAGTATACAGACAAGATACTATACAGGTACAGTAAGTGCAATATACTGTATAAGGCTATACAAACATCGAAAGATTCTGGTGAAATGACGACAACCATGAGAACAAAGCTCGGATGGTTCATGGCTTAACGCAGATGGTGAGGAAAACCTTGCTGTTCTGTGTCGTGTTTTATGCATCAGGCACACACAGTTCAAACAGAAAACGTGGTACAATACATTCAGTTCATATACGGAAAAGGTAAGACAAGTGGGAGTGCATGGAGGTAACAGAAATGTGTATGAGCAGACAGATAAGTTTTTTTCTACCTAGAATACAGAACGTTTGGTTCATTTACAGAAAATGCCTATATATAAACCCATGCTTTCATGAATTCATGCCATTTTTATTTCTACTTTTTTTTTTTTTTCCTTTAAGAATATTATAAAATTCTTGCCCTGAGTTAAACATAAATACACACAGAAAAGGGAGAAAAAGAAAATTGCATGCTTCAGTTTTTTTTTTTTTATTTTATTCTTTTTTTTTTTTTCTTTTAACCAAGGCACAATGTCTTCAATAGTGGTTGCAACACCATTTGAAATAAACTTTTCAATTGTTATTGTTCTGGTACTGCATCCTTCTTAATGTGACTAAGCTAATTGTTTGCACATAAAAGTCTCAGAATAAGTTTTGAAGTGAATTTACAAGTTTTAGAAGAGAATAAGCAAATTTATGAGAAATGCCTTAAAGAGAGATTCCGTAAAGAGGAAGGAATGCTACTAAATGAAATCCTTATAGGCAACTTATGGATGCTTAGGCTGAAATTATTTCACATAATTACATTATATATTTTTTTACTACTGTAAATTGTTACTTATTTGTAGTAGAATCACAAACAATGCTGTAAGAGCTGTGAAAAATGAGATGAAGAACCTCCAATTAATTTTTAGTTTCTTGTTGTAGACAGGATAGGACAGTGATCTCACTAATTCAGTGTTTCATAAGCTGCAAGAGGTATTGCTTAGTAACATTTTTCCAATTAAACAGTAAGACTTTCAAGGCATACATCTCCCCATATGTCTCATGGACCTGCCTAAGTCTTTTATTGGGAATATTAGCTCGTTTCTGTTTCTGAATACATCACATTAAATTCTACACCCCATGCAGAACTCTGACTCTCAAAAAAAAAAAAAAATTAAAAAAAAAAAAAAGCCTGGGTGGAAAGACTGTGCTTTGGCTGCTGTGCCTATGTCTGAGCCTCTTTGTGGGGTACTGAATGCACGCAGACATACAAAAGTCCTACAAAGAGAAGGTGCAAGAGTAAACCAAAGTTGCTGCCCTGTCATTCAGGACAGGCAGCACCAGGAGCAGGGCACCCTGCTCTTCGCTGCCTCCTTCCATCTCAGCTCCTGACTACTTTCTTTCTTTTTTCTTGATAAAAGCATTGTGTGCCCACACTATGAGGTGCTGATCTGCTTTTGCTTTAAGCATGCTGAGAACCTACTTCCTTTCACTTGCAATACAGGACGTACAATGGGCTAGATCTGCCTGTCTTCTTGTCCTCCTACTGATGTAGTCTGTTTTGAACTCCCCACCAGCTTCCAGGGGCTATGGAGTGTAAGTCACTTTCCAGGGAACAGCTGCAGTGTCTTCTTCCACACATTTATTTCTCTGTTGAGCTAAGGTTATTTTTCAAGGTACTGAAAGACTGTCCCAACTCTATCAAAAACAGACACAACCTCCCCATCTCCTCTCCCCAACCCTCCCCCCCCCAAAAAAAAAAAAAAAAAAAAAAAAAAAGAAGTAGATAATATCTTGATAATATCTTCTTATGCCTATCCTTTCCATTTCTTTAAAAAGTAATCTCCCAGATCTGTGAAACAACTAGGTAAAGAGTTTGTTGTTTTTTTTTTTTTTTTTTTTTTTTTTAAAAAAAAAAAAAAAAAACATGGAGAGGGAAGTGAAAACCATCATAAACACTGTATTCCATTCTTTGTCAGAGTATTATTGTATTTGAAAAGTTTCAGCTACTTATGTGAGGGAACAAACCTCTTTCTGTACTCTACTGGCAAGCTTACAAGGCCCGTCCAAGAACAACAAGAGATCAGAGCACGAGAATGCAATATTCTTCCTCCCACTCTCTTCCACTGTATCTTAAATAACGGCAGCCAAGCTGGCACTCGAGGAGTGAGGAAAGGTAGGAAAACAAAATATAGGCCTGGTGCTCAGAGATTGCAAGGCCTGATCACTCTGCTCCCATGTCCAACGCCCTCTTTCTGCGGAAGTACATTTCTTAAAGACGGTCTATGTGCCTCAAACTGTGTGTCCTAAAAGGCCTTGACCATTGACACATCTGAAAAATGAGCAACAACGTCGTAGAGGTGCTGCTGCTGTGTGGTCACAGCCCAGAGTGCTCCTGTTCAATACTTTTTGTGCCCGGGAGCCAAGCAGAAGCCCCGCGCTGTCAGCGGCACAAAGTAAGCCACCACCACCGTGCCTGGGCCTAGGAGCCTACTGCGGCCACAGCATGTGCTCGGGCCTTGCCGCGTGTGCTTTCTCAGGCTCTTGAAACAGGGACCCAGCTTCTGAAACAGTGACCTGCTTCTGCTGCATGACCAGAGCAGCTGAATGCTGAAGAAAATATTCTGGGACAGCAGCAGCAGCAGCGGGGCTGTCTGCCAACAGAAGGAGGCTCTAACACGTCTGCTTCCCGTGCCAATCGGTCAGGCGTGCCTTGGAGGTGAGGGATGATGGATGTGGCAATTCCATCCACTTCAAGGTCTGCATTTTCTTTTCTTTCTTTCTTTTTAATAAGAGTTCTCTGTTTGCAGTTTGTATATTTAGAAACTATTTCGCACGGCTTTGGACCCGTTCATGGATTATGTAAGACCAGACTCAAGCTGAAACTCAACATAATGCACTGTGGAGCCTTCTCTACAGCATTAAAATTCCTGTTGTTGCTCTCATCCAAAATGTGACAGTGTTTTTAGCTGGACTAACAACAGCAGAATTTTGCCTTCATGTGTGCAGAGTATTTGTCTTTGCAGGAAAAAAAGATGCTGTAAAGTAATCCAATTGCTCCCTCTCGTGGGCATGGGGCCCTGCTGCACTTTGTAAAGGCACGAAAACATACCAAGAAATTCAGCCTCCAAGCCCTTTAGCAGCGCAAACTCCCCAGACGGGTGTATGGCACAGCACTTCTTTCTAGGTGGTGGCAATCCGTGCGATGCCTCGTCTCTGTCCTGTGAGCGTCTGGCCTGAACAAGGCCTGTGGCTCTGAATGACTCGGATTTTCACATACTCTCAGGCCAAACTCTGAGCAAATCCAAACATCATCTTAAGGTAAAAGTTGGCCCACATCCCATCAGTGAAGTGCCTGTGCCAGGAGGTTCTCTCAGTACTCTACCTTGGGTTCTTCCATGCCTGTCCATCCTCCCAGGTGGGACACAGAGGAGCTTCTCCCTCTCAGCCATTTGCAAAACCAGCATCACAAAATCAGTCTGTGTCTACCTTCTCTTGTTTTCTCCTACGCAGACACTAAAGACATCTCCATGGAAGAGGCAATCCACCTCCGTAAGTGGGACATTTGAGAAAGAGACATAATTTGTAAACTTTTTCTAATTACATTTACCTTATTATCTGGTGTTAGACATCCAAATGCATTTCAGTATGTTAGTGGCATATAAAAGTAATTAAAATCACTGTCAAAGATATATGGATTTTACACCATATAGTTTTGCACTTTCTAATTTCAGTGTAAACCAAAGCTTAAGCAGTCACATATGTACAAATCTATTCCCTTCTACAACTGCTTTCTTTCTCTTCTGTTATGCTGGACTTATAAAACCTTAAGGTAAGGACAGGATTTGTTCTACTAACATTGTCTATCTACACAGATACCTTATTTATGATATTTAGACAACCTTATTTATGGACCTTATTTATGATTCTTCAATGCCACAGATGATATTGTGGTAGATCCTATTGGCCAGCGTTAGGAACACTTTGGATCTAGTGACTATCCCAAGCCTTATTAAAAGTGATGGTTAAACAGAAGGAGTAATTAAGTCCCTTTAAGGAAACAGCATCACAGGCTACCATCCAAAGCAACAAATGGTGTATAGAAAGTGCAGACCAAAAACCCATGAGACTTTACAGAGCAAGAGGCTAAGGTACTGTTCCTGCACTGTGGACATACATTTTGAATGAAGAAAAACATCAAGTAGCAAAAAGGAACAACCACAGGAGCACTGAGACAGAGATCTCAGAGCCACTGCCCTGGCTGAAGGGGAACACAGACTTTACACATAGGAAGGAGAAGAAAACTATCATCACCATGCCATGAATTGTTCTATAATTGTTTCTACATATCATACATCCAAAATACAGAGTATACTTTCAAAAATGTTGAAAACAAAGGGTGAAAAAGAGACAGAGAGCCATACCAGAGCAGTAATTAGCACTGTAGCTAGGTACACCTTTTGAATAGGAATTTGGGACTGTGCCTCACCTGAGCTCTTTAACCAGCAACCCAGGGGGATCTTTATTTTCCCTCCAGCCCAGAGGGCAGGTATGATAGAAGTTGCTGCTTTCATTGCAACCCCCCTGCACTATTAGAACCATAAAAGCAGAATCATTAGGGTTTGATGTTGCTTTCAGATTATGATTCTTCAAGGACTGCATCCAGCCAGGATTTACAGTACCGAGCAATGACACTCATTTACACCATTAGCAGACACTAATTCTCTTACTAGCACACTTTTTTTTTTCCCCCTGTTACAATTTCACTAGTGTTCAGACAGGATGAAAGAGTACTCTAGTCTACAGAGTTCTCCATCTACCTGCAATTACTTTATTTCTTTCATATAATGGAAGTTTAAAAAAGACTGCTGTGATCAGATATGGAACAGCATGGATCTTCATTTATAGATGTTCATTTTTCAGCAGCGGAAGTCATTAAATGTGGCAGCCAGGAACCCAGCCCTGCTAAGAGGCCTAACGAGTGCAGGGTGTTTATCGCCTGCGTTGAACTCCTGTACACTATTGCTGGGGAAAACTACAACTTCAAACTGAGAATAATAGAAGAGCACAGATGCATTGTTTGGGCTCAGAGTAATATAGAGACCATATGCTTTCAGATGCACATTTGCCAACTAAAGCATGATAATGCCAATTCATTGAGGATGCTTTTTGTCTAGGTGCTTTCAAAAATAATTATAGCCATAATAGTAACAATTTAACCTTCTTGCATTCATTAATTACAGGGTGAACACAATGCTTACAAGGCATACAAAGACTATAATACACTTTGTATACACAACGAAGGCCAGAGACATTAAGAACTAGGTTTGTGATAGTTAGTTGACCCAGAACAGAATTACTCATGCACTTAGCCATGAGGCAAACACTTGGCTGCATTGCTGAGGCATGCTCAGTACCTGTCAGGATTCAACTCTACATTATTTCTCTCAAGTTTTGTGAATTTCTTTCGGTGAGCCTATACTGCACTTAAACTACAGGGCATTGTTCTAAGAATGCATGCGGAGAGCAGCTAAATAGATATCTAAGCTTTTTTTTGTGTGTGTCATCGTATTTCCCTCCCACCGTTCTTTTTCTTTACAGCGGAACAGTTCACACTGTGCTTGGGATTTTTCAGCTAGAGTATAAAATTAAATAGCAGTTGCCCTGAGGATAAGGTCTCACATCACTTTTAATGCGAGAAAATTTTTTTCATGATAAAACGTGGGTGTTTTAATTGCATTTTCCTTAGCACCTAAACATTCAGGCTTAAACAGAAGGCTATCTGTGCTGCTGTGCGGAGGAATTTGGGATTTCACTGGTGAGGACGGTGCAGGCCCTAAAGCCAGCGCTGTGCTGCAGGGCGCGGGGACTGCACCAGCCAGGGAGCTGCCACGGACAGGGGCAGTTTGCAGCCACAGCTGCAAACAATCATTTATATTTCATCATTTATCTCCCAGAGACCTGGGGAGAGGCTCTCAGCACACGCCGGGCTTTTCCCCGGGGCCTGCCCCGTGCCGCTGGGGGGCTCGGCGAGGGCCGTGGCGCTGCCGGGGGCCGCCAGGCGGCGCCGTCGCCTCACGGAGCGCCGCGAGCGGACTCATGGCGCCGGGCCGCGCCAAGTCGGGCCGAGCCGAGCCGAGCCGGGCCGGGCCGGGCTGAGCAGGGCCGCTGCAGGCGGCAGCCGGCGCCTGGTCGCCCAGGCTTTGCTCCGCCCAAGCGGTGACACGACAGAAAGCGCAGAGGCTGTGGGAATGGGCGGGTGGCACTTGGTGCTGATGGAAAGACTTCAAAAGCGTCCTTCAGCTGCGGGCTGGAGTTGGAAGTTCTGCTTTCTGCTTCCCTGCAGGCCTTAATATGTGCACAGTAGAAAACTACACTAGAAAAGTCCTGGTTTCTTGCTTTCAGGACTGTGCAAAGCTTGCTTTTCCATTTCCTTGAATCAGCTTTGGTAGTGGATTCAAACAGCAAAATTAAGTATCTGCAATTCTTGCCCATCAAAGACACCCACTCCAATAAAGCGTTGGCAGAGTCCCTTCCTTTGGTGCGAGGCCACCGGGACGTGGTCTGCTCGGTGGGGTGTGCGGGCCCCCTCCTGCAATCCCGCACCCGACAGGGCACGGGCTGAAAGCTCTGCCCAGCTGCTGCGGACACTGCCTCGGCCTGCTGCAGGCTGGGGCAGACACCACACGTTTTGAGCTGCATTTTGGGAGAAAAAAAAAAAAAAAAAAAGCCACACACGCACAAAAAAAAGTTAAGCGTTGATTCACTTTTCTAGTCTTTTCACTCTGTTCTTGCAATGGAAGTTGAAGCTCCTTCATAGCTGCCCACCTATCTTTATTCCCTCCTCTAAATTATTCCTTCTAATCTCAGCACGGCTTCTGGATTTTACTTTGATCACCACTGTTACGTTTAAACCTTCTTTCCTTGCTTAAATTGGAGATAGGTATCAGTGCCCTGTACCCCCCACCAGAAGACACCAGGCCTTGCAAGGCATGCTTGCCTTCCAGAGATTAGAACAGCACACCTCAAGGAGACAAAAGTAAAGGGACTAGAGTGCTGTCTTCCCACTGAAAAGCAAGTAACTATCTGGCAGCATGAGGAGAGGCTGCATATCTGCAGATAAGGTACATAGTTTTGTGGAAATGTCTGAAAGCAGGCTCTGCTTCACAGAAAAGCTGACATATTGAATTATAGCTATCAGGGGCTTTGTTATCAAAGGGTGTGTTTTCCCTGAGGTTGTGGATCATATAAACATGTGGATCTTTCCTTCAGGATGCGTCTATAAACATGTGCCGTTGTGCTGATATGCAGCTTAATACACATGGCTATGGCTGTCTACATCTTAATGAAAATAAAATTCATTTTGCAAAATTTGTTTGCCAATAAATAAATAAATAAAACAAGAGATAGCTATATCAGCTACTTTTCTTTAAAATAGAATTTAGCAGATTTGTATGTGTGTGTGTGCTTCAGAGAAGCCTAGCAGTGGCCTAGAGATGGCTTTATGTACATTAAAAATATGGATGCAAGATACTCAGCTATCCAGCAGGGGGACGTCCACAGTACAGGTTGCTTGAAACATTTTACTCTACAAATAAGCATGCTCAGTGCACATACATCCTTTATGTCACATGGATTTTTGATTCCTATGTAATCCTTTGTTACCCTGAGATGAAGACAGAGAATGACAGGAGGCAGGGAACCATCAAATCATTGCAGTGGTATCCATGACTCCAAATCCTTCTTACTTTTCACAAGTGAAAAATTTAGTTCACTAGAGGTGTGCCCTGCCATGCTTGAGGATTGGCCATTGCAGGGGGGCAAGAACACCTGAGCATGTCTGCTACAAAAGCTGCAGCAATATGGGAGATCATTTATTTACTGGGGCATCCTGGGACCATACTTGATTTCTACTTTAGGAACCTCGTGATCTGGTTAACTTCTGTTTTGTCTGCTTGGGTGGCTACAAAAGACTGGTACTTGTTTGCATTTCAATATAATGGTCAAATTCAGATGGACTTCCACTGTTTCTAGTTTTATCCACACATTACTTGGTATCTAAGGTGCAACTTTCTTTACTTTCTAGAATGTTTTTCCATTCCCGGTAAGCTCTCTGCTAACATTGGAGAACCTCTATAGCGGAACACATTCTGTGATATGTGGAACACCTCTCCACTACTTACATTCCTCTCTTTAGGATATATGTTTATATTAGGATATGTATTTAGCATATATAGCTATTTGCCACTTCTGTAACTCAAAAATATTCCATACATCTGCCATATTATATTTTCATGTTCACAGTTGAATTTTGACTTTTTTTTTTCTATTTCCTTAATTTCAACTTTTTTCTTATACAATTAATAACTTTAGTTACATGATATTTTTTTTTTTTATCGTTCACTCTAAATTTAGTTAATTCACGACTTAATCCAAGGTTGTGTCCTGCAACCATCTTTCAAAATGCCCTCACTACCTTCTACTAAAGTAGTACTTCTGTACTACTTTACCAGAAATACAGAACAGCATGCTCTCTGCCTCTGCGTGTCTGGACTGCTGGTCACCACTTCTAAGTGTTACTTTTAAGTGTTCTTCATCAGAGACCAGCCACATAATTAATCGTAAGCCCTTTCTTTTTATTTATAAGTGATCACTGTAATGCTTACCATTCATACGCCATAAATATGTTCCATAAATATTATCTGGTTAATCCTCACAACTCCTACACCATTCCAGAAGCAAGAAAATAAGGCATACAGGAGTTAAATGCCAACAGTTATAAAATTAGCCAGTATTTGTTTGAAATTCAAATTCAGGTTTCTTCAGTTCAGACCTTCTTTGAGTTACTAAGCATTCTTACCACTTGCATGAGTCATTCTGTATTAAAACTGATGAGCCTTGGAGAGCTCGGTTGTACATCTAAATTTTTCTCAAGTTAAATGCTTGAAAAATATTAGTTGGGGATCCATGAAGATTTGAGAAAAACAATCAAAACAGTATTCTGCCCTTTCCCAGCTGTACCCCTCTACCTTGAATCCCTGTGGGAATGTCAGCTGTGCCCATATCATCAACACAGAGGTGGATGACAAGAAGCATCCTCATAATCTTTTGGAAAGCGTAACTGCTGATTATGATGTAGTTAAGGAAACCATATTAATATAATCAATAGCCACAGCACACAAAAACAAATACAGTGTATGCCACAATCTGTCAGACTCAGAATGGGTTAACAACCCAGGCATTTCCAAACACATTTCACCCATCATAGACTATTTGCACATGAAGATAGAGTAGGTGTATAAAGAACGCAATTGAAGCAATGTTTGTGTCAGCCAGGGAGATAATGAGACTTCTGCCTTTCAGCTGGAATCAGGGTCAAATCCACACCTTTACAAATTTATGCATTCATAATAAATGGCAATTTAATAGATTGATAGTAAGAAATTGACAACTGGAGGGGAAGATGAGCAGAAATAAAGCTTTTACCAGTTTTTGTTTTTTTCTCACGAAGCCATGCCCATACATTATTCAATTAACAAGAATACCCTCTACAGTCACTTGAAAATTCCTCTTATCATCTTTGTTCCTTTCTTCTGTATAAAGTGAGGTGGATTTTTCCTCCACAGTTTCAGTGAACCCTGACTGCAGCTTCTAAGAGGCTCATTATCTCTTCTATCACATCGGCTTCTGCTTTCAAGGCTTATTGTTTAGTTCTTAATATAAATTGAGAGACTAAAATGCCTTCAAAACACCCAAGGTGCCTTTGCCACTGAGTATCCAGCAAATCATCATGTCTGACGTGAGACTTGTTTTATCAAAAAAGGTGTACTACATGAACACCAGGACACTCAAATCCTTTGGAAGTAGTATTACCTTAATTTCTTCCTTCAATAAGAATAAAAATAAAAATAAATACTTGATGCACTATTTAAATAGGCTGTCATTTTGAATCTCCATTATGTATTTGCTTTTATGTAAAATATGTTTTAGAAACATGCAAGGCATTGTGTCCAGCAGGACTCTAAAGTAATACATTAGCTTCAGTTTTGCAGTTAAATAATTTTAACCAGTATGGACTAGGCTACACAACTATAACCTTCCTAACAAGTACATGATGCTCTGGATTGAGTAAATTGACCTTATTCTTCTGGTCTCTGCTTTGGCCAAGAGCTTCTTGAAGCAACTCACCAAGCTACAATAAACTTAAATAGGGAATTACATGTGAAGTAGTGGTAAGGGAGTTTACCACTCAGATCTCATTGAAGTTCAATAGGATTATGGGAACTAATTCCCTGAAAACCAATTGAAAATTTACCATCTAAATAAGGGTGCTTGTGTGTGTGTGCATACCTGTATGTGTGTGCACATATATACATATGTGTTCATGCCTCTGTACACGTACACCCACACACATACACAGGCTTGTGCAGGCCCATACGTGTGCACACACGTGGTACAATACGGGAATGCTCTGAGCTTGACAGAAGGTATTCACGTTATGTTTAAGTGAAACCTTTCCTCTCAATTACTACTCTCAGCAGTTCGTTCTGTCAAACTAATAATACAGGTCTGTGCAGCAAAATGATACAATATCAAGTATTAGCATATAAAATAAAGGTAAGTATAGGTTTCCCATGTCTTTATTTCTTTTCCATTTTCTCTCTGTTGGAGAAATTTGCCAAACCCAAACACTTCTATTTCTTTCTTAAGGGTCTGTGTGGGATTATTGTCTCTGATGGGGGAAAAAAAGTATCTCAGTTTAAGATATGAGGAGAATTTTACCCCTTTAGTTTGTTGTTTTGTTGTTGTTTTGTTTTTTGTTTTTTGCTTTTTTTTGGTTCCTAACAATATACAACAGATATAACTACAGCAGACTATTTCATAGTCCTGTAAGCCTTACATGGCCTAAAGCTGAAGAGAGTCTAGCTGCCTTAACTAAACAAAACAACTTGCTGTAAGAGCAGTTTTCAGGACAGTGATAAATCACAGTGTAATACAATCATGCACTGAGCTCAAAACAAATGTAAGACTGGCACAAATATTATAGTACGACTGGGCAGAAGTCAAAGGTATGTACAAGTCATTGACAAACATTGGTGCAAGTGCTTTAGACGACATTTAAAAGAAATTTACACTTAAACACAGATTAAATTTATCAAAGTTTGATAAATTTTAAAGACAGTAAAAAAGTACAGAAAACGTGAAAAAATAAAAAATCCAGCGAATCCATACAGTACAATTTTACTACATTTATATTACAGAATGAAGACAGAAAAGGATACAAAGAATTAAGAGCAAAGAAAATTCTACTGGCTGCATCCAGTGGAATTTCGTTGCCAATGAGAGATGCGCACACACAAATGCACGCAGACGCACAGAAAATAAAGATAAGAAAACAAAAACTCATCTACTGTAACAAATGACAGACACAGAGGTGAGAAACATTTGGCATGTTGCAGCACATGGAGTCATTCACGATTGGCTAACGATGGTACCTGGCTCGGCTGAAGGTCACTGGCTTGCCTGAGCGGAGTAACGGATGGAGGAGGCACACCTGATGTGGACGCAGACCGACCTAATCTGCAACTTGCTTTAGGCTCTGGGAGAGAAGAGAAAAGAAAAGAAACCAGTGAATTGGAGGCCGGTTACCGCTGCATTAATTGAAACATGGTGGACCCAGGATTCACTTGAAATGGAGTCTCCAGGCTTAGTTCCAGTTCGTCTTGGGCATTTGGCCCAAAAGTTGGGTTAGAAGAAGGGGGGTTAGGATGGAACCCATCCAACATCCCGGCTTCTCTCCTTGCTCTCTATCATCTCAGAAGCTGAAGTAGAGAGTATAAAGCAGCAAACAGACAGGCAGCATATAAAAAACTTTCTCATTGCTCTCCTCCTAAGGAAGGACTGTACAAAAGCAGTGAAGATACTGTGGTACTTTGGATTTGGAATGACACCAAAATCTCTAGGAAATGTGTTAAGAGCAATAACTTGACAGACAAGAAAGCAGGAAGAAAGGAGAGAAATTGGAACTTCAACAGTTCCCCTGCACTGAGGTGATTACAGAGGCCTTGAATAGAAGGGAGTGTTCAATTCCAGAGAGGAACTGAGCAGAAAAAAACATAGGTTTTGCATTTTCCCTCTGTTGTCCATGGAGGCATTTCCCAGAAGGCTCCCCACTGATTCCAGTGCAGCCTACTACTGTTAACATCCTGCCATGAAGGTGACCGTGCAGCTCAGGAGTTCTGGAGGGTTTTTGTGTCTGCGCTATGCTGACACCAGTGTACTACCCCACAGTGTTCTGTGGGGTAGCCCCACGTCTGGTCTAGAAGAAACTGCTGTTTCCTGAGAAAAGGGTCTGCCTGTTTGTGCTTGAGAAAAACAGCTGTTCCTACACTTCGCGTTTATGGCTGAGGAAATATCTCCTTGCAACCTGTGACTTCTGGCTTAGATGAATGTGTTTGCTCTCTTCATGTTTTATAAGCCTTCCTCCTAACCCTGGACCTATCTTTTCTATATAGTGGGTAAACACTGACAACAAGGACACTCTCATTCAGCAGATACACTTTGTACAATAGTAAACTTCCAATTTTATCTGAAATGATAGTGGTTTAATATGAATAACAAATAATTATAATAGTACCATGCCTCCTCACAAGGAGTTGAAAGAATTTCTCCTATTTGGTCCTATATTTTCATGAAGAGAAGACTTATGCCTTCTGTAGTCCAGGTTTAGGATATGCCTTTGAAGCGCATATTCTCATATATCTTATTCTCATATATCTTTTGCTTCCATGTCTCTGAAATATATTTTCTCTTGCCTCATTTGCACTGCTGCTTTGTCTGTGTATGCTTTATATTAATATCTCTTTACTACCTGGATCTCTAGTATCATTATTAGCCACTGGTCAGGCCATTGTTTGAAAGGAATAAAATTGTCCATCACTAGCACATCCTTGAGGTCACTTGGCATATCTTGGAAACTTGAGGACAGCTGGCACAATACGCCACCTACCAGCAGTGTGCTGAAATATGTCCTTCCAATCTCACCGATGCTTTTTCATTGTCACCTTAAATGCTTATTTTCATTGGAATTCAGAATTCAATAGAGTATGGAGAAGAGCTATCCACTTAAGCTGGAGCACTTAGACCAGTGAAAGCATCTGTATGGGTGAATATTCATCAACTAAATATTAATAGGTTGGTTAACATCCAGCTGGCTGAGCAGCAAAAATATTGATGCTGTTTGACGAATGCATTATTCAATTCACTCATTCCTAGTCAGTCTGTAAACATACCACGAGTCAACACAGCAATAAGCAGGCAGAAGGGAGCGGACTGATCTCCCCCATAACCTTGTGTTTTGTACATAATCTGTTGTTTTGCTTTTTTTTGGACTTGGGTTGTTATTTCAAAGGTTTGATTAGATTTTTTTGTTCAGATTTCACAGTCTGCATGCCAGATTTCCGACTGGTTCTTTCTGTAGTGTAGATATAACAACAGATCTCATGTCCCCTCCTAGAATTTTGCTGGGGTTTCAGAGAGGGCAAGAAGTGGGGTTTTTGGTTGTTTTTCACCTACTGCTAAGTAGAGGCTTTGTTTTTGCTGTGACAAGCAAAATCAGACACGCAGCATGTCAAAAACTCTGAGGCATTGTCTGCCATTGCTTCTGAGTTGTTTTCTTTACTTTGGAAAAGCAGAGAGAAGTGTCATAATCTCTAATTTGGATATATATATAGTACCATTTCCTTGCCAAAGAGACTCCTTTCATCTAGAATCAAAGAAATAAAATCTATCACGCACAGATGAAGTATTAGTTCCTTTATCTCCCTGTAATATATTTTACAGTATTAAGGAAACTATTGCATTTTCCATGGTGATCCTCAACAAGAGTGGTTTCAAAGACTGTTCTATCTATTTTATTTTATTTTTTAATAATAATAAAAAAAAAAATCAGGAAGTTAGGTTATGCAGTGAAATGAAATGGATTTTTTTTTTTTAATATCCATTCCATTGCTCTCAGAGGGAATATTTTTAGACCAAATAAATATTCTGTTCTACTGTAATTAGTGCTCTGAGTAACATCTTCACATTGCACGTTACTGTGGAAAAAAAATCCATAAATGCTCTGTTGCGTAAGTGATGTCCAACTCACTGTTCTGCATTCTTCAGCATGTTATCTTCTGGCTGGACAACTTATTCACTGTACTGAGGGTAACTAGATTTTGAGTACAGTGGTTATTTCAAACACTAATTTGTACTTTAGGCCGTCTAAAAAGTAGTGAGAGGTTTTCTTGAATAATTTTGTGCACTATCCAACATCTTTCAGTATCTTGAACTCTTGGTTTTCATGTTCATATGGTCAGTTCAGCTTGTCTGCAAGGTCTGCATATTGATACTTACCCTGGTTCTAGAAAGAAAATGGTATTAGTATTTCCTGATTAGAACCTTGAAGGCAGAACAACTTCTGGCAGAACATCTTCTCAGGGATAGTTTGTAGTGTGAATGATATTGAGATAGCTCACTATTAACATATTGAAATGAGTCGTCATGAGACTTCTTGAGAAGTTCCCTCTGTAACTATAATACATGGTGTGGAGCAGGGGACGTTTTTATCAGGCAGCCTAAGCACATATGTGGATGTATCCTCTGGTTTGAAAGCAAAACTGCTTGAAAGAGTTCCAGAGTCACCACTCCGAACATAAGACCCTCTCTGCATCCAACCACTAGAAGCTTTTTGCCATTGCTGCAAGCTGTTCGAATGCTGATGAGGACTAGCAGCCTACTGCCAAGCAAGGGAACTAGTAGACGTATGTTTAAGTGCTTTACTGGACGGGGTCCAGAGGATGCTGTGCACTTGAGTAGCCATTAGAAATGCCCCTTGCAATCAATGGGGCTTGAATTCTGGAGCAGGAGGTTGGAATTCAGTAGATTATTCAGGGTAGATACTGAACTGCTCTGTAGATTTTATTTAGTTGTGTTATGCACAAAAACGTTCATCAGATTTGGTTGCTATATTTAACCTATGAAACTTTCTTAGTGTCATTTTGCACAGCTTCAAATGACACGTCCCTCTTACCCTGCTGAGTTACAAAAACCGCACTGCTCACCAAGTGCCTGAACCACCTCCAGCAGCCAGGTGCCGACGCAGCGCAGTGCTAGGAGGGGCTGGCTGGTCAGCTGTGTATCAGTGCCATCAGGTCACCCATTCTGTCACCCACCCCGTGGCAGAGACCACCTCCACCTCCATGTGAAGTATGCCCACAGACATAGTCAGCTGCACTGGGACTGGCATTACTCAACTCTAAAAAGCTGAGTCCTGACAATGCCAGCAGGGTTATATGTGGATATAAGTGAGCAGACAGCCCCAGTGGGACAGCATCGTGGGTGTGAATTTTAGGAGAGAATACCCAACACAGAAATACAGGTTTTCCAATCACAAATAAGATTGACTTAAAATTGTGTACTTAATTTGTATTTGAGCACTCACATAAATGACCTGTTTTCCAGAAGTATAACAAAGTGCTGTCATCTTAGCTAAAAGACGTAGAAGCTTGGTTGGTTACATTTAGGGCAGAGGGAGTTGCTGGATTTTTCTCAGTAAAGTAGAATGCTGAGACAAGATTTTATGGAAATATTTTCTATCAGTTTTATACCAATGTGTTATGGCTTTCTATATTCTCCAGAAATACAACAGCTCTGCAGAATTTTTATTTTTGGATCTTAACGGGAAGAGTTCTTTTATTCATCCAAGGAAGACTTCATTCTGCCTATCCTAATCTTAATTCAAAAAAATACTCTGGCTGTCACTTACATTGGAGAAGCTTCTTATCCTGTCACAGTCTCTTCTTTGCACATGAAAAGAGAAATATTGCTTATTTGCTACAGCTGCCAAGAAGCACGTTTTGAATTAAACAAGGCGATGTGACAGGCTGAGAGTAATCACATGCAAAAAAAAAAAAAAAAAAAAAAAAAAGAAAAAAGAAAACATGCATACTGGAAAAATGAATCACACCTATTATCATCATACTGGCCTGGCCATGTTGGTCTCCTAAAAAGGAGTAAGCTGAAACATAACTGGAAATTATGCAACCTTCAGGTGGAATGAAATCTATATTATTCTTTCACATACAGAAAGTATTCAGGACTCCACCTTCAGGAGTCACTTAGTGTTGAAAGCACAGCAGCGTGTCAAACTGAACTGTTTTCACAAAGGAAGCACTGAACCCATGCAACTCAGTGTTACTAGATATCAAGAGGCCAAAAGCTTAGCTGTACTCAAAAACAAGTCAGATGACAAAGCCCATGTCTGCATTAGATGAGGTATGTTTTAAATTAAGATTTGTTCTGAACTGTCATGTTTCAGATCAATGTCAACAACATAAACAATGAGGTAAGGAATAAACTCTGGCAGCATGTTTTTTTTTTTTTTTTTTTTTTTTTCTTTAACACTTCTTTCTGTTTTTCTCTGAAGCTTCTGGCATGGATATCCATCAATCTCAGGACTCTGGACCAAAAGGACAATTTGCGAATTGCTTTGTTTCAAATGGCTGTAACGCCACCGCTGCAGAGGGCAGTGCATACAGGCTCTGGCATGGTGTGACCCAGCACACTGGAGATCACATGCCTGGCTCCTGGCACACTGGGTTGATCCCCTTAGTGTACAGCACCCAGTACTGCTCATTTGGTTTAGGCAAGTAGGCAAACTCCAGCAGCATTGGGTCCTGGCCTGGACCTGGCTGCCCAGTAATGTGCATCTCCAGCGTTGTTACCTTTGCTTCAAGAATCCTTCAGGTTTTAGTAGCACAGTGATATCCTGATATTGCTTGAGGAGAAAAAATAGGGTTTGGTGGGAATGCTGAGTCTTTGAGTGAAGCAGCCCTACCTAGCTTTAATTGGTACTTTGCTACTATTCCCTTCTCGTGTTAATGAATGTCACCTTGGGCTCCACAAGCATCTCTTCGTTCCCAAAGAGCTGGAAGCTAACTATTCATTGCTTCTGCAAATCCACCACAATATGAACCAGTAGTTCTAGTTAAAGACTTACTTCCTGATTATCTGCAACGTTTGCAACTTGAATACTAAATGGATTGTCTGAGAGACAAGATGATGGCGATTCAAAACCAGTACACAACTGAAGAGAATTTGATAAAGGCAGTGCAGTGCCTGTCTCTAGCAGCAGGTGGCAATGCAAAATACTGCTTCATGGCTGCAGTTAGAAAAAAAGAAGCAACATTCCAGAAAATACTCTTCAAAGCTCCCGGAGTGCAGTTATCACAGCTTTCTGTTTCACAGATCTCATTTGGCTGTTCAGTACAATCGCAATGACTTTCTTAAAGGCCAGTGTGTCTCCAAGCCACTTACATTGCTTTCTGTTAAGAAACAATAGGATGACAAGAAACAGAAAGTGGTCTTGACAAATTACACGGCATATGAGAGAACAATCAGTCATTAGTGACAGTGCATCTGACAGGCCATGCTCATTTGAACAAAATGACCAAAAGATTCAAGATCCCATTTGGAGCAGGTTAATTCCCCTTCTGATCTTACAAGCAGGTGCAGCGATCCCACAAAAAAATCAGGTACTCACTCCAGTTCCAGTAGTTAATCTGTCTCAGCAGAGCTCCCTATTGAACACACACGAAAAATCCTTGCAGATTGTTTCTGTTTTACCGCAGAGCAATTCAACCCCATTTTCTTTAAATTATTCCAACAGTGCCCTAACAAATGGTTGGACCAGTGCAAACGAGGAGGTAAGGAAGTAGGCAGCAAACTGTGGTGTTTCAAGGGCATGACCACACAAAAAAAATAGTGTTTTTTTTTTTTTTGTTTTGTTTTTTTTCCTCGTGTCTATGGTATTGGAAAGAGAGTGAGAACTGTACTGGGGATTGCCCTGATTTTATTTGGTCCTGTGGTAAATCTAAGTTCCATATTTGTAGCACAGAATCTCTACCTCCTTGATCCCACAGAACATTATACCCATACAAATGTATTAAATTTCTTTTCTTGCATTCAGTTACGGTTTTAATTTAATTGTAAGAAATGAACTGTTACAGTTCACGTACAAGTTCATTGATGAGAACTGTATACAGCATTTTAAATGCAATGCCCAACCGATTAAGGTAAACCATGTTGCTCAGGCAACAGCTAGAGACACTGGGGAAAAATACTCCTGGCAGATGAGAGGCAATATTCATCAAATAAAATATCACAAAATCTGTGGGGAAGGGAAAATCATAATCAGCTCACAAATTTTCAGGATAAAAAAGGAGTCAAAATTGAGCCAATAAATATTTCTGTAATTTTGCTTTCCATATGAGTCTTTGGAAGTCTTAGTTAAGCCGGACAAAGTCACAGTTAACTAAATCAAGGCATGATTCAAAAACTATTGCAGTTTGCTGACGCCAAACTAAGACTGAGGCCAAAATGTTTTGTCTGCTTTTGGAGATCAACCAACTGTTTAAAATAAAACTTATGCAGAAAGTTTGGAGAGAAGTGCCATATTTTGCTAAGAACTTACTCTTTAATTTTCATTTCCCTTCCATTCTGCTCCGCAGTGTCATCCAGCAGAACTGAAAATATTGCTACAGACATTTGGTGCAATTATGAAATGTCCTGATATGATTTGATGTGGTACCTTTAAACCTACTCTTTTACCTGCACTAGCACTGATGTCGTGTAATATACCGAGAACAGAATTCTTAGCAAAGCTGTGTGCTAACCTGGAAAATTTCTAGGTACCAGAAAGCTTTGTAAGAATAGAAATGTTAACAAAAGGAACTAAAACCTACATTACCCATGCTGGAGTCATGAAATTTGCAGAAAAGTCCCTTTTGCTGTTACAGGCAGGACTGTTTCATGGGCATGCTGTAGCAAGAAAAGCTGGACTACACAACTGCCGTAAATGATACTTCACATCAGTAAAGGCTGTTCAAGTTATCTACTGAGTTTCTGGTGTAATTTCCAGCAAGGCAGGGAAAATGCAAGTCCCATTATCATACAGGGAAGTAATGCCCTGCATGAGTGCTGAGTAACTCTGCTATCTCAGCACTGTAAAGACTAATCTCTGCCACTGACTGCCCAGCAGACCACTCCAGCAGGAATAGTTTCTTGTTTGAGTAGCTCCCTCATAGCCTTATTTTTACTGAAGACTGGCCATGAGGCTCCAATTCTATATATGCCAGCTGTTTTTAAAGTGGGTATTTTTCACAGCCCAACCAATAAGCAATACTCTAAGTGAACTGTCAAATCTCAGAAGTGATAATGCAGTGCTTATCCAAGAGCTATACATATCTGTTTAGGTGGACATTCATTTATCAGGTGTGTTTGTCTTATTCAATTTATTAAACAGGTTGCATTACTTTCCGTGGTCTATGGCAATTCATTATTATATGTATATGAAATATGATGGATAAAATGGATAGATATGAATTTGAGACTTCTGAAATCTATAGTCACTTTGATAGAAATTTATGTATAGGCATAAAGAAAAGGCAACTGTGTCCACTCACCTAGCATACCGATAAGAACCTTGTTTCTGCAGTGTGTTTTTGTTACCATATGTGACATCTGAATTTGTGAACTTTTCTCTAAGTTGTCATTTGCAAAGAGGGGAGGAGGGCTCTCTGCCTTAGTGTTCCCCTTCAATGTCAAATGGATTTTTTTTAAAACTTCTTTTAAAATAGCTGAATGGCAAGTTTACAGGTTTACATTTTCTATCACTATCCCAATCCTGTTTCAGTAGAGAGCACAAGCACACAGTGCAACGCTTATTACAGCAGCAGCTAATGGGCAGATTCTAGAAGATATCTGGAAGCCTGAAGAATCCAGATGCTTCCCTACATCTTCAGAGATCCTTTAGCTCACAGGGAGATTCATGAGATCTTCCCCCCTCTGCTATTTGACGTACCTGAGCTGTTGCTTCCAGCCAACATGGTTGGACTGACAGAGGATCTCCCCAGCCTGCTGGAGACCATGGGTGGGCCCGGCGTTCCATCCCATTCCTGAGCTTTCCCTGGCTCCCTGGAGGAAGCTGTCCCATGGTGGCCTCCCCTCTCTTTGTTTTCCAGCTTTGGTAGTGGTTCAGTGCTGTGACTTCTGATCTTCAGCTCATCTAGCGGTTCTACAAAATACACAAATGCATATTTCATTATAGAGTGCCTGCTAATTACCTATATCATGTAACAATGTTTTGCTCAGTATTCAATATATACCAATCATAAATCTTTTAAGCGCAATTTATATCACCATTTTACTATCTAGGCCCCAAACCTATTGCTTATGTTGGTTTCAACACACTGTTTAATTAAAACAATACACAATGCAGGAGATGGGTAAAATGTGACTTTTCTGCTAAAACTTTGCACACCAGGAAAATATTTCTGAAAATGGTATCCTATCAAATTATGCTTTTATTAACAGTTTAGGGAAATACTTCAATTCTTTTGAGCTGTCATTTCTCTGAGAATAAGTTCTTCTCTGGGCACTTTCTAAGGAAGCTGTCTCCTAAGGCAATATTGTGCAAGCAACATATCTGCACTCCTTCATGAGCACTAGCAGAAGGCACACAAACCACAAATCTGTCCAGCATTAATATTTTGGGTGCGCCCAACACCATAACCTAGGGATTAATATTTCACTTCTCTGAAAAATCCTTGGAGTCGTACAATGACTTTCTGCTTGCAACACCATGAGTCAATGTTAGGGAAGAAATTCAAAAAACAATTGAATGATTTTTTTTAATTTTTTCTTCAGGCAGTGATATCAGCTTTCTTCATGGCTGGTGATTTTCTGTTCCTTTCCTGAGACCCTCATTTCTTTTCTTGCAGGTTCAGCAATGCAATGGAGAAACAATTCAACCTTTTCCATCTGTAGCTGTGAAAAATTCACATGAAAAACTATACACTGAAGAAGTATTAGATTACTAAGTCATAACAGCTAATCACTGTGGTACTCAGTTATTCAAAGCCTTAACTGTTTAATTCCTTTTAATAGAAAACATTTGTATGAGTTTGGATTTTTATGCATCATATTTAAGCTCAAAAACATCCTTATGTGATGCTCTCAGTTCTAGCCATACAGGTTTAGAAATCAGCCCCCTGATGTACCTTAATTTCAGTGTGTACCAACAGTCTTGGAATTTACACTTAATACAGATGGACAATCTTTCCTTGAGACTTGCCTGGAAATCTTTTTGTGGCTACAAAAGACATTCCAAAATGGGGGAAAGCCAAGTGGAGGGAAAATGCCAGGAGCCATTCACAAGCAGGAGGTGACAACAGGCCCCAGGGGATCCACATATCTCCGGCAGTGCTCTGGGTGTGCAGGACTGCCGGAGATGCAGTGCCAAAATTTGACTGAGTAACCCCTTCCTCTCCTGATCCCCTCCAGGGCCTGGAACTGAGACTATCCAGCAGGAACTGCCACTCAGGTGGTGCAGTCCCATGAAAATGAACTCTGCTTTGTGGCTCAGCCCTTCTCCCACCATTCACCCTTGCGACAGTAGAAGTGGTAGAGGCAATATTTGACATCTACATGGGATGACAGGGACCACACTTAAGCACAACAGCAACAAAATCTCATATTTTGGCTTTGAGTTCTTTGACATTCCAGTCTGCAGATGAACTTGTTGAAGAGCACTAACAGAGTCATTCTGAAATTTCCTCAAGGAAACATATTGGAAAAAAAATCTAACTGGATATGCGATGTAATATTAATTGTGTAACCATTAATGTACTTCACGAATTACTATTAATTAATAGTGAAAATTCATGTTAAGGTTATCATACCACAACCTCCAAAATTTTATTTTGTTATTACTCACAGTAGAATCATAGAATCATAGAATCATAGAATCATAGAATCATAGAATATCCGGAGTTGGAAGGGACCCTTAAGGATCATCAAGTCCAACTCTTGACACCACACAGGTCTACCCAAAAGTTCAGACCATGTGCCTAAGTGCACAGTCCAATCTCTTCTTAAATTCAGACAGGCTCGGTGCAGTGACCACTTCCCTGGGGAGCCTGTTCCAGTGTGCAACCACCCTCTCTGTGAAGAACCCCCTCCTGACGTCCAGCCTAAATTTCCCCTGCCTCAGCTTAACCCCGTTCCCGCGGGTCCTGTCACTAGTGTTAATGGAGAAGAGGTCTCCTGCCTCTCGACACCCCCTTACGAGGAAGTTGTAGACTGTGATGAGGTCTCCCCTCAGCCTCCTCTTCTCCAGGCTGAACAGGCCCAGTGACCTCAGCCGTTCTTCGTACGTCTTCCCCTCAAGGCCTTTCACCATCTTCGTAGCCCTCCTCTGGACACTTTCCAACAGTTTCATGTCCTTTTTATACTGTGGTGCCCAGAACTGCACACAGTACTCGAGGTGAGGCCGCACCAGCGCAGAGTAGAGCGGGACAATCACCTCCCTTGACCTACTAGCGATGCCGTGCTTGATGCACCCCAGGACACGGTTGGCCCTCCTGGCTGCCAGGGCACACTGCTGGCTCATATTCAACTTGCTGTCTACCACGACCCCCAGATCCCTCTCTTCTAGGCTGCTCTCCAGCGTCTCATCGCCCAGTCTGTACATGCAGCCAGGGTTTCCCCGTCCCAGGTGCAGGACCCGGCACTTGCTCTTATTGAACTTCATGCGGTTGGTGATCGCCCAGCTCTCCAACCTGTCCAGATCCCTGTGTAAGGCCTTTACGCCCTCATTTGAGTCCACAACTCCTCCAAGTTTGGTGTCATCAGCAAACTTGCTCAAAATACCCTCTATTCCTACATCCAGATCGTTTATAAAAATATTGAAAAGTACCGGCCCTAAAATGGAGCCTTGAGGGAGCCCACTGGTGACCGCCCGCCAGCCTGACACAGCCCCATTTACCATAACCCTTTGGGCCCTGCCCGTTAGCCAATTGCTCACCCATCGTATGATGTTTTTATTTAGCTGTATGGTGGACATTTTGTCCAGTAGGATCCTATGGGAAACCGTGTCAAAAGCCTTGCTGAAGTCCAAAAAAATCACATCAGCTGGTTTCCCTTGGTCCACCATACGGGTGATCTTATCATAAAAGGAAATCAGGTTAGTTAGGCAGGACCTACCCTTCACAAGCCCATGCTGGCTGGGACCAATGACTGCTTTGTCCCCCAGGTGCGCCTCAATAAGTCCGAGAACCAACTTCTCCATGATTTTACCAGGCACTGACGTGAGACTGACAGGCCTGTAATTGCTAGGGTCTTCTTTCTGACCCTTCTTGAAAATTGGCACAACATTTGCCAGCTTCCAGTCTACCGGGACCTCTCCAAATTCCCAGGATCGTTGAAAAATAATTGAAAGAGGTTCCGCGATGACGTCCGCCAGCTCTTTCAGCACCCGGAGATGAATCCCATCCGGACCCATGGACTTGTAGGGATCCAGGTGGAGTAGAAAATCCCGCACATGTTCAGGGTCAGTTGGGAGTTTGTCATCCCCACTGTCCCGGTCCTCCAGCTCAGGGCACCCTGGGTCCCGAAGCCCATCATCGGCATTGAAGACAGAGGCAAAGAAGGCGTTAAGCGTCTCTGCTTTGCCTATGTCATCGTCTGTGAGGAGACCTTCCCTATCAAGGAGCGGCCCTATGTATTCTTTAGTTCTCCTTTTTCCATTTACATATCTAAAAAAACCCTTTTTATTTTCTCTCACAGACACAGCCAGCTTTAACTCTAGCTGTGCTTTGGCCACACGAACTTTCTCCCTACAAACACGAACAGCATCCCTGTATTCTTTCCATGACGCTTGGCCCTCCTTCCAGTAGCGAAACACTCTCTGTTTCCGCCTAATCTCCATTAGAATGTTCCTGGTCAGCCATGCCGGCCTCCTGCCCCGCCTGCCTGACTTGCGATATTTAGGAATTGCCTGATCTTGTGCTTCTAGGAGGCATTGCTTAAAGAATGACCAGCACTGGTGGACATTGAGGCCTTCAAGAGCAGTTTCCCAGGGGACCTTGCTGACTAGTTCCCTGAGCAGCCTGAAGTCCGCTTTCCCCATATCTAGGGATGAGGTTTTGGTGGCACTTTTCCTTCTGTCACCATAAATTTTGAACTCAACCACTTCATGGTCGCTATGACCGAGGCGGCCACCAATCACCACATCTCCCACCAGACCCTCTCTGTTTTCTAGCAACAGGTCTAGGAGGGCACCTTTCCTAGTTGGCTCCGTTAGCACCTGCACCAAGAAGTTATCATCTAGGTGCTTCATGAACCTCCTGGACTTGCTCGTGTCAGCCGTGTGGCACTCCCAGTTAACGTCCGGCAAGTTGAAGTCCCCCATAAGGACAAGGGGAGTTAATCTCGAGGCCTCTCTTAGTTCTGTAAAGAATAATTTATCGGCGCTATCGTCCTGGCCAGGCGGTCTGTAATAGACTCCCACAACGACATCCCCTTTATTCGTTCATCCCTTGATCCTTACCCAGAGGCTCTCAACTTTGCCATCGCCGACCTGAAGTTCCACACAGTCCAGCCCCTGCTTCACATACATCGCCACCCCACCACCTCGCCTACCCTGCCTGTCCCTCCTGAAGAGCCTGTAACCATCTATCGCAACACCCCAGTCACAGGACTCATCCCACCAGGTTTCGCTTATGCCGATGATGTCGTAGTTGCGGAACTGGGCCAGGACTTCTAGCTCATCTATTTTATTCCTCATACTGCGTGCGTTTGTGTAGAAGCACTTCAGGTGCGTCTCCTTACACTCAGCACCTTGTGGATCTGACCGAAGGACCTCACAGTAGTAACATTCCATCAGAAAAGTAAAAAACGATCCCAGTTTAGCAAGTCCCATAAACAACACTCAGTGACATTTGTGTGACAAAGACTTTCAAAAATCAAACCACTTCCTTGAACTTCTAGGTCACTTACCTACTTTAATATGTGCAAAAAAGAATACTGTAATGAAAATCCAAACTGTTTGTTTTTCCTGTTTGGTACCCCCACAGGGTATGAAGTTGAATAGCAGTCTGTATCAGTATAACATGACATCTGCCTTTCAGGGACCTGTGCTACGGTGTCTGTAACACAGCTCTGTGACTGCGTAAGGAGACTTGCTAATACAAAGAGCTGCGCAAAGAATTGCTGAGCCCAAATTACTCGATTTGAACTGTTTCACTTACCAATAAAAAGGCTTTTTTTTTTTTTTGAATATCAATCTATCAAAAATAATTACGCAAAAATAATATGAACACACATCTGATTTTCTTGTTCTTTTTACCAATAACATGCACTTTGAACGACCGAAATTTCAAAATATTTTGGAAGTGCACACAACTTTCTTTCCCACCAATACAGGACTCTGTCTAGTTTGCAGTGCTTACATTCCAGCAAAATGAGGAGAAAGCCAAAAGAATAGCAAGTGTGTTCAAAAATACAGAAGCTGGCCCTACAAGCACCCCCCAGCTCAATGCAGCATGCAGTAGAGTTAATTTACTATGCCATGCTACTGGAAACGCTGTGATTGCCTTGGTGAAAACCTTCCCTGTGTGCATCCCATTGACACTACTTAAACACCAGCCCTTGAAATCTCACATTCTCGTGCAGTCAGCCCTTAGTTACAGTGGAAACACTCCATCTGAGTGTGGAGCTAAGGATCTGTCCACTTCAGTTTACTCAAAAGAGGAGCATTTGTACTTGGTGCTTGATAAAAATGATTTGTGCATTCCTAGTTTTATTATCAGCTAGATCAAAGTACAGCAGTTCTCTACAAACAGCTGGAAACTATGGAAGTATTCAGGCTAAATAAAGAGTTGGTTTATAGTCTGTTTCTTTGTAAGGTGTAGAAAATCAGTTTTCAGCTGGCTGTCTAGACTTCGTAAATTTATATTCCGCTATTCTTTCGGGGGGGCTTTTCAGTTCTCAGTTTATCTGAAAAGTAATATATCCTAAAAATGAAAAGCAGATTGAATCAGATTATAATGTCAAGCAACCCATCCCAGAGCCCAAATCATTATTATTTTGTGATCATTATCAGTAACGCTGATACACAATCAGAAAAACAACCTGTCAGTGTTTTATCTGGTTTTCTATAATATTACTTTCCTGTTTACTTCAGAATACATTTAGAAAATAATAAAAAATTGTACTGCTTCACTTTTACTCAAATAATTTGTAGGGAATTTTACAAGAATTTCAGCTTGCTTAATAACTGTCAGTGGGAATCATACTCAGTCAGTAAGAAAAAAATCACTGTGCTAGTTCTTGCTTGATTAAAAAAGTATCTCACTTTTAGTGTGCCCGGGACAGCTCCAGAAGTGCCAAACACTCCTCTCCCAGGTCCTGGAGCAACACTGGGACCTTTTGGTGACTCCCACCTGCACTTGGAGGGTTTCATACTGTCAGCTACTCTCTGCTGAAAATGCAGCCCCATGGAGCAAACTCAGTGGTAGAAATTGTCCCTCATAAAAACACGGTGGTCATGGCTTCGTATTTTTGCTCATGTCATCAGGCAGGAGGCACTGGCAGACAGCAGAGCACACTCTGCTCTGTAGCTCCTGGCTGTTGGTACCTATGGGGTGGTGGCCTTATCATCGACTGAAACTCAAACCAATGTATTTTAAACAGGGTAATACTTGAAAAAGACTACAGCAAGATTTAAGAGGCCACTTTATCCACATTGCTGCCTTACTAAAGACACAAACTCTGACTGGTCACATATACTCTGCTGGAACATAACAGTAGCTACCACACTTTTTTTTATTATTATTATTATTACTTTTTATTTGAGAAGTGCAGCAACACAGATGGGATCTAAGTTACCTCATGCTGCTAAAAACCTTAATTTGAAGTTCGGAGATACTGAAGCTCAGTATTATGCTGGGAATTCACCGAATCATATGATGGCCACAGGCAAATCTTTTCACAGTCAAGTGCTGTATTTTGAAAGCTGAAATTATTATGGAAAGCATCTTTATTGTTCAATAATTCGTAAGCCAAAATAGTACATAAAAATGTAAATTTCAAGAAATAATTCACTGCTTTAAATATTTATGGATACAGTTGGTTGAACTGCCATAAAGGCATTCAAATGCTTCAAGCACTTCCAGGTGTCACTGTATTTTAATATTCAAAGACATGCATTTTCCTTATTTATATCACGTAAATCTCAGGCTTTTCAATGTCAAGAATAAGATGGTGGCTAGAATCTTGTACAGAGAACATATTTTATTTATAATTGATGTGTACAGTTTCCCCTTTATGAAGGATCCCCTAACAGCTACACACTCGGCAAGGCTGGCATGTGAGCTGGGGGACTGGAAGACTTGTAAATGCTGAAGAAAGTGAGAAACAAACCGGGTTAATCAGCTGTAGCTCAGACCAAAGCAGACTGCAAAACACAGCTAAGGAAAACATCTTACCTGAAAAGCTGCCACTCAATATATACTCTGTGCTCAGTCTGCCACTAAGCTCTTACAAACACAAATTAACCTCAGGATCTGGTTAGCACAAAGCTAGGTGATAAACAGCAGAACCTTTGTAACTGGGCCTTTTCTGGGGGAGGGAAGAAGAGCCATTGTCTTAAGGAACTTTAAAGGAGGCTTGCTCTCTGCTGTCTTTGTCAGTTGTGAGCTGAAACGTATAAGCTAATCAACCATGCATTATTCATGTAGTCTTCTTCTGTGTGTTTGTTATAAACCTAAATAAATAATACATCACTCCAGGCAGAACTCGGATACTTTGGGAAGTAAATGGCACTGCTCACAGGGCCTATATTTAAGCATGAGCAGGCACATGTAAAGCCAGGACAGCACCTGGGATGGGGCGATGGGGTGAATGACAAACCCCAACCACCCCAGCGTCACTACAGGCCTCACCCCACACCTACAGCTGCATGGTGGGCATGCAGGAACAGTGATGTCCCCAAGGGCACACCTGGCCACCAGCAGCAGTGAGGGACATACCCAAAGGGACACCTGGCCACCAGGAGGGACAGAGACGTGGGATCAGAATGCAGCCAGCACGTGTGTGGTCGGAGCTAACAGACATGTCTCAGGCTTCAGCCCCTTCCTCATCCTTTCCCTCTAGCTCCTGGTGAGGACAAAAAGCCACCCGCAGCTCCACCCGTGTCCTACATCACGCCACCAGCACAACAGCAGCATGTGCCCATCCACTGTGGACATCATATGCGGAGCCCTTGAGGAAATCCCAGGCCGGTGTTACTTCTTTCTGCACACCAGGAATTTGTATTTACCTGTACTACACATTTCAAAAATAGGATCAGCCTTTTAATGGCTTTCTTGATGTGTGGTTGTCTGATCTGTACAGTCATAAATGTATCACAAGCCTGCCCAAAGAAAACAAATAGGCTATTAATACTGCACATGAGAAACGTGGATAATGCTCAGTGCTTAAGCCATTTTTCCACCAAAACGGGAGTATATTATACTGGCAGTGAAAGCCATTTCCTCATCTTTATTAACTATGGTGATTTGTCTATGCTGACTTCATCTACTTGCTAATTAGGCAGAAGTTTGCTTTGCATATCAATTTTTAATACCCCTTTTTACACTTAAGTGAGAGTTGCAGCAGCCAGCTTGTTCAATTAAAAGCAGCTCTGACCTAGTTCCATGCAAAATCAATAGAAAGCCTGAAAGAGTCTCACAAACCATCTAACATTTAAGGAGACATGGCTGAAATGCTGCTTGGTGTTCACTGAGCACATGCTCCTGTGAGCAGCGTGGGGTTTGTTGTTACAGAGAAATACGGATGAGTTCACATCTGCCCAGTACGGTCCTGCCAAGATCAGCCCTGCCTGCTAGAGACAGCAAGGGGAGGGAAAGAGGTACTGCTGAAGAATCTGTTTGGTCGATTTTCTGTGGCTATCCCAAAGCTGTTAAGTGGGCAATCATGGCAAGAACAACGACGAGATAGGGAGAGAAAAAGCCCACACTGCAATTAATTGGAGACCGACAAAAAAAATAAAAAAGGGGGGGGGGTAGATTTATAACAAAAGATCATCCAAAGCTTCAGAATTTAAAAAAAAAAATAACACAAAACAGAAATTTGGAAAAGGAGAAAAACATTGATAAAATTGTAAAGGGAGACAGAGATATTCTCATATGTTAACTTTATTGAGTTATTGATTAAATTACTATTATTACATATGAAACTCCAGAAATTTCTGAAGGACCATTAGGGAAGTAAGCGATATTCAATGAAAAATTAAGATTATTAAGATCTAGGTGAGAAAAAGAATTTTTCAAATTTCAATAAATTTCAACCAGCATTATCAGTCGCTTAAAAGATAAAGTTTTAGAAGTTCTGCATTTTAAGACATATATTTAACACTGTTTGATGGCATACAGTAAGAGGAGAAATCCTCTTGTGATTTAGTCAGTCATCTTCTTGATTGACTGAAATATAGGAAAACCTGTTTTTAATCTTACATAAGGAGAGCCATTTAAGACAGTTATATTTTGCCACATATTATAGAAATGGTGACAACATAATACCTCCCGTTTCCAATGGGGCCATCATTATCTCCTAATTATTTCTTTCACTCCCACCCTTGATCTTTCACATGTGCCTATTCTGATCCAGTTCATGTCACTGCCTGATCTTTTGACTAAGAATATACCTGAAGTATATGCGTTATTTTACAGCTGTATTACCAAGGCAATTAAAAATCAACATCCTGGGATTCTCACCGTTAAATCAAGTGGTATTCTTAGAAAGGATGTGTTGCTATTAGTAGGTTTACTACTTACCTTGGAGCAGTCACAGTTATGTAATTAAGCAGAACACTTCATTCTCTGATATATATATATATATATATAATTCCAGCTTTCAAAACTGGATATATTGGGAATAACCAAAACCTCACAGAACCTCAACACAAGCCTCTCTGTTCCCCACTGCTTTCTTGGGCAAAAATCTAAGTACAGCAAGTCAAAGGCAATTTTGTCGTTGACCTCAACAAAGCAAGGACTTTCTTTCCTGCAGTTAATATTTTGGGCTAGTCAGCTAGGCTGATTCATATGAGTGTATAACATAGTTGCTATGGGTGAGCTGCAAACATCTCTCCTACATAGTCTGTGCACCCAGACCTCCCACTGATAATCCAGGCTGCCCTTTCAGTCAAACTAAATGCGTGCACATAGAATTTGTACTTGTAGATGGGTACATACATGGTCTATGTCTATTTGCAGCAAACAAGATTTAAGTGCAAGAAGAAGAAAGATGATTATTTTGAAATGCTGGAATGGTTTTGTGGCAGTCTTGAGAACCTTACCTCTCCTCCTGCCTTCCATACTGGTATCACTGACACTGCCCTTGGACTGACACTATTCAGCAACATGCGTGTGCAACACAAGCACATCTTGCCATCCCCACCCTAAACTCAGCACTGATCAAAGAAAACACTGTTAGACAAAACAGGCAATTAAACTGTGGAAATCAGTGACACTTGCTATGAAAGGTTGCCAAACTGTTACTAGCTTTCAGTTTGAAAGGAAGATGGACCCTACTCTTACTTAACTGCTTTCCTTCCCAACATTGTTCATCTCACTACATTCTCATTCCATTATTCAGGTTCTTAGGTGCACAGCCTTCATGTTTTGATGTGGAACTGATGGTTGGATGGTCACTGCATATGTCCTAGCACAGTATGATAACAAATCAGAAGAAAAGGGAGAGACAAAAAAGCTGAAATATACAGACATTTTAATAAAAATGTTTTGGAAGACAGTTCATGACCTTAAGTTTCAAAGCTTCACTTCAAAATATCAATTGTTAATAGAAGTGCTGACTATATCAAACTTGGCAACATTTTTTGTCAAGTTTTCTGCTGAAAAGCAGCCTTTGAACTACAACAGCAGTTCAAATGCAGTGTTTTTCCATTGTTTGATCACTTTTGTATCTTCTAAAGTATACAGCATCGTCCACATACAGTAGTAAACAAAAATCTGTCATTGGTCAAAAAAATATGAAGATAGCAATGCGTGCACTGGTTGTGAAAACTGGAGAAAAAATCCTCACCCTTGGATTTTCACATAAAAAAATCAGATAGAAAGTTGGAAAGAAAATAAATTACTTCTTCTTTTTCTTTTTTAACTACCTGTGTGTGCGTATATATATGTATATATTTGTATAAATATATAAAAGTTATTGATGGTTTTCTCTTTATAGAGCCCTTTAGCAAATGAGAAAATTTACCATTCAATATTGGAACAAATATCTCATCCGTACAGCTTTCCTTCTACCATAGTATTTTACCAGTGAAAGGAAAGACTGAAGGTGTTGCAATGTTGGCTTTACCTGAATTTTGCTCTCAGCCTTACAAAGCCAGGCACAAGCAAATGGACTTTCCAGTGCAGATGCTGTGCCAAGCCACAGCTGGGTACTATTCTGCAAGTTCTACCGATTACAGAATGAAACATCCATACCATTCTGTCTTTCTCTGTCTCTTAACAAAGTTAATGATTTTAGGCCCTCCCTCCTTTCTAATTACTGGTTTCATTTTGTGAAACTGTTTTTTACTCTTGCTAGCTAAGCAACTGTTAAGCCATGGCAGCACAGACTTCAGATCCCAAGGAAATCAGTAAAACCGCAGATGGCCTTACACAGCTCCGGCTGATGCCCGTGCTTGCAAGACATTACTATTATTGCTTTCGCAAGTGCACAGCAAGTGTGTCTGTATGTGTTACAACACATATAAATTAAAAATAAATTACACAAACGTTGCCCAAGCAGTAAAATGGTTGTAGATTTCCTGGAGGAAGGTACTTTTCGAGTTATGAATTCACACGTTAAAATAAAGACATTCCCATCTCCGACAAATTATACATACAGCTTCTCTTTTTCAGATGAATAGTTACAAGAACAATAGTTCTCCTTACTCATTCTTAAATGCCAGATAAAGTGCTAATTGCATGTTACTGTTTTAACAAAAAATAATTATTAGGGATGGATAATTCCGTTCAGAGAATTGAAAGTAACCTGAACCTTCACAGAAAATTGAATGCAAATTAACCTATTTTTTTTATATGCATTATCATCTTGACAATTATTTCTTCAGTGTTCCTGTACTTCTCACCTTATATATACCTTGGATGTTTATACACTCCTACAGTTTAAGGGTTCAATATTTGAATCAAAGTTATGTGTATAACCCAAATAAAGCTATTTCCAACTCGGTGATTTCTCTTGTTATTGATAGACTCCTGGCAAGCCCAGAGAAAACTTAGGGAGACCGTATCTACCTTTTCTCAATTCAGAGTTTTTTATTTTTTTTATTTTTATCATGGTGTTATGGGTAGATTAGATAATACACTGACAAAAAATATGTGGAATACCATTCTGTCCACATGCTATTTTTTTCTTAGACTTTGTATTATTCACTGTTACATTCCGGAGGTATAAATGCCTTGATTTGCAGAGTGGTTTTGCAAGGAACAACAACTTAATACAAGGAGAGGAACCCTCTTGCCGTAATTTATAATGGGATCCCCTGAAGTATGTCTTATCTCATACTTCAAGGACCTTTGGATTGGATCTTTAATGACGGGGTTTAAAAATTGAGCTCACTCTGCCAGGAATCAAATCAGACATGCCAGAAAATCTGTGTTTTTAAAAATGGATATATAAGCCACTTAGCCCAAGAAATTGTCAGTCTTTGTTACACAGATCAGCATGGTAAAGACGTTTTAAGAAACATCAAGAAGAGCAGTCAGAAGTACTGGAGGATTTTAGAACTAAGGGAGGAAACCTTGTTCTTTCCTTTATTCTTCCCCAAATTCCCACCATCTTCTCTTAAAGGCACATAGCTTTTAGAGCAAGAGTTTTTTCACTATAAGTGTAGATAAGGCATTTAATTAAACTCCACCTCTTGTAAAGATGCAATGACAGCAGCTCAAAAGATCATGAAACCAGGTTTGAAGTCATAAGCTAGCATTCAAAAGACTTGCATTTAAAAATGATCTTGAGCAGCTCCTTTGGCTATGATGTAGATATTCCAGTTTCAGGGGCGGGGGTTGGAGGTGGGGGTTTGCAGATTTTTGCTAGTGAAACTCTTTTTTGTGTTCATGGTAAATTTGGGTGAAATTGTTAAGCTCTGTTTCACTGTTTCACCTTGGTAAAGCTCACAGTCCTCAGGTTGGTGGTGGTAGGTTGGTCTAGGGGAATTTGGTTATTTTTCCTAAACAAAACTGTGATCTCATTTCTTGTGATTTAATTTGAGCAAACAGGCTGAAATGCTATCTCCGTACGCCTACCTATGGAATATGTCACATCTGGTTAAAAGCACTTCATGAACATTGTTCTTCTTAAAAATAAACACAGACAAAATGTAGGCCTTCCTATTCAGGGTCTCTAGTTTTACTTTTTTAAAACAAAGAAAAATGCATTTGAATCCTAATTAAAAGAAAAAGTGATTCAATTCCAGGTACCAGCCCCTGGTTATAAAGTCCAGTTCTAAAAGATGTAGCAACTGCCTTGAAAAAGTAGCCCTGTATTGCCAGCCAGATGGCAACCCCAAAATTCATGGCTTCACCCTGACAGCATGGCTGACTGACCAAAAGATGCACTACCTCACCACCCACTGGTCTGATTCACACTTTTATGAACTCACCTTATCCCTTTTGGAAATCTAACCTGCACAGATACCCTTTTTGTATGCCCAAACTGCAATTCCACTAAGACTGCTAATGCTCCAATTGCTGCAATGCATGATACAAGTTTAGAAAAGCACACCATGGAAGTGCTATAAACCAAAGCTGAGTGCCTGATGCCAGACATCTCCTCTAGCATGAGATTCCATATTATCTTCAAATAAATTATCTCTAATTCACACCAGTTTAAAAATAATCAGACAGTCCTGTAACACCTCTCCGGGGTACAAAGTTTCAACACGTCCATGCTCAATGCAGCCATTCGCTGTTCTAGCAGACAGGACTGAAACGCGGCCACGTATCAAATCCAGGACATGGATGGCAGCATGGGGTTAGGACAGCCACCCACCGTAGGTATCACAGCTGCCACCCTCTGAGCTCTGGGCACATCCTTTCCAGCATCTGACACTGCCAACCTGTGGAGCCACAACACTGCACTGCCGGGCTGCCCACTGCCGTTCGATACAGCCACGTCAACATCCTGAGTAGAGGCTATGCAAATAAAAATGCATCTTTCCCTTAAATCAAAGTAGTTAGATTCCTACCTATTTGTTTTTATTTATTTATTTATTTATTTATTTATTTTCTCCTTAGTTCCATTGGAGAAGGAGTACCCAGATACCCTAAATGGCTACTGCCTTACCTAAAAAAAGCAGTGAGAAATTTTAACAAATTGTATTTATCCCTTTCATTGAAGATAATGTATGCTTATGGAAACCTTCACCAGATTAAATGTCTTTAACCACTTCTACTGAGCACCCACAAATTGGTTCATAATTATGTAGTCCCATTTAAAACAAAAAGACAATAAATTCTCCAATTCACCATTCTGCTGTATGATTACCCCATTCTGTTCTAGCCACAAAGGACAAATTTATTTTCTTGAAGCCAGAAACACAGATGGTGTAAACTGGAGTACCTCTTCTGACTTCAAATAAGAAGTGGTGATTTATAAGTGCTGAGGATTTGGCCTAAAGGTCAAGATATTTCTCTGGCTTAAAAAGCTTTGTTCAGGGAAAAAGAAAAAAAAAATCAATGGCACTCAAAACTGAGAATCTATTATCATTATCCACATCCTTAAGTGCAGCACATGTTGCTTTGTTTATTGGTGACACTGTAAAATAGTTGCCAGTAACTGAATTAAAGGGGCTTTTTCCTTTATTTTTAACAATTTTCAGACAACTCAACGTTATCCTGTTATATTAAAAACCCAAAGAAACCATCTTTTTCAGTCTTTTACCTGAAACCATTTTTTACTTGAAATCTAACAAACAGAAAGTAGCTTTATCTCTATTATTTTATTTTTTTTTACCATTTATAAGTTGATTTCTTCTTCATAAAAAGACATGTTGATTAAATTGCTACCCAGAAAGTATATCAAGCAGTCAAATAATACAAACAGAAGGAATAAATAAATCCATATACATCAATCAGAAACAGCAGCTGTTTCCAGAAAAACCTGAGCAATTATTTATGAAATTATGTCTTCTTCAATGATTCTGTATACGGTCGTGATCCCAGGAGGACCTGATTTTCTGATGAGCCTAAATTGCTGAATTAGAAGAGGAGACAATGTCATGGTACCAATTAGCAAAACCGTTGCATATCATCTCAAACCGTGTGTTTTTTTGTTTTAATAACTGTGGGTAACAAAGACATTCATTCATCTCAAAAGTGGAGGGGACTTCCCACCTTTTAGTGACTTGACTGATTAAGGGCCCTTTAAATAGACATACTCACTTTTGTGTGAAAGCAGCAAGACGACAAGTGGTGCAGTGTGCATTTCAATCAAGGAACGGGTACCTACCGATTTATCCTTTCGAAACGCAAGCTCTCAAACCTGGCATTATCCCTGGTGCTGAGAGAGGACTGCATTACTGGCACGCAATGCACAATGAGGCAGTGAAAGCACCCAGAGACACGCAATCTGCCACGGAGCTGCCATGCATCCCTTCACACGCTTCACATCTTTGTATCTTTGTTCCGCAGCTCAGTCTTTCCCATTTAGCGTAAACCTTGGAAACGTTGGTTAGCTTAGTGCTTAGCTGAATAACCTGACTGCCATGTTACGATTTTGCTTTCTGCTTCTTTCCTGTGATTGCTAATTGGGGGAACATATTTCACCTTTAACAAGTAAGAGGCTCCAGCTGGCCAGACGAGCTGATGCGTATCAAAGTATTTAGCCCATTGCCCACCATCTCGCAGTGGGGAATTTAGGGATTACTAGTAAAGGACAACAAAAGGCATGGCTGAAGCAGTACTCAACACCACTCAACTGCAGAAGCTATTTATTTATTTATTGCTTCAAAAGCTTGGTTCCTGAAGGATGCTGAGCACATCCTCATCCTGTCACTCCTGTGTTTACACTTCCACCATTTTCAGTTCTGTCTCCCAACAGCTACTGCTGGCATCCAGTCATCACAACAGGCACGTTCCTCAGCACAGGGCACTGTTTCAAAGACCTGCTGCCAGCAGAGCAGGCAGCTCGTGGCTTGTGTGTGCGCAGACATACGCAGCTCTTCTCCTGGACATGCACTTACAAGTGGGCACCTGAAGAAGGCATTTCTGATGCTGCAACGCTTAAGCTTGTTTATATCTCAATGAATAGTAGCTCAGGGGCAAGAACAGAGACTTCTTCAGGCTTTAACTAAATGCAACAACCTGTGGTAAGCCCACATCCTGCCTGTGGTGAGTGAGTGTCATCCTCATCAAAGCTGGTGTTCTCCTTCACTCTAATCCACTTCCTGCGGCATTTCCCACTGTTCCCTCACCTAAGTCTCTTCTTTCAGATCAACTTTCAGGACTGTCAAATGAGATGTGACTGCTGTGACCACATGGTCCAACCCCCTGTATATCACGGGTCACTAGACTAGAAAATACAACCTCTAGTGGAACAGCTGCTTCACCTGTGATGGAGAAGCCAATATACCTCTGGCTCAAGAGTACAGCATCATTCACGAATAATTTCAGGTATGCAGTGTTATTTCTGTTAAACTGTAGCTATCTCAGACTGAACAGAACATTCAGACTGCCTGCAATCAATGGCTATAAAGGGCTGAAGGACTAGGATGACAACTCTCTATATAAAACCACAGAAAATATATTAACCTAGAGGTTAGACGTTATTTCAGCTTCTGAGTTTCGGTATCTGACTCTGACTCTCAGCTGTGTGGTAGCCGAGGAATAGCGGTATGCAATGGAACAGCTCTAACACTTCCTATAGCCAGCCTAGTCTTGTAGGCAAGCCCTACCCCTTCAGAATACCAGAAGCTGAGAATGTACCCACATTTTTAGAAAGTTCAATGGCTTATTAAGTCCACCTTCCTTAAGTCAGCATTTTTCATTCTAACTTCATTAGAAATACACAAACTGAAATCCTGCCCTACATCCCTCATCCTGTGTTTAATGCACAGAGGTTAAACAACCAAATAAACCCCATGAGAAGGATTTGCACTTGACTCATTTCCCAAACTCTTTTTCCAAAATATTGTTCTACCTAACAGGGACCCCAAAGCTATTTTCAAGCTCTCTGGAAAATACTAGCATAGAAAAAAATTAATTAATTTAAAAGTGCATTTAAAATGTTTCCACTAATACTCCACAAATTATTCGTGGCAGGGCCTCAGCTGCCTGAAATTGGGATGAGTTTCTTTTTAACAAGTTGAACCATTTTTCCTCTCAGTCCTCTATTTATACACTATTTGTCAAATTATAATAAAATATTTTAGATTCCTAACACAGTGGGCACCATCCAAGAACAGGAAATCTTAATAATCATCCCAATTTACAATTACTTTAACTGAATCTTCAAAGTAGCACGTTCACAAATTTCCTCCCTGTTTATGACTAAAAGCTGAAGAGGGAAACTCCATAGGCAAAACCCAGAAGGTACAAAGCCCCGCAGAGCAGCTAAGGAAAGCAGCAGCAAACTGCCCTGCATCGTGTGTGCCGATCTCATGCATCGTGCACAGGCTCAGAGCATGCTAGACACTACTGGGTGCAGTTCATTAGGAGGAACATTCGCAAATTTGCTCAAATCAGGCAGGAAGTTCCCAGGGGTCGGAAAGAAAATGGAGCCTTAACAAATGGAAGCAAGCAGTATACAAACAAAAAGGTTTGGTCAGCCGTGGCAAGGGTTTACGGGACCATTTTGCCCAGAAAAAAACAAAACAAAACAAAACAAAACAAAAAAAAAAACAAACAAAAAAAAAAAAACAAAACCAAAACCAAAACAAACATAAGAGTGCAGCTCAGATACACAGCAGCAGCTTCAGTGCTTTGCTTTCCAGTAGGTGGGTGTGCCTGGATGTGAACAAGTTCAGGGCAGTATTTTCACGGCACACTACGTTTCTGTGCTGCAGAATAGACAGACACAACAAACAGCTCCAGAAACACTATTCCCACCTTCCCTGCCTCCCTCACTGCCTAATTCCAGCTTTCTGAAGGGCATTTGTAACACAGAAACTTAGTGAATATGCTACAAGGAAAGGCAACGTGGTGTTCAGCACAGCTGGATGCAGCAACCGTACACACACACACCTTCCAAAGGCATTAGGAAAGTGCACCGTGTATCCCAACCTCAGCAGCTGGCACTCTTAAAACAGTTTCCTCTAACCTCTGAGACTGACATTATGCTTTATGGGGCTCTGCCCACTTTAGGGCATGCTACCATGTTACCTCACACAGTCACTGACAATTAATAACATCTGTCTTTTCTATTCTTTCACATTTTTTGTGCTTGACATCTTTCTTCAGTTTTCTGTAGGGTTCTCTCCATCCTTCTGCTTTTATTTGTGATCTTCCCCATTTTCATTTCTGATTTCCCCTTACAATTTATTTTCCTTTGTTCTTCTCTCTCCACCTTCCTAATTGTGTCTTAATGCATATTTAAGAAGCTAACAGCACACAAGAGAACTTTTATGGGAACACAGCACAGTAAGTGAGCTGCCTGTAAAATCTGGCTACGCACATCACAACAGCAGCCTGAGGATGCCGAGCGTGTTTGGTAACTCGGCTGGGGCTTCACCAGAAGCTCGTATCTTCAGAAAATGTGGCCCTGAGGTGACAATCTCCTTCATATCACTGATTTACCCCAATTTCCCACTACTGTAATTCCAGTGAACTCAACAATAATAAAATGGAAGAGGGGGGTGGAGGGAGGAATGCCAGAAGAACAAAGAAAATAATACAGAAGGGGGGACAGGGGCAGCTTTAAACGACTGGAAATAGGGGTTGTGCAGGTCCCCTCCCCCAAAAGAAACACACTCAGAAATGCCACAAAATAAAAGCCGGGGAATAAATTCTGAGTCTGGACTCAGGTGCAAAATTTCCACAAAGTCAGTTGCAGCAATAACAATAAAGATGAGAGAGAATTTTCTCTGTAACTGCTGCAATATTTTCCAAATACACTCATCTGAATATAAAATTCAGTATTGTGCTATTTTTTTGGACTAGCATATGGCAGCGAGAGCTTCAGACAAGTCACAGAGGGCTGAGTCTTGGAGGATTCAATGAGAAAGTTACTTGAGATGTGCTCAGAATAATTTCATATTTTAGAAGCACATATTCTTAGTTTCTTAGCACAATTTCATAAAGCCATGTAATTGCTCTTCTGTTTGTTTTTTTTTGTTTGTTTGTTTGTTTGTTTTTTTATCCTCTGGATTCTGGAAATCTTTCTTCATGTGGAGACCAAATTGCACTGAAGTGACACATATACAAATGTGTCAGTCCTAGTTAGTCCCATGCTATGCATTTGCTCTCTCGTAGTTTAAAAAACTAATCCAGAACTGAATGAGTGCCTTAAGCTTCCAGTATGATTTACAGGGGCAAGATTTCTTTAACACATCTTACGATTAGTCCAGTCTACCCATGGTATCACTACATATCATCATGGTGAGAAAATGTTGCGGTCTGAGCACGTTCTACTTTAAAATCCCATGGTTTAGATTTATTATTTTATTTTTTTTATGGTGGATCATTTCAATGCAAAATTGCAGGACATGAAATGCTAGCCCTGTATGTGTTTTCTATGCATCCTAAAAGGACTTCCATAATATCTGAGTACAAACCTGGTTCTTCCTCAGTGCAGTAATCCCGTAGGATTAAGGCATAATGTAAATACCAGACGAATTACAATCGGATTAGGTGGGCAGTCAGTTCATTTACTCAACACAGCTGCACTCCAGAGTCTTTTCACCACTGGCATCCATTTATAAAATGAATGTTTTGTCCTTAAAGTAAAGGAACAAGGTTTCCATTTCATGACTCTTGTATTACCATTTATGACCAATGACGAGCACATTTCTGCTTCCTAAAGAGGAAGCACAATGCTTCTTGAGAGGCCAGTAAGAAAAGCTGCTCTTGGTACAGATCTGCAGGGCAAGATTTATTTTAAATTTATCACTGAGATGTCCTTTGATAGTCTGTATTCAATTTCAGTCAAGTGGAATATAGAGATCTTTTTGGAGTTAGGTATGGGACAGAAGCACACGCATTGCCTGACATTTCCCCGGACTCGCCACACTCACTGCAGGTATTTCCACAGGTTCCAAACCTAGTGCTTCTGCCAACATCAGTAAGCATAAAACCATCAAATTTGTGAGGCTCAACACTAGCTCTGGCGTAGCATGGTGTTTACAGAGGACTTCTGGTCACTGCTCAGTAAGTAGCATGTTTAATAATGTTCAGTCTTGCCTGCATTTTGCCAAACTCTCTCTACCACTTCATTACAATTATTTCTAAATGTCACAGCACATCCCTCATAATTGGTCCCAATTGCAAAAATCACCTTACCTTTTAGGCATAGTTTTGCTTCCACCCAACATACAAATCTGGTGTTATTGTATTGTTATTACTGTAATCACTTCATAAAACCCTACTGAGTCATGGAGCTATGGCTCATATAACAATATTTATGATTGCAGGCTACAAAAGTATTACAGCCAGATAAGGAGAGTTGCTGCCCTGACTCACATTCTCAGTATCCTGCTCACTCTCAGTATCCATTCTCACCTCCACCTTCTGACTTCAGTCATTATTCCTGATTTGCAGAGATGCAAGAATAAAACTGCCGGGGCTGAGGCAGAGGAGCCCGTGAATGAGGAGGAAGGCTTTGTACACCAACCCAAACCATTACCACCGAGCTTCTCCATACTTACCTGCTTGCACGTACTCGCTCAGCAGCTGAGGATGGCACTGATGGGCAGCCCAGTTGAGCTGGTGGTGATCACAGACACGCAGGAACCAAGTGAGCTACTTACCAAGGAGAGGTGTTAGCAGGACACCAGTGCAGTACCTGGTATTGCAGGCACCTCACGATCAACCACTGCCCACCTGAGCTTTGGCACAACCAGCACCAGGCAGAGCAAGGTGACCTGGCAACACCAGCCTAGCTTTCTGTGACTGTAAAGCAGATGTGAAAGGCAGATACAACCTGCCCGTGAAAATCTGGAAGGGGAGTTCTTGTGAGCTCCCTGAGTGTGCCCCAAAGCAGCGTGAGCTAAGGAGTTCAGCCATGAACACTCTGCTGTCAGTAAGGTAACAGAGCAGCATAAACACAACTGCAAAGGCAGTGGAAAATTCACCTTTTCTGCAGCAATATACTGGCCTGGAAACAAGGATACCTTCTTTTAACAGCCACCACAGTTTGTCACATGGCACTTTACACATTACAGCTACCAAATAGGTGTAACACTTGCACAAACATAAAATTGGCTGTTCTCCAAAAAAGAGCTTTCCTTTCAGGCAGGCAGCAAGACTTCAAATTCATAAACTGATTTTATGGAAGTCAGAGGAGAAAGTGTACTAAGCACACTTTGCTCTCTGACAAAAGGTGTTATGGCTAATGTTCGTGGCAATACATTGCCTTTGGCACCACTGAGCAGGAACGTTTCTTTGCACCAGAAACACTGGTGCTAGGTCTTGCTTTCCCTCACACCTCTGACTCCTGCTGATTTTATTAAGAGTTTCCGTATTTCACTAACTCAGAAGGCGTGCTTTGTGTAAACCTGAATGCACACGGGACAGTGGTTTTACGATACAGTATATTCAAAGTCAATATTGGCTTAAGGTTTTCCTGCACAACTTCCTCCTGTACTTGTCTCTGTGTGCGGTTAATGTGTTTTAGGTCATGTTAGTTTTGAGATTGATTCACACAGTATGGCCTCGCAAGCAGTCACACTACCACAGCTGAAAGAGATACTCCGTGGCACAGCACAGAAGCCGTCAGCAGGAAAGAGGGGAATGGCTCAAGCTGGTACTTCTGGTTTACACCATACACGTTGTGATCATTGGCAAAGATAAGGGCAATAAATCAATCTCTGCCAAAAAACAACTACAGTCTGGTTATTTCACTGCAGACCTCTTGGACAATCACTGCATCTTAGCACCTGCTGCGAAATTAAGAATGTGAGATACTGAGAGGAACCTAACTCACATGAGACCACTATGACTGTGGAAAAGTTAACGAAACTGACTCCTTTCTCAAGACTGAGCCATGAATCGTACTCCTGCCTGACAGGCTTCTGTAGTAAGGTATACATGCTTAAAAATCTTTAAAATACAACCATATGAAAAGTAATTTTAACAATAATTATTTTTATTCTAGATAAATATATATATATACAGAATTCAGACTTTTGAGGGATTTGCTTTTTGCAAATGTTTGATTTAGTAAAATACAGTGGAAGCTGTTACTCTGTGAGGAAGAGTGAGGAAAAAATATATCAAGAACTTACTTTCTGCAGGTTCCTTAGATCTTCTGCCACTGGAGGACTTCCTCAGGAGACTTCGTCCTGAGGTAAAGAGGCTGGTTAGTTCCTCTAGAGGACTGGTAGGTGTCCGAGAACGGGAACCACTCTGAGATGACGACCCATACGTACTGACCGAGACATTTACCATCTTTCCTCCTTCTTGCAATGTATTTCTGGCTGTAGAATGAGGCACTGATGGGGAGCTTCTTGAGAGACTTCCTGAATGTACAGAGTCATAAGGTGGAGGTCTTTTGAGGCTTAAAGGGGTAAGAGACCTACCCATACTGACAGGAGAGGGTGAGGCAGAGTGACTTTTAGGATAACCATGTGGAGACTGTGTTCTGTATAAGGTAGAAGGATGAGGAGGTGAGGAGGTGTGCCCAGGAGTGCTAGTTCCATGAGATACTGTCTGCTCTTTCTCCAGTTTTTGATGGCCTGGTGTATGAGGTGGCAATGAAGATGGAGAAGCTCCAGCTTGTTGTTTGATGTAAGACACATTTTCTAAAACGGGAAGCTTTGTGACCTCTAGTGGAGTTAGAGGAGACTCGTCAGAATTTGGGGAACACTGCACTGGTGCTGGTGGGAACACCAGCAGTGGAGGTCTGTGAGAAAGCAGATTTGGAAATGGTGGGGGTATATCACAAAGCAAGCCCTTGGGAGTAGATGGCACTGAAGACTTGGTGAAATCTAGGTCAGGCACTGTGGGAGTAGCACACTGAGAAGAACAAGTGTGATGGTCATATTCACATTGACATTTTGAATCTTGGCCTACATCATCAAATATAGGGTACTTCATTTCCTCATAAACTGCTTCACTTTGGTCATCCTCATCTTTTTTGAAGTCTCTGAGTATATTCCCAACCATTTCAATGTATACAGGCTCTTCTTCCTCTGTGTCTGGGGCAGGACTGCTGACCTGTGACAAGGAGGCATCCCTAGTGAGTGGTGTCTTCATAGGGCCATGCTTTTTGATATAAGTTTCATCAAAAGATGTGCTTAGCTGAGTGTTTGGATTTCGTTTCGGTTTAGGAGGTGGAATCTTCTTTGTATATTCATCACTGTGAGGTCTTGGTTTGGCTGACACTGAAAAAAGAACAAAATACAAATTCATCAGAAATATTTAACAACCTTTATCAAATATAGGATGTGTGTTAGTGCCATAATTCTGGAATGGATTTACTGGGACCAGCTTGTTGCTGGTTGTCTCTAGTATTACATCAGTAGAACACTAGTAGAACACTAGAAGAATAATATCCTATTAAAAAACACTCCTAATCTTTCCCAAGGAGGTTGTGACTCTCCAATATTCAGTACCTAGTGAGCACTTCCCTTCCTCTAAAACAACTGTTCTCTACCTACCTCTTTGGACAGGGAACTTTCCATTTTTAAATATTACACTTTTGAAATACCACTGTAGCATTAAAAAAAAAAAAAAAAAAAAACGTTGCCAAAGACATATATCCAAATGAATTACTTATGGCTGCAAGACAACAGTTAAGATCCTGGACTCACACTGGAATGACAATGATGCAACTCTGCAGTAACAAAGTGATGAATCAAGACTTTTTTATTTGTAGTAACTTTTTGTATAAAGTACAACAATTATCAGAGCACTGATTGAGAAAGGAAACTCTAACATACAAATACTGTAAAATGTACTGTTGGGATAATCCTAATCATTTCTCTGGATTCCGTCCTATGGCTTCACAAGATTTCAGTGAAATCAAGAGGAACAAAATACCTCACAGACTCAGATCGTTCCTAAATAGGTTGTATGTAGAAATAAGATCATTTTATCTGTGAAATTACAAATCAAAATAGAGTATCAAAATTAATTTGAAATGACAGGTTAAGGGTTTCTTAAAAAAATATCCTGATGAATTAAAGACAAAAGAAACTCATTTTGTTCTTTCTCAATGAATATTTAATAAAATATCTCATTAAATGTTGGGGTTAATAAAATATCTCATTAAAGACTTGGCTGAAGTCAGTTTTGCCAGTTTTGAGTCCTATGTGTACTCAACAAACTAATTCAGAAATTAAATTTACCACGTATATTAAAACTAATTAGTATTCCTGAGGGTGAACAGTTCTTGCAATGAAAGCCTTGACACCTCTTTTGTAAGTTTCTCAGTTTCCAAAAAATCCTAAACTATAGGCCAGCTTAGAATGGCAGCTTTCTGGTCTTACCAGACAGCATTGCTCCTTGCAATTCACTGCTACGCATCTGTTGCTGCAAACTCAGCATTCAGAGAATTTTCAGATACCATTTGCTGACCCATCAGACAACAGCTAGTGAATATCCGCTGTTAAACCAACTGGGCAGTGCTCATGTAGTTAAAAATCCTCTTTTAGAAACAGCCTCAATTGTGCTCCTACAGCCAGCAGCTCTGCTAGCTGCAAGGTAGCATTTTGAGGTTTTCTAAGACACCGGCTGCGGGTGGAAGGTACCTGCACAACAACATTTTACTGATGTGCTTTGGTCAATGTCAGAGGAGGTTTCTGATACCATGTTACTGCTTTGTCACTCTTCTGCTTTGATCTGCTAAATAACTCCTCTGCACTTCTTAAAAGGCATAGCAATAGAGGCAGGTGTTAAACAAGATTCTGGCTTTGTTTAGGAACAAGGGACTTGAATGTGGGTGTGTACACATATGTGATGTAACAAGATAAGACTACTCTTCTTCAATGCATTTGTTTAAGTTGAACATATAAGTAAGAAAAGAAAAAAAATGTAGACAAAAAAAAAAGGAAAAAAAAAAGCACAAAGAATGATATTACGCTTTCATGACGGTTCCAATTAATGTGTTCCACTTTGCAGCAGGCTAGGGACATGCAAAAGCTACTACAGATAAGTGCACTCAGTAGCTTGATAGTTTTTCACTATGTGGATATATCCTAATGCACTTTAAATTTGTCTTTTTAATTAACCCAAATTAATTTTCTTGAATGTCTTAGGATAGACTTTGGGGAATGAGATGTAGGCTACAGGAATCATTTGGGCTTTGCAGAAAGTATTACTCCTCATGTGTTTGACAATACTATCAGATTTTTCTTGCTCTGCTCCAGCTAAATCACCATTCCCTTTCTATTTAGTATCTTATTTGTATATTACATTCGTACAAGTTCTACTGACACAAACTTGATCTCAATCCTCTCTCCACACCTCTGTTAAAGTCATTTGCATCCCTGGCACGCACAATGTTCTTCAGATTGGCGCGATTAAAATGAAGAGGCCGTCAATGAGACTGGCACAAACTGCCCGAGCATTTCTGAACATTTTGCCCAGGACCTGAACTTTGCTTTATACCAGCTCAAGGATTACAGACTTGGATGCCTTTGGAAATTGTGTATTTTATACAGAGGGGCTCCCTGCAGGCTTCAGTTCCCTATGCACCATAATTGTTTCCTGCTCCTCTGCCTTCCGTAGACCCCTTTTCTCTATTCTGTCTTCTACATCTCTTATGCCGCTGGTGTCACACAGAGAGCACCATCATAGACATATCCCTGCTCTTCCATCTTTTATCTGGAGAGATGATGATGGACAAAGTAAACGAAAAGACACTCTTGTGCTGGAGGTGATTATGACATTATGCTAGCATTAGTTGACACTAATACCAGTGTCAACTGGCATTTTCACTTAGAAATGGATAAAAGTGGCTAAAAGCACTGTGTTTTCCAACAAATTGCTAGAAATAGCATATTTTGTCTCTTTTTGTCGTCTGTTTTCACAATTTTTATCCAAGATGATGAGGTTCTGCCATGTGGTCTAGACCTCTCCTGAAGTGTTGGGGTTCACATATACAACAGTCAGACATTATTACATTACAGACAAGGAAATGAGAAATGTCATGGAAAAATGAGTGACATTCTGCCATCTAGTCTTGTAAAGTAGTTTTGCATGGGTTGAAATTAACTGCTGCACTGACACACACAGCATGCTCATCTGCCATCGCGTGATATGTAGCATTAGCCTAAAATATCTTGGTGACATTATCAACAAAAAGGTCAAATGACCTGGTCCTGCTGGATGAACCACAGGATAAAACATGACAAGGTGAAAGATTTGCTTTCCTCTTTCTATTCAAAGCATTTTTCCTCTGCCATAGTTTATTTTATTAAAGCATCTATTGCCAGTATGTCATGGAGATCTTTTTCTCTCCTTAATAAAGAGGACTATTAAAACTAAAATTTAAGACTAAGTTCTTTAAATGCTTTACCTCCTATATTCTACTTAGCGTGGGAACATTGGGTCCTGAACGACTTCCTAGAGAAAATACCATAGCAAAGAAATCTTTTATCATGATTGGGAACAAAGGAGCTGCTCAACACCTACTCAGAACTCCCTTCATTCCCACCAATGAGCTGGCAGAGCTCATTGAGAGGGCTTTAAACTAGGTAAGAAGGGGGATGGGGCTGAAACAAGGATTGTTGGAGCTGTGCCAGGGGGAACAATGGCAAGGCGGGGGGATAAGGCAATGGCCCAGCTGAAGTGCATCTACACCAATGCACGCAGCATGGGTAACAAACAGGAGGAGCTGGAAGCCATCGTGCAGCAGGCAGGCTATGACCTGGTTGCCATCACGGAGACGTGGTGGGACCAGTCTCATGACTGGAGTGCTGCAATGCCTGGCTATAAGCTCTTCAGAAGGGACAGGCAGCACAGAAGGGGTGGTGGTGTGGCTCTCTATATTAGAGAGTCTTTCGAGGTTGTAGAACTCAAGGCCGGAAATGACAAGGTCGAGTCCCTTTGGGTTAGGATTGGCGGGAAGGCCAACAAGGCTAGTGTCCTGGTCGGGGTCTGCTATAGACCGCCGAACCAGGATGAGGAGACGGATGAAGAGTTCTACAGGCAGCTGACAGAAGTTGTAAAATCTTCAGCGCTTGTTCTCGTGGGGGACTTCAACTTCCCTGACATATCCTGGAAACACAACACAGCCCTGAGAAAGCAGTCTAGGAGGTTTCTGGAGAGCGTGGAAGATAGCGTCGTGACACAGCTGGTTAGTGAGCCTACAAGGGGTGGCTCCCCGCTAGACCTTCTGTTCACAAACAGAGAAGGGCTGGTGGAGGACGTGATCGTCGGGAGCTGTCTTGGGCAGAGTGACCACAAAATGGTGGAGTTCACTATTCTTGGCAAGACCAGGAAGGGGACCAGTAAAACCGCTGTATTGGACTTTCGGAGGGCTGACTTTGTGCTGCTCAGGACAGTGGTTGGTAGAGTCCCTTGGGAGGCGGTTCTGAATGGCAGAGGAGTCCAGGAAGGCTGGGCGCTCTTCAAGAGGGAAATCTTAATGGTGCAGGAACGGTCTGTCCCCATGTGCCCAAAGACGAGCCAGCAGGGAAGAAGACCAGCCTGGCTGAATAGAGAATTGTGGCTTGAGCTTAGGAGAAAAAAGAGGGTTTATAATCTTTGGAAAAGAGGGCAGGCCACTAGGGAGGACTATAAGGATGTTGCGAGGCTGTGCAGGGACAAAATCAGAAAGGCCAAAGCTCATCTGGAGCTCAATCTGGCTACTGCCGTTAAAGATAACAAAAAATGTTTTTATAAATACATCAACACAAAAAGGAGGACTAAGGAAAATCTCCATCCTTTACTGAATGCGGGGGAAAACTTAGTTACAAGAGATGAGGAAAAGGTGGAGGTACTTAATGCCTTCTTCACCTCAGTCTTTAGCGGCAATACCGGTTGTTCTCTGGATACCCAGTACCCTGAGTTGGTGGAAAGGGATGGGGAGCAGGATGTGGCCCTCATTATCCACGAAGAACTGGTTGGTGACCTGCTACGGCACTTGGATGTGCACAAGTCAATGGGGCCGGATGGGATCCACCCAAGGGTACTGAGAGAACTGGCAGAGGAGCTGGCCAAGCCACTGTCCATCATTTATCAACAGTCCTGGCTATCGGGGGAGGTCCCAATCGACTGGCGGCTAGCAAATGTGACGCCCATCTACAAGAAGGGCCGGAGGGCAGACCCGGGGAACTACAGGCCTGTCAGTTTGACCTCAGTGCCAGGGAAGCTCATGGAGCAGATCCTCCTGAGAGTCATCATGCAGCACTTGAAGGGGAAGCAGGCGATCAGGCCCAGTCAGCATGGGTTTATGAAAGGCAGGTCATGCTTCATGAACCTGATCTCCTTCTATGACAAAGTGACGCGCTGGGTGGATGAGGGAAAGGCTGTGGATGTGGTCTACCTTGACTTCAGCAAGGCTTTTGACACCGTCTCCCACAGCATTCTCCTCAAGAAACTGACTGCTCTTGGCTTGGACTGGCGCACGCTGCGTTGGGTTAGAAACTGGCTGGATAGCCGGGCCCAAAGAGTCGTGGTGAATGGAGCCAAGTCCAGTTGGAGGCCAGTCACTAGTGGTGTTCCCCAGGGCTCGGTGCTGGGGCCGGTCCTCTTTAATATCTTCATCGATGATCTGGACGAGGGCATCGAGTGCACCCTCAGTAAGTTTGCAGATGACACCAAGTTAGGTGCGTGTGTCGATCTGCTTGAGGGTAGGAAGGCTCTGCAGGAGGATCTGGATAGGCTGCACCGATGGGCTGAGGTCAACTGCATGAAGTTCAACAAGGCCAAGTGCCGGGTCCTGCACCTGGGGTGCAATAACCCCAAGCAGAGCTACAGGCTGGGAGATGAGTGGTTGGAGAGCTGCCAGGCAGAGAAGGACCTGGGAGTGATGGTGGATAGTCGGCTGAATATGAGCCAGCAGTGTGCTCAGGTGGCCAAGAAGGCCAACGGCATCCTGGCTTGTATCAGGAACAGTGTGACCAGCAGGGCTAGGGAGGTGATCGTCCCCCTGTACTCAGCTCTGGTGAGGCCGCACCTCGAGTACTGTGTTCAGTTTTGGGCCCCTCGCTACAAGAAGGACATGGAGGTGCTTGAGCGGGTGCAGAGAAGGGCGACGAAGCTGGTGAGGGGCCTGGAGAACAAGTCCTACGAGGAGCGGCTGAGGGAGCTGGGCTTGTTCAGCCTGGAGAAGAGGAGGCTCAGGGGCGACCTTATCGCTCTTTTTAGGTACCTCAAGGGAGGCTGTAGCGAGGTGGGGGTTGGCCTGTTCTCCCACGTGCCTGGTGACAGGATGAGGGGGAATGGGCTTAAGTTGCGCCAGGGGAGTTTTAGGTTGGATCTTAGGAAGAACTTCTTTACTGAAAGGGTTGTGAGGCATTGGAACAGGCTGCCCAGGGAAGTGGTGGAGTCACCATCCCTGGAAGTCTTCAAAAGATGTTTAGATGTAGAGCTTAAGGATATGGTTTAGTGGGGACTGTTAGCGTTAGGTCAGAGGTTGGACTCGATGATCTTGAGGTCTCTTCCAACCTAGAAATTCTGTGATTCTGTGATTCATCTGCAATGGGGCATTCAGGAGATAAACTGAGTTAGCTTCTAGAAGGCTACAATGCAAGACACTCACTATGTTTAATGAACTAAGCTTCTACTCCAAAATACAGCTCCATGGCAAGGGCTGCTCAATGGCACATGTGGTTATGGAATACCTGCTCACAAACTCCTGCCCTGTCCCTGAATGACAGAGGAATGGGAATCCCGTAACTGAACAGAGCGGTGCAAAGCTAGCGAAAGGAGCAGGGAGCATTTGCACAGATCCTCTGTTACCAACATTTGGCAGGGATAAATGTACATGAATGCAGAAGGCCTGGCAAGAGCCCATAGCCAATGAGAGGAGATTATTTGGCAATCTCCTGAGAAGAGCAGGCAAGATTGCTTTAAGTACTTGACATTTATCAGGCAGAAAAAGCATTCAGTGCCTGCTGGGAACATAAACTCCTTTGAAAAGCAAACTATGCTGACATATTGGTGATACACACACTGCAGTGGTGTCTGCTCTAAACATGGAGTAATGAAGCGCTTTTCAGTATGGATTTCCATGTCCCCAGTTCATCTATCCCTAGAAACCTGCCCTGAGGCTCAGCCACCAGCACCTCAGAGCACACGGGGCCCAATCCAACGCTAAAAGGAAGAAATGAAAGTTCCTGTGGACTTTGGTGGGCTTTGATCCGGGCTGTGCTTCCTCAAGGCGCTGCTCTGACAGCCACCACTGCCACTGAAATCCAAGGAAACGGCTGAGACTGCAACTCCTCCGCTCCAGGGACTGTCCATCTGTCTTCTGCAGCGTGCTGTGTGCATTGCTACGATCTGGGGGATGCTGAGCCATGGAAAAACATTACAACTGGTCTGTAACCGGAGTTTTCCTTTCTGGAGGATAGCGAGAATCTGTCAGCTTTTTCAATCAGAAATAAACTTGTTCTTTGTTAATTCTCTACAGGTGAGAAGTCCCAATTAATCATGACATTGAGTTTCAAAACAATGTTCACTTTTTAAAAAAAAATAAAATACTATAATCCCACAGAGAAAGGGTATGAAGATAACTCAAGGCAGTGACACATTTGTAACAAATAGTTGTCTAAATAGAAAAAAAAGTAAAGCATTTTGCTTCCTTCCCCAAAAGCTCAGAAAGCAGGGCATTACGATACAGTCACCTCACTCCCCACAGTCCTGTCTTTTTTGCCCTCCCTCTTTGATTTTGATGGAAATGCACAGTTTGATAGCACCTTTTTGGAAATGTGCTGTTTGATGTTTGACTCACTGTATAAATTCCACTTTAAAAGTGTACACATTCCAAGACAGACAAGCCTGGTTAAAGTTTCTGACCCTTGTAATACCATTTTTAACTACCAAGCTGTGAACTGTTGAGACTGGCTTGACACAGCTCTTGCATTCAGACCGCTACTGCTCTGCACCCCCATGCCTAGGGCAGGACAGCACTGCAGAGGGAGAGCTTCTTCATACAAAACAAACATTGTTATTCCAAATGTCAAATCTGGTCCAAATCCAAGCAATTTTCCAAAAGGTAAAAAGGTATGCCTGGAAATTTTTTCTTGATTTCTTGATCTACTTGTAAACAGAGAATGAAGCTGGACAGTTGTTAAAAGAGCATGCCTGGAGCCAGCACAACCTGCAGAAAGCAAGAAACGGCTCCCAGCTGTGGGCTCCCCAGGTCCTCCGTGGTCCCCACGCACTGCCGCCGCTGGGATGGGGAAGCAGAGGGCACGGAGCAGGCGTGCTCAGCTGCAGGCTGGCAGAGCCACATATTTTCATATGTTCAGTTTCTCCCAAATTGGGCCTTTTTCCAGATCTCTCCTCCCAAAACAAAAGATTGTGGATTTTCCTTTTCATCTCCAAACAGGGCGTTTCCCTTCCCTCCCTTTTTCCCCTCCACAAATCTGACATCTCCTCCATAAACCAGCCTGAGGGATCCACTCAGAGAGATTCTCTGGTTTTCAGTCAGCTCTATTTTTCTCCCCACCAGTGTAAGTCATAGAGTAAGATGAAGGCAGGGACGATTTCTCCCCCTGCCAGGTGCCAGCTCCGTAAACTAGCCATGCAAAACTGCCTGACAAAGCCCCTGTGGGCACCTTTATCACAGAGCACAAAACAGATATGCTGCCAGGGCTGCGAGGAAGCAGTGCAGACCCGGGGTGTGAGGAGGACAGCTCGGCAGCTCTGCCACTACCCTGGCTGCAGGAGCTTGGGTGCCGTGCTGAGGGCCCTATTTTTTGGCAATCTGAATTGCCAAAACTACCACAGCTGAAAAACTGGAGGCACCACAAGCCTTGCAAATAAAACTGAACTTCACCAAGCTTACACCTCCTGGGCTGCCACTGCCTGTATTTAATAGCTTTCTGCTACCTAGCAATTATCCACCTCTAATAAACTGCAAAGAAAACCAAACATACAGGCAGGAATAACTGCAGTCCTGATCTGGAAGCAAGCAGCACGGTGCTTAAAATAGCCTTATGGAAGCCCTACTGAATAAGCAGAATATGACATTTTTGAAATGAGATATTTGTAGCGCAAAGGTTACGCATAGCTTTCAGACATGCCCAGATGATCTGTCTTTCACAGTTAATTTTGGAAATACAGAATGCTGCTTGTCATCCTATCCTCTTGAAGTATTTTTCTTTTTCTTTTTAAGGAGAGAGAGAAATATGAAAATGTTAGCATGTTATTTTTTAATTATTTTTATTATTATTTGCACACTCTATAAGGAATAAGCGAAAACATCTAAAAAATAAAATGGATTTTATCATTTTCTGTAGTCCTTTAGGTGTTTACCAGCTCCTGTAGTTCAGAGACTGGGATGATTTATTGCATTGTTCACTCTAACAAACGGAATAAAAATATGTGTAACAGGAGAATTCCTTCTTTTCAATTTCTGCAAGAGGCCATAGCATTCAATCTATTTCTAAATGAAGGAATGATCTGAGGCCTAGCAAATTTTGAAATTCTTAAAAATGTTACTTTAAACGCACATGGAATTAATCAGGCTGATTTTTGAGGGGTACCTCGATCAAAAAGAGCCTCCAGGAGTGAAAGGAAATGGAATTTCTTTAATTAAACACTGAACTTGCTGGGTACCCAACCAAAGACACACAGATTATGATTTACAACACGCAATTTAACAGAGAAGATCCAGCTCAAACATAACACAGCACCTCTGTGCATTTGTCAGTTCAAGCCTGTAAGTAATCCCACTGGCTTTCATGAAATGAACTGCTTGTTCAAAGTTGCACCTGATTTTAAGTGCATTTGTGCACTGGTGCTTATATTGGGTCTGATTTCATTATCTCTGTAGATGAATTTTGAATATTCTTAGGGAGATTGAATTTGAAAAGGCACAAAAGTCTTCTGAACTGTGCAAAAAATGAGCACTCAGGAGAACTGAGTTTAATTTCTATCTCTGTCATCAGGCCACAGGGCCTCGGGTGTCAGTTCAGCCCTTAAAGCCAGTTTTTCACATCTGTCTTTTGTAAGTTTAACTTCTAAAGTATTTTAGGAAATGGGCTTCTTTGTTGTTTATATCAATCCTTGCACAGTGGCTCCCATCCTTGGGAAGCCATGGTAGAAATAAAAACAAATGTAAATACGTCTATTGGAGACCTGGTATTTTGAGCAAGCATCTTTTCTTCTCCAAAGAATTTTCAATGGCAAATGTTCTTACACCATGAACAGCCAGAAAATGTACACCCATGGAGACATCTTAGCAAATGACTACAGAAACGTCATCTCTGGGCTGCAGTAACGTCAGAGAGCATCTCTCAATCACAAAGCAAAACTGGCTTTCAAAACAGCACCATTCTCATGGACACCAGTCCTTTCCCTGCAGGTTACCTATTGCTAGTGGGAAGAAAGCAAAGAGGGAAAGAACACGGAAGGAATAAAAGAACCATCTGATTCATTCAAACACCTCCGCAAGCAATAAGTGGTTTCAGCACAATGATTTCATGCAGAACATATTTCTTCCACCTCCTGGATCTATTACCTCTTACTGGAAATTATTTGGGCGTTTAAAGAAGACAAAACTGTACTCAGAGTGAAAGGACTAAAAGTCAGTGTCATAAAATAATACTGACATTAAAATAGCAATACATACTAATGCTAAAATAATCCTCAGATGTCTCAAGGCTATGATTAAGGAGACTTCTTCAAAAGTACTCAGGTCCCTTTATTTTGGCTACAGCTTCTTCCAGCTTTTAAAATGATGGATATCTGCTCTAATTCAGAGTGGTGGAAACCTAGAGGCTTCCACGGTGATATTCCAGAACTGAACACCTGTAGAATATCAGAACAGGGCCCTGCAATTAAATTCTGTTCTGCACTAATCCAACAACACAACTGATGCAACCAATAGGCACCATGGTCGGAAGACACACTGCTGCCAGATTTGGTTTAGCCCTTGTATCTGAGCCAAAAACCAAACTTGCAGCATCAATGCCACGGCTCTTTACGGGCCATACGCCAACTGAGCCACATCTGCCTGGGATTCACCAAATCAACCTGCTGCCAGAGTCTGGACCTGGAATGGCAGAGGCTGAAGGTCCTTTGCTCCACATTATGCAGGTAAGGGGAGATCCACAGACGCCAGGAGATTTCAAGAACTTTGCACTCTGGCATATCAGCATGTTGGATGGAGCCTGTCCCCACACTGCCAAGCTCCAAGCAGAGCGACTTCCAGGCTTTCTCCTTCATAGCCCTCCACTGCTCTGTGCATTCACCCGATAAACTGAGCTTTGCTCAGCAACCTTTCCCCCAGTAAAAGCTCTCCAAAAAGCTTTTAGAAAATTGCAGAGTGACTCCTTCCAAATGCCCAGCCCCATGCCTTCATATACTTTGAACTTCATATCCTAGTTCTTTCAAAGAATATGTAATTGATGTCCTCAGTTATTCTAGATAACATTGAATAGGCAAAGGGAAAAAAAAATTAAAAAGTGTTGTGAGAAATAATTACAAAATATTTGTGATCCAGTCTTTCTGCAATAATCACTGAAGCTGGAAGCTGGTCAGTCATCACAGCACTGAAAAGCCATCACAAGCAAGATTTGGGGTAGGTAAAACAAAAAGCAAAGCCAATTCGTATCATCCTCCTTTTAAAGGAAAACTGACAAATTGAGTGTAAATGGAGGTAAACAGAACCTCACCCTAACTTCTTTGAGGTTGCAATGATTCCTGAGTATCCATTTAGAAAAATATCCTTGAACGAGTACACCTAGACACAAGGGGCCAGGATCTATTTCAATCCATGGGTGTTAAGTTGCAGCAATTCCTGTGGAAGCAGGCTCTGAGAGAAGAGGTGGGAGGATAACCAGGGAAATGGGAATCTGAGTAAAGGATCCTTACACTACCCACACAGCACCCGATGTTGCTGCTAAAGTGTCTGTTTGTTCCGTTTCAGATAGCCTGCAGTCCGCATGTGAAACAGATTTTGCAGCCTGTGCAACGGTAGCACTAAAAAAAATACAAGGACTGTATATAATCGCAAGGGTTTCTAGATATAGAAAGGCAATTGGCATGGCAACTCCCCAATAGCAAGCATCATTAGATGAATTACATGAAGAGTATGTGAATAAAACTACTGAACCATACTTGCTGAGAAATTAATTTACTGAGCATATTCGCTTGTTTGTTTGGGGCTCTGGTGCTCTTCTGCAGAAATCTGTGCAGAGTCAGAGCACTGAAGAGTTAAACATGGTCACAATGGAGTACGGAAAAGCATCCAGAAAACGTGAGTGAAGCCCTTCAGTTTTAAAACAACGTTTATGGTATCTTCACTGTCACCTTGGAGATGGAACCTGAACAGCTTTCACCATTTTATTGTAAATTAATTGTTATCACTATTCTTACAGCTACCCACAAACTGACTTCACCTCACACTGAGCACTCAGGCTGAAATCAGCCCCCGCCAGCCTCCACCTAGCACCTTCATTACGGAACAGCCATTAGAGCCCAGTTCCAGTGCAGCTGTCATCCTGAATTATCTGCCCCCTTCCCTCCCCACAGCTATCCATCTATCCTTCTCCAAACACCTTGCAGAAGATGGTGAGGCTCTGCGTTTTGTCTTACAGTTTGTGCTGTGTGATGAGCCGAGCTGTGCATTAGACACTGATGTCACATCAGTTCGGTATGTACAGGACACCACTCCGATACTACTCAGCTTTGGAGGGCTTAGGGGCTCTTCCATGCAAGACCTGCTGCCTGGAAGGCACCAACAGCCTCTGCAGTGTCACTCTGCAAGGCTCACATGAACAAGGGCATATTCCAGTCTGAATGCAACCCCCGGCTTCATGGGAAGAACACTCATATCAATTACTAGTCATGGGAGCTGAGGGAGATGACGTGTGAAAGCATCACTTGCTGGCCTCCAAGGACTCCTTGGAGAAGGAACAGTGCAGAGGCTTTCTGGTCCCATGCGCACAGAAACACTGAGTGGAACTGATCTCTGCAAGAGTTCCCGACTCAGTTATTTCTAATACAATACCTACACCCAAATACTGGAGTTTGAAATGATTTACAGAGTAAAAGGGAAAGAATGAAATCAAGCCGGAGAAAGAGCAAACACTTAATGAAACAATGAGCTTAGCTCACCTACTTCATTTGTTTAGAACAGTATCTTGTATCCACTGACTTGGCCCATAAAAATCCTGCCCAGAATATTAGCAGTGACTATATGCAAATACTTGAATAATTTATCCAGAGGTATGTGACTCTTCATCCTGTAGATCCCCGGTAACGCCTATCTTCTACTCACAGATACGGGAAGTAGGTCAAACCCATTACTCGCTTACATAAGTAGCGATGTGTTTGCCGAGCTTCTAAAATAATTGCAGCCCATTAAATCAAGCTGGCAGACCCACCGAGGTGATATTGTGCATAACACTGACCCCTTGGGGACTCCAGCAGGAGCCATGTACCCAAATACTCCCCAGGCCTGGCAGCATTCACTCGAGGTGCGCGTCCGCAGTGCCTCCCACTGGTGCCACGGACCCCGCAGCCTTCCCAAGCCCCTCTCCCCTCAAGTCCTGTGGACTGTGTACAAAACTTTTCCTTGAGGCTGCAGTACGAAAAGCCTCTCGCTGCTGCTGACTGACATATCCGGCAGGCCTTTCCGCGATGAAGTTCACGTTTCAAAACAAAGCGTGGTGTTGGTTGCAGGGGTCAAACGAGTCACCGCAGCAGGAGCGTCAGGGAAGCAAATAACCCGGCCTTCCCCAAAAGGACACAAGGTGACCCTGCAGAAGCAGTTTCTGCAGGTTGTCACGGGGCATCTTTTGGGGGGTGAACATAATGATAGCTGAAAGGGACAGAGCATTGTCAGAGCAGCTCTCAACCACGCAGCATGGCCCAGAGACATAACACCTCCGTGGTCAGAGGCTGAGCATTGCTGGAATGCTCTGTGCAATCGGCTTTAGGAAAAGAGCCTCGCAGCTCTACATTTTACGTCCTTCTCTGCAGGGGTGACTCCTCTCTCCTCCTCAACTCTAAATAAAGTGTTGACAAAATCACAGACAAGCCACACATCATCAGCTGCCTCCCCCTCCGAGCTTCTCAGTGTGCCTGGCATCCATCATTTCACAGTGCTTGTTTTTGCAGAGCAGTCAGCTGAAACCAGCAGAGCCAAGTGCTGATCTATAAGGGTCACACAGCCTGGCCTAACCACCATAAATTCACCTGGTATAGGTGCTCTGTACAGTACCATTTTGGAGGTGTTGCATGCGGCTCCAGACAAGCTTTGAGGGAATTTTCTACTGTTTCAAAGGCCAGACTTAAATTCATTCTGCCACCTGTGAAGTCAGATGGAGGGTGAAAGACAAAGATGGAGCACAAAGAGGAACAGAAGAATTGCTACCAGAAGCTGTTCCTACCTCACCCATGACTGCCAAACCCATTTAGCTCAGGCAGCACTTAAATCAAAGGGTTACTTCCCATCTTATTCACCAAAATCCAAGTATTAAGAGACTTCCATTGTCATTAGCAAAAACTTAATCTCATTAAAATCTTCCCAGTTGAGGAGACAGATCACCTGCACGCTTGTGGCATTACCACACTGATCCTAAGTCAAGATTTACAGAGAAGCCACTCTTTTGTATTCTACCAAGAACATAAATGTTCACGGGGAAGCTGTTGCCTTTGCAGTTAAGCGTGAAGGAGAAGATGCCAGCAAGGAATCTTCTTCATCACACAAGGCCCTGTGAGGACCAACACCCCACAGGTTTTACTGCTCCCTATACAGAGCTGAGATTTTCCAGGCATCTTTATGCTCAGAGTCCTGTACTTGCACTACTGCTTTGGTTTTACTACTAGGCATAGAAGGAGCTAGAATTATTTAAGTGTTACACAAAAACTGGTTGAGCATTATTCATGACTACCTCAGAGAAGTGGTGGAAGCCATTGCATATATTACACCACTGCACTGGGAAAGGACGTAAAGTGATGTCTCTTGATGATGATCTCTTGATCATCCCCCAGCTTTTTACTTCCTGCATTCCAAGCACCCCCAAACCCAAACCAGCAACCAGCTGTAAATTGCACCACATTGGATTTCAAGGGATGTGCTTCTTGTCTGAGATGCCAGCAGTCCAAAGTTGTGGCCACTAAAATTAGCACACAAAATGTGTTTGCGCTTGTTTTCATTTTTCTTTTATTCGTTGTTTGTTTTTCCATGCATCTTTGAAAAGTCCATGCTTGTACACTTTGACCTGCAGGCAAGTTGATGGCATTGCAAAAAAGAAGCTGTGCTCTGCTGAGCTGTCACTGCTGCACACGTTATCCCTACACAGCACTGTTTGCACACATACAAACTGAAAAGCATGAAGTGCCAAACACAGTTCCAGCATGTCAGGCATATGTTGCTTGATGTCACCCAGTATTAAGCCAAGTGGAAGAGATGAAAGCAGCAGCAAGACTATTATACTCTAACAGTCATTAGAAAGAAATTACCAATGAAACAGGATAGCCATGACTGGATCTCACCTGGAGACAGACTTCAGTCTCTTAAGATGTGATTCTGCTAAGCCCTGTGCCTTCCCAGCAAAGCCAACATGAGATTAGGGTGGTTGGCCCCCAGTATCAACCTCTTGGCAGGAAATGCTTTTGAGTGCTTGGTCTTACTTCACTCCGTAAGGACTTGTCTCATTTGTTTGTTTAAGTGAGAGTAGAGTTAGGGCACCAGTGAAAAATAAGGAAAGATGAAGAGGTGGACATCCGATGCATTTGCTATGGAATAAGCGCTGCAGCTGTTTTCTGTTCTTTAATCCCAAATGACTTTCACCACCCATCTCTACTGCCACAGACCAGCTCTAAGAGACCAGCTCAACTTTAGGATTTCAGCCTGATTCCTCAAGCCCTTACCCATTTGTCGATAGTGCCTTTAACAGACAATGCCAAAGACAGTATGGAAAACAACAATGCAATATGAGCATTCCAAAATTATCTTTGTAGTTTCACAGGCATTGCATTTTACTTAACGTATTCTGAAGGGCTGTCAAAATGAGGCAAGAGAATTACCTGGATCTCTCCTCCCCTCCTGTCCTGGCCCTGATTTCAGGGCTGTTCAGTGATGCAAAAAAATGCAAAAATCTAGTGTTTCATAGGATTTCAGCTCACAGGTGGAAATGCTGAGAAAGCCCATTATTATGGTTCCCTGAGGTATAAATAAGATAAAAAATGAAATATAGTCACAAATATTATGACTTAAGAGTTTTTTTTTTTTTTCTAGCAATTTTCCAGACTTGACATACAGTGACTTGACAATAATGAATGCATGTATTGACTCTATAACCTTCTAGTTACATAGGGGCTGTGTATCGAGGCTGCAAATTAACCATGCAGTGGCCGTGAGCACCCACATGACACCCTTCTGCACAGACTTTCTCTTCATTGTGGTCCTTCTGGTAAAGATTATTGATTCACACCTCAAGAGCAGAGCTGAAGTGCTTTCAGAGCTGGGTTGGCTCTAAAAGCAGCCTAGCGACCTTCATGCAATGTGAAATCTGTGCTAATACTCTCTCCCAGACCCAAGCCAGCTGCATGAACAAGTCACTCATGCTCTCTTGTGCCGTTGACATGCCCTGGAACTGTGGTGACCCTATATAGTCGGTGAGCCTCAGGATGCCAGCAGCCTGCAGTCTCCCTCTCAGTAGCTTTGCATTATACTCAACAGCGCTTTGAGGCCCTAGATGGTTTGCTAATTCTGGGGTAAAATGATGCGAATTCTCCAGCACAGTTTGGACCATGGGCTGCAACCACGCTTACTAACTCCCCTGAGCCCTGCAGAATACACTGCAGAAAAATCTACTTGCTCTGCAGGAGTCACCTGAGTTTGGCAGGACTTACTAGCCTTAGCTCAGGGATGCAGCCTTTTCCTGGACTGCCTGCACTTGTAGCCAACCTGGTAAATCAGCACAACGCTCCCTGTACTCACATTATGAAGGCTTTTCCATTACCAAGAACATCACAGCTTCCATCACCCTAGAGTGCAGAGAGAGATCTGTACTGCAGGGTGGCTGCACATTTAATTTTGTGCTTTTTTCAAAGGTGCAGTGTCTCTCTGAGCAAATGAGTAACATCCTAATGTGAAAAGAGACATGAGAAATAGGGGAAGCAACTTTGTTAAATTAAAAAAGAAAAAAAAGACGTTAAGTACACAGGATAGACTAGCACAGCACTGCTAAAGTACCAACTGCCAAGTCCTGGGCACAAGGCAATTCCCAAGTCAGTAACTAGATCTTCATGTCTTTTACCACTGCGTGGTCTATTTTCTGTTCAACGCTTGCAACTTCCATTAACGTTAATGAGTATGCATATGTGCCTTGAGGGTAAGAACATACTCCCTCTGTGGCTTCAAAACTTGTTTATAAATCCCTCCAAAAATCACATTGTGTTCATTGTTCTGCGCAGAAAGCTATTATAACAGCTATTAGAACCGCTGCTTCCATTCCTTCCTTCCCCCTTGCCCTCCCTTATCTGAGGGACCAGAAAACAGACCCAAAAGATGAAATGCTGCAGGAAATTGTGCACACAGGCAACAACCCAGCTCTGGGAGCTGGCATATGAAAACCAGCTCGCTGCAGGGAGGGACAAACTGAAATCTCGGTTTAAAAAAAAAAAAAAGACAAAAAACTACCACTCCCCACCCCCAAAAGCAAAGCCTTTGAAACTCTCAAAGCTATCAAACGGTAGCAATTAGACCGAAATCTTTGCTGTGTGCCTCCTACTAGAGAGCAACTCAGTGGGAACAAGCTGGCATAGAGCCTGGAGGCACTGCATCCATCCCTGCACCACTCAGGCACCCAGGGCAGACCTCTGGAGTCGTGTATGGCAGCTATTGTCAAGAACCAGATGAAAGTAGGGGCAGGAAAACCAGTCCTGCTTTACGCATGGCTGCGCACTGGCTGGCATCACACCTCCGTAGCTAACAGCCCCACGGTGCTGCACACCCCCGTGCTCCACCTCAAGGCACAGTGATACCCAGCTGTGGCTACAAGGGAGCCTAAAATATTCCATTCTGCTGCCTCAGCATGGGGCTGCCAGGTCTGGCAGGAGGTGAGCTGACAGCCAGGAGCAGTAACTAGTGCCTGTGGCTACACCCACCAGGACTCGCCTGTCAGTCCCTTTAGACTTGCTAGGTGTGAACAGGGCTCGTTAGTGATGTTTCTGTCTTTTGTAGGCACAGATGAAAAGATGCAGGAGTAAGATCTGGCTATAAGGAAGGATATGACATGGTCCTGCAGAGGACACTATTTCTGGGGTAAAAGTTCGCGCTGAATACAATGTTAGCTAAGGTAGGAAATAAAAGGAAACCAGCACCTTGTAAAAACAGTGAAAGCTCTAACTCCCTTTAACCCAAGTCCTGTTTAATGACAGTAGCAAAAGTTCAAGTTTACAACACAGAGTCACCAGTGTAGCTGACAGAAAACTAGATTTATGAGCGAGACCAGCTGGACTGCAACCCCACTTACAGTTATTGTAATTGCTTTTCTCCAGAGGAAAATTTTCCCTACAAGTCACTCACTTTTAGAGATTACTGAGCAACGGAGAGAGGCTGCCACTGCGCGGGCATAGAAAGCAGCACGAAGGTTATCTTCTTCCACACCAGGCACCCAGGAGGAAAGCCCTGAATGACCTGAGTGGGCTCTAGAGGTGGGGTCCCTGCAGCATTTTCACTTATCAGACCTAAACCTCCCATGGGCTCTGGCAGAATTACAGTGAACAGCATTTTCTGAGTTTTAACGGGCATTTGCATGCACGTTGATGTGTACACACAAGCACAAGCAACTGGCATTTACATTATATATAAATGTGAATATTATATATACATAGATTACACTATTATATATATTTTACATGTATGTATTTTTATTTATATATAATGTAGATGCCACATGAATTACCCAACAAGTTCAGAAATTTTTAACAAAAATTATCTTTCAAAACACAATTCACTGATAATTTTTCATTCATGTTGGTGCTGCAATAGGTTTGGAAATCTTTCTTGTGGAGAAGCAATGATCACAACAAAAACCACCACTTGAGGCTGGGTACGTTCACCAATTATACTGTTGTATTACTTGCTTTTTCTGTAAGCTTGGGTACTGAGAGCACATCATGTAGTTAAACTCTTGCATTTTCTCATTAAAAAGCCTCTCAGGATCCAGATTAGATATGCCTTCCGTGCTGAAATATGTTATTTAAAATTACCCTGTTCAGTTCACTTCTCACTTCCAACGTGTGATGTAAGGGGCACAGCACATTTGTTTGCTGTTCCTACCAGGGTTTGAAAGCTCTGCAGAAAGGCAGCCTACGTTTCTAAAAACAACTTTCTAGAAATCTGTCTCAGAGGAGAAACGTATTTGGTGGAAGGCTTTCAGTGGGTGCATATGGGAGGTAGCTGGAAGAACAAAAAAGGAACATAGGAGGGGATACAAAAACATGTGTGGCAACACACCAACAAAATTAAAGTTAAGAGGAATCAGGCTTTCGCTTTGGAGGCCGCTCTTTGAGGCAGAGCCAAGGTAGACCACCACAAAATACACAAACAGAAGCGTTATCACACTGCTGCATAATGAGACAGGGTTAACGTGTATCATTACATCTTAAAAATAAGTTTTTCACACTCCCACAAATTTGGAAGCAAGAGCACATACAGAAGAGTTTACAGAGCTCCTGAGGCTGTTACGGATGCTATTTGTGTTTGAAGAGGAAAAGGTCTTTCAAGCTCATGACCAAATTTTTTCCTGCTATTTCTGCAGCAAAGTCAGGCTCATATTCAAAACATAATCTACTGTTATGGTAGTTGTTATGATGTGATGGATTCAATATTTTGACTTTACCACGATCAGGAAAAGAATAAAAGTTACCATCAGCAACTGCTTTTGTTGGTACAAACTGGATCATTATCAAAAAACAGAAAGTAAACATGTTCAATAAAAACGAGTGGTAAGGCTGTCCCTGGTTGCCTAGGAAATGCAGCAAATTCCCTTTGAAAGTAGCCACTGGGTCACACAATAGATACTATAGTTTGAATTATCCTGCATTGCCATAAAAAAAAGAGCTTGGAACAATTTTTTGACAACTCTTTTGTATAGATTCCACAATAGTTGATGGAGAAACAATAGGGTTTTTTATCATTGTTTTCCGTAGTTCCTGGAAAGAGCTGTAGATATTCAGCCTGCAAATGCCACAAGTACATGCAAATGTGTGAGAGACATATGCATACACAAATATTTGTGTACAATATGGGCAGCAGTAACTGAAATTTAAATCTGGATGTTGTTGTACCTTCACAGGAGAACACGGAAAGCATTTTAGAAACCCAGCCTGTTCATCCAAATACCATACTCTAACACACCTGACTATATCTCAGACTTTAAAATCTGACTGCTTATTTCAAAAAACACCCTACAATGTAACCCCTAAAAATCTGGCATGTATTAAACCAGACACATGCAAATAGGGCAGATGTTCAGAACACATGAAGATAATGGCATGATTAAAGGGTTCCATCAGTTCAAAATCTCCAGGGAAATCTGTTGTGACTATAGTCTAAATCTATCGTGAGATAGTCTAAAGGTGTCCACTGCTGCACAATATATAAACTAGAACAAACAGAATACAGGTCAGATATTAAGCATCAAAGAGATTCTCAATACTCCCTGAAGGAATTTAGTCACACTAAAATGTAACATTTAGGTATTATCTTTCATGAGACTAATGGAGAGTTATTCATTCACCAGTTCTTTCCAGAGATCTTGCTATGAATAGTCAGCTCTTGGTTATAATAATGAAGCTGAGGTGGTCTGCAATACTTGTTGGAGTGTATGGTAGTACTGCGGTCACACTCACTAGTCAGTGAAGACTGCTACAATGCTTCATGTGCCACTGAAAACCATCGTGTGATGGGACAGATCACACTCAACCTGCACGGAATGGGAGCACCAAAGTGGTACTTGGTCTTGGAAACAGAAATGTCTCAAACCTTCAGATCTATCAGAAGGGATGCGACCACATATCATGTTCTTGGTATCAAACTTCAGATGGCAGGAAGAGATGAGGGAAAAGAGGCAAAATTTTCAGAACCTTGCAAAATGATAATGCTGAAGAAGATTGTGTCATGAGGACATGGACTGCTTAAGGAGTCTGCCATAACTTCTGTGAGATAGGTAAAAGACATGGATGCATTTCAATTACTATCACCATTATTCCTACTACTGTAAAGGCTGTCATAGTCCCTTGCTTCTCAGTAAATAAGGAAAAGTGCTGGGGGGTAGGTGTAAAATGGACCCCATTCCTAATCAGTCCAGAGAGAAAACCAAGGTTATCTACAGCAAAGAACCCAATGATACAGTGTGACTCAATATGAACTTGCAGGAATATTCATTTAACAGGTTAGAAAATGTGAGAACCTATCTTAGAGGTGCCTTCACAGCAAAATGAGCTTCCTTTAGCCTCTGGGAATCTGGTTGCACAGATTCAGGGAGAAAAAGTGCTAATAAATACTAAAGAGTTACTAAAATATTTTAAAACACACCATTTTTTTAAATAGCTTTTGAGTACCTTCAGAGCTCCTGCCTTTGCTCCTCACAGCCTATCAGACCAAGAAGTTTGTGCCATACATTCTGTTTTATAATAAACAACAGACTTCTAAGACTTTCTGATATGAGATTTTAAATCTGTCCATGGCACAAATCTGAATGGTTTCTATGTAGGTTTCAGGTCCAATTAAGTCGTGGTAAACTGTTTTTATTAAGACCAGCTACTCAATGCTCAGACTTTTAATGTTAGTTGATCAGGGGAGCTGGTGTAGTGGTACTGCAACGAACAAGATATAGAAAGTAATGAGAAACGTCACAGGCAAAGTAACTACCCACAGCAGCATAAATAAGCCCATGGTTTTGTTCAGCATGTGTTCATCCTTGCAAGCGTAGACATACATATTACTAGCTGTAATACACATTCCTTTGTGCCTTTGTTACCATTGATGACCTTATAAATCAGATTTACCTAAAAGGGGTTGTAGCATGAGTGTAACTAACCAGTATTTATGGCCACAACCGCAAGCAAAAGGGATATGCACTAAGAGCATAGCATATTGCGCGGGATGTCAAATCTGATATGTAACATAGCAGTGGGAGAGACCAGCACCGATCAAAACCATTTGTCCCTCGGGGTTCCTCCTACAGCTCACACTGTGAAGCAGAGTCATCCTGATCTCTCCTAGCAGGGAGTAGAGCTGGTCCTACTGCCAGACAAAATGTATTTCCAGCATGGAAGAAAGGAAGATCCCTATACGGTTAGCTCATCTGTAGTAGTTCAGAGTAAGAAAGGGATATCCTCATTTGGTGCATTTTTTCAGCAGATTCAGCATTCAGGAGAAAATAAAATTTAATTGGGATAAATGGGAAGAGAAATGTAAACTAATGAGGAAAGACAAGTTTGGGGCAATACGTTACACCACCTCAGGTACAACTGTTACCATCAGATGATACTTTCTTGTTGTTGAATTTCAAGGCCAGAGAGTATTCTTTTAAATAATTTCTGTCCTTTACTTCTATGTGGACCCTCTCCAAATCAGTGGTTTGCACAGTGCTAGTGACCACAGTGATAAGTCATTGGCTGGTGTGCAGGCAACAGTATCTCATATGCCACCTGACAGCAGTTTCTTCCCTCCATTTTGAATGAATTCAACTCATTCCCCCCTTATATAACAATATAGTAAGTGGTGTAGTTCTGAGAAATGTCACAGTTTGGCAATTAACTGCTAGTCCAAAATCTGGGGAACAGTGATCTAGGATACTTGTGCTGGCACTGTGGAAGCATACAAGTAATACCCACATGCATGATTATCAACTGTCTAATCTTAACACTGGGTCTACAAAACCCTTCTTCCAGAGAATAATAGTGTTTACCTTCAGTCCTATCTGGTAGTTTCCCACTCTTACTTGTTGTTCCAGTGTTGACTGTTTCAGATGAGGTGCTCAGTTTGGTGTTGGGATCTCGCTTAGGTTTAGGTGGTGGCTGCTTGCGAGAGCTGCTACTTTCATCGTCAGTTCCTCCAACAGAATGAAGAGACTGGGATCTCACGGCAAAGCCACTGGAACAAGGATGTGGCAGTCTGTCCTGAGGAGCAGGCATTGTCATAAATCCCATGCGGAAATGCTTCCCCACGTAGCTTCCTTCATTTCCTCTCACTACTTCTCCACCTATGCTGTAAGAGAAAATACACACACAAGTAAGTGATCCATCTTGCCTCGGATGTACCTGAAACCATGGTCTCAGTTCTGCCTGCGATGAGCAGACTGCACTTTCTGCATTGTAAATACACAATGCTCTTTCCTTAAAACAAGATGACTACTAGAATGGAGTAATCAGTTTTTCAACACAAGTGGCCAATAACTGAAATGTCAATATACTGCTATGCACTCATTCCAAATTTTACAAGAAGAAATTGAGAAAAGCTTTTTGTTCAGGTTTCATAGCTCTGTGACTTGAAATTGCCTACAGGGCAAATTTCAAACATCAGAAGTCAGAACTGAGATTTTTAGGATGACAAGAGATTGCCAGTAGGACCAAGAACACAGCTTTAGAAATGCAACGTAGTGTATTGATCTGCCCTCATCTTTAACCACAGACAGACGTGTATCTTGGGAAATAAAGCTCTTTGGGCCCAGTCAATCATTCCCCTACAGACTAAAGAACGGTTAGACAAAGTAATGTTCTAAAAATTGTTGGATATAGGAGACTGAAAATTAACACCTTATCAAATCTATATGAAGCTGCAACATGAGAAGCATCAGACTGGTAAGACAAGCGTAGGTAGGAGATGAAAACACCACGGGCTGTGGAACACTGGGAAGAAAATAACCTCTGGCCATTCAGAAACACAGGTACAGAAGAAGGAAAGCTCAGTTGAAACAAGTGCTGTCACATCAAATCCATTATTCTGGGAATGGCAGGACTCAGAACCTGGTGCTGTTTCTGCTGTACTCATGCATGGCCATAAGTTTTGAAACACAGCTCTTACTCCTGCTAACCCACAGTACATTAAGGCCTTTCAGTGACTGCGTAAAGAAAGCCAGCAACACACACAGGTCAAAATGGACCTATTTGCTAGGAGGGTTGAAGTAGTACCACTGCAGGCATGTAGAGATGTCTGTATGAGAACTGCCGAGTCTCGGAAAGCCCTAATTACCTCCTGTTTCCCCTTCACACCGAATGAAGCTCTAAGCAGGGTCAGTCTGCTCCTCTCTAAGTTTTTACTCAATGTTGCTGTGGGCTGGTGTAATTTATTTGGTGCTGAAAACATCTCCCTCTCTAAAAGACAAGCACATTTCTCAATGGTTCATTTGAAGAGTGAGTAAGGTCACTTCATTCCCTGATACTGCCCCCAGCAGATGGTAAATCTTCATCTTCTTTGTAGGTTACACACAAGCTGTACCTGGTTGTACTAAAAACATCAGATTGGCACTGTGCAATGCACAACTTTGAGCATGGTAAAGCAGAATCTTTATGAGCTTACTGAGGTCCCTGCATTTTTATTTTAATTTCTGCTAGTGGAGAGGTCCACTTTCTAAACTGGTAACAACCAAACAGGTCTAAATAAAGATGTGACACACTCCAGGGGCAATGACACATACGACACATGTACACATACACACATGAACCTCCTGCTCACACTCATGCCATGCATACACACACACCAGTCCACATTCAAAACCAAGTTATTACCGAAACCTAATTGGCATCAGTTCCAGAGGGATTTGCAGCAAGAAAGATCAAAAGGTAGAACTCATTAATTTCAAGATTAATAAAAAACCTGTAGCCAATTTAAATGATTAACTATGCCTCTACTAATCTTTCATAAATTGTCCTGAAAATAATATAATCCTCAGACACTAGACTACAAAAAGTGCCTGCCATGTTATTTAAAGAAGATTACTATCCAAATATGCTGAAGAATACAGGTGAGGAATCTGCTTTTTCCTACCTTTATTGTAGAAATCACATTTAGCAAACAAAATTTCAGTTCACCATGTGTCCAACACTATAATTTTTACCAGGTTACTCTATTTACTTGATGCATTTACTTTGCTTCTGTGCAGAGGTGTTCAGACCAACTATTATAGAGCAGATCCTGTTCTGGATGCACTTACATAAATTCCATTGAGCAAAAAGGTTTGAGTCTTCTCCTAAGAATACACAGAACTGCACTTACATGAAGCTTTTTCTTTTTCATCCAGACTTTCATCTTATATTTCAGAAATAAAAACACTATCTATCTCAAGAAAGAAGAAAAAAAAAAAAAAAGTATTCTCTTGTTCCTTCCCCCTCCATCATTTCTTTTTTTCTTTTTTTTTACTGAATTTCTTTTAACATTACCTGTGAAAACCTGCCTCTCCTGCTTCCTACACTTGAGAATAAACAGCCTATAGCCAGAGAGAGGTGGTGGGCACAGCTGGAGACAGGTCTTGTTCTTCTGCTTCATGGCTGAAGTAGATCTGGCCTTGCTCTTCTACATCATCTGCTCAGTGACTAGGCAAAGACCGGAGAACACAATCTCCCCCTTTTCAGCCACATTTAAGCAACCGTCCATTTCTTTTTGGGCACAGGAACTGACCTGCTGCTGATGGTTGGGTACTGTAAACTCCAAACTGAAGAACTAATTCTTGGTCCTGGACTCTGCTCATTGACCAGGATCCCAAAGGCTTAGCTTACTTAAGCTGGAGATGATGCCTGAATGTCAAGCAGTGGGTGTTTCTTAGAATAGCTTGACTAATAAACACAAGCATAATATCAGGTGGAGCACCATGCTCACTTGTCAGTTATACAGGCAGAAATACACCATGGTGTGCAAAGTCTCTCCAGACTCATACCCAGAGTACAAAAGCAGAATGGCACAAATCAGATGTGGCATCCCCAACCCTCTGGCAGCAGCATGGTGCAGTTCAACTTGGACGTGTGCAGCACAGCTTTGTAATGCACAGAGCTGCTAGTGGTACGTGATAAAACCAGACAGTGTTAAAGGATTTACTTGTACACTCCTCCTGCTTGCATCCACACGAGTTGGCTGAAGCTGGCTACTTCCCACTGTACCACAACAGGTTGGAATAGATTTATATGCACCTTGCTGCATAAATGACTACAGAGACAGCTAGGGAAAATAATTGTGGAGATGATCTCACTCCATTATTTCTGACAGGAAAGAGCCTGTGCTCCTCATTGTACTGATAATGGGTTCTATCTCATTTCAAAACTGTATTATGTGAGTTGCTGCAAGTATTAAACAGTTTATTAATATATATGGAAATACAGATTTGGATTATTCCTCTGGGAAGTTTCAATTTGAACTTGGCCAGGTTCAACTGCTTCTCTGACAAAGAATTATGTACGGCGTTCAAATAACCGTTAAAAATGCAACAGACATCTGTCTACAAAAAAAGACATGACTTATATAATAACGAAATTACTCATGTTACACACATAAAGCAAAGCTGACTTTGTGCTGAAATGCGCTTTGGCATATGCCTAAGTCTAGAGACCGAAGCTGCAGTAGATGAAAAAGAGCTGTGCAGTGAGGCTATCTCCAGCCAGCCTTCAGAAGAGGGTTCCGAAGCAGATTTCCACCAAAGAACACATTCCAAGCCTTTCCCAAAGCCTCCCTAACAGGACCCTTGTAGACCATCGAGTGCTGCCAGATTACACATTTCCTCCTGGGTACACTGGGAGGCAGGGGAGCTTTCCATCCCTCTCCCTCTTCTACACAAGACTGGAACTGAATTATTACGGCAAATACCAAAACAGTTGAGCCTGCCAGTAATAGTGGATTTTAGCTTCCATTTCTAAAATAAGAGCAAGAGCTCCAGTTGATGGATCTGATGAATCTTGTTGCATCTCCAATATAGGTTTTATCTGTCAGCTGAGACTTCTGAGGTCAGAAGCGGGCTAGCATAAAACCACACTGCAGCTGCTGTTCCTACCTGCGGTATCATCCTGCCTGTATGTAAGCTGCAATCGATGCAGTCCTGGACACAATATAGCCCAGCCTATTGTGTTCTGCTTGCTCTGTTGGATCAAGCAGGTACTGGAGCATTGACCAAACTGGAACATGGAATAACCAAAACCTTCAAGTGTTTGAACTACAGAGGAAAAAGTCTTTGCCATTATTAATTTTATGACACAACACAAGGGGGCAAGTTATAGTGGATAGCTAAATGTAAATGAACACAGAAGTACTCTAAATGGGTAAAGCACTAAGGTCATCATCACCTTGCTTTGCTATGAGTCATAATGTTCCTGTTGACTTGGAAAGTATTTTCAAGTTGTTAAGTTAGAAAGGCAAGAAGAACTCGTCATCACATTGCTGGAAAAAACATAGCAAATAAGAAGTATCCAGAGACTGTCTGCCTTAGTCAGTGTGGTCTTTTCAATTTGCATTGTTCCTACTTAGCATTGCAAATAATGGTTTTATTTTCCTGCAAAGTTTCATTACTTAATCCAGGCAGAAATTGAATTAATTCCTGGAAAACCATTGAATAGTTGTGTGCAAATTTGTTTTCCTTGATTTTGCTTCTTTAACTGTAAACAGTATGGAATATTAAATCCTTCAATCCAATTCTAAGGAGTAGGAGAATTCTTGGAAATAAGTCCCATAAAAACAGAATACCCTAGAGCTACATTTTCTTCCCAGCAATCTACCTTCCACTGTTCTTGCTATTCATCCAGAAACTCTCTTTTCAGTTCAGACTTACAGTGGATTAGTTTCATGCCTCAGGCACCAAGAACCACTCAGTAGTTTTCATTATCTTTGTTTGGTTTCCATTTTTCTTCCTGTGCTCCTAATATGAGACTTTCAAACTTTTTATCCACAAGCTCAAAAATGGAATTACACCTGAGTATGAAACTTGACTTCCTAAACAGGAGGAAGGGAAAAGCACCCTGCTGATGGCATGGCATCTTTGAAGATACTTTTGCCCTTTCTGTGCTCTGATCCACCCCAGCCGAGGACCACAGTAGGTACCTTTCCTTCTCTGAGTGCTGAAATTCCAGAGAACCAAATGAAGCTGCTGCAATGGCAGCTGTTTGCTCACTCCTCTTCTGAGCAAGGAGGAAGCCTTGGTCACACATACTGTTGTTGGTTTTTTTTAGCCAGGAGCAACTGGGATGGGAACGTCTGCAAGCTCCTCTGCAGAAATGGGGAGGACTGTGAACAGCCCAAGGGGGTGGCCAAGACTCTTCCTGGCAATGAGCTGCCTGCCTGTGCAGTGCCACCCTCACGTGGCAGGCATCTAATCCATCAGGGAAGCCATCTGACCAGAGAGAGAAGAAAAGAGAAATCACAAAAATATGAACTACAATGAATGATTTAGGAAGATTTTTCTCAGTCCATCATGAAAATGACTAACAAACAGCAAAAATACAAAAGGAATAAACATAGTTAACTCAAGAACTGTGTATGAGCTGACTTGACTGATTAAACAGCAGTCCATCCCTCACTGCCTCTAGCCTTTTTTGGGTTAAGAGAATATCTACAGTTATTTTAGGCTATTTTTAACCGCTTCCTAACTCTTACAGCAGTGAACATGCAGCTCCTCTGCTCATATCAAATGTTCTGAGTATAAAGGGCTGAAATGGCTTTGAAATGTCTATTCCCCATCAGAATAAATTATACACACACATACCAAGGATGACACATTTTACTTTGTATCTGAGAAGCACTTTCAAGATTAGCATAAATTATATTTGTAAATTAGAGGTTGGATGCCAAAAAACAGAAGATATACTATTTTTATCCCCCTAAACATGATTTCAGCAGACCATGAAATATAATACTGAGGGAAGAAGGGCAGGATCACAATCATGAATTCAGGAACTGCGCTGCAAGTACAGTTTTACACAAAGCTGCACCACTTTTGATTATAGAAATTAAACATACAAACAAATTACATTTCTTCTCTCTCTCTCTCTCTTTTTTTTTTTTTTCAAGAATCATATTTCAGAGGCTTCATTCCTTGGAAGCAAGGAATGATTTATTTATTTAAAAAAAAAAAAAAAAAAAAAAAAACATAGATGATTTTGTCTGCATTACTTTGCTGAAAAACTCTAAATGAGACCCAGTGATCCAACGTCAAGATCCATAGGATAAAGCTACCCTCACTTTTAGATACAGGCTGAAGTGTAAATGAATCATGGCAAAGGTCAAATTTGAGTCCTTTTATGCACCTGGAGGAATATCTACAGTGAGCAACTGATGTGTCCGTGCACATCAAACATTCCTCTGCCATATGCCTCTGCTTCTGAGGCAAGAGATCAGGTGCTGCTTAAGCAGCCAGACCTCTCAGGACACAGAATGCATTAATGCTATAAAGTAAACTTGATTCTTTTATCATACCTGCCAAACCCATAGGTTTGATCCTGCAAACATGCCATGAGCTTATACTCCCTCTGTGCACCTGCATTATTGCACTGGGATATCTAGGAAGCCCTGCAGAAATTGCGTGTAGCCTCTGAATCTGCTCCAAGCAATAGCACTCGCAGAGGTGTGCCCACATGGACTTTCCAACACCAGGTTATTTCCAGAAAATCCTTTTTTTTCTGCCCAACCTGTGTGTGTAACAGAACCCAAACAGGATCCTGCACTGCTGCTGTGAGCCTGGCCCCTGTCACCCATGGCAGCCCTGAGCTGTGTGTGTGGAAGCCTGCATGCACTGGGGCATTAACTGGCTCCCTGAAGAGCCACCAAAGGGCAGCTCGGGTCCTACACACTGCATGAGGGAGAAGGAACGCAACCAGCCGACCGTGGCCCATAAACAGCCAAACAACCTCAGAAGCCAAACAACAGCATTCCCAACGGAGAACTGCTATCCTGCAAGTCAATTCGTACAATCCCTGTAACACAAAAGGTTCAGAACGGGACCAGTGGCTGGGATTTTGAAAAATTCTGTAGGTAAAACATTGATAAATAAAACCTATACTTACAATTCTCACACCAGATCTGGCAATCCAGTCAGCTTGGACAGAAGTAACTGAGAGCAGGGCCACTTCAGAGCCACGGAGTGCTGAACAGAGCTGTATTCCATGAGGGAACAGAAGTGCAGGCACCACTTACTGCCCCCACTGACACTGCTGTCCTCACAGGCTGCCTCAAACAGGGGCCTAACGAGGAGGGTGCCAGGCTGGACGCCCGCAGGAGCCTGGTGCTGCTGCCTGGGGAGGCCCAGCGCCCGATGCGGTACCAGGAGCACAAGGCCGCCATGGCCCCGGCCCACACAGGGCTGAGGGATGGGTGTGGGACAGGCCGTACGTGGTGAAAACACAGGCCTGAGTGAAAAGCTCCCCACTTTTACAAGACTAGAGATATTTTCAATTTTACATGGGAGATGCACAGCTGAAAGCCAGAAATGAAAGCTCATATGCTCAGTCACCTAGCATTAGACACCAACCATATGCAATGTTTAAACTGAGCGTAAATGGGTTCTTGTGTTAATGGATGGGGGGTTGCATCCTGTCAAAAACGGGTGGAGCTGGAACAAGGTTGTGTTTTTGTCACATTTAGTGGAAAACCACATGGCACAGACTCCATCATGCCTGAGCAACTGGGGAAGAAGGAATTATTTTGATGACATATGAGAATAAATTAACATAGATTTAATTTTATTTTTTTTTTTCGTCTTGCAATAAAATGCTTCTTTGGGTTGGAGTAAGAGTTGTAAATGAAGGAAAAATAAGTAAAAAGTAAAAGAGCCTTTTTGTGGATCAGAGGTGGGGAAAAGATAAAGCCTAGACAAATGAATGAAAGGAGCTGATGTTCTCAGAATGGATATTTGTAAACCAAGTGCACATAAGCCTCGCTGCGCTGCCAAGATATTACACTGTGCCTAACCTTTCCCGATTCAGGCTCATTTCAAACAGTGGCTGTACAGATATTCTTCTGAGTCCCTCAAGCAAACATCACTCTACTTTCCTTTTAAAATCCAAGCTCAAATACAAGGAAATTAAGGTTTTAAATTAAGGTTTTTAGTGCTTCCTAAGGCCTCCAGCCCCAAAGAGAAGGGATTCAGATCCTGACCTGGCAGGGAACAGGAAAAAAAAAATTGTTTTGGAACAAAACCCCTCACAAATTTCACTTCAGAGTGACCCACATCAAAATAGAGAAATAGATTTTTTGGTTCAACTAGTGACCTGGAACTCCAGTTCTTCTCATAATTCTCTAATAATTTGGTTATTCACAAGCCACAGTTCTAGATTCACTCCCTGGGCTGACTTGTCTCTCAGCTGCTTTTATTAATGCCAGATGAGTAGATAAGGAACAGAGGCATGTACAGCTTGCAGAGCCATGGAGCTATTCTCATTTGCACAGTCACAGTAGGGATGTTGCAGGGACACAAGCTCCATGGGAGGGACACTTTTATGCAAATGTTTGTCTTCTGGCAGCTCACCACTCCAGAGCTGTTATATTCACATAGGGCAATTTTGCTTCCGGACATTTCAGTGCATGGCAAAACTTGGGGATTTGCATTCTGTAGAACAGGCATGCATCCAAACACTTCAGGTACAATGTTAGGTAATACTTTCATATATACTTGGGTTCAGTTTGCAGTTACCACAAAAGCATCTGCATATTAGCAATTTAAATGGGACTGAAACCATTTTAACGTACAAATTGTATTCTGAAATTCTTTATTTAAGAGGAACGCATAGTTTAAGTTCTGACAAATCAGAACAAGGCTTACTTGGATATTTCCTTCACTTACAGTGTTTGCTGAACTGATCTTTAAGCACAGGGAACAAAATAGAAAGTTTAACCTACTGTAGCTTACTCTACCTAGCTACATAAACTTTCTGCTGTGCATATCACCTTACTGTCAGAGATGCTGGAACCTATAGAAATCATCCCCAGAAAACTCTTTTTTGTCCCGGTACAGCCTTGTTGGAGTCCTTTGCCTTAACTTTACAGCTAGCACTAGCTTGGGGTACCAGTTACACAAACTACCAAATCTCTGCTCCTCCTCAGTTTTGAAGGGAAGGCTTCAGAATGTTTGTTGATCACCTCTGTTATTGTCAATAAACGAACAATAGCTCATCATTAATATCTGTCTGCATCTTGCAAAATGAAACAGACCCTAAAAAACTAAGCACATTTTTCACAGGTGTGATAAACCCAGAAAATGGGAGAAAGATTCCTTTCGCCCAGACTTGTACAAGTTATGCCTTCTGATCTTCTTTCACAGGGAGCCTCAATACAACATCCTGAAATCTTGTATGGGCTGTACTGACAGGTCTCAGCATCAAAGCCTGAAGAAGCTTCTTCACTAAGAAACAAAGTCCCACTGAAAATATCTCTTCGTATGTCACTTTTTTTTTTTTTTATCCATAACAAAATGACCATTATTGTCACATCAGAATATTAATGTGCTTCACACCTATATTTAGAAATAATAATAAGAAAAAAAAGATCTTTCGTTGTCTTGATGGATGTCAGTGACTTAGCCAGGATTGTCAGACGCTGGTTATTTGTTCAGAGAAATAAATAAAAAAGGACAATATATCTTCAGAAACACAGTTGATTTAATATTGCATGTCAGAATGTGTGAGAAGCAAGTGTAATGTGCATATGAGGTGGTGAAAACCCCGTGAATTCAGTCAGCTCCCTGGAGAAGGCTAGCCAGCAAAAGCACTGCTTGCCCCATGCACGCACACACAGCCAGCCCCTGAAGCACATCCAGACTTGGGTCTTCCAAAATGGTCACTGCAGGTCCATGCATTTCCCTTTGAAATCAGAGGGAATTGCACAAATGTAAAGTACAGAAATATTTCCTCCTCTATCTACAGACAGAGCTAATGGGACAGATCCAGGGATTCTAGCAGCCATATACACGAATTTAACATCAGAGACAACCAGCTATGATAAAAGCTACAAGTAATCTGCCAAAGCTGCCAAAAAATCAGCACATGCTGATTTTCATCACTCACAGAATTGCTTTGCAAATGGGGATGTTCAGCTAATTACTGGTTTTTGGTCACTGCTGTTTGTGTGGTGTGTTTTGTTGGTGTTGTTGTTGTTTTTCCCCTTACAGGGGAAGCTTTTTGCCAAATAGTAGAGCAAGAACTGACACGGAAGGAAGCTGGTATCTAAATGCTCCTTTAGTGGCATACTTACATTGCCCAAAGGACCATCAGTACAGCTTATGAAGCTGCAGCCAAATGAAATTTTGCTTTCAACAGTAGGAATACTTTCCAAGCTGTAAAAATCTGTATGAAGATTTGTAAGGAGTTAAACATTAGAACAAAAGAAACAGTAAATATTCATGTAGCCTGCAGAAAAGGGGTATGCAATGGTAATGATGCCAAATAAGTGGGGAATCTATCAGCTTAGTTCACTGCATGAGGGATGATCAGCTCAATGCTGTTAACAGCACAGGTCTATAAACTCCCTTTATTTCTCATCTCACTCTTTGAGCTGTCATTCATTTAGAGGCATGCTCAAAATATTTGATTTTGCAAGAAGCAGCACTGTGTGTTGAGGTGGTAAGCTGTGGCAGCTGGGGTTACATGAAGACGGGACCTCATTTTACAGAAAGATAGCAAACCAGAATAACGTGTTGCTACTTTTCTTTGCACTATGAATTATCATTAAAATCTCCAAATCAGTTGGTAGAAAATTTTAGTGGATGTACATTTCTAGGTCACTTAAACCCCTTTGAAAAATCTTCTTTCTAGATAGTACAATCCTGACTAATATGAACTTTCATCTCCCATTGCTGCACTGCAGGCAGGAGTCTACTTTAAAACAACTTAAGCCAGCAAGGGGCCCAGAGATACCAAGTACTGCAGCCCAAATCAGCAGACTAGATAACATTGAGAAATATCTGTGTGTCTAGTAGGAGAAATTCAGCTTTTTTTTAAAACAACAACAACAACAAACACCTTTAAATACTCTAAATCCTGCTGCAGAATTCTAAGAGGGAAAACCAAGGCCAATCTAAGGATTGTGAGATACTACAGAAAAAATTCAGGAAATCAAAACTATGGAGTTCAGCAGATGTTTGAGAGTGATTCAAGCTGAACTTTTCAATCTACCCTCAGATATTGAAAGGCAGTTTATTCTTCTTCACAGGTGTATCCAGTAAAAGTTTCAGGACAGCTTTGATTCAAGACCTAGATTAACTTCAGTAGGGCTCACGAAATAGTTGCATGAAGGAAAGAAAGCATCTCCCAGGCAGAGAACATTCCCTGCTGTGCAGGTGACAAAACTGGGTTGTCTAACAGAGTTTCTCAAAAGCTAGCATCTATAATTCTTGAACTGCAGGTAAAAATGCAAATTATAATATTTCATAATACATATGAGTTATTTAGGCATATGCTTATTAATCTGTGTTTATTGCCCTTCAAGCTGAATAGAGAAACAATTATATCCCATTTTAGCAGTAGTATTATGGGGCATGCAGATATCTAACTTTGATTTACAGAGTATGACAGGCAATCAATGTGCGTCAGAGAAAGCCTACATCAGCAAAGAGACATGTTAAAGCCGCATTTAAATTTTCTTTTTTAGGATTGAACAGATGACGGTTTCCTTCACATTCTGAGCACAATGGGATTGGGAAATAACCTGAATTTTGGGCTCAGAGAAAACATATTGCTTCAAATTATATGAAAATGAGCAGCATTAATTTTATTCCTCACTTTCAATAGAATCAAGTAGAGTACACCAGAAAATGGAAAAGCAGGCATATCCCAAAGTCTGTCATTAGACCTTTCCATTTGCACATACCACAAACAGTATATAGGAATGACAGCTAGAAGACAACTGCTTTCCTACATTTTTCACTCACATGACATATACAATAATTTCAGCTGATGAACTGAAAAGGAGAAAGAAATTCAATGAATTTTAATTTATTATTATTATTATTTTTTTTTTTTTTTATGACTAAATAAAACAGGAATACAGCCAGGAAATGAAAGACAAAATTCCTGTATTGAGTGCAATGAGAGTAGTTAAATATCTCATTTAAAAGACATTGAAACATTCCATAAAAGGTTTACATCAGTTGGCAGAATGTGAACCAACCTCCTATTCCAGCTAGGAAGTACCTGATTGCAAAGTTATGAAGCTACCAATGAGGCAGGATTCTAGGATGCAAGCTTGAAAAAAACATTACAAAACCAGGAACCTGAGCAGGGCTGTATTCCCCAATCCCTTCTGTCCCATTATCACAGACATCACATCCTCTGTCAAGGCCAGGCTTGGGACCCTTCCCACCAAAATTTTGCTATCCCTTTGTCCTGCCTTTAGAGCAATTCTGAGGCGAAACAGGGACTAGAACACCCTCAGAACAAAACTCTTGCGATTCAAGCTCCTCCCAAATTTCCTTTAGGTTCAGAATTATACATATGCGTACTAAACCCCCCAGCACACACACACGATTTAGACATCTCATGCAGAAAGCTGCAGTCTCAGCAGGTGTCATTTTCCAATTAAAATGCTCCAATACATAATTTGGTAATTCCACTGGTATTCCTTGGGAATTGTGACCATTATTGATCCTCCTCGTTTTGCTGTATTTTCTATTTTTAAGGCCAGCTTTTGTTCCTAGTGTTTTGTTATTATTATGGTCGTTGCCAAGCCTGCCCGTTATCTGCCCATTAGAACTTCTGTGACAGAAAACATTCCTTCAAGAAACTAATTCTAGTACCTTTCAGTCTATTTTCAGGCTGAGTAAGTCTATAAACTCAGATTATTATTAAGGTGAGCTTGCAGGTGTGTTCAATACACTCTGAATCTTGTATTAAAGCAAAGGAAAATTCATCTATATAGTTTTAACTTTATACTTGGAAATCTGAACAAAATATACATGACTTCAAACCCTCAAAAAAGCTTGCCTTCACTGGGATTCTTTGTCCATACATAAAAGAAGAATCTATGGGCACGAGCAACACAGGGTCGTTCTGATGACTGTTACACAATGGAAACCCCTCTGGAATTCTCCACAGCAACTTCAAAATGTCCAAGAGCAGGCAAGCTGAAAACATACGTGCTTTTAGTTAGTATTTCTAATAAAACCATTGAGTAGCTCAGTGAGTTTAACCTACAGTAAGCTCCAACAAAGCAGAGTTTTTATATGCAATTTGAAAGCTGAGTCCCCTACTGAATAAGTGTAGAGTTCTTATTCCACTACAGTTATGACTACAAAATATTAGCAACCTTAAGTAAATTACGAGAGCTTACATGAGAAAGGCCTTCCATCGGTTAACAGCCGTGCCTCCAAGCTAACCAAAACAGACCTCATTAATAAATAAAAATAATAAAAAAAATCAGAGACAAGTAAATTTATTTACTAACATTTAAACTAAAAAAGAAGTTTAAATAATCATGGTTCAATGGTTTACAGCATGCGCATTTTTTCCAATTTATTATTACTAACAGCACTGAAAATTGACTGTGATTTTACAGGACAGGAAAAAAATAAGCAAATTATCTACAACTTCCAACTTAAATTTTAAGCACTCTGGGGCTTTGAATATAAATGACAATTTTGTCATTGGCATTAGAGATGTAGAGACATAGTCTTTGTGCAGAGGGAGCCTGGCTCCACCCCAATCATGTCTTAATGAGAAGTTCATCCCTCCTTATTATGAAAGACACCAAACAAATTTGGATATTTAGGTCTCACGTTGCCACAAGAGGGGAAACTGTTACTATTAGTTTATTGCTAGAGTCCATGTCTCAGTTCCCAGGCTTCGGTCTCAAACCCAGAACCACCCTTCCTCTGCCAGGGTTGTCTTATTCACTATGTGGTTAGAATTTCAGAGAGCATGCCCGGTGAGCACAGTGAAGCGCCAAGGCTGGGCGGCCCAGTAAGGACTGCAGAAACACACAGGCAAGTTTTTTTCACTTTTCAGGAGGCAGGTGCACAAGAGGAAGACGAAGAAAGCGGAAGTCCTGCCCTCAGCACACTAAGATGCTTCATGGATGGATGCATATTTGCTGCACTGCAGATACACTTACACATAATAAACCTGAATTCATTAATACTAAATATTTACGCTCAGCTTGTAACTGGTCCAACAAAGCAATTATGATACATCATGCTGACAGAGTATAAAACCATTAAAACTTGCATCAGCTGCACAATACAGTGTATCAATGCACTGTTAACAATAATGCTCCTAGCACAGTACATTTGCATGGGGACAATTCAATGCTTTCTATTAAAGCAATGCAAAACCTAAAAGTTTTGCTGTTACATGTAACCTGACGTAAGACCCCTTTAATTGACAATAAGCTACATTCAAGGCCACAAATGTAATTTCAAGTGCCCATTAAATTTAGCATTATTTGTCTGGAAACTCAGAGGGAGTTCCTGGACTTCACTTTGGCTGTAATGTTTTCCTAGCTGCCTAACATGTTACAGGTGTCATTCATGGGGCACTTGGATATTAGGGATGAGCTGGCAGCAACAGAACCTTCAGCCTCATGATGGAAGGTGAGGAGTGCCTCTTAGACTATTGTCAGTCCACTGGAAACTCTTTGAAAAATGAAGAAACAATAGCAATAATTCCTCAGTTGGAATTGAAGAGCATAGCTCTCAAAAGTTGGACTTCAAGCTGTGACGGTAACATTCAGCAACCTTCTCTCTTTCACAAACAACAGTCTTAAGAGGCTGACTGTGGCGTTTTAAAAAGCAACACACTCACTGTGTATTCCCCATTGAAGACATTGTCCATTGCAGTGGACTGGGTATGACTTCCAGCTCTGACAACACACTGGACTTGGAATCAAACTCTTACAAGCAGATATAGTAAAAGGTTCTGAAGTTACCAATAGCTACTTCAAAAGACAAACGGTTTAAGATGCAGTCCAAGTACCCTGCAGGGAAACAAATGCAAACTGATGACAGAGGCTTTAAGGGAAGCAGCTCTGCAGCTTGGCACTGTGAATTACATTACTACAACATGACTTAGACAAGTCATGGGTGTCCCCTCATTCCATTTACTCTTCCCTTTAGATAACTCTGTATATAAATACATGGTGCCACTGGTAAAATGTTTGCTGCCAAGATAAATGGTAAAAGACATGGTATTAAATCAGCCATTTCCATGGACCAGATCCAAAGACACTAATCCTTTCATCAGGATTCAAACTGGCAATACTCCACAGAGGAGGACATTTGTTCTCTCTCTGAACTGGATATAAAACCCATCTGTTGAAGAGAGCAAACTCTTTTCTATTTTCAGTTCCATTATTGAATAAAAGGCTGAAACCACATCTGCCTTCTGTGCATCTCCAGAATAACCAAGGTGGTGATGAATGCTACAGTGACACTATCTGGTTACATGTTATAATGCTCAGGTCAGCTCAGATATAAGATTTTGTATTGAATTTTGTAAATCATGTCAGTGGAATAGGAGTATATGACATGTTTGATCTGAATCAAACACCCTTACCTGTTGTCTTTTGATACAGGCTCACCTTTGCACATGATTTGACAAGGGTCCTGAATTCACAAACAAATCCAAAGTTTGGGTTTAGATCTGCTGACATGGCACTCATTGCTGGCATGGCAAAGTTATACTTCAAAAATTCTCTTTGTTTGCAATGAGAAAACTAGGTCAGTGTTTTAGATACTGCACCATGTAACTGCTGACTTTTTTTTGGTGACACTCATTTCCTTGCAATACTCTCAATCTACAGCGAGCAGCCTTCCACAACAGAAATTGCCATTCTGATACAGAAAGACAATCTGGTGCTTCAATGACATAAAATGAGAGTCAAGATTACTTCAGAAGAGTCAATCAGTGATCGTTTCCCTGAATTCCAGCTTTGCCATTTCATTTATTCTTGAGGCTAAGGCTGAGAACTTACATTCATGCTCAGATCAAATTGTATGTTGCTACTTTGGGCAACCACACACTGTAAATGTCATTGTACATATAAATCAATAAGGATGTCTTATGTATTTCTCTGCTTGATTCCTCTGCACCATGTTTACAAGATGGCCAAAGTCAAATCAGTATTTTTTTCTGGAAGGAATGAAATCTGATCATTAACTTGGAAATTCTACTTCACCCTAAAACCACTGCATAAAGATATGATACTACCACTTCAAATAAAGGAGACGCAGGATTATTCCAATGATTCAAACAGAAATCCTAGTGACAGTTTACTTAGATGTAGAAGGAAGTCTTAGATGATATGTTAAATTAGCCTCTACAACATATCCCAGGTAATTTAATTGCTATAAAGATTTTTTTCCAATTCTAATGTTGGCCGTCTTATATCAATATAATAAATGAAGAACCTCATACTGCAGATTCCTATATGTATAAGCAGAGTATTTTCACTGCAGGGTCTTTTCACTGCAGGGTCTTTTCTATTTCTTTGTGCTTATGAATCATATAATGTCAAATCTGGTTCAGGTAGGTCAGTCCGAAAAATAATTCATTTTTTTCTGTACATACTTGCTACATTGAGAAGGAAAACATTTTGATAACAACTGTGTTTTAAAAGCAGTTTTCTCTAGCTCAAAAATAAAGCAAGGCTCAATAAGCCGTGTTTTAGCAACTGCCCAAGGAGAAACCTGCTTTCTAGAAACATAATTAAAAACACTGCTTAGCAGAAATTAAACAACTATTCCCCCCCCCCCCCCCCCAAAAAAAAAGGTGCTTTTTTGTACAAAATATACAAAGAAATACTTACCACTTACATCATGAATTGGTAGAACTCAGAATCATAAGATATAGTGCACAAAGCATGAAAACCCAAAATCCTTAAACTGCCTATTCATAAGTTTTAGCACAGAGAAGAGTCATAGAATTAAGGTAAAAGAACGTTCTTCACTTCTTTTTCCAAGTCAAATAATCCCCATCTCTTCAGTTGTTTCTTATGCTGCTGTCTAGCTAGACTTACCTTGTCAACAAAATGTCATAATATTTCTTCAAAGTACTTAAAAATACTTTCTAAATGCATTGTTTTAGGATAGATTAAAGCACAATAAGCCATGCCAGTGTCTTAGACAAATTATAACTAGCTTAAACCTGCCTAAATATTGATTCAACTGCTAGAATAAAATAACTCTTTTGGGTAACCCTAATAAAGGATTTAAAATACTTCCTAACCATGTTTGATCTATTGGGTAAACACAACTGTGAAGAATGTATTCCAGTCTCCTAAGTAACACTTTGCATATTTTATAACTTTCTAGGGAAAACTTTCAGAAGTTCAGTAGTTTATTACATATTTATTATTGAAGTATACCTAGGGACCTAATTTAAACTTCCATCATGTGAGAAGAAATTAAGATTGCTGTTCTTTCCCAAGCCTGTACTGTATTTGCCCTGGATCTGAGCACCATGGATCCAAGTGTTCTGCACCAACAACATTGTAAAGAATGCTGCTTCCAAGTTCAACAGCACCAGGATTTTACTCTCTGAATTAAGGATGAATTTTGGATGAAATTAAGGATGAATTAAGGATGAAGCACTGTGGGCTTCCCTCACTGCTGTAGCTTATTATAGAAAGTTACCAGTGAAATATTGCCTCAGCAGTGGAAAGAAATTGAGGAATAATGCTGCTCCTGGTAATGTTGGCTATACAGGCAAAAGCAGGGTGTGCCTTCAGAGCAGCAATGCCAGCACTAGCACATCAGCCAGTAAGCTACAAACAAGATCCAGGCTGCTGGATTTTAAAGGCTTTCTAGTTCTCCTGTCTGGGGTCTCCATGTCAGGGTCAATCTGAAAAGCAATCTGAAAAGTCCCAGGGGTAAGCCAAAGCTGGTGATCCAGGCCTGAAGCATCCATATTACTGCTGGCCAAGAAAAAGATTGCATTAGTAGAGCACAACCCTGGCACAAAACTATTTATTATGCTTCTTTGCTACCCCACAGAGCAGGCTTCACAGCACAGATTTAAGAACAGCACAAGAGGAGAAACAAACCACCTTTAATAACTACTAATCACGTCAGAGCTCCCATGATGGGTACTGTCTTCATGGAGCCTTCCCACTGAAGGACTGTTAGCAATCAGTGCTAGGCTGAGCTCTTACCATTCTCTAGACAGATTGAATGCTGTTCCTCATCCCGGTTCCTCAAAACAAAGGGGTTCTGACTTGGGATGAAAACCAAATTCAGATGGTACTGTAAAGAGACCATCTCCTCATGTCTGCTCCCACAGCAGAGAGTAAGCTGTAGTGCTTGGATCTGCCTTGTAAAGCCCGGCATACAAACATGAGGTGAGACAGTGTACTGCAGTGAACAGGGAGGGGATACATCTCTTACTTAGCCAACTCCAGCAGGGCTGCAAGGAGGCTAGCTGGGAGAGATGACTCATTCAGCCTGCAAGCACAACCCACAGCCCTCACCTTGCTTTCAGACAAATGAGGCCACCGCCTTCCAGTCCATGCAGCACAAGGCCCAGGAAAACCAGGCAGTGAGCAGCGTCAGTGAGACAAGCCAAACAAAGACAGACTGGACCTCTGAGGAATGACAAAACTGCTCGCTCTCTTCAAGCGACTACATTTTTGCAAGTGAAAATGTTCTGCAGAAGGCAGGAGCTGATTGGGGAGCACAGTTCAGTGCAGCTTGGGAAAGGCAGGGAAAGCAACAGAGCAGAAGGGGCTGCAGAGGTGCACGAGTGTCTGGGAGAGGGGAGGGATGGGTGGCATCCGTGTACTCTGTACTCACTAGACTAGAAAGTTAATTTTGCTTTAGAACAGGAGGAAATACCTTTGGATCTGTAACAGTCACTGACTTTCTTTGCCTTGGCAATACAAGCTTTGAGACCAGCCTTCTGCCTCACCTGAAGTCCTCATGTAGCCTAGCCACTTTGTGGGAGAGTTTTGGGGTGATGAGACAAGCCGCTTTAGGAGATGGTTCTAATTCAAAATGGGACTTTTGTGTCAGAAAATCAGGACTTTCCTAGCTCTTTCTCCTCAAACCTGTCTCCAGGAGAATGATATGCAATTACCAATTATGAACTTTCCAAGCAGTAGAAATTCCACTGTCCTTCCCAAAGCATCTCCCACTGCCCTGCATATAACCTCAGGTAGTTTCATAGATTCCCAGATTGGCAAGGATCCAAGATTATTCTTAAACCTCAAGGGAAAGAATAGCGATGGAGCTTTTAAAAGATTTCCAAGTAATTCACAAAGACATTACACCCCTCATTACGGTCATCTTAAATGTAGTAGAATTGACTGAGTTGGAGTTTCTGGAATGAAAGGAGATACAGCTAAAGCATCCTGAACAGGCCTTTCCTGGGCATCTTCCCCATTTCCTACTCACGCTCCTTGGGTGATAAATGTAATCTCTCCATTTATTGGATCATCATATTTTATCAAACACAGATGTATGTGTCACTGTACATCTGTGCACTCTCTAGATGGCCTCTCCAGCTTGTGCTAATGAGGCTGCAGCACAACAGAGCAAGGCTCAAGTCCCCATAAAGCAAAACTAAAGACAAGGAAGGCTGACACTGGGAATCAGATTTCTCTGGGTATTTCTGGGTATTTATCTGGGTATACATTCAGGAAATGTATGGAAAATAAATGGTTTGTTTATTCAGAAGAGCTCTCTGGTTTAATTCTCAGCTATGCAACAGTGTGGTTTCTGTTCTTACTTCACTAAAGAGATTCTGGGGTGAGCACCCCCCAGGAACAAGGTTGAGGTAGCAGTGTGTCATGGTTTAACCCGGCCGGCAGCTAAACACCACACAGCCATTCGCTCACACTCCTCCCTCCCTCTCTGGGATGGGGGAGAGAAATGGAAAGTGAAGCCCATGAGTTGAGATAAAGACAGTTTAATAAGACAGGAAAATAATAATAACAATAATAATAATAACAATAATAATAATAACAGTGATAATAGTACTACTACTACTAATGTGTACAAACAAGTGATGCACAATGCAATTGCTCATCACCCGCTGACCAATGCCCAGCCTAACCCCGAGCAGTCCGGCCCCCTCCCCCTGGCTAGCCACCCCTATATATTGTTTAGCATGACGTCAGATGGTATGGAATACCCCTTTGGCTAGTTTGGGTCACCTGTCCTGGGTGTGTCCCCTCCCAGCTCTTGCTGCACCCCCAGCCTGCCCACTGGCAGGACAGAGCAAAAGGCTGAGATGTCATTGGCTTGGTGTAAGCACTGCTCTGCAACAATGAAAACATCGGGGTGTTATCAGCACTCTTCTCATCCTAAGCCAAAACATAGCACCCTACCAGCTACTAGGAGGAAAATTAACTCTGTTCTAACTGAAACCAGGACACAGTGGTTGATGGCCAGGACTCCTGGGATGGTGGAAGGATACTGCTGTGCACCCATTCACCCTGGCCTGCCACTGGCTCGGATCTGGCTCAGCTTAGGGCTAAACATTGCCAAATCTCCCCAGACAGCAAGATTCAAAGTGGAGCATTCATGCCAGACACTAACACACTGCTCTGTTACAGCAGCCCTGTAAAAGTCCCTGCTATTGCTTTTCAACTGCAGGCACCCTCAGTGGCCCTGTGGGGGACCCAACATGTCCTACAGACCATGAAGAAGTGAGAACCCAGGAAACCAGCTCCTGATAGCTGCTGAATTCTGAGTTTAAAACCCTCAAAAAGAATTGTTTATGAACTATTCAGTAACTCACGAATCAGCTATGGAATTATCCAAACAGTTATAAGAAATTTATAAATATATGGATAAAATCATAAGCCCCCTTAAGCAATTTATAAAGGAGAAAAAAAAAAAAAAAAAAAAAAAAAAGTCAATTATTTGCTGTAAATAATGCTTTCTATTTTAGTTTCTATTTATGTAGCTGCAAAAATAAACTATGTGCAATCCTGTTGTTTTGGCATAACTGCATTTGAATTTAACTCTTACAATCAGCTGGTTTTTATTATTATTTTGTTTTTAATCTTTGTGCTTATTAAATATGCGTGGACCCTAGCAAGAGTAGCCTACAGTGAAGGAAGTCTGGACTGGAGGAATTGCAGAAGTGCCTCTGGAGATCCTGGAGAGATCACCAAGAGTCACTGAGAAATTAGTCAGGATTCAGAAATTCCCATTTACCAAGGACAAGAGCCTGCAAGCTCACTAAATGTGCCCTATTTCAAATCTAAACGAGGTGCAGATACAAAACTAAACTTTATGTCTATTGTAAAGACAGTGAGAGGAATACTAGATCCAAACCCATCTGATGTCTCGTTAAATCTTTCTGGGGTCCAACTGTAAGGAGGTTACTCTAGAAAACCCCCAGGACAGAAATACGAAGCTGAGGCAGCATTACACAGTGGAATGTTTTGATGAACAGAGAGACTGAGAAAATGGATGGAGAACAGCTGAGGCATTACATCAAGAAGTAGCTGAGCTTCATTTAATAAACATACAGAGAATTGATTTCAAAGGGAGAGAGAATAGTAAAATGAACTTCATGGGGAAACCTAAGAGGATCTGGATACCTTTGAATGCGTGTGACTCAGTATCACTCATTGTACCCATCAACTATAATACTTTGGCCCTACAAATTCCAGCTAATATAAAAATCAGTTAATTATCCATATTCACATGTAAAATAGATAATAGCATACAGTTATTTTCAGAATACAGTGAGACCTATTTCTCGAATTGTATAACTTCTAAAACCGATATGCTATAGATATGCAGCAGGAAATATGTGAACTTAATATGTCAGCTTTTACTTTAAACAATTTAAAGTTTGAAATTCTTTCTTACTTGTTAAGCTAATAGCATATAATAACCATAAGAACAAGTCATAAAGTTATCATCTTATTTGAATGGATATCATACTAGAGTCAATGAAATTATTCCAGATTTACACAGTCACTGTGAGGAAGATCAAGCCCACAGTGTATAAACATTAAAAAGAAATCTAATTAGGATCAAGTATTTTTGACAATTTTATTTCCAGATAATTAGCACTGATGTTTCAGTGCTAGGACCTGACTGTGCTGTGTTCCGCAATAAAGAATGATTCATACCTATATTCAAATAAATAATTCAGCAAAGAAAGATGCATAGAAGTGCTTTTGTTTATAGCGCTGTCAAAACAAAACGCTTGGAAAAAAATGTTAATCGCCGCGCACTTTTAACAGGTTGAGACTAGACTAAGTGCTATTTACAGAGAATCAGAGAGCCACCCTGCAGACTCAGGATAATGAGTCACGAGAGCAGGTTTCTTGCAATCTGGCATGTAAGGGCCAATTTCTGGGGTGTGTACACCCTCCCACATCTGTAACAGGAGCAGCACTTCTCCAGGTACAACTGGGAGGCTGCGGCTGCAGCCGTGTGGTTGTGACACCTTAGGTGGCTGCCTTTCTCCAGGTCTTCAAGAGACTGAAGGGGGCTGCTGGCAATGAGGGGAAGAATTCTGCCCCAAATCCTGCAAAGGAGTATGGTTTTGTGCTTGCACAACCTGGTGCCCAAAGGCAGTGCCCAGCTCCAGGACCGTGCTCCACCCTGGGGCTTCTGTGCAGGGCAGAGAGCTGTCTGGGTACCACAGACCTGCCATACAAATGCAAGGGTGCACCAAAGCTGCAGGTACAAGCCTGAAGAAATGGGACCACAGCACTTGGAAATCTGCATTGCCATGTGTAAAGTTTTCTGTACACATGCAGAACACTTCAGGCTGCACATACAAGCCTCAGTATTTAAAGTAGAATCTGTAGATGAAGCTACCCAGAAATACACTAACCGCTAAGAAAGGTTTCATATCTAAAACCCAGAAATATACTGGCGGTTGTAAGCACAGAAACCCATAGCATTCTTGTGCACAAAACAATTACTTTATCCAAGGTGATTTTAAAAAAAGAAATGATCTCTAGGCAACAGTGCTATCAGAAACAGCACTCAATGAAAACAGGACATCAGAACAGTGTTCATGAGATTGCCGCAAAGGAGAGGACATTCCTAAACTTACATGACGTTCAGGATTTGGAAGATCTCCATACCTCTCTCTGCTTCACTACATACTGCCTGAGCTGCCATCATCCTTCATAGAAATAAGCCTCAGCTGTGATTCATCCTTTGGAGGCCCCTGTCCTCCCTCAGCAGGTGCCCAGGAAATCCGAACATGCAGCTCTAGTGATTCAAACCACGGGCCTGAATTGGGATGAATCCAAGTTTTTGCCCCATTTCAGAGCTAGGGAACATAGAGATCTGTACACTGTGGATCAGAAGATGCAGAGGTGCTACAACAGGCAACATGTAGGTATTTAAGATAAACCAAGAAGAGGTGCATTACAGCCGTCATCTGTTCAGTACGTTAACAAAATCAATTCAACACTCAACTGGCAGCAACTGAAAAAACAGAACTGTATTTTCTCTTCAAATTTCAGTCAATGTGTACAAAACATCCAAATGAGGATAAGCAATTTTAGTGTCTTATTTTGTTCCTCTGGCAGTGGCAAAGCACTGACTTTGGCTGCAGTAACATTCCTATACACAAGCACCTTGTAAAGGATGTTTCTCTTCCAGTGTCTCAGCCCTCCTTTGGGCCAGACCCTCCGCTGTTACAGGCCAGCAAAACTTCACAGCACACAAGGAACGATGCTGCCTTACAGCAACCAAGGATCTATGCTTTGTCAAGTACAAGGAGGAGGGAAAAGGGGAATTTATTAGTGTAGTTATTTTAAATGGCCAATTACAATTTTATTAGAGGAAAAGCTTCAGCAATTTCAGTTATTTACAATTTAACAACCATGCTACAAATTAAATTTATATGGATCATTTTTTTCAAAAAATAATTAACACCAAAACCAATAAAAATGAATTTAGTGTTGATCAAGACAGTTTGGAGTAGACTGGTGGTATTTTTCATTTGGCGAATTCTTTATTATTACCACTTTAATGCCCTGAGCTTAGACATTCTACTTCCTTTCACCATATGTCACTTGTACTCTGCTCGTCTGGATGCGTGGGAAGGAGCGGGACTGATGTATATTGGAAAAGTTAACTCAGTCAATTAATTAAAGCCTTTATTTTTATGTAACTAGCATTCATGAAGTGGGAAATAAAAAAATAATTCTAAACCAATAATAAAGAATCAACAGCATTAATTAGTCCTTTAATAATGAGTGACAGTAATAACCCAAGAAAAAAAAAAAAACAAAAAAAAAAACAAAAAAAAACATTTCAGCTCTAGCGAATAAAAGCTGATGCAATGGCTCATGGTTCAGGTTAACTCACAGCAGAAGCACTGAGGACAACAACATCTTTGCTGAGGTCCCAGCCCAATACACAGTGGCTTTTCTGTTGGAGGGCAGTACTCAGCTCAGTCTTACCCCCAGGTGGCTGACACAATTAGCCTGACTCCAGCATCACACCAGTTTAATACATCAGCAACATTTCGGTAGTATAATTCACTCTATGAAAGTGGAGTGAATTGATTTGCACTGATAGCTGGGCAGGTGAAAAACCAGGCCACAAGAACAATTGCAGAAGCGAGGTCGCTTTCTCTGGAGACAGAAACACACACACCTCCCACATACCCATTCTCCACGGTCATTTCAATCCATTCATCCAGAACAAGTAAACACCAGCAGAAGAAGTGCAGCATTTTGCTTTCTCCTTGGAACCATAGCATGACGAGCTATGACCCACCCTGGCTGCCACGGGCACATTAGCACCGCTCCTTCTGCCTCAAGGGCCCAAAGACTTGAGGGATGAGACAACTCCATCACTGTCCGCCACCCCAGCAGGACACTGCCAGCATGCCATTGGAGCCTGGGAATGAACAGGTCCTCCCTCCTCACCCAGCCAGCCACCAGCACTTCTCCTCCCTCCATCCCCATCTCTGGGGCTGCTCTCCCAGCCTCCTGCTTCCAGCAGGCACGCAGCAGACAGGAGCAAAGCGTCCTGCAGCTGCGGCTCCCCCTCCAGCACAGCCTTTCCCACGCAGCACCCCTTCCCTTGCAGCACTCTCACCCCAAAGGGAAGACGAGTTTTGGAAAGAAGGCACATTTATTTGAAGCAGGCTCCACATGTAGCAGGAGCTGCATCCTTTTTCCAGAAGAGCCAGTCATTAAAACCACCTGGGCCTGAGTGCCAGACTCTGCTCGCCTGCATTTTACAAAGCAGTCGTGGCAGCTCCTCGTTTGCTGCTCCATGCAAACGCTAGCAATTACAGTTCACACAGACATGAAATGTAGGTAACCTGGGCCTAATTAGAGCTGAAAAGATTTAAAGACAAATATTTTCCTTAGAGAAAACCCATCTGAAACAATACTTCAGACACTTGCTTGGACAGGTCCTTTGTGCTAAAGCGAGTTATCCACATTACACTGTGCTGGAAACCCTTAAGGAGAGGGAAGGAATCAAGAGCTCAGAGCAAGCTTTAATTCCAAGTACACCACTGATGTCTATATTCCTGTGATCCCTTGACACATTTCTATAACCAGCCAGCTGGGACTGCAGCCAGGCCAGTAACACTATTTTACTTTCAGACTACAGGAAAAGCTATTTGCGCATTCAGCCCTCTACCATAGATCAGCAACACTAATAATTATCATTGCGTTATATATAACAATGAATTAGGGATCAGACAAACTAGCTTTTAAAAGAAGATGCTTTCATTAAACCATAATGCAGCGAGTTTGAAACCAAGTAAAATGCTGTTACCTGTCTCATTTGGGTCGACTTTTACTTTTCTGTATAGCCAGTCCATTGTCTCTTATAGTAATAGGTGGTGATATTTTAATCTGATATTTTAATCTGATATTTTAATCATATTATCATATTTTAATAATCTTTGAGCACTTTTTTTTTTTTTTTTTTTTTTTTTTTGTGTGGAAACAGATAAAAATAAGGAGTGCGTGGAGCCATGTCATCCTGTCCCCTCTCATACCACTCACACTGATTCCAGAGCTGTGAATTCCTTGGCTGATGACAGAAGTTTTGTAACTTCATCAGAATCAGCGGCATAATGTGAGTTAGCGTGCTTCAACATTTGGCTCGGTAAAGATTTATCTACCGTACCAAAATGTGGTCCCAGATAGCAATTTGCTTCCTCCAGCTAAATTAAAAATCCAAAGTTAAATTTGTTTAAAACACTAAAACAGAAAATCTATTTTCTTCTTGAACAGACCCCATGTGGAAACTTTAGAAGTCTGAATCTTCATAAGCAGATTAACTTTGGCATCTCCCACCATGAAGCTAGAATATTTAAATCTAAAAATAGCACACTAAAGCTGTTTTAAGTTGGATAATTCAGCTGGAGGTGGCTCTCATTTCATCTAGCTCTACCTAATTTGCTACAGCTAAAACCTATTTGATACATGCTGAGCAAAAGGGACAAGCAGTGTCCCCTTGTCTGTAGCTTAAAGCTCCACATTAAATCTTGCAAGTCATTGCACATATCCTATCCTACATTTAAAAAGTCACATTTGACCAAGCTGTCACTAACCACATATCCGCACAACTCAATCAATTGGTAGAGAGATTATATTAGCAGCTTCCTATAGCAGCATGCAAATCTTTTTGCCCTAGTTCAGCTTCTTTCCAACAAAGCCAAGGCAGTTTAGAGCAGGAAGGTAACAAGCTGATGCTCATCTGCCAGATGAGACAAACACGGGAGATGCCTCTTCTTTTTGTTTTCGTACTCAAAGATCAAGGAGAATGTACATCGGTATGGGGAGGTTGTTGTTTAATTATACAATAGCTGTGGAGAGGTAATCTCTTTGAAGTGCTTTAACTTCTGTGCCACTTTCTCAAGTGAAAAAGGAAAAAAGATCCTCATCACTTTGAATGCTACCAGCTTAGATCTGGGGGAGGAGGCAAGGGGGTAGAATGTCACACTGAGGAAGATATATATTCAAATTGAATAATAAATGTAAACACATCATTAGATTAAATAGTACGTTAGTTTCCTGACAGCCTGTCAGTAAAAAAAAAAAAAAAAAAAAAAAAAAAATCACTTTAAAAAACAAACAAATAGTAAAATGCTAAAATGCTAGAATTGTGTGGAGCTTGATGTTGTTTTTATTTGAGTGGGTGAGAATCCTTCCATCAACTTAAGGCAGCAGGAGCTAGCCCTGGGCTGTTTTCCACAATCCTTTCTATTAGTAGAAATTAACTGTTTCTTACTTTATTCAGCTGATGCATAAATAGAAACTAACTTTCAGCCACAGAGCAATTCCTGCTTCCCTTTCCAGGACTGGGGCCTGAAGTTCTTTTGTGAGGGATTTCTTGTTTTCAGGGAGGCTATTCTGGACTGGGGCAGGTAAGTATACTGTCCTGCTAGCCACAAAGATTTTCTTTTCAGCTATGGAAATATTTAGGAGTAGTTGGGAAGAAGGAAAATCCCACAAGTGTCCTGAACTGATCATCAGTGACAAAAAAAAAAAAAAAAAATTACATTTCAGATAGGTCAGTTTCTTGAATGTGGGAAGGCAGAGCACACTAACCATTTTTGCCTTTTGCTGAAATCCTTTAGTAATGTGCATTCTCAGTGGGAAAACTATACACTTTAAAATAAATCTTTGGAAAAGATGGAAAATCTAGAGCAAGTACGTGAACAAGGAACAGAATGAGTTCCACTGTCTCTGTTATTTACTGCAGGATTGAAGATCTCCAGTTTCAAATTTCTCCATTCAAAAACTCATATTTTTCAGATGTAAGGATGGCTTAATTTACTGAAAAATATGGACTGATAACATAAGCAGTGAAACTGCTGCCAATTCAATTATACAGCTGATTAGTACCCAGTAAAGCAGAGGTAAAATGAAAAGATTATAATTTAAGCACAATATGAGAGAGAACATAAGAACTGATACCTTTTCTTGAGGTCTCTAGATCTAATAAAATAATCTTCAGCTATTGCCTACAGAATTTTTGCCCTTTTCATGACAAATACTTATTTGATCTTATATACGAGATAAATACTTTTAAGTCAAATGCTGCTTTTAAATTAAACGTTGCTTAAAGACAGAAAGAATTTTATTAAATAGTATATCATTTATATGTGCCATAAGACACACATGGTTTGATTATCATAGCAATAACTTACATTTATCCGTGTACTTGCAAATACTCCCCAGGGACCAATAAAAGGGCATATGGCATAATGGCATCTCTTCAGCTGTCATCATTACTAGTGGTACATATTAAACTTTTCAAGGTGAACAGAGGGCTTGTAAAAGAGATATGAGCCCTTTAATACAGATATTTGTGGTTTTTTGTTTCACTGTACTACAATAGGTGGCACATTATTCTTTGCTTTACACTCAGGGTGCAGCTGTAGGAAGCACTAGTTTTGGCAGCAAAACTCCTTAAGAAGTTCTTTACTTCTTTCACAGCTCAAAAGTCTTTCAGCTGAGTTAATTTTACTCTTTGGATTAAAACAACCCTTTTATTTGCAGACACTACCAAAATTTCTTCTCAATAAACATACTGCTCCAAGTGTGCAGTGCTCCTGCCTCACAAGGCTTACCTAGACATGAGAAAGTATTTCTGGCAACTCTCCAATCCCACTCCAGCAGAACAACTGGCTGCATCCTATCCTAACTTTCACCACAGCAGGTCAGAGGCATTCAGGCTTTCTGAGCAAGTCATCCAAACTCTCATCTCAGCATTGCAAATACTGTATAGAAGAAGAGACACTGGCTGAGGAACGCAGCCTCCACAACATCACACATCTCACGGGAATTCTACACTGTGATTTCTCTGTTTTCATTCTAGCACCCAAATAAAATCTCAAATAGTCACTGCCTCAGATCTTCTTGCGAGCTATACTTAATGACCAGGCTCTCAGAAATGCCACTCTACTGTGATGCATGAGGCTGCTTTTAATCTTCCTTAGAGCTTTTGGAAGCTGCAGTTGTACAAATATCAGACAATCAATATTTATTGCATTCCAAACAGAGATAGTTAGGATGCATGTGATTGTTTGTCTCGGCAAGAAGATGCATATTAGTAACTTCAAGGCTCTGCCATGTGTACGTCTGTGTCTATACACAAGAGATGGGGTCTGCTCATCACTCCAGATGTATGCTGTGCAAGATGTCTGATGCCCACAATAAAGAGAGCTGACATATCAAATGTTTAGCCATTACTAGCAATTTTCTACCACATTCTGCTTCTCCTCGCAATAAAGCAATTCAGTATCACTGTGTTAACAAACACAGGGTTTCAAATAACTGAAAATGCTCTCTTGTCTCAAAATCTATACCTCAACAGCTGTTTAAAAAGCACCTTATCCATCCCTTTTGATAACTCATCTATTCCCTGTAATGAAGAGAAAACTGAAAACTTGTTTCTAGTTGTTTTCCTACAGGTCAAAAGAATTAAGTGGTGCCTGAGCTGCAGTATCTTTCAGAATCCACAGTAAGGAATGATACATCTATTTTAGAGATATTCAGTTATTAAAAACAAGCACTGCAAGACAAAAGTGACCCTTGGGTAACATTTTGCCCACTGGAGTGCCATTTACGACAAGAGAGTTCAAGCAGGAGTCTCCCCAACCTTCTTCCTATGGCCAACAGGAGACTCCTCACACTTTAACTTCATGTCTTACTTAAAACGAACTGAGGTTTACTTTACATCAGCTCATTTCATGAAGATTTTTTGAAACATAATTTTCAAAATTTATACGCACACACTTGTCTACTGCTTTCCCCTATTACCTTCTCCCTGCTCCTCACCTTTTCTGCCCCAAGACCCTAACTCCTCCAGCTCCCCAGCATGGTAATCAAGTGTATCATAGTTTTCATGGAGATACAAGCACTAAAGCGTGTATCTCCATGCAAAAATAATTCTGAAGGAAAAAAAAGGAGAAGAAAAAAAAAAGAAGGCCAATTTGTCATGAAAAAAAATCCTGGGGAAAAAAAATAACTGCACAGAACTAAAAGGCACTAGGAGTTTGGATGTACGATTCTTAAGAAGAAAAAACATAACTGAACAGTGTATTTGTGGGCTTCTGCTTGAAGATGTAAGCAGCTACAGACTCAACAGTGCTGCTGTGTTTATGGCAGCAGCGCAACACGCGACATAAATACTCTTCGTCTCATACAGGAAAGGTATTCCACTTGCTTTGGGAACTGTTCAGTGTTATCTGCTACTCTCCTACTTAAAAGTTGCATACAATAAGAAAACAGAATCCAATGCCATGATCACCTGTTAAGAATAACAAATATAAAACTCAGGGGTACTCTATAGGCTGAAATTTGTTTGCACAAATTATTCAGTGAGCACTTATGAATAATGAATACATTGTGGAAATCAGGATCAGTTTATGAATGATTTATGAACTGAAGTATGGGCTGAATTTGTCAGATAACCTTATTTTCCACAAGTCACTCAACCATCTCTTACATTAAATGGTACCAACTGGTTTCCAAATAGCCCTACCTGCAAAATACCATCTGTGCTTTCTGTGGCATGAGAAGAGCTTTTTAAACCAAACTTCTGGATAACGTCCACATTATTGTCTGTGAAAGCTTTTCTAGAAAAACAATTATCCAGAACTGATACTAATGTCTCCTTCTCCCAGGTTAATTAGCAAAGGCTACATAACATGACAGTTTGGCACCTACCCTATCAAATGCACGCCTGCAAAGAGCACATGGGTGGGAGCTATCTATCACAGAGTACTTTATAGACTAGGAGTAGTCCTGCCAATCACAGTGCCTTTAAAGCAATTCATTATTTTTGAGTGAGCTGTCTGTGAGTCTGGAAGAGAAAGAATAACTAAACCAATTACAACTAGGGAATTAATATGACCAGAAATATAAAATATTTAATTTTGAAATATTTTTAAATGCTTAGGAAACTAACTCAAAATTGACAGTTTATAACATAGCCTCATTTCTTGAAAATTTTGATCTACTGTCAGTTTAGCCAAAGAATCTGAAAGAAACATATCAGTATATACAAAAGGTTTCTTCCACATGGTACGTAATGCTGGTGCACAGGAGCTGTTCTACTGGATCAGACCCAAAGCCTAGCTAGCCTGCTCTCTTTGATGGCACCCAGTGTTTACAGAAAGCTGTAAAAAATCTGCAGTAAGAAGCAAGGTCCCTGTCATGCTCATAAACATCAGAAGCACAAGCTGCTCCTCTTGGCCCAGTTTCTCCTTGGTGCCAGAGGCATATGGAAGGTGTTATCACTGCATCCCTCTGGACCCAGGCACTGCTTATCTCTGGGCCTCCCACAGCAGCCATGAGGCAGAGCGAGTCTCCTCTTAGTGCCCCCTTTCCTCAGCATCCCCACAGAGCAAGGAAAGACTTGGCTGAGGGGGACTCAGGGAACAGCCTTTCAAAAAGCATCGTGGTTTTACAAGTAATGCCTCTAATGTACAGACAGCAGTGGGTTTAACACACCATTACTGTCAAATGGTGTGTGGGGTCTACTGCCTTCATTTTATGCTCATGATTTGCTGAGTGAACACCAGGATGCAGAGAGCCTGCTAGCCATCGCACGCGATGTCAGCAGCCGCTCGGGTTGTTCCTTCACAGCCTGTCACACCTTCAAAGAAGGGGGACATGAAACAGCTGGTGGATGCAGCAGCTTAAGAAGGAGCAGCTTCTCAGGTGGGAGTTCATCTCCCTTGGGGTGGAACAACTCCACACGGTGGAAAGCCACTAATGATCACGCAGTGCTGAGATGAGAAAGGCAACTTGATAGTACTGTATTTGTTGCTTGCTTATGCAATTGTAAGGAAGGATTGCTGCAGAATTGCAAAAAGACCTGGAGTGCTCGTGACCTTTTGTTTTGCTTACTGCAATCCCTGACAGTTTCAGCAGCATGATGGTTGGCAGCAAACAGCACAAGCTGAACTACTTCTTTGGAGTACTAATGAATAATGAATAGGAGCTGAATCAGAACCCCCACATCAGCATTCTTACTTTAACAGTGCCAAAATGCAACAGGCTACTCACAAATAAACTGTACCAGATGAGGAAAAAATAGCACTTCCCCAATTATTTGTTGCAAACAAAATTCAGGAACGAGTTCATATTGTTTACACTGATTAGTCTTTGTACGCATACAGATTGCTTGATGCTGTAGTTTTCAGTGCATAACCCTATGCAGCTGACATCAAGTTTCCTGGAGAGGTAATGCTTGGGAAAAATCATACTTGCCACTGAAGGCAGCCTATACTGGCACTTAAGATCACATTAACTAAATGATTTAGGAGACCATTTTTCTCAGATCTCCTTTTGACACTGATCTACTGTTGGTTGGGTGCTTTTTGTCCCATTGCTACCAACAGCCCCTTTGGGAGGCACAGCCCAGGGGCCAACACCACTCTGTCCTACACGGTCTGCAGGGCCAGAGCAGGAGGCAGCTCTGCAAGAGGCAGCAAAGCCCAGGCTGAACAGGCAATGAGACAAAACTCAAGCAGACTACGAGGCTATTTCCAGCTAAATCTGGTGCTCTTGGGCCTCCTACAAACACCTTCATGAGACTGGAGACACCCAACTGCTTCTTTACAAGACCCCAAACAAGAAAACAGAGTGTGTTAGCCAGCTCGCAGAACAACCTTTGGCAACGACCTGTTAGTGCGGGGAAGTTTAGCTGTGTGCTTGCATCCCTGAGATCTACAGCAAAAAGCATCTTATAGTTGGGTAAGACTAACAGCAAGGGTGCTGAAAGTCTCTTGGAGGTGGCTCCAGCATGGGGTTAACAGAGAACAAAACACCAGAGCATCCAGATTGGTACTCTGGCTGGCAGCCCACGCTGCCATATTGCCATTCCCTACACTGGCTAGCTGCAAGCTAATGCAGCTGCACCAACTTCTCACATTTTTCCCTCTGTAGCTTTGCACACTAAATCTTAAAGCTTTCACAACTCCTTTTCATCAAATATGTTAAGTAAATATTAGAGTTAATCCATAACAAATGTCTCAGGCTGTAGTCAGGAACCACATTCAAATACCCCTCATATTTAAAATCCCACTTCAAATGGGCATTACAGATACATATTTTTCAGCACCCATGGTTTTATTTACTTTTTTTTTTTTTTTTTTTTTTTTTTAAGAGAAAGGCTACTTTTAAGATTAAGTTCAATTTATGCTTTATGCTTGATCAGCTAATAAGACACATTTGTTTGAAAAAGAATTCATGACTGGATCTCATGTTTTCCTTCTATACTCAAATGAGACCTACAGGCTCAAAGTGGGATCAGAGCATGCCATAAATGCCTGAGCCCCCACAGGATCAAAAATGCTCAAATTAGGGTACGTTTCACTATTTCACATGCACACACTTAAAGGAAGATGACAGGGACTGTGAAGAGTGATTTGCATCACTTTCAGTAGAAAGTATTGCAGAGACCAATGAAGAGGTAGCAGTGAAAACAAAATAACTGCAAAGCTTGAGGTGAGGCAATCGGAGAAGATGAATCATCTGAAGAATCTTGCCACTGCTTGTCAAACAAATTATTCATTGAATTAATTCTGCTGATGTTTGACTAGTTCTAATAAATATCCCAAGCTAAAACAAAACAAAACAAAACAAAACAAAACCAACAAAACCCATGCAATTATAACTCAGTTAGAGTAGATGTTTTTATACCCCACAGACAACATAACCACAGCTAACAACCAAAATGAAGGCATGTCTGAGGACACAAACAATCACTTTTGATCAAACAACCAGAAATGTTTCTTAGTTTGAAGCAAAAACGATTAATGCTTTGATTTCACGGAGGAGAGAAGGTGAGCAGGCATTATCCTTCTTTTTCATCTTTATCTCCCATTTCATATACTTCCACACTCAAGTGCCACCCACATTAACTTTCTTAAGGCTAAATGTAGCCTTTTAAATAAAAGCTCTGGTAAGCCTGCACCATACTGGGACTTGAGTCCTCTTGCAAGTTCCAACACCGAGTTACTTACAGCCATACAGCAAACTTTCAGGCAAGCTTGCTCATCCAGGTACCTTCTGCTACAACATTAATACCTGAGTCATATGGGTGGAGGCACTTACAATGGGATATGGTGCAAAAACTAAACCTGAAAATGCCTGAATCTGAGCACCATCTGCTCTTGAATGCGGCTGTGCTGTTTGACAAGCCAAGAGATGCCCCACTTGAAAACAACAAAAAGTAAATCTTTTAAACCATAAAAGCTTGCAGTCACCAGAATTGCAATTCTTCACATATACAAAGCTATCAAAATACTCATCAATTCACAGGGACATTGCAGCAAAGAGCAGGCAGCAGAAATTTGCCCTGTTTCAACCTTTACAGGTGGAGTCTAAAATTTGCAGTCCAACCTGGAGGTCTGGGAAGTACTGACACTGCCCAAGAGCAGCCTGGCTAGGAAATAGCTGCCGGTAGCAAGCAAGCACCTCACTTTTCTTCATGTGGATGTCTGCTCTCCTGCTTTGATCTACGTGACCAACAAATAGAAAAAATAAAGTCAACTATGCAAATAATAACAGCAATATTAATAGTCTTGGACTTAAGCAAGGGGAAAAGGGCAAAGCATATAAAATAACATGTTTTAGGTGGAAAAAGGAGTTCAATTTGATCTTCCAATGAAATTAAGAAGGCCTTCTTCGATGTACAGTGTAGTGCTATAATTTGCTGAAGAAAGATAACATCTTAATAAGCCTTCTATATATTCTTTATATATTACTTTTCTTTTCTGTGGTCATTTTGTGCAGATCTTACCTTCTCTTTCTTTGCTGAAAGCTAATGGAGGGTTTTCCATATTCTAGAGAGGACAAAGGGAGAGTGGGCTTCCAGTTCCCAAACCAAGAAATGGAAAGGGTGAGTTGCGGATCCAAGAAGGAACAGTAGCTAATTAAACCACTCTGTCCCTTATGCCTTAGCTGAAAATAATTGAGAAATTCAGTTCCTCTGATGGCTTTCTTTGTTCTCCTATCTCTGCTTCAATTACTCTGGTGGTGGAAGGTTTCTTTCCACAAGGCTGATAATAAGTAGAACAAAAGAAGTAGCACTTTGAATCACTGATGGTTCATAAAGCTCATTGAAATAATCATGGCTCAACTACTGTAGGCCTTCATGCAATCTCAGCCTATTAGTTGTAGGCTAATGCAGGCCTTCTTCACAGCCTCTAGACTTCTGTTTTGGATTAATCTAAATACTCCTGCTCTGTCCTCCCTCATGCACTTCAGTGAAACAATCACATTTCCTTATCACCAGCGTGGAAAACAGCAAATCCCCACACAGGACAGAACAAGCATCAAAGGCATCTTGCAGATTAACAGCCGTGCCACCTTCCAGGGAGAAGGGATACAGGTGATGGTTTCAAACAAGCAGAATTAATGTTTTCAATATTCCCATTGTACCTCCTAAGTATTGCTCAGACATCTGTGCCAAAGGCTTACCTGGAGCCTTCTGACAGCAGACGCACTGCCGTGTAACACTGGCTTAGCCTCCTGCTGCCCCCTTGCCTTTCTCCTTTCTGGCTCAGGCAGCAGGAGACACCACAACACCAGCTGTATACAGAGCAGCTGGTGCGTAAACATGCTTTCTACCTGAAATCCAGTGCTGAGGTGCTGCTGGTGGCTCTGCCCAGTAAAACTTGATGTACTCAGAGGAGAAACAGGAGGCACAGTGAGAATGAAGGTTCAAGCTCAGGGAAGCGTCTCTCTGGCCCACGTGTAATCAGACCACAAGGCATAGAAACACTCAACATGAATTTGTGCAACCTTGTGAAACGAAACAAAAACAAGTACCAAAAAAGTTCCAAAAAGGACCTAGAATATTGAAGGCACTCAAGTACATTGACAGCTATTTCCACCAAAAGCTTCTTACTCTGTCCTAATACAAAATACAACTTAATATGTGAAGAAAGTTAAATGATTTAGAAAAGTAAAGGGGAAATATTATTCAGAAGATGAACTACATGCCATTTGGACATGGAAGTGACCACGCAGTAGGAGATTTAGCATGACAGCATGTACAGCACTAGGGGACGCTGGAAGAAAATGTTATTTAAATTAAGCATTATCTCACAAACTAAACTACAGTAGTGAACACAATACTGCTAATCATGCATGGAATGATGATTTGCATTTCTTTAATTAATGAAAACATAAGCCACCATACACTCCATCAAATTATTTAGGGTCACTTTTGCAAATGAGTATGAACTAAAATGGCTGGTCTTTAAAATAAAATTATAAAAGGCAGGATTATCACTAACATCTCAAAGACAGAAAACATGAAGGGAAAGACCCTTTGAAACAGCCACTCCAGGAATTTCAGCATCAAAGACATTTAGCTCCCTTTTCAGATTTTACTTGTATTATTTCCATATTGTAAGATTAAGGCAAAGAGTAGGTGATTACATGTATAGAGAGCAAATTGGAAATTGCGTAGGAAAAGCTGTGTGCTAAAGAAACAGCAAAAGTACACATACCATCATCGCATTCAGTGTCAACAGCATCACTGGAGTGTTTATCCCAGTCTTTTACAAAGCACTGTATAATACAAGGTCTACAATAAATATACAGTTCTGCTGACATTGCCATTAAAGAAGGACATGCAAAAAAGCTTTTCCTGCCCCTCATTTGCATGAAAGGGGCAAAAAAAAAAAAAAAAAAAAAAAAAAGGTTGAAAATAATAAACCTCACTTTGTGCTTTTTGTCATTGCATTTTATTTGTTCTCAGAGAACATCCTAAAGTGATTCTGCATATGAAAAAAGTAAAAATTTAGGAGAATCAGAATCAAATCTGAACCTTTTTCCCTGTTTGAACAGCAGCCTTTTTCATTTTGACAGTTGTACATCTAACACTTGAAACAGGTAAAGGAATACTATTGAAAGGACATCTTTTTTTCCTGACTACATGTTTATGATGGAGTATAAATTCATCTTAGAAAAAAAATAAAGAAAAGGTAGCAGCAAATCCCTTCGTGGAATTGCATTTCCTTCCCCTTAAGGTCTTCTGCATCTGAACACAGTACCTGGGCAGTGTTGCAGGGACAACCCCACTACTTTTCTTAACCCCACTGCTTTTCTTAAAACAGCATGCCTTGTCCACGCATCAGCTGTATGTTGGAGCAAACAGCAGATCACTGGGTCCCCAAAGAGAAAAGAAGCAACCACCAGAAAGTCCCTCCCAAGCTCCTGTGGCCTAGCAGAGCTTTCCAGAGCAGCCAGCAGGTGTACTTTTTAATAGGACAACTGGGATGTAATCCTTTGGCTATCCATACAGAGTCCCACTGCTGTTGCTGCCAGCAGAAGGGTGACTATGTGAAAGAAGCTGACGTGCCTGAAGCTCTGTTGTTTCTGAGGCAGTCTTCAAAAGACACCTTTAGACAGAACTTAACCAAGACTCCTGCTGCAGCCACGAGGATCAGAGAATGTGTGAGATGGATGCTCATGGGCTGATACTAATGGTTTTCATGACATCTCTAAAAACTCTGGTGTGTTCCCCTGAAGGAGTGTGTACAAGGCAAGAGGTTACCTCTATCTACAAAACAAAAATGTTGTTTTGGGACAACTTTCTGGTGAAGTGACCTGTATTTTGTCCATACTAGAGCTTCATGAAAACATCTTTCTTCTATTCTGATGAACTTCAGTGAGTGAATAGACTCAAAGCCTCTTCTGGACAAGTTGCTAAGGCCAGAGATGACTAAAGTCTTGAACAATGCCCTGCTCCAGCCTTCCCAGAGCAATGCCCCCAAAACCATGATGTGCATGGACATATTTCATCTACTGACCAAATGCCAACTCAGTTTTCAGCTTACTATGAGGCTGGTCAGAAGCATTTCAGTACTTCAGTGAGTTCTTCAGTTTTACAACTAGTGTTTCATACTAATGAGAATAAAACTCATTTTTTAACTAAATAAAAAAACAATGGAAGGTGTTTCCATTCTGAAAACCAAGGGAGAAACCTCTGTTGCTCTTTGCACTGTCTGTACCTCATTTGCTAGATACATGCCCTTAAAACCAAGCAAATGCATAGCTTAGGATGGCATAAATCTTACACTGCCTACATAATAGTCACTTTGACACAGAGAAATGTTAGCTTCACTGTGGCACCAACTTATTTTGCACGCAAAATAAATCGCGCTACTTATCTCCAAGTGCGAGTGCAACACAAAGCATTTTAGAAAAAAGCGAGTCAATGACTCACGCTGGTCAACCTTAAATTAACATCAGCATACATCAGTAACCTTATCATAACACAGGGATGCTGAACATTGCTACTATTAAAGTAAGACTACCATTTTCAAGAAAGTGTAGTTGGAAATCCTTTGCTAGAAAAATTATACAGTTTATACATTTCACGTTTGCATTTTCTGTATCATCAGTTAAAATACATGCAACAAGAATATGCAGATTTGGGGATGGAGAGGGAAATGAAAATAACTGATATACATTTAGAAAAAACTCACAGGTCACAGTTAAAGCTCCTGTGTCATTTTCAAATGCTCTTTTAGAAAAGCATTTGATAAGAAAATGCATTTTGGCTTATTTTGTGTATGGCTTCGAATTCAGGCAGTCCACAGCTCTCGCCCTGCTAAGTGTTTGGGAATGGTAAACAAGTTGGCAGATAATTGCATGCTGTCTCTTAGCAACCAGAACTGTCTTGCAATGAAGTTACTAGGCCTTTTTTTTTTTTTCTGATATATTCTAGTAATGACACGATTTCCACAAATTTTAGACCCAGTCAGGCAAACCCCTTTCATATACTATCTCCTGGATGAGCCCATCATTAAACGACAGTAGAGACCTGCTAGAGAAAGCTACCGCTTTGTTTGCAATCTCTTGGGAAGACAATTCACAATAAACATACACTGAGGACAAACAAATGAGTAAGTAGGAAGAGGCTAGTCAAAATATTTTGTCATGAGCCCAAATAGCCTTTTCTGTGGCTGTAACTGCAACCAAATACAATATAGAAACCTGTGGTGGCGTACATAATCCTTGAGATAGCAAAACTTGCAATTGCATAAATGCAGCAATGAAACTCAAATTCTGGAACAGAGGAGAGGCTTAGGCCAGTTTTCCAGAAAAGCTCCAATTTTGGTGACTTCTTTTGCAAATGCAGTCCTGCTTTCAGGCATAAAGGAATTTTGAAAAGCCTGCTCTTTGCACACAGAAGGGGAAACGCTGCTGCCACTACTTCACTCTGCAGATCTAGGACTACACAGTGCTCATAGACAGCTGAGAGTGACTGCCAAAATTTTACTACATTTCATTTGGAGTGGGCAGGGCCTTTGTTTAGTGCCTTCCTGGGAAATCCATGATCTTTAGGTTCTATTTCCCTCTACAGTACCAGAGCAGGTATTAATAAAGTAGCACAAGAATGTTTAAAGAGATCAATAGTGCCATAAAATACAATTAAAACTGCCACTTAAAATACCTTGCCCTGCCAATAGGCTTTTAAAACGTCTCCCTACTCAATGCTGATTTTGCATTACAGCCCGTGTCTGCTGGCTGGCAGAGATGCGTGGATGCACACTTCAGAAGAGAGCACCCTTCTCATCCGTGTCCCTCCATGGACATCATGCTGCTTCTCTGCTCAATGGTCAATTTGTGCACAAGTACCTCTCTAAATTAATTCTCAGAGCAGGTTACTGTTCCTTTATTATGGGCCATCTCCAAAATGGTAACCAAACTCACTTGAAGCAGAATGCAAGGAGCCATTACTCTCTCACTGCCTGGTGTTAGTTGCACGTGTTTGCACCCTGCCTGGCTACCTCGGAAATGAAGATGAAAATCTAACTGACTGATTCTGGAAATTGAAAATAGATTTTTCTTAAGTTCAAAAGCAACAACATAAATCACAAAAAAAAATATTAATTTCAGCACACAGACTTGAGAGTCTGTCCCTGTAACTCTTGTTAAATTGCAGCTGCACAGCAGACACAAGAGCTAGCAGTCTTTTCACCACGTTTTGCTGTGCACAGGTCTCCATTTTAGTCAGGCACTTGGAGCTGCACCCGGCCTCAGATGAAGTGCTTGCTACAAAAACTCAGGTTCCAGCTAAAGAGAAAGAGAAACCATGCTACTTCAGTCAGGGATCTGACAGAGGAAAGGAAAACAGAAGAAGAAAGGGATTCCCTGCAATAGTACACTGTTCCAGTAAATAGCTCCAATGGTGCTCTAAGTGCACCAGCATGCTCCCCTCGGCACCGATGGGCAGCAGAAGAGCTGGTGGCACCAGTCCAGCGTGCACAGCACCTGCCCTGGAGCAACATAATTATACTGTCCTCCTCTCCTTCAGGGCATTAAGGTGCAGGCAAACATAAGTTGTCAACTCCCTCTGGCTTTAATCCACCCCCATCTCCACGTCTCTTTGCCCACCACAAAAACTAGTCCCTCTGCTGAGGCTGCTGCCCCTCAGATTAGCTCATCATGTGCCTTGGGTGACTTCTCCTAGTCGAGTGAAGTCCTACCAGGCTGCACCTTGCTGGTGAGGAGCTAGAGATCACTGCCATCTCCATCAGCGCTCCTCTGAGCGGATGCGTGTTAAGTGGCAAGGAAAAGCTCTTCTGGTAAGTGCTTTGGCAACACACCATCAATACTGAGATGGATTAGTCTCCCCATCCTCCCCCCGCCCCATTCTTCTTTACACTCAGAATTGTACAGGAGTCCACAGGAGGTAACAACAGAGAATGTGTCCAGAGAAGCAGCATACCGCTTGTCCCACTGCAGAGACCCTTCAATTTTAATTACACTAATAAAAACCTACTGTTTTATTTTCTCAGACAGATTTTTTCCAAATGAAAGAAAGTGAGAAAGTGAAATACCTATAGCAGAGCCTTGAGCCTTGCCAACTTTCTTGCTTTTTTTTTTTTTTTTTTTTTTTTTTTTGCTTTTTTTTTAAACTCAACACAGAATCAAAGAGGATAGGAAGGAACTCCAGCAAGATGATGCTGATGAGGAAATCGCGGCGATGCTCAAATACAGTTTCCCTTTAAGAATCTGCCAGGGCTGGAGCAGTCACGTGGCAGACTGGTGTGTGCATGGGTCTGTGCGTGCCTGTTTAATAAGCCATGAAGCTCTCTTTGGCTGAACTAGCATGTCTGTCATGTGGTATAGGGTTGCCATGGCAAGTACATATGCAGTTTTTGATCTACTTCAGAGACTTAGCAGAATTCAGATTAACAATGCAAGAATATGATTTCACAGGAAAAGCTTTCCTTTGCTTAGCCTAACAGTTCAGATGTGAAGCTGAAATTATTTAAAATATCTGCTGAAAAGTTTTAATCAGCATGTCACAAATACCATTTAGCTCAAAACAATAGCCCTTCAGCGTGAATCCCATCGGTTCTGTCTTTGAAAGCAGCTGTGTATTTGTCACATGTTGCAGTGCATGAATTTCTGTACACTTGTCCATTTACATTCACAGAAAATTGTATTTCTGCTCCAGCCATCAAAACAAGGACAATTATTCCAGTGGGAAATAAATAAATAAACAAATAATACTCCTGTGAAAGTTGTCCCTGACACTGAGGTAGAAAAGGTCTTCAGGTTTTAATACCTGGTACCAAAGTTAAGATCTTGCTTGTACAACAGGCTGATGCACACCTGCATTACATGGATTTTAACGCAGCGAGAGAATACAGCTGAAGCCACTTGCAACTCAAAGCCAGACTTGGGGAGGGAGCTGTTTCTGCAGGAGCAGTCAGAGGGCTGTTCTGAGTGACTGAGGCCAGCTCCAACAAAGCACACCGCTCATGTGCTTCTGGAAACCTCACCATGGTGCCAGCAGACACCTTGACCTAAGCTCATCAGTGTTTAGTACACATTCAGGTGGTTTTCATGTGTGCTACTGCTCCAGAGAAAAGATTTCCAAGTCCTGAAATAATTTTTGATGCTACTGAACAAGCTTCAAGCAAAAACATTACACGGAGTCTAGCCATACAGAGTGTCCAAGCCTCTAAGCAACTGAGTAAATGCAAGCAGACCTCAATACCACACAATTTTTTAATAAAAGTTAGCCCTTTGTTTCCTTGTTTTTCATAAAAGTCCTTGAAAAAGGATAACCTATATTGAAAAGACAACTGATTCTCAGTGTTTCCTTCCAGCAAGGAAAACAAATGAAAACTAAATTTGAGTTAAAGCCGAGTGGATTCCTCTCCCCCTCCCACACTGGCTTCCAAACTCTTCCAACAGCCCCATTCATGCCTGTAATTACCACCAACGCATACCATCAGGAGGTGCAGAGCCTTCCCACCAAGCAGGGAACAAGATGTTGCTTTTGTTCTTTCCCTTTCTTAGAAGATACTGTGTTTGGGTTTTGCAGGCTAAATTTGAATCCTTCTCCTTTTTAACCTTATGCTTCTTACTCCACTTAGATTCTCCATGTCCCCATACACATCTCACTTCCACTGTGTATCATATCCTTTTCTCCAATAGCAACAAAAGGAAAAATCTCCATTGCAGATCTCTTGCTGATTTAAACAAACCTGAATACTAAAACATGAAGTGATGCTCTAGGATTTCCTCTCCTCTATTAGAGTGGGTTGCATTTAATGTTGATTGATAATCTGATATCCATAAAATTGGACACCTGCATCACTACATTTACAATCAAGAGCTTTCTCCCGTAGCAAAATTGCCTAACAGAGTATACGGATTTTTACTGAAACTGTTTTGAATCTGTTTACAGAAGATGAACATCAAAATCTAGCCACTGAAATACTGGATGCAGTTTCAAGATGCAAATAACAAATTTTGCTGCACTACTGTTTTTTGTTTATTACAAAATTGCTGACATCTCTCAAGTTCATCTCATTACCAGAAATTAGAAAAATGAGATCACTAGTCAGAGCTCCTACTAATGTGATTTTGGTGTTAGCAGTCTAATTTTTTAATTAGCCTCTCTTTGTTTCCTGATTCAGACCTGCACATTGTGGAAGGCTGCAGGATTTTCTGTCGGAGTTACAAAGCTGGGCACTGAACAACTTGTCATGCTCCCCAGTACCTCTGTTTCAGCCCTGAGCCCTCTGCAGACAGCAGGAATTTGCTTCTGCATAGCCGCATGCAGAGAAGCAAAACAAACTTTATGTTTAATTATAGAAGATTATTCTCTAGATGGGCTACATTTTTAAACAATCTTTTTTTGCAATACTAATGGACTCAGCAGTTTCCTTTTGTCTTTAAAGATTCAATTAAAAGTATGTTTCAGAAATTAAATTACAGCATGAAATTAGCTAAGGGTATGAAATACTGCATTTGCCCTAGCATTCAGGGAAAGGCTGTACAAAGCAATTCACTTAATGGCTCCTAACACGTGATCTCGACTTAATAACTAAAGTGCCCTCAGCTAGCAGAGGATCTACTGGTGAGATATGCCCTATATAACCCACCAAAAGGAAGAATGGATTAAATGCAGGTAAATTTTGTTAATTTATGGTAAGCCCTGCAGTCATTCTAATTTTTGATCTTTTAAAACATTACAATTTTGTCACATAACATACTTGTCAGCAGGAGTATTTCTGTGTGTTTTGGCAGGCGGTGGCCCTCTGTCTTCACGTGTTCCAGAAGCATCTGCCCAGGTCTATTGGAAGCATTTCTTTTTCTCCAGCTTTCGGAGAGTACTGCTGGATGTAATTCATCACAGCCACCAGGGATACACTTCAGTTTATTCTGTGCTGTACTAATATAGGGAAGGAAATGAGCAGTCCCCTAACTCTTCAGCTGTCCCTTTAGTCACTAGTTGGGCACAATTTCGACTCGTGCTGTGTGCTGCCCTTGCGCGCACATAGTGTTAGCGCTACGGAGGAGTCTAACCCATTTGGGATCCTTGGGTACTGTGCAATAACAAAACAAAACCCAACTCCACTTATGACTGCTGTTCTGGGACCAGAACAGCTCACTTAGTTCATTTGTAAGCTCCCCAGCAGCACCCAAGCCCAGCGGGGCTTCCCCCAGGACTGAGCGGATCCTGCCCTGCGCTGCTGGCACCACGGTATTGCTGAAGGCCCTGTGCCAACAATACTTTTCACCTCTTTTTTTTTTTTTTTTAATATATATTTTTAAACTGATTTCACTTAGGATTACAACACAAATTAGAATAGAAAGCCAGAAAAAAAAATCAAATGAGTCTCAAATTAACTATAAAACCTACAGCTAGTAATGTCTCTGCAATCTATTTCTTCTCTAATCTCTCCTTTCTCCCATTTCATAAAAATCTAATCAGTACAAATGCATATTCCTATTTCATACGCATTTTAGCCACTGATCTAGGTCAATCTGGCAACAAGGTGCCCATCACCTGATGCTTCTGTTGCAGAGGCGGTCTGCTGAAATTCTGCATTTTCAGGGGTATACCTAAGAGCCAACTCTTCTTTAGGCTAAGAAAATAAAGATTCTGATTAAATTGTCAAGGACCATACCATGTTTATGTTTTCCTGCAAAGGAAAAGGAATAAATAAGAAGCATGTGTAGCTTGTCAGAAGGGTGCTGAGAAAGAGAAGAGGCAAAGTGAACAAATGCCTACCAGCTGGGTGGGGCATGAAGTAATCTGTATTATCATCAACAGGAAAATACATAGAGATGTGATTTATGGCCCCAGAAGGAGCAAGGGACTGAGCTGTTTTGCTGAAATAACATGTTTGTTTTCAACTTTATGAACAGCTATTGTTAAAGATTTTCCTGAAGGTACAGAAGGATTCAGCCATTAGGCTAGCGCAGATTTTTGGTTCTGCTGTGTTGTGTGACCGGTGCTCATTACAGACAGTTTTGGCAGAGCTTCCTACATATATGTGCATGAATATGCTTTGAGCATGCTGAGGACTGTGACTAGCTGCAATTTTACTGCTTATGGGTCACAAGACTACTTTCTGTATGTCTTCATATCCGTGCTTCAGGCTGTAACATGAATTCTTAATCCAGGTCACAGCCAATGACAGCATTTGTCAGGTGTCACTGAACTTCAGTGTGGAGTACATTGTGGTTACTGGAAGCCTTGAACGAACGAGAACAGATCGATGCTTGCGTTCTGCCAGCAGTCCTGGCTAGGCTTGCTAGTGTTACATGACATCAGTTGTGCTGTTGTACTGAATGCATTTCTTCATTAATGAACTCCAACCTAGATTAGTTATAAAGACTTTATCTGGGAATGCTTCAAAATAGTCTTGCTTTTTTTTTTTTTTTTTTTTTTTCAATCCAGTCTTCACAATAGCAGTTTTTATTTTTTTTTTCTGCCATTGGTAAACACTATGCAATTTCATAGTGTATTTGAAGACATTTTTCAAAGCACATGCAAGCCTCTGACTAGAAATAGCAGCACCACCAGAGCCCTACAGGCTTGTGCGAAACATCTACTTAACAGCTCTACGTGCATTTCTGTCTTGCTAAGGGGGCCTTCTTGGTAAGAGGCAATGCACGATAATTTTAACTTTCGAGTTAAAATCACAATCACATTCTCTCATTATAGTGTAATAAAGAGATAGTGAGAAAACTAGAAACAAAGTTAGCTTAGGAACAAATGGCTGAAGTGTACATTATGATCCATACACCCCCGCCCCCCACCACTACACAGCCTTTCCAGTCCCTTCCAACCCAAACCATTCCATGATTCTGTGATTCTGTCATCTCCCGGTGGTACACCAGACCTTCTCCACAATGACTCAGGCTGCTGAAAGCACACGAGACTGTAGGTTGTGTGTGAACATCCGTCCAAATGGAGCTGGACCACGGCCAGCTCACTCATTTACACAGGTGGTCAGACAGCCCACAATAGCAACAGTGTGGAGCCACTTAGACTGGATCTTCACTAGAAGAGGGCTCTGTAACCCACTTATAAGTCCTTTGGGCTCTCTGTGACCCCATGATTCTAATTATGCTTTTAAATATAGCAAATGAATCTTGAGCCAAAATGCACTTGCTTATGTAGTGGACCAGTACACACCTGGGCAATTTGTAAAGTGATGAAGGGGAAGAGATCTCGTACCTCCCCCTGAAAAAGAGTAAAAGGAATAGGCAGAAGCCCTAAAAACATGGAAGATTTATAGAAAACAACATCAATGTTTAAATACCAAACTGGAGATGATTTTATTTTTATTTATTTTTAAAAACTTTGGATTACCAAGTTGCTATCAGCCACTATAGTAAATTTTAAATAACATCTGTTGCATGACTGTCCTAAAATAAAACTTCTCAGAACAGCAGCAATAGCAATATAATATAGCTTGCATTGTGTCTGTAGTTTATTTTCTATGGCAATAATACAGGCAGCCATATGGATACAAGCATTTGGAAAGGAGGATTTGTTGGCTAGACCACCACATCTGTTTACTTATAAAACACAACCAAAATACATTTGGAGGTCACTGACTGCACAACCATTTTACTTACTCTCGATGAAAAAACTGTCAATGCTACTCTTTCTAAATCAACTCAGCTTCAAAAGAGGCTATCATTCTTATAAGGAAAAGGTTATGAAATCATACTAAAATTAGTCTCTATCGTGCCTCATCAGACACTTCAACCATAAAGGTGGTATAACAACATTAATTTAATCCAGGATGAAATCAGCATGCAACACATCCAGGAGAAAGAAAACTGAACAAATTCCACATGCATAACTTTCTCATAACCCATGCCCTTTGATTAAGGGAGCAAATACCACCAACTCCATATGCAAAGCCCACATTCATAGCGGGAACTTACATTTGAATTAAAAACAGAACACCAGAAGCAGCTGCACACATAAACCATGAACAAAACCCACACACAAACCATGAACAACAGGTTCATAAGCTAGTAACTTAAAACATCTCAATGACATGCTTGCAGGTATTTTAATTGAGCCCCTCACCATGATCAGAAAAAATTATTGCACTCCCTTGACGTTTTTCTTGAGGTCTGGCTGTAAGCATATTGTAATCTAGTAAGCATACATTCCAAATTTAGAAATGTCTAGTTCACTATGCAAAATTTCAACTACAGGCAAGGCAAATGTTTAGGAAAAAAACAACAACAACAACAAAAAAAAACACACACAACAAGCAGTATTTTAAACATTATTTTGCCTAAAGTATTTCTCTGATTTCAATACATCATTGAAATTAATTTTATTATAAACAGTGAGATCATAATGAAATTATTTTCCTTTGGTTATTTTTTATTCTGGTAGAAACTTTTGGTAGAAACACATCAACATGACCTCATACTCTAAGTTAACACACATTTTCTCAGCTAAACAGAGCTTTTGGCAGTGAATAGTCCCATACATAGAAGTATTTTTATATTTGCTTGCTGTCACCCACACTTGATAACACTTAACTTTTAGCCAAAGGACACATAACTTATGTCTTGTTTATGAAGAAACCTAAGGACAGAATCTACAGAAAACAACAGACAGGCAATACCTGAATGCAATTGCCTCCACAACCTTAAAAAAAAAATAAAAAGGAGGGGGAGAGAGCAAGAGAAAAATATTATCTTACTTTTGCCGATGGGTTAGTCTTCTTCAATATTTGAGTTGCCATATAAAGGAGAGGTTAGGATGACAGCTGTTCATTACAATTCCTTCTTTATTATAAGAGCTTAACTCTGCCACTGGCTGGCTGGCCCATTTCTGCTAGCTTTAGCACAAACAGTGCTCCTAAAAGCTCCTCCTCTTGACAGCATCTGTCTGGATACTTCCCTCAACAAGCAGAAACACGGCTTTGCACAGAGCCATTTAGGTGCTGGGAATGAGCTAGGAGTCAGAGAAACCATCAGAAGCAGAAATATTTTGGTGGTAACATCCAAGATTTGGCAGGCAGAAATGTATGCCTACTGACACCACCAGCTTTGCACTAGAGCAGTCACGTTTTTGTAGTATTACAAATCAAAATGTCAACTCCCCCAATTGAAACATTATCTTAAATGATACCTAAAAACTAGAAGCCAAAACTTTGAAAGCATGCATCTCCTATGAAAGCATGCAACCCCTGCCACTCCCTATGATTAATGCAACATGCCTCAGACTTAAGGGAAAGCGGAGGAAGGGTTCATTATTTCTTACTAAGGCTTTGTACTTATACAATTTTAGAATGTCACCAATGAAGTATCACACAAGACTAAATATAATAGATGCAAAGTATTTAACTATATGTATTTCAATTAAGGATGAGTAAGGAAGCAACTGCTTATTGTAAGAGGTGCCTTAAGTAAACTCAAAATTCTCACCTTTTCCCTGGCACCCAGAGCAGCAGAGCCAAATCTACCTTCTGTTCCCAGAAAAACTGCCTACGGCAAATATTGTATCATCATCGCAAATGTACATCTCACAGTACTGCAACTTACTCCCAGTGAAACTGATGCTGCTTCGTAACTTTATTTGCAATTTATAAGCTCTGTGGGCAACACGCCAGTGTATTCTCTTGGTCTGGACACAACCTCCTGAACAGACAATGATCAAGTAAGTGAGTCCAGACAAATAAAAGAAGGAAGAAAGAGGGTCTAAAAATTAGGCTCAAAATGTATATGCATTAATATTTACTGTGGCTTACTCCCAGCTAACTGATCAGCATGTTAACCTTATTTTCTCTGCATGATCGCTAAGTACTCTACTAAAATTAGGTCAGAAATTCAGATCAGATCAGCTGACTCAGCCCAGCAAGATCAGACAAAGGCTAGTTGCTTTTTTTTCCAATGCAATGCATGGTTTATCCCCTTCAATTTACAATAGATCCATACATTTTTCCCCACAATTAACCTATCAGAACCACAGAGAATGAAACAGCAGTCGCGCTAACAGTATATCAGTGCTATTGAAGAAACACAACACAATGTATCCTTTTGTAAGGCAAAAATATAATTGCACTTTTTTTTTTTTTTTTTTTTTTTAGGGTAATTTTTCAGATCTTGTTTCCAAACTGCCAATACTACTGCATTTCAATGAAGTTTTAAGTCATTCAGCATGGTTATCAGACGACTCAGGTAAATAACAGCTTCTTTGCAATAATGTTTGTATGAATTCCAACACTGTATTAATATTAAATAAAGTGCTCATTAATTTGTTAATATACATGAACAGCCTACTTCTCAAAGAGACCATCTGAACACCAACATTGAATAGCTTCTCAAAAATTAAATCACCAGACTTATGCAATTTTCAGTAGGTGCCAAAGACTCGCAACTGCTTTATTTTGATTCCTGCCATCAAAAGGAGAGTATTTGCTGGAACCCTCTCCCCTGCTCAAAATTTACCTGCTGGGAGTCACGGGGGAAGGCTCCCTTGTTGCTACGGAGATTGTTTTTGGCTGTTGATAGTCTCCAGACTGTTAGCACTGCTATCACTGCACATGTGCACCATTTGCTATCTAGGCCACACTATCAGGAAATAGGGTAATATAAATACCCACGAAGATAAGGTAAAGACATAAGGAAACTAGTACAGAACAAAAAAGAAATCAATAATCCTACTTTACCTTTTCTCACTGCCGTGTCTCAATAGACATGGGCTTGGGTGAACCTCTGGAGGTTACTACAGGGAGAAGACTTGATTGCAGTCAGCCTAAGTGACTTTAGACATCATTGTTCCTGTAGCCGCATCAGTTGTTTTCCCTTAGTCTGCCATTGCTCTTAGTTGTACCGATCAAGGGTTGATCATGAATATCTATTTTCCCTTCCCAAGTTTACACAGGGAGAAGACAGAAAAAGTCTAGGTAAATAAAACATTTTCTAAAATTTCCTAGGGTGTTTGTCCTACTCCATTTCCTTAGAAGGATATTGCACGCACACACACGCACACCAATGCTACTGCAATAAGCCAAATCGGCAAGGAGTAGAGGGACCCACCACAAACACAGTTTCGCACAGAATAGTGCTATATCCAAGAATGTTGGTGCCTACAAGTCACATACACACATTTATGCATGCACAACACACATATACTGTTCCTCAGATAAACCATAGCATAGCTGGGAATCTTCCTTGCATTTTCTGACACTATCTGGGGTGCAGAGCTCTGTTCTCAGCCATCTCTGTTTAACGTAAGCAAAGAAATTCATGATTTGGCTCAGCCCTAAATCATCAACACTTATCCAGACCTTTTCATCAAATCACTTTGCCAGGATCAATAAACAAAACCACACGAAACAACCACAAGGTTGGAAATACTATTACCACCATTCAAATTAGGTATGGAGAAGCTTAAGAACCAGGTAGGTCCAAAACTTACTCCCTTGCCTCAAGAAACTTATTTACAACAAAGCCTGTTCTGGCATTTAGTGACCTTTATGATCACTCATAAAAGTGCTCGTGAAAGGCTTAGCCAGAGCACGGCCTAATTAGCTGTCAACCATGAAGACCATATTCTAAATAAATCTGTATACATTGACAGTTTAACAGCTTATCAAATGAAGTTGCCACCACAAGGACCAAGGAATTTATTTTTGCAGCAGTTGTAAATTAATGAAAAAGTGAAATTTCAGTAAATTAAAAAAAAAAAAAAAAAAGTTCAAATTAGATTTGCAAATAAATTTCTTCAGTGGGAAAAGCCAGTAATTTAAGATCATAGAATAATTAAGGCTGGAAAAGACCTCTGAGATCATCTAGTCCAACCTTCCACTTACCACCAATATTGCCCACAGATAAGAAGGTACTTTTCATCTTATTACTTTAGAACAGTGTTTTACTGACTAGCACCTTTACTTAGCAGGTGAGACATTCAAATTTTTCCTCTTCTTCATATAACTACTGTTTAACTCCCCCTTACCATCAGATCCTACTCATCCCTCTTGGAAATTCTGTGGTGTATGTAACTACGGTAGTCAAAAGAAAGAGAAGACTCAAACTGCAGGGTTTCTTATGGTTGTTATTGTTTTGTTTTGTTTTTTACTGCTAAAGGCACATCTTCAACACAAACTTTCCAGTACCTGCTCCCAGGAACACTAAACAAAACTGGCAAGAATTAAACAAACTGCATAAATCCTGCATAGATCAAAACAAAGCAAAAACTGCATTTATTTGCTGCAAGGAAAAATGTGTTTCTTTGTCAAGTCATGCATAGCATAGCTCCTGCTACAAATTACCTATGCCTTTGACTCCTCAACAGTTTGAATCCCTCTAAACATCACCCAGAAGGAACTGACAAGGTAACTAGTCCAGAAGACATGAAAAAAAACCATTGCATTGGCTCTCATGATTCACTTTAATTACACATTACTCTTATATCCTCTACAGAAAACAAATTAGTGGAAATCCAGATAATTCTAATTCCTGGAATGTAAAGCAGCCATTATTTTGCTTTATGTTGCTTCTTCTCCATTCCCCCAAACTATATGGGCTGCTCTTTTCCTTTTAACATTCCATCAAAATTACCAGACTACTGAGGCGTCACTGGAATGTTCACAGCACAGCGTGTCTGTTATACCTGGAAGTACAGTACCCAAGACATGGCATAAAATTTAATCACTTAAGCTGAAATATAGAAAATTTATGCTGGGGGGAAAAAATTCAAAGGACTCCTACCATTTTGTGCTCAAGCCATCCATTTGCATATAAAAGTTTAGCAGTTAAATGAATGGTTTAACTGTATTACACAATTTGTCCATTTTGAGAAAATACAAATTTTGGACATGCAAATGCATGTGTGCGTATACATGTATACACATAAATAACTCGTTAGATAGATAGATAGATAGATAGATAGATAGATAGATAGATAACTATCCCATGCACCCTTCTTTTCCTGTCAAAAAGACTGCAGAGATTTCATACTACCCTCTGGCACAAGAGGCCACATCGTGTAAGTGCTCTTCTCATTAACTGTCAATTAAAATTTATGGAATTGTTCAAGAGCCATTACACGGTTGTGCCCATCAGGTGTGTGTTCCACTTCAAATATTCAAACAAATACAATTATTTTTTTTACTAACTTCAGAGAGCACAGAATGGTGAAGAAGCCAAATAACACAAGACAGAATTTTTGTAGATACCAATTAGAGAGCTTTGAAAGCTTATCAGAATTTGAAACCAACTCAAGAAGAACCTGTTTTCATCTGTGAGACTGTGAGGCTTTGCACAATACGTCTTTGCAAAAAGTAGACACTGTTGAACTAAAAGCACCAGATGGCTGAGGACCTATTTTCCATTAGATATAGGTCTCCAGTTGCAAACACCTAACATTTTTTGTTACAAATCACACCTGCTGAAGATGCCACACATGCTTAAATTTAATAAATTTTGATGGAAGTACTCTCTTCCATTGAGGAGAGGAGAACCATTCAGTACTCTGTCTATACAATATAATACACATGCAATTAGCAGCCTGACACAGGCCTGTAATGCCTTTTTTTTTTTTTTTTTTTTTTTTTTTTTTAAACCAACAAGCAGCTGGAAGTCAACTGATCTAAGCAGATTTACAACTGCTGAGACTCTGAGCCCCTCACTGTTCATTCACTGTGCCAGACCACTCATCTTTTTATCAAAATATTTACCGTTTTATTGCTTCTTCTTGTTTTCGGCGTTTTTCGCTCTTTTCTTTCAAGTAAGCCAGGTTTGTTTCATTCCTCATGCGATCATTCTCTCGAGCAATGTCTGATGCATTCTGTATAACCAAGCCATCATAGGCCTTCATCCCCATGTCTTCAATATACTGGAGAAAAGCGCCCAAAGTGACCTCCTCCTGATTAGAACTCATCATCTTGCAGGAGATAATGAACAAAGGAAAGCAACGTTTCCTGCAGGTTGAAAAACACATAATACCTTAATCAGTAGGAAAACAACTTATGGTTTATGACAGAGAGACCATGTCAATTGTAATCAACATCTCTGTAAGAACTTTTATACTTTCTCCTGTCTAAAGGACAATAAACAAAGCAATTCAGAACACAGAACTGTATTATTATAGAGACAAGAAGACAAAACCCTACAACCTCTTCTTTCCAGTGATGTTGATCCATCCAATTATATATTGTTCAATTCCCCCAAATTATGTGGATTATAGGGTTTTCTCCCACCCCTTGCTTTTCCTAACAGCTTTCAGTTGCAAGGACATTGATTTCCCCAAATCTTGGTTTGAAGTGGACTGAAAAAGTTTCCAAGGACAACAGGTCCTTTTTACAGTTTAGACACAGCTTCACCAAAGCAGATAACCAGACAAAATTCCTGTTCTGCAGAATATTTCCACCTCAAAACCTTGAGGTGGAAATCACTGTTCCATTTTTTGGAACAAAAAAGTTCAATTTTTTCTTCAGGTTCAAAATCTAGAAAGAAATATTGTAAAATAGCTTCCAGTACTTCTCAGTAACACAGAAATGAATGCATGAGCCCCTAGTCATCTGCTGCCTGGCAGCTTATTAGCTTGAAGCTCCAAGAACAGACAAGAAAACTCAGCTCAGCTGGGACCTTCAGAACTGTGAAGTGCTTGAGTTCTCCAAGCTTCTGTATTTCTTCCACAGGTATGACAGACACTTGCATTTACAGCACCTCCAGCTATGCAGCATGGAGCTGGCACGCACTGGGATCCCCAGCCCACTTACGGCTCCATGGCAGGCAGCCTGAAGGCTCTCAGAAAGGCCTGAAGGCTTCCCACTCAGAAGCAGCCAGCCTTGGAGTCACAACAACCCTGCTGTGCAGGCATCAATAAATACTACAGGTGACTAAAGACAAGGTATAACTAGAAGAAACGTACTGGCCAGCTAAATTCTGTACAACCAGATTAACAATCTGTGATGTGAGTAATACAGAATGTTAAAAAGCAGGGGTGCACCACCTTATTTTACATGCTGATTGCAGCCTTCCTGCTCTAAGGTACAGAGATGCTACGATCTTGACTGGCGCCATCCTGCACCCGCTGTGAGGGGGTCTCCATCTTACCACCGAGGCCTGAGGTGGGGTGATGGCGCGAGGCACCGTCAGGCCCACTTGCCTCGTTGCGGCAAGAGCAGCCCTCCCTTCCTGCAGCAGGATGCTGTGACTTCTCGGAATGTGCCTGAGAACGGTGCCAGCACTGCTCCTAGAAGTGATCTGACTGAATAGGCAATGAGCAGCCTGTCTGCACACAGATTTTTAGGGGCAGAGCCCCTGTGTAATCATCATCAAATTTTTTCCTCCGTCTCCTAGCATTCTGCCATATTTCTAATCTTTATTACTCTGCTGGACAGGCAACATTCTGATCAGGGTAGGCCCTGATTTATAAAAATAAAATAAAAAAGTAATAGATTCTAGCAATCACTGTGGACATTCAGGCACAGCCCCGAGCACGAGAACAAAATGTTTCCACATCCATGGAGTAAGCAATCTGCAGGGCACATGAAGGGTAGAGAAATATTTTCCATCCTTTCCCTCCCCCTTTTTGATCATGTGAAGTGGCAATGGCAACAAGCTGATTTTAGACAGTTAATGATTAATGCGATGCACACCAATGACTTTTCCCTTGTTCTTTGCTTTTCTATATCAAGATTATTTCTGTTCAGTGGTAAGCTGTGTTAAAAACCTGAAGATTCAGAGGTTGGGAAGGGCCTGCTCCCGTCACCTCTGCCTCCAAAGACAACCTTTGCTATCATCTCAGCCTGAACACAAGGATGAGCCTGATGTTCAGGGTCACTGGATTGATCTTAATGTATTTTCAGCAGGGATATAGGTATCTTCTACTAATCCCTGCAGGCTACAACCAGTGAAGAGGTCTTAGCACAGCCCAAATGTGAAGGCTGCCAATTTCACATAGCTGTCGCACTGGAGGTGGCTAGCACTCCACTGGGCCGGAACATGCACTGAGCCATCAGATATATTTACTGTAAGCGGCACAGTGTCTACAAAGGAGTGAATGCTTCAGTAGACATCATTTTAGACCTGTTCTTAACCCTTCTGATTAAGAAAAATAAGTTCAGGCACTAAATCCCGTACCTGGGGACTCTCTTTACAGCAGTGAGGCCTGCCTGATTAAAAGCAATACTAATGGCATGGGCTGCTCCAACTGAAGAGCCTCCAAGCTTCCCAAATGGTTCCTGCTTCCTGATGGTTAAGATCTAGGCTGTTGCCACAGCAGATGTTTATTTCACTTTATTTTATATTTTGGAATTCTAGTAATGTCTAGTTTCTGCATTGGTGTTGCATTTAATTCAATTCAGATAAACCTGTAAAACAGAGAAACCCCACTATAGTGACCTTAATGGTAGTTTTGCCATTGATTTCTCCAAGGACCAGATTTTACTCCTGAAATATAATATGAAATTTAATCCTGGAGATAACCTCAGCAGGCCCTCAATAAATGCAGTCCAGATCCATTTTTCCAAGAGACAGAACCTGATCTGCTTTGCACCCTCTTTTATGACAATACTGCATTTTTCCATGCTTAACCTTTCTTTTTAGAGGTCTGAAATGATTGACTCTTAAGGGTATGCTGAATCTCCTTTTATAGTTAAATTTATTTATATACGGGAGGATTAATACCAAGGTCGTTCCAATTAGAAAAAGACTAACAAGACTAAAAAGACTAGCAAGTCTCTGGTCACTGCACACAGCTGAACAAATATTTTATATACTGTTTTATCACTACTACAAAGCTCATTCAGAATGCCAAAAATTTGCATGGTATTTAATTAAATAGATCAAGATGTTCTTTGCCCCAACAGGGGTCCAATCCCGCAACAATAATGAGGATAGCTGTTGTTATTGAACTCCTCACTGACAGTCAATGCCTGCATGTTACTGACACCAAATTCAGCTTGGGGTATTCCTGGAGGAACTGTTGGGGGGCTCACAGAGACTTCAAAGCCTTTAACCAGCTCTTATGGCACTAATTTTGAAAAGCATCTATACCTACAGCAAGCATTTTCTGGATTAAAACCTGCATATCTCCTGCCTGCATGGTATTTTACAGCCTCATTGCATTTACTAATATCTGATGGCTGTACATGCTCTGCTTAAACAGGGAATAAAAAGGCAAACAGCTGGGGCAAAAAGCTTAACTAATTACTGTAAACATTTTTATAGTATTGCTATTCCTTGCATAGCACATTCAGAACAATTTTACTGAAAGGTAGCAATACCACTTCTGAGATACTACGTTAATGTAGGAAATGAGCTTTTCAACTGCAGTCCACGTGGCCCACCAAGTCATACACATCATTTGCTTGCCACTCTTATCAGGAAATGCTGATTATGGGCAGCACCGATCAACCTGTGATCAAAGGTTCTGCTTGCTGGTTAACTCAGGCAGCAAGCAATTCCTAGCCATCTGTCAGGGCAGATACAAGTACAAGCAAGTGTTCTGAGTATATTTATATTTGATTAAAAAATGCAAATGCCAGTTGTTAAATATGTAGTGTAAGCTGTAGGTGAGGCACCACCATTTTGGTAACCCTAATACACATGTTGCGGGCAGATATTTTATTAGCTAGTAACGAGGACCATGCAGGGCCACTTTCTATTTGTAACCAAATTGTATTCAGTACATTTTGGTTTTGAAATCAATACACTCTGGAAAATAGTAACTGAGAGTTGTTCTGTTTGGGATATTCTCATAATACTCCTTTCTCTTCCTCCCTTCATTGTATGGGGACAGAAGGAAACATGATGAAAAGCCCTGAATTTTGCCCCTGTTTTTTTTTTTTTTTTTTTTTTTGCCTCTATATACTAGCCAACATACTGAGAGAACTGAAATGAATGGAAGGAACTTTGTTGTAAGCATTCAACAAACACTGAACATTTTTGGAAATTCTCCTGAGTGGAAGGGCACATATAAGGAGTTGTTCAACGTGTTCACTTTGCCTCTTAAAGGTTGCACTAACACTATGTGAAATCTCACTGAGAAATATAGTTGTGTTCATTGTCACCTGAGCCTCCAAATAGCCACAAATGGAGTTTCACACATCTCCACCTGTAGCTTAATCTTTGTTTTCTAAGCTATAAATAGAGCTTTTACAATTATGAGAACTCTGTACGTGTTCTTACAAGCAGCAACATAGGCCAGGTGACTGGACAGTGAATAATCCTACATTTATTACATTATTGTACATTGGTCCTTTCAATGCTACTCTGTTTGTTAAATATACACTAATGAATTAAAACATCAGGTGTTTCAGATTTAAGTTCTGTAACAAGTGTTACCATCCTGGGGAAAGATTTTAAGACCATCTAGAACAGGAGTCGCTGACAATATAACCTTTTTCAAAATTCAGGAAGATAAAATTTCCTCAAAATCTAGAATAGCTTTCTTCCAAATCAGAGAGACATTTGCAAAGCAGCAGAGAGCAGCTCGCACTGTCATGGCCTGTGCAATAAGCTGTCAGCATGGAAGGCGTAAAGCAAGCAAGATTTTTGTGGGTGGGTGTCCCCTGTCCCCCCCAGCCAGTACATCTGGCTTGCTCCTGGCAAGGGCAAGCAATCCCCTTATTGGTTTTGCCTACTAATATTTACATAACAGAAGTGAAGGTCTTTGTAATGATTCAGAAATAATTTATATGCGAGAGTAATGCACTGTCATTCACAGGACTGTTGCACATCTTACTTTTTACTCAACTATTTGCTCCCATGCCAAACATACAGCTTCTTGGTCAAAACCAAACACCTCTTTTTCATGTGATCAGCATGCAAAGCTACTGAATTCATAAAATAAGATGCAATTCTCCTAGTATCATAATATTGCAGTGCTGCTAGGTGCTACCATTTAGATATGTGGTTCTCCCTCTTACTCACATGAGGATCCCCAAAATATCGGTTGCTTTTCAGCATGCTTGACAGCCATAAGCTGCAGCTGTGCTGCACTGAAAATTGGCAATGCTGACATTAAACCGAAGGAGCTTTTTGAAGTAGTGACAAAGGCACTGATTGCCTTCTTCCTAAACCAGGGGGATTTTTTTGTTGTTGTTATTTTAACGTAGCAGAACCAAGCACAGTAACACAAGAGTGCAGTTGCCCAAAGTCCTGACCCAACCTTTCATTTATGAGAGGTCTACACCTCCCCTGTCCTGCCTGTCTCCCTTCCAGATACTGCCTCCTCTTTGAAAACACATCCACTTTTGCATTGCCTGTCAATTCCCTCAACAAAATATTTCAGGAGGATTCTGCACAAATCAAGGATACTGACCAGCCATTTAACCCTTAAGTTTGTGCTGTTGTGTTCTAGTCACTTGCAAGGCAATAAGAGATGAGTAGACAAGCCATATCCAATTTTCACAAACTGCTGACCACAGCAGTGCCAGTAAGGACCTAATGGTATTGGGTGTACAAAGAATACTTCCTCTGCAACCAAGAAAAATTCAGTGATGGAAAAAAAATACTAGAGACTACTTTCCAGAATTCTCCTCTCCTCTTATCATAGCTGTGCCTTATGCCAACTGACCTTTGAAATACCCAAACAGTTGGATATGATGTGAAAAATTTCTAAGACATGCTTTTTGAAGTTGTATTCCCTCCTCATTCTTAATGATCTGGCATTACTATTTTCACACAGTAATGCATTAAATTCTCATCTCAAATAGAAAGTAAAGACTGTCTCAAATAGGCTACAAGTTTCCTGCTATATATCATTTGACAAGTTTTTATGCAGACATTTAAAGAAAAATACTACATTAATTTGGAAATACAAAATGTACCCCCATATTTTGACTGGGATTACAAATTATATACCTTGTCCTCATTCTATTGTACAGCATGAGCTCTAGCACCTGGATGGAATCAGTGAAGCTAAGTAGTGCTAAGTCCTTCACTTAAAGAGGTTAAAAGTGGCTCCTTCAGTAGAATGAGAATGCTATTGCATGGGTTTAAAGTAATAGCCCATTTCTATAGACATCCCGCCCTTCATATGGGAAAGTCATCCTCCCTGTAGTTTTAAGAAACGGGAGAAGAAAAGAAAAAAAAAAAAAAAAGAAGAAAAAAAAAGCCTTGAATTTTGCATCCCTTGGTAGTGCTTTCTGAAAAGGGAAAGGTCTTTGCTAACAATGACTCCTCGATTACTCTAGAATGTAAAGAGCTGTTGTTTACTTTGCAATAAGGCAACACTTCTATCACTTTTATCCCCTGAGGAAAATAATGCTTCCTCCTAACCACACGGATGTTGGACAATTACAAAACTAGATTCAGAACAGCCAGTACTTAAGTGCAATTATGACATTTTATCATCCCATTATTATGTGGACGATTTATGAACAAAAAGAAGAAATAAAGCCACACAGGGACATATACACACGTATTCTGTATGCAGACAGGAGTGTATTAGAACTCAGAAGAATGAGCTTGCTCGCTGATGGACATGTTTTTTTTTTTCTCTCTATTTAAAATAAAATGGAGATTTCACTACCACCAGCATCATGTTAAGATGCTGTAAAATATTAATGGTGTAGTGTGTCTAATAAGTAACTAACATAGATGGTAAGAATTATTTCAATTAATTCATCAGAAAATAGCAAAGAATGTTTTTAATTATTTAACAGTGCCTTTTACCAACAAAAAATGCAGCTGCAAAATGTCTCTATTACAAGCACAATCGACATGTGAAGTACACAAAAACAGTCAAATAGACTTCAGCTTTCACTTTAGCAAAGGCTTGATTAATACCTCCCTAAAAGACATGCAAGTTCATCATTATGCATTCCAGCTAATCATTATTTCATTCTGTAAGTATGATTATTTCTTCATTCTAATTAGCACCATATTTTATCAGCATGCTCAAAGAATTTTCAAAAATACGTACATACCAAAATTCAAGTCCACGGGGACTGCTAAGTGCAATAATCAAAGGTGACTTTTGCCTGTAAAAGCCCTTTCCTGTGGTTATCTCAGTGCAGTCGGAAGGGATATTTCAGCACCATAAGAAACAGATTTGCAGTTAGGCTCAGTTTTTTCTTCAGTTAAAGTGCATTAAATCTTGTTGGCAAAATTGCCCAGATTGTAGAATTCGGCATCACTGTAAGTCAGCGTTACATTACGGATCTTCTTAACGTATGATTAAAATGGCATGGAAAGTTTGGCTTTAAAAAAAAAGCAGTGGCAAGAGAAGACAGGTGCTTGCTTCTTTAAATCCACATTCAGAGAAGAGAGGGTACAGATAATGGGAGGGTATAAACAACACCCTGCTTTGAGGTCCAGCAGAGAAGAAACTGGATGGTTTTTACCCACTTTACAACATAGAAGATTACAGCACCATCATATGCACTAACACAGAGATTGCTAAGGTGCCTCATTTGAATATGTTCTGTGGAGACAAAAAGAAAGGAATGTAAGGAGTAGAAAACATCCTCTCCAAATGGCTTCTTGCAGCAGGAAAGACACTCGCTCCCTCATCGCCACTTAGACATAGAAGGTCTGAAGCAGCCTAGCTTGTGGCATCGCCTCTCTCTCTCCCCCCCGTGACTACAGGCAGGCTTGCTCTCTCCAGCTGCCTTAGTCTGCTGCCGCCGATTAATCAGGGCTTCTCAAACAAAGAGCAAGCCTACCTTCGGGTGCCAGCAGGACGGCGGGGCTCGGCGGCTGCTGCAATCCGGCTGCCGGCGCGGCCGCATCCCAGCACCGCGGACAGCTCCTGCCGCCTCCCCGGGCCGAGCAGAGGGGGACGGGGGCAGCCACAGCCACAGCCCCAACCCCAAACCCAAACCCAACCCTAACCCCAACCCCAACCCCGGCCCGGGGGCTCGGCGCCCCCCCGGCCAGCGCCGGGCTGGTCTCCGCCGCGCTGGGGCCAGCTAGCAAGTCATCCAGCGGGAAGAGCCCTGCGTCAAGAGCACTGGCGCGTTTGGTCTATAGGTAGGAAAGAATATGCAACACCACCCTTCCCCCCTCCCCCTCTTCTTCCCTCCTCCCCCTTCCCCCCCCCCAAAAAAAAAAAAAAAAAAATGTTCTTCCACGGAGAATGTGTAAGTTAACCTTTAGCCCGTGTTATGGCTCAAGGAAATGAGCAGCCACTTAAAAGGAACGTCTACGCCTCGGTTTGATACCTCGTATTGATGTATCTTTTGCACTCACCCTCACTGAAAGCAGTGCAAGGCACACAATTACTGCTGACGCAGATTAGGCTGCTGCTTGGGGATGGAGGGGAGGAGCTTTTTAACCTCATCAAAACAACCTCCCACCACCTGCTCCCATTGCACGGGAACAAAACTATGCTCCTCGGACAGAACAAGCCTGACATTTATGCTGTTTTACTTGTATTGCTATAAGATGCACGCTCTGGAATGAGGCATTCTGTTTGAGAAGCATCCTGGATGAAACCACGCAGGTTTAGGCTCATCCAGAATTTGTAAGCATGGTGCTTTGGAGGGAAACATTTCCTTTTTTTTTTTCTGGAGTGGAAACCTGTGTTATAGCTCCTCCTTTCAGAACGTGTGCAGTTTTGCTTTCTCCCCCAACCTGCAGCCTGGACACAAAGCAGAAGCATACACTACCTGCATTAAAACCAGTAAAAGGGGAGATGTCCAAATATGCACAGAGCGTATTCCCCATTAATAAATGTCAATTCGATCTGCCTCCTTTCTCAACTGACAGGCATATTTCTCTCGCATGAATCTTGGCTCAAATGAATTTATTTCTAAAACTAACATCTGCTATTCTAATACCAGAAATAAAGTACAAAGAATAAACTCCTTTCAAAATAATGCATGTTCACATCAAAAGCAGTGCTAAAACACAAGCCCTCATGTACAGAGCACAAAATGAGTACTTCCTGCAGATCTACTAGCCCCAGACTGGGATGCCAATATCACATCCCCTTCAGGAGCACTCGAGATAGTCACCTAAACAACCACAGTGCAAGACTGGTCACCTCCTTCAGGCTGCATTGGCCAACACTAACATCAGAAGCATGGCCTGAGAAAAGTTTGCTCCTAGACCCCTGCCTGTTGCAGGCAGGACTCTTACTGCTTCCCATTACAGTGCGCAGCCCAGAGCTCCTCTTACAGCCCTGTGGAACAGGGCACCGAGGCTTCCATGTAACACTTCCAAAAGAAGATTTCAAATGGATGCTTTAAGAAGGGTTAAAAAGACAGCAGGGCCTGAAGACATGGATGGTTTCTCTTTTGGTCAGGGAAGAAGAAAGGAAAGGAAGTACCTGCAGCGCAGAAGAACTGGAGGCAGTCCTAAAAGAAGAGCTCTCCTCCTAGCCCAGAGGCTAGCCTACAGCTCCACCACTGTTTTTTTTCTCCTTGAAGGATACTTTAAAAGGAAGAGCTGTAGCTGTGCTATAATTGAGGAATTCCTTCTTTCCTTTCCTTTCCTTTTTATTTATTTATTTATTTTTTGGTCAAGCGGAGATTCCTGTCATGTAATAGCCTTTTATTTCCCATATTTTTCCAAAATTTCAGACCTTCCTTATCTCTGCCCCAAGTCAATGTACCACAAAGAGAAATTGCCTACTGAGATTTCTTCCATGTTACTTTAAAAATGATATCCCTGTAAATTCATTATAATTTCATTAACAACTTGAAGAACTATGAATTTTAATCCATAGGGTTGAAACACCCAAGTAATGGGCATCTCCATTAATAACTTTGTGGGTAGCTCTAACTCAGCCTCCAGAGGAACAGAAATTGAAAGAAAAGATTCTGATACTGGCTCAGAAATAGAGCTAGCATCTTCTTTTCCAGAGTAACTTTGCTCTTGGCTATGTCTTCACCGCATGATTCATCCCAGTAATTGAACTAACCCAGATACAATCCCCTTGCAGACTACATATGTTATTGCAACTTTTGGCAATTTCCAAGTCTTATCGCTCTTGTACCAATGATCCCAGGGACCATGTTTCCATTAGCTCTGGAAGGAAATGTTCATTTTGCCTTCTGGTGTCACTGTGGGAAGGGCTCTGGAGAACTATTGTGACCTCTGTAAGGCCAGTGGTTCCATTCGCAGTTAAACTACAGAAAAGCTTCTTGTCTCAGCCAGATAGCATCAGCCTGGGAAAAAGTATCTACATTATCAATTGTAGGATTTTCTGCATGGATGGCAGAAGGACTGGATCAAAATTCAGGTAACCTGATTTCCACCCCTCCCCCCCCCCCCCCCCCAAAAAAAAAAAAAGAAAGCTCATTACAGAACAATCCAAGGATCATCTTTAAATATATATAAATATGTATAAAGACAATGTTAATGAAGCCATGACTAGCTTTCACTCCTTATTTATAAAGGGGGCCTAACCAGAACAAATATATGCATTTCCAAAGAGTACTACCTACGTTCTCATATCGCAGAGCTCTATACCTGACTTTATGGTTTCAAGACAGCCAGCAGTGGAAAACCATTGAACCATTCCTCAGAGAAGCCACCAAGCCCATCTCCTTTGTACTACATCCTTCCTGGAAGTTATAACCATGCAAGATTCTGGCAGACAGATTATCTGCACTTTGAATTTCTTAAAAACAAGCAAAAAAAAAACCAACCAAAACCAAACCAAAACAAAACAAAAAACCACAAACACACAAGGCTTCATTATATAACAGATACATTTATTTTATTTATGTGCATGTACACACATGCGTACATATATATGTGTATAAATATACACAAAGTCAGGGGGAGATATCACTTGACCTGTGGTTGCATTTGCACACTGAGAAAAGAGAGGAAAATGAACAATATCTGCTATAGAAATGCACACTGGTGTCTGCTCAGTCTTTTAATAGATACAGGACACAACAGGGCCAGGCAGAGAGCTGCAGTAAGTAGCCTGGAAGGACAAACCACAGAATAGGAGGAGACAGACCTCTGCAGGAGACTTCTTTGCCAAGGGGACAACAAGCCCTTTCAAGCTCAGAGCAAAGTGGATTTGCAAGGCCTGAAGTCTGCAGGCAGAGAGACAAAAAGCTTTCAAGAGGAAGAGAACATTTAATTTAAGATGCTAACTGACCACTTAGTGACTGAGAAAGGCTGTCCGCCTGTCCCTGAAGTAAGGGAAACTTGTAGAAAAATGGATTACAGAGTTTGGGTTTATTGACTCAGTCTCTACTTGGCTGGAAAATGGGGGAAGGCTCCCCAAGAAGAAGGAAAACCCATGATTTCCAGGTCTGAGCCTGGCCACACATGACTTAGTGCAGAGACCCTTATGTAATTATTTAAATTAATTATATTTATGTAACTATTAAGAGGTTTCATCACCTTGAAAGACCTCCCCACCCTCCCACCCCCCACCCCCCCAAAAAATAATTAAATAAACAAAATCTTGGTTAAGCTAAGATAAACTTGGCTTGCTTCTTTCTCCTTTACACCCTTTACACCCTCCCCTTATTTAATTATTTATTAATTAATTAATTAATTTATTTATTTATTTATCCTGGTTCTTAGTTTCTATTGCTGCCAGTCTTCAATTGCTGCAGCCACACCATGCTGCTTGTAGTATGGATTCCTTGACTTCCTGACCTCTGAGCACATCTCTTAACCTAAGCCTTTTCTTGCTACTCTCTTTGACTTTTCCAGGCTTGCACTCAACTCCAGGACCTAGTATCTGGTTCTAAGTAGTTCTAGCTGATAGGACCAAGTTAACAGTCTTAAATTCATTATAACACAATAGTTTCATCACAGAGACTATCATAAACCTCGTGTATGAGAGGCAAATGAAATTTTAAATGGCAATGTTGCCTATGCCGCATCCTAAGTCTTGGCTTAGCAATCACGATGACGCGCCTTTAGCACTGAATGTGCGCACTTTTCAATATTTTTATAAACGATCTGGATGTAGGAATAGAGGGTATTTTGAGCAAGTTTGCTGATGACACCAAACTTGGAGGAGTTGTGGACTCAAATGAGAGCGTAAAGGCCTTACACAGGGATCTGGACAGGTTGGAGAGCTGGGCGATCACCAACCGCATGAAGTTCAATAAGAGCAAGTGCCGGGTCCTGCACCTGGGACGGGGAAACCCTGGCTGCATGTACAGACTGGGCGATGAGACGCTGGAGAGCAGCCTAGAAGAGAGGGATCTGGGGGTCGTGGTAGACAGCAAGTTGAATATGAGCCAGCAGTGTGCCCTGGCAGCCAGGAGGGCCAATCGTGTCCTGGGGTGCATCAAGCACGGCATCGCTAGTAGGTCAAGGGAGGTGATTGTCCCGCTCTACTCTGCGCTGGTGCGGCCTCACCTCGAGTACTGTGTGCAGTTCTGGGCACCACAGTATAAAAAGGACATGAAACTGTTGGAAAGTGTCCAGAGGAGGGCTACGAAGATGGTGAAAGGCCTTGAGGGGAAGACGTACGAAGAACGGCTGAGGTCACTGGGCCTGTTCAGCCTGGAGAAGAGGAGGCTGAGGGGAGACCTCATCACAGTCTACAACTTCCTCGTAAGGGGGTGTCGAGAGGCAGGAGACCTTTTCTCCATTAACACTAGTGACAGGACCCGTGGGAACGGGGTTAAGCTGAGGCAGGGGAAATTTAGGCTTGACATCAGGAGGGGATTCTTCACAGAGAGGGTGGTTGCACACTGGAACAGGCTCCCCAGGGAAGTGGTCACTGCACCGAGCCTGTCTGAATTTAAGAAGAGATTGGACTGTGCACTTAGGCACATGGTCTGAACTTTTGGGTAGACCTGTGCGGTGTCAAGAGTTGGACTTGATGATCCTTAAGGGTCCCTTCCAACTCAGGATATTCTATGATTCTATGATAAATACAAAATGTTTTTTTTTTTTTTAATTTATTATTTTTTTTTTTTGCTTCTTCATAGACTGAGCAAAAAGGAAATTATTGGTATAGAAAAGAAACTGCTTAGATTTTTATCTGGATTTTAACATGAGTTAACATTTTTAAATGGCAGCAGCCTAGAGGAAATATATAGAAAAGTCTTGTTTATTACATCACCTTTCTGTTTATTATCATAGTAAGCCTAAGGTAGTTTTTACATGACTGAATGCAAGTATGGTGTCACATTAGGAAGTGGAGCTTTTACTCAGAGAGCAATAAGCAAGCCATGTCTACACTTCGCAATCTGCACAATTACTACCAGAGCCAGAACTCATACTGCCACCACCACAACCACCTGTAGAACTATATAACCTAACACAGAGCTCACTGTAACCCCAACTTCAAGTGACTTCCTGAGGTTTGGTTTGTTAGTATCAGGCTATGATCACTCCAAGCAAAGTGAAAACCTAACCATCTCCCTATTTGCAAATAACTTTCAACATATGCTGAAAGATTACACAGAGACTTCTAGACAACTGTTTCCAAATTATTTCATCCCATGTGTCAGGACAGCTTTAACATTCACATCTCTTTGCCTCATTCTTAAATGCCTGGAACTTCTGCAGTTTCTCCTTCTTGCAGCTGCGTTTGTCTCCTTTGGCCCTGCTCTCTCTCCTCACACATCCAGTGCTACCACAACAAGCCTAACAGAGAACACAGAGACAAGGAAGCCCTCACTGCTTTATTGTGGCATTTGTTTCAGCTATTTCATATCCCTCGACAGTGCCCTTTCACTTCCCTGGAGCACACTGGCTCTACCCCATCCCAGGGACTGACTCTCCACAGCCACTGCAGGCATTTCTCTTATTTTGGCAAGGCATTTCCAGTATACTGAGGAGGAGTCTTCTAAAGGTACAACGGTAGAGGGGTCCCTACTCATGTAAAAAGCCAATTAAAGTTAAATGCTTAACTGCCATCTGTGCCTTTAAGAAAAATCTCTTAATTTTCCCCAGTGATCAATTTTTTTTCACATGGGACCAATTTTGCTGTTATTGCTTAGGCAAAATTCCCATTGAAGTCCATGGGGAACTTTGCCTGAATACAAAATGTGGAGCGAAACCCTGTGCTTATTTGCATAGAGCACAAATCATAAAGATCATATCCTGATGCAAGTGATTTATCCTATATGACAGTTGGTGCAACTGGGCTATTTTTAACCATCATTTGCTGTAAAATATTTCATGATATTTACCATTCGGAAAAAAAAAAAAAAAAAAAAAAAAAAAAAAAAGTCAATTGATTCTTTTTCCTTTAACTGGATTAGATTGAAAGATTCTGGCTGCTTTCCAAACCCATTAATTACTAAATGGTACATTTTCAACAGAAATGTTAAGCTATAAGTAGTTCTTCTAGAGCCAGTTTGCTCCTAGCTAAAATCAATTAAAGCTGGTAAAGATACATTTCTCTGGTCAGGTCCAGATACAGACATCTATATTTATAGTGTAGTGGATCCTGGCAAAATTGTCCAGCCTGGATGCAGTTGTACAAGCAAAACTGTTTTTACTGTGTAGCTCTTGAAAGGGATAAGTAGGTGGCTTTCTGGGATAAATCCAGCTGTGTCAGTAGGGCTGCGCTCGCACTAGGCTGTTTCTGCTTAGAGTAGCCTCAATCTCCCAGGCCACAAACAAGCACACACTGCCCTACGGAGTATAAAGGCAAGGCAGTTTAAGCTTGCTTGTCACCACCACACCCCGCTACTCATTCCCATTTGTGTGGCCTTGCAGGGAACTGGGTCATGGAAATGATCCAAAGCAGAAATCATTTGGGGTGGGAACGAGGGGAAACCCAAAAAACACAAAGAAGAGGGTGTTCTTTTCAACCAGATCACTTCCTTGCACCACACAATGCAGAGGGCACTTCACAGCGTGAGAATGAGTCCCCCTGCCAAAGCGGTCGGTGACTTTTAAAGTGAAAAGTCCTTATGCTACAGACACCAGTGCACTTCAGCTTCTATCTGCATGACTCTGCTGCACAAATGGCACACATGCCAGAGCTGTTGCACAGAGGCTTGGCCTCCTGAAGCCTACAGGAGCAGAAAATCCCACAGTTCGTGGGGGTGCTGACAGGTGCTGCTGACTGCCCTAGAAACCCCAGGACATCTGACAACACAAGCAACCCTCTCAATTAGCTCCAAGCTGACAGAGAAGGGGGTGTGCACAGTGCACAAAATGTGACCATGTACATGTATGTAAGCTGTAAAGTGTTTTTATCAGAGCACTTGACAATCTCCAGCCATCTCAGGGTTTTGTGTAGCTGCAGCACTGGCTCACATGCAGAACCAAGACCACCGGCCTGCTTCCCTCCCAGCCCCTGCTACTGCTCTGGCCTCACACTGGCAAAGCACTGCTTGGCCGTGTGGTGAAGCAGATTGGCAATGTAATCAAGCTGAGAACTAGCCTGGGATTTTGGCACTACGTGGATGTTATTACTTGAGAGGACCACCCTGCCTATGCAATCAGTGGGCAGCAGAGAGCCAGGGCAGCCCAGCAGATGGAAGGCAGGCCAGCTGGGTCTCATTCAGGAGCAGCCAACTTCTTGTTTATATCCAAGCTACTCAGAGAGCAAGGAGCTCCAGTGAGCCCCACAGGTTTTTGGAACTCCACAAATAAAGTGCCTGGAAGGGCACAGAGCACAAAACCTGTAAAAGCAACCCACAATGAAGCATGCTACAAGAGATCTGGGAATGGGAGGTGAGAGGCAACTTTTCTTGAAATAGAAAGTCTCCTGTCTGTATTCTCTAACATTATGTGACATCCCCACCCCACCACCGCAACGCTGCAGGTAAGTCCTGTTTAGTTAGGAAATGGGCGCAGATGGGGAAAGCTGGAGTTGCTCACTTGCACAAAACAGAATTTGGACCATTAGATAAAGAAATACTAGAAACTGAAAGACTGGAAAGACTCATAGAAGAAATTGCATTTTGCATTTAAGGACTGACAAATTGACAGATTCCTCTATTAAATAATTCAGTTTTGCTACGTACACTGAGATGACATTTAAGAATAAGTTGTTGCTATTGGCTACATTCATTAAGGAATTAATTTTTTGAAGAAATTAAAAGACTATATATTCATTCAGTAAAATATACTTAAGCTTTATAAACCACAAAACTAAATCATTTGTCAAATGTGTTTTCTTTCAGTATTTAAAAAGTCCACACAGAGTATTTGTTGCTACATGCTTCAGGACTGGGCAGGAGGGCAAAGACAGTTTGGAAGAAAAAGCTGACAGACCCATAGGGAGAGCATGTACAACTTAAAGGCTGGGCAGGTGGAAAAGTGCAACAGACAAACAATAACAAGGATGTAGAGATGGTGAAGTGAAGCTAAAGAAGTGGCAATAGCAGAAAAAAAAATTGAGGGCACAGCTACGTGAAGTCTTTTGCTTGTTTTTCTTGATTAGACAAAGATAGTTGCATTAACTCGAGTTGAAGAAAGCAAGCTTCATGGAAGAGGAAGGCCTTGCACAGGGGATTTCCAGTGGAGAGGGAGGCTGGTTCCCTGCTGCTCTTCGTGCACTGAGGAGAGGCCGTGACTACGGAGGTGCTGGGCAGGCCTTGGGCTTCTGCCGCTGGCTGCCACAGGAGCAGGAGGGAGATCACCACCCCCTGGAGCCAGCTCCAAGCACAGAGAGCCGTGGGCAGATGATGGAGGGAGGCCTGTCACAGCCAGAAATCACTGCCAGCAGCTGGCCTCCTTGGCACGGGGCTGGGCTCCATCATGGGATGCTCCAGGCCCCAACACCGTGCTGGGATCCAAAGTTGCAAAGTGTGTGGGAAAAGTTGTCAACAGAAGGGGCCGGTGGCAAGGCGAGAGGTAGCCTGGCAGCCCCAGCGCACCGATTCCTCTGGTCATGGCCTAACCAAGCACCAAGGAGGGCAGCAGAGGCCCATTTTATTCTGTTAGTACAGGGAGGTGGGCATCGTTTTAGGGCTCTGTATAAGTATTCCCCTCAGCACCTGAGACAGAGGAGGAAAAGAGCAGTAGCTTCTCTCATACGTTTCCAAAAATTTCCATTTCCATAGAGAAGCAGGCTGAAGTTTACCATGATTTATGTGTTGTTGCAAACATTTTAGTGGAAGTGAGCTATTTTTCCCAAGCAATTAAAAAGATCAAATTCTTCTAATTACTATGGAAACAATTTCCTGCAGGCACTCCCTACATACCCCGTTAGGAAAACTGCTTTTCTCCACAGTTAGAGCTGGCTAATCATCATGTGTCAGTTAACTTATTTCTCTTCCACATATACATACTTATTTTCTTGGAGAAAATATTGTGATCCTTTATATTCTCTCAGTATAATAGCCATTCCTATCAATGGATGAGCTACAATTGCTACCACTCAGGAAGAAAGGAATGCAAATGAGGAATACCAATTAACCTCTTTACAATTAAAAATATCTCTATCTATTATAGCACCCATTAGTGATACTCTAGTTAATGGTCTGTCAACATTTCCATTAGACCTTTTCCCCCTGCTCCCACACAGAACTAAATCCTAGCTAATCACCTTGAATATACCTCTATGGATTTACACAATAGAGATACACAGCTCAAATGAGGCAAAATACAGATTCTGTTATCTTGAGCCATTACATTCTCTTAAGTACCTGTTTTCTAATGTATCAGTCTAAATACTCTGTCCTGCGAATACACTAAATTTTACAAGATGATTCCCTGTCCCCCGCTCCCCAATGTTACAGCTACTTCATGTATCAAACCCTCCCAACTGCAAAGACTTAAATATATTATATTATGTTTAAGACAATATATTGTCCTAAATACACACTGTGAAAATTGTAGGGTGAAAGTGTGTTCACAGCAGATTCCTTTTGTCCAATATAATCCACATCATATATTTCTTTATTAAACACTAGATGTGAGGCAGTGGGCTCCATTTGGTGCCATGCACTGTAATACCTAGAAATGACAGGGTGAATTAAGGACAAAGCATCAGCCTTAATAGCTTAAGATCCCCTGGCATCCTTATGGTCAAACCACACTCTCCACACTACCGTAGTGTAGTTTTTGTATGTCCAATTCATTACAAATGTATCACATTCATATATATTGCATTTGTTAGTCCTTCCCACTCTCAAAACACACTTAAGCATTTTATAGTGTACTCATCATCAACTGTCCTCAGCAAGAGGACTGGCATACTAGGGAGGGTAAGCACTGTGCAACCAGAACCCAGAGGGTAAAAGAGAAGTCCCTAGTATGACTCCTAGGCTATGGTTAAGCCTTTATTTTCACCACAGGATTTCTCAGTAAATTTACAATAGTACTGTTGGTTATCTATATGTACCTTGGCAACATTTTGAGCACTGAGCTTGCACACAGCAATTCAGATATGCCAGGTTATCCTGTCTTGTTTTTAGTCTTAAAATAGAGGACCTGACAGAGGCTAATTAAATGTATGTACACAGACTACCCTTCAGAAACAAAACGTGCACTCTGTGCAGCAGAATTAATGTTTAATACAGAGCGACTGGCTTTTGTTTGGTATTACAATTAGCAAAACTCTAATTCGATCAACCAAAAGTGACTTGCATTTTATATATTACAGCAGATAAAATACTAGTTGAAAAAACTATATTTTTCATTCTCAACAGGCATACAAACCAATGCCACCACATACATAAATGCTAGAAATACGGTTTTGTGGCAACCGTGCAGGGATGTCCTTAATTTTAGAGACTGGTTTGTCATAAATGAAGTCTCAACTCAGTCTGAATTTTATAATATTTATACCTATAAAAAGTAGAAAAGGTATAAAAGCTATAAAAGGCAAGTAAACAGTGCTGGGTGTGCGGGGATTATACGCTCCACCAACACGCACACACGAACATCGAGCATTCTAAATATACAGAACATTGCTTTTACAAACTAAACCCGAGTCTGCCTATACATACGTACAATCAGGAAAGGTAGAAAACAATCCTTTAAGTTCCACGACTTACTAAACTTGAGTACGCCTATACATAGGTACAATCAGAAAAGGTAACAAACAATCCTTTAAGTTCCATGACTTAACAGTCTCCATTTTCCATTCCTTTTCTTCATTACAGACAACAGTCTCCGTTTTCCATTCCTTTTCTTCATCCAGAGTGTGGGGTCTACTGTGAAATTTTCCACTGAAATTGTGTCCATCTCTGAGGATTGTATTTCAAGGAACACACACACCAAGCAGAAAGCACCCAAGGAACCCAGGAAGCGATGCTAAGAACGACCCTTCTTAGGATCAGACTCTTAGGAAACATGGTCTCTGAGGAAAGATTAAACATTGGATTAATGGACTAAGGCTTTAATGTCAAGAGAAGGCAGAACCGAGATGTGGAGAAGGATGCTGCAAATAAAAAGCGAGCAAACTCCTCCCCAGGCCATAGATTTAGGACAAGGAAGAAAGGACTTCAGATGCAGCAAAGGGACTTTAGTTTAGGTGTTACAGTGTGGTGCTTTTACTCGGGTGGGCAGCCGAGTTCCACCATGGCCGCTCTCTCACTCCCCCTCCTGAAAGGGAAAGGGAGAGAAAATACGATGCCAAGGGCTCAAGGGCTGAGATAAGGACGGGGAGCTCACTCAGCAGGTATCGTGATGGGCAAAGCAGACTCAGAGTAGGGAGACAGTAAGATTTTTCCCCCCCAGTCCACCCTCTCCCACCTCCTCCCCCCAGGCGGCTCAGGGGAGCGGGGCAATGGGGGCTGCGGTCAGTCTGTAGCACTTTGTCTCTGCCGCTCCTTCTCGGTCGCTCTCTGCCCCTGCTCCACTGGGGTCTCCTCCACGGGCTGCAGCGTGGAACCCTGCTCCACCGTGGTACACCATGGGCTGCAGGGGGACAGCCCGCTTCTCCGTGGTCCTCACCACAGGCTGCAGGCTCCGGCGCCTGGAGCACCTCTCCCCCTCCCTCTTCACCGACCTTGGTGTCTGCAAGGCTGTTTCTCATTCCTCCCTCTCTCCCAGCTGCTCTTCCACAGCAATTTTGTTCTTAGAATCATAGAATCATAGAATATCCTGAGTTGGAAGGGACCCTTAAGGATCATCAAGTCCAACTCTTGACACCGCACAGGTCTACCCAAAAGTTCAGACCATGTGCCTAAGTGCACAGTCCAATCTCTTCTTAAATTCAGACAGGCTCGGTGCAGTGACCACTTCCCTGGGGAGCCTGTTCCAGTGTGCAACCACCCTCTCTGTGAAGAACCCCCTCCTGACGTCCAGCCTAAATTTCCCCTGCCTCAGCTTAACCCCGTTCCCGCGGGTCCTGTCACTAGTGTTAATGGAGAAAAGGTCTCCTGCCTCTCGACACCCCCTTACGAGGAAGTTGTAGACTGTGATGAGGTCTCCCCTCAGCCTCCTCTTCTCCAGGCTGAACAGGCCCAGTGACCTCAGCCGTTCTTCATACGTCTTCCCCTCAAGGCCTTTCACCATCTTCGTAGCCCTCCTCTGGACACTTTCCAACAGTTTCATGTCCTTTTTATACTGTGGTGCCCAGAACTGCACACAGTACTCGAGGTGAGGCCGCACCAGCGCAGAGTAGAGCGGGACAATCACCTCCCTTGACCTACTAGCGATGCCGTGCTTGATGCACCCCAGGACACGATTGGCCCTCCTGGCTGCCAGGGCACACTGCTGGCTCATATTCAACTTGCTGTCTACCACGACCCCCAGATCCCTCTCTTCTAGGCTGCTCTCCAGCGTCTCATCGCCCAGTCTGTACATGCAGCCAGGGTTTCCCCGTCCCAGGTGCAGGACCCGGCACTTGCTCTTATTGAACTTCATGCGGTTGGTGATCGCCCAGCTCTCCAACCTGTCCAGATCCCTCTGCAAGGCCTTTACGCTCTCATTTGAGTCCACAACTCCTCCAAGTTTGGTGTCATCAGCAAACTTGCTCAAAATACCCTCTATTCCTACATCCAGATCGTTTATAAAAATATTGAAAAGTACCGGCCCTAAAATGGAGCCTTGAGGGAGCCCACTGGTGACCGCCCGCCAGCCTGACACAGCCCCATTTACCATAACCCTTTGGGCCCTGCCCGTTAGCCAATTGCTCACCCATCGTATGATGTTTTTATTTAGCTGTATGGTGGACATTTTGTCCAGTAGGATCCTATGGGAAACCGTGTCAAAAGCCTTGCTGAAGTCCAAAAAAATCACATCAGCTGGTTTCCCTTGGTCCACCATACGGGTGATCTTATCATAAAAGGAAATCAGGTTAGTTAGGCAGGACCTACCCTTCACAAACCCATGCTGGCTGGGACCAATGACTGCTTTGTCCCCCAGGTGTGCCTCAATAAGTTCGAGAACCAGCTTCTCCATGATTTTACCAGGCACTGACGTGAGACTGACAGGCCTGTAATTACTAGGGTCTTCTTTCTGACCCTTCTTGAAAATCGGCACAACATTTGCCAGCTTCCAGTCTACCGGGACCTCTCCAAATTCCAAGGATCGTTGAAAAATAATTGAAAGAGGTTCCGCGATGACGTCCGCCAGCTCTTTCAGCACCCGGGGATGAATCCCATCCAGACCCATGGACTTGTAGGGATCCAGGTGGAGTAGCAAATCCCGCACACGTTCAGGGTCAGTTGGGAGTTTGTCATCCCCACTGTCCCGGTCCTCCAGCTCAGGGCACCCTGGGTCCCGAAGCCCATCATCGGCATTGAAGACAGAGGCAAAGAAGGCGTTAAGCGTCTCTGCTTTGCCTATGTCATCGTCTGTGAGGAGACCTTCCCAAAGGCTTCTTGTTGTTGTTTGTTTTTTGTTTCTTTTAACCTTTCTTAAATCTGGCCTCACAGAGGCGCAAACAACAGCGCTTCTTGGCCTGGCTGTGGCCGCCAGCGGGCCCTTCTCTAACGTGGCGCAGTTTCTGGATTCTTCTCGCAGAACCCAACCTGATGCCCCCCCCCCCGCTCCCAAAACCTTGCCACGTAAACCCAGTACATGAGGCAAGAGAACTCGGAAATGGTTTGAAAGAGATTTATAACAGCATGACACAACATGGCACCTCCTAGTACAAAAAAGACAGCTCTACATGAAATGATCGGTTGGCAGATTGAAAAGAAACAGAAGAATGTGCTTCTTCACACGTCAGGCACGGAGCTGTCGGTCTGGCTGCAGACATGGTAGATGCCAAAAAGCGCCTCATTGTAGAAAACACCAAAAGCTGCATGATGAAGAGATCCTGAAAAGCTGAACTATGAAGAACTCCTCATGGACGACAATGAAGAATACACCAGAAGCTGCATGCAGAAGCACTCCTCGGGACCTGGAATGAGAAAAAAAAAACACCAAATGTTAGAAGACGAAGCACTTCTCAGGGACTGGAAGGTGAAAACAACACCAACATTGGCATGATGAAGCTCTCCTCAGGGAAAACATGGTGAAGAACCCCAAAGGCTGGATGGTGCAGAACTCCTCAAGGGCTGCAATGAAGAAAATACCAAATGCTGCTCAACAAAGCAATCCTCAACGGCCGAAGTGAAGAGAAGCAGAAAAGCTGCACGATGAAGAACTCCTCAGGACCGCAGTGAAGAACACACCAAAAGCCGCACGCAGAAGCACACTTCAGGGGCCACAGGGAGAAGAAACCCCAAAAAGCTCCACGAAGCAATTCTCCTCAAGCGCCACAGTGAAGAAAACACGACGAGCTGAATAGTGAAGCCCTCCTCAGGGGAAACGTGGTGTGGGGAAAACCCCCAAAAGCTGCACGATGAAGAGCTCCTCAGCGACGTAGTGAAGAAAACACCAAAAGCTGCTCAAGAAGGCACTCCTCAGAGGCTGCAGTGGAGAAACACCAAAAGCTGGACGATGAAGCTCTCCTAAAGTGGAAACGTGGATCCCAAGAAGCTGAACGATGAAGAACTCGTCATGGGCCTCAATGAAGAATACGCCAGAAGCCGCACGCAGAAGTACTCCTCGGGGCCTAGAATGAGAAAAAAGAAACACCAAATGTTAGAAGATGAAGCACTTCTCAGGGGCTGGAAGGTGAAAACCACACCAAAAGCAGCATGATGAAGCTCTCATCAAGGAAAACATGGTGAGGAGAACACCAAAGGCTGGATGGTGCAGAACTCCTCAGGGCCGAGTAGAAGAAAACACCACAAGCTGCGCGATGAACTCCTCAGGGCCGTAGTGAAGAAAACACCAAAATCTGCACGATGATGCATTCCTCCGCAGTCCCAAAGTGAAGAGAACCCCAAAAGCTGCACAATGAAGAACTCCTCGGGGACCACAAGGTGAAGAAAACACAAAAAGCTCCACAAAGAATTACTCCTCAAGCGCCACGGTGAAGAAAATGCAAAAAAGCTGAATGATGAAGCCCTCCTCAGGGTTTGAAACGTGGTGTGAAGAACCCCAAAAGCTGCACAATTAAGGCATCCTCAGTGGAAACGCAGTGAAGGAAACACGACAAGCTGGACGCAGAAGCACTCCTCAAGTCGCAGTGAAGAAAACACCAAAAGCTGCTCAAGAAAGCACTCCTCAGAGGCTGCAGTGGAGAACCACCAAAAGCTGAACGATGCAGAACTGCTCAGGGCTGCCGTGATAAGAACACCAAAAGCTGCACGACGACACCCTCCTGCAGGGTCACACAGTGAAGACAACACCGAGAGCTGCACACAGGAGCACTCCTCAGGGGCCACAAGCAGCCCAAAGGCTGCGCCTCGCCTGTGCGCCACCATCGCCGGAGTGCCGCAGCCCCAGCACACCCAGCACCATGTCACCCACCCTGCCCTGTGACACCTCTGCTCCATCATAGCCAGGCGCTGCCCCATTGGCCGCCTACCTTGGCGCCTCTGGGCGCAGCCAATAGTGAGGCCACTGGCGCTTGTTGCTAGGCAGCATGGAGCTGTGGCAGCCGATGGGCGCCAGGAGGCCGCAGGGCGGGGCTGGCCTCCCAGGGCTGAGGCCTGGCACAGTGCCTGGCAGGAGCGATGAGGCTTTCCTGACACCACCTCCAGCTCTGCCTCGCCTTGCCCCCGGCCCTCCAAGAGGCACGTTTTGGCGCTAGGAGCACGCAAACTGCTCCAGCAAGGTGGAGGCAGCATTGTGCAGGGCACACTGACATTGCCCATCAGTCAATCCCTCCTCTGTCCCCGGTGACACAGAGTACGCTGCCCGCTTTGCCGTGCTGCCCACAGACATGAAATTGGGTCCTCAGTGTCCTGAAAGGGTACAAACCAAAGCCAGTTCTGTTGACACAGCCCACAGGACTAAACTCGGTTAAACCATGCACTGTGAGAATGCCAGTCTCTTTCTTCCTCACCCAAACTGCTCATTGCCAGGTAGCTTTTGCATCAGCTTCTTGCAGAACTGGATCTTCAGTGTTCGTACAGCTCTGCAAAGCTTCCGCTCTGCAAACTTATGAGTCTGTGGACTGTGGAAGGACCAAGGCCCCACTATGCAACTCGCCGTTCGATGTCGTCTTCAAAACCAGGGGTTCTTATCGATGCAAGCCAGGTCTAGAAAGACTGCATCTGCCTCTTTTCAAGTGTTAGGGGTAATCCAAGTGTTAGAAGACTGTGGAAACACTGTATTAATGGAGCTGTTACTCCAATAGGTTAAAGAGAAGATAGAGAAATGTAGGCGTTGCAGGGCTCGTTTCACAGAATTGTAGGGGTTGGAATGGACCTCCAGAGATCATCGGGTCCAACTCCCCTGCCAAAGCAGGTTTCCTAGAGCAGGTTGCACAAGTAGGCGTCCAGACGGGGCTTGAATATCTGCAGAGAGTCCACAGCCTCCCTGGGCAGCCTGTTCCAGTGCTCCGTCACCCTCACCGTGAAGAAGTTCTTTCGCGTAGTGGTGCGGAACTTCCTGTGCTCCATTTTGCGGCCATTGCCCCTTGTCCTGTCCCCACAGACCACTGAAAAGCGGTTGGCCACATCCCTGTGTCTCCCACACCTCAGGTATTTATAGACATTGATAGGATCCCCTCTCAGTCTTCTTTTCTCCAGGCTGAACAGAGCCAGGTCTCTCAGCCTTTCCTCCTAGGGGAGATGCTCCCGTATCCTGTCTGTGAGCCTCCGCTGGACTCTTTCCAGGAGATCCCTGTCTTTTTTGTACAGGGGAGCCCAGAACTGGACACAGTACTCCAGGTGAGACCTGACCAGGGCAGAGTAGAGGGGCAGCATCACCTCCCCTGACCTGTTGTCCACGCTCCTTTTAATGCACCCCAGGATCCCGTTGGCCTTCCTGGCCACCAGGGCACACTGCTGGCTCATGGCCAACCTGTCGTCCACCAGGACCCCCATGTCCTTCTCCTCAGAGCTCCTCTCCAGCAGGTCGTCCCCCAGCCTCTACCGATACATGTGGTTGTTCCTTCTCTTATAAATGGAGTCTCACCTCAACCTTAAAATTAGTAATATTTATAAAAGGAATATTTATAAAAGGTATAAAGTAAAGAAGGCAAGTAAACAGCGCTGGGTGTGCAGGGATTATACGCTCCACCAACACGCACACACGAACATCGAGCATTCTAAATATACAGAACATTGCTTTTACAAACTAAACCCGAGTCTGCCTATACATACGTACAATCAGGAAAGGTAGAAAACAATCCTTTAAGTTCCACGACTTACTAAACTTGAGTACGCCTATACATAGGTACAATCAGAAAAGGTAACAAACAATCCTTTAAGTTCCATGACTTAACAGTCTCCATTTTCCATTCCTTTTCTTCATTACAGACAACAGTCTCCGTTTTCCATTCCTTTTCTTCATCCAGAGTGTGGGGTCTACTGTGAAATTTTCCACTGAAATTGTGTCCATCTCTGAGGATTGTATTTCAAGGAACACACACACCAAGCAGAAAGCACCCAAGGAACCCAGGAAGCGATGCTAAGAACGACCCTTCTTAGGATCAGACTCTTAGGAAACATGGTCTCTGAGGAAAGATTAAACATTGGATTAATGGACTAAGGCTTTAATGTCAAGAGAAGGCAGAACCGAGATGTGGAGAAGGATGCTGCAAATAAAAAGCGAGCAAACTCCTCCCCAGGCCATAGATTTAGGACAAGGAAGAAAGGACTTCAGATGCAGCAAAGGGACTTTAGTTTAGGTGTTACAGTGTGGTGCTTTTACTCGGGTGGGCAGCCGAGTTCCACCATGGCCGCTCTCTCACTCCCCCTCCTGAAAGGGAAAGGGAGAGAAAATACGATGCCAAGGGCTCAAGGGCTGAGATAAGGACGGGGAGCTCACTCAGCAGGTATCGTGACGGGCAAAGCAGACTCAGAGTAGGGAGACAGTAAGATTTTTCCCCCCCAGTCCACCCTCTCCCACCTCCTCCCCCCAGGCGGCTCAGGGGAGCGGGGCAATGGGGGCTGCGGTCAGTCTGTAGCACTTTGTCTCTGCCGCTCCTTCTCGGTCGCTCTCTGCCCCTGCTCCACTGGGGTCTCCTCCACGGGCTGCAGCGTGGAACCCTGCTCCACCGTGGTACACCATGGGCTGCAGGGGGACAGCCCGCTTCTCCGTGGTCCTCACCACAGGCTGCAGGCTCCGGCGCCTGGAGCACCTCTCCCCCTCCCTCTTCACCGACCTTGGTGTCTGCAAGGCTGTTTCTCATTCCTCCCTCTCTCCCAGCTGCTCTTCCACAGCAATTTTGTTCTTAGAATCATAGAATCATAGAATATCCTGAGTTGGAAGGGACCCTTAAGGATCATCAAGTCCAACTCTTGACACCGCACAGGTCTACCCAAAAGTTCAGACCATGTGCCTAAGTGCACAGTCCAATCTCTTCTTAAATTCAGACAGGCTCGGTGCAGTGACCACTTCCCTGGGGAGCCTGTTCCAGTGTGCAACCACCCTCTCTGTGAAGAACCCCCTCCTGACGTCCAGCCTAAATTTCCCCTGCCTCAGCTTAACCCCGTTCCCGCGGGTCCTGTCACTAGTGTTAATGGAGAAAAGGTCTCCTGCCTCTCGACACCCCCTTACGAGGAAGTTGTAGACTGTGATGAGGTCTCCCCTCAGCCTCCTCTTCTCCAGGCTGAACAGGCCCAGTGACCTCAGCCGTTCTTCGTACGTCTTCCCCTCAAGGCCTTTCACCATCTTCGTAGCCCTCCTCTGGACACTTTCCAACAGTTTCATGTCCTTTTTATACTGTGGTGCCCAGAACTGCACACAGTACTCGAGGTGAGGCCGCACCAGCGCAGAGTAGAGCGGGACAATCACCTCCCTTGACCTACTAGCGATGCCGTGCTTGATGCACCCCAGGACACGATTGGCCCTCCTGGCTGCCAGGGCACACTGCTGGCTCATATTCAACTTGCTGTCTACCACGACCCCCAGATCCCTCTCTTCTAGGCTGCTCTCCAGCGTCTCATCGCCCAGTCTGTACATGCAGCCAGGGTTTCCCCGTCCCAGGTGCAGGACCCGGCACTTGCTCTTATTGAACTTCATGCGGTTGGTGATCGCCCAGCTCTCCAACCTGTCCAGATCCCTCTGCAAGGCCTTTACGCTCTCATTTGAGTCCACAACTCCTCCAAGTTTGGTGTCATCAGCAAACTTGCTCAAAATACCCTCTATTCCTACATCCAGATCGTTTATAAAAATATTGAAAAGTACCGGCCCTAAAATGGAGCCTTGAGGGAGCCCACTGGTGACCGCCCGCCAGCCTGACACAGCCCCATTTACCATAACCCTTTGGGCCCTGCCCGTTAGCCAATTGCTCACCCATCGTATGATGTTTTTATTTAGCTGTATGGTGGACATTTTGTCCAGTAGGATCCTATGGGAAACCGTGTCAAAAGCCTTGCTGAAGTCCAAAAAAATCACATCAGCTGGTTTCCCTTGGTCCACCATACGGGTGATCTTATCATAAAAGGAAATCAGGTTAGTTAGGCAGGACCTACCCTTCACAAACCCATGCTGGCTGGGACCAATGACTGCTTTGTCCCCCAGGTGCGCCTCAATAAGTTCGAGAACCAGCTTCTCCATGATTTTACCAGGCACTGACGTGAGACTGACAGGCCTGTAATTACTAGGGTCTTCTTTCTGACCCTTCTTGAAAATCGGCACAACATTTGCCAGCTTCCAGTCTACCGGGACCTCTCCAAATTCCAAGGATCGTTGAAAAATAATTGAAAGAGGTTCCGCGATGACGTCCGCCAGCTCTTTCAGCACCCGGGGATGAATCCCATCCGGACCCATGGACTTGTAGGGATCCAGGTGGAGTAGCAAATCCCGCACACGTTCAGGGTCAGTTGGGAGTTTGTCATCCCCACTGTCCCGGTCCTCCAGCTCAGGGCACCCTGGGTCCCAAAGCCCATCATCGGCATTGAAGACAGAGGCAAAGAAGGCGTTAAGCGTCTCTGCTTTGCCTATGTCATCGTCTGTGAGGAGACCTTCCCAAAGGCTTCTTGTTGTTGTTTGTTTTTTGTTTCTTTTAACCTTTCTTAAATCTGGCCTCACAGAGGCGCAAACAACAGCGCTTCTTGGCCTGGCTGTGGCCGCCAGCGGGCCCTTCTCTAACGTGGCGCAGTTTCTGGATTCTTCTCGCAGAACCCAACCTGATGCCCCCCCCCCCCGCTCCCAAAACCTTGCCACGTAAACCCAGTACATGAGGCAAGAGAACTCGGAAATGGTTTGAAAGAGATTTATAACAGCATGACACAACATGGCACCTCCTAGTACAAAAAAGACAGCTCTACATGAAATGATCGGTTGGCAGATTGAAAAGAAACAGAAGAATGTGCTTCTTCACACGTCAGGCACGGAGCTGTCGGTCTGGCTGCAGACATGGTAGATGCCAAAAAGCGCCTCATTGTAGAAAACACCAAAAGCTGCATGATGAAGAGATCCTGAAAAGCTGAACTATGAAGAACTCCTCATGGACGACAATGAAGAATACACCAGAAGCTGCATGCAGAAGCACTCCTCGGGACCTGGAATGAGAAAAAAAAAAACACCAAATGTTAGAAGACGAAGCACTTCTCAGGGACTGGAAGGTGAAAACAACACCAACATTGGCATGATGAAGCTCTCCTCAGGGAAAACATGGTGAAGAACCCCAAAGGCTGGATGGTGCAGAACTCCTCAAGGGCTGCAATGAAGAAAATACCAAATGCTGCTCAACAAAGCAATCCTCAACGGCCGAAGTGAAGAGAAGCAGAAAAGCTGCACGATGAAGAACTCCTCAGGACCGCAGTGAAGAACACACCAAAAGCCGCACGCAGAAGCACACTTCAGGGGCCACAGGGAGAAGAAACCCCAAAAAGCTCCACGAAGCAATTCTCCTCAAGCGCCACAGTGAAGAAAACACGACGAGCTGAATAGTGAAGCCCTCCTCAGGGGAAACGTGGTGTGGGGAAAACCCCCAAAAGCTGCACGATGAAGAGCTCCTCAGCGACGTAGTGAAGAAAACACCAAAAGCTGCTCAAGAAGGCACTCCTCAGAGGCTGCAGTGGAGAAACACCAAAAGCTGGACGATGAAGCTCTCCTAAAGTGGAAACGTGGATCCCAAGAAGCTGAACGATGAAGAACTCGTCATGGGCCTCAATGAAGAATACGCCAGAAGCCGCACGCAGAAGTACTCCTCGGGGCCTAGAATGAGAAAAAAGAAACACCAAATGTTAGAAGATGAAGCACTTCTCAGGGGCTGGAAGGTGAAAACCACACCAAAAGCAGCATGATGAAGCTCTCATCAAGGAAAACATGGTGAGGAGAACACCAAAGGCTGGATGGTGCAGAACTCCTCAGGGCCGAGTAGAAGAAAACACCACAAGCTGCGCGATGAACTCCTCAGGGCCGTAGTGAAGAAAACACCAAAATCTGCACGATGATGCATTCCTCCGCAGTCCCAAAGTGAAGAGAACCCCAAAAGCTGCACAATGAAGAACTCCTCGGGGACCACAAGGTGAAGAAAACACAAAAAGCTCCACAAAGAATTACTCCTCAAGCGCCACGGTGAAGAAAATGCAAAAAAGCTGAATGATGAAGCCCTCCTCAGGGTTTGAAACGTGGTGTGAAGAACCCCAAAAGCTGCACAATTAAGGCATCCTCAGTGGAAACGCAGTGAAGGAAACACGACAAGCTGGACGCAGAAGCACTCCTCAAGTCGCAGTGAAGAAAACACCAAAAGCTGCTCAAGAAAGCACTCCTCAGAGGCTGCAGTGGAGAACCACCAAAAGCTGAACGATGCAGAACTGCTCAGGGCTGCCGTGATAAGAACACCAAAAGCTGCACGACGACACCCTCCTGCAGGGTCACACAGTGAAGACAACACCGAGAGCTGCACACAGGAGCACTCCTCAGGGGCCACAAGCAGCCCAAAGGCTGCGCCTCGCCTGTGCGCCACCATCGCCGGAGTGCCGCAGCCCCAGCACACCCAGCACCATGTCACCCACCCTGCCCTGTGACACCTCTGCTCCATCATAGCCAGGCGCTGCCCCATTGGCCGCCTACCTTGGCGCCTCTGGGCGCAGCCAATAGTGAGGCCACTGGCGCTTGTTGCTAGGCAGCATGGAGCTGTGGCAGCCGATGGGCGCCAGGAGGCCGCAGGGCGGGGCTGGCCTCCCAGGGCTGAGGCCTGGCACAGTGCCTGGCAGGAGCGATGAGGCTTTCCTGACACCACCTCCAGCTCTGCCTCGCCTTGCCCCCGGCCCTCCAAGAGGCACGTTTTGGCGCTAGGAGCACGCAAACTGCTCCAGCAAGGTGGAGGCAGCATTGTGCAGGGCACACTGACATTGCCCATCAGTCAATCCCTCCTCTGTCCCCGGTGACACAGAGTACGCTGCCCGCTTTGCCGTGCTGCCCACAGACATGAAATTGGGTCCTCAGTGTCCTGAAAGGGTACAAACCAAAGCCAGTTCTGTTGACACAGCCCACAGGACTAAACTCGGTTAAACCATGCACTGTGAGAATGCCAGTCTCTTTCTTCCTCACCCAAACTGCTCATTGCCAGGTAGCTTTTGCATCAGCTTCTTGCAGAACTGGATCTTCAGTGTTCGTACAGCTCTGCAAAGCTTCCGCTCTGCAAACTTATGAGTCTGTGGACTGTGGAAGGACCAAGGCCCCACTATGCAACTCGCCGTTCGATGTCGTCTTCAAAACCAGGGGTTCTTATCGATGCAAGCCAGGTCTAGAAAGACTGCATCTGCCTCTTTTCAAGTGCTAGGGGTAATCCAAGTGTTAGAAGACTGTGGAAACACTGTATTAATGGAGCTGTTACTCCAATAGGTTAAAGAGAAGATAGAGAAATGTAGGCGTTGCAGGGCTCGTTTCACAGAATTGTAGGGGTTGGAATGGACCTCCAGAGATCATCGGGTCCAACTCCCCTGCCAAAGCAGGTTTCCTAGAGCAGGTTGCACAAGTAGGCGTCCAGACGGGGCTTGAATATCTGCAGAGAGTCCACAGCCTCCCTGGGCAGCCTGTTCCAGTGCTCCGTCACCCTCACCGTGAAGAAGTTCTTTCGCGTAGTGGTGCGGAACTTCCTGTGCTCCATTTTGCGGCCATTGCCCCTTGTCCTGTCCCCACAGACCACTGAAAAGCGGTTGGCCACATCCCTGTGTCTCCCACACCTCAGGTATTTATAGACATTGATAGGATCCCCTCTCAGTCTTCTTTTCTCCAGGCTGAACAGAGCCAGGTCTCTCAGCCTTTCCTCCTAGGGGAGATGCTCCCGTATCCTGTCTGTGAGCCTCCGCTGGACTCTTTCCAGGAGATCCCTGTCTTTTTTGTACAGGGGAGCCCAGAACTGGACACAGTACTCCAGGTGAGACCTGACCAGGGCAGAGTAGAGGGGCAGCATCACCTCCCCTGACCTGTTGTCCACGCTCCTTTTAATGCACCCCAGGATCCCGTTGGCCTTCCTGGCCACCAGGGCACACTGCTGGCTCATGGCCAACCTGTCGTCCACCAGGACCCCCATGTCCTTCTCCTCAGAGCTCCTCTCCAGCAGGTCGTCCCCCAGCCTCTACCGATACATGTGGTTGTTCCTTCTCTTATAAATGGAGTCTCACCTCAACCTTAAAATTAGTAATATTTATAAAAGGAATATTTATAAAAGGTATAAAGTAAAGAAGGCAAGTAAACAGCGCTGGGTGTGCAGGGATTATACGCTCCACCAACACGCACACACGAACATCGAGCATTCTAAATATACAGAACATTGCTTTTACAAACTAAACCCGAGTCTGCCTATACATACGTACAATCAGGAAAGGTAGAAAACAATCCTTTAAGTTCCACGACTTACTAAACTTGAGTACGCCTATACATAGGTACAATCAGAAAAGGTAACAAACAATCCTTTAAGTTCCATGACTTAACAGTCTCCATTTTCCATTCCTTTTCTTCATTACAGACAACAGTCTCCGTTTTCCATTCCTTTTCTTCATCCAGAGTGTGGGGTCTACTGTGAAATTTTCCACTGAAATTGTGTCCATCTCTGAGGATTGTATTTCAAGGAACACACACACCAAGCAGAAAGCACCCAAGGAACCCAGGAAGCGATGCTAAGAACGACCCTTCTTAGGATCAGACTCTTAGGAAACATGGTCTCTGAGGAAAGATTAAACATTGGATTAATGGACTAAGGCTTTAATGTCAAGAGAAGGCAGAACCGAGATGTGGAGAAGGATGCTGCAAATAAAAAGCGAGCAAACTCCTCCCCAGGCCATAGATTTAGGACAAGGAAGAAAGGACTTCAGATGCAGCAAAGGGACTTTAGTTTAGGTGTTACAGTGTGGTGCTTTTACTCGGGTGGGCAGCCGAGTTCCACCATGGCCGCTCTCTCACTCCCCCTCCTGAAAGGGAAAGGGAGAGAAAATACGATGCCAAGGGCTCAAGGGCTGAGATAAGGACGGGGAGCTCACTCAGCAGGTATCGTGACGGGCAAAGCAGACTCAGAGTAGGGAGACAGTAAGATTTTTCCCCCCCAGTCCACCCTCTCCCACCTCCTCCCCCCAGGCGGCTCAGGGGAGCGGGGCAATGGGGGCTGCGGTCAGTCTGTAGCACTTTGTCTCTGCCGCTCCTTCTCGGTCGCTCTCTGCCCCTGCTCCACTGGGGTCTCCTCCACGGGCTGCAGCGTGGAACCCTGCTCCACCGTGGTACACCATGGGCTGCAGGGGGACAGCCCGCTTCTCCGTGGTCCTCACCACAGGCTGCAGGCTCCGGCGCCTGGAGCACCTCTCCCCCTCCCTCTTCACCGACCTTGGTGTCTGCAAGGCTGTTTCTCATTCCTCCCTCTCTCCCAGCTGCTCTTCCACAGCAATTTTGTTCTTAGAATCATAGAATCATAGAATATCCTGAGTTGGAAGGGACCCTTAAGGATCATCAAGTCCAACTCTTGACACCGCACAGGTCTACCCAAAAGTTCAGACCATGTGCCTAAGTGCACAGTCCAATCTCTTCTTAAATTCAGACAGGCTCGGTGCAGTGACCACTTCCCTGGGGAGCCTGTTCCAGTGTGCAACCACCCTCTCTGTGAAGAACCCCCTCCTGACGTCCAGCCTAAATTTCCCCTGCCTCAGCTTAACCCCGTTCCCGCGGGTCCTGTCACTAGTGTTAATGGAGAAAAGGTCTCCTGCCTCTCGACACCCCCTTACGAGGAAGTTGTAGACTGTGATGAGGTCTCCCCTCAGCCTCCTCTTCTCCAGGCTGAACAGGCCCAGTGACCTCAGCCGTTCTTCGTACGTCTTCCCCTCAAGGCCTTTCACCATCTTCGTAGCCCTCCTCTGGACACTTTCCAACAGTTTCATGTCCTTTTTATACTGTGGTGCCCAGAACTGCACACAGTACTCGAGGTGAGGCCGCACCAGCGCAGAGTAGAGCGGGACAATCACCTCCCTTGACCTACTAGCGATGCCGTGCTTGATGCACCCCAGGACACGATTGGCCCTCCTGGCTGCCAGGGCACACTGCTGGCTCATATTCAACTTGCTGTCTACCACGACCCCCAGATCCCTCTCTTCTAGGCTGCTCTCCAGCGTCTCATCGCCCAGTCTGTACATGCAGCCAGGGTTTCCCCGTCCCAGGTGCAGGACCCGGCACTTGCTCTTATTGAACTTCATGCGGTTGGTGATCGCCCAGCTCTCCAACCTGTCCAGATCCCTCTGCAAGGCCTTTACGCTCTCATTTGAGTCCACAACTCCTCCAAGTTTGGTGTCATCAGCAAACTTGCTCAAAATACCCTCTATTCCTACATCCAGATCGTTTATAAAAATATTGAAAAGTACCGGCCCTAAAATGGAGCCTTGAGGGAGCCCACTGGTGACCGCCCGCCAGCCTGACACAGCCCCATTTACCATAACCCTTTGGGCCCTGCCCGTTAGCCAATTGCTCACCCATCGTATGATGTTTTTATTTAGCTGTATGGTGGACATTTTGTCCAGTAGGATCCTATGGGAAACCGTGTCAAAAGCCTTGCTGAAGTCCAAAAAAATCACATCAGCTGGTTTCCCTTGGTCCACCATACGGGTGATCTTATCATAAAAGGAAATCAGGTTAGTTAGGCAGGACCTACCCTTCACAAACCCATGCTGGCTGGGACCAATGACTGCTTTGTCCCCCAGGTGCGCCTCAATAAGTTCGAGAACCAGCTTCTCCATGATTTTACCAGGCACTGACGTGAGACTGACAGGCCTGTAATTACTAGGGTCTTCTTTCTGACCCTTCTTGAAAATCGGCACAACATTTGCCAGCTTCCAGTCTACCGGGACCTCTCCAAATTCCAAGGATCGTTGAAAAATAATTGAAAGAGGTTCCGCGATGACGTCCGCCAGCTCTTTCAGCACCCGGGGATGAATCCCATCCGGACCCATGGACTTGTAGGGATCCAGGTGGAGTAGCAAATCCCGCACACGTTCAGGGTCAGTTGGGAGTTTGTCATCCCCACTGTCCCGGTCCTCCAGCTCAGGGCACCCTGGGTCCCAAAGCCCATCATCGGCATTGAAGACAGAGGCAAAGAAGGCGTTAAGCGTCTCTGCTTTGCCTATGTCATCGTCTGTGAGGAGACCTTCCCAAAGGCTTCTTGTTGTTGTTTGTTTTTTGTTTCTTTTAACCTTTCTTAAATCTGGCCTCACAGAGGCGCAAACAACAGCGCTTCTTGGCCTGGCTGTGGCCGCCAGCGGGCCCTTCTCTAACGTGGCGCAGTTTCTGGATTCTTCTCGCAGAACCCAACCTGATGCCCCCCCCCCCCGCTCCCAAAACCTTGCCACGTAAACCCAGTACATGAGGCAAGAGAACTCGGAAATGGTTTGAAAGAGATTTATAACAGCATGACACAACATGGCACCTCCTAGTACAAAAAAGACAGCTCTACATGAAATGATCGGTTGGCAGATTGAAAAGAAACAGAAGAATGTGCTTCTTCACACGTCAGGCACGGAGCTGTCGGTCTGGCTGCAGACATGGTAGATGCCAAAAAGCGCCTCATTGTAGAAAACACCAAAAGCTGCATGATGAAGAGATCCTGAAAAGCTGAACTATGAAGAACTCCTCATGGACGACAATGAAGAATACACCAGAAGCTGCATGCAGAAGCACTCCTCGGGACCTGGAATGAGAAAAAAAAAAACACCAAATGTTAGAAGACGAAGCACTTCTCAGGGACTGGAAGGTGAAAACAACACCAACATTGGCATGATGAAGCTCTCCTCAGGGAAAACATGGTGAAGAACCCCAAAGGCTGGATGGTGCAGAACTCCTCAAGGGCTGCAATGAAGAAAATACCAAATGCTGCTCAACAAAGCAATCCTCAACGGCCGAAGTGAAGAGAAGCAGAAAAGCTGCACGATGAAGAACTCCTCAGGACCGCAGTGAAGAACACACCAAAAGCCGCACGCAGAAGCACACTTCAGGGGCCACAGGGAGAAGAAACCCCAAAAAGCTCCACGAAGCAATTCTCCTCAAGCGCCACAGTGAAGAAAACACGACGAGCTGAATAGTGAAGCCCTCCTCAGGGGAAACGTGGTGTGGGGAAAACCCCCAAAAGCTGCACGATGAAGAGCTCCTCAGCGACGTAGTGAAGAAAACACCAAAAGCTGCTCAAGAAGGCACTCCTCAGAGGCTGCAGTGGAGAAACACCAAAAGCTGGACGATGAAGCTCTCCTAAAGTGGAAACGTGGATCCCAAGAAGCTGAACGATGAAGAACTCGTCATGGGCCTCAATGAAGAATACGCCAGAAGCCGCACGCAGAAGTACTCCTCGGGGCCTAGAATGAGAAAAAAGAAACACCAAATGTTAGAAGATGAAGCACTTCTCAGGGGCTGGAAGGTGAAAACCACACCAAAAGCAGCATGATGAAGCTCTCATCAAGGAAAACATGGTGAGGAGAACACCAAAGGCTGGATGGTGCAGAACTCCTCAGGGCCGAGTAGAAGAAAACACCACAAGCTGCGCGATGAACTCCTCAGGGCCGTAGTGAAGAAAACACCAAAATCTGCACGATGATGCATTCCTCCGCAGTCCCAAAGTGAAGAGAACCCCAAAAGCTGCACAATGAAGAACTCCTCGGGGACCACAAGGTGAAGAAAACACAAAAAGCTCCACAAAGAATTACTCCTCAAGCGCCACGGTGAAGAAAATGCAAAAAAGCTGAATGATGAAGCCCTCCTCAGGGTTTGAAACGTGGTGTGAAGAACCCCAAAAGCTGCACAATTAAGGCATCCTCAGTGGAAACGCAGTGAAGGAAACACGACAAGCTGGACGCAGAAGCACTCCTCAAGTCGCAGTGAAGAAAACACCAAAAGCTGCTCAAGAAAGCACTCCTCAGAGGCTGCAGTGGAGAACCACCAAAAGCTGAACGATGCAGAACTGCTCAGGGCTGCCGTGATAAGAACACCAAAAGCTGCACGACGACACCCTCCTGCAGGGTCACACAGTGAAGACAACACCGAGAGCTGCACACAGGAGCACTCCTCAGGGGCCACAAGCAGCCCAAAGGCTGCGCCTCGCCTGTGCGCCACCATCGCCGGAGTGCCGCAGCCCCAGCACACCCAGCACCATGTCACCCACCCTGCCCTGTGACACCTCTGCTCCATCATAGCCAGGCGCTGCCCCATTGGCCGCCTACCTTGGCGCCTCTGGGCGCAGCCAATAGTGAGGCCACTGGCGCTTGTTGCTAGGCAGCATGGAGCTGTGGCAGCCGATGGGCGCCAGGAGGCCGCAGGGCGGGGCTGGCCTCCCAGGGCTGAGGCCTGGCACAGTGCCTGGCAGGAGCGATGAGGCTTTCCTGACACCACCTCCAGCTCTGCCTCGCCTTGCCCCCGGCCCTCCAAGAGGCACGTTTTGGCGCTAGGAGCACGCAAACTGCTCCAGCAAGGTGGAGGCAGCATTGTGCAGGGCACACTGACATTGCCCATCAGTCAATCCCTCCTCTGTCCCCGGTGACACAGAGTACGCTGCCCGCTTTGCCGTGCTGCCCACAGACATGAAATTGGGTCCTCAGTGTCCTGAAAGGGTACAAACCAAAGCCAGTTCTGTTGACACAGCCCACAGGACTAAACTCGGTTAAACCATGCACTGTGAGAATGCCAGTCTCTTTCTTCCTCACCCAAACTGCTCATTGCCAGGTAGCTTTTGCATCAGCTTCTTGCAGAACTGGATCTTCAGTGTTCGTACAGCTCTGCAAAGCTTCCGCTCTGCAAACTTATGAGTCTGTGGACTGTGGAAGGACCAAGGCCCCACTATGCAACTCGCCGTTCGATGTCGTCTTCAAAACCAGGGGTTCTTATCGATGCAAGCCAGGTCTAGAAAGACTGCATCTGCCTCTTTTCAAGTGCTAGGGGTAATCCAAGTGTTAGAAGACTGTGGAAACACTGTATTAATGGAGCTGTTACTCCAATAGGTTAAAGAGAAGATAGAGAAATGTAGGCGTTGCAGGGCTCGTTTCACAGAATTGTAGGGGTTGGAATGGACCTCCAGAGATCATCGGGTCCAACTCCCCTGCCAAAGCAGGTTTCCTAGAGCAGGTTGCACAAGTAGGCGTCCAGACGGGGCTTGAATATCTGCAGAGAGTCCACAGCCTCCCTGGGCAGCCTGTTCCAGTGCTCCGTCACCCTCACCGTGAAGAAGTTCTTTCGCGTAGTGGTGCGGAACTTCCTGTGCTCCATTTTGCGGCCATTGCCCCTTGTCCTGTCCCCACAGACCACTGAAAAGCGGTTGGCCACATCCCTGTGTCTCCCACACCTCAGGTATTTATAGACATTGATAGGATCCCCTCTCAGTCTTCTTTTCTCCAGGCTGAACAGAGCCAGGTCTCTCAGCCTTTCCTCCTAGGGGAGATGCTCCCGTATCCTGTCTGTGAGCCTCCGCTGGACTCTTTCCAGGAGATCCCTGTCTTTTTTGTACAGGGGAGCCCAGAACTGGACACAGTACTCCAGGTGAGACCTGACCAGGGCAGAGTAGAGGGGCAGCATCACCTCCCCTGACCTGTTGTCCACGCTCCTTTTAATGCACCCCAGGATCCCGTTGGCCTTCCTGGCCACCAGGGCACACTGCTGGCTCATGGCCAACCTGTCGTCCACCAGGACCCCCATGTCCTTCTCCTCAGAGCTCCTCTCCAGCAGGTCGTCCCCCAGCCTCTACCGATACATGTGGTTGTTCCTTCTCTTATAAATGGAGTCTCACCTCAACCTTAAAATTAGTAATATTTATAAAAGGAATATTTATAAAAGGTATAAAGTAAAGAAGGCAAGTAAACAGCGCTGGGTGTGCAGGGATTATACGCTCCACCAACACGCACACACGAACATCGAGCATTCTAAATATACAGAACATTGCTTTTACAAACTAAACCCGAGTCTGCCTATACATACGTACAATCAGGAAAGGTAGAAAACAATCCTTTAAGTTCCACGACTTACTAAACTTGAGTACGCCTATACATAGGTACAATCAGAAAAGGTAACAAACAATCCTTTAAGTTCCATGACTTAACAGTCTCCATTTTCCATTCCTTTTCTTCATTACAGACAACAGTCTCCGTTTTCCATTCCTTTTCTTCATCCAGAGTGTGGGGTCTACTGTGAAATTTTCCACTGAAATTGTGTCCATCTCTGAGGATTGTATTTCAAGGAACACACACACCAAGCAGAAAGCACCCAAGGAACCCAGGAAGCGATGCTAAGAACGACCCTTCTTAGGATCAGACTCTTAGGAAACATGGTCTCTGAGGAAAGATTAAACATTGGATTAATGGACTAAGGCTTTAATGTCAAGAGAAGGCAGAACCGAGATGTGGAGAAGGATGCTGCAAATAAAAAGCGAGCAAACTCCTCCCCAGGCCATAGATTTAGGACAAGGAAGAAAGGACTTCAGATGCAGCAAAGGGACTTTAGTTTAGGTGTTACAGTGTGGTGCTTTTACTCGGGTGGGCAGCCGAGTTCCACCATGGCCGCTCTCTCACTCCCCCTCCTGAAAGGGAAAGGGAGAGAAAATACGATGCCAAGGGCTCAAGGGCTGAGATAAGGACGGGGAGCTCACTCAGCAGGTATCGTGACGGGCAAAGCAGACTCAGAGTAGGGAGACAGTAAGATTTTTCCCCCCCAGTCCACCCTCTCCCACCTCCTCCCCCCAGGCGGCTCAGGGGAGCGGGGCAATGGGGGCTGCGGTCAGTCTGTAGCACTTTGTCTCTGCCGCTCCTTCTCGGTCGCTCTCTGCCCCTGCTCCACTGGGGTCTCCTCCACGGGCTGCAGCGTGGAACCCTGCTCCACCGTGGTACACCATGGGCTGCAGGGGGACAGCCCGCTTCTCCGTGGTCCTCACCACAGGCTGCAGGCTCCGGCGCCTGGAGCACCTCTCCCCCTCCCTCTTCACCGACCTTGGTGTCTGCAAGGCTGTTTCTCATTCCTCCCTCTCTCCCAGCTGCTCTTCCACAGCAATTTTGTTCTTAGAATCATAGAATCATAGAATATCCTGAGTTGGAAGGGACCCTTAAGGATCATCAAGTCCAACTCTTGACACCGCACAGGTCTACCCAAAAGTTCAGACCATGTGCCTAAGTGCACAGTCCAATCTCTTCTTAAATTCAGACAGGCTCGGTGCAGTGACCACTTCCCTGGGGAGCCTGTTCCAGTGTGCAACCACCCTCTCTGTGAAGAACCCCCTCCTGACGTCCAGCCTAAATTTCCCCTGCCTCAGCTTAACCCCGTTCCCGCGGGTCCTGTCACTAGTGTTAATGGAGAAAAGGTCTCCTGCCTCTCGACACCCCCTTACGAGGAAGTTGTAGACTGTGATGAGGTCTCCCCTCAGCCTCCTCTTCTCCAGGCTGAACAGGCCCAGTGACCTCAGCCGTTCTTCGTACGTCTTCCCCTCAAGGCCTTTCACCATCTTCGTAGCCCTCCTCTGGACACTTTCCAACAGTTTCATGTCCTTTTTATACTGTGGTGCCCAGAACTGCACACAGTACTCGAGGTGAGGCCGCACCAGCGCAGAGTAGAGCGGGACAATCACCTCCCTTGACCTACTAGCGATGCCGTGCTTGATGCACCCCAGGACACGATTGGCCCTCCTGGCTGCCAGGGCACACTGCTGGCTCATATTCAACTTGCTGTCTACCACGACCCCCAGATCCCTCTCTTCTAGGCTGCTCTCCAGCGTCTCATCGCCCAGTCTGTACATGCAGCCAGGGTTTCCCCGTCCCAGGTGCAGGACCCGGCACTTGCTCTTATTGAACTTCATGCGGTTGGTGATCGCCCAGCTCTCCAACCTGTCCAGATCCCTCTGCAAGGCCTTTACGCTCTCATTTGAGTCCACAACTCCTCCAAGTTTGGTGTCATCAGCAAACTTGCTCAAAATACCCTCTATTCCTACATCCAGATCGTTTATAAAAATATTGAAAAGTACCGGCCCTAAAATGGAGCCTTGAGGGAGCCCACTGGTGACCGCCCGCCAGCCTGACACAGCCCCATTTACCATAACCCTTTGGGCCCTGCCCGTTAGCCAATTGCTCACCCATCGTATGATGTTTTTATTTAGCTGTATGGTGGACATTTTGTCCAGTAGGATCCTATGGGAAACCGTGTCAAAAGCCTTGCTGAAGTCCAAAAAAATCACATCAGCTGGTTTCCCTTGGTCCACCATACGGGTGATCTTATCATAAAAGGAAATCAGGTTAGTTAGGCAGGACCTACCCTTCACAAACCCATGCTGGCTGGGACCAATGACTGCTTTGTCCCCCAGGTGCGCCTCAATAAGTTCGAGAACCAGCTTCTCCATGATTTTACCAGGCACTGACGTGAGACTGACAGGCCTGTAATTACTAGGGTCTTCTTTCTGACCCTTCTTGAAAATCGGCACAACATTTGCCAGCTTCCAGTCTACCGGGACCTCTCCAAATTCCAAGGATCGTTGAAAAATAATTGAAAGAGGTTCCGCGATGACGTCCGCCAGCTCTTTCAGCACCCGGGGATGAATCCCATCCGGACCCATGGACTTGTAGGGATCCAGGTGGAGTAGCAAATCCCGCACACGTTCAGGGTCAGTTGGGAGTTTGTCATCCCCACTGTCCCGGTCCTCCAGCTCAGGGCACCCTGGGTCCCAAAGCCCATCATCGGCATTGAAGACAGAGGCAAAGAAGGCGTTAAGCGTCTCTGCTTTGCCTATGTCATCGTCTGTGAGGAGACCTTCCCAAAGGCTTCTTGTTGTTGTTTGTTTTTTGTTTCTTTTAACCTTTCTTAAATCTGGCCTCACAGAGGCGCAAACAACAGCGCTTCTTGGCCTGGCTGTGGCCGCCAGCGGGCCCTTCTCTAACGTGGCGCAGTTTCTGGATTCTTCTCGCAGAACCCAACCTGATGCCCCCCCCCCCCGCTCCCAAAACCTTGCCACGTAAACCCAGTACATGAGGCAAGAGAACTCGGAAATGGTTTGAAAGAGATTTATAACAGCATGACACAACATGGCACCTCCTAGTACAAAAAAGACAGCTCTACATGAAATGATCGGTTGGCAGATTGAAAAGAAACAGAAGAATGTGCTTCTTCACACGTCAGGCACGGAGCTGTCGGTCTGGCTGCAGACATGGTAGATGCCAAAAAGCGCCTCATTGTAGAAAACACCAAAAGCTGCATGATGAAGAGATCCTGAAAAGCTGAACTATGAAGAACTCCTCATGGACGACAATGAAGAATACACCAGAAGCTGCATGCAGAAGCACTCCTCGGGACCTGGAATGAGAAAAAAAAAAACACCAAATGTTAGAAGACGAAGCACTTCTCAGGGACTGGAAGGTGAAAACAACACCAACATTGGCATGATGAAGCTCTCCTCAGGGAAAACATGGTGAAGAACCCCAAAGGCTGGATGGTGCAGAACTCCTCAAGGGCTGCAATGAAGAAAATACCAAATGCTGCTCAACAAAGCAATCCTCAACGGCCGAAGTGAAGAGAAGCAGAAAAGCTGCACGATGAAGAACTCCTCAGGACCGCAGTGAAGAACACACCAAAAGCCGCACGCAGAAGCACACTTCAGGGGCCACAGGGAGAAGAAACCCCAAAAAGCTCCACGAAGCAATTCTCCTCAAGCGCCACAGTGAAGAAAACACGACGAGCTGAATAGTGAAGCCCTCCTCAGGGGAAACGTGGTGTGGGGAAAACCCCCAAAAGCTGCACGATGAAGAGCTCCTCAGCGACGTAGTGAAGAAAACACCAAAAGCTGCTCAAGAAGGCACTCCTCAGAGGCTGCAGTGGAGAAACACCAAAAGCTGGACGATGAAGCTCTCCTAAAGTGGAAACGTGGATCCCAAGAAGCTGAACGATGAAGAACTCGTCATGGGCCTCAATGAAGAATACGCCAGAAGCCGCACGCAGAAGTACTCCTCGGGGCCTAGAATGAGAAAAAAGAAACACCAAATGTTAGAAGATGAAGCACTTCTCAGGGGCTGGAAGGTGAAAACCACACCAAAAGCAGCATGATGAAGCTCTCATCAAGGAAAACATGGTGAGGAGAACACCAAAGGCTGGATGGTGCAGAACTCCTCAGGGCCGAGTAGAAGAAAACACCACAAGCTGCGCGATGAACTCCTCAGGGCCGTAGTGAAGAAAACACCAAAATCTGCACGATGATGCATTCCTCCGCAGTCCCAAAGTGAAGAGAACCCCAAAAGCTGCACAATGAAGAACTCCTCGGGGACCACAAGGTGAAGAAAACACAAAAAGCTCCACAAAGAATTACTCCTCAAGCGCCACGGTGAAGAAAATGCAAAAAAGCTGAATGATGAAGCCCTCCTCAGGGTTTGAAACGTGGTGTGAAGAACCCCAAAAGCTGCACAATTAAGGCATCCTCAGTGGAAACGCAGTGAAGGAAACACGACAAGCTGGACGCAGAAGCACTCCTCAAGTCGCAGTGAAGAAAACACCAAAAGCTGCTCAAGAAAGCACTCCTCAGAGGCTGCAGTGGAGAACCACCAAAAGCTGAACGATGCAGAACTGCTCAGGGCTGCCGTGATAAGAACACCAAAAGCTGCACGACGACACCCTCCTGCAGGGTCACACAGTGAAGACAACACCGAGAGCTGCACACAGGAGCACTCCTCAGGGGCCACAAGCAGCCCAAAGGCTGCGCCTCGCCTGTGCGCCACCATCGCCGGAGTGCCGCAGCCCCAGCACACCCAGCACCATGTCACCCACCCTGCCCTGTGACACCTCTGCTCCATCATAGCCAGGCGCTGCCCCATTGGCCGCCTACCTTGGCGCCTCTGGGCGCAGCCAATAGTGAGGCCACTGGCGCTTGTTGCTAGGCAGCATGGAGCTGTGGCAGCCGATGGGCGCCAGGAGGCCGCAGGGCGGGGCTGGCCTCCCAGGGCTGAGGCCTGGCACAGTGCCTGGCAGGAGCGATGAGGCTTTCCTGACACCACCTCCAGCTCTGCCTCGCCTTGCCCCCGGCCCTCCAAGAGGCACGTTTTGGCGCTAGGAGCACGCAAACTGCTCCAGCAAGGTGGAGGCAGCATTGTGCAGGGCACACTGACATTGCCCATCAGTCAATCCCTCCTCTGTCCCCGGTGACACAGAGTACGCTGCCCGCTTTGCCGTGCTGCCCACAGACATGAAATTGGGTCCTCAGTGTCCTGAAAGGGTACAAACCAAAGCCAGTTCTGTTGACACAGCCCACAGGACTAAACTCGGTTAAACCATGCACTGTGAGAATGCCAGTCTCTTTCTTCCTCACCCAAACTGCTCATTGCCAGGTAGCTTTTGCATCAGCTTCTTGCAGAACTGGATCTTCAGTGTTCGTACAGCTCTGCAAAGCTTCCGCTCTGCAAACTTATGAGTCTGTGGACTGTGGAAGGACCAAGGCCCCACTATGCAACTCGCCGTTCGATGTCGTCTTCAAAACCAGGGGTTCTTATCGATGCAAGCCAGGTCTAGAAAGACTGCATCTGCCTCTTTTCAAGTGCTAGGGGTAATCCAAGTGTTAGAAGACTGTGGAAACACTGTATTAATGGAGCTGTTACTCCAATAGGTTAAAGAGAAGATAGAGAAATGTAGGCGTTGCAGGGCTCGTTTCACAGAATTGTAGGGGTTGGAATGGACCTCCAGAGATCATCGGGTCCAACTCCCCTGCCAAAGCAGGTTTCCTAGAGCAGGTTGCACAAGTAGGCGTCCAGACGGGGCTTGAATATCTGCAGAGAGTCCACAGCCTCCCTGGGCAGCCTGTTCCAGTGCTCCGTCACCCTCACCGTGAAGAAGTTCTTTCGCGTAGTGGTGCGGAACTTCCTGTGCTCCATTTTGCGGCCATTGCCCCTTGTCCTGTCCCCACAGACCACTGAAAAGCGGTTGGCCACATCCCTGTGTCTCCCACACCTCAGGTATTTATAGACATTGATAGGATCCCCTCTCAGTCTTCTTTTCTCCAGGCTGAACAGAGCCAGGTCTCTCAGCCTTTCCTCCTAGGGGAGATGCTCCCGTATCCTGTCTGTGAGCCTCCGCTGGACTCTTTCCAGGAGATCCCTGTCTTTTTTGTACAGGGGAGCCCAGAACTGGACACAGTACTCCAGGTGAGACCTGACCAGGGCAGAGTAGAGGGGCAGCATCACCTCCCCTGACCTGTTGTCCACGCTCCTTTTAATGCACCCCAGGATCCCGTTGGCCTTCCTGGCCACCAGGGCACACTGCTGGCTCATGGCCAACCTGTCGTCCACCAGGACCCCCATGTCCTTCTCCTCAGAGCTCCTCTCCAGCAGGTCGTCCCCCAGCCTCTACCGATACATGTGGTTGTTCCTTCTCTTATAAATGGAGTCTCACCTCAACCTTAAAATTAGTAATATTTATAAAAGGAATATTTATAAAAGGTATAAAGTAAAGAAGGCAAGTAAACAGCGCTGGGTGTGCAGGGATTATACGCTCCACCAACACGCACACACGAACATCGAGCATTCTAAATATACAGAACATTGCTTTTACAAACTAAACCCGAGTCTGCCTATACATACGTACAATCAGGAAAGGTAGAAAACAATCCTTTAAGTTCCACGACTTACTAAACTTGAGTACGCCTATACATAGGTACAATCAGAAAAGGTAACAAACAATCCTTTAAGTTCCATGACTTAACAGTCTCCGTTTTCCATTCCTTTTCTTCATTACAAACACCGGAGAATTCCAGGGCTAGTCGTGGGAGCAATGTCTCGCTTTAAGTTGTTAAGCAACTCGGTCTTCGGGCCTTATGTATCCCGTTCTTCCCGCATCGAAGAAAAGCATATCCATCTCCTTTTCAAGGCCAGTAGGGCCTGGGTCAAAAGGCACGTCCAGGTCACCAGGGGGCGGAACAGCAAAGGCCTTCGATGGCTGTAGCAGCAGAGGGGCCGATGGTGTAGCAGTCGGATCAGTAAAGGAGCCCGCAGCTCCCTCGCTGTCTGGCAAACCACACGTTTCTGACTGTGGTCCCACACGGCTCTTTAAGGCCTCAGAGACTGCTCGCCAGGTGCCGAGCAATCCCACTGCAACCCTGTCGTTTTTAGTTGCAGAGTCCCACACCTTGACCTCAGTTTGGTCCCGTATTTCAGGATCGTAAACTGTCCAACTGTTAAGAAGGAGAATAAGCTGTAAGGTTACCAGAACAGTCTTTGTTTCTAAGGACGTATGATTCCCCATAATGCGCAACTGCTTACCAGCGAGGGGCAGCTGTGTGTGAGGCTCCGCTTGTCTCAGCTTGAGCTTCTTTCCAGCTCCGGTGCACCTGTTTCCAGCGCCTTTCAGTACGAGCTTCTCTGAGCCGTTTGCTGAGTTTGGCCGAACCGATCTTCATGAGGCAATCAATGTGCCTCTTCCCGTCCTGGTCTCCGTTCTGTGAGCCTGTTCCTTTTCATTCCTTCTTTCTGCTTCTTTATTGATGATATAACTTCATCGCATCGCCTTGCCTTTTCTTCTTTTTTTTTTTTTTTTTTTCTTTTTTATCTTGAAGGCAGGCTCCCCTCTTATACCCTTCACCCCACAGCAGTCCTTTTCAAAAACAACTTTTCATTGGTCAAACAACTCTGCAAATAACAACAGCAAACACCCAGAAGCTTCCATGCCTTAACGGCTGGAGAACAAGCAACCCTGAGACTGCATGGAGTCTCCTGAATCACCCTTCTTTGTTCCCTCTAAACTCTTTTACATTCCTGATGGCCTCATCGTTAAGAGTCTACTGTTATCATTAACCACGAGGTTTGCCGACCCCCATGGCCACACTCCCACATCTCCCCCTTCTTTATTAATATTAACCATCTTCTCGACATGAATTACCGCTCCATATAGAACAGTCTGAAGTCACTATTCTTTAATTCTTATGGCTGCTCTAGCTCATTATGTCAAAAAAGCACAGAATTGCTTGGAAATTCAGAGAATGAATGACAGTCCAATTGAAGCTACAGTTCACATTCTCCAATGTGTAACTAAATCTCAAGGCCTTAATTTCCTGGAAAATGTGTCTGGCATTACAACAGGCCAGCCACAGAATAACATCTTTCTGTAAGAGCCTTCGTTTGGTAGAACAGCCCTCACACACCAGCTTTTTGCTCATATCTTATTTAAAATTAATCTTGTATTTAGGAAGAAAATGATACCATTGCACAGTAACAACAATTGCATCTGGCATTGTTTATGAATCAGAAATCTATACTTAATAATGAGCTGGTTTTCTTTGTTTGTTTGCTTTTCTAAGAAAACAGGGTAAATCAGAGAAAAAGTGCAGCTTCCTTGTCTGTCTTGAGTTAACATGCTAAAGGCCAGCTGCTGTTTTATTTTCTGGAAATATTTCAAAGTAAAAAACACTTCAAGCTGAAAAATCATTTCCTTAAAATCCCAATCAGTTCCATTAAGTGGCACCAACTTCAGTGAGGCCCAGAAAGCATGGACAATCTCCTGAGGAGCTGTCTGAGGGACATTTTTCACTTAAATATGGCATATCTGAGCTTTCATTTTCAGATGCCATTAATCGTTTTGGACCACTAAGAGATCAACAACAATGACTAAATAGGCAGCACAGCCTAGAAATTTAATAGTGATTTTAGCCCTTTTGTTATCTAGATTAAGCATTCAAAATCTTCAAAACTGACTGAATTGTGTGCCTCTACCTACAGATCTACATAGACCAATTCTGATTCAATGCTCACAGTATGCTTTTCTTAAATGAAATTTCCTCCAAACTTACACATTTGGAAGGAATGTTAATGACAATACTCTTTTTCTTCCATTGTCAGAAGAATTTTACATTACTGCTATTTAAGTGCTTTCCAGTGACCGAAGAGAAATTTAAATGAATGTTTTGCCAGAATTTTCTTCTGGAAGTAAATAATAATAATAATGATGATAAATTGCTTCTATTTTAACACAAGAACAGCATAAATGTCATACTTTTCAAAAAGGTTCCATTACATAGTTGTCCTGCATTCTGGTTAGTCAACTTTAACATGAAAGCAAAATAAAAAAGCCTTCCTGGGCATGGAAAATTCAGAAGCCCTTGCCATATTGTAAGCTATGCTAATAAGGTGGCAGTGGGAACATAATCTGTTATTTTCATTTGGCTTTATTTATAGAGGTTTAAAAATGTGTACTGCAGAATTCCTGTCTTTCAGTCTCCTTGAACATCATTCAGCATACCTATTCTCAAATCATTCACCATTTGCCTCTCCCTTTAGGAAATGTGCTCTCTTTTAGAGTTATTAGGGAATTGTGTGGATTGGACAGTACAAAAACAGAACTCAGTCCAGGATGTACTGAATTCAAGGTACTGTCACCGAGACAGCCACGCTGAGAGCTGGAGTACAGCCTCAGCCAGGTATGTGAGGAGCAGAGCTGCAGTTTTCCATTACCCGTTCACAGCATACTACTACAGGCAGATAGTGTTGTGGGTCTGCGCACTGTGATCTGTCAACTGAAGGCACCACCTGTGTTATCCATCCAAATGCGTAGATCTCTCCAGGAAACCACTACATGCACTTCTAGGATGATGTCACTATAAACCCATTTCCCAAGGTGCTACTAAAAGGAATTAAGGCTATTTCCACAGGTTTTGCTGCAGCCCCTCTAGAGTGGGTTTTTAGATGTATGAAGTGTTTTTTTTCCCTACTTGAATAGAGCAAATACATTGTGGGTCTCCAACACACCGCAGATGGAGCCTGCTTTCCCTAGTGCAGCACAGAGAATGAACGTGAAGAGCTTGTATTGTTTAAAGGCTCCATGGCATATGAGTCAGTTGATTCCATGCACACACACAAAGGATATGCACGATCAAAAGCAACTCAAGGTTCATTTTATTATTTAAGTTTCACATTGGCTTTGAATACCTTAGTTAACATTCACTGTAATTCCTTTGGCAGGCTGCTATTGTGAATACCACTGAAGATTTGCTCAGAGATGTTCTGACAAAGCTTTCTCATATTGGAAAATACCAGCTTGTTAAGCTGAAAAGCTTTTGTGGCAATATAAAACTGTAGCAGAAACCTGCCAGGTTAGTGGCAAGCATTAGGGGAACTCAGATCCTTGACACACCAGCTTTAGGATTCATGACAAATTATCAGGCACGCTCCCATCCAACATAAGCAACTCCTTCGGGGCTCCCATCTTCTATTACACAGATCACCAGAAGCCCTCTGGGCTGCTATATAGCCAGAGTAAACATGGCACTTTGGCCAAACTATTTCCTGATTATCTCCTCAATCTCCTGGCACGATGTAGAGAATAAAGAAACAATGCTAATCCCATGTCTTGCTTAAACTGCCAGCAAGAGAACAAGCCTGAGTCAGAATGTTATTGCAGCATTCTGCACAACTGATCAGCATTGTGTTACATCCTCCAGGCACCTCGCAGAACTCTTCAGGTGATTACATTCCCCTCTGTATCGGAGCACACTGCTGGGTTTGGTCCTTTGCATCTGATCATTGGCTTGTTTTTGCCACAGGAACTTCAGCTGAATCTCTCTGCATTATATCACTTGCCTGCAGTGCTGAGGATTCAGACCTAATGCCTCCACATTCTTCTCACTGCCAATCAGTCCACGCTGACCCACCCAAACTTCTCACTTCAGCACACTACACAGAAGTATTTAACAGGATTTTTACTTCCCGCTTTCCAGATTGTTAAAAACAAGGCTACATATAGAGCAGGATACAAATAACATCACATAAATTTTGTGAGCCTAAATTGCCAAACATAACAGGACTCAAACTTCTTCCAAAAGTGAGAATTAGCAGCAAATTCCACCGAAAGCAATAAAGAAACATCCCTGTAAAACTAGTGTAAACACGGAAAGAAGCAGGGCCACTGACTTTTATAGCTCTAACATGTTTTTCTCACATAGCAAAATAATACAAGAGCTAAAAAAAGCTGCACAGGGAGTCTCCAGACCCCCGTGATCTCCTGCTCATAAAAGCAAAGCTCAGTGGACGATATTTATCACAAGTGTCTATTATCCATGAACACAGGATTGTCTCAGGCCAACATCTGGGAAGAAATAAAAAGGAAGCGATGTACGGTGTCTCAGCTGCACTCACATGGTACTCAAAATGGGCACATCTAAGAAAAATACAGGAGTCTTCCCCCCTCTTTCCTTTATCCTCATGTGTCTAAGTTAAACTGCACTAGAAATCTCACAGATACTTCTTAATCTGCAGCAAAAGAGGCATTGAAGTTTCTCATTTCCATAATTAAAGGAGAAATCTAAGGACTGTTCTTTGCTGGGATTTTTTTTTTTCTTAATCATTCCTGTGAGTCATAAATAGGATATGAAGTAGTAAAAGGTGACGCGAACTCTCTGCCAGAATAGGCACTCCAGAATGAAAGTGGCATTACTGCTTATCTTTTGCTTCTCATTATTCATCTGTTTCATGCCTCTTCATTGCCAAGATAGTTTAACATTTCTGATGCTTCGTATTTTACTGAGGTTTAATTGCAAAGAGCTTCAAGGGAGGAGGAAAAAAGGCGATAGAGACAGACATGTGCTAAGAGATTTTTGCTTAAACAGTAAATGCTGTTGCTATACAATTTAAAACAAATTAGCTCAGAGGATGACGCACAGGATTGGAAGCAGACTAGACTGCTTCCCCATCTCTAGCGGATGAAGGTCAGGGTGACAGAGGTTACCATAACCAGTGCAGATTGTGTGGCCAGCTCCCAATTGTTATGGTTACAGAGTTCTCATCCCAAACAATAAGGCACATGTGCTTTGAAATACAGAATCACAGAATCACGGAATTTCTAGGTTGGAAGAGACCTCAAGATCATCGAGTCCAACCTCTGACCTAACGCTAGCAGTCCCCACTAAACCATATCCCTAAGCTCTACATCTAAACATCTTTTGAAGACTTCCAGGGATGGTGACTACACCACTTCCCTGGGCAGCCTGTTTCAATGCCTCACAACCCTTTCAGTAAAGAAGTTCTTCCTAACATCTAACCTAAAACTCCCCTGGCTCAACTTAAACCCATTCCCCCTCGTCCTGTCACCAGGCACGTGGGAGAACAGGCCAACCCCCACCTCGCTACAGCCTCCCTTGAGGTACCTAAAAAGAGCGATAAGGTCACCCCTGAGCCTCCTCTTCTCCAGGCTGAACAAGCCCAGCTCCCTCAGCCGCTCCTCGTAGGACTTGTTCTCCAGGCCCCTCACCAGCTTCATCGCCCTTCTCTGCACCCGCTCAAGCACCTCAATGTCCTTCTTGTAGCGAGGGGCCCAAAACTGAACACAGTACTCGAGGTGCGGCCTCACCAGAGCCGAGTACAGGGGGACGATCACCTCCCTAGCCCTGCTGGTCACACTGTTCCTGATACAAGCCAGGATGCCGTTGGCCTTCTTGGCCACCTGAGCACACTGCTGGCTCATATTCAGCCGACTATCCACCATCACTCCCAGGTCCTTCTCTGCCTGGCAGCTCTCCAACCATTCCTCTCCCAGCCTGTAGCTCTGCTTGGGGTTATTGCGCCCCAGATGCAGGACCCGGCACTTGGCCTTGTTGAACTTCATGCAGTTGACCTCAGCCCATTGGTCCAGCCTATCCAGATCCTCCTGCAGAGCTTTCCTACCCTCAAGCAGATCGACACACGCACCTAACTTGGTGTCATCTGCAAACTTACTGAGGGTGCACTCGATGCCCTCGTCCAGATCATCGATGAAGTTATTAAAGAGGACCGGCCCCAGCACCGAGCCCTGGGGGACGCCACTAGTGACTGGCCTCCAACTGGACTTGACTCCATTCACCACGACTCTTTGGGCCCGGCTATCCAGCCAGTTTCTAACCCAACGCAGCGTGCGCCAGTCCAAGCCAAGAGCAGTCAGTTTCTTGAGGAGAATGCTGTGTGAGACGGTGTCAAAAGCCTTGCTGAAGTCAAGGTAGACCACATCCACAGCCTTTCCCTCGTCCACCCAGCGCGTCACTTTGTCATAGAAGGAGATCAGGTTCGTCAAGCAGGATCTGCCTTTCATAAACCCATGCTGACTGACATACATGTAGACTGACTTTCACACTTAAATAAGGCAGCTACTGAACATGTTCCCATCTGCTAAAGTGGAAGGGTTTTACAAACAAATGCAAATATAAGAGAAGGATTCCTAAAAAAAAATAAAATAATAATGTCTCAAGAAATGAAGACAGCACAAATGTCCCTGTCTAGATTAAAGCTGAGGTTTGGGAATACCAAGTTACTTGATAGATTCCTCCAGAAATACTAACGGCCAACCCCAGAAAGCCCCTTTCATCCTTTCATTCTACCGTTGGTCAGCACAATATACTAAAGCACTAGCCATTTACAAAGCAACACATGGGATGACGTACTCATGTTGGTGTTTGACGTGGAGCTACCACCACACTGTGCCTCAGAAGTAGAGAAAGCAGTCTGTTGTGGCAGGCCCAAATCAAGGCGATACGCATGACAGCATCGACTGAAACCGAAGAGCACAAAATCCTTTCCCTGCTATGGATTTCCCACCAAGTTTGCTGCTCTCTGAACAAAAACAGTTGACTTGGACATCCATTATAACATCTTAGCCCTCTTTTAGGCATACTGGCACATCAGAATCACCTCACCAGCATCCTAACAGGGATGCACACTGGAGTGCAGAGAGGTGCATCACAACAAAGCATTTCCTGTAAGGCACAAAATCCCAGTAGTCCCATCTTGAGCAGTTCTTTTCTGAGAAGCCTGACCACCTTGCCCAGCCCTCGAGAAGTCCTGTCCAAACACCACAGTGATGAATTCCCCATTTCCAGGGTGGGAGAGGGGCACACACCACACGCTGACAGTCGAGAGAACACTGCACTGACATTTCTCATGTACAGCTGGGGAAGCACAACACTGACCTTGCAAACAACCCCCTCAAAAACAAACAAGCTTATTCAGAAGGGCTAACTTACCCCACAGCAAATCCATGAGTAAGGGTAGTGAGATCACTACTGACTTTGGGACTACAGTGATTCCTACAGAAATTAACTTTGAATTTGTCTCAGATCAGGCAGCTGCTTTCACGAGATTCAAGAAAGGCCCTTCAGAACGGTAACTTTCCAGCCCAGAAACAAAATCTGAGCTGTGGGACCAACTTATCCCAAACCACTGCATTCACCCATGGGTCTTCAGATCCACTGGACGATGAGTTCACTATTATTGGGAGTAGGGTTGCTCAGAGGACAGCTAATCTTACTGCCTATGGAACTTCATGCACAGTATAGTTCTGCTAACCTGTGGTAGCATTACTAACAGCAGCTTTTAAGTCATTTTCTATTGCCCAGCAGCGGATTCCAGTCTGACATTTTATTTGTCTATTCAGTAATCACACATTGCTTCTGCAGTTGGAGTTTTTGAGTAACCAGAACAGATCAAAAAGTCTGGTGATGGAATTAAGCCAGTGCTATTACACAATACCAATATTTGAGCACTCTTAAAGTATTTTCCACGCATTCATCTACAATTCTGTTACTCCCTAAAATTTCAAACTTGAATGAGGTTCTCTGTATGTCAGGGTGTCTGACCTTGTGCTTGGTGTTTCCTTCAGTCAGGTCTCAGATACAAGCTAACTCTGAACTGCCGTTCCTGTACAGGACAAGTGGCATTTGTCCCTACACAACTCTGCAGGAAAGCAGCTGCTGGGTGAGTCAAATGGCAGCAGGTAAAAACTAAGAGCTAGGGAAAACTGTGCTGATTTAGAAGTGGTTTCCAATTTTATTAACCCTTTATTAGAAACAAAAACCTAGAACCTCTAGGTTTTTGGGCCTCTTTCTTTCCTAATATTTTCTAAAAGTTTCAGATCACCTCTGCACTGAAGAGCAAGGAGACCCTGCAAGTCTTCACACACATTTAGCAGTTTTACCAGAAGCCTTAATCCATTTTTCACTCTCCCATTCTTCCTTTAGAAAAGACCCAAAACAGCATCTGACATCGCTGTAATATATAACTGCTCTAAAAATATATTGCTGTAGGCAGCAGCTATGACAGTGAAGACCTGATGGAAAGCCACCAGTCCAGCCCCCGCCACATCTCATTTCTGATCACGCCTCTCTGCTCCCTCCCTCAATGGGAGCAAGGTACACCGAGCTGCACCCACTCACAGTCTTCCTTAAATAGATGCAGTGACTTGCCAAAATGGTATTTACACTGTCTCACATGCCACGAAAGTTCATAGCACTCTTGAGTGGATAGGCAAAAAGATGAGGGTGGTAAGGAAGCCTGAAAGAGACTATGCAGAGGGCCACGTAATTGCAATTCATGCAGCTTTAATTTACACCAAGTAATTTTCTGCCCACATTTTGAATCACAAGTGCCAACGGTTTAGTCCTCTAAACTCACTTATTAGTCTCAAGACTGGAAGGAAAAAAGAGTTTGACAGTAGCAAAGTAACTCTGCTAGCAGGTTCAGGCTAGGGCTGTACGAAGGAAAAGAAAAGAGGGCTCACAACTTTAAAGGTCAGGGAAAAAAGTGACCAGGTTTGATTGGAACAAACCATCATCTCTTCAGCTTTCTCACCCAACTCACAGAAACATAGACCATGCAACTGTTTTTCCCCTCCATTTCCATCAAGGGACTTTTGACCCTTCAACAGTGTGAAGGGAATGGCAGGTTCTGTTTGGGCACCCTTCACAAAACAGGATCCCTTATGGACACATTTTCCAAAATTGCATTTTTGGTGCCAGAGACTGATGCTACCTGGTCTTCAATCACTGCCTTCAAATACCCTGACTATTAAAGCAAGAGACCACAGGAAAGATTAAAAGGATTTTTTTTCCCCACCAAACCTAGAGCTTCACAGTGCAGAAACAATACAACAGTTGTCTTTTATATGTCATCTGAAAAATGCTGGATACCTGCAGGGAATGACATAGACTACTCCAGGAGTTGTCTGGGCTTCTATATAAGATATAGGACGGGGTTCTCAGAAGTCTTTGCTGCACTTTTCAGTTATTGGTGGTGGTGTCTGTTTACACACACGTGTTCCTGAGCTGTTGCTCACTTTGCACAATGCAGTAGCAGGCAACTAGCACTCCATAGCTGCAGATGAAGTCAAAAGAGTTTCAGGAGGAGCAGAACTACAGGCAATGGCAGGGTTGTTATCATCAGGAAATGCTGCAATGTGTTCAAAGCGTTGCTAACAATACCCCTGTCCACATGCAAAGCTTGAAATAAGACTGCCAGACTGAAATATGAATACAGAAAAACTAATTTATCCACCTGCTCAAAATAAGATTTCACTTCAAAACATGACATCTGCCCAAAGCCTGACCTTAGATCTTTGATTTGGGACAAGAACCACAAGGCACAAACATGGACTTAAGCACATTTTCACTCAACCTTGATCTACTAAAACATATGCAAAACAAGTTCAAAGTTACCAATGCAAAAGCAATAGAGAAAAGCCTGGCTCATAAACAAAGGACTACAGCTAAGTGTATTTAAGGCACATATGTATGGCTGAATATTTTATTTTAATTTCAGATGCCGATATTCAGCCATCTGGCTTTCCTTGAGGCATTTCTTTCTCTCTCTCTCTCTCTCTTTTTTTTTTTTTTTTTTTTTTTAATAGAGACACTTCAATAGCAAGGCATTAACAAGAAAAAAAAAATAAGTTCTTTAGCGTGAACCACTGCAGGCTACCAACCACCACGCCATTGTTAAGCCTACATGAAACATAACATTAAGAAAGTTTGTATTTTCTAACACAGTTCTTTATTGTCTGAAATACTCATTTTCTCTTTATCCCACTAAACATTAGTCCTAATGGCCATATGGTTGGACATTTATAATTAACAGCTTTTATCTAAATAAATTCAGTGCTTTGAATTTTTAATAGGTTTGTCCATTAGCAGCCCTCAATGAAAGGTGGAAAAAAAGCTCTTTTTAAGATAATAACAGAGCAACGTGAACTTCAGGAGGTACCTGCAGGCAGGAAGCAGTAGGTTAGGTGAGGTACTGGCCAAAAGCTCTCAACAAGCACTGCATATCTGCATGGAAACTGCAGTGTATAGCTGATCAAATGCCAGATGAATGAGAAGGAGTCTTAGGTGATGGATAAACCACAGCCCTACTGCTTGCACAGCACAGGGATCTGCATGGATCAGCCTTGGAGACATCTGCCCCCAGACATTCGTTTGCTCACAAACAACACAGCACCAAGAGAGCTCAGCTTTTGTATGGCTTTACAGTCTAACCCTGCTGATTACATGTGCTTTCTGCTTTTCCTAGGATGTTAAAGGCAGAGAACCGCAGCCTTTCCCACAGCCTCCCCACGCCAGCGCAGTGCTCTGAGTGCTTCCAGTGAGGCACTGCACATTGGCGCTGTCTCCTCATGGCAGGGTCTCGCAGCTTTCTCCATCCATACTGCCACATTTGGTGCTGCACTAACAACCAAGTTCTTGTTAGATTTCCACATCCACTCGTTATTTCCTTTCCTTGTTTATATAAATTACCGTGGCTTGTTATTTGTCAGGATTCATATCTGTGAATTTAATGGAACCGCACTTCTCAAAATCACCCACACTGTCAACAGCTCTAATTTGTTTATGTCAAATCAGTCTTTTTTTTCCCCATTTACCCTTCTGTTTCATACCATTTATATTAGCTTGTCAGCTGGGATTTTATTTATTTATTTGCTTTGGAAGGTTTGCTTCTGTGAAACCCTGATGGCAGAACTGCACAGCTCAAGGGACAAGTAATGAGATATAAATGCTTTCAACATCAAGCTGTTACTTCCAATTCGGTCCTGGTCAAAAGCAACAGAAGTTCTGGCCAGTTTTTGCATTTACTACAGAAACTGATACGGGGTGCTTTTTTATTTTTTTCCTCCTCTCTGCAGACTGCTCTTTCTTGCTATTTTACTAGCCACCACCCTACAAAATGCTCAAGAAACACTTGGCTCATTAGTGGGAATTTCAGCATCCAGTCATTACAAGCACACAGTTTTACCTGCTCTCCCCAGCATCGGCGCACTCATAACTGAGAGGTTTGCTCTGCTACCTCCCCTGGCCACACAGGCACTAGCGCTGCATCTCTTCTCTCAAAAAGCTCTCAGGCAAGGAGACAAAGAAAACAGAAATACTCTGGTAGTAAGCATTTCCACACACAGTTTTGCCAAGAGGAACTACTGCGAAGATACTGAAGCATGTATGAATATGTATTCAGCAGAAATGAAAGTCACCGTTCATCTGCATGTACAGTATTTGCTTCAGTGTCATGCAAGGTCTGATGTTGCTTGCAGTGCCTCTACTACGCTTGGTGCCACAGAAACCCAAAGCAACGAGACAGTCACAGCTTACACTGGTCATTAAGGAAGGACTGAAGCAAACTGCAGCACAGCAAAATCCACCCATGGCAAGCTAGATGAATACTTAAAGGATGTGATTTTGTCCAGACTCAACAAGGGGAGCAGCCAATTTTTAATTTAATAGTTTAGAAAGGACTGGGAGGGAAGGGAAATACTTCAGGGAAAAACTGGGACCCTCAATCTTAAAGACCAAATCATTGACCCAGAAGGCAGTCCTGGTGATTGTGCACTGTGCAGTAATTCCAAAGAAAAAGAAACCCAACTCAATCTATGCATTTGAAGGCAGCCCATCACCTCACCTCTCCTCCTGCTCCCCATGGCCGAGCTGCAGCTTTCATGGCCCCGGGGGCACACATGTGGGAGCACACACGTAGAGACACCCACACAGCCACTGCACAAAGAAGTGAGCGCCTGGGCTCCACAAGCACACAGGGCAGCTCTGTCTGTTCTCCACCCATTTTTGTGCTACACCAATTTCATCAAGCAGTAAGCTCCTTTTGTCAGGGCTCTCAGGCTGTAGCCTGGCACACCAGCTCATTTGCTGGCCAACTTGCTTTTTAGACTTTTGACAATAGCTCAGTATTTTGAATGGTTTACACATCATATATTCTATTGTGGTGCTTCTGATTTCCAATTCATTTTGGGTACTGATTTTTCCCAGCCATGGCAAGATTTACATGCTGGCAAACCTTAACAAAATGATTAATGGGAAGTATTTCTGGATATCATAGCAGAGCTCCGTTTAGAAAGAGAACAAAAATACCATATTTCAGTTGTCATGCTGAAATTGACGAATTCTTATTACCATTAAAATACTTACTATAATTTTTGTGTATATTTTACTTTTTTTTTTTTTTTTTTTTTTGGAGAGAATTTACAATCTTAAGCTTCACAGCAGCAATATTAGTGCCATTATTGTGTCACCACAAACAAGCACCAAAACAAGCTGCTATTTTAGGAGTACATAGACCTTCCTAGCTGTAAAAAAATAAAGCACCTTAAGCTAAATTTAGCTCACACAGTTTTCACATTTACATGGGAAGGAAGGCATTCTGAAATCGTGGTGCATCTTCAGACAGTGTGCACACTTTCCAGATTTCAACAGGCCAGGATTTATTCCATTCATATTTGCTGAGTTGAGGCAAAAAAAAAGAAAAATAATAAATAAATACATGTATGTAGGATCAGATCTTCTTGCTCATTTATACAATATATTTTCAGCTGCACATAAGCATAACATGCACTAATTTTACAAACAATTTGAAACTCTAATTTAAGCCCTGAATGAGAAATAAGCCGAGTACCTCAGAGAGTTGCAATCATCATTATTCTCCTTGCAGCACACTGAGATGGGACTGATCCCATCTGCTCGGTCAATGAAGCCAGAAATCAAACTTGAGATAATGTGAAATCTGGACTGATTTCCTCCTTGTGTCAAGAAGATCTATTCTTTGGGACAAAAAACAGGGTGATTCTTAATCTTGAGATCTACCTTAATATGATTATAGGTAAGATTTGAAAGCCTGCACAAACAATTCTGCTAGACGTCATCAGTTTAAGAGACTCCACATGCTACACAATACACAGCAAATAAGCCTAGAAAAGCTGTCACCTATTACCTTGACCCAAGCCGAGAGGGATAACAATCCAACCCACAGAGGTGCTTTCAACCTGTTGGTAAAGGCTTCCAGTGATGGAGAACAGGCCATCTCTTTGTCTAAACTGCTCCAGATTGACATTTCAGCTAGCAACTCCTTGGTCTGCTCGCAGGGCAGACAGAGCAACAGGTCACCTTTGTTTACTAACTTCCACATACCATAGGTTAACTGCCTCAGCTTCTCATAGCTTGTGTGGTCTAAAAGAGAGCAACAACAAAATAGATCTAGAATTTTCATCTACATCTTTCTCAAAACCTAGTTCCCAAAAGAGGACTTCCAGAATGTAGTAAGTGTCTTGCATAGGATCACTCTATTCAGTCACCCAAGAGCAATCACGGAACAGCACAGTACCCAAGCTTTATGACCAGTTTGTCGTCTGCTTACAAGGTCTGGAACATTTTTCAAAGTACTGCTACCTATCCAGTTTTTCTTCATGTTATATTTGATCATTACATCAGCTATTTTTCATTCTTACATGCAGCATCACCTGCGGCTGAATGAACCTCGCAGATGTGTCATCGTGCTCACAGGTTCCCTTTTTAAACATTGTGTAGGAACATTACCATTCTTGTAAATAGAGCTTTTATACAAATAGGCCACTTTACATCAGAAGCCAATGGACCAGACAATCAAGTAAACAAAAATAGCTGTGGCCACAATAGCTTTTCTACTCATTCACATCAGCTGTAGCAATGCATTTTCTTTCATTATTGCTGTTCAATTGATATTAATCACTAATTAGACTCAGTTCTTCACCAACAGAACCCTGAACAGACTGAGGACATGGAAGTGATGAGGTCAGGACTGGCTGTTCTATGAGTAATAAACCATATTCTGGGATATTCACAAAAATGAAATATCGCATTTTATTTATTTTTTTAAATCAATTCTCTTCTTCACATGAGAGTTACACTGTTTGAACTGAGACATGATCCCTTTGGAGTCTATTAACTCTTCTGATTACCTACACAAATACAGCAAAGCCAATGAACTGCTTCTATGCACAAACACCAAACAAAGGCTCTGATTTTTCTGGTGGGCAAGAGCCAGCAATATTAAAAAGAAATTTGAGAGAATAAACTTGGCTCATTCATTCTGCCTAACATTTGAAGACCATGAGCAGCACAGGGGTGAAAGTATCAGAGCAGAGATGCAAGCTTAAGCCTCGTGCTGAAAACCTTTCCCTTTCAACCTGGATACAAGAGGTCTTTCAAGACAGGAAAACCAAAGTGACTGGATAATGCATTAGCTACATCACCTCTCTGGCTTCTGCATGCTACAGACCTTTAACCAAGAAAAGGCACAGGAGCCCACCTAGCTAGGTCACAACACCAGCCTCTTTTGACCAGAGCTATAATGCAGTGTTATCTTTTCTCCTCCTCCCTTCCCCCCATAAATAAATAAATAAATAATCTGGAGTTGTATTTACATCTCAAGTAAGTCAGTACTGATTGCTGACAGGTGTTCAAATTTGGAAGTTCGTTGAACTCCTTTACAAAACACACAAATGCACTTGAACTCCGCTACTAGAGGAAATGGCGAGGGAGGGATCTCAGACGTAATCAAAATGGGAAACACGATTTAGACCTAGATGAACAGAACAGGAGGATGAATTTACATTTATTTCACTGTAGCTGCTGAGTTATACATCCCTGCAGCATCACGAGAAGACCCAGTCTATTACATTTCCAATGATACTGTTAGCATACACAGAGTCAAATAGAATCATAAAACAGGATGATCTGGCTCCCAATTGCAGCTGTGACATAGTAGAGGTCCAAATATTTGCTTTGCTGCCTGTAATATGGCAGCTCAGTGAACAGTTGAAGGTACGTAGCACAGTTGGAAGTGAATATTTGTGTCCAACAGCCCATGCTAGTTACATATCCATGTATCTGTAGTAAAGGCTGCCTCCAAACTTGAGGGAGAGTCATTGTAAAACAAGAAGACTTTCACCCATGTAGTGGGTTTATGTGGCAAGGTTTTGGTAGCAGGGAGCCATAGGGGTGGTTTCTGTGAGAAAGATCTAGAAGCTGCCCCATGTTTGGGAAGGGCCCGGCTAGCTCAGTCGGTAGAGCATGAGTCTCTTAATCTCAGGGTCGTGGGTTCGAGCCCCACGTTGGGTGCCAAAAAAGACTGTCGTGGTTCTGCTCGAGTGGGCAGCCGAGCTCCACCACAGCAGCTCTCTCACTCCCCCTCCTCAAAGAGGAATGGGGAGAAAATATGTGAAAAGGGCTCAAGGATTGAGATAAGGACGAGAAAATCACGCAATAATTATTGTAACGGGCAAAACAGACTCGGCATAAGGAGATAGTAAGATTTATTGCCTACAACTAACAAGCGAGAGAAGTGAGAAAACAAAGGGAAAAAAAAACAAAAACAAAAGCACCTTCCCCCCCATCCACCCTCTTCCATCTCCTCCCCCCGAGCGGCACGGGGGAATGGGAGTTATGGTCAGTCTACAGCACTTCTCTGCCACTCCTTCTCGGTCACTCTCGTCCCCTGTGCTGTGGGGTCCCACCCACGGGATGCAGTCCTTGATGAACTGATCCGGCGTGGGCTTCCCACAGGCAGCAGCTCTTCCAGAACTGCTCCAGATATGGGTCCGTACCACGGGGTCCATCCATCAGGAGAAAACTGCTCCAACCTGGCTCCCCTACGGGCTGCAGCTCCTGCCAGATCACCTGCTCCTGCGTGGGCTCCTCTCCATGGGCTACAGGTCCGGCCCGGAATCTGCTCTGGCAGGGGTCTTCCACAGGCGGCAGCCTCCATCGGTGCAGGGCCACCTGCTCCACCGTGGTCTCCTCCACAGGCTGCAGCGTGGAACCCTGCTCCACCGTGGTACTCCATGGGCTGCAGGGGGACATCCTGCTTCACCATGGTCCTCACCACAGGCCGCAGGGGACTTCTGCTCCGGCGCCTGGAGCACCTCTCCCCCTCCTTCTACACTGACCTTGGTGCAAGGCTGTTCTCTCACTCCCTTGACTCTCCCGGCTGCTGTGTGGCGCAGCGTTTTTTCCCTGTCTTAAATATGCTCTCACAGAGGCGCAAAACAACATCGCTTATTGGCTCGGATCTGGAAAACAATGGGGCCCTTCCCAAACATGGGGCAGCTTCTAGATCTTTCTCACAGAAACCACCCCTATGGCTCCCTGCTACCAAAACCTTGCCACATAAACCCACTACAACCCACAACAGTTCTGTTCATTTATGTTCTCACAAACGCCACAAGAATAATAGCCTGGTTACCTTGCTGCTTTGTGAACTTTTCTATCTAGACCTACACCCATGCTTTGGATTCAAACATCTGCCACAATTATCTCAGGACCTTTGCCAATTTGTGGGGCCAACAGAACTGAGATAGGAGCATTTCAGATCATCTACTGATAAAAAAATAAAATAAAAAATTAAAAAATCAAGGCAGAGCAGTACTCAATATTCGTTCCTTTTCAAAGAAAAAGAAGTTGTGAAAAATAACTGGTTGTATACTTCATAGTGATGTTTCTTGGGCTTTTTCTAAAGGACAACACTTATCTGAAACATCCAGGACTTGTATTGAAGTGAAAGCAATAATCCCAGCTGGGACCAATACGTAGGCAATGCATTCCATTAGGGGATTGCTTGTCAGTGTATGGTCTGGGCTAATACATGATCCCTCAAAAACATTATGTTTGATAACAATCACAAGGATTGATTAAATTGCCTCAGATAAGATTATCAGCTTCCATCAGGTTAGCTAGTTATGCTAACACTATGTGGCAGCAGTTACAAAGCAGATGAATGCCATTATATCCTCAAAACTTCTGTCGAAATTTTCAAATCTCATTTTGGCTGTTCAGATTAACATGCTTTTCCCTCCTGCCCCCTAATACCTCAAAAAACAGATGTATAAATACATTAAAGACAACAATTTTGAGCTCCTCTTTTTATTTAAAACTTACTTAATTAAGGCATTTATACTTCTGCAAATTACTGCAAAATTCTTGACCTAGAGGTTGCTCTGAACCTTACAGATGGAAGAATTCATATGAACTTCTCGGTAGTTTTTTTCCAAATTCATTTGGCTTAAAATCCTTTCATAGGGCTTCTTCTGATCATTATCCATAAATGAAACTTAGTTAGTTAGCCAGAACAGAAAAATATTTGATTATCTCACCATGAATTTGTTCCTTAAAGCTGATTAACTCCTATTTCATAGCAGCTCTAGGCATTCTGTTATCAACAGCGACTCCCAAATAATCACATTGGACACTTACAATGAAGCAAAATTTATTTGAAAGCAAACAATCACAAATGTAGCATGCTTCAGATTTCATAATGTCATTTTAAGTATTATTGCCTATTAGGAACCACAACAGCACAGCTGAGGCAGCTAATAGAAATGAACAAGTCAGAGTTTTAATTGTAGCCTTAGAGCCATGTTCGTTAGTGATGAGCACATCCCCTTCACACTGCAAGCAGCATGCCAGCATACCTGATTTCAAAAGGGACACAGATCTGCACAGACTATCACCCCTGTCTTCCCACACCTATCTGTTGAGGGCAATAATGCTTCTCTCCTAGACTTAGCAGCTGTGTAGTGTAAAACAGTGCATACCTTAGCCAAGAAAATAAATTATGCTGGTATTTCTTTAATCAAGGCTTTAAAATGAGATGCAATTTAAAGTGAGCCACACAGATACATGGAAATGACTTGCTATTCTTGCTACAACTATCCCACCACAAGAAACAGTTTATTTCCAGTCCTGAGAAAACTATACCTGCCAAGCAAAAAAATTCCTCAAAATCTCAATACTATCACTTAGAAACACAAAACTATGTTACATTATGTTATTTCCTGTGTTGGTAGAGGTCAGCTATTGCACAGGGGTCATTTACATCTCTGGAGGCAAACAGTGGTTGTAGAACTCTTAACGCCACCCTGTTTATGTCAGTTCATGGAGCCTTCAAGAATACAACGTCTTGTACACTTCCTCAGAAGTCCCAAAGCAGAGTTCTGTAACAACAGCTGGTCACAGAAGCACAGGAAAAAAACAAACAAACAAACAAACAAACAAAAAAAAAAAACCCACACACACAGGGAAGACTGTATGGGCTTGAAAAGAGGCCAGTAAAGGATCAGTGTAAATGAAACGGGAAACATGGTCTGACATATTTATTTGTAACAGCTAAATACATGACATCTGTCTGAAAAAGTAAAATGATATGAACACAGATCTGAGTGAGATGCAGCATTGCTGTGATCTGCTAGGTGTCCATGAGCAATTTCCAACCTTCCAGACACTAGCCTTTAGGGAAGGCAACTCCCAACGGATGCAAAACAGTAACAGACTGGAAAGCTTGTCAAATGAAAAGAGAACAACTCATAGCTTGGCCTACTCTCAAGTGGAGTGAAAACTTGAGACCACCACAGGGCAGGGTCTATCCCTCCAATGGACTCCTGAGTTTCACATCACTATTTACGTGACATGGAAAAGCAGAAGCATGTCACTCGACAAAGGTCAAGTATTTCATATATTCAGAGAGCTACAGGAGTCCAGGAGAAAACATTTACATTCCACGTGTCAATAGTGTTATAGTCCCGTATTCCTGACTCTTGTTTAAAAAAGCATTATATAAACAAAGAAAAGTAATCAAGGCTTTTTTCTATATAAATATACATGTGATACAATATATACTGCACTTGAACTCTGAAAAAGGGTTCCTTTTGCATGATTTATTTTTCATTTTCTACTGATAGACATTGCAAGATAGCTTGTAAGGGTCAGCATACTCTGATGAATCCATATATTATCAATTACAGAACACTGCATTAGCATGTCATCCACAGAAAGTACATACAAAGGTTAATACAGTATGATTAGTCATTTATTAATTAGAAGATAATGTTGAATAATTGTATTCCTTCGGAATGAACACTAGCTTTCTCATTTGAAAGTCAGTAGAAACACAAAAGGAAAATAGAGACTACAGAAGAAGGAACAGGCAACTATGCTGAAAACAAATTTGGCTGCATCTAAATGACTTGCAATTTAGTGGCAAAAACCACCACCACCAATTTCACCTAGTGAAAGAAATTCTTTCACTGTTACTAACTAGTTCAGTAGACAGTTGCATTGCCTTCACCATTCCTGCTGAAGTCAACACTGCGGCCTCAACCTCAACAACCTTTAAAGGGTAGTCTCTGAGGAAATTAAGGTCTTTTCAATTCTTAACTCTAGCTCTTCATCTTCATTTATCCATAATGCATTTTGATGCGAGCTGCTAAACAAGAAAATTGTGTGAACAGTAACAGCACCACACTAAAATGGTATTAATTGGCTGCAGCCCAATAAGCAAAAGTCCGATTAGAAAGGCAAAAGCCTAAGAAGCTTTGTGTTGCAACTTCTCAGGGAGCTACTGAAATAATATAATTGGATTCTGGCTACCAAGAGCCTCCTCAAAGCCCCGAGTTGAATTTCCTAGCCTATTCAAACTTCACCTTTAATTCTCCACTCGGGGTGCACATGCTGTTTGTGATTTATGCAATTTACACATTACACTTGAGTGTCCCTGTCCTTCCCCAGTTCCTGTCCCCATTCCTCTTGAACTAGAGAAACAAAACCCCCCAACTACTATGGATCATTTTCCTCCAGCTGCATAGAATGTACCTAGAGAGCAGTAATCCATACATCTTATTTAATGAAATTTAATATTCAGGAAAGCCACGCAACAATACTGCTTTTCTCCTCATATTCTCCCAATAATTAAAACTGTTCAGTCTATCCATATATATATAATATATATATATATATATAATTATTTTTCCCCCCTGAGGCACAAGTAAGATCAACTGAAGAGCAACAAGAATTGAGATGGCCCTGCTACTTGGTTCCAGGAAGGACATCACAGAGAGCAAGCTTAAGCAGTAAAAGATTGCAATCTGCCTTATTTAGGAAGTCAGATCATTTTTTCAAAACAAAATTTCAGTCCTGCTCACTCGCACCCTGAAGTGCCCACCTCCTGCTACAGATCTAAAGAAACAGCACAGACATGTTCACAGACACAAACAAGACACAGCTGAAAGCAGTTCTGATGTTTCCACCCTCTCTCACCTCCTTTTCACACCTGTTTCTGATGGTAGCCTCCCCAAGACTGAGCATTTGGCCTTGACATGAAGTGGTAAATACCAAGTCTATGAGAGAGCAGTAACAGAAATTTCAAACAAACAAACAAACAAAAATCACCCAATAATGACCTGCTCTCCAAGGAGCTCCCTCATCAGTTCCCAGAAAGAGCTCTGCATGTGAGAGGTGTGAGCACTGGTCCCCCACTGCACTCTGAAGAGCACATTTAGGTGTTTCCCTTCTGCTCCCACTGAAAAGTCACACACAAATGCGTGCTCATTAGCACATCACCCTCCAGGTGGTACAATTCTGTTTTATCTTTTTGTACTGGAAAGACAATTTCCTCATTAAACCTGTGTGACCTCCAGGTAACTGATTCAGTGTCTTACTCCAGCCTGGATTTCTGGCCCCTTCTCATCATTACGTACATGGAATTTCAGCCAGCAATCACTAATGCTGTCTTTTATAAAATGCAATCACATGTAGCAGCACAGCCTTTGAGAAAGGCTGTGAAGAAGAGGGGCAGGGCACCAAAGGGAGAAAAAACAGACAGAAAACTGATGTTTACACTGTGTAGTCCACAGACCAGAGGCAAGAGATGCACAGCATGGCATTCAGAGTTACTGAAGAATTGCAGTGCAGAAAACCAGCAGTGAGTCACCAAGCATCTCTATGAAGGCCTCAGGTCAGTGTGATAAATACTGATTAGAAACAGTTTAAGCACTTAGCTGAATAGCATAGGAATAGCAGTCTTGGATCTTTCCTGCAAGTCACCATCAAGGATGTAGACACAGTTTAAAAAGCTTGGACTTGCAATAGGCTCAGGAGACATGTTCTTTTACAGAGATTTTTAAATAATGAAATCACTTCAAACACAGGCAACATGGTCTTCCTTTATGTTTTCTCAGAGAAGGTAAAACCCCTTACTCCAGTCCAAGCTCACCTAAAAGGTTGATTTCCCACTTTCACAGGAGAAAGCAAACTCCCTTTCCAATAAAAAGTCACGTTCTTGCTATTGGAATCAGGGGTAATGAAGGAGGGGAGGAAAAACAAAAACAGGATATAACCCACTTCCTTTATGAGCTGCATTACTTATTTCTTGGTTATTAGGTATCAAATCCTTCCCAGATAATGCATAGATAAGCACAAAGATAAAGTCAAGAACAAGACAAGGGGTCTATACCACAGACTGCCTGCTGCTTCTTGACACACTGGGAAGAAAGACATCAACGGTGAGGGAGTCCTCCAATGCTCTGCAGCCTTACAACAAAAACTATCAAATAAATAAATAAGTAAATAAATAAATAATTGTTAAAGCCATTACACATGCTCATTAACAAAAGCTGCTAACAGGTCTTGGTGCCCCTGGCTAGAAGGTGCTGGCGGCAGAGGAGAAAAGTCTGTTCCTGAGGTGAGAGAGTCAGCTCCAGGGGCTTCACCCCCTACCCATGCTCATACATGGCTGTTTGCTAGCACATACCACAACACAGAGGTGATAACAACATGCTGCTAGGGAAAAACAAACAAACAAACAAAAACAACTAAAAAGGTAAGCAAAAAAACAGGATAACATCCTGTGTAAAGGCACTACACTCATGCTGACGCACTGGTCAAGTGTGAAGTGATGTCTTGTAAAGGAAGGGGGAGTACCTTCCAAATAGGAAGGGATTGCTAACATCTAGACTGAGAGCTTTGATCTTAAAAGAAGGTTAGGGCTTAGTCCAGCAAGAGTTCTTGTAAGGTGGTAATTACTTGACTTTCCACACAAGAAAACACACTGGTTTATCTATGGAGACCAAACACCAGCACTATGCTGCTGCTCTAGGTGTATGGGTGCAGGCATTTGCAGGCCTCTCACAAGTCCCTCCCCAAACATACTGATTTTCAAAATGCAAAACACATCCAGCATGACAGACTATGTTAGGAGGTGCATACTAAGATACCCACACAGCACAGTGACTCCCCAAAACCCTTGTCTGAGGACAGGAGCCTCCCAGCTGACTGCCCCAGCCCTGACAGCCCCACAGAGGGGCCCCCAGCACCACTGCTGCATTGCCCAAGCTTCACCTCAGCACTTCAGGGGGCAGTCAGGACAGGGCACTGGGATGCTTGAGATTTTCTTTCAAACTTCTTTCAAACAAACAAACAACTTCTTTTCTTCATCTTTAAGAAGCCCCCAGCAGCCCCAAATACCAGTCTATCCCTCTCTCTATGCCTCAATATGTCCTGAGCAGTATGTTCCCCTCCAACTACTCCCATGACTTACGGGCACCCTAGCCTACCTGAGTGCTGCAAGTAGCCAGACACTTCCTTCATCTCTGCTCCCGTGAGGGTTTAATGGCCCAAGGCAGCTGGGTGGCTGGAAGGGCAGCACCACCCCAGCCCTAGCAAGGTGATGTGAGGTAATAAGTGGCACCTTTCCTGCAATAGGCTAGCATGAGGCAGCAGCCATCTGCCACTGCTGCCATCCCCCTAGCAGTGCCTCAGCACCTGCCTCAGTGGAGCCTGCCCTGAGAAACACCAGGTAAGAGGCTTCTGTGGGGAATGCTGGTTGCCTGCAAGCCAGGGCCTGCCTTAGCCTGGGCATGCTTTTTTCCATGTGGGGTCTGAGAGATCTTGGCTGGGTATGTGTGGCAGGGAAGGTGTGTTTCGTTAAATTAAGTGGTCTGGAGTTTCAGGAGTTTTTAGAGGAGTTTTTAGCTGCAGTAATTGTTTTTCCCCAGGCAACATGCTGGATATATATATGAGTAACTGGGTTCAGTAGAAGGTGTCCCTGCCCGTAGCAGGGGTGTTGAAATTAAATCATCTTTAAGGACCCTTCCAGCCAATCCCATTCTACGATGCACATCTTGTATGAGGAATGGAGATAGGAGGCCTGGAAGTAGAGGTGAGGTGTTTACCAATACAGAGCAGGCCTAGAAAAACAAGGGAAGCAACCCATGAAAGCAAGGGTTTGGGTTTGCGTGTCCCTCTGGAAAACACCATGGCGAATATACCATACATAGAGTGTATTCATTAACACGTGAACACACGGTAGGGTTGCACGGTTGTTTTTGTGGTTCCCTCCTAATGTCTTACAGTAAGCGTTATTTTATGTATCTTTATACTTTTTCTTTTTTTTTTTTTGATTGGATTTTCTTTTTTTTTTTTTTTGGTGGCATAGTAGATGATTCCGACCTCCTTTTGTAGAGACCATACTTGCCTCTGGCTTTTCCTCAGAGGTTAAGGTGGAGAAGATTAGCCTTGTTTTCTGCTTCAGATGTAATGCTTTCCTGCAAGCAGCTGTGGGCTGGACTGCGGAGTCACTATTTCAGTGTGTTTAAAAATACAAGAGCTGCAATAAATGCAATTGAAAGGTTTGGTAATCGTGAATGAAGGGGATCAAGCTTGTTACGTTGTCCTATTTCCTCAGGGAAATCCAAATGTAGAGCAGTAGTTTAAATAAAAACATAGGGGCTTTTGAATCTGTTTGAAGCACATGTTTTTTAAGAATCTGCAATGGAAATCTTTTAGGCATAAATGAAAAAAAAAAATATTCAAGGCAACATGAATTACTGCTGACCAAAGGGGCTTAGATAGCCTGAGATGTAATGGTCAGGAATTGCATTCTGGGGTTAAACTGGGCAAGTTTACTTCCTTTCAGCTAGTGAAGTGGCGGTCTCTTTGGAGTTATGAAGAGTATAAACTTACGGTTCTTCTAATGATTGGTATTATGTTTGTCAAAGCATTTGACATGTAGGTTACCTAAAGATTCTGGATGTTCATATGGTCAGTAACTTCCTACATGTATATAAACAAAAAACACATAGAAGGAATGTTTCCAGTTGTTATTTTCACAACAGTGTAAATTTACTAAGGGAAAACATGACCAAACATGTTTTATACAGATTGAGTACATTATAAGTTATTGTATTAGACTTAGAATTTAATGTGTTGACTGGAATGTCACCTTTGCAAAAAAAAAAAAAAAAAAAAAAAAAGGAAAAAAATAAAAATAATGGATATTGCAATGTGCAGAATACCTTTGTCAGACTCCTATCCAGTGCTCTGGCTGTGAGGAAGGTTCTCAGAAAAACTTTTTTTTTTGGTTTTGTTTTGTTTTAAGAATCTTGGGGATGAGGAATCTCTCTGAGATGTGAGATGCAGGACTGTTGTAGCACACTTCAATTGGGTGCTTTGGTTCATGCCTTTCTGTACCGCTTAAAAATTGAAGCAATCATTTTTTATGACATGGGACATATTGCTGCCTGTCTTAGGACAATATTCTTCATAACTTTTTAAAAACCGTATTTAAATCTTATGAAAGGTGAGAGATTTATAGCTGTAAACAGAGTGGGATTTTCCAGGCCACTTGAAGGGAAATCAAGCACCCAAAGATGCATCAAGCAGGTCTAAAAGATGTTAGTCTTATAGAGGACTGTAGTTAACAATCCTGTTTGCCTTAAAGTACTCTTGATTTTTCAATATCTTTTTCTTTGAAATGTAAACAGAACTTACTAAAATTATTTTGAATGGTATAGTTTAAAAAAAAATGTTTATTCAAGACTTCTTTGATGTGGGGACACCTGGAAGATTCAATTATGTGTGATTCAAAGTGAATCAGACCACAAAGGGACTTAAAGCCCGATATCTAGTCTGAAAAAAGCTGTCATGTAAAAATTCTTTCATGAGAGCCTTCTGAATGGCATGGCTTGAAATGAACAGCATATTTTGTGGCTAGCAGTAGGAGCACTGCTTGTGCATAGCATGTTTTTGTTTTACTGGAAGCCTGTTCAAATAGTTTCAGGAAGGAATTTCATGTCTCTTAATTCTTTCCCTAGCTCTGCAAAAGAGTTAAAATGCCATTGCTTTGTGGTTTTGTTGTTGTTGTTGTTGGTTTTTTTTTTTTTTTAAAGTGCAATCTACAGTACTATTAAATACCTTTTTTATCTGTGAAAAAATCATTGTAATACCGACTTGCTTTGCATGTTGCAGGTCACCTCTTCTATTGGTGAACTTAATCTTGCAAGTTCTGACAATATATATGCTTTTCTGCAATATATTACCAATATATGCTTATGTATAGTATTTATAAACATATATAGCTTTTTTTTCTTAAAAGAAATTTAGATACTTTATGCTTTGTGATAAAGAGAAATATATTAGTAGCTTCAGCTGTTTGCTGTATTGCCATGACATTGTACTGGGAAAGAGCACAAACAAATCATTTTTATAACTGGGTGAATGAGAAATGATTGTTTTTAGCTTCACTCATCTCTTTTTATTAACTTCAGGCACAAATGCAAATCATCAGCAACCAGATGTGTAGTCTTTGTATTACCTTATTTATGCTACATGATTATGAAACAACAATGCTAAAAAAAAAAAAAAAAGCATTTATTTTTAGATCACCCAAACTTACATGCCAAGAATTCAAGTCTGATTTGTAAGTAATTCTTGTTCTTGGCTGTATTTCATGTACATGCTCTGGATTTTGTTGTTGGAGTTTACTATATTTTTTTTCATGATTGAGAGGAGTCGCAGAATGAAGCATTGTTAGAGGTAGGAAAGACCTCCTGGAATATCCAGTAAGAGAATTACTTTATCACTATGTGTTTGCAAGAGTTTTTCAGTCTGCTTCAATAAGACCAAAGTGATCAATCATGTTTCAGCTGCTTTCTCAGGAACAATTTTGTTGATCTCAAATTTCTACCCTGTATTTCACATATGTATTTGTTCCCATACTACTTACGTTAAATAATTTCTTCTTCATGGCAGTATTTAGTAGCAGTTTAGTGCATTTATTTTCTTGGTAAATGTTAGTTCCTGATGTGTGCATCTTTTTCACATTCCACCCAAACAGAAATTAACCCTTCAATTATTTCTGTTGCTAATTCAGGGAAATTGTGCTCTGTCTCACTGCTGTGCTAGAGGTGGCAATGCTGTGATATTGCTAGCCTTGTCAGATCTGGGTCAGGTGGAAGAGGATTAATCTGCCTGTTTAGTGGTAGTGGTTTTGCATATGCCACTCAGTCATGGCCATCTTTCCTCATGTGAATATTGTTTTATGCTCTTGATGGGCTCATTGTCTGTGTTTGCCTTCAGGCCTTGTTCAGGTTTAGTATTGATCTATATCCTAAATCCTTGTCTCCCTATTCCTTTTGAAGAGGCAGCTTTTTGAGTGGAATAGTAGGCTTTTGTTCCACTAAGTTCAAAAGTAATATTTTTCTGCCTGCTTGATGTTTACTTTTGTACCCCCTAAAAAAAAAAACTTTCCCTTTACTCCACAGAGGTTTTCAGCTCTTCTGCATCCTTTAAGTGTGCCTTCCAGTTATTTTTCCCAAAGTGTCTCAGTGGCTAATCAAAGAAAACTGAATTACCTAAAGACGTTGGTTCTCTGAACAGAGGGTTCAAGATAAAGCCATCAGAGTTGCAATGCACAGCCTGGGACAGGCAATTTAGGCAGGTGTTGCTGTGTATGGCAAAAATGGGAGAGGGTAAAACGCCTCACAAGCTACTTCTTCCTATAATGTGCCTGTTTGCTTGACCAGTGTTCAGCAAGGATTGAATCTCTTCTATTGTAAATAGAAGGTAATTAAAATAGTTGCTATATAGGCTTCTGGATTTAGTGTCTGTCTTGTTTCTGTGCAACAAGCGCTTTCCTTAAGAGAGACATTACTAATTTACCAGTCAGACAAGTAGTAAGCTTGCAAAATACTTATGTGTAACAGCTCCACGGCAGACAATTAAGACAGTGCTCTCCAAGCATTGTCTGTTCATAGGATTTCAGAAGCTTTTGAAGCCAGTGATTTTGGAAAAGTTGCCCAGGTTGCAGAGCTCAAGGACCTGTATATTTCATAGAATATTTTAGTTCTGTTATTTCCACTGCTCTGGTCTTTCCAGTAACTGGAGCATAAAGAATCGTGCTTTACTTTAATGCATCTGAGGGAATACTTTTAATTTACCTTTCATTTGTGAAAAGGCAGCAATGAAAAATTGAAAGCCATGACTTTTTCTAGGGAATAAATCATCAAAAAATACTGTGAACAATTTATTTGGGTTTAAACTGGTCAAAGTATTCTTGAATACATATAGAACCAGAAATTTATTCCTGGTTAACGTGTACTCCCTTTTCCTCATGTATTTTTTAGATTCTCAACCAGCTTGTACTCAGAAGTTCTCATGATCACAAAGTCTGTTTCCATACAACTATGAATGAAATGTCACAGCTCCTCATGTTGTAGTAACAATGAAATTGAATCAAATTATTTTTTTTCCCTGTGGCTAGTGATGAATAACACGTACTTTTGAGTAATTTTCAGTTGCACTTTCTTCCCTTCAGACATCAAATAAAGCTAAAGAGCAATGATCATTGAATCACTAAATAACTTTTAGAAATAGCTAAATTTCAGGGCAGAGATGCATTCTAATTAAAAAAAATAATAATCTTGGGACTTTCAAATCATTTGATCTTTGTCTTGTGGTTGTAGTATATGTGTATTAGTCACAATTACCACTGTCAAAGCACAGTTTCCTAGAAGCCATGGCAAAAAGACAGTAAGAAATCCTTCCTCACTGACAGTACCATCACAGCAATGCCCAGCATGGAAAATACTCACATTGTGAGGATTTGGGATGTACTCTTCCTAGGATTGCATTGTAGCCTACTGAAAATGCTTTAAAGCATTTTTCAGATATGTTCCTGGTGAATAGAGGCTCCTGTCCAACTGGAATTAGCCTTCTGAAAGGCTTAAAATTTTACAGAACCAGCTAGAATGCAAAACTGCCTTTAGAGCTTGGTTTTGCATAGGTCTGGGCATTCAAACATTAATGGAATTACAGGATTCCCCACCAACCCTGCATGCTGGGAAGTGTGTGAAGGCCATTCCAAGGAGGTAGCTGTTCTCGGGACATATATGTGTGTGTGTGTGTATAAAGCATGGCTGCATGTGCTTGTCAAGCCTTCGTGATTCTTCCTGATGAAGAGGGAGTTTGGGGACAGTGATTAATGATCTGCTGGGATGAAATTACAAGGAAAGATTAAATGTTTATAAATCCATTAAGTAGTGACAAAGGAAGGGGTCTGTCGTCTTAGAGTATTTGAAAGCTGAATAGGGCATGAAGGAAAATTAATTGTTTAACATAACAAGAAAATTCATTGTACTGGGAAAGGGACTGTGGAAAGGGAATCAGACTTCTATGAACACTTATGCAGAGACAAAAGTATTTTTGCTCTTAGTGTGCAACATGGGCAGCAGAAATGCTGTAGTCATTTATGGAAACCTTTTTCTTCCCCGTGATTTTCTTCATCTAAAACAAGCCATTCTGCAGTTTGTGCATGCAAATTGTACTGCTTTCACCTTTGCCGTTCAGCCTCCTGAAGCAGATTAGAATTAGCAGCCATGTACTATGAGGATAATATTTATCACACTAACCTTTTGTTTTACTTCCATAGGTGAGAAGAAGGATAATATTTCATGGGCTTTGGTATATCACAAGGAACAGAATCAGTGCAGAGAATGCAAGCAGGTCAGCTCTGATTTAATGAAGTTCTAAGGTCTCTTTTTGACTTGAAGTATTATGGTGATTTTATTGAAATACCAGTTTTCCAGTCTTGAATTTACGAGAATAGCAGAACAAAATTGTTTAATGAAAAACATTTATTTATTTTTTTTAATTTAAAGGTAGTTTTATTGGAAACATATGTCTTATTCAAGATAAAAGATCCATGATTGACAAAAAGGGAAAACTGAGGGTTTTTTTGTGGTTATCATTCATCTGAAAGTTCTTTAATTCTTTGTATTACGGCACAGTGTGCACCTTATCTGCACTGTTGCTGTCCCAGTAGGAGGCTTTATGCCTTTTGGGCCTCTCTGTAGATTTGTGTTTGAGCAGTTAAAATTCATGCAGCATTAACTGGTAAAAAATCTTATTTCTTTGCTCCCATTTTTTAGCTGTTTACAGTTCATAAAGAAGCTAGAGAGGTTCATGCAGCACTGCAGTAACTATGGAGCTTGTGCCCTGATTGCTCACGACATTCCCCATAGGATGACATGGAGCAACAGAGGAGGGCTAGAGCTCACTTGGTTTGCCCTGGGAGGTGGAACCAGTTAATTTGGTGAAAATCAGAGAAGTAAAAAGAATGAACTTTGTCTGCTAGACCAAGAGAGAGGTATCAGCAGAGGAAAGGTGGCTTCTTTCTTTCATTTCTCAGTGTGAAGGTGTCCAGACAAAAACATACGTTTCCTGACTTCCCCACCATCTGTTCTAACCTTCATGTGTACTTCTTGCGTCTGTAGGGAATGAAAGTGCTAACTTCCAATCTAGGTACCTAGCAGCTTTGCATATGGTGTCAAACTGACACCTTTTAACTTGAAACCTGGTTACAGGAAATGAGGAGCCTTGGTGACAAATGTTTCAGTGTATTGTAAGGGAAATGCTTTTGTTTTCACTGCTGGGAAAATTTCCAGGACTTCACCATGAGGTTTTGGCGGGGCTGACCATTAGTAATTACTTACTGATTTCCTCTAGTAAACTGCTGAGAAAAATAATACGGTTTTGAGGATGTGAAGGTGTACTGCGCTGCAGTGTAACAGTTGGGGATCAGGCTGTGTTGTGTAACAGTGACTTGATCCTGAAAGACTTGAGGCCAGGGACTAAACTTCCTGGATTAGCAGAACTGGCACAAATTCGACAGTTATTTGGGGCCAGGGAGCGTGTTTTATAACATCTTCAAGCTGCTTCTAGATTGAGTGTCTGCTGATAAACTCCCCATAACTGATGTCTTTGGAGCTGAAGGATAGGAAGAGTTTACTAGAAGTATCTCGGGGTCAGGGTAAAGTGTTTGGGTAACTAAAGTGGTCTGAAATTTAATCTAGTTCTGTTACAGGTAGAAGTTTTCCAGCTGACTTAGTTCACTGAGGCCCGCAGAAGGATTTGAAGTTTTGTTTGTTGGTAGGAGAAGGGGAAATTCCTTTTTTAATCATGAGGATTGATTGTTTTGAATGGGATATCAGACATGATGGATAGCAATTCCAACCTGACATAATGGACTTTACCTGCACACCCTTTGATAATCTAATTGTTTGATCCCTTTAAAATATGAGACAGCCTAGACACAGTTTATCAATAGTTCTTCTACAATGAGATTCTTTTTCTTGTTACTCAGAAATTATGTTCTTTATTTCCATAGCTACATCATTGGAATACTAAATCTGTATGGTCAAAATCACTTTTCTATATTTTATAGAAATAAATAATTTGTAAACAAAACCACGACTGTATCTCTCCTGTGACAACTGAGTCATTTGAAGCTGTGCAAAATGAGAACTGATGCTAAAAGCTCGGGATGATTTAAGGGAAATGACAACTTCGCTCTCTCGCAATGGTAAAGAACTGTGCGTTTTAATAAAGGAAGGGAGGAACATGGACAGGCACATAGCTGCATGTCTCTGATTTATCATGAGGAACTAAAGGTATTTGTATAAACTCCATAGGCATGACAGAACACTTCCTGAGAGTAGTTTTTTGTATCTTGAATGTGAACATTCATTTTTGTACTCCATGGTTATTTCGTATACATACAAACCACAAATATTTATATAATCAATACAAAATTTTTGTGAACGCACAAGAGCAGACCAAGTAAGTCCAACAAGAATGGAACTCGAGCCTAAGAGCACTGGTCCTGTAGCAGTAGCCCACATTGGTGGGAAGGACTCAATGCGTGACGGGTCAGGCTGGCTGGTCTCTTCAAGTTCTCCATTGGTGGATTCTTCTCAATGTGTCTGGCTCCAAGAAAACACCTTCTTAGTAATGCTGGCCATGAGCAGTAGGACGTAACCATTCAATAAACAAACCATGAATTGAGATTTATAAACTTTGATATTTTTTTTTTCAGGTATTTGCTTATTGGAGCTTTCCATTTGCTTATTAGGTGAATTCAGGCATTACTTTGGGTTTCTCACACTTCAATCTTGTGTCATCTAATCAAACTGGCTACACTTCCTCAGAAATAGACTTAAGCTTCAAGTGGGAGTCTAGCTTCTCTGCTAGCATTTCTTCTGCCTTTTCTTCCATATAGCAATTACCTTTGCAATTCTTGTGTATTAAAGGAAGCAAGGTCAGTGTTCCTTATCAAGTTGCTTGGAGACTGTACACCTGAAAACCTCATCTCTGCTTGTTGGGACTTGGTGGTGTTAAAGGATCCAATTCTTTATTGTATAAGTCTAAGTCTGGGGTAACTGCCCTGAGGACAGGGTGTTACCTGCAAAGAAAATCAAGACCAAGGTGCCCTGCTGCATTAGCAGCTCCCGTCTCTCCTTTTGCAGTCCCTCCATCCACTGTCCAGCCAAAGACCTCCTACTGCCTGTAATCTTAGGGCCTGACTCTGTTTCAGGCAAAGCTACCTTGCTGTGAACTCAGTCCAGATTTTTGCTTTCTTCCCAAGTTGTTACTCATTTGTGCATTGCTTATTGGCTAAGATCTGACCTTGAGAAACTAAATGAAGAAGGACAGCAAGAGGAAATCAGCTTAAAAAGAAGGGGCCAGAGGAAGCCTGCCAACATAATCACTACAGTGAGACTTGGGAATAGGGTACCAAGGAGTACTAAGGGAAAGTCTGGTTCTCACAAGGCTCCTCTGCAATGCTTCAGGAGCTTCATTCCTGCAGCCTTCTTGCTTGAGGCTTTCTGGACCCTTCCTTATTGCTTGACCCCAAGAGCTCTTGGGATAACTTCATCACTAATGAACAGTTCTTGCAGATTTTCCCAGGTTTGGGCCAATATGCATGTACATTTCTGGAGTTTAACTTTCCCTTTTTCTTCCTTTATTTTTGATATGGGTCACAACAATTTGACAAATTAACCATATTATTGAATTTGCTATTTGTTATATAAAGATTATACCCATATGTGGCATTTGTTTGAATTTAATTTTATTTCTGGTTATAATGCTCATGCCAGCCTAATTAAATGCTATTTTTCTGCTGGAATGTAATATCGTCTCAGCCAAATAATTAGATTGGCTGATGATCTGTGACACACAATTTCTTTGTCTCTGCATTTGTAGTTTTCTTTTGGGGAGCATAACTTTGTTCCAAGTCTGTCAGCAGAGTGAGACCCAAGCAGGGTGTGTAAGAGATGCTGCATGTCCGTGGGAGATGGGCATGGCACTTGCAAGGGTCTGGAGCTCCCAGTGGGATGTGGCTTTGAAAAATGTACAGCTTCTGTTGTGTGTTTGACTTTACCTTTGTGGCAGCTGTGAAAACAGCTGGTGTTTCTTTCTTCCCATATTTCTGTTCTTTCCCCTTCAAAATGTGAATCAAGCCTTATATGTTTTATTAAATGAAATCTAATTACTCTGGCTGAATGCATATCCTTTGTTTTACTGAAAACAAAAAAAAAACTATGAAAAGAAAGTAATTATGTGAGAAGGTATGCTCTCATGAGTGACACTGCTTCTTTCAAAGCCTGGGTCCTCTTTCTACTACATTTCTTTGCCCTAATTCTTTCTCTCTGAGCTGGACTTGAGACAGGACTGAAGGTGATGGGAGACGCTTGTGCAGGTTCTGGGGCCTGATTTCAAGGTGTAGAATAACCAGCACAACTCAAAGCTTCCTAAAAAAACAGAGGAGAAAGGCTGAAGAGCCCAAATTCACTGAACTTAAGCCATGCTGTAGATACGCTGCAAGGCAGCTGCTCTGGTCCATCTGCCACACTTTTCTAGTGGCATAACGTGCTTGGCACTGGCTGCCTTGCACTGCACAGAAGTGCTTCTCCTGCCCATCCAGGGAGCACAGCAGTGGTGGTGGGGAAGGGGGAGACTGGCCACAGTGCCATGGGGTGCTGGGCACACGTGTCCTGCAGGGCAGCGCCAACACAAGGGAAAGCAGGTGACAGCCCCACACTCCCAGGAAATGTGCTGTGGGCTGAACACTGATGCTTCTTTCTACCTTCAGCCTTCTTCATTAGCTGGCACCCACATCTTGATATGCCCTTAAGTATAGGTTTCTACATGCTGGGCAGGGTTTGTGCATAGTGGGACTTCTGTAATTCCTTTCCTTTTCTGTTTGTAAAAGGACAGACTGAAGGAATGCAGCCTTTTCCTAACTAAATGTGTGCATAAGTACTTTATGAGGAGTGATTGCTGGTGAACAATTTTGGCAATGCATTTTATTTTTATACCATCTTAATGCACAGTATTATCAATTCATGTTTTTACTGCTTGAATTCCTTTTCAAACTGGAAAAAGTAGTAATTTTACAGAAGGAAGACAGATTAGTGGGATACCCTTGTTCTATAGGAATTCTATTCTGAGAGCAATTCGGATATCAGTTTCAGTATGCAAGATTTTTATTATGTACTTTTATTTTTAAATGAAACTGTCTATCATAAAAATGAATCTCTCGCATAGAGGTTCTACCATGCTGTTTTCAGCACCATTTCATATTAAAATGATGTAACTGGATAATCTAGCTTATGTAGAAAATGTTATTCAGCAAGGGAATTATTATAATTCATGTTTGGTGCTGGCACTGAGGTCTCAGTGCATGTACTGCTGACAGCACTTTACCTGTCTTATAAAGTATTCTCACCCCAGCAGAGATACCTGATGCTGCTCTGAAAGGTTCCAGTCTTACAATCATTAAAATTGATGAGTCTTTCACTGATTTTTAAAAGGATAGAGATTAGATCCTAACTTCATTGGCTGCAGATGCAATACCTTAGCACGAGTGAAGGAGAAATCACTTTCCAGTCCATCAATTTATACCTTAGAACTGAGAATAAATCAGAGGAAATATCTGGATGTACAGCGCATGATGAACAGTCCTATACAGGTACATAATTTCAGCCCCTTGTATAATGTTATATAACTAGGTAAGTCAATAATATAAAGGAAAAAAAATTCTTCGTTATAGTTTCATTTATGGTTTTGATTTCCTATCTTCCTTTTTTACTAGTAAACAATATGCAGCTAAATTATTTTTAAGGTCTTCCCTTTTAGAGAACTTAGCAGTGCCAATTTGAATTTTCATTCTTAGATCATTTTTAGACCCTAAATAAGTTTTTAGACCCTAAATAAGTTTTATGAAAACTTTCTCTTGGGTAGGTAAGTGGTCACTTCAGATAAGGCAAAGAATTGGGTTAGAAAAAGTAAAAAGAAATGGATCACTTCAGGTTTTTTTTTGTTTTGTTTTGTTTTGTTTTTCTAACTGGTACTTTAAAAACCCAAAAGCTTTCTGAGAATCATTAAATATTTAAAGTTAGTTCATTAGGAATAAAAAAAATATATTTAAGCTTTTAAATCCTTTCATCTGCTCTGATGTGAACTCGAGGGTTTAATCACAGAAACCCTTGGATGCTTGCTGATGATGCACCTGTCAGCTTGCCTTACCAGTATAGAAAGCATGGTAAGTAGGGCTAATCTTTCAAACTGACAGTCACTTTTGAAATCACTTTTTGGGGTATTGAAATGAATGTTTAAAACGTAAATAATGTTATTTTTAAGGAATATGAAAAGATTAAGCTGGTTTGCATTAAGAGAGCAATTTGATTAGGAAGTTTTAGAAGCATATAATCTGACATTCTTGCTATGTTCTAGTAAAAATAAAAATATAAAAAAATAGAAGGGCAGAATAGAGGAAGGGAGGGTAGAGTCAGCTCCGTAAGGATCATTAGGTCTTCTAAAAAAGTGGGCTTGAAATTCAAAAGAAAAGAAATAACTTAATGGTGTTTATTGTGCATGGGTTAGGCAAATGGGAGTCAAAACCCGAGTATTTCAATATTATGCTCCTAAAGGGCACAAAGTCATGTTGTAGTAAAGCTGAAAACTTTTTAAGGGCCTGCCAATCTGTAATCTGTACCCATATATGCCTCCTGCTGACTTCCATTCAGGTACCTGGCAGACCCAAGCTGCACAGATGCAGTGCCCTAGAAATCCTCTTGCAGTGGCTAGATGTGCCTTTCATTTGCTTTGGGTTCACAACTTGCAGCTCGGGGCCTGCTTTGCGCTGGGCTGTATTCTTTGTATTGACAATGAATAAATATATTAGTAACATCCTCATGATGGTTGAACTTCGTGCATCTTCTTAACTGTGTCTTTTCTTAGTGTCTCCTTTATGTAAATTCTTACTCCTGTGCCTGTTAATGATAAGATTTCATGTCAGGCTTCCATCACCCTTGTTTGGATTAAGTTGTTGAAGGTGTTAAAAACGGGAACCTCTGTTCCTGGAAAGCTCTGAATTTGCCCTAAGCAAGCTGTGGTGGGCTGTAAATTTCACTGGTGCTGTTTAACTTCCTCTACACCCTGAAGAACTGGGAGATCACCCAGTTCTTTCAGTTTTAACATGGAGACTACATTCAGTGGATCTGGTCATATCCAATGGAAATTCTTTTGATGTGTGTGATAGCTTTCTGAGTTTTTACCGTAAGTAGCATAATCAGGTATCACCCTTGAGAACTTCTGAAGAGCAAACTGTAAGTTTGCTTCCCCACAAATCATCCCTGTCAGAAATTCTTATTACACACAGGAAACAGCTTTGGAGCCACGTGGCTCTGATGGTATAATATCTCAACCAATACTTATATATATATATGTATATATATATATAAGTATTTTAAACTCTGGAATAACTTACAATCCTTTTAAAACAGTGGCTAGATAACCTCCCACAGCACTTGTCAGAAGGATCTGTCTGCCTTGGTATGGAAAAGGAATTAAATTCAGCAAAGGTGGTCTCCTCAGAAATATTCCTTTTCCATTTTTGGATAAGGTTGTATATGTGTGTGTGTGTATATATACATAATCAGTATGAGGTGTAAAAAAAATATCAAATTATAGTGACAGGTAAGAAAAACAGGTTCTTAAAGATTTTTTTTGCTAGGTACTGAGCCTCAAGTAGCAGAATGTCAAAGTGAATGAACCTTGAAGCAAAAGCTGACACAGGAGGGGAGGCAAGCACAGGAACCACGGTAAGAAAGCTAGATATTTTGATCCAGAAAACTTTAATTGAGAAACTTTTCAAGTACCAGAGAAGACTGATGTCCAAGTTCCTGAAGCAGAGCTGCAAGCCAGTAGCCAGAAAGATCTATATTATCTATGGAGAAGTCTATTTAATAATTCTGCCAGTTAGGAAGGTTGATTTCTACAGAAACTTGCAGGAATCTTCTGAGTACAATCTACCTTTCATTTTTAGTGGGGAACACTCTTCAAGGTGGAGCAGGTGCTGCAGGCCAAGGCCTGCCAGGCTGAGGGCAGGTGGGTGGGCCTGCAGCAGGCACATGGCGGCCTCCCCCTAGGCACCTTGCTGTGTTGTCGACGGAAGGAAGACACAGACGCTCAATATGAGTGAACAGTGAACTTCAACTTTAATGGATAGCTCAGTCGCCTTTTATCTAGTTCGAACATAATCAACTCATACATATTGCAAAACCTAAGCTCAGCATTGGCTAACATTTCCCACTCTTTTCAGGTAGTTCCTCCTTCTTTTAGCCACCGTCCCGCCTTAGGGACTTTCCCCATCGCTCAAGGGCATCGTGTCCTTGAGCCTGATTGGCTTTCAGCCAGCTGCGTACGTGCCAGACTCATGCGAGTTGAGTACGGTACTTCACTAGCCCATTGCCTCCTAACTGCCCAACATCCACATGTCCTATTTCACTTAACCATTCCTCCACAATTCCCCCGTTTTTATTTTGCGCTACAAATACCTTCTCTGTGAGTTGCTCTAGTTTCTTAGTTAGGCAGTTAAAGACCACACGTGCAGCAACCACAATCAATACAATTATAAGTAGAAAGCGAAGTCCCTCTTTAACTAACAAAACCCATCCACCCATGTTCCCCAAAACAGATTTAAGCCAACCTTCAAACCAACTGTTTTGTACTACAATTTTTTGTGTATGATCCGTTAACCATTTCAACTGGTCGTGAATTGCCTAACCATCGTCGGAAAGATAAAAGCAACACATTCCTTCTACATCTTCACACCCATATCCCTGAGCCAGCAATAAGAAATCAATAGCGGCCCTATTTTGCAATACAGTATGTCTTAGACTCTCCATATCTTGTGACATTTCAGAAAGAACTTGTGTTGTTACATTTGATTGTTTAACAGCCCAACAAGCAAGGTTATTAATGTTAGGCAAAGCATGTGCAGTTCCCACACCAGGCACCAAAGAAGCAAAGAATCTTTCTGCTGGACCCCACAATTCTACATCATCATTACAGTCAGAACCCACAGTTTTTAGTTCTCATTTAATTCTTCTGCTCCTTGTCGAGTTCTGCCACGAGTGTAAATCCGGAGCGAAAAGTGTGAGTCGCCCTAGGTAACACGGTCCTCCAAAAGCATTGGCTGGTACTCCTTGCCATGCACGGTCTCCACAGATCAAAACCATGCCAGAGAGAAGCAGCACAGCCGCCGCTGCTTCCATGGTTACGTCAGACAGGCTGCAGGGTCCTGATGTCCGTCCCTCTGCTCTGTGCCGACTCGCCACACGGTGAGCTCCAAGCGCAGCGCTGCTCGTGGCGGTGACTGAGGGGGGGGAGGCTCCCATTGCCCCGTAGCCCCCTGAGGCAGCGTTACTGTTCTCACTGAAGGCGGCAGTGGGCAATGCCCAGCTCCAGCACTTCCCGGCAATCCCAGTCGCTCTGTAGCGGCAGCAGCGACTCTCTGCTCAGCCTGATGTGTAGCTAAAGCGCTAGTGACTGTTCTCCAAGGCTTCAATAATTTTTTAGCAGACTTAATATCATTAATAACATCAAACAATTTATCTCCAAATTTACGCCACTCTGTTTGTTCAAAAAACTGTATCAGGATTTGTAAAACAACCCTGCGCTACTGCATATGCTAATAAACCTGGTAATTCTTTTTTACAATCTATATCTAAAATGCTCCGCTTTTCTAAAAAGCATCTGAGCAAATTATACGCCGCTTGTCTTTCATACCTTTAATATATACAGTTGCAGCCTTTGCAAAGACCTCGGCGGCGCTTCTCCGGGGGGACCCTTTATAGGCTCATCCCGAGTGCGGGGACTCCCTTCCACCTTCCGAGCTGCGGGTGCGGGGACTCCTGTCCCTTTCACCTTTCAGACCTCGGCGACGCATGACAGGCGGGATCCTCTCCCGGGTGCAGGGACTCCACGTCCCTTTCACCTTCCCGACGCGGGTGCGGGGATTCTTGTCCCTTCCACCTCCTGGGCTGCGTTGCAGGACCGGTTCCTCCCTTATTCCGTCGAACACGTGGCCCAGGATCACTGCCGGCAGTGTCCAAATCCCGTTCAGACCGGTCCCTGTTCGGGCGCCAATTTGTTGTCGATGGAAGGAAGACACAGACGCTCAATATGAGTGAACAGTGAACTTCAACTTTAATGGATAGCTCAGTCGCCTTTTATCTAGTTCGAACATAATCAACTCATACATATTGCAAAAACTAAGCTCAGCATTGGCTAACATTTCCCACTCTTTTCAGGTAGTTCCTCCTTCTTTTAGCCACTGTCCCACCTTAGGGACTTTCCCCATCGCTCAAGGGCATCGTGTCCTTGAGCCTGATTGGCTCTCAGCCAGCTGTGTACGTGCCAGACTCATGTGAGTTGAGTACGGTACTTCACTAGCCCATTGCCTCCTAACTGCCCAACATCCACATGTCCTATTTCACTTAACCATTCCTCCACATTGCTGTGCTCCAGGGCAGGGGCAGGGCGATCAACACCAGCAGGTGATGGAGAAAACAGGCCTAAAAGTGCCTTCAACTACAGACACTGCGGGAGGAAGGCTGACATGTGGAAATATTTCCCCATTAGTGCTTGCTGGAGTAACTAAGAGCAGTGGTGACAAAGTATAGTTGTGTTTTCCTCATTAGCTGCCCCTATTTCCGACTAGAACATCCCCAAACTATGTTGTAGGCAAAACCCCTGTTGTGTGCCAGGAACTTGTAGCTGCTAATGAATGCTGATAGAGGAGAAGTGCTTCAGTAGTTCTTTCACGTAAATGGGATCGACAGTAGGTCAGTGACAAACATGTAAAGGAAGGCAGACATTTAAAGAAAATGATTTAGTGAGATAATTTGTGTGATATTTTTTTCTCATCATACACTGAAATAAAAGTTTCTAAACATGTAAATGAAAGGAGGCTGCAACTGTTTGGGAAGCTACAGGACTCTGCATGGGAAGGTGACAGCGAATTTGGATAACCATCACATGAGCTAGCAAGCCTTTCAGCTGAGTTTCGGTGGGCAAGAGCACTGCTTTTCTTCCCCATTCCTTCCTCTGTGTCTATGTTGGGTCTGTCTAATATACAAAAGAATAAAAATAAGGTTTGGGGAAAGTCATTATCTCTCATGCCTGCCATGGTAAATTGATACAAATTCCATCGTATGAGCCTTGTCTAAGGTCTGTAACTAGTCAGAACATCAGCTGGTACAGGTTGCTTAACCCCACAGAGGTCACCGTAGCAGGACACTTACACAAATGGTCAGCTTTGTCTTGTGTTATGTCCCCTGAGGGTTAGAACACTTTTTTTTTTTTTTTTTTTTTTCCTTAACCTCTGCTTTGTCATTCATTAGGTATTTGGTAGATGGATAGTTTAGGAGATCACCTTCTGCACTGTAGCTATGTCTCACAGTGTTCAGCAGCTGCAGGTACTTGATCTAAAGCAACCCAAAGACAGACCTTAGTACCAAAGGAAGGATGTAGACAGGAAAATCAGTTTCATAATTATACGTATTTATGAAAGGCTGCTTGAAAAGGCATATGTCTAAAGCCAAATTCAACTTACCTTTACCTGTATTATGATTGATGCTGAAAATGAGTGGCTATTTTTGTGAAATTTCTTTCTCTATAAAGCTATGGAATCAATGCTACTGCAATCCTCATTTATTGTTTTCCAGGATTTCCTGTTTGCATCTAAGCAAACCATTTTTCCAAACAAAGCCTCTGTGCTTCAAGCATTACATAAAGCTGAAGGTTAGTATTTAGCACTTCAAAATATAATATGTCTCCTTGAAAATAGAAAGGTTAGTACTTCTGTGATTATACACAACTCTCTTGTATCTGCTGTGTAATACAAAATTCAAAGTTACTCTGATTAGACTTTTTAATGATCAGAATAATTGCCTTTGGCTGCCTAATACTTAATGTTTGTGTTCTGCATCAATATTCAGGTGAACTAAGTATATGACTCCCTCACACTATGAAATGATTGCAGCACTTAATGTGTAAGGGCTTGCTCCAGAGATATTGAGTGCCCTTGTTTTCATTGACTGCTGTGTGTTCAAAGAGCTGAGATCTTCTTAAGAGCTACCTCTGAGTCTCTCTGGATCAGGACCTGAAAGTGTTCAGAATGAGCCACAGAGTAAAGCAGTCTTAGGACATGATCTGCGTGAGCCTGTCAAGGATCAGTTCATTATGGATTCTATTAAATGAAATGCCCTCTACAGTTGGCAGAAAGTTGAAAGCAAATTAGTCTATGAACATGTAATTTTAAATTCTGGCAACCTCAAGGAAGTTGGCATTTCCCTTATGAGAAGCCTTTTTCGTCCCTTCATGGGTTTCCTGTCCCATTGGAACAGTTCCTTTGTCTTTTAACCTGCCTCAGTTTTCAGGGAAAATGCCTGAGGGGACAGATCAGTCCCTTGGGACCACAGAAACTGCTCCAAACACTTGTTTTTCCAGGCTCACACTGACAGGTTGAACCTGGGTGGCAGGAGTCGAAGACAAGGACTGTGATCAGGGCCTTTCAGCTGTTCTGTGGCTGTCTGGCAACATTTCCCTGTGGACACAACTGAGCATCCAATGAGTATGGAGCTGAACCTCAGGGTCCCATCTCAAGCACTGCGCCTGGTGCTGTTCCATCACTTCATCCTGATCCATACTTATTTGTATAAAGTAGAAGAGTTCTAACAAAGCAGGAAGAAAAAAAAAAAAAAAAGCAAAATGCGAAAAACTCAATAAGTTGAGTGGGTAATTACTGGCAAGACAGGTCTAGTTTCCCAGTCACACTCAGCCACGGCAATACAGTTTTGTTAGAAACCAAGTAAAGCTCCAGCACTCAGAGGTATTATTGGTTGACCTGACAGAATCTCTCTTCAGGACAAATGGCTATTTTCCCTTTTCCAACATTTCCCTTTTTTCCAACATTTATAAATTGAAACAAAACCACTATGATATTAATTTACTAGCTTTTTTTTTTTTTTCATGGGAAAATGCTTTGTTAAAATATTCACCATTATATCTGCTCATCAAGCTGAAGTTGTAAGTCTTGTTTGGGCTAGGAGCTTGTTGAAAATGATGGCTAGATTGCTTAGGTCTTCGTAAGGCCAGCTGGTATCTTCCTCGTAGTGATGGTTCTAATGTTGAAGCCACTGGGGCCCTGCAATAAAGGAGAGAATGTTTCCCCTTATCCAAATAAAAAACTTGAGTCTTTTTACAGATTCTATTGTGTAACCATCTATACCCAAATTCACAATGGAGTGTGAATCCTGTTCTTATCTTTTATCAGTAAAAAGCCTGCATTATGCTGCTACAAATGTGTGCAGGCTGAATAGCTGCATTGACCACAAAGACTGCGGGCTATGTCTGAACTCAGTCTGCTGAGTGTCAGCATAATTGGGAGAACACTCCTGGGAACTATCACCTCTCTTCCTCCCCCATCTGTATATATGTGTGTGTGTGTGCATATATATATAGATACGTATGTATTTGTTGTTCATATAACATTCCCCTGTGGCCTCTCCCAAAGACCCGGATGAGCCATTATGGGTAGTTTTAAATTCTTAGAGTCTGAAGGTGACCACATAGGTCAGTTCTTGGGAGCAAAGTCAGGGAAGCCTACTGTGATATGGATGTATGAGATGCTGATAAAAAACTCAAATCATGTTTATGGCAGCCTAGCTGTTGTGGACTACCCTAGAGTCCCTATATAGCATAGGCAGAATTATTGTAACCGTGTTTTGTTTTAGTTCATCGGCACATACATCTTAGAAAACCTAAAATCAGCCATCGTCATTGCAGGAATCATATCTTTTGAGCATCTTTAAAGATCCTGTTGAGCCAAAATGTCAGTTGTTATGAAAGTACATGGATTTGGTGATATTAGGAGATCTCTGGCGATTTATGTGGACTAGGGATTTGGTGTTACCTTAAAGAAAGAAAGATACTGTGAAATAATGTGATACATGCCAGGTAGCAGCTTATTCCTTTTATCTAATGATTTGCAATGTGTGAGAACAAGATGAATTGGCAACACTTACATACTGTTGAAATAACACTTAGAACTGATCCAAGTATCAGGGAGGACAGAAATTTAATACTACCTAACCTTTTCTTCATCTTGGAGTATAGATGGGGAGCTAAAGCAGAGGAAAAACAAAACTGAAACCACGAACATCTTTATATATATGTTCAGTTATCCAAAATACCTGTTTCAAATGCTATAAAAGTTCTTGAAAACAAATCTAAAATCACTTTATTTGATTAAAAAAACCTATTTTTTATTTTTTAAGGAAAAAAAAAGTGGAGAGGCATGTGCATGTGTGAATAAGAAACTTATGATAAATAACAGTTTTATCTGTTATAATGAATGAAAGCTGAAACTAGACCGTATCGGTGTTATGCAGATGAGCTGGCTTAGCCATTTTTATTAAAAGTCAAAACGTGTGAGTAACAAATATATGCAGAGACAATCTCACAAAGGATATTAAAAATCCTTGTGAATGTTTCTGGTATAAAAAAGTGGGGAAGAAAATGCTTTCACCCTGAGCAATAATGACAGTTTGAAGTAATGGATATCTGAGTGAAATATCTAGTATTGCTTTCGGAGAAAGCGAATAGGAGAATGAAGTGAATAGAAGGTGATTATTTACTATTTCTCACAGTCTTAAGGACAAAGAAATGAACAATGATATGATTGGGTATCAGATTTAACTACTAAAAGGAGGTACTTTCTATGCACACAAGGTAATTAAATCTTGCAGCTCATTGCCACCGTAGAGACAAGATATAATGAGTCCCAAATTTCTTTTCTTAAAGTAGCACTAGGTAGCCTTCGGTCGTGGCTGTGGTCCAGTGCAGGAATCTTTTTAAATGTGGATGGCAAAACTTCCAAGGGTCTAGCGAGGGAAGGATGACTTTCAGTTACCCTGGCTCTTAGACTGTTTTTGCAAGCCTCTACTGCTGGCAGCTCTTGGAGGTGGGATGCTGGATTAGAAAAACCTTTGGTCTTACAGTCGATAAGCATTTGTTTATGGTATCCTGGGGATGTGAATATGAGAGCAGATTTTTCAATCTGTTTGAGAGCAGTTCTCTATTTTCCTGTGCCATCTGCAGGGGTACAGCATTCCCAGGAGTAGATGCAGAGTCTGTAGAAAGCGAAAAACAATATTTCAGTGTTTGCACCACATCCTGTCACTGAGGGCACTGTGACTGCCTCTGCTTTGTGATGGGAGCAGAGCAAGTGCTGTTCTGGTCTTGTCTGCCTGGGTTTTCTTCTGCTGGACACCTGGGTACCTGGGCAGAGAAGCTGTGCTGGTTCCCCGATTGTTTCCGAACAGGAAGCATGTCCTTACTGATACTAAGCAAACCAACACTAATAGAGCTGGGTATGGAAATGAGCACTAGCCTTCTCCAGACCAGAGCTGCATATGGTGCTTTTTGATGCTGTGTTTGTACACAGATCTGTTAGGATGGGCCATTAAGGAAAGAGTGAGAGCACAGATCATAACTGAGAACTGTGAGGAGGATTAAAGCCTCGCCTGCTTGAATTTTTTGATCCCAGTTTCTTCGAATACAGGAAACTTTCTTTGAAAGCTGAATCCCTAATAACTTCACTAATGAAATGTGACTAAACAGGAGATTTTATATTTTCAAAATGTGCAGTTGATAAAGAATCTCCTCTGAAGAGCTGTTGTGCATTCAGCTAGTGTATGCATGGCTGTGAATCCCTAACGAACTGCTATCCTACTCCTAACTTACTCAGACTAGGAAATCACTTTGGTGATGTGTAGTATTATATACTCTAATGTTACATTGTATTTGCTGTGATTATGCGTAGCTGCTGCCTGCTGTCATTGCCAGTACAGTAAACTTGATATCCAGCAGTGGTTGTGTATGCAAGTTGGAATGTGTGTACACGCATACATCCAGCCAGTGTGTGTGTGTACGGATGCATGTGTATATGCACACAGATAGGAGCTGTGGGGTTTGTCAGTGAAGCATTTTTGCAAACAAAAGCACAATGAAATTATTTTTATAATCATAAATGCACAGTAAACAGCATCTGTATGTTACTGTTTATTGCTATAAATCTACATCTACTATGTGCTCACTATAAATCTTGTGAATCTTTTCAAGTGTTTACATTGTGTATTTTAAGAGATAATGTAATCTTCACACCATATTAAACTTCCCCTGGATATTTCTTCAGAAGAAGCTCTTATCTAAGGACTTTCAAGTTTTTAATTCATTTTCTGCTTCAAAAAAATCTGACACTTCAAAATAGCAATCAAGAACTTCAAACTACAACTTGTGAGTCATGTTCAAATCCTATTAGTTCCCCTAATATGACTCTGGTTTGCAGATTGAAAATCACACTATTTCTTGCATTCTCTGTTTAAATGATATGAGGTGCCAGAACTTTTTTTTGTGTGAAGAAGTCAACAACTGGAAATAAAAAAGACTCCCCTCCTGCAAAATCCCATAGAACGAAGTTAATCCCAGCCATGGCAAATGAAACATTGGGAGTCCACTTAGATAATTTGTGAATATTAATGATTTGGTTTTTTGTTATAATTTTTTTTTTGAGGTGGTAAGATTTTGCCTGCTGTCAGTCTGGTAATAGTGAACAGATAAATGGATATAGTATTCTAGAATGTCTCCTGGACAGTTTAGTTTAGTTTTTTCTTTGTGGGTTATCATGGTGTCCTTCTACTCTTGTGTGACCATAGTGGAACATCTCTGCTCTCAGGTATCCTTTGCAGTGATAATACTCTAAGACTACAAAAGAAGCTTGTGTCCCATGCCCCAGTTTTCTGCCGTTTTGCCTACCCAGTAGTGTCATGGCTTTAAGTTGGGTCACAGGATCTAAAAGGGAAATGCCTTCAAAAATACTTGCTTGGCTTATTTGTGGCAGGTTTGTGAGTGGGGATGAGCAGGCAGATGCAAGGAACTTGCCGAGGTAGCTTTTTGGCAGAATAAAGACAGCTTGGGACTGTACCCAGGTGGCATTCTAATAGCTGCACAACCCCAGACGTGGAGTTGAGGCTGTGTTGTAAGCATAGCCTTAACTTTCACGATGACCTTCACAATGATGGGAAATGGCTCTTGTTTTGCTTGAGAGTCTAGGTTAAAGAACTTAGGGGTCCAGTCCTCTGTCCTAGTATCCATTTTTGTGCTTCTGGGCAAAGTGCAGTTTTGCACTGGAAAACCTTACCGATGTCAGTGAATTTCATCTCAGTTGTTTTCATTACTGAATGGTAAGGAATAAAAAATCCTGCTATATGAAGGGACTGTAGCATTATGTGAACGAGGTATTTACAGTGTCATAAATTTCTGGTGACAATTTAAGGATGCAAAACCCAAAGCGCAGCACGTGCACTGTGCAAGTGCACCACGTGGAAAATGAAAGTGCTGTTATTGTCAGTCGTAATTGCAGTAGATCATCGGGAGCACCACCTCTGTTCTTGGGCCTGGATATATTTGGACAGGGAGCAGTACATATTTCATGATGCTGGATTTTGCACAATATTCCATTAGTATTTTTGCAACACTCCATTATTTTAATGAAATATGAACATGCATATATTTAACTTCCCTCTATACTTTGCTGGTAAAGAATGTCAAATTGAATCATGGTGCTTTTTAGGAAGAAAAAGGGAGCATTGTGGATATTATGTCTACCTTCTTTAAAGTGCTGCATAATGTACTCTGCCCCACAATCTGCTTCATTGTTTTTGTACGTATAGCATTCCATTTAGAAATACTTTAGATTTCAGTTGTTGGGAAATCTAGTGCATCCTTTGATAAAGGTATCCAAAATGTTAGGCTATCTCACTGTCGTTCTTTGAAATGGCTTTTTGTGTGTTTTTTGTTTGTTTACTTTAAATATGTTAGGTCAGATGACTAGCATGGCAGGTTTTTTTTCAATTTTAAAACACTTTCATCAAAAACAAATTCTGACTTCAACAATTTACAGATGTAAAGCAAGAAAAAACTAAATGCCAAACAGCCTTCAAGTGTTTATTTAATTCTGGGAATTGTTTCAAATTATAGCAAAATGGAGAATTATTCTCAATGTCAAAATTTCCCAAACTTTGTTTTCATTTCCTGATTCACTGAATGATGCTATTCATGGTAGCTTTTATATAAAGAGACTCAATAATACTGAGATTTTTGTGTTTCTCTGGTGACAATGGCTTTGTGCTTGGGACCATAAAATATTTCATGTGAAATTGTGGATAGATCAGCCACATGACACTGGTAAAAATCACAGCCAAGGTTGCAAGAGTCTGAAGGAAATGACTTTTTCTGTGAAACATGGGGGAGAAAAGCTGAACAGCTGGTTGAGGAACCATATGAAATGAGGAAATGGGCAAATCACCGTATTCTTGTGTTCCTTTTTTTGCAGCAGAGCTTCTGCCTAGGGTTTTTCCTGACCTGACTTAGCTTGCTTCCTACTGCTGCTGCACTGGAAAGTGCGTTGTGTCTAAGGCCCATATATTTAATGAAATTCTCATAGCTAGGCCTGAAGTTATTAGAATTGGTATTGCAAAGTACATGCATGGTAAGAGTCAGGGGACGCAAGTCTTTCATTTTATTTTACCAGAAGCAAACAATATTTCAGTTCAGGCCCTCGCATAATCCTCATGCATGCCTCGCCTTGCTGCTCAAAGCCAGAAGTGGTTCACCCACAACTCTGATGGCTGAATAGAGCAGGGGCAAAGTTCTGTGGTGGCGAAAGTGATCACCTCTAAGAGATAGGGTCACTTCTGGAAATCTGTCATCAAACAAGCATTTGGGGAAGGAAAAATAGAAAACCGCATGTACACACAGGGCTTCTTGACTTGAAAAGTCTCAAAACAGAAAATGTCAAAACAGCACAGTTGAAGTGCGCTTTAATGAATGTGAACAATACAGACCCCACTTCTGTAGACAGGCTTTTCAGCTGAATAGTCTCTTCAGTCTACTGCATTTCATTTTGTTAGCTTATCGCTGACATTTTAACCAATCCTTCCCGGGGTCCATCTGGTGGTCCATCTGTCTTCAGCATCTAGAGTTCACTGTGACAAATGAGGTACAGACTATTGAAGAATAACAATTAGTTCCAACATTAACCATAAAGGTTACATAAATTACATACTTCTGTTAACAAAGTGTCACACAAAGGCAGGAAGAGTTTGGCAAGGCAGGCAGTAAAAGTGTATTTTATTATCACTGAGCAAAATGTATTTAGGTCAAATGATTTTACTGTGTCTGATTATTTTATTTATTTTTTTTCCTCAAACCCCTCAGGTCTTTTGAATAACAGATGTTGGCTGTACAGTATTTTGGTTATGTAGAATCTTCTCTAGTACAGTAGTCTTTATAATAAAGGTCAGATTTGCATGCAAAGGAAAATACCCAAATGATTCATCAACCAAATATTTATTTCCTATGCATTACTTTAGGACAATCATCTTGAGGCAGGAAAATCTGTAGGATCCTTCTTGTTTAAAACAGCATAACAAAATTTCTGTACAGCCACAGTGAGGGCATACCACTTGTTCCATCTCTTCTGGTTCAAAATAATCTCTCCTCTGATACAGGTGAGTTGTGCAGGATCTAAGTCAGATTGCTTGAGATCAAAAGAGGAAAAAACACAACTGAACTTTGGGGTGATTCCTGAGCGTGCCTGCGAACTATGAGTGGATATCTACGCACAGGGAGAAGAAAACATGGAGGAAGACCACAGCACTCCATGTACCAGACATGGTGGAGAAATCATACAGGGATCAGCAAAAGGTACTACAAGAGGAGTGGTGGCTTGAGTTGAGAAAGATGAAAAACAGGAGAAGTGACAGAAGGACATTTTCGCAAGGCACCATCTTTGCATGAGCAGGGTTTAGTAGCTCAGCAAGTCTCTTTCAGTTACTTTATGCCAAAAAGTGGCATTCATCCAAATTCCTTGTGTCCTATTGATACATTCTGGTAGGAGCAGCTTTCCCACCTGTTGGCCCCCTGTGCAAGAGTATTGAATGCTTAATGACTACTTCTCACCTGGTGACACATCTGATCTTTGCAAATACAACTCCTCAATTTTGGGAAGCAGATGGAGAGGAAAAATTACTTCCATGCATGTGCAGAGTTTTGTGTTTTGTTTTGTGTTTTTGTGGTTTTTTTGTTTGTTTGTTTGTTTTCTCCAAATTAAGACCCTTTCTTATGCAGGTTCTCTGTGTTTTTGTCTTTTTATCCTTCAGGACCCTAAAATTCTTTGAAAAAGAAATGTTGTCCCGATAGGCGAGTCTGTTCTCTTTCATCTCTGTCATTCTGGCCTCCTTCTCCTTTTGGAGAGGCCTAGATTCAGCTCCTGCCCCTTCATTCTCTTGCTTTCCCCTCTTCTGTAGCTAACCTCATCACCACCTTGAAGCTCATGTTCTCTCTGAATAACTGGGCGGCATGTATGGGGAACGTATGGAGCTGCTTACCTTTAAGTACTCTGTTCTTAAAAATATTCTTTCCTGATGGGGAAAAAAGAATGGATATCTGGAGTCCTAGTCAGAAAAGAGTTTTAAAATTGATTGAACTATTATTGCTGTTGCTTAAGTTCTTAGTAAGAAGAAACACATTTAAAAAATCTGTACTCGCCTCTGTCGTATACTGTGGGCAGTAACAAGGGTTTCTTCTGCTCCGAATGAAATGAAAAGAGTTGAGCAAAGTAATTCCTGTTTGTTAGAGGTCAGTGGACTGTAAATTATTGGTGACATGCAGCTTTTGACCCTTCCCGTGTTTGGCAAACCACGCTAGAATATGTGGCTATTGTCTAACCCTGATTGTTGTGGTGAATTAATATGCCCTAAGGGAAGCACAGAGATGACTAAAGAGATACGGGGCATGCACAAGGCCATAAGGATGTCCTGAAGCATAAAGGAGTAGTGACCTGAGGCGACCAGGTCATAGTTCTGGATCAGTACTAGGAAAAAAGACTGAGAGGGACAGAAATGAGGAAGAATAAAGATGTAGGAACATCTTTAGGGGATGGAGGAGGTCAAGCTAACCACAGAACTGTCATGCTCCTTCTTCAGGTGTCAGGCAGAAGAAAGGTGCTGGGGAGAAGCCTTGTATCCTTTCTTTCCTAGAAGGTAAGAGGGACGAGATGGCAGATGGAGGCCCAGGAGAGAGCAAGCGTTTGTCGGTTCCTTGCCACTGTTCTCTTGCATAATACTTCTGAGGCTTTCAGCCCTAATAATACAAAAATCATACCTGAGCATAAGCTAGTAACTGTCTGTGGAAGCAGCCTTCAGTACAAATGCTCAGCCTGTGTCTGTGTGGTACCAACCCTGGCCATGTCGGAGGAATTCAGCTTGGCCGCTTGCTTGTGGACCACAGCTCTGCCTGGGTGCTGGGCAGTGGGAGAGGAAGAGGAGGTGGTCTTCTGGTGAGAAAGAGCTGGTCAATTCTCTGCAAGAGCAGGAACTAGCTGCGGGGGTGAGCTGTAATTCTGTGTATGGAACAATGTTTAACGTCTTTATTGGTAATCAGTTAGGGAGGATGAGTGGGAGGATGACAAAGTTTCCTAGTGATGCAAAATTAATAAAGTTAACGCAGGGTAGCATTGAGGAGAACTTAAGAAATGTTAATGGCACTGGCAGGATGATGGCAATTGAATATCTGTGTAGACATGAAACTGTCGTACTATGTCACGTCAGACATGAAACTATGTAAATTATTGGTGAAATGGCTTCTCTTTTTCATGGTAGGAGACTACCAAAACACCTTTCTATGCTACAGGATGTTTAACAGGGATACCTATCATCTGTGGGGCACAAGTGGCAAGCAATCTCTGCTCCTCAGTGAATGTTGGTAACATTTGTGCCTAGTTACAAACATCCCAGTGGTGAACTTCGCTATGTTAGAATTTCCCCTTTCCCTTTCCCATGCTAAAGTGTTGGAGGAAAGTAAAATTGTCATTCTTCATTGCAAGCATGGCTTTATTCTATGGGTGTGTGAAATGATCCCTGTCTTAATCTGCTTTGTGTGTTCATAAAATATGTAAGCCCACTTGAATCCTACAGGATGAAGGGCATTCTTGAAGAGAGTTATTACAGTCTACCAGATTGTAGCAAAAATAATAATGTCTAATCATTTTCAATAGTAATAAAATTGCTATCGCTCTATTTTCAAATAGCCAAACTGAAATGCAAAAAGGGGCAGGTGCAGTTTTAAAAATGTGGCCTTGGCTATCTAAATGTGTGAAGCTAATTGCAGGTTCCTACAAAAACTATTAAAAGCCTTCGTACTTCTAAGCACATAGCGAATCCCATGGCTGTATAAGTACTGGTTAAATGTTGTACTCATTTATTCAGTTTCTGCAGTCAATAGCTGACATAACATTTGTTTTGCTTTTGTTGACTTTCTTAACAACCTAATGCAGAGTGCCTAAATGTTGCACTTAATTTATTTTTCTGCTTGAATGATGAATGCCAATTTGTCTTGAGGCAACAATTTCAGTTTACTATCAGCTAGTATTCCTCTCTCAGCAATAAATGCAGCATATTCTTGAAAGAGCAGTAGCATTAAGAAAAATTACCACTTGTATGAGAAGTTTAAGAATAAATCTTCAAAGTGTCAAAATTGCTATGATAGTTTTTATCTCTATTTGAAAAAATCATGATCAGAGCTTATAATTTATGAATGACACTTTTTTTAGAAGATACTACTACTCATGAGGTAATCTTGGGAATAGAGAATAAGCGTGTACCTCTGGCATAGTTATCAGTCTTCAATAGTAAAGCAAAACAAATTTTTTGTGTACACTGCAATGGTTCCTGTGCAGCCATACGTGGTGTAGGTACTGGTGGTGTTAAAGAGCTGATCCCAGGAGGGGTTTCAGCAGAGAGCTGCTGCTGAGCAGCATTCTGTGTAACCCTCCTGCCCCTCTTAGATCTGTGCCTTGTCCCCAGACACCAGATGATCTTGTGTACTCTGCTCTGTGCTGCTTTGGTAACAAAGCTCTCTGCTGCTTGCATGTCTACACCCCCTGCAGTCATCCTGCTCAGCTGCAGCGTAGGCATCGCTTAGCCTTGTTTGTGGGCTATAATGAACACTCTGAAGGTGCCCAAGTGATAATCTTAGAGCATAAATTCCTCTTTTCCAGCACAAAACAGATAACTGCCTGTGAAATGGCAGTATGGGTCTCAGCCTTGACCTGCAAGGAGATGAAGGACTGCCCAAGACCGCAATGTTTTCAGGCCATGATCACTCAGATGCCTCCCAAGATGCTAAGTGCATGTGGCAGTGATGCCATGTTGCAGACAGCCTGTCCTCCCTGATGGACTGAGGTTTCTGCGTGTGTTTTTTCAGCCAACGGAATATCCCTGGGATGCCATGGAAATTTTACATTTGCATTTGTTTTGGATGGAAATAAAAGGCTTGTTTTCCTGTGGAAAGGCCAGTAATACTCCTTTCCTTAAAATACGATTTTGGAACAAACAAATATTTTTATGCTAACTTGAAATGTGAAGGGTTGAATACTCTAAGTCAATAATGTTAGATATGAAGTAGCAGAACTTCTAACCAAACCGTTTCTGTGAGGGAAACCAGAAGCATTCTTGGTTTGGGGTGGGCGGGGGTTGCCAGCTCTGTCTTTGTAGAAAACCCTTCAGCAGTTAGTGGTGTTCAGCAGGATTGGTGTTGTGGTGCTGGGCAGGGAGGGGAACCAGGCCTGCTGCTAAAGCAGCAACTGTTCCTGGCCATCACCAATCTGAGGCAGATGTGAACTGACAAGATAAAGACGAAGTGCTGCGGGCTCTCATACCGCTTGGTAACATCCGCCAAGGGACAGGCTGGTAGGGGCGGACTGGCTCTCCTTGCGATTCCTACCCACTCCCCTTCCAGTGCTCTGCGTCCACCCGATCACACTGCTTCCCCCTCACTTAATTCACTGGTTTCCTTTAAATGGCCTAAAACAGAATTATGTACCGAATACTGTACCAATACCAACACTGGTCCAGTATCTGCCTGTATTGCACATCACCTTGTATATCTTAACTAAATTCAGATGTTGGCTGCAGACTTGGTAGCCCCTTCTTCCAGAGCTTGTTGTCACAGAACCTCTTCTTCCTGGCAACTTCCATACGCAGGGATCGGGCAGAAATACTGACCATCTCCGTGGCTGCCCAAAGGCAGCAGTGGGATGACAGCTCAAGTTATGTTCCTATTTAAACAAACACACTCTCCCAGTGAAGGACTCTGTGTTTGTACCAGTCTAGACACAAGTATTAGTGTAAAATGGTCCCAAAGATAGAGTTCACTTACTGTATTCCTAAATGCTTCCCATTGTTTGAAAGCATTTTCCTTGATGGCAGTTGATCTTGCCACTTAGCCGATTTCAGGAATGCTTGAGACAGTTTTTCCTGGATCAGCTCTGACAGCATGTCCAAGCAATTTCTAGAAGCAGCAATGCTGAATAAATGGCATGGGGTTTGGTCATTCTTTGAGGCTCGGCTCTACCCACATCTGCTTTCCAATCACATCAAAAGGCCTTCTTGGTGTCTTGTTTGATAATGTTTGAAAGACAAAGCTTCAAATGCAGCATGTGAGTAGGAACCTCACGAGAGGGATGTTCGTGCCGTTGTGTGTGGTAGAGCTGAGCGAGTGCAGTGCACAGTCAGTCGTGAACGCCGCCGCCAGGTCACATTACTTGCCTGCTGGAAGTATTCAGCATCATCCTGGTGCTCATGGAAATGCTCAAAATTCTCTTACACTTCATAAGCTGGAAGGACATCATTGTCTTTTTCCTGTTTTCTTTGTCTTCAATGTCAACGTGTTGTCTTGCTGAATTTCCTCAGTAAAAATGGCTACAGGATCTGACTTTGAGTTCCCAGGATTTTGTGTTGTCAACAGGGAGCAAAGGCAAGAGGAAAAACCTGTGTGTCTCTGTCAGATTGCTCCAAGGCCAGCAGCAAGGCCCTGTTGCTAAAAGGACCTGTCTTTTTATTGCCTGTATGCACACTGGGTAACAGTGGGGTCCCCATCAAGGGCCAGAGCTTCTTGATGTTGGTGTAACAGATAACATGAGAAATAATTGCTGTGCTAGCAGGGGAGCAAACTGGAGCTTGGCAGGGATACTTTCCTCATCCCGGGTCCTTTTTTAAAAGTGCTAGAAAGCTAGCTGTGCGAGTTAGCTCGTCCAGCTTCTGCTGCAGAGAGAATGAAGGGGATTTATCCAGGTTTTGCCCGCTGGTGTTAATGGCTGTGGTGGGTGGTGTCCTGTGGCCGTCAGAAACACTGAATAAGGAAGGCTGCTGTCTGTGTGGCACCACTGCATTTGGAAGTGAATTCAGAATAAACGTACATTGCAAAGGCTTCACAGATCTGCCCTGATGTTGTCAAGAGCATTGCTGTATTGAGAATGCCCTCTGAGGTGATTTTTTTTGTGTGCTGTTTTTTTTGTTTCTTTCTTTCTTTTAATGTAAAAAAGATAGTGTAATGTAAGAGGGGGAAAGAAGATGCTGCAAATCAGCAACAAAAGCACAAGTGGAAAAATATGTTAGAAGACTGTGTCATTTGTGGCCTCTGTTTTCAGGTAGAGCAAATAGATCCTGCATGCCTCATCAGTGCTTTGAAGCTTTCTGTCCTGGCAGAAGGGAAGGGCGTTTGAAGAGCCCAGACTCCGCCTATGTGTGTATGTCGACTTCTCAGTCAAATGGCCTGCTATTGCCTGCTTTCTTGCTGAGCAGATAACCAGAAGATAGCCTTTTCATGCCCTTGTGTGCTTATTTATATGGTGAGAGATCTTACAGCAGCAAGACTTCCATGCCCAAAGAGAAACAAAACAAAATCTTTCTGCATTGGAATGAAGCTTACCATTGCTCAATTTCCTGGAAACAAAAGTCCTCATCTGAAGGGACCAGAAGTGTTTAAAAACAATTGTATGGCTCCCCTTTGCATCATGAAGCACTGGCTGTTTGCCTGATGCTCTAACAAGAAGCTCAGAGCTCAAAAGATGTTGGAGAGACCGATCCAGCCATAGTTTCTAAGGCCCTGGCACTTCTCAGCATGTGAGAAACTGAACTGGCAAGAAATCAAAGTTTGAAGAGTCAGCAAAACTGACTGCCCCTCCAAACTTTTCAGTTTTGACAAATCATTTTTCAAAAAAACGTTCCTGCAGGAAATGTACAAGTACCCTGGAGATAAGGGGAGGGAAGGAGAGAGAAAAGATTTACATTTTACTCTTTCTGCCTTTTTAATTGAACGGGCCAGGGAGATGCTCTCATGGTGCAGGCAGGGACTGAGTCAGGGGGAATTGGATTAAGAACATTATTAAAAAGAGCAGTGAATGTTGCCAGCGTGTTGTACTCTACAGATGTGATTTGTCTGTTACATTTTGGCTGCTTATTTCTGGGTTAAAATGGAAACCTCTGCAGTAGATGTGTTTTGTTCTGTGAATGCAGAGCCCTGAACACAGTGCCTGGTGCTTGGTACCCATGGCCAGCCCTTGCCAGGTCCTGGCTGAATGCTGCCGAAAGCCAAAAGGAAACCACACGACTTGTGAGCCTGGTGGAAGTTCAGGCTCAGCATGCAACACAAGTTACAGTCCTGGTGGCAGTTGTACCTCATTTGTGGGTTTGTGCATTATGTTCAGGGCCGAAGATATTTAAAAACCATTTAATTACATGAAAACATTTTCTTTCATGCAGTTGCTGGTTAAGAGACCTAGTGATTTAATAGTCACAATCATAACCCACAGAAGGTAACGCGCAGGGCTGTAACTAAAGCTCGTAAATGACTGCTGCTGTTGACAAATCCCTAAAAACAAAAGGGTTCTCTGATGGTCACAGGGTCCAACCTGTTGGTCGAAGCAGGACAACTCAAATTGAAAAGAACCAGCAATTTGAAGCAACTTCCTAAAATATATGTATATTTATAAATAAATAAATAAATACCTGTTTATAATTTTTGACATTGAGGCTGAAAATGTGAACATGTGCCAGACTTTAATTTGTGGCCATCAAGTGAACGTCTGCAATATGCAGGTTTGATTTTCTACAATATTAACCACAGAGGCTGTATAACTATGAATACAAAATCGCCAATGCAGTTGAAGCCAGCAGTAATTAATTAGCGTGATGGTCAGGGCAATGCTGCTGCTACACCATACTTGAAGTACTGGAGGTGTTTTGTGACACGTGACAAATGCTAAGCCTAATTAAAATATTTGCCAATCTCCCAGTTCAGTTTCTTTGCATCAACTAAAATTTCCAGAAACTTCAGGTTATTACAGCTGCACTGTAAAAAGTCAGATTTTAAACTAAAGCACAGAATTAATCTGCAAAAGCATATGGTTAATATGGGGTTCAGGAGTAGTGGGTGTGAAAGAGAAGTGAATTTCAGCCAGCATGTGTTTATCAAGCTTTTCCATTGCCAGCTACTTTAAATTCATTTTTTGCCATTTGGAAATGTTAACATTATAATTCTTATGTTTTTCCAGACACAAAGAGCAAACAGATACTTTCTATGTGAATTAGGTTTATTTGATTAAGAGAACAAACCAACCAACAAAAAGTCCCCTTGGAAGACTGCTGCAGTGTGTTTCTGAGAATTATTACGAGGTTTTCTGAACTCCCCAAATAAAGCTCGCCAAGAAATGGAAAGGTGCAGTGAGTAGAAAAGGGTCTCCCTGCTGCGGCTGGCCCCACCGTGCCTTGGGGACCAAGAACAAGGAATGGGAGAAGGTCAGTAGCGTGCCTTCCCGTTAGTTCAGAGGACTGAACCCAGGGTGTGCTGCCTGCAGGCTGTCCTCCCTGTGGACATGTGGAAACACCAGCCCTGAGAAGGCAGGAGGAGGGTGGTGAGGCTGGCAGAAGGGGCTTGTACGCCCGGCTGGGCTCTGGCCACCGCAGAGCTGATGGGAGCTGTCCCCAGCACAGCCAGAGCTCTGGGGGTATGTGCAAACACAAATGGGTTTTGTAGCACACCGAGTTCATCACACAGGTCAGGGGTTCATTGACAGTCAACGCAGCTATTAATATCATCTTGGTTTCTTCTTTTTAAGTTTATTTATAGAGGGGAAAAAAAAAAAAAAAAAAGGTGTAGTCTGGAAGAAGAGGAGGTCTGCGAGTTTGCATAACAAAAGGCTTAGTTTTCATATTTCTGCTGGAGTGATACATCTAATTTCCCATATCACACATCAGATTCACACTTTATTTCTCTAAATATTGTTTATACAGAAGCTTTCTCTGCAAAGAACATCATACAACAGTAATTATTATGCATAATTATTGGGAAAAAAATGCTGAGCTTTGTGCTTTGTTTTTTTAAACCACTGTTCCTTAAAGATACAGCCATGGGCATTTTTTACCTCCTCAGGATGAGTGATGTGCTCCATTTTCCAGGGCTGGCAGTATTCTCAGGGGCATGGGTCAAGCTAAACGCTGAGCTAAATGAAAGAGGAGAGGGTGGGTGCCCAGGAGACGCTGGGCTGGGGGGCTGGAGCTACTGCTGTGGGGATGTGAGCCCCTCGCAGGGCAGCAGGGGGAGGCAGGCACCTCGTGAGGGCGTGCTGCAAGGAACTGCTCCTCGACTGAGCCCGTTACACAGGTATCATGCATCTGTCTTGGAAATTAAGACTTACCTTCTTGTTGGGAAAGGAGGTGGAGTCAGTCAGCATTTGGCAATTTAGTTAAAAGCACAAATGCAACGTGAAAGGAGGTGTCTGACCTTAGCATGTAGTTAGTGGGATTTGGTATATTCCTCCTCCTGTTTATCAAATATCCATTCACTTACAAGTGGTTTGTTTTGTGTTGTTTCAAAGGCTCAAAGCTTAAAATAGAAAAGGCACTGAAAGCAGAGAGGTCTGTGGAAAAAGTTCACTGACTTGCATCTGTTTGGGTTTATTTTTAGGTCTTTAAACTACTTCTTGCCTTTCTGCCTTGTGTCAATGTCAGCGAACATGGATGAGATGCCCCAGCTCCAGTTCCCGTTAGTTGTTAGCACTGAGATCTCATTTGGAAGAGTTTGGGTTGTGATGCTGTGTTGTGTGATGCTGTCATTTGAGAAGGGTGAGGGAGTGCAGATATCTCCTCCTGCAGTCCTACAAAGCTATTTTCATACGCTAGGCAGATTAATGCTAATACTTGTGCTGCGAGAAATCCAGATCTGAGACCACACATGCAGCCTTCTAAAGTGCCTGCAGGTCCTTTGTGTGTCCCAGCAAAGGTAACACCCGGAGCGCCCCCAGAGTTGTCTTGGTTTGCACAAAACCACACTGTGTTACTCACCGCAAGCATGGACTGTACGTACAGACATTTTCTAAGCTGGAATAGCAGTTACTGTGAACAGACAGAAAAATGCAGTAATTTCTCAGTTCTGACGGAAATGTTCGTTGTGGGCCAGCAACATCTGCAAGTCCTGTGTGCCGCGGTGACAGGTTCCTTAGAAAGCCAGAGACAGGGTGAGATCAAAGAGCGTGCTTTGATGTAGCCTGAGTTCAAAACCTAAGGCGGCACACCAGGCCATGTCCTACAGCGGCCAAGCCTGCTCTGTTTATCAGCCTCCACTTGACAAACAAGTGCCTTGAGCAACAGATCGAAGTTGTGCTATAGGCACCGGGGAAGACAGAAGGCAGAACCTCTTCCCCATGCTGGCAGAAGTGTGGGATGCTGCCAACGCGGCGTGCAGGACGTCGTGGGAGCACTTAAATAATGAATTGGTTTGAGTACCAGGGGCTCCACCAGGTCTCTGCTTTTAAGCTCTTAATACTTCAGTGTGGAGCATCCTGGAGGTGACCAGGTGACACTGTAAGAATGCAGCGAGCTCTTAAAATGGGAGTTTGGGCCCACTGTGCCAGCAGGGAGACTGTTCATACAACATCATTCCTCTGGCTGAAAATCTTCTGTTGACATCCAGTTTTAAGTTAATCCAGGAAAAGCTCACATGCCTTTATTCTTCTGCCAGCATCTTCTATTTTCACTTAGAGATCTTCCCCCTTCCTGGCATTTATCCCTGTTGTGTATTTATAGACACTAATGGGTTTCTGTCCATTCTCAGCTCTCGTTTGTTAGCAGAAGCAAGTCAAGCTTCACCGGTCCCCTTCATGTGAGCAAAAATTATAAGCAGTTTTATAGTCAAAGCTGTTCAGTGTCCTGTCCCCAGGCATTACCTGCATGCTTTTGACAAAGTAGTTCCTTGGTTGCTTTCATGGGTGTCACTGTGGCAGCCTGTTGTCATCTTACATTCAGACAGCATGCCCACAGTCTTCTCCAGCTACTTCTACCCCAATGAGCTCCCATGCTGTAGCACAAGGTTTTTGTTAGGCTGTTGTGACCTAACTTTGTATGCTGCTGAATTTCATTCTGTTTCTATTACTCTAATTCTGTCTAACCTTCTAATCTTCTTTATTGCTGATCCAACCTAAATTTGTGTCACTGGCAAATTTCATTAGTATGCTTTTTATGGTAAGGTCATTGTTGAAAATATTAAATAAAATTGGTCAGCATAGCTCATTGTCATCTCCTATTTATCCATTTCCCTTGCTCTCTTACAATTCATTTATCAGCCTTCACCTTCTTCATCTCAACTAATGAACTCCCATGTGGCTTTCTACTGAACTCCAGACAGACCAGATCTTTCTTGGGGTTAGAACATCAGTTATCTTATCGAAGAAACCTAGATGAAGCCAAGCTAATCTGATACCGCCTGTCATTTCCTGTCCAATCCACTCAGAATTTGGAGCTGGAAATAACTTAATTCTGTTTAGTTTCCTCAATGCAGTATGTTCATTTGAGCTTTATTTTCCTATAGCTTATGCTCATCCTAATTCCTCAGCCAATTTGCTTTGGCTCCTATATTCTTTTCAGTTTGGGCCATGCTCTATTTTCTTTTTTTCCCCTACTGAGTAACGATGTGTTTTTCGAATGAGCCAAATACTAAACTCTTCCTGTGGCAAGTGAGCCTGGTGTGATAGCCTATAGTTGACAATATTGACTTATACAGTATGAGATAAAGGCTCTTCCTAGTCCTCATGCTATGTGGTTGTGGACAACAGGCAAAGCAGTGCTAACTCTGTGTCCCAGCCATACAAGAGCAGAAGAAGCTGGCAGGGTCACTGTGAAAGCAAGTATACACCATCAGCGAGTATAGAGTTCTTAATTTCCTCAGGAAGGTCAGAGACAAAGGTTTAGCCATAGTTAAATGCTCTGTTACAGGGCTAAAGATGAGATGCCCGTCTTGCTGTTACCTGTGGCACACAAGGTGGCAGGCCCAGCAGCATCCAGAGTCCTCTACACCCTCGCTGGCGATGATCCTGTTATTGACGGTGGCTTTGGGCCCATGGGAGGAGATTTCAGTTGCTGAACCCCTCAGCATAAGCAGTGGACAGTCTCAATACACAGGGCAAGATTTGAAAGTGGAATAAACCAAAAGAAGAGTGGATTTTTTTTTCCCTCTTCTGAAAAAATAGTGACTGTAATAATAAAAAGGGAAGGTGGGGGAATAATGGAAATGGATGTAAAGTTAGCTAATAGCAGCAAGACTTTGGGGAGTTGCAAAGGAATCTGGCATTCAGCATGTTGAAGGTAATAAAATGGTGAGTGCCTGCTTGCTTTCTGAAAGTGCCCACTAAAAGAGATGAACATTGTCTCTAGTACTAGGCTCAGGAACGAGCCCTCTACATCAGGGAATACCCAGTCTTGGTGCCCCTCCAAGTTTCAGGTGTTTGCTGCACCTTCCACGACTGTCCTCAAGTGTGACAGCAGCTTTTTAGAGTCAACTCCACCTTTGTATTTTACCTGTTAGAAGGAAGGACTCATCACTGAAGTTGTGATGTGCCTTGAGAACCTCCTTAGAAGCACCATAAAACTGTAAATATTAATGGAACTGGTATCACAGCCTTGAAATCCTCTACATCACATCCATGGCATTACTGAAGGAAGGGTCTCAATGAGTTTTTCACAAACCAAAAAAAAAAAAAAAAAAAAAAAAAAAAAGTGGGAAATAATTTCCCCAGTACTGATTCTGCCAGTACTGATTCTGGAGAAGTCTCTTGCTTGATCTGGAATGATTTTGATGACTTTGAATATTTAAAGTGTTAAATGCAATTTTCTTCTATCTATTAAATCTTATAATGTTGATTATAGACTGCTTTTGATACATTGCTATTGGCTCAAAACAAAATAGTTCAATAGCTGTTACAGAACAGCCATTTATATTCTTACCCTAACAGCCGTCACAGTTTCAATCTAAAATTCCTGTTTTCATGGATTTATCATTTGGCTATAAAATGTTCCAGACTGAAGCTTGGCATAGAGACTCAGCTAGGGATTGCATGTATTCAATTAATCTGGGGATCCTTTGTATTTCAGAGCTGCCATATAATACAAAAACAAACAAACAAACAAACAAACAAAAAAAAAACAATATTTTTAAGAAGTCTTTTTGTCCAGAATATGAATTAATGCCACTGGGTACTTGAAAGTGAATGCCAAATGCATTTTCTTTACTAACAGGTTTACTGCACAGTGCATTCCTTTCAAACCATATTACATGCATTTCTGTCACAAAGCCTGGGACAAAAATACTCTGGACTCACTTCTGTGTAGTGTTAAGGTGGCTTTGTGATGAAAAGCTGCTGCGAAGGTGACAGTCCGGAGCAGATCATTCTAACTGCTTGAGAGTCTTCAGTTGGCAGGGATGCGAAGGAAGCTTGCACGCTAACTTCATAGCTTTAATGCTGCTGCTGGGGTCAGGTTTTGTGCTGCTGACCTTGCATTTCCATAGAAACTTCTTGAAGTCATAGGCTGGTATCAGCCACTCACTGTCATTATGCCACTGGTGAGAGGTGACTTAAAAACTGTCAATGTGCAGAAGTCGTCCTTCACTTAGCTTTTTTCTTCTTTTTTCAATCTTTTCCAGGTTTTATTTCATAATTACTAACAGGAGCAGAAGATTGGAAGCAATATCTGGAGTGCAGAAATTGTTTGCAAATCCAAAGAACAGGGCCACCACAGAATTGTAAGTTTTGGAACAAACAGCTTTTTCCTGACAAAATGTTGTTTCTTTCCTGGTGCATGCTATAGTCTAATAACAACAAAGGATGCTTGTCATGAGAGCAACAGCCAGGAACCCCAGTTCAGGGATCTGTCCAGAGAACAGTCCATGCACAGCGTGGGATAGGCAGAGCCTGAGCCATGTAAGAGCCAGACACAGCACAGGGACTGCAGCCTGTCTCCTTCTATTCTTTGTCCTTGGGTTAGTGTGGTATTGTAGCAAAGGAGATGTTTTATTTTGTGTATATTTGTAGAGATAATTAGAAATCTAAACTATATATGTTAATGCTTCCCTCTCCAAACCTTAAATTCGACCCTAACCCCACACAAAGCCCACCTAAGTCTCCCATGAACTATAGCTCACAACAGAAAACTTTTGGGAGACTTGAACTTCCTTTGGCAGCCTTTACATAATCACACTGACAACAGGACTCTGCACTTTATCTCTCTCCAAACACTATCACTAACCCCAGTTATGACCCCATGCTTAATTAGTTGTTTATGAGTATGGATTAGCTCAGCCACTAACAATATTAATGGTATTAACAATAACAAATCTTGTGTTTTTCAGCATCATTAATCAACAGATATTCCAAAATTCATTACGGTTATAACCTTATGATTTATACAGACTCTTTGATGTGCACAGAAGTCAGTCTCTAATTGCAGGCCAAAGAAAACAGCAAATTAAGTGTAACTATTAATGTATTCAAGCATAGTAACAAGGTCATCTGAAAGTAATAGACTTTAGGGAGAGGAGTTGCCAATATTAGAATTCAGCGTCTCTGGTCTACCATCCTTTTGTAGCAAGTCAGCAGTAATAATAATACTTTGTGGTCTTAAAGGATACAAATAGTCCAACGATGTCAGTTTGCAGCCTACTGGAAGCATTGCCTTCCAAGTGCAGTAACTTGGACCAGTAACTGTTCCAGGATGAGAGAGAAAATGTTTATCACTTATGACTTGGTGAGGAAAAAAATGACCAAGTCACATGGTCTGCAATTTAAAAATATAAAACAAAATATTTTTTGTTCACCATCATTGTAGGCCTTCAAAACAGTTTTATTAAATATTGTAACCATGCTTCTGTGAGAATTGTCACAATTACTCTGCATTTTAGCCAAACTTCTCAATCAGAAATATTGAAAGTGTCTCCTTAGATTGATTCATACATTCCAGAGCAGGAGATACATAAAAGTCAGGAGATGGACTCTATTTGCTATAATGAACTTTATCCTTAGTTCTTTTAATACTTAACAAGTACAAATACATGATTAAATTGAAAATGTAATATATAACAGGATAAGGAGACAAGAAAAGACCTATGAAGCACAGGAGCAACAATAGCAAACAAGCCAGACCAATTGAATGCAACTGAAGGATGAATGCCAGAGTCATATATGGCTCATCTCTGGTCAGAGACACTGTCCTGGCTGTGCTTGTGTTGATCTCGAAAACAGAAACAGGAGGAAACGTGGAGCAGAGAATTGCAGAAGGAATGGCTACAAGTCAGGTTGCCTTTGCGTATCATTCATCACATTGCATGGACATAGAAAGACCTGCCAAGAGATTCTGGACCCAAATAAATGTATCCGTTTGGCACTGGACTGCATAGACGTACTGGCTCTGGTCTCAGAACATAGCTCTGGATTTTCTAAACTACATTCTATTTTTTTTAGTGCAGGCATGGCTGAAAATAACTTTTTGGCCAGCTCTTCCATCAGCTGTAAACAGTAAGGAACCAGGGACGGAAAGGAAACTTAGCGATGTTGTATCATATTGAGCATATAGCAGTTACGTGGTGTTACGTGAAACATGCAGCTTTGGGAGCACGGTGGTTACAGCTAGCTAAGACAAAGTATGTAGTTTTTTCTTTACATAAAGAAAAAAAAAAATCAAGATTTCTCAAAGCATATTGGTATTTCAAGGTTCAGGTGGGAAACGTGAGCAAGGCACATTAAGAATAATGTGATCTGTAGAGCTGGGACTAGGAGACTCTGTGGAGTGGTATGTTACAAATCTGTGTAAGAAAAAATGAGGCCATAAATTAGAGGTGACTGGTAGAATTCAGTTAATTAGAATTTATGATTGTATAGGGGATGCTTTGTGCTACTAAGAGACAGTAGACTACATCGTGTTAAATACAGTCTGTGTACATAATTGTGGTCTGGGATTTTGACCCAGTAGTTTTTCCTCACTGTGGGGTTACAAGTCTGCTGTGCTGTTACAAATTTCTTTATATTCCTATAACTTCATCTGATGTTGTTTTCTTGCTGTGACATGCTATAAGAAGAAAAACATTGGCAGCAGTAAGCCAAAGCCTTCAGTTCCTCCGAGGTCTGCTCGCTATGCTGATGGCTCATTAATACCATCGCAGAGCAAGGTGGGCATGCAAGCGTTTGATCTCCATTTCTGAGTACAGCCTTTATGAACAAACAGAGACAGTCTTCTTCAGTTTCTCATAAATGTTTGTGTGGAACTGCCTAAAAGAGATTTATTTCCTAAGAGATATTCAAGGCCTCCTGCCCTCTCCTTTTGTTGTGAGGACATACAGAAGATGAAACTCATTCCTCATGAGAAAGTCTTTGAAAAATCCTAATGTATAGGACATGGAAGCTTGTGCCAAATTCTGAATGGTTCCAAACATCTGGGTGCTCCTGCATCGAAATCTGTTCCCTGGTGCCAGCTCTGTGGTTTAGTGCCATAATGAGCAATCACCACTTAAAAAAAAAAAAAAAAAAAAAAAAAAAAAAGTTCCTCCATACAGGTCATTTATGTTTCTGTGCTATTGGTTTTACAGGGACATGCAGTTTGAGAATTAGTCCCACTGGCAATGGGGCTAATGACTTTTTTTTTCAGAACTTTTTAATACAGTCACAACTATTTCTACCTTGCCATTGTTCTGAAGATAACATAACGAGTAATGAGCAAACAAATACTGGGAAAACATGAGAAATTTAGGAACTGTCTTACAATTATAATCATTAAAGATCTGACGATTTTTTTTTTTATTTTTTTATTTAAAGAGCCAAGGTGATATATCTGAATAAGTAATCAGTTGCAATAATGTGCATGTGTCCTTTCCAGAAAAAGAAAATAAATCTATGTTAGATGCAGCCAAGGAATGTAAGGTACCTTTGTGGAAAATAATCTTCCAAAGGCCTGTTTTGTTGTTGTTTGTTTGTTTGTTTGTTTTTTACCTCTTATGTCCTTGCAGCTCTCCATGAATGTTTGAATTTGTCTGCTTGTACTGCCCACCCAACAGATTATTTTTTCTTATGTTGTCTGTTTGCTTTATAGTGTGATGTCCTTCATGGATTTTAAAAGAATGCCATTTTTGGAAGTATTTTAATGCTTATGGATTAATGCAGCCAATATGGGATTAGATCTATTGGAATTTTATTCCTTTCCTTCTGTACTTCTTAGCCAAGCTGAATATATTTCTGGCAAGTCCTGTCTGCTAGCTGATCCTCCTTGATTTGCTGAAGTCAGCCTGCAGACTGCTTCTTTGACAAAGTCATTGTAAACTGGCTTCTTTCTGTAATGTCCATTCAGATCCCACTTGGTTACTGCTTAATTGAAATTCTAGATAGAGCACTTGCTCTTGCAAGAGATTTTTTTCTTTGTGTGCGTCCAAAGGCAAAACAAGATCATATCAGTGGTAGTCAAAGTCTTTGAATTATAAATGGAAGGTTACTTGTGATTTGCAACTCAATAATGCCTTCATGATCCCATGGTCCTGATGCACTAGTGTGAGGCATGTTGGTGTGAATACTGCCTGGTCTTACATAAGGGCTCTTCCCATCCACCCAGGACATGCATCCATTACTACTCCCCCTCTTGGTTGATGACCGGATTGTAAGCCAGAACTGGCAGAAGCACTAGCTTTCACTTAATTTTGTCAAATCTTGCTGAGTATAATCCAGATCCACTCTTCATGTCTTTGGTTTCAATAACTGATCCAATCTTGTTAAATGAATTTCCCCAGACTGATCATCCTGTAAATGAAACTTGTAATTTTTGGTAAGGGAAGTGTTTCACCTGAGACTGATCTAATTAACACAAACAACGCCTTGTCTGTCTGTCAGAGGTTACCGCAAAACCTCAGGCTGTTACAGGCTGAGGCCTTAGACTCCTTCTGAAAACATTCTAGTGTGAAGTTTACTGGATTCATGTGCTGGACTGGCACAAACTTTCATCCAGAAATCCACACTTCAGATCACCCTCTTATCCAACATGGTTAGCGTGAGTAGAGAAAATTCAAAATTATCTTTCCAAAACTATGCACACTGACTTTTAAAGGTTAAAAGTCAGGTTAAAGGTTTTAAAGGATAATCAGGTAAATTAATAATGGTACTGCAAGAGGATGTAATGGCCAGAAAAATAGAACACTGCTACCAGTTTTGCAAAAGCGAACAAGGTTTATCTCTTGTCATTATCACCAAGATTTTTTTTACTAGTAAAAAGGAACTGAATTAAAAAAGCAAAAATACAAACCAATTTCCCAACTTCTAATGGGACTTTTCTCGTCTGTGAAAAATGCAACAACCAAATTCTTTCTACTCACTGCTGCAGCTGGTTTCCTCCTATACGTCATCAAATCCTTTTATAGATATCATTAGCGCAGCGTCTCCTTCTTTAATAATATCAGACTTCTTTTCTGTGCTAAATACATGCAAATGAATATTAATACATGCCTCTTTTGTTTGACTCTTCTAACTTAGAGCTGTAGCAGATGCAAATTTGGGTCACTGTATATATACTCAATTAGAACACAAAGGACAACAGATTTTTTTATAGATTTGGATAAAAAATTTAGAAACGCAGAGTAGGTAAGGTAAGTTTATTGATATATGTTGAGCAGCTATGTGAACATAAGATCATCCTAATAAAAATTTGAGGGGGGCGGGGAGTGGAAGGGGGTGGAATCCATCAAAATCCATCATGAATGTTGATCACTTTCAGCAAGAAGAGTATCTTGTTTTTCTTACATCTGGATTCTGTATTGCCCAGTGTATTTTTTTGTTTGTTTTATTTACAAAAGGAAAACAAGGAGGTCATTTCAATGTAGCATTTTGTTATCATGCAGTTTCAAATATATTATTTGTTTTCTTCGTGTTTTTTGTTTTTGTTTTGGTTTTTTTTGAAAAGCAGGAGTGGAATAAAGTTTCTGGACTAAGGTGGCATTTTAACCAGCCTTCCCAACTAATCCGAAGAACAGGAATTAGTAGCTTATGTAGGAAAGTACTGAGGAGAAGCAAAGGATGTGGGAAAGGAACATGACTCAGTCAAGTCATGGAAGACAAGATTTGCTAAACTCTGGTTCCTCTTTTTTTCATATTTTGATCAAAGGAAGAAAGTGTTGCTGAACTGAACTCATTCCACTCTCACCCCCCTCCATCCTGGAGGATATGTTTGCTTTCATCTGTTTTATGCCAAGCTAGCTTGGAGTCCCCTGCTTCTGCTCTGTCCTTTCCAGTTCTGCCAGACAATTATTTTTTTTCTGTCTAGTATAACAAGATATTTCATTTCTGTGTTTCAAACTTAATATGGCTGTTCACAATGTGATTTATTCTTTAAGCATCTATCTGTTACTGGATATCCACCTAAAAGTAATGTATGTGTAGAAAATTAACTTGATGGTGCCCACAGATGTAGAAAGCTTTTGTTAAGATCAGTTCTCAATTACTAAAGTGATGTAAATGTAGTATGTTTATACTGAAGACCTTTCCTTTTAGGGGAGTTTTAAGTATCAGGTGGCATTTGTTTGACTTGAGATGGTCATTTATGCCACAAGTCAGTAGTACGCTTCACGTGGTTTAAATGAATTTCATTTTGGTTAGGCTTAAATTAATTAGGGACAGTATTAAGTTGTAGAAGCATATTAGTAAACAGCTCCAGTATTTCAATATATTATTTCTTCATATGTACTACTGAATGTTCAGTCCACAGTTTTCCCAGTTGGGCTGGAGTCAAGAACAGAAACCTCGCTTCAGGTCAGTGCCCCTGCTGTGGTGTGGGGAGGTCAGATCAGCAGCCAGGGGGCTCTGATGTTGCCCCAATGAACTTCACCACGCTGGCTTCCAGGCCAGCTGGGGCTGTTGCTGCTGCCCCTTCTCTTCTTCCCTGCTGTCTGCAGCTGGAGCATCTGGGCGTACTTGTGTTGGCTGTGACAGCTAGCTTTTAGGTGACTTCACTCTGACTTTTATTGAGGTCAGAGCTGATTTCAAGACTGATCAACTTTACTTGAATTCAGAATATAGCAAAGTCCCCTTGTATATATAAGCCCTTTTGTTCCCTTTAGAGGGAGTTAAACCTGGCCTTGAATATTGACCACGTTTAAATTTTATTTTGCATTTATTTTGGATAATTGATGATTGCAGTACTCCAATCTATCATTTTCTGCACTCCCTTTCTTGTTTCTGCCAGCTCACTTGAAAGTGTCAAGTTCTACCAGGGAAGGGTTAACAAAGATGCATCGCTGTATTCTAGGGATGGATGAACTTTTCTCTCACTTCATTTAGGATGCAGTAAATAATTCATTTTGCTGAGAGAATTAGTATGTGCTTCCTCTAGATTTGGTTAAAGACCCAGCTGAGGGCAGAAATTTTAAGAACCCCAACGTAAACAATAATTGAGCATTTTGGTTATTCACATACTGGGGTCTTTCCAGGACTCCAGCTTGCAGCAGACAGGAATCCAGGTGTTAGAATTTGCATTCTAAAAATTTAAGAATGGCCAAGGCCTCTCAAGCTTACCTAACTTCTGGAAGTGTACAGCACTTTCAAATTTTGATCCTTAAATTATCAACAATAAATTTCTGTGTGAGATATGTGGCTAATATTGGGAATCTATCTGTTCAGATAATGTGAGTGTTCAAACACAGAATGCATAGTCAATTTAGTCACTGGGTTTTGAAAATGTAAGTTGTACTGCACGTACATGATTTGTAATACTACTGTTTTTAATGCTTTGTACTTTTACCTTTAGGGGTTGGTAATCATACCATTGGGTCCAAAAGGAAGGGAAAAAAAAAAAAAAAAAACAGCTTGGCATAAAGTAGTCATCTTTTCTGCCTGAAATGTATTTCAGTTTACCACTGTACTGCATTTTTAATTCTAAATTGAAATCGTTAAAAGGGGAGAGTACACTGGATAGACACCTTTCATTAAATGTCTAATTATATTCATAGCTGGAGCTGTAGTGATTACTCCCTGACCTTTAATAGAGAAGTTGCTCTCTCAATAATTATAATTGCTTATTAAACTAACTTAATAGTGCAGTACCAGCCCATAAAGACCTGTTTAAACTAGAGATTCAGGTAGCTCTTTCTAATTCTAGGCACCTTTTTTTTTTGGTAAGGCTAATTGAATCATAGCCATTATTCCACTGTCCTCTGAAAAGCAGCATTCTTGCTTTGCCAGTCACACTAAATCTTGCTAAACAATTGTGCAGCAGCATGTATAGCTAGGCTGCCTTTTTACTAATCTGCAACAAATGCCACTAAACCTAAGTGCTGAAATCAATTCACAAATAGCAGAAAACATTTTAAAATATTATATTTAAATTTAGGAATAATACATACTCTGTCATCCAGTTGCCTGAATGTGGAATCCTTCTTATTCAGGCGGAAGGGAGTTCAGATCACGTGGAAAAACTAAGCAGTTCAGTGGCTAGATAATGCTACACTGGAATAAAATAAAAATAAAATATAAAATAAAAAATATAAAATAAGAAAGGGTGATGCTAGAGATAAATGCAAATTTTAAACTTTGAAATTTTAGAGCAAAGTACTTCCTACTTTTTACTTGAACAATGGTCACGACTGTGTAGAGCTGTCCTAAGTGATGAGTTTCCTGTTTGCTGATTCAACTAGGAACAAAAAATTGATTAAACAACTTTAACGAAAAATCGGGAGGGTGGAATTTGAATGAATTTCGTAGAGACCATGTTTTTTATGTATAAAGTTTTTTTCTGAAATTAACACTTTCCCAGTTTTATTTCCAAAATATTCCTAGGCCTTCCTCCCCTTACTTAAAATAAATAAATAAATAAAACAGCTCATCAAAATCAAATTTCCAGTCATTTTGGATGACCTCAATCTGCATATTTCAGCAAATTAAACATTTTCTTACAGAATTTCCAACAACTCAAAGTGCAAGATGGAGCACTGATTCTCCTCTTGTAAGCTGAGTGAAAGCTTACCGTCATGCTTGTACTAAACTGAAAATTAAGAGTAATTTCATATAAAGCCAAGAGCCTGCTCCATGTTAAATGATGGGTAAACTTGGGTAAGTTATTTACCAGTTCCAAGTTTTTCAGCCGGCATACTCTACAAAGCCCTTGCTTCTGTGTATGACCACTTCACATACCTGAAAAATAAGGGGGAAACATATGATTAGAATCTGGTGTTGCCCCCAGGGAATGGTGAAATGAGCATCCTGTTTGAGGGAGGATGTGGTTTGCAGGTGGCAAAGAGGAACTGGAAATTTGCCAGTGTGAACACCAGTATGGCATTCAAGCTCACTCCATCAACTTCCCAGCCAACTGAAAGTAACACATGCTGCATGCTAATAAACATCATATGGCTCTTCAGTCTGTGGTGGGGAGGGCCAAAGCTGAAATTTTCTAGACAGACCAAGTACTGCTCTGAGATGCAAGATGATTTAATTAACAAGATGAGTTGTAAAGGCAGTATATGAATCAACAAAATTATTGTTCAGAATCACTTCAAGAAGTCATCAGCAATTTCAGAAGGTAAAAGCTTTTTGTGTGTGTGTGTGTTTGTGAGGGGGAACATGTGGCTAATAAGGTGGTGTCAAGAGAAAATTCAGGCTATTGGGAAACTCAACAGAAACTCAACTATGAAATGCCTAAGTGCATCTTCCACGGTATCTTCAGGCACTGAAACAGTGTAGTACTGAAATGCAGGAAGACATTTAAAAAAAAATTGTCAGTAAGACACTCTATGAAGGTTTATTGGATAGGTTTATTTTGTCATTTGTTATTTCAATGCTCAGTGGCTACCAGGCAACATAAAGGTCCTTAAATAAGATTATATTTATGGAGTTTTACTGCGTTATTGTGTTTGTCAGCTTCACTTGGTGATGTCAGAGAGGAGCCAGAGAAGGAGACCCACAGCTGGGGGCTGTAGGTTTTGGTGCTCTGTTTGTCAAATCTTTTGGTCGTAATGGTCTTATTAGAATGTGTTTTCTAGTATAAATATTAGCTAGGGGGTTAGGAGTTAGAAAGCTCTTAAATGTTTGCCAGAAGTGTTAACAAAAATGGTGGGACCTAATTACAGTTGAAAAGGTGCAAAACAAGTATTCAGTATGTAGTCACAAATCTTCATTACCAATCTCTTTCATGACCAGTTGGGTTTTTGTTTGTTTGGTTTTTAGTTTTCATAACTCCAATTCCGTACAGTCTGTAACAATCAGTCAATGTATAGAAAGTTAAAGAAGGATCTTATTGTTGGAGGGAATATGTCAACTTGGATTGTAAATGACAGATACAAAAAATGAGGAGAGAACAATAGGAAATGTTATCAGTCCTTCTGTAGGGCTACATCTGATAGCTCTGAATCAAAGAAGAAAAACCTGGACTGGATTCTTAGGCACCCTAAGTTAAATTTTCTAGATGAGCATAAACAGAAGAGATTTATAGTAGCTGAGATCTTGTCCCACAGGGTTTAAATTTCACAGTATATTTTACAGCATGTCAGAAAACCCCCATTCTTTTTTTCTGAGAGAAAGTTCTGCTGGTTATTCCTTCAGTGAACTAAAACAGTCCTGATCTCAGATAAGCTTTACTATTTTCTAAAAAGAAGAGTGTACAGTTGACTGTCTGTTATGGGCACACATTTAGGATGCAGTGTGGTTATCTAGCATCTAACAATGGTCCACAGGTATGGAATTGGCTTTAGCAGAATTTAGGTAAAAGGAATATATATGCTTCCGTTTCATGAGGAAAATGGCAATTCCATGTGTAAATCCATAACTTGTACAGCACAGGATGAACACTTAAAATTCTCATAATTCAGGAAAGCAGGAAATGAGATGGCATAATAAAAACTGTAGGGTGGTATGATCGTAAAGCAAGCTAAGCTCAATGCACAGACAGATCATAGCTGCAGTGGTCCAGATTCAAGTTTATTTGGGCAAGATGCTCAAGAATAAGACAGTATATATTCTTGAATAAAATAGAATTTCTTTCACATAATAACTATTCTTGTACTCAACTTTCTAAACCTTTGGCTTCAAAAATTATCCTGGAAGAGGGAGATAGTATGGAAGCTAAAACTTTATTCTCTTCCAATTTGGAAGGGTTTAGCATTAAAATCTTACAAAGCCTTATTTTCCACTGACTCTCCTAATGGCAGTAAAATGATTCTAGCAGCCTTGCAGAGTCGAACTGTTCCAGCACATATGCCATATGTTTTTCTAGTAACTTTAATGCACCGAGGCATGTCAGTCCAGATAAAAAACTTAGCTCTTTGAAATAAGCCCATTTAGGTCCATGTGTCAGAGAAATTAAATGATTTTAGGTTGTAACTTTTTATTTTTTTTTATTTTTTGGTGAAGAACTGGTATCAAAGAGAAAATTTCCTGTCATCAGAGTCGAGTAGTGCATTTATTTGAATCTAAGGCTCTACTGTCATGGAAATTAACTTTTTTTTTTGGGGGGGGGGAGGTATTTAAAAACAAAACAAAAATATGAATGCTGAAAACTATTTTAATTCCACCGTTTGATTGAGGATATAAACACAGCTGTGAAGAAATTCAGAGTGATGGTTCCCACAGCAACTGTAGTTCCACCACGGAACACACAACAATGTTCTTACATTCTCTTTTGAAAAAGAAAGTCTACCATTGTCTGTAAAAATCCAAGCAATTACGCACACATGGGGAAAGTTACATATTTTTGAAGGAACAACATTATTGAATTTTGAGCTTCAAGGGTTTTTCATTTCTCATCTATAATTTTCCATTAAGATAGGGTTTTGTACCACTATTTCTATAGAAGATGACAACACTTTCTTTTACAGGCACTTATTTTTGTAGTATTTCAAATGTGAACATCAAAGTGATTAATGGATTCCATTTCATTTCAGAAGTACTAAAGAGAACACTTCCTTAGTATGACTTCTGTAATCAGGTTTAATTAAAACAATTTTTTGTACTGCATAAAATGAGATTCAGATATTTATTTGAATGTAACTATAGTCATTTAATTAAATCATTAGCAATCACAGAGATGACATTATTAGTTCTAGCTCACTTAACATATATTTTAGCTTGAGGCAAAGCCATGGGCTAAATCCAAGACAGACAACTGTTATTTTTTTCCTTTCTCATTACCATAAAATTTTGCAAATGTGACGTATTACTATTGTAATCTGAAGTACAGCAAGCTCTAGCCAGTTTTACCTAAGACTGGAATCCAGTGTGCTGCATAACAGTTTCTTGGAAAAGAGAGCTTTTGCCATACAGTTTGTAGTTTAAGTGGACAATGCCAATGAAGAGCATGAAGGAAAAGAGGCAGATGCTGCTCCCAAACCTGCTACAGCCATAGCATATCTTCAGATGACCAGGTTTGAGGCAGTAGCCCATGTACTCTCCACCAACTCCACAGCAGTTGTAAATCGCCCCTCTTGACTCCACATTAACACCATTTCTTGTTTCTCTGCTTATATTTTGCTGAACTCAAAGGTCTGTCATCACTATTGATGTGAAAAGTCGGAGTGAGCATCTGTTCGCATGGATGTGTTGCTTTGTCAGCTTCCTTTTATTCTACCTTTGTGCAATGCAGGTTTTCTCCTGATGCTACTGACATTTCCCTTGTTATTTTTGCTGCAATGGGACTTAAAAATCTGGAGGTGAATTGGGCGCAATAGTACTTATGATGAGGATAAGAGAAAAGAAGAGAAGACTCTCTTAGCCAGTGACGCTCCAGAGGTAGGGCTTATCCTGGGCTCCCGCAGAGATCTCTGGGGGCACGTGGCATGCCGGGTGCTGTTCCGAGTGCTCCTGTTGTGGCTCAGAGCCCCCACCTTGAAACCAGAACCAAGCAAATGGTTGTTAGGCTATTAGAAGAGTTCCAACAGATGCAATTTCTGTATTGCCACAGTTCAACCCTAATTAGTGTTTTAAAACGCCCTCTCTTTGAGGTGGGAGAGCAGGCAACAATGTTTGAGAGGTGGGGGTGGGAGCCAGAAGCCAAATTGCAGAGTATTAGTGTGTTAGTGTGGGAATGATAATAGGAGGGTTCTCCTAAAAGCTGGAAGGACCCGCGGGGAGAACTGGGATACTTGGCTGTGGAGATCTTAGGCAGGAGTGTAATATGCTGGCAGTTTATTCCAATTCTCTCATTTGCAATTTATGAATAGATGAAAAGAGCAACTAAAAACAAAATACAAGTGCAATTGCCTTTTTCAGTCTTCATTAGCATTCTCCTGTTGAACAGATGGGGCTTCACTGGGTATTCTTATGTTAGGTTTTGTTTTGTTCTGGGCAATATTATGTTATTTTAATTATTTAATAGACTTAAATTTATCAACAGAACATCTGAATTGTCATGAACAAAAAGGAAGTTTTTTATTTTTCTCTTTAGAGCGAGGAGAAATACATCTTTCACTTCGACTCACTGGGATTTTACCTAGCTTCTGATTTTTCTTATCGACCTGAAGTCAAGGCCACATGCAGAAATAGATTCACTTTGGATTACAGACCACATCTAATCTGAGACTATCTTCCTTGTTAAGTTTCATTACCAGTTTAAAATTTACCTCATATTTTCTAAAGTGGTTGCTGAGATTTACAGATATAAAACATGTCTGCAAACTGCACCAGCTTTACTGTCTTCAGGTGTGTGTGCAGCTGTTCTTTTATTTTACTGTTTTATTGGTCTGTGGGCAGCAGAAAAGATTGAGATAGATCAGCAGTAAATGAAGTCTTTTTTTTTTTTCTTGTCTTTTTCTGTTCAGTCTGCTTGCAGTTATTTGCCTTCACATGGTGTGCTGTGGCTGGGTGGAAAGTTGTTGTTGTCATAACAGCTACAGAACTAAGTAACTTTTAAATAAATAATAGTTATTGGGGGAAAAAAAAATCTGGAATAAACAAGACTTTATTTGTCAAATTTAGCTAATATTTTCTTTAAGAAAAGGACGTGGGAATTCTGAGCTTTTAGACACCCTTCTCTTGACATTTCATTCCGGAGCTGACAAAACATTTGATTTTAACATCTGAGATGTCATTTGAAATGTGATTTAAGTAATATCAGCAGGTTAATGAGGCTTTAAATCTAAGAGGAAAACATAATTTTGAGTCAAATTAACTGTTTTAACTCTTCATTTTATTATGAACATCTAAAATGCTTAATGTTGAATCAGGCTTTTTTCAGACATTTTTTTCTTTCAGCTATCAAAAAGTCATTCTCTCATAGAGCAGGTACATGCGATATCCATACAAGACAGGAGACAGACTGGGGAAAGACAGACTGAGAAAGAGGCAGAAAGAAAAATATGTTTTCCTTCCTTATTTTTCTTGTTAGGCTTGACCTTTGCACTTGCTGCAGCCTTGTTCTGTGAAGCAAATGTTCATCATCATGAGATCTGCTCTGTCAGTCACTCCCAATATTAGCTGTCTTCAAAAAAAATCCTGGTGTGACAGGCATTGATAATTCAAAATGTGTGATAAAAAGAAAACAGACTATTACGAGGTGAGAGGTTTACAAAGCTGCCTGACTGAAACTACCCAAAGCTGGTGAAGATGGTATCTGAAAGGGAGGATTTGGGACAAGGTAATCCTTAGTCAATGATTTACAAAGAGATGTTTTCTGGTAAACACAAATCTAGAGGGGAAAGAAGTTGGGAAGTTACTTGGAAAGAAGAAAAAACACTCAAACACTCTTGAGTCCTGTTGGGCTTGGTCAAGGAGTGTAGGCAAAGCTGCCCACTGCTGGGAGGGTGAGATGAAGGGAAGGAGAGGTGGCTGCTGAGATATGTGGCTGGTGGAGGAAGTTGGAGAAACAGCTCCATCTCGGCTCCTTCTCACTGAAGAGCTTTCACATTTTGTTTTTATTTCTTTCCAGTCTAACTGAACGTAGCGTGAAGTTGGCTGTTTCTGTGATCTCCATCTCCTGTTTTCTTTCCTTCTGCTTCAGACTTAACTTTGCTGTGTTCTTCTTTTGCCACATGACTCATTTTTGTTGTCTTCTTCTGTTGCTCACCTTCTTGAAACTAACCAAGCATGGTCCCTTACTGTGCTGCTCTCACAAAGGAAGTATTTGCTTTTTTAAAATTTATGAGGCTGGAGATGGAGGGAAGCTGAATAATCAGAAAAAAAAAAAAAAAAAAAATTGAAGATTCCAAGCTGGGAGTTGAAAACAAAAGGAGGAAAGTAACAGACAAATCTTTAAATCAATGAATGACTTGGCTGAAATTAATTATGTGGTCTTACCAATGTTTATTAAAGTGAACCCAAGAATAGATACATGGGACAAAAACAAAATTCCACCCACGCCAGACAGCAGCTCAGGAGCTTCATGAGGCAAAAGTGTTTTTTTGTCTTCTGTAACCATCTGAGTTTTTCTGCTATGAGCTTTCCCACCTCTCCTTAAATCCATGTACTCATTTAGCATCCATAACATCCATTTCCCTTTGACCCAAATTGGGATTCTCATGCTCCTCTTTTGACCCTCTTCCATGCTCCACTCTTGAACCATTTAAGAACCTGTTTCCCTGCCAGGTGATGGGGTGCTGACTTCAATGGGAATTTGAGAAGCAGTTGGAAAGCTCGGTAATTCAAAAGAAATTGTAATGAAAGCATAAATTGAGAGGTTAGTAATTTCTTCTCTGGTATTGTGCTCTGTTCTAAGATGTTTACAAAAATAAGAAAAAAAAAAAAAAATCCTGCTCTTTCAAAAGCTTTCTGTAAAGAAACTTTGGGAAAAGTGGTATTGTCTCTGTGCAATTAACTGAAATGGTCAGTGTCCCGGGCACTTGACAGGGAGATGGCCATTTATAACTCCCAGTGTAAAATGAATAGTATCATAGTATCAACAAACCATCAGAAGAGGTTACCATAAGCAGAACAGATGTCAGGTCTTGTACAGTAATTAGCAAGAGGAAACAAGATGCTTTCTCCTTTACATTGTACCAACAGGTGTAGTAATTCTGCTGTTTCTAGAGAAATGTATTTCTCCATACATCTATTTTTATAAGCTTTTTGACTGAGTATACAGCCCTGTCTGACCTGTTAATTGTTACTTATTTTGCTTCTCTGTAGAGGTTGTCATTGCAGTGCAGACCCCGCTGCAAGCAGCTTTGTACTAGTACATGGGGAAAAGCTGTCTGTGCCTGAAAGACTGTAGTGTCTTCTTTCAGTTTGTTTTGCTTAGAGGCATCTCTGATTTATTTCAGTGTTCCAACACCTAAAATGTGTAATGCAATATTTAAATCTTTGTTCTGCTTCTCTTCAACCTCAGTTTTAAGCGTGTATCTGTACGGAGGCCATAGGCTTGCAAGTGGAAAAAAGCAACAGAGGATCCAAGATACCTTTTGGCCATCTGAGGGTGGGTCTGTGGGATCTTTGAGCTGCCTGGTACTTGCGAGAGAGCCCCGTGCTCCCAGGGGAGCTAAGCACACAGTGCTGGTCACACTGATGCTTCTTGGGGTTAGGTGCTGGGTAAAGCAGCAGCCATCGCCTTTTGGGAGCTGGCAATAGCCTCCTGTGGTACCTTCTGGTTCTGTGTGCCATGGTGGTGCACAAAGGTGGCTATAAATGTGGGGAGTAAAGCTTAACTTGTTGCCAACATTTTTCTTCTTTCTGTACAAGCAGAGCAACTCCGTTCACAGAGCGTGGAGGCAAAGGGACAAGATACTGAGGTTTTGCTGGGAAACCTGAAGTCCTGCTTTAGGAACCTGCCTGGTGCATAAGGCAAAGCATTTCTGTGTCTGAGGTTGTACTTTTGCAGCTTTGAAAGTAACTACAGTGATATTGACATGCACAGTGAAGCCCTTGGCGCATTGCAGCAGTCAAGGTCCCTAAGCTAGGGGTTGCTGTTGTTGGGAGCAAGAACCTAGAGTAAATGCTAGAGAATTGATATCACCCCAAGTGATTTCTGAAGCCAGAACCAGTGACCTGCATTTTACCCTTACTGTTTATCCACTATTTTCACTTGCTTTTTCCTGTCTGGTATTTTAATGGCAAATGTCTTGTTTTACATTTCTGGAGCCTCCCTTGTGACCTGCGCTGTTCCTGATCTGACTCCCCAGTTCCATTTCCTTGCCTGCCAGCACGTGGGGTTGCATCTTGACCTACAGCTGGGTCTCTCTCCCAAGAGAAGAAACCCCAGGCCAGCACAGGTCCCCAGACTTCAGAGGCCATGTTCCTTGTTACGTTAGTTTAATGTATTTACTAACCATCACTGAGCTCATGTTTCTCAGAGGTCTTTGTGGGTACCAGGGAGACTGAAGAATTACTCCCTGCCTCTGTTGGCCACAAATATGTTCCCAGTATGAAGCTATGGGAGAGTTGTTTTAATTCTGGATGGAAGGTTTTTTCTGCTGGAAATCTGGCATTGGCTGCCAACAAGTAAGAGAAAAATTAGGAATTCCCAGACTGTTCCTACCATATTACAAATCTGGCTTCTCCAACTATAGTCTTGGCATTCTTCCTCACCATAAAAAGAGTGCGAACATCTTGTCATACTCACTAAACTAAGACTTTGAGAAACATACTGGAATATTTGTCGAGGGAAACCATGTAACTTGAAAATATGCACATCTTGAATAAATCATTTATTTTTGAAAGACATGAAATAAAACTCATCTCTTGGAGTCATTTTATTAATATTGCTATTTTTTATGCTTCATAAATAAAGGGAGGGAGTGCTTTTTAGCTGTACATTGTGTTTAATTTACCCTATTGATTGGAGACGATTTTATTTCTAGTTTAAAACGTGACCTAGGGAACATTAAAAATGAAACTGTTAATAAGTGTAACATTATTAAGGATCTATTAAAAAGAAAAAAAAAAAAAAAAAGGAAGGGGTCAAGCTGATCTTTGTCTTCTTTAAAGCTAGAGAAATAACACAGATACTGCTATGGTAAAAAGAAGTGAGTGCTTTACCCCTAGTAAGTTTATACTGATCCTTTTCTTCCTTTACCTTGTTTTGGTTGTTGAAGTTCAAGGATACAAAGATTATGGATGAGGGCTTTACAAGCAGACTAATAAGAAAATTAAGTTCTCTTTGGTTTAAAATAAAAAGCTGAGTTTTTGAAGTGTTGTCATAATTTTGCATGGGAGTGAAACAGACTACTCCAACATGGTTTTTGAAAGAGCTTCCCCACATTGGCTTTCCTGTTTCTCACACTTCCTTTGGCTCAGCAAATATTTAATTATCTACCTGAAATGAAACAGTTCCAGCAGGAGAGACAGACTCTATGAAGTCTACTTAATATTATAGCTTCCTTTTACAAAAACACATTGCAGTTACTATTCTGGTATCAGGATGAGCTTGGCCATGACTCACAAGGATCTGGCATTTCCCTCTACAGCACCTGGTATCCAGACCCCATACCTGCAGCCTTTCACCAGCCACAGTCCTCTGGCAGAAGAGAGCAGCTTTTACTCCCGTTTCTGTACAGAAATGGACCATTTAATCTGCCCTTGAACTTAATCATGTTGTGCTGCTAAGTGCCATGTCACAGATACAAGAGCCTTTATCTGGTGAGGGAAATTGTGTGAGTTCATGTTCAGGACATGGTCGAAACAGAGAGGGATCTGAATCTTCCTTTCCCCTGTGGATGCTTTCTCCACCAGGCTGCTATTTAGAAGGAAGAGCTGGCATTTTATAAACAAAAAAGTTCCATCAGAAATTCCATATTAGTTCTCATGGCAGTTAGCCTAGAAGGCCTAATGAAAATATTTTATGGTTTAAAAGAGAATAGCTAGACATTTCCCTGAATATTCATTTGCTTAGTATGTTATTTACATGGCTGCTTTCAAATTTTTACTTGTGCTTTCAAATCAACCGCTGATCTAAGCCTCTTTGGACCTTTTTGCTATAGAAACTCTTGATCATCCCAGGGATGTATTTTGTTGTTGTTTTATATTCTCTTCTCCATCTGAGGCCCTTTCTGCTCCCTTTATGCACAACTGAAATAACCCCAAATACAATTCCTACAATCTAAGCATTGCTGCCTTATTTAGCAGCTTTATTTGTCATGGTTCCCATGTTGCCTCAGTCTTTAATAGCTCCAGGGTGTCTGAGCAGGCTCTTGGCCAGCATTGTCCTCTGCAAGAAGCATTACTGATGTAGGAAATAGGTTTTAACTGAGGGCTCTTAACTTCTCTACTCAAGAATTGAGCTCGAGTGGTTTATGTTAGGCTGGGCAAATATTCCACAAATCTTCCCCTCTTATTGCTCCATAAGACAGTCCTTGTTCAGCCCTGGGACATTCATGAAGAAAATGCACCAGCCCTGCTGTTTTGGTGGCTTTCCACAAAACTCACTGCATTTTATCTATGTATTTCATTTACTGTGACAATAGCCTAAACGAGCCAGCTGCAGATAACGTGTCTAGCTAACTGGTACGTCTGCCTTCTATGCTACAATATAAACATGCCCTAATATTGTCACACAGTCGTTAGCAACAGACGCCCCGTATCTGACAGCTGCTCCCTTGACTTGTTGGAAGAAGGGACATCACCTGTGCCTTGGATCCTGTAGCACATTGTGGTCCCATGCATTGTCAGGAATAGGCAACACTAATAGTGGACAGGTATAAACCACCTGCCTTGTGTTTTCTATATTTGTCTTACTTTCAGGCAGCTGTCTGTGCTGTAATGCTGCTGTACAAATTCTTATATAGTGCAGCTGTTCTAGAGAGCATTTGTTTGTTGTGGCAAGGGATGTGCCAAGGTGACTGTAAGAAGATGCTGGCCAGAAGCTCCATATTTTGAGAGCAGAGAAGAATGAGCCACTGAGTCCTGAGCTTCTTCTTTGCACCTAGAATTTCATCTGCCCATTGGCTTTATTGCTAGCATGGCAGCACAGAAACGGTGGCTTCAAAGGAAAACTTGATGCAGGAAATTGTGAAAAAAGGAAGATGGTGTTAGCACCAGAATGCTTGCGTTTATTTTTAAGGTAGCCTGTTGCTTGGCTTAATCTGGAAAGACCAGTAAAACTAATTACCTGAAATTCCTCTGTATGGAGAAGTGTCTGCCTTGGACCAGCTGCATTGGATCCTTTCTTGCAATAGTATTGCTTTCAGTTTGCAAAAAATCTGTGCTGCCCAATGAAGCATTATACTTGGGAAAGGAGTAACCTAAGGTACCTTTAGGTGAAGGGTAACATTCTTCTTGGCACTGAGTGTTCCTGTTCTAGAATACAAATTAAGGTTTACAGCTGGTCATTCAGCAAAGCTTATTAGAGTGAGCTTCATTAGCTCTCTTGTATGATTTTGCTAAAGGCTAAGCAGTATTCTTTATGTCTTTGTTACTTCTTGCACATGCTTGTATGCAGTCTAAATATAGGAACCTATAGAGATGCAATTGGTTACAGAAGACACAGCTGTGGAGTTATTATTTACAATCACATTAGAGAAGAAGAACAATTGAAGGGAACAGAGACCCCACTAATAACTGCTGGGAGCTTTGATTGAAAAACTGTTTCTTTTTTCTTATATCCAAATGTATCATCATGAGAGAAACAATTCCATATGTTGGCTGTGTTACTGGAGTACGAGATTGTTGTTTTTTCATTGCCAAAATTTACTTTTATCCATGTTGTTCACCATTTTATATGGTTACTGTCTCAGATTAGTCTACTGCTTTCATTTTTTCTTGTTTTCTTTCCCTTGTGAATTGCTACATTCCACTGTGGCACCCAAAGAAGAAAAGAAAGGAACCCAACATCCCCCTCCCTTAATCCAAACCAAATCACAGAGCTGGTACCAGAGAAATGAAAGCAAACGTCACCTTCCCAAACCAGTGATGTCATTCCAACACCTTGTTGGCTGGGGAAGAGGCTCAAAGACTAACTCTGGTGTCCTTTATCTCTTCCCTAGAACCAACAGGCTCTGTGAGTGTTTATTTTGAGCCCACATTCTCATTGCTCTAGTCTGTTCGGCAGAATTCCTCCAGATGCCTGTGCATCGCCATGTTGACTCCATGAACATTTTGTCACAGCATTATCCCGAGGTGTTCGTGTCCTTTAACACCCGCGTTTCTGGTTGTATTTAACACTCTGCTGCAACCTACTGATGCTCAGAGGAACTACATCCTAGGCAATCTCCCATCCAGCTTCTTCCCTCTCCGGCCCCACCCAAGCATAAGGTTTAAAAGAATTTGAACAGTCCTTTTTCAGCAGTCATTGTTTGGAGGGGAACGCTCTTCTATTTTGACGTTTCTGTGTTTGAAAGTTCCCTATAATGCAAACTCAGAGTGAGTTGCAGGCTCTGAAAATGGCTGTCATGTTTGATGAGTGCAGCGAGATGAACAGATTGTTAAAGTCACTAACATCTTTTTTTTTTTTTCTTCACTGTTATTTTCTTTTCAGATCTTCAGTAAGTCCTCTGAATTATGCAGAACGATTAATAAAATCTGCTTTGATAACAGTTAGTAAGCAGTCAATGTTCAGGCACAACTTGCTCTGTTAAGCTTCTACTAAGCTACTAAGATAGATAACGTGTAGAAGGCAACATTTCTCTAACAGGAGGCCTAGATACCAAGGTGCTGGGAATGGTACTTGTTCTGGCATGCAATTCCTATGTGCACCTCTTAGCAGTCTTTTCAAAAAGACATGGAAATGTAAAAACAGAATTCTCAAAGGCAAGTAGCTCCAAAGTCTTACTAATTTTGCTAGAGATTAGGGACCCAAAGCTGAGCTGGACTGAGAGACAAAAAGACAAAAACTGTTATATCTGTTATCTGAGACCCACAGCTCAGCTGCTAATCTGAGCTGTGGGTCTTTGTCCCATGTCTAACTCTTATATGTTAAATCTGCCATAGCACCGTTGAGTAATGCCTTCCTTTGTGTGAAGACCTTTGGAATAACAGAGCCGTACCAGGAACTGATTTATATTCACCTTCAGAATTGGAGAATGAGGACATGTTTCTGTATTTCTTATAACAGACATCAGGATAGAAACAGTGAAAAAACACTTTAAGGTTTAGCCTGAAAGGAGGATGCAGCAGTCTGCTTCTATACCGAAGAAGGCACAGAGGTACTTTGCACACTGACCCGCTCACGATATAGCACATAACCTTATTCTTTTTCTAAAGACAGCCTTCAAGTAATTGAAGCCAGCAGCCTGCACCTGCCTGACAAGTTGTGTTAAGGAGCTGTATCTCTTTGGCATAGCGTTCAGTGTGGAAAGCAGTAAGTTGCAAGGTGACATAAAGGAGGTGGTTTGTGAGCCATGTGCTCCACGGGCAGACCTCATGTGGCTATAGCTGCAGAATCGCTGTGGGTCTGGAGGGCAGCCAAAGGGTGGCAGGAAGTGCTTGAAATGTCCTGCTGCCCTGGCGTGCCTTGTCCCTGCTTCCACACCTGATGCTGAGATGCTCTCTGATAGTTGTGGTACCAATAATCAAACCAGAATAAGCCAGTTATTTGCCTATTAGGGCCTCTAAGTGTCCATTCTACACAGAATAGTCTAGAGGAAAAACTCTTGAGGACTGATTATCTGGGAGCAGAAGTTAATTAGGCTGTGGATGGCTTGGGTAAGGACAGCAGGGAGACAGAGGTGTGAAATACTGTATTAGTTCTGGAGCATGGGGACCCCTCTACGATATTCTCTAAAGGGAGGATGATGCTTTTGTTTAACGCTGGCAGCAGAAGATGAATTATCTGGATACTTGGAGGAAATTGTGTGAGGAGATGAGTTAAGAGCTATTAATCAACAAGGACTGCTAAATTGAAACAAATGCAATCCACTGTGCTTCAGACTGTCCTGGGCACCAGAACACTTACACAGATTGGGATCACAAGAAAATAATCTATGCTAGAAAAGTTTCAATCCAGGAGGAAATTATAAGCATGTGTTTTGGGGCAGCTGTAACCTAGAGCATTCTGGAATATGATTCTTACTAATTAATATTGCAAAAGCAAGGACACCAGCATCTGCAGTGCTACCTTTAGTATATTAGCAAATTACTCTTAGTAATAGGAGTCCTCCTAGATAAGAGGGGACTTGGAGTCTGATGCTAACAAATTAATTATTGGATCAGAGAGTCCTGATGTTTAGACAAAATGGCTGAGTAGAAATGGGATAGACGATGTATTATGTAGATGGAAAATATACTAGAGGAATGTAAACCATATGGAAAGCATTTTTAAGACTGTGAAGGAGGAAAGTCACTGGATCAAACTTGTGGAATCTAAAGTAAGAAATATGCTCTGTGCAGCATTGAAGTTTTAAAGCTAAAGAGAGCTTAAAATTCATGTTTTATTCTGTTGTTTGTTCTTTTCTTCCTTTCTGCACTTCCTTATCAAATAACTGTGCTCCAGGGAATGCCCCGGTCACAACGCAGCACAGAGTAGGGCCTGCCCATGGTTGCAGTGGGCTCTCCCTGTTTCTGAAGGTGGTAGGACTTCTGCCCTGACCCAGGAGAGCGTGCCCAACCAGTGTGGTGTGCATATTTTCCTGGCAAAATGATATATTATTTTGTCCTCTGAAGAGCTGAGATAGTTTAAGTTTGGGAATAGGAATATCAGTCTGTGAAAGAAAATACCTGCAAATAGTACTTTAAAAGCAAAGATGCTCTGTAAATGCCAGGCTCCTGGGCAGACTATTTGGTAACAGCTTACACCTTCCTTAAGAATGTGCCACAAATCTGGCACAGGAGATGGATGCATTTTCCTAGACCACTGGCTCTAGATAAATGTTTTAGTGCTTGCAATTCTGAAAAAGCAGTTGTCATACTTCGGACCATAGCTCCTTTCCTCTCATTTCTCTTGCAAAACAGTGTGCAGTGGCTTAAAGTCTCTAGCTGCTTGAGGGGCACCAAGGGGTAACAGGAGATGGCACCACTGTGCTCGGTGAAACTCAAGCCTGTGGGCTCGTTCCTAGGTGTGTTTGAACACAGCAGGAGTTTAAAGCTAGTTCCTAAAAAGGGATTTGCTACCAAGCATGCAACCAGGTGGACATGAGGTGACTGCAATTGAAAGTTGTGGTCCTGAAAACCCTGAGGAGCTGCTGTCTAGTGGTGTAACATCACAGACACCCCCGTTCGATTTGATCATGCCCCATGTGTATATTTGTTCTGTTTCTCAGACAACACACAGTGCATGCTGAAAGGAGCAGGCTCAGTTGTGGTTAAGCTTTTGTTTCATCACACACTTCTTAAGCAAAAGGTGTGCAGGAATTCCTTGCCCTATAATGTGCTCCTTAAACCACTCTGCCTTTCAGTATTTTGCATTTGGGCTGCTCGTGCAGCAAACAGTAGGTCAGAACTGTTTCCCTGAGGAATTTCAACCCCACAGGTTGTATTCCTTTGGCTACACTGTAAGCAGGAGGAACCCTTCTGTCTCTTGGTGCAGCCATAGCACTGTACAAACACAATCCAGATCTTTGTGGGAATATAGAAAGGGAACACACAAAGGGAACACAGAAGAGTGAGCATCCTTGTATTTTGGCAGTCCATAAGAATGCTGAAGTGTTTTGTGTTAAGTGGTACAGCTGTGGTTTTAACTACGTTTTTGATCTGGTCTGAAGTGATTCACTGGAAGCTGCAATAAAAATCCTTGCCAAGGCTGGAAGCCCAGACCAAATTTCCTGCCTTCAGGTCTTCCCTTCATACCTGAAACTATTGTGTTCTGACACCGACCATTTGGAAAATAATTTCCTGCCCATTTTTCATATAAATCCATGTTAAGAAGAGATGCCCCATTGAAGAACAAGGTGTACATGCTTTTGACCTTACTGATGTTAATTTCTGACTAAGTTACTGATGCCTGTTACATATGTACGCACGCAGCTTTTGTGTTTCTTTAGCTTCAAAACTTTCTTAAAGTTTGAAAATAATATGTCAGATGAAAAGCTGAGAAAACAGGCTATTGTACCTGTAGCAAGGACAGCCAGTTTAAGTACTATTTTAACCAATGTGGAGGGATAAATATTGACCAGAAGTAGTCAGTTATAGTTGTAAGTAAGCATAGATGGGGAGGAAGTGGGCCGCTGTGACTAATAGATGGTGTCTAACATCCAGCTAGATATGGAAGAGGTCACATTGGCATCAGCCAGATGATATCAACAGGGCTAAAGTGCCCAAGGAAATGCTGAGTTTGATGTGACATAAAGAATCACAGAATGTTTCAAACTGTAATCAGCCTGACTTTTTCTCTTATTGAATGAAAACAGTGATGTACATTTTTTAATTCTACAATATTTCTATTTACAAAGCTTTCAGTGGGAGGAGCTCTTAAGCTTCTGTGTATGTCCTGTGTATCGTACGTTACTTTGCGCTCCAACCCTCGCACGTTGATGCACAACTCTTGAGTGTTACTGTCCCGTGTGTACATAAAGGCAATGTCTGTAGGAGGGTATATATTTTAGGCTCTGACTTAAAGTCTTTGATCTTCCAAAACTGATATATGGAAATAGCTAAACGCTGCATGCAGTAACACGTGTGTTAGCGCTGGTATCTGCCGTGCCTCTGCAAACTGGATGTAGTTCTCCTCCGGGAGGACAACTACACAGGTATGTAAATCAGATGGGGGGAAAACTTTGTCAAACAGACCACATTCTCATGGTGGTATGGAGTGGGATTTCACCCATGTATTCAAGAGTTTTATATCTTTCCATCGTAATTCATAATTCAGAATTCTCCATTGTTAATAGAAGTTGGCTCACTCCAGGCTTTTTGTTATCCTGTTGCTGTCATCTCTCAACAGCCCTCATTTTTTATTAGAGAAATCCTCAACCAACATATTAAATTCCTCTGGTTTCCAGACAAAGAAATCCAGTGCCTCTGCCCCCCGAGCCTCTGATAACTAGAAGCATTGATATGATCTGTGCTTTGGCTGTCACACAGCTGGGCTGTATCAGGCTCTTTTCAGCCTTTCCATGCCGTTCCCACTGTTGGGCAAGCAGCTAGCTGCATTGCTAGCTACAAGCTGCCCTGAAGAAAGGGTGTGCAGTGGTCTCAGTAGGAGACATGCTCAGTTTTCACTGTAAAATAGACAAACTTTGACCTCAACAAGAACATAACAAACTTGTATGGTATGTTCTGTGATAATATTCCTTAAAACAGTTCTACAAGAATTGTTTTGTCTTGTGCTGTATCTCTTTCATTAGCCACTTTGGGTAGGTACGTCACCAATTAGATGTTTCTGTCCAATTTTACTTTGAACCTGTGCCTAACTCTTTCCCCTCCAGGCCTCTGCTTCCACTCTGAACCTTTACCCTGCACTGTGGTGGGAAGGATGTGGATCTGGCTGGGTTTGACTGTTACTTGAAATTCTTCACCATTTCCTAATGGTGATTTACTGAAGTGTTTAGCCAAAGCTGCTGTGAGCCCCCACAAAATGAGACATAGAAGGCACAGCGCAAAAATCTCACTGACTATAGGCTTTAGTACCATTTAGACTTGGAGTACCTAGTAGGTACCCTTCAGATTTTCAGTCTACTGGCCCCATGCTGTTGTCCATACAACAGTGCACCTATACCGACAGTGAACCAGAGGAGGAGAGGCATATATGTTGTATGTTGTGGTGGTTTTTAGCATCTTGTTTCTTCTCCTGATGTACTGCATAGCCCAGATTGTATAAGTGAGTGTAGATATGTCGAATAATATTTGCATTCAGACAATGAAATTTTCTTTTTTGACAGGCATACCAGCCTCCCCAAGTAGGGTTGTGCTATGTCTGATGAGAGTTATACTCATAACATGTTCCCACATGACATTCCCATAAGCAAAGGCAGCACTGTCTCGATGAGACCATCTTTAGCTGAGCCCACAGCTGGTTAGAAACTGTCCAAAGACTGGTTTGCTAGAAGAGAAAGAAATCTGAAGAGGGCTGTCTTTAGTCTAATTGTAATTAATATTTTCACTAGGTACACAATCTGTTTTACTCCTACTTATTAACATTTGTGGATGACACTGTGTTGTGAATAAGTGCTTTCATGCAGAAGATAATATTCAGAAATTTAAGAAATGATCTGAAATTCACCTCTTGAAGGAGAGAAATGGAATAAATAATGCCAGGTGAATTGTATTTTTAGTATTAATGGATTATTAATATTATTTCTGTTTTAATCATCTAATTGTAACTTATCACTATAGGTGGGAGGCCATTTCTGGGAGCAGAGCTCATCTCCTACCTGTGACTAATCAGCTGGCAAAAAATCAAGTGCCACCACCTCAAGTGAAGTCTGGGTAGGGGTAGAGCTTTGAAGAGGGGCGTTGTGGTGTGGGCATACAGAGAAGGCAGAGACTGATAATAGCCATGCTTTTGTTTATGACATGCATTGTGCCTGATTTGCGTGCATCATTCCACTTTTGTGTAAGTGTAACATGATGAGAAACTGGGCTTAGAAGTTTTAAGCTGTTGGGGTCCACGTAAAAATAACATTAGGAATATAGTCAAGGACTCCCCGCATGTTAGACTGGGAATTCAGAGAACTATAATTATTACTGGGCCATTAGTGATAAGTAATTATGTTCTATTCATAAGAGTAATCTTGATATTAGCCTCCAACGCCTTTGCTATTATATCTCAAAGGAGCTATTATGTTTTACAGATCTGCACTGTCTTACAGCTGAGTAAGGAGAAAATGTTTTACATTCCAAAGAGAAGGCGAAGAAGTGGCCTTAAGGAAGGCAAAGCAGCTCAGAAACAGTGCAGCAGTCTGGCTGTGATGGGCCCAGAGGCACAGCCCAAGCCACCTGGGTGGCTTGCCATGGAGGCAGGTGCTAATGCTGGAGAGGGTTGGGGGGTTGAGAGTTTTATACCTGGCTGCCCAGCCCACTGGTCTAGGGAGCACACACCTGTGAGTGTGAGCAGTATAAAACCCCCGACAATACACTGGTACAGCCTGTAATACTTATGTTTTCTGATACCTTTAGTGCCCTTTTACTGTTGCATGTTTAACACTGCATCATTTTTCAGCTTTCTGAATGTAGTCGTCTTTTAAGAACCGTTCATGAAAATGGCACCTTCTCAGCATCCTGGTCTGCTTTTTACACTTATGTGAACTCCACCTGCAGATTGCATTCCCAAACCATTTTCAGTTTCCTAGTCCCATTAACTCCCTGGATGTGAGTAGAAGGGAAGCATCTGACTTCTATTTCCTCATCTACAATCTGCCCACAAGTCATTCCCAGTTGATTGGTGCCATGTCAAATGCTGAGAGAAAAAGAGGGCAGTAGTAGAACCTCCTTTGGACCTGGATGCTGCAGGGATTTTACCTGCTGGGAATATCTGTCACAGTTGCTTGTAAACACAGTAAGTAGATGAAAAAAACAAGAGAGCTGTTTTTCTTGGGTGCTAACTGTAAAGGCTGGACCAAAACCAGTGAAGGCTGTCTTTTAAACTTTGTTTTCAGCACTTGTGGAAACAAGATAGGGGCTTTACTTTCCACTGCACAGATGGTAAATTAAAAGGTAGTGTATAGACTAAAGGAGTTGGTAATTAATGTAAAACACTTCTCTAGACTAAAGGAGTTGGTAATTATTGTAAAACACTTCTCTTAAATGGTATGACCATATCTTTCCCACACCACGTTAATTTAACTTCCATAGAAGTTGAATGAGAGTACATGTGTATGTCTCTGGAGAGAGTTTGTCCCTCAAATTAGAAACGTCTTCAACAGTAATTGGAATCTTTTTGCTTATGCAGGAGAGAACACCAAAGCCCAATGAAATTAGTGGATTTCGTCCCATTAATTTAATGAGATTTGATCAGCCTTAATAATGTGATGTGTCATTAGTATCGACTAAAACGAGCAGTTCCCTAAGAGAAGAATCTGATGACAGCTTCAGAGTACTGTTGCGAGATAATTTTTTAACACTCTTCTCTAGTTACGTTAAACATATAGAGTTACCTAAGTGGAGTATTTCTTATTTCATCTTCTTGAATGTCTGTATTTATGAGTGCAGAAAAGGAGTGAGATGTTGGCATCTGCTGCTGTCACGGTCTGTAAGACAGAACTATTTTACACTGACTGACGTTAGCAAAAGTTCATTTTCAGGCTTTTGCTTGGTCTCCTTGGATAGCTTTTTCTGCTAGAAGGTCTGCAGCCTTCATCTCCGTCCATGCTTCCTTTTTATAAAAAAATGTTTCTTAGCATTATCAGTATTTTTTGTGCTCTGTTACTGTATTCGTATGTCTATACATAGATGTTATTGTGAACCCCCAATGATTCAAGAAATCTATCAGAAAGGAGACATTCCATTCTCCCACTTCTATGAGTTAGTGGTCTGAGCTTGACCTCTGACTCTTTTGCTGGATAAACGAAATGGATTTTTGTTTAAAATACCATCATTCCACCTAATTTATTATGTGTCTAAATTTAAATTAAAAAACAGCATCTGCTTGTAAATAGCAAGTGCTCAAAGACATATCACTTAAAATATTTATATGATGCAAGCAAATCTGACACAGAGGCATGGTCTAAACTGACAGAAATTAGATTAGACTCCAGATTTTTTATGTACTTTTACGTAAATAAGTTACAATCAGCTGCTAGGCAAAGTTTCTGCTTCCACTGCGCACGTCCCTGTGAGCAGTCTGTGTTGGCTGCAATTGCTTCCATGCAGCAGGTTTTCAGGGGAGAGGTCTGTGCTTGCACTAGTGAAAGCATGCCAGTATTTCAGTGGGGACCTTTTCCCCTCTTTCTCCTGCAAATGTGTCCATGAGAGCTGTAGAGTTATTTTGCTTTAATCTTTTTGACCTGTTTGTGACTGAGTGTGAGAGAGACAGGGAAGACAATTTGATTTTTTTTTTTCCCATTTTACTCCACAAATTCCCCTGCAAGGGAAGAACAATGCAACAAGCTTTGGTAAAAATAATGAATGCATAAAAAGCCTCTATTAAGTGAATTTCACAAGGCCTGCTTACATTTTTCTTTCTGACAAGCGTTTATGTTGTAGCACTTTGTTCAGTTTGCCTCAGAAGGGGGGGCGGGCCCACCAGTCTTCTAGCTTGGAACGCGCAGAGCTCTGGACATTTGTAGAGTGCCAGATTACAGCAATTTGCTCTTCAAAACCCTTCGGAGTATGTGCCACAAAGAAGTCCTCTCAGGCAGGGCTGTTCTTACAGCATCCCAGTCTGGTGGCAGGGGGCCGTAGGAGGCAGCTGAAGTCCCTCTGCATCACGGGGCAAATCAAGGGGTGGCTGGGTCTCACCCACTGTGGGTGGTGTTTGTGCACATAGTGAAACAAAAAGCAATTTCAGTTACTTTGTGTGAGAGGCAGAAAGACAGAACAAAATTTACCCCCAAACCTCATGTTGTGGCCACGTGTCCACTCTGAGGAGTCAGCCTTGGTAGCCAGCAGGCTTGTTGTTGAGGTGGGGACCAGAGAGCAGCACGTGAAATGCTGAGGTGCGCGCTGGGGCTAAGCCCGACAGGAGGGCTCGGGCTGGTGCTGTGGCTCCTAGGCGTGTTTCTGCCAACTGTGATGGAGCTGTAGTCTCAGGGGTAGCAGAGGAAAGGCCTTTTCTTCTCCTACAAAACCGGAGGACGGTTTCTCCAGCTGCATGGGCAGTATTTTCTAATGGCAGAGGGTGTGAGGACGGCAGAGGTGAGGGGAGAGGCTCCTTGCTGCAGTTCTGGGCTGTGTTTAGGGATGCACAAGCAGGTGGGGTGAGGTCCTCACTCATCCTTCTCCACAAGCAGACTGCACTCACTACAAACTGCAGCAGGTGGATTTGTATCCACTCTTCCATTTATTCATTTATTTATTTTGTTCAAAGGTGGGGGGAAAAAAAAGCAAAATCAGACAAAACCCAACCAAACAAAAAGCCAGTTGTTTCCTCCCTGAAGGTACTGAATCATGTCCTATAGACTTGTCCTTCCCACTCATGTTCTGTCACGCAGGATTTGCAGTCTCTGTGGTGGCTGTTTCCCACTGCTGCTCGTGGCCTGGCAAGCAGCACGTCACTGGGGCAGCTTTCTGCAGCCCCGCATGGAGTGGGTGACAGTAACTGCACCTATTGAAACCTGCTTCCAGCTTTTTTTGAAATGACTGCAGTATATACTGGCCTTTGTGCCTTCTTGCATTGCCAGTTTCTTTGATGATGGTTATTGTTTCCCTTTTCAAAGGAGATGAATGCCTTCGTGTATCTACAATGTAGATTGTAGAACATATCTGCAGTGGCCAGGAGGTTTGGGGAGAGGTAGAGAGAGGCTGGCTGGTTTTGCTATTTATTTTTATGCCATAGAACTTGAAGTCTGTGCTCTGCCTTCTCATAAAAGAGAAGGGATTTGTGGAATATCTGCTTTTAAAAAGGAAAGCGTGGCAAAGCATCCAGCTTTCACCCAGGAGGATTACCCATTCAGTTATGGTTGCATTCAGCACTGGCCCCAGTTCACTTCCATTGTAGCTTCTGATTCTTAAGATTTCGTACCTGTGAGGTCGCAGGCTAAATGCACTTCAAAATAAAATGTAGAGGTCATGAGGCCCATCCTACAAATCATTTCAGGCAGTAGAAAAATTGCACAGACTGTGTTTAGAAAAGAAAAAGAAGAAGCCTGCTGGAATGCAGGCCTCAATGCCAAGTACACTTTGTATAGAGTACCATGGAAAAACAGCATTTAAAAATGGAAAGGTTGACCTGGTTGACTTCCACAAATGGTAAAATATGCTTACTGTGGAAGAAGAATGTATGCCATGGAGGTACGGGATGTGAAAGTGAGAGTTAATAGCTGTGAAGACAATTAATCTTGCTTTTATTGTTATATGTAATTACAGTGAAAAATGTGCAGGTGGAACTCTTTCCATCATTCTTCAGGTTCTCTGAATATCCTAAATGAAGACTGTGATCACATGGAATTACCTTGGGCTTCTGTTATTCCACATTTAACTTTTCTGCCTGTTTTTAAAACTGCACGGATAGTTACGATTATCTGCCCTTGTCAGGTGCTATGTCAAAGAGGTAGAATTCCTGCTTTAAAAGGTAAAACTTGCTTCATCTCTGGATCGCATCTATGAATCACTGAGTAACGCTTCTCGGAGTAATGCTACCCATCTAAAAGGCTTGTAAATATGTTGGTGATTCTTCCCCAAAGAGGCTGCTAATACAGCCGTTGCAAACTCAAGGGTTTTGCTTCTACACAGCTGAAGTGGAAAGGTAGAGATTTAGAGTGCTGTATTAAATGGAGTGTCTGAATGTCTCATAAGCAATGCGGATCTTGGACTCATAATACCATATTGAGCTGGGAAGTATTGAAGCCTTTTCAGTGGGGAGAATTTTTACATGGGAATTAAACAGTCAACCAGAAAATAGGATGCAGTATGTAAGACGAGCATTTTTAGTGAAACACTAGATCTGAACGCGATTGATAGCAATTTAAAATAATAAACATTAATGTAGTACTCAATTCCTTTTGCTCCTAAAAACATTTAGTTATTGCTATATCTAGCCATGGTACTCACTTAGATCATGCGAACTAAGCATTTGCACACCTTTAAACTACATCCATGGTGAGGTAGCAAAGGGCTGCTTTTCCCATCTTTCAGAGGAAAGTCTAAGAGAATAAGATTAATTCAGCAGGAGGATAGGAATCAGCCTAAGTGTCCAGACTATTGCCCTAACCACTAGGTAGTCTCTCCTTCACATTTAACATTATACAAATTTAAGACTGTGCAAATGCTGCTGTGTAAAGACTGTCAGTAAATATTACATTCTCAACAGACGCAGCTCTAACATCTCAGCTTCAACAGGGAGAGACTTGGAGGCATACAGGTGGCCTCTCTTCTATAGATTGGCAAAATTGTCATTAACTGGAAGGCAACCTCACCTTTTACCTCTCTTACACCAGGTGTAATTGTGGATTTATTTTTTTAAAATTTTTTTCCTTTCCTTGTCTGTTCTCCTACAGTAGTAAGTTTTATTTTTTAAAATAGCAGTTCCACCTGTCTCTTAAGGCACTTATAGACAGACTTAGGTCAGTTGTCATGTTAAACCTGTGGCTTCAAGCAGCAAGTGATTTTCCTTGCTGTATTATGGCAAGAATATGAGATCCTCAATGGAATAATTCCTTTTCACTTCCAGGGGAATTCCTGCTCTTCATGCAATGGAGAGAGAGGAAGGATTTTTTTCCTGACTTTAGTGCACAATTTATGCCTCATTCCTTTCACAATGCAAAGCCAACTTAGCCCAAAGCAACTGGTTTGGATGCATTAATATTTTGTCTTGTATAAAATTAAGGGGTTTATATCTCTAGAGTTCAGAAGTATGGATGAAGTCAGATCCACATGACATACTCATTTTTCAGGCTACCGATCTGATTGCATGTCCTTATCAGAGACATCATTAAACATGTAGGCATCTTTGTTCTCATCGAAATTGTGTACTTAACTACTGTGGTGTCCTTTTGATGTAGCAGATTTTTTTTTTCCTGTGATATTCTTTTCTCCTCAACCTCTTATATTTAACGCTCCAAAGGTACAGTAGTTTTGACATAGCAGTAACTAAATATTAGGACAGATCTAGTACTCCATAATCAAAGGGAAATGTTCTGACCTTTGTGAGCCTCTAAAACCAGTGCACAACGTGTATTCTGCAGGCAGTGTTATTTCTAGTAATAAGTCTTTACAAAAAGGATGTGTGCTTGCCTGGTGTTTGGGTTTTGCTGCAGTGCTCTCATTTGTAAGAAGTTAGATGGCGTGTTTATAACTAGGGGGGGAAGTGAACAGTGAGGTCTTAAAAGTTTCTGAATTGCTGGACCAATTTAAAAGGCACTTGAGTTGAAAATTGCGTTAAATGTATTAACTTTCTTGTACTATCAGCAGTGATGGAGATTGCTAACTTCCATGTCTTGCAAACAGCTGCATCAGCAGTTAGGGACTTCTTAGAATTAATGTATTAATGGCTACAGGATGCCACCTGAGCAGGAGAATTTACTTCATTGCACACAGGAAGATATTGTAAGCCCAGAAGAAATTCAAAGCGGATTATATAGTATGATTACTTTTTTGCAGCTCAGATAATAAAAAACCACAGCAGTCAGTTTCACTTTGCAGTTAGTGTGTGCTGATAATGGTGCAGAAGTAAGGTTGTAAACAGTGACAGAAGAGGCAGGGGCTGAAGGATGGTGTTGTGTCAGCAACAACAACAACAAAAAATTGCATTGGCATCTGTGAAATAGATGAATATAGGCATCCAGATGATGCATTGGCATCTGTGAAATACAAGAAAGCTAACATCTTTTTGGCTAATCCAATTATTGGTTATTTCAGGGACAAAGGAAACTTAGTTGAAAATGTTTTAACATGGACACTCCCATGTAACCTTTTGGCATGATCTGAAATCCCCAGATAATGAAGCTAGATCTCTGCATTAGAAAACTACAATATATTGGGGAAACTTGCAAGTACAGACATATAAAAGGGCAAATTCCTGTAATGCGCTTCAAAAAACAGTACTGGAATTGTTAGATTACCAAACCTGAGAAAGATGCCGTCCTACAGTAAGTTTTACTTGCTGTAAGTTTTACAGTAAGTTTTAGTTTTGTATTTTGTTTTGCTATGTGCCCGTGGGAAATGAATACTGGGGGAGGTGATTTTGTTCCATTTGTGAGAGGGTGAAACTATTATTCCATCTTAGCTAACACACAGCTGTGAATGAAAACTATTTTTGTGGTTTTGCTAAAAAGAGACAAAATTTACACAGTCTTGATACTTAATGCAACAGCTCATTGAAGATTTTGTTTGGTATTAGTAATGGGTTTGAAACAAAATTGTTCCAAACGTTCCTGATCTTTGAGAAAGTGTTCAAGATCCAAAGCTGGTTTTAAGTGTGTAACCCAGTCCAAAAACTTATGGCTGGCCATTATGTGTAATGCTGAAATTGTTCTCCATCAATGGTACAATTATGATCTTTCAACTCTTAGGATCAGTCATAAGTGGTTGTAGAAACAGACTTCAAACTCATATTTTAAGAATGTCTTGTTTCTATAACTCCACATCTCCAGCACAAGACTTGCTGAATATCCAAAGCTACAACTCTGCCATTGCTGCTACTTAGCTGATGCTAAGTACATGCTTACCGAGCTGACAGGTTTTTGAGGGTGGAGAATTAACAGGATGTGCTATGTATACGGTTGTGGGTTTTTTTAAGTAGATTAAGTGCATGTGTTTTTGGTAGCTGCCTCATTTTCATGACACTGTGCATGTTCATTTTTAAGCACCTAGAACTATAGCCTGCTCTTCTGCTCATATGGTCTAAGTCTTCTATGTCCATGCTAGAACCACATCACAGGATGCTCAAAATCAAATGGAAAAACTCTTACAAAGCACAGTGACCCTGTGTAACAACCAGCTGAAATCAGAAATGTAAATAACTTCTGATTTCCAGAGGAACTCTGAGACAAAGCAGAGTAATTCATTTTGCATAATAAATTATTTGGTAAGTAATCAAATGCATGTAAAATCCTGGGCATCTAATCTTTGTGCTGTGTATGACAGTTTGACAGGCAGACTCTGCTCATCTTTGACAAAGCTACTTGTCCAGTCTATTACAGAATGTTTATTTAAGAGGATGATAATTAAAGTTATAGATTGTGTTTAATCCAACTGCCTTTTTGGTCATTATTTCGGTATTTGTGGATATTTCTTGCTTTCCCACAGGCTGGAAAATGTTTGTAGTGCAGAAGCAGCCAACTCTTTTATTCCTTGGAGTCTACTAATAAGTTTAAGCAGCTAAATGCTCACTGAGAAGTGTCTGCAGATTCACCCAACCCCTAGCTTGCCCGTGTATGGTTGTGAAGAGAAGTAACGTGGAACACAGGCTGTTATTGCCTGACCGCAGAGCTGACCACATTGGAGTAGGAACAACAGCACTCTGCCCAAAGCCAAGGACGGCTGCAGGTTTCTGACCTGCACTGTGGTTCTTATTTTGTTAACATAATTTTTCCAGAATTTGCATGGGCTTACTGAATGAATGCACTTTGAATGTACTCATAGATGCAATGTGTATTTGCTTTCCTGTCTGCAGCAAGTTGCAGTCAAATGTATCGCAAATTGCATCTTTGTATTGAGGCAGAATGCTTCCTTAGAGTCATTAAAGCTACTCTTCCTTTTTTTCCTCCTCTTCGCAAGTATCCTAGAATGAGGCTTATCTGGATGGCTTGCAAAATGAGCGGAGTCTCCATCTTTCAGTCACTGTGTGTGTGAAATATTTCTCAACAGAGCAAGACAAAAAATCCCAGTCCAGTGCTACTTTCTTACTGAGCTTTAGCTTCAAACAGGTATCATCTCCGACATAAGCCAAGGTAACACCTGCTGAATGGCAGGAATATCTAGACAAGTATCATTGGTGGTTACAGACCACTACTGGGGCACTGAACTGTACACTTCAGATAATTCACCTGGCTGAGAAAGGTTTACCGGGCAGAGGAATACCTGAACTCCTGGCTGTGCTGTCCTTGCTGTTCCTCTTGGTCACTCATCGGTGATTTGGCCACAGGTATGGAGAATGGAAAGAAAGCAGCTGCAGTTATTGTTTACTTTTTTTGAAGAGGGGATAAGTAAATCGTGGGAACCGTTTCAAAACTCTCTGTTGTCACAACAGGGGGTGGAATTTAACTCAAAGCCAAACCAGGAGGAGCTCCATGACATAGGGCTGGATCCCTCATGGGTATGTGCTTCTGCAAGACGTGGTGCCTGCTGTGATTTAAAGCCACCCAGCGCAGAACAGAGACCATGCCCTCCTCCGGGCCAGCAGTCAGCCCTGCCAACCAGCCCTGCTGCCTTCTGTGCCACAGCGCCTTTCAGTCTCCACATTTCCCTTACACTTAGGGTTTACAGCTGAAGTCACCCAGGTTTTACTTCATTTCTGTTTTAGGCAGATCACCGTATGCTCAGCTGTGTAGTCACTCGGGTGCCTCCTGTCCTACGCCTCCCGGCGCAGCCAGGTGATGGCAGTTCTGCACGAGGAGCGGAGTTTCAGTGCCCTTGTGTGAGGAAACTCAGACACAGAAACTCTAAATACCCCCTGCTCTTCGCACCACAGCCGCACGTTCAGGCGTCAGGCAGCATTCCTGCCAACACAGGCTGTGATTTCTGTGGGCTAACATGCCTCCCTGTAAGCGTGTCAGTGCCGGGGGAAGGACCGGACGATGCCCAGCGCCGAGCGAGCACCCGGGACCCGCGGTGCCCGGGCTGAGCCCGCGGGGCGGCCGCGGGGCAGCGCTGCGAGGGAGGCGGCGGCAGCGGCCCCGCGCCTCAGCGCCTCAGCGGGCGGGACGAGCCGCGGCCGCCCCTCAGGGCTCCGGGCACGGGGCCGCCGCGCTGCGCATGGCCCGGGGAGGAGCGGGCTCGGGCTCGGGCTCGGGCGGCGGCGGCGGGGGCAAGGAGCCGAGTTCCGCTTCCTGACGAGCGGCCGGAGCGAGGGGCGCCCGCCCGCCCGCCCGCCTGCCGGTGCCCATGGCCGGCGAGAGGACGAGGCGCTTCACGCGGAGCCTGCTGCGGCCGGGGCAGGCGGCGGAGCTGCGGCACAGCGCGGCCACCGCCGCCAGCGGCCGCCTCCAGCAGCGGGTGAGCGGCGAGAGGGGTCGGGGAGGGGGTCCCGGGCGGCTGCCGTGCCCCCAGCAGGGAGCCTGGCACCGGCGGTGCGGGGCTGGGCTGGGCGCACGCGGAGCGCCGTCTGCCTCTCCGCTCGCTCGGGCGGCGGTCTGATAACGCGCTCCCTCCGGGCTTGGAAAGCTGCGGGCTGGGGGAGCCGAGGGGCTCCTTCCCCGGCGAGGAAGCGAGGGGTTTGTTCCCCGCATGGGGCCGCATCGCCCCGCGCTTCGTGCTGTCCCAGCGCCGAGTCGCGCTCTGTGCTTCGCCGGATTTGCAGCCAGCCCTGGAGGTCTCCGTGAAGCGTTCCCGAGCTCCCGACCCGTGGCAGCCCGGTAGAGGCTTCCTCATCTCTAAAGGCTCTGTGGAAATGCTCCCCGAACCATCGCGGCTGGTTTGGGCGCTGCCCAGGCACTGTGCTGGGTCGTGGTCCCCTACGGGCATGTGTTAAAGTCCGTACAGCAGCTGAGCGACCTAATGGCAACTTAAAGCCCTAGAGATGAAGTTCTGTTAGAAGAACTTCTTGCTCTGCTCTGTCTCTGCTGCAAGAATACGAGAAAAACTGAGAAGGAGATTGATGGAGCACATCTGAATTTGATGGTCTGGATCCCTTGAGGAGGGAACTGGGGTTTTGTTTAATTGTTTTCCAGTTGTTGCTAACAGATCTTAAGCTGATAACTGAAGAACATAGCATTTAATTACTGCTCGTGCGCTTGAGTTGTATTTTGTTCCACCTCTCTGTAGAACATCCAGCCTTCAGTTGCAGGGCAGCGAGCAGAATCTGTCACTTCTGCGCGTCTGACTTCCTGCGCCGTGACGAAACGTGTTGCTGCAGGATTTCATCAGGGCTTTGGGTTTGGTTTTGAAGGCAAACGCAGGCAGGTCTGCAGAGATGGTCCTTTATAGATACCGAGGTTCAGATTGGAAGACGCCAGGCCAGACTCTGGTTTCAGTTATGCTGCTCAGCGGGGGCACCGAGGGGCTTCCAGATGTTACGTTTTATCCTCCAGCAGGCACAACGGTTCTGAAGCCTTGGTTGCTTGCTGTGTTGACTATGTATGTCTCTGAGAAACTTAATGAAGTTACCATCTTTTTACTGTACTTCTTGGGATTGCCAGTAGTGTTGCTCGTGAAAGCCAAATTTCCGTATAGTTCCTCATGCTGAGGACTCCTGCTGGGGTACAATGCTCCAGTCCTCCAGATGAAGTCTCCTCTAGCTACACGAAGGCAGAACAAGATGAATTAGTCGTCATGCCTTAGCCAGTGGGCAGAAGGCCCCTTGCTGCTGTGCCAGCCCTGCAGAGCTACGAGGCTCGGAGCTGGGCGGTGCTGTCATCCCCACGGGTCTCTCCAGTCATCACCTGTGGGGACGACCCTGTCCTGGTGCCCTGCCGGTGCTGCAGGCATAAGGATGCCACATTGCTCTTGTAGAAAAGCGCCACAGGACCTCAGTGCTCTGGCTGGACTGGCACTGGTGGTTTTTTGTTGGTTGTGGTGTGGTTGGTTTTTTTTTGTTCATTTGTTTGTTTTTGTTTTTTGTACCAGAAGCAAATATTCCTGTAGAAGAGAAAAACCTGCTGTGTTCCATGGGGCGTGCTGGCACCCCTTGCATCTTGTTCTGTGTGTTTCAGCACCTCATGATCCAGTCGTGCCAAACCTGGCATTGTAAATCTTGTGTTGGAGCATCCTGCAGGTCGCTGCTGCAGCAGTCAAGGGCCTGTAAATAACTGGCTGCTACAAAGGAGGGAAAGTGGAAAGGTGGATGAACTGAGCTTTCTGGTACTGCTTTTGTGTCTGTCCTGTACGAAGTTGCAGCTGGGCCTCTGTCAGCCCAATTTGTAACAGCCCCTGCAGCAGGGGTCCCTCATGTCTTAGCAATTTGGTAGGAGCTCAGGGAGCAAATGCCTGTTGGTGTTAACTCCCAGGGAACAGTGGAATAGCGAGTTTTGTCTGTCAGTTCCTTGCTGCCCTCAAATACATCACTTCTTCTGCTGTGTGCTTTCCCTTCATTTTGTTCATATTTATTTGCTTAACATAGAAAAAATGTTGCAAGATGTTGCAAGTATTCAGCTCAAAATTCTGTTTGTAAATACAAAAAAAAAAAAGCGTCAGAGTAATTAAGGGGATGGGGTAAGTAACTTTTTAACGCTATGAAAGATATAAAGTGGAAACAGAGGTTGAGTGGGAAATACATATATTTTTATACTTTATGTATATAGTTATATATCTTATTGGCAGTGCAGTAGCTGCAGCATTTCAACACAGGTAAGACATCCTACGTTAATTACGGAGTCTTCAGCAAATGCAAGGGGGTGCTACTGTCAGGTGTTAATGGTGTGTGGCAGCACTTCAGGTGGCTTCAAAAATTGCTCAGTTATTTCCTGTTAACTAATTTGTTCTTTTGGAAAGGGCAATTTACAAAAACTAGTCAGTGAAATTGATCAGCACCATCTAAAAGAAGGTAAATAATTTAGTGTGTTTTGAAGCTTTGTCACAAAATTCTGTCTATGTCCTAACAGAAAAGCTTTGTTAGAAATCTGCAGTGTGAACACTCAGTTCCTAGGAAGCTGACTAGCTGTGCGCAAGAAAGGGAAACTAGTGTCTGTTGTTTCGTTTGCCTGCAACTGCAGCGAGGTTTCTCTGCAAGTTTTCAGAATAGGGGTGGGCCACTCTGCTTCTTGAAATCCCATTGCTAGCCACTTAGTTATTATGAAAATTTGCACTATATCGATATTTCCAGGTCACAATTAATTTGGCTAAGTACTGCTGGCTGCAGCGCTCATCCTTTACATAAAGTATTGTGACACTGCTTTCATAAAAGGCCTGTGGGGGGTCTTGCTCCTCGTCTCTCTTCTGCAGTTTACCAAGTTAATAGCAGGCTGGAATTGGGCTGCTGCTCCACGTGTCTTTTTTTTGGCAGAGGTTTCTTTCCGTCATGCTGCAGCCAAGTGGAGAAAGTTGTGGTGTCCAATGACCCTACACTGGCTGTCTTTCTTGACTGGAATCTGGATTACACAGACTTCCCTTTTTATTTATTTATTATTATTTTTTTTTAAGGGGGGAAGGGTCTTTATCTTACCTGAGGGTGGTGCAATTCCTTCTTGAAAGAGCAGGTTCCAATTATTTCCAATGTGTGTTTTATGTTGCGTGTTCTTCACAAGTAATAAAGGCTCCCTTTGCATTGTAGCTCTGTATTTTTAGTTTTAGAGATGATTTTTAATTCTGAAGGTAGGTAACGAAGTGTTTGTGACTTTCTGTTTTGTTTTATGGTGATTTTAGCAGCATGGCAGTCTCCAAGGAAGAGTAATCTGCATTGCTTGCAGGCTTACAGAGAACACCCATTGCTTTGGTACCCAGAGTGATAACAACAACGGAGCTTTGACCATCCTTACCCCCGCTGGGCCCGGCTGCGTGGCCTTTTCTCATCACGCAGCCGCGCTCGGGTTAGACTTCCACGTTCAAAATCAGGCCAATGAATGAAATTGCCTCCCCAGTGAAAACTTCATTTGTTTAGAAGGTACAGTGTTAGCTGAGCTATTCCAAGGACAGAAGTACTTTGAAAACTGGGCTGTGAAAGGCTCCTTTCTTCTGAGGATATTCTGATGTCTACTGTTTGTCCAGTGTGAACTGAAGTAAGGCATTTATACAGACAGTGAATGTACCATGCTGTTACAGATAAATAGGCTGTATGTGTTTATACATACATGTCCATGCCTGGGCTTCATACGCCATCTACTAGATGGTTGTCTATTCCTCTGTAGACTTCTTACTGTATTAGCTTGTTCTTTTTTTTCCTTTTTCTCTTTGGTTAAAGCTGAGGTGGTAGCCTGGTGAAATAATCCTAAAAACATGCACAGAGTGAAAGCCTCATCCCCGTTTTTGTGGTTGAGGAAAGAGCTTATTCATTGCACAGGCAGAAGGGAATGTTATCTGCAGTCTAGGCCTGGGAAGATTCTGCTGTTGAAGTCTCTGTGTTTGAGTTGTCGTCGTCTCTTCAGGACAGACAACTTGTCAGGTACGTTTAGGATGTTAGCAACTATAATGAAGTCTTAAAAAACTTTTTTTATATTTGTATTTTACCTGTGAAACTTGCTCATGAGTATGCATTCCAAAACTTATCTTTAATATCCCCTACATCTTCAAAGAAAAAACCCAACATTATAAGTAATTTCCTTAATCAGCATTTTTTATTTTTTTTTTTTTTTAAGTCTTTGTGTCTGATGAGTGATTTCAAATGATATCATAGCTGTTCTTCAGCTGGGGTATCCCAAGGACACCTGCAGTGGTGTGGACCTGACGAGGATCTGATCATTTTCAGCTGGCTGCTGGAGCCCAGATGTAAGAGCAAAGCAAGCAAAGGGCACAGACAAGAATGTACTGTTTGCACATTCTCCAGCTGCTAGGCTCCCTCCTCTGCAGGCAGACAAAGGGGCCAATTTCTTCTCCTGAGTAATTCTAGGAACTTCATTTGAGGCTTGTACTGGGGATCAAACTGACGCACAGATGAAGAAAGAGAGATAAGGGAAGAAAGCCACAGAGAGGGTGGAGGAGAAAAAGGAAGAAAATGGTCTAGAAAGAGTTCACAAGCACTGGAGAAAATGGGGGAAAAGAGGAAAGACTTTGTGGGGAAAGAGAGGCTGAAGAAGACGATGAAACGGAGGAAAGAAATGAAGAGATCTGCAAGAAAGATTCGTCAGGTTGGTGAATAACTCGTGCAAATGAACCCTTAATATGAAATACACAGGGAGTGTATTTAAACGCTTTGGTTTAAATGTAGTTTTTGCTGTTGTCTTGAATCTGTCACTTGAATAATGCTTTGTTTTGAATTGATGGGAAGTGAGTCAGCTTGAGTAACTCAACATGATCTCAGTTTATAGAAGCCGCATTAACTTTTTCCCCCTGCTTACAAGGTTAAATAAGGGGTCTGGAGAAGGGAAGAGGAACAGCAGTTTCCAGAGAGGGAGAATCTGGAAAACTGAGCCTTTTATTGGGTTTGGAGAATGGCTGGGCAGAGAAGAGGTTTAGTGTTGTGGCTTTTAGCAGGCAGTTCTGTGGTGCATATGTCACTTCCAGAAGTCAAAACATGTTTGTAACTTTTTGCTAGCACAAGGTCAAAAGGCTGTGCAGCAGTGACATGGGTGTGATTATTACACAAATAACAAAGTCTTACAACAGTATGCACTTGCCAGTTCAGGATTGCCTACGTTTTGCAAAAATCAACAGTATTTCTCTGAAGCTGGATGATATATTTTTTTTTTTTGTCTGCTTTATACTGCCTGCATTTTCTTACGTTATGCTGACTTTATTCTGGTTTTGCTGATAAGAAGAAGAAAACAAAAAGATAACTGCCCAAGATCTCACAGTGAGCATACAGTGAGCCTCAGAACAACGGTCTCCAAGTTCAATGCTGCCATGGGCTGCCCTGCCACGCTCAGCCAAATCGCTTGCCTGACTTACAGCTGCTCTGCAGTCTGCCCCCTGCTCTCATTGCTGACCCAGGCAATTTTCCCCTCTCCTCTAAAATGTAAGAGAACCAAGAGCTGCTTGCTCTCTGTGTGCTTCTCCTCAGTTTGTCCCTTTCAGAGCAGAAGACCACCAGGCTCCGAGTTGCACTGTAACGAGGGCAGCAAGCTGTGCTAGTGCGAACTGCTCAGGTGTGTCAATGAAGCCTCAGAGAGCCTTTCTCTTACAGGAGAAACTCAAGAGGCTTGTTTGTTTTTACCTTTCTCCACTTCCTTGTTTTTTAGATTGGTCTCACAGTACAGTAGTCTTATTTTGTTCCCCCTCTGTCATTGGTATGTAATTAAAACCTAAACACATAGGTTACATAGATTTTTAGTAGGCTCCTTCTTATCTCTGGTACCATTTTTTTTTCTGATGATACATACACGCTGGCTCTTTGTTTTCATGTCTTGCAAGGTGCCTTACAAACACAGGAGGGAGTTCCCACAGAGAGCTGGGGATGGGGCTGCCCAGCCTCACCTCCCCAGCTTGCTCTCAGGGGTTAGTATCCACAAAAAGCCCCCTGGCTTGGGTACTGTAAGGTTGCTAGCAGCTGGAACCCGAACACTGGGTGGTTTGGAATGTCAGGTGGCAGAATGTAGATGGCCTTTGGGCTTGTAGAAAAACACAACACATGAGGAAACCTGGAGATGTTTCTGGGATGTGGGGGTTTGTCCTGTGTGGCCAGCTCAGCAGTGGGGACTGTAGCTACCACCATCAGGATCTCAGGTAATTACAGGGAAATGGGCCTGGATGCCTCAGCACAACAGGGGTCTGCGCTGCCTCTGTGGAACCATGTCTTATCCCTGCAGCCTCGAATCAAAATTCCCAAAGAATTGAAGAAAACATTACACCCTATTACATTTTGAGTTACCAGTTGATTCAATTTTAATTAGCACTTAGCTTTTTACAAGATTTCCTTCACACTCTGGCTGTTGTGTGGTTGGTATTGTGTTTATTTAGCAAGCTGTCAGCTTCGTAGTGATTGTCTTAATGCTGAGCGTGGTTCTCCACGTCTGGATTCATGTTGTGTGGGGGAAGTACAAGGCAATTGTGTTGTTGAGTCTGAAATTGGCTTGTTTGCTTTTCATCTTTGAGAGTAACTTCAGCTGACTTGAGGCAAACATGATTCTAGGTTACTTTGACATGTTGACCTAAATTAAATGATGTAGATATAATGTAATGTAATGAATGCACCCGAGCTGGATACAATAAAGGGGAAAAAATACTTTCTTTGAGTGTCATTATTTATGAACGAGAGTAGTACAGAAACATCTCTCTGAAACTGCAATGGCTAAGCATGGTTAGCATAGAAAAAAAGTAAACTTCATCTGTGGTTTCTGTTAATATAAATTGATTATTATTTTATTTTCTTTTAAGCTGACATTTAAATACATTTTTTATCCATGTATGTTTTCTGCTAGCTTTTGCTTCTTTGAGTAAGCTGATGTATGTCAGCTGCTTTTAATGAGTTCTTCTGATTTACCAGCAAGAATGAAGTTCTGGCTGCTCAGGTGTTTCATAAAGCCTGTGCCTGTGCCTCTCCTCATGCTGAGCTAGAGGCTCGCCATGTGGTGAGCGCAATGGCTCTGCACAGACAATGCCATTTACTTTTTTAAAGTGTCTGTGTCTCAATGCAAGTTCCTCAGTGGTCTTTATTCTAGGTCTTCTGTGTGTTTGTTTTTTTTTGGGGGGGAGAGCTTGGCACAGGTTGAAGAAAACAGACTTCTCAAGTGTGAGACCCTTCTCTGATATGAGGTTTGGCCAGGCTCTGGGAGAATCTGAGGAGGTCTGCAACCCTTGTAGGATTTCAGCTCCTACCAATGCCCCAGGGATTCCTCTGACTTCCAAAGAACATTTCACTTGGAGTTCAACCCAGGCCTTTGTCTTTTATGGGAGTTAGAGAGGAATCCTTTACAGCTGCAGGTGTTTACCACAAGTCTTCCTGTAACACCTCTACCACTGTCTTTGCATTTCTTCTCAACATTAGGATTAATTGCTCTTACCTTCCTCTCCCCTGCTCTGTTTCCTACACTCGCTCTGTGCCGAGGGTTACTGCAGGGCAGGCATCAGGGTTGGTGTCGCCAAGCCCTGCAGCACAGCGCAACCTTCCTGGGGCTGCTGTCCCAGCCATGCTGGGTACCAACCCGCTGCCCCTGCACCTCTCCATTTCTTGCAATCCCCTGCTCCTGCCTGTCAGCCATTATCTCTGCCTACAGCCTGCCCCAGGTCCTCTCCCTTCTTGTTGTCTCAAGTTTACATTGGATTTTTCAGCAGATTGTCTCCGCTGTGGGGAAGAGAAGTGGCACAAAGGTGGGGGAGAACCACCGGGGTATCTCCTGGCCCCAGTGGCTTCTAACCCTGAAACAATTTCTTCCATCCCCTTCTGCTGTGAGATTCTTGTTGTGCTGCCTCCTCTTCCTCTCCCCAGCCCCTGCCTTCCTGCCCTCTTGGCCCTCTGGTGGCCCCAGGGGAGAGGCCAAGCCCAAAAGGCAGCAGAACAGGGAAAGGAAAGGCTGCTTGTGCCTGAGACTGCATGCGGTGGAGGTGCAGACTGGGGAAGGGGAGGAGGACAGGTCTCCAAAGCTCCCTTCTCTGCCCTTTGGAAGCAAACACAGCACTCCTTCCCAGAATGTGAGCAGGACAGGAGAAAGTATTTGGAGCATGTTGAGTCTTTTAGAGTGAAAGCATTGGGCTGAAATCAGTCTGGGGGCTGTTGGTTGGACCGTGCTGATTTAAATAACGTCATCTCTGGAGGCTGTCCCATGAAGGAGCTCTTCACATTGCTGTGCAAGTACCAAGGCACATGCTGGGCTTGATGCCTGTTGTTAGGAATGCCTCCATTGCATTTGGCAGGACATGTATTAACATGAGGTGTTTGTAGCAATATCAGTCTCTTCTGAAGATAGAAATGTGCAGACTTTCTCCTGGCCTTCTTAAAAAATATATATTTTTTTCTTTCTACCAAAGAAATTGGTGAACGTGTTACAGGAATACTGCTGGCAAACACCTGCAGCTCTTCTCTTAGAACAGCCTCAGAGTGGTCTCAAGTCTCCAAAGCAGTTCAGGGGCCAGAGGAGCTGGTTCATGCCTTCAGACTTCAACTGGGCTGAGAGAAACAGGGAAGAGCATGGTACAGAGCAACGGCACATGGACAGACAGAGTCCTTGGGCAAGCAAGTCCTGGGCCCCACCTCTGGCTTGGTGATTCCCTCTGCAGGGAGAAAGGGAGTGATGAGTAAGTGTTAAAAGCAGTGTTGAGCAGACTTTGGTATTTATTCCAGAATACCATGTGGTCCGTGTCTTTTGTGTTCACACACTTGCAGTGCATAATAAAACGTGCTGAGCTATCGTGTCCCCATTGCCACTGTATAGGAACACTTTTTTTCCTTCCATTCGTGTGTAGCAGGTGGATTTCTACAAGCAAACAAAGAGCAGTTGCAGTAACAAAACAGAAGTGAAGTGTCGTATGTAGTTCTTGTTTGAAAATTAGTTACTAAAATGCATCTGCCTGTTTCAGAGCTCACACCTCCCTTTTACATGGTCACCTTTTACATCAGTAACAGCTGTTTGTCTCATTAAGCTGTGTCACTGTGTGGTGCTTCTGTTCTGCTGACACCATTTCATTAGCTGGCTGCACGGCTAGCACAGGTTGAAATTAAGTCATAGGATGTTATGTAGAATTGCTGCATGAATTTATCCTCGTAGCCCCACCAGAATTAACAAGAGCTGTTTCTGAGGCTGGTTAGGGGAACTTATCAAACTGAGATGAAGGAAATACATGAGCAGAAATTTAGCTTACCCTCTTTCCTAGTTGAATAATAACTTGTGGTACAGCAGCAGCATTAGAAGTCTGTAATTTATACTAAAAAAGAAGTTTCAATCTAGGTAGATTTACCTCTTCCATGGGTGCATATCTCAGAAGCTTCCTGATACTTATTTACTTCAACCATGTAGCCAAGGTGGTACAAAAATCCTTTTTGGCTTCTTTGTATCCTTCCGCCAGCAGGGGTAACTGTTTGCAGGGCAGTTTGGGGTGGAAATTACTTGTAACTTACGTGGCAGGGAGCACTGTGAGTGGCAGGACAGGAGGACACCAATTGCCATGCATTGGCATGAAGTTTATCTGCCTTTTTCTTCTTGTTCCTGCAGTGCGAACCCTACAAGCTTACTCGACACGGCCTTTATGCCACACTTAATCATTGTCTTGCCCTCAATTCTTTATTCTTGTATCTTCCCACTCCCTGCTTTGCTGCCCTTGCTCCTTCCAGTCCTCGGTCCTTGTTGCTGTGTCTCTCCCACTCGTCTCTGAGCCCCCACTAATGCCTCCCTGTGTGCAGGGAACAGTATGTCGGTTGTGTGTTGGGCACCCTATTGCCATCCATGCCATCTTAAAACCCACTTCTTCCAGGAACTCTGTGTCCGTGTTCCTCAAACCAATAATCTCTCTTCTTCTCTTCACTGAGCGGCTCTCCAGTGCTATGCTGCTGTAGCCATGCCTCTCTCACCCCCATATGGTCCACATGAAGCCTTTGGGTTCTGTAGCAAGTCTCCCTCTTAGCTTTTGTATAAAATTTTACATCACACAAATGGGTTTATAGACATGATTGCTATTGGAACAACTGTTTGCTAGATAAAAGATCATTTAAATAAAAGGTAGTGACTCGTCTTTCAAAGAAGAATCTGTCAGATGTCTGTTCCCTTAAAGCATTTCTGTACCAGTGGATCCCCGTTCAGTGCTTACGCAGTATTTACAGATGATTGTGTATACGGTGAAATGTCTTAATGCATCTGTATCAAGTCTATTTTAAAAATATTTAAACCAATTAAGCAAATAGGTGGCTGCCAGGGCTACCATCTGTTTCCTTGGAGTAATGTGGCATGCACAGGTTTAGGGGGGTGGAGGGGATTCCCCAAAGTCCCTGATGGCACAGCCACTGCAGAGGAGCACGCAGTGACACTCAGCCCCTCTTGAATCAATCTGGTGTGGTTTGCATCACTTCTGATGAGCGTCACCTGTGCAGAGGGGAAGGCAGGCATGCACTGGGGCTGGGAGGGAGAGAAGGGTCATTTCCAACAAAAAGCACTAACTTTGGGCTTGCTGTTTTGCTCTGGTAAAACAGCTGTGGTTGCACAAAAGCCTGTGTATCAACTGGCTGCTGACAGTTAAAATGATGAGACCTTTAAAAAAACAAGAAGTCCTTGTATATGTGGTTATTAATAGATCAAACTACGAGAATTACAGGAATTAAAACTAAAGAAGTTAAAAGAAATCCAGATCTTCCCCCTCACGTGTTTCCTCCCCCATGCACCCTCTTTTTTTTTCTTTTTTTTTTTTTCTTTTTCTTTTCCCCACTTCCCTTCCTTTTGTTTGCTTGGAGGCTTAAAACAGTGAAGCTAGAGGCATTTTCATATAATGCTGCTGAACGTAGGTAGATGATACTAACTGGGAATATTTAGGGATGAGAAGATCATTGTTTTTTCTTCACCTTTTAGTTGTGGCTATTGAGGGTGAGTCCTCTGCTCACCAGTATCTGGAGCTGCCTGGGCATCTGAGTGTTTGCCTGTGATTCTTTGCTGCCCTTTGGAGGGGGTGAGGTTATATTTGGTATGGTTTGGAGTGTGTGCCACTTCCTAAAAGAGGAAAATAACCAAAGAATTGTCACCAAACATTTTTTTTCAATAATGGGCTTTGTGGGGAACCACACTGAGATTGGTGCCTATACTACTGAAAGCCTAACACGTTGTCATACCGTTCTCCTCTCGTTCTTGTTTATGAAGACATTTTCTGTTCTTGAAGAAAACTACATGGAAGCAATAGGCAGCTTACTGTTTCATTTAATTAACTGCAGCTAGAATTTATAGGGCACAAAGAAGGTGGCAAAATGGTGATGGGCAGGTTCTTTTTGTCTGTGTCAGAGCTCCAGGTTGTTTTTCCCTGTAGCCAATATGCCAAACAAGTCCTGCTGTCATTTACTAACCAAGAATTTTTTGGAAATATTTTCAGTCTTGAGGGTGCAAAAATAACAAAGTGAACTGTGACTGGAGAGGAATAATACTTTCTAGTTGGTACTATCACGGGCTCAGCTTAGCAGACTTTTTTTGTCTGTAAGATAACAGAAATGAAAACTAGTGAAGTGTAAGTGCTGACAGTATGACTGTTTTTAGACAGCTTGGCAGGAAACACTCACTATTTCCTCTTCTGTTTGATGTTCTGTTACTTTCTCATAAATACTAACCCTGCTGGGGCATCGGTGTTTGCTGCTACAGTGGTATGGCTATAACAATGAAAAGAATAAAAGACAATGCCAAAAACAGCCAGATTTAAATATCTTCTGTTGTTTTAAATAGATTGTGTGGACTTGTTTTTTTTTTTTTGTTTTTTTTTTTTAAATACAGAATTTTCCGTTAGTTTTTTGGCCCCACTGGAGCATCTTTCCAATGCAAATACATAGACTTCTATCTGCATAGTTGAGCTGGGAAGTGGGGATCAGTTTACCTGCGAAGTATGGGCTCAGATTGGTGCTCTTCTGGATCAGGATAGAGCTTGTTTCAGCACTTGTTTCTCATAGGTAGATGCTGGGTTTCTCTAGCTGTAGTGTGCCTGGAGGACGTGCGTCCCACAGAAGAGATACATACATCTATCTACATGTGGAATAAGGTGACGGGCCCCCCTTCTCCATCACTTTCATAAGGTGATTGGTACTTTGGTCTCTTGAAATGCCAAGCAAGCGCTATCCCCAACCCAGGGGTAGCAGAAGAAACAAGACAGAGGCGAATCTCTTTATCGTAAGCCTTATCCTCTCACCATGCCTGATTCTTGTGTCTCATAGGCAGGATGCCTTCAGTTGATTAGGGCACTGCCTTCCCTTAGGGCCTAGCAGTCCTTCATGGATGGTACTTGAGCTTCTGTGTTGTTTTCCCCTCAGATCAGGGGCTGATCTGTGAGCTTTGAAAGCCAGAAGATGCTGCCTTGGAGGGCGAGATCTGCCGATAAGCCCGTGCAGATGCTGTGCCCCAGCACATCGCTCCACGTGCTGCGTTTTCCACCTCCACCCAGCGTCTGCCCTCAGTCAGCTGCCAGCTGATCTTTGTGAAGAGTAATCTGGTTGAATTCAGTGTCACTACGTCAAGAGAAGGACTGAGTGGTTGTAGCCAGGCCTGACCTTATGCTTGGCAGAGTGTGTTTAGCTGCATGTACATCCCCTTATTTAGATGTAACTGTTCCCACCTTAGTGAACTGCTTGATGAAAGCATGAATGACAGCAAGGTGAGAGCTGTTGTGTTGGCTGCAAGTCTGTTACCACAAAATCATTGTCATGTTACATATAAAGTGATAAATGATCATTAATGTCTGACTGGAATCCAATTGGAGCACTAATTATATGTCAGAGTAAATTTTGGCAGAAATGAATGCTGAATGCTATCTCTGCATCTTAATTTCTGCCGCAGTTTTAAGAGGAAGTGGGGTCTGAAATTTTCAGAGTCTAAAAAAAAGATGCTTGAAGGAAATCTGGTATTTTCATTTCTTCACTTGGATGTCAGAGGTTCTAGTGAAAGCTTTGGCAGCATAGCCAACAAGAGCGCTTTACTTCCTTAAAAAAGAACGAGAGAGAAAAAAAAAAATAGGGTTAAAGTTCCAGCACGTAGCCTGTAACATTTAAATTATTTACTTATGCAGTTGTGCTTTCTCAACTGGAGGCCCTTAAGAATGCCCAGCTGCCAGCAGAATGAGAGGGTGGTCCAGGAAGCTGGTCATCTATTTTAAAATGTAATTGCATGTTCAGCGCAATTAGAGAACTGATTGCTTCCCTAAAATAAATCAATGCATTTGCAAGCATAAATAATTAAGACATCTTGAAAAGCACTGTCTGTCTGTTTTGTTCTTTATTTTCTACTTGGGTGAAGAGGGCCTGGAAGACTAAATAGAGAAGAGGTCAACATTTGGGCACTACCTAAAATTATTAGGATGCCTTGGAAGTTCTTTCGAGATGTGTCAAAACAAAATACAGAGTGACATCACTCCTGTTACACGCTAAATCTTTTTTCTTTCTTTAGTAATGCTCTGAAATGTTTCTACAAGAAGAGGAATTTTTGTGAATATCAGTTAATAAAAAGTACTAATGGCAGGTACGATGAATAATAAAAACAAATGGCTTGCAAACAGACATTTCATTCAGTGAGAATGAAAGCTCTTTGCACATATGTGTATTTAGCTTGTAGTTTCTGCTCATATTTTAATCTCCTTTGGAGTTCAGTATTAATCTTTCAAAACACACATGTTACTAATCAAAATATTATTCTTCTAAAGACTTTTTTTTTTCCCCTGAAATACCAACCAGAAGACATATGTTTGTAGAGACTGTGTTACAGCTTAACAAATATAGACCAAACAACTTACAGTTGGGTTGGTTTTGCTAATTTTGTGTTTAGTTGAATAAAGAGCCTTGTGGATGTGAATGTTAATTGGTACCAGCAACACAGGTTCATTAGTTTTTGTTTTTCTATGATTTTATTCTCTTCTGGAGTTCAAGTAAAAGGGAGTGAAAGCCTGACAGGAGATGTGAAATGAAAAACACATGTTGCACAGAAAAGCTGTCCAGGGTACAGAACACCACAACGTAGCTCATTAGATGCTAAAATAGCTGTTGTCAGTTTGATATTGTGAGCACATTCTTGTGTCGTGAAAAAGTAAAGCAAGAGTCCTCACCATGAAAGTGGTGAGGCCCTGGCCCAGGCTGCCCAGAGCAGCTGTGGATGCCCCATCCCTGGAGCAAGATTCCCAAGACCAGGCTGGATGGGATTTGGGCAGCTTGGGATGAGGGCAGGTGCCCCTGCCCAACAGCAGGGAGGCTGCAGCTCGGTGGCCTTTTATGTCCCTTCACACCCAAACCGTTCTAGGATTCTGTAAAATCACTTGGAAACGTGCAGGGTGCATTTTTTTTTTGGTTTGTTTACAAACATACAGGCAGCCCCCACTTCTGTAAAATGATTAGTCTAGTGGAGGCCGATGTTTTATGCCAAGAGGAACCTATGTACATGTTTTTCTGTGTAGAAACTCATGATTTTTCCCATGCGCTTTACTCCTGCAAGTGGCAGGGCTGGAACATGCATGGCATAAAGAAAAGGGGGCAGGCCGCTTGGATTGCTCTGCCTGGACCCATCAAGTTTGTGGCTTTTTGAGCAGCATTTAAAAAAAAAAAAAAAAAAAAAAAAAAAAAAAAGACCTTAATGTTTACGTTCTGTAAAAATTCCAGATTCCTGATTCTCAATTTCTTCCTTTTGGAAAAAACTGCCATTGGATTTTTGGCACTGATAAGGGGAAAAAAAGATCCAAAGCCACATTATTATGGAAATAATATGTATTCTTCCTGTGGGATCTTTCCTATCAGATAAAAGGATACATCTGCAGCCACTCCATTGGGGTGAGTGGGGTGATGAGACATCAGCACCTGAGACAATGCAGGTTTTGCTAGCCCCTGTATGTACAAATTTTGCTTTGCATTTCCTACATCCATATTTTGTGCCTCATTTTCCAGCTGTGGAAGCTTATGTTTGAAAATTGAATGAGATTATCCATTTTGTTTCCTTGCTCCTGGCTGAACTCTTTGCATATGGGAGACTGTCTCAAAGTGAAATTGTCTTGAAATAATAAGCAAGGACTTTGAGTTGAAAGAAGCCTGATTGGAAGCCTCTTCTGCTCCTTCCTACATTAGTTGGAAACAGAGCCTTCTGCAAAGTGAAATTGTATGGCCTAAATGGTCAGTTTATAGTCACTTGTTCCTGCCTTTGTGTTTAGGCTTTGGCTTGAGCAGCTCTTCCGCTTTGGTTGTGTTCAGTGCTTGCCCTCACAGGGCACAAATCTGGGCTCTGTTTTGCTGGGCTGAATAAGCCATGCTCTGACACAGTCACGGAATAATGTAGCTTGGAAGGAGCTTCTGGAGGTTGTCCAGGGCAGCTCTGCACTCACAGCAAGTCCAACTAAACCAGGTTGCTGAGGCCCTTGGCAAGTCAAATGTTGAGACTGCAAGGATGGAGAGCTCACAGGCACTGCAGTGCCCTGTTCCAGTGCTTGACCGCCCTCATGGGGAAGTGACTTTATTGTATTTAACTGCAATTTCCCTCATCACAACTTCTGTCCGGTGCATCTCCTCCTGACTGTTTTTCTGCTATGGCTTATTTGTACAATATTTGCTTCCTAAAGCATTAGCCCAGCCTTAGTTGTTACTTCTGGTGAAAATTCTTTCCTTTCCAGAGTTTCTCTTAATATATGTTGTTTGGTTTTTTTTGGTGCTGCATCAGACAACGGATGAATGTTGGTAGCTCCAAATAATAGTCTACCCATTTTATGGGATAATAAAATTTCTTATAAAGCAAATGCTTTTAAAAAAAAAAAAAAAAAAAAAAAAAAAGGCATTTTTATTTCCTGGTGCATATTTAAGGAAACCACAATAATGTTCTTTGCCAGTCTATAAAATATGTAGTGTTAGATCCAAAAGCCACTGAAGTGCATTGAAATAGAGATTTCAATCGCTGCCTGTGGATTACAGTTCTCCCATTTTACTTAATCTAGGAAAAGTACCTGAGAGTAATCCCATCACGGAGGCTGCGATAGTAATAAGGTACCCACCAAAGTGAGAAATGACTTGTGAATCATCAGGAGGCTTCACTTGGGTTGGAAATAGGAACGCAGCAATTATTTGCATGCAAGTTATGCGTGTGTCACGTTCTGTGCTGGGTTCCAGCCCAGTTTCTGTCACCAGCCTGTTGGAAATCCTTACTTCAGTCTTTTTTGTCACTTTGTCTGCTTCCTTATCTGTTAAATGGCTGCAGTACATTTACGTTACTGCGAACCTTGTTGAGGGATCTGTCAGGTGAAAAGCTCTGTATTTTGGCCACGTGTGGTGTGGTAGTAACTCAGAGTATTCCATGCAACTTCGGTGCAGCCCTTTCCACCAGGCATAATGTGAAAGATGAAAGGAAAGCACTGTTGAGGAGAGGAGGGCGGCATTAGCTCAAGCGGTCATGGGCAGTCTCTTCCTGTGGTTACCAGATTTTTTTTTTCCCATGCCCGCATGTGATGGCTTCTGTTTTTAGCAAGTAGAGTCAGAAAACAAGCGAGTTGTAGGCGCAGGGTTAGTGGCTCGATTGGGCTGCCCGGCCCAGGCCCGGCGCTGTGACGGGTTCCTCGTGGCCTGGCTGTGCTATGTCCAGCACCACGCTGCACAGACAGCCTGCAGGCAGCCAGCTCTCTGTGCTTAAGGGCCTGGTTATCAATCAACGTGAGCCATGTGTTTGGAAGGGTTACGTACAGCCACCCTCATCCTGCTGCCCTTCTTCTGGGCCGCCTCCTAGTTGTGGTGGAGCACGCCTGACTCCATTAAACGGCTTGGGTAGTGCAGTCACGTTTTTCTTCGTGTAAAGTCGAGGTTTTATAAATAGTCATTTAACAAACGTGCTGTTTGTGTCATCCTGCCAGCAGAGCTGTGCCTGTCGGTGCGTTTGTCTTTCATGTACTACTCCCTAGAGGGTGCCATACACCCGCTTTCTGCAGCCCTGCTCGCTCTGGAGCGGGTGGCGGCAGCTTTGTGGCAGTGCCAGGAGTGTCCCTGAATGTCCTGCAGTGCTGTGGGGCGAGAGCCTGAGAAATGAGGTGGCTGGATGAGTTCAGCCTCTCGTGTAGTCACAACCACATACTGCCAAGTGGGGAGGTTGTGCTGACTGTACTTGGTGCTGTTAATTGAGAATTGCGTGCCTCAGTCAAGGATACCTCCAGAAGGAAATACGTGCTGAAGTCTCCTGTCATTCAGAAACTGTTCTGAGCACTTAGTGAAGTAAAGGCTTCTTTCCCAGTTCACTGAGGAGTAGCTGGTGGAAAATAAAGAAATGTAAAAGCCTCTCGTGTCCTGCTGTCTCTGAGTCACCTTTGGCAAGACCCTTGGGCCTGTTCTGCCATGCACGAGACCTCGTTGTTTCTGGTGTTTAACTGTTTTGACTGTTTTGAAGCAACATCTTGAAATACAGTGTATGAGTGTTTTTAAATTACTGTAAGACCACAGCTGGAAGGTGTATTAGAAGGCTCTGAGGCTACTCATAGCTTTTAGCAACCGTGAGTGCATACGCTTTTTTTTTTTTTTTTTTTTGTGGTAGCAGTAGTTCAGCCTCACACTGCACTGCCTCTCTGCTCAAATGTGAAAGGTTTGGGACGTAACTGTGCTGGAGGAGAGGGTAGGTCAGCTCTTGAGGAAGGATCCACACAGTCCCCCATCTTCCACATGCAACCTGGCAGGGAACAGGGACAAAGGCATTGGCAACACTGCTGTATCCACCATGTCCTGCTGCTTGCTTTAGGGAGTTAGATGAAGCTCACTGAAAGGCTTCAGTTCCTATCATTCCTCAGGCATGAAGCATGAAAAAAGAGGAGATGCGTTCATGACTAGTTTATTTCATCAAGCAGACTGCTGTAAAGACAGCCTCTTGGAGTATTTCATATTTCTGACCCAAGTCCTGATGCTGGTTAGGATTCCACTGCTTGTTCTGAAGTATCCAAGCATGAAAAGGGACTTTCAAACTTGCGTGCATATTTTCGCTGTTTTCCTTGCAATGCCTTTAAGAAAACAAATTCTGGAGACATGGACTTTTGATGTGTCTGAGGAAAATTCCCTTTGCTAGAAAGATAATGTCTGCCAGCTCCTTTTGTTTTGGAAGGGTGATGGGAGTGATAAATTATATCATGCTGAGAGATGACAGTAGCTCACCAAAACTTCGTTGGTCTTTGTATGCATCAAGATAGAGAATGTAATTTTGCTGTTGTAACTTGCTTGAAATGTTTGCCGGCTACTTGTACAAGCTGGACCTTTCCAGCAGTTCTGCTCTAACTGTGGGTCCCTGCATGGAGCTGTGACAGCTGTCAGCACATTGCCGATGTGTTGTTGGGAGCCATTTGCTGTCTGTACCAGGAGGTGGTAGATGGAATAGTAACTCACATAAGATAGACTTGGAAAAAACTAAAGACTTCTTCCCAGGAGAATAATTCATGCTTTAAAATGGCCTTAAATTTGTTGACATGGTCAAAGTACACAAAGAGGAAGAATAATGAAATAAAGAAGGCTTGTGGGAAGGAAACAAACTTTTAAAATGATGTGCTAAAGGGTTATGAAAGAGGAGTGCATGAAACTATTTGGTAGTATCTTTAGAAAATGTTGCAGTCTGTGGAAAGAAAAGTGCAGCAATATTTTCAGAAGAGACTTAAGCCAGTGCTTGGAAGACAAGGGGTTTACACTTCGCTGCAGACCTCCTGCCAGAGTCAGTTCACCTCTTTGGCCCTTGGCTGCCTGTTTGTAGAGCTGGCATCTCTTTCATGTGGAAGCTGAGCCATGATGGATAGCTACTAGCTCAAGAATCCAGATGCCCTTGACCTCTGCTTTATTACCACAGCCTTTATAAGCCATGGTAAGCGTGACCCACTTCTGCTGTTGCACGGCTTTGCTGCCGCACAGACCCAGCCCTTGGAGCTGCCAAGGACTGGGTCACTGAAATCATCTGGTTTAAAATAACTCTCTTGCCTCTCCGTGTTTCAGTTATTTCTTTTTTAAATCGGGATTCCTCTAATGGTCTGCCTCCCAGCCTGTTCTGTAAACTGTCATGCTGGTGTTACATGGCTACTTGAGCACAGCTGAAATGACTGGTGGTAAAGAAAGGAGTGCGAATGGCAGCGGGTGGATTTGAATGGGGATATTCCTGAGCCCAGCCTCCTTGCCAAAGTCTTCAAAATGGGGAATTAAGGCCCTGCTTGCACAAAGGAGGATTTTGCTTCCCGAAGGGTTTCAGTGAATTCGGCTTCTGGATTAAAGTCCTAATTAACACAAAACAGTGCTTAATGTTTCACTGTAAGAGTAACTAATGCTGTTAATAGTTGGTGCATAAGCATAATGTATGCTGCTGAGCATACACTCACATTTACAAAAACAAAATTTGTGTGTGTTGCATGGGATGTCCAGGCATTTTTATTGGGCTGGGAAATTTCCTTTTTTCCTTCCCATGCTTTGTGAGATTTCCTTAAAACAGAAATGTTTGGGTTTTAGGTTCTTTGTTTCTTCACAGATTGGTGTGTTTTTTTTTTTGTTGTTGTTGTTTTTTTGTTTTTTTTTTGTTTTTTTTTTTTTTTTACTTGCCTCCCTGTGTGCATTAGCTAAGTTTTTGCAGTTCTTGAATTTTGCTCATGGCCTGAACGTACAGTTTTAGCTGCTTTTGGCTTCTGTAGTTTACTTCATTTTGGATTAAGTCTTGTTTTTCTTTGGTAGGAGATGCCATGCCAGGATTATGTCATTCCTACTTGTATCTAATAATATCTTAATCCCCAAATAATTGTAATGAAGTCACTCGGACCACTGGCAGGGAACAGTTTGATCCAAAGACCACTGAAATGAATGAGATTCTTCACTGGGAGCAAAGCAAAGCTTTGGGTCGAGCCCTAGGATGCTATTCCATGTGTGTGTGCACATGTGTGTGTGTGTGAGTGTTGGAAACCAAAATTCATAAAAATCCCTGCCAGCTGAACCCTGGAGAGCAGAAGATGTCGTGCAGGCACACACAGGATGTGCTAGCAGCCCCAAGGTAGCAGAACAGTTGCCATAACAGCCAGCAACAGACATTATGCAGGATGTCACCCAAGCCCATGTTGATGTTGCTGGAATTAGAGTAGGGATTCAGCTCTGCCAAGTGCATCTTCTGTGTGGCCAAGGTATCAGCCTCATTTCTGGAGCAGGCAGGGGACTGAGGGAAACATAAACAACAGCAGCAGCAGGCAGAATTGCAGATTCGGTGCAGAAATCACACAGTTGTGCCACTGTGCTCTTGTAATCACATTAGAAAAGTCCAAGTAATAAGCGTGGTACATGGCCTCCTCTGTAGGGTGGGCACACGCAGCCTTTCAGCACGTGGAGTCGGAGCCGTGCGGGTGGCCGAGCTGGTAGGTGCGTTGGCAGAGCCGCGTGTGGGGTTGGGCTGTGCCCGCTGCTGCTCCTTGCCCTTTCTGGATGCACTCAAAGCAAGCTGGGCAAGAAATAGCAGCAATGGGCTCACTGCTTTTAAAGGACGTATTTAGTTTTCCTGGCGAATGCTTTAATTAAAATTGTGTCCTTTGCCAGAGTGCTAAGCAATTAAACTCTAATCAAAGCCAGAAGAAAACATTTCCATGGAATGCTTTCAGTGCAGTTCCTGCCTGAGGTTGTGAGGAGGAGTGTTATTTACAGAGATTACATTAACTTGCATTATAAGGTTGCAAGGAAATTGATGACAAAGCTCTCGTGGCTTTCGTTAGGAATCAAAGCCTTCTGATGAAAGGTAAATATGTTTTTGGATGCACATATAATAAAGTTATACATATTAGCTTAAAAGCAGCTTCTCTGGAACCATATTGGAAATTTAGTCTTCCCAATGTGTAGGAGAAACCCATTTTCTGTATATATTTTTAGTGTTCACTTCCTCTCGAGTGCTCTTACCTTACGCTATGCACCATTAGCCCACGCTGGGTTTCCAGGTCAGCTGTGTGATTTCCGAGCACCTCTGAGTGCTGCTTGTGTGGCTTGTCCGGCAGGAGCAAGGGCAGCTTCTTGTTCCCACTGCCAGCCTGCAGCTGCCTGCATCCCGATGGGTAAAAGACTAAACTGCATTCCCCTTACCCTTCTTGGCAAGTCCCCAGTGTCTCTTTCAGTGTGAGACCCCGTTAGCAGAGACCCCTCTCAAACAAGACTCCTATGTAGACATAAAAATGCCTTACTCTGCAGAACAAATGCATGTGTGGGAACACACAACAACTGCGCTATTGAGAGGCATTTCAGAACTGAACACTGCTGGTTCTCATAGAGCCACGGCTATTTTAACATGAGCTGGATGAAGCAGTCCAGATTTTTTTTTCCACTAGCTACATTTAAAACTCAAATGAGCTTGCTGTGCTTCAGAAAATCACAAGAAGCAAAAAGATTACAGCCCAAATCCCTCAGTGAGCTCTAACATTTTTTAGCATCAAAACACCCCTAAGCGAAGTATTTTAAAAACAGCAATGCTGCTAATGAGAGCTAATAACTTTCCAGATGTTTGCTATTATTTTGCTGCACATGACTTTTTTTAAAAGGTATGTGAACTGATCCTGCCAGTTGTTGATGGCTGTGTGTGTAAGGAGCAGCTGGTGTGCTTGGACTCGGCACTTTCATACTTCCAGTTCCATGAAACTGGAATCAGAGGAGGAGGCTTATCGTACAAGAGAGGGAGCACATTTTCTCGTGTGAATTCAGAAGCAGAGGGAGAGGGGGAGAGAGAGCAAAGGATCGTAATGCTGCATGTGCTTCAGTTTCAGTGGATCAAATCTTTCCTCTATCTGCATCCAAGCTATTCGGTTGTGATCAGATGATCAGAGCTCAAGGAAGCGATTGGAGAGTGAGCTGGCTGCAGCTGCACTGTAGGCTGTTTTCAGGGACAAGGAGCCACTGTTTTTCAAACATAGCATAAACATAGAAGTTATTTTGTAGGCTTCAGGATGCAGATATGGGTTGTGCTGCCAGCATTGTTCTGCTTCAAGCCTTTCGTTCTGTGGTACAGAGGAACTGTCCACATATTTGTAGACGACGGCGACGAGAGGAGTTGTCACATGAAATCCTGCCGCTGGATAGCGACGATGAAATGAGCAGACCCAGGACTCTCATCATAATGGTACGGTATACTTTAATCAGCAGAGTTGTCAGAATTATTATTACAGATGCTGTGCCATTTATTTTCTTTGACTATGTAATCGGAGGGAGAGAGCGTTTGACAGGCTATTTGCTACTATAGATTATTCTCCTGGTAGATTTGCTGTCTCTGTTCACAAACACGGCTGAAATGTTACTTTAATCTCTCACTAAAGCTGCGAGCTACTCATAGGCTCAAGTAACTGTTCTGTTTGTTTAATTTACTGATGGGTTTTGTTACTATCTGTGAGACGAGCAGCTTTGGAGCCTGTAGTGCAGTCGTGTTTTACTTCAGACTTGGAATTCCAAACAGCAGACAGCTTACAAAATGTTTACCAAGTCTGTTCATCATAAAAACAAAAACAAACCTGAAAGATAGACAAAACCCCTTTCCTTTCACCCAGGATGCAGCTGGAATATATATCGAGTTGTTTGCAAATCAGCTCCCATATGTCTTTGCTGCAAACTGTTTGCAGCAGCAAGATGTTTGCAGCTCGCCACTTCCCGGCTTAGTGAGTTTCTTCAGTTCTGTAACAGAGGGGGGCTTGAAAGACACTGTCTCCGGGAGTCATTTTCTCTCTGAATTAAAACTGGTTTGTTTTTATTTTGTGCTTGGAATAAAATAAGCAGTATAGCTTTATGAGGGATAATGACAAGGTTGTTTTCATTACAAGTCACTGCTTCAGCATGGAGAATGTGCTGACCACCTAGGTATTGCTCTTCCTTGCTGATCCACGCAGAATGAACTTTACCATCTTGAAGCAGCCCAGGTCTGAGATGGCAGCGATTTAGTACTGTGTGGCTCTTACTTGGTAAAATATACATACATATATATATATATATATATATTGCCAAGACGCTGCAGATAGTATTTTTGCCAGTTTGTCAGAGTGATCAGGTATAGTATTTGAGCAATGGAAAATATTTTTGTTGTTTCTTTCTCCTCTCTATGAAGGATGCTATGATCAGGTCCAAAGCACATCCCCTGACACCCAGCTGTAATACAGAGCAGTAACGTAAACGTAAGTGGGTGATGGTAACATCGGAGAATTTAGTAGCTGTCATGAGGTCTGGCAGTGGTTTGAGTAGAGCATTGCTGCCCATAGAGGCGTGTGTTGCAGTCATGGCAACTATAGTAGCTAGGATCCAATCCAAGCTGTGCTTTAATTATCAGCTGAGGGCATTATCCAGTGCAGGGGTTGTGGCTACTGGTCACAAGGACGGAGAGCGTGGATTTCATGATTGCAAAGCTGATGTTTAAGCATCTTATGCTTTAAAATCCAGTGTATGTATAAAACAAACTTTTTTTTTTTTTCCACATCTAATGGTTAAATAAACTACTTCAACAGCATTTAAACAAGTAGTTGTCTCCCTCCCAGTAGTAGTTTCAAACATAATGACTTGAGAAAGATCTGGAAGAAATTGCAGCATGTCAGAGTCTGAATCATCAGTGCAACTTACCTCATCCCTTGCTACAGAAGGGTGGGCTTGGGCAAAGTGGCAGCAAACAGAGCACTGCACACCTTGTACCCCAACACGAGCTAGTGGTAGCCTGGGTTGTGGTTCCCTGCTGGCAAATCCTGTGGGAGCAGAGCTCTGAGAAGTGAGGCTTTACTAGGAGCTGTGGAAGCTTTCAGCAGCCCTGAAGAGATGCCCAGAGGGGGATGCCCAGAGGTGCTGAGCATGGCCAGGTGTCTGCCTGTCATCTGCTGTGTGGTGTGAGCTTTGGTCTCAAGCCCCTCTGCCTGTGGTAGTAACTCCACAAGGGAACAGGGCAGCAGCAGTTAATGCACTGGCACTTATCCTGTCCTTTCCCAGGAGATCTGTGGGATCCCTGTCTGCCCCAGTTCCTTGGAGAAGCAGAGGGAGAGCAGCACATGGGGCTGGCTTCGGCATGGTGGAAGCTGCTGGGCAGCTCGGAAAAATGGTTGTGCCTCTTGCATCTTGCCTTGCAGTTCAGGATGGGTGTTATCACTGTGGTTTTTTGTTTATAGGCAGGCTAGAAGCAGTTAATTGCATAACTATCTAAAATAAACCCTCATCGAGCCTTGCAGGGAGGCATACCAGTCTGTGACGGGAATTGATGGTCCTGGTTCCACTAAAATTCATGTGTTACTCAAATAGGCAGCATGATAAAGAGGACTGGAGGCTACTGCATCTTAATAAAGCGTGTGTTACAGTCCTAACCATTTTTTTTCCTCCCTTGGTCTGTTGTAGATCATTGAAGTTTATGTCTGGATAATACAGTGGAGACAATTATGTAGACAAGTAGAAGAGTGTTTAGCTCAAAACATCATCATTCACGTTGTGCAGATGCCAGGAGCTAAGCTGATCCCAAGTAGACCACCTAGCCCGCAGGTCTGGGGGCAGGGGGTGATCGGGGTGCCCAAAGAAGAGGGGCCAAGAAGTCCCAGGGCGCAGAAGACCCCGAGGCATCCTGACCTGAGGGTGGGCTCCTGTCAGCTGCCGAGCTGGCACTTGGCCTGTCTGCCTCCTTGGAGCTGCTGCGCCCCTGGGGCGTGCTTCCTACCAGGACTGTTAGGATTTAGTGTTGACCCTGGAAGATAAACTGGGCCTCCTTTATGAATGGGTTTTTTAAGTCCCCAGCTCTGCTGCACGTTCTTGCGAGTTTGTTTGCCCTGGGAGAGCAAAGTAAAATCTAAATGTTGCCTTGATATGGAAAGCAATTGTGAGGCTGCCTATGCTAAAATACTTGCAGTAAGTGTACGGCACTACAGATGTGCCCCATCTCCCGTTATTAACTCTGAAATGGAACATCTGTGTAGGCTGCCCTAGGAATTGTGCCTTTAATGGTCATGTTTGCAAACATTACAAATGGAGGAAAAAAAAATAAAAGGCATTAGAGGAAGTCAGTTTGTAGTTCTGGCATGAAAATATCTGACCTGTAGGTATGGTAAAAAAAAAAAAAAAAAAAAAAAAGCTCCTTTTTTACACTTCCAGTTGCTTATCCTGTGCCATATGAATGAAGGCTGTTTGTGCCCTTCGCTTCTGAGTGTGCTTTGCTCACCTGTGGCTCTGCCGCTCCCGCAGCCAGGGGTGAGCCCCCCAGCACACACCTCCCTGCAGAGGAGCTGGGGGCTGGAAAAGGGAGTGGGTCCCAGTACAGCTTGCAGCTATCGCTTATCAACCACCTCATATTTCTGTATGGAAACTGTAGGTGTTGCAGCAGGTGTGTCCAGGATCCTTACTGAAAACGAGGGCTGATGTCTTTGTTCACTGGTATTTTTTTCTTTTCCAGTTTTCTGGTTTAGAAAACTGGTATTTATCCTTGGATAAGGCAGATTAGTACGCTGACGGGATCCATGGAACAGGGGAGAGATGTAAAAAAGACAGAACTGGAAATTTTCTGTCAATGTGTTATCTGGAGAGAATCCTGGGAGCTATCAGAAACAAGCAATATAGGTATTCAGCAGCCACTAGCTAGATGTAGAAGTTGAATATTTGCATCAAATAGACCATCTTATTTGTTACTTATAAAAAAAAAAAAAAAAAATCCATGAAGCAGTTAGGTTTGAGCTATATATATATATATATGTATATATATATATATACACTCTATGCAGAGTATATGCAAATGACTACATGCTGGTGGGTTTTTTTGTGGGTTTTTTTTTTGTTTTGTTTTTTTTTTTTTTGGAGGGGGGAAGGGAAGAGGAAGGTGCCTGAAGAAATAAAATTTAGTTCTTGGCGTTATGCAGAACTGTTTGGAGAGGGAGCGCTAATGCTTAGATGACACTTTGCATTTGGAGCTGATGACTAGAACACAACTTGAGCTTTATCTACTAGGTCACTGATTGTTTTCTTTTCACATGATTTATTATGAACTTTGGCAGCCAAGATTTGTGTGGAAGATAAGAGCACAGCGCAATATTTGAGGGTACGACTTTCCCCCTCCCTTGGTACCCAGCTACAGGAACACATGGTAAAATGCTTCACATTTTGAACAGCGTTGTAACTTGAAGCGACATGTTAGCTTGAGCTCAGCAACAGCGAGGTAATGCTATTACCCTCTCGATTCAATTTGTCATCTCTGAAAAGAGACAACTTGCAGAGGCTTTCTCTCTTTGTTCCGGTTACGCAGGAAGTACAAGAACCTCCCCTGTCACAGACACAGGTTAGCTTCTCTGCTCTCGTGTGCAGGCAGAGCTTGGGCACTGGTGGAGCTGCTTCTTGTGTCACTTTGTAAATGGAAACTTAGTCTTGTGGTCTAGCAGTAGGAAAGATAAAAGTACAGCTTTAAGATATTTTCCTGACAAACCTCTCATCTAATGCTTAAATATACATCCAGACTTGTTCCTTTAGTTTTGTTGCACAATGTGCATTAACTTTGTTTCTAGTTTAAATAGTTCCTACTTTGTTTCTCCTCCTCACGCATTTACCTAACTGAAATTTGCAACATACGCACATTCAGTGCCATCAGTAGATGTCGTTTCTAGGAATCATTTTGAGATCTCCCACTCATGACTTGCTGGTTTTATGGGTAGGGGCATGTTGCAGAGAGCCTCTAAACGGGGAGGGTTGGCAGTGGATGTGGAGGGCAGTGTTAGGTTTAACTCTGTGAAGAGGAGCCATGCCTTGGAGGAGGGGAGTGTCCGTGAAAGGCCAAATTATCCAGGGCTGGAAAGTTCAGAAGAAATACTTGTTTGCATCTCTCAGCTCAAGTCAGAAGCTTCAATGTAAAATAAATTTATTGTTATTTAAAATACATATTTGTCTTTTATCAACATCCACTTTGGCACTTGACCTCAATAGGAACAGACACAGGACTATGTTTGAATAAATGAATAATGTTCAAGTGCAAAGAGAGGAAAAATGTAAAGTGATGCATAAAATGCAATTCTACTTCAAAAAGCCATTTTTGCAGCTGCTGCTGTTGTCTTTGAGACTTCTTTCTTGTGTCTGATGCTCTGTAGACCTGCTGGTAAGTCCCTAGAAATGAACTCTTCCCTTCAGAGGGTGTGCACTGGTGGAGACTGGTGTTATAGTCAGCAGGATGGTACAGGAGGGATGGTGCCCACCTCGCTTCTTATAGCAGTGTGTGCTCTGCTGTGCTACAAGACATTTGGTTTGGTTTTGGCTTTTACTAGTTTAAGCAGCAGATACAGTTTCTTAAACACAGATGAGAATGAGCCCAAAATGGGGATTCGTTTTCATATTTAAGGTCATTGTAGTAACAGTTGAAGTATGTGTCTGACTGAAAAAGAGATGGCATAAAACCAGTCTTTTTCCACTGAGCAAATCTCCTCCATCTGACTTTAATATGATTAGATCTGTGATTTGAGCAACGACATTTTATATTGCTTTCCCCTCTTATTAATGTTGAAGTAATGTGTACAGCACGATAGTATGTGGAATTAAATTGTTATGAATCTGTGAACTGAGTTCCTTTGACAGCTTGTGAAGTCTGTGGATTCAAAACAATAAAGCAGGTGGTGAAAATATGCTCCACAGGAGATGATTTATTTATTTATTTATTTATTTATTTTTACTAGGAAGGGTAGAATGTAGCTCAAAAGAACATAGAAAAGTCTCTGTCAGTTGCAGTTGCTGGGAGTGCTTCATGAAGGCTTCGTGGTTTTATGCAGTTGAGATGTGCGCTCAAAATGCGTCTTGAGAAAGAAGACGATTGACCTGTAGAAAGCTAAAGTAACTTGATTAAGGCCAAAATGGAAAAAACGGAAACTTTAAAAAACAAGCAAACAAAACACCTTGAGGCTTTGGACACCTGCAGCCGTGCTGCTTCGCCTACTAAGCACATTTATAAGCAAATCTATGCATCCACATGCTTGATCTGCTGCAGTTGGCAGCTTTGTCTGCAGTGCTCTGTCTGCTGTTCTGCCTGGCTCCGGTTCTGATGGGCTGAAGCAAATGCCAGCTTTCTGCTTTCCTTGAGTGTTTTGCTCTTTGGGTCTTCCTCCGTGCCTTTCTGTTGATGTTGAAGTATTTCCATCTTATAAAGGAAGAGTTAGGAACATAATCCCAGTGATCTGACAGGCCTGGGATGCTGGCATTGGGTGAGCTATGGTTGTAGAAATCTTACATAGTACATGATGTAAATAGGTTGAGATTATACTCAGTCAGCCCTGTGCACAAATCTTGAGTTTGTTTGTTTGCTTTCCTGTGTTTGTTGCAATATTAAATACATTCACCATGGAGTAGGCAGTAAGGAAAAGAGAAAAATCTGTGTAATAATAAAGAGTGAACATAGATTTAAATGCCAAGCACTAGGCACAAGACGAGCAATCAAAAATAACCACAATAATATCTCTGAAGTTCTGCAAACTCCAAGAAGTGCTTTGAAATGTATTTCTTGCTCAGAAACACAGAAGGCAGCAGAGGTTTCCTGTTTCATACTGTCAGTATGTGGTACAGTGTTCAGCAGAAATGCAGAATGTATTAAATAAACTTTTATGTATCTGTGACTGGCAGCGTGTAGGTCTGCTTTCAGAGGCATTCTCTTTTTATGTGCACCTTGGGCTGCCCACATAGTTCCAGGCTTGCGTCTCAGTTGAAATGATTCAATGTCTCACCTCCCACAGCAGGTCCGGGGCTGCTGACCCCGGGGTGGGTGAGGGGAGCGCGGTTGTGGCTGGTGGGAGAGGAGTGGCTTGGAGATGGGGGGAGAGAAGCCAAGAGGAAAGTGCTCTTTCCCCTCATCTGAAATAAATTGGGCATGTTGCTGTTAAACTTGGGTAAGGTGTCTATCAGCCTGTATCTGTTTCATAGAGATATACACATATATTATTCCATATATCAGAATTGTTTGGTTTCCATGTATGTAGAAAGTGCCCGTTGCTCTATAGCCTCTCCAGCAACCTGTGGCCAGCAAGGTTGGGTGACGTGGCCCGGTACAACAGGAGTCATTTCACTTCCCTTTCCCTAATACCAGCTCCTGAGTTGTTCCGCTTCAAACAGAAAGCCTGTGTGGCTGCTGACAGGGCCAGAGCTGTGGCAGAAAGACAAACTGAGGAATATGTGCTATGAGCATATCTGTGCTTTAAAATCACATGATTACTGTATGTGCTGTAAAGCCTGGTCTACTGCTTTGCATCCCAAGAGAGCTGCCACCTGATTTCTAAGAACTCTCAAGAGATTGACTTCTAGGTTACGTTTCCTGTATCATTTTGTCCTTTTGATGAAAGGCACGGCCTCTTTTTGACTATTAGGTGACTGCTGTCGGTCTGTGGGTGCATACAGATGACTTCCAGGTCACGATGCCTCCTGCAGCTTAAGAGTAACTGCATAAACACAGGTGAATGGTTTTGCTCTTCCCTTAACTAAAGGTTATAAGGTGCGTAAAGGCAGGACACAGGATTTCATTACTAAGGCTAAGCAGACTTTCAGTGCATTTAATCCTTTCAGCTAGCACTAATTGGCAACTCTGTTTTTGTGAGCATGTGAAACAAGAAATGAAGTCTCTGCCAAGGTGCTCAAGTAACTGAATTATTGCTCACTGCAGCGCTGTTGCTTCAGGAACACAGAAGCAGGCACGGTGTCATCAAAGTGTCTGGAGCTAAGGAAAGAGGAGTGTCTGCAAAATACAGGAGCAGTTTCTGGTCTTCCAGCTTTTGAATCACTTCCTCTGAATAACCAAGTCTGTAGCCTGAATTATTGCGTGGAGAGAGGCGTGCCATGGTAGAGAAAGGGTTAGAAATCAGCATCAAAAAACATGTCGCTATTTAATAATTAAGGATGTTTTGGGTGGCAAGGGGCTGGCATCATCGTGGGGCACTATTCCATGTCCAGACCAGCCTAGGCTGGCTCAGACCATGGACCATGGCCTCCTCCTCTGAGGTGGGGTAACCGTGCACATGCAGACACATCCCTGGTCAGAACGAAGCTCAGCACCCTGGTTCCCTCATTGCTCTGGGGCTCACTTACTTCATCTCCACGGGGACTCTTATTTTAGTCATAGGGACCTGCATAAATAAATGCATATTATAAAAACTGTACATTTTGCTTCCCGTTAAATTGGTGCCTCTTCAGAACAAAATGTTATGTTCTCTCTGAACAGAAAGAATGTGTGCAATATCTTACTTTTACAATTGCAGTCTGTTAATAATTATTGCCAATTTGTGGTTAGCTTAAAACATAATAGAATCTGTGTGTGTGGTTTGCAATGAAAAATAGCCATTGTAATGTTTGTCAGACTTCTTTATGCCTCAGGGATCACTCTGAATGCAGTGTATGGAACCAACTGAAGTGAATACTTAATGCCTTTGGTGTTTGTTTTTCCTTATTTCTCATCTGTCAACTGCTGTGCTGATTTTTTTTTATTAGTATTGATACATGCTTGAAGATGAGACAGCCAGATTGAGCTTTTGGTTTTACATGTGTAAATGCAGCAGGATACATTTTCAACTTTAATGCAGTAAAACAGAAAAACAGATCAGAAGCATAACTCTGCTGCCTGCCACCTCCTCCTCCCCCCAACCCCCCCCCTTTTTTTTTTTTTTTTTTTAATTTTTTTTATTTTTTTAAGAAATCAGAGAGTGGAAAATGTGTGTGGCCTTGGCCTTGCTGGATCAATCAGTGATGAGCTATGAAACTAGTATGCTGGGAGTTAAACATCTTGGCATCATCACTGACAAATTCTCTTTGGCATTGCAACGCAATTTCAGTGCTACCTTGATGCTTTCAGCAGGCTGCAACTTATATGCTAAAATTAGCTCTTTCAGAGCATAAACCATACCAGTGGGGAGATTAATTACTGATGTGTGAATTCCTGGAACCAGACACGCCACTCTCCTTCTGAGAGGTTTCTTCCATCGGTGAATTTTGTGCAACCATGTGCTACAGCTCGCTGTGTAGCAGGTCCGATCTTAATGCAATTACAAAGGCAGACAATTTCTTAGGAGAAACTTTGCCTGGCAGCGCGCCTCTATTTTCTCACTTTTGGCTACTTGGGGCTTGAAAGTGAAGAATACAAATGGTGCTCAAGTAGTCGATCTCCATTTCTCTTTTCCCAGTGCCTTAGCTGTGTCTGTCCTTACCCCGTTCTCCCACGTGCTTGAGGAGCCTTTCCTCATCTCCCTCGAGCTGCCTGGAAGTGCAGGCTGTGTCCAGCTGCCTCTGCGGTCTCGCCAGCTGGCACTCAGGCCTGGATGTGCTCGGCCAGGCCATGACTGCTTGGGTTATTTGCAGTGCCTGAGCTCCTCCAGATATTGACCACCATCAGCTCTTTGGTTTTAAGCAGGGAGATGAGGCACGGCCCTACAGGAGGTGCAGCAATCTGTAGGGTTAGCTGAACACTTGTTCGTGGCCAGGAGTGCCCAGCTTCCTCGGCCTCGCGGTCTTGCCACTGGGTTTCCTTTTGTCTTTTGGCTGACCTGATGCGAATGAAGCCCAGGCCCTTGTTGGCCATCTCGGCTCCCAGGTGTGCCTTGTGGCACATCCTTTGCATGGCTGTGAGCAGCACACGTGCAGAGGGTGCAGGGAGTCATCCTGACCTCCACGCTGGTCAGTCCAGGGGGAAACGCTTCTTGTTTCTGTGCAGACTTTTAATGAATAAATTTTCCAGTATTTGAGATATACGTTGTAATTTGTTGGTCATGCTGTGGCTTGCCCCTTTTGTCAGGTAATCTCTGTTTCTGCTGGCAGTGCGGCAAAGCCATCAGTGAGGCAGGACTGGTGAGCCAAGCATTCACGTGGCCACTACCTGCTGCTGTTCAGAAACCCTCCGGTGGCATGCCCCTGACTTCCTTGGGCACCTGTGCAAGCACAGAAAGCCTCAGCGTGATGTTCAGAAGTACAAGGAAAACTCACGAGTGTGGTTTGAACTGAAGAAGTGTTTGGAAATAACAGACATGCTTCTTAGCGTGTGCTTCGTTTCATATACAAATTAGAAGTGAATCCTGCCTAAGCTGGGTACCAATATGTTTGTCTTCCTTTATTGAATCGAAGAAAAACAGAAACTGTAAATCCTGGTTAATAAAATGGAGCTCTAAAATGTTTTTGCTTTACAGGAAAGGCTGTTCTTGAAGAATACACCAAAATGGACCTGCCCACATGAAATATCAGAGATGAGTTGACACAAAAGTTTGTACCAGTTCCCACTGAGAATTTTCTTTACACAGTATTTTTAAGCTGCCAAAAGCTTTTGCACGTAAAAAGTACTTGCCAGTTTTCCTTTTTAAAACAAAATCAAGGGCAATTTTATGTTACATGAGCCTGCAAAAATAATCTGAGTTGGTGGCTGAACATTGCTTTTTGTAAAACGCATTCAAAAGACGACCGTATTTCTTGGAAATATTTTTACAAAGGATTTGCTCCTAGAATCAGACCATGTCTGCAGTGCTTCAAGCTGAACAAGGAACTGAGTGAGGAAGAACTGCAGCAAACTGCTTTGTTTCCCATCCACATCCTTTTCTGGCACTTGCTTCTGCCTGGCTGTGCTGTGTATTTGCAGGCAATCAGAAGTTAACCTCTTAGCTTCTGATTTTCTGACCGCTGCTTTTGTGTCCAGCTCGAGTGGTGCTTAGTAGAAACGAATCAAGATGTTCCAGCTATTTTGATGGGAAGAGAGAGTTTTCTGGACTTTCCAGAATTAAAAAATAAAATAAAAATTCCAGCTGATGCATTACAGAGTCAGGCTGTCCATGACCAGTTTATGTTCCTGGTGGTTAGGCAAGAGTGAAGGTTGAAGGGCTTGTCTTCACTGCTGGCTACAAAGAGCAAGGCGTGGGAGCGGGGAAAAACACAAGGGAAGAAATACTGGCCGACATTCATCCTGTTAGAGAAAACCATTCGGAGAAGGCAAAAGAAGAGGAATGGCTACAATTCGGCTCCCAGCCTTGCAGAGGCTGGGACCCGGATGCTTACAGCAGCTTTACTGTCTTAAGAATGACATACATGTAGTACTGGTCCTGCTTTCTTGCTCACTCAGAAATCATAAATTAAATTTGATTTTTGGTCTATTCTTGGATAACAGAGTTCTGTAGCAGCTTCCTGGGAGGTCTTTAATACACAGCACAGTTCAAAGCACACGTACTGGAATTGTAAAATTACAGAGAAGGATGAGAAAGGAGGATCAGTAGACTGTGACCATGTAGGTAAAGAGTGGACCTGGACTGGCCTGAACAACAACTATGAGGGGATAGGATGGAAGCTGAAAAAGCAAAGATGGTGTCACACGTGTAGCCTTTGCTTGCAGTTCCTACTCTCAACAAGAGAAATTGGGGTCGTCACTTGAAGCTAGTGGATGACAACTTTGGGGTGGGAGGAGGGAAGTGAAGAGAATTTGCTCAACAGAATGAATATTTGAGCTGTGGATTTCCTTGCCACCAAATATTTAACGTCCTTGGTGCTTGCATAGATTTAAAGAATGATTGGGTACGTCCATAACAGGAAAGTGTTTGAGAATTAGTGAATGTGGAGGATGGTACCTTGGCTGAGAGCCTGCGTGAATGGAAACTGGAGGAGTATGCGGGAGAAATACTGCTATGCTTACTGGTTTCTTTATTTTTCCATAGGCATCTGTGAACTCACAGGTCCAGAAAGCTGAGTTAAATGAATTTTCATCCTTCTCAGCATGGTCATGCTCACAGAAACTGCAATTTATCATGGCATCTGGGTGAACATTCAATACTTTGCTTGCTACTGAAATAATATTCTACCATTCGTTGTCTTGCCTCTTACTCACCTGCAAGTGTGTCAATTTCATTGCCTGCTCACATGAATTACTGTGCATTTATTGCAGCCTGCTGGCCATGTGCATGGACCTTCCCTCTGAGCCAGCTGATGCGTGGTAGCATGCCTGTGCATCTGGACCCTGCACATCCCTCGACTGTTTGTAGCTGCGAGGTTGGGATAATTGAGGGAGTAGAACTCAATGGACTATGTGATGTTTCCTTTTGCCAAGGTTGGGGTTATCTTCAGTGTCGATTACTTTACACAGGCTTTCACAAACCACAGGGCTTGTTCTGGGATCCCAACCACTGCCCCGCCTGTTTTTTCCCAGAATTTTTATCTTCTTATTTTGGTAATACTGAAGATTTCACATTCGTTATGAGTGTGTATGAAGATTAGCAGTTTTTAGTTTAGAAATTAGAAACAGAGACTGGGAAAGTGAAAGAGTTATCTGGAAGTACAGACAATTATGTCAGAGTGAGAAATACGTTATTGTGTGCTGTAACTCTTAGACTTCACAGTTTTACTGTTGTAGGAGATCAGGTAAGAGAAAAGGAATGTCAAAAGGATGCAAGATGTCTTTTTCTCTTTTCCACTACCAAAGTGAACTAATGTCCATTTGACTTCACAGAATCACAGAATTTTCTAGGTTGGAAGAGACCTCAAGGTCATCGAGTCCAACCTCCAACCTAACGCTAACAGCCCTCCACTAAACCATATCCCTAAGCTCTACATCTAAACGTCTTTTGAAGACTTCCAAGGATGGTGACTCCACCACTTCCCTGGGCAGCCTGTTCCAGTGCCTCACAACCCTTTCAGTGAAGAAGTTCTTCCTAACATCTAGCCTAAAACTCCCCTGGCTCAACTTAAACCCATTCCCCCTCATCCTGTCACCAGGCACGTGGGAGAACAGGCCAACCCCCACCTCGCTACAGCCTCCCTTGAGGTACCTAAAAAGAGCAATAAGGTCGCCCCTGAGCCTCCTCTTCTCTAGGCTGAACAAGCCCAGCTCCCTCAGCCGCTCCTCGTAGGACTTGTTCTCCAGGCCCCTCACCAGCTTCGTCGCCCTTCTCTGCACCCGCTCAAGCACCTCGATGTCCTTCTTGTAGCGAGGGGCCCAAAACTGAACACAGTACTCGAGGTGCGGCCTCACCAGAGCTGAGTACAGGGGGACGATCACCTCCCTAGCCCTGCTGGTCACGCTGTTCCTCATACAAGCCAGGATGCCGCTGGCCTTCTTGGCCACCTGAGCACACTGCTGGCTCATATTCAGCCGACTGTCCACCATCACTCCCAGGTCCTTCTCTGCGTGGCAGCTCTCCAACCATTCCTCTCCCAGCCTGTAGCTCTGCTTGGGGTTATTGCGCCCCAGGTGCAGGACCCGGCACTTGGCCTTGTTGAACTTCATGCAGTTGACCTCAGCCCATCGGTCTAGCCTATCCAGATCCTCCTGCAGAGCTTTCCTACCCTCAAGCAGATCGACACACGCACCTAACTTGGTGTCATCTGCGAACTTACTGAGGGTGCACTCGATGCCCTCGTCCAGATCATCGATGAAGATATTAAAGAGGACCGGCCCCAGCACCGAGCCCTGGGGGACGCCACTAGTGACTGGCCTCCAACTGGACTTGGCTCCATTCACCACGACTCTTTGGGCCCGGCTATCCAGCCAGTTTCTAACCCAACGAAGCGTGCGCCAGTCCAAGCCAAGAGCAGCCAGTTTCTTGAGGAGAATGCTGTGGGAGACGGTGTCAAAAGCCTTGCTGAAGTCAAGGTAGACCACATCCACAGCCTTTCCCTCATCCACCCAGCGCGTCACTCTGTCATAGAAGGAGATCAGGTTCGTCAGGCATGACCTGCCTTTCATAAAGCCATGCTGACTGGGCCTGATCGCCTGCTTCCCCTTCAAGTGCTGCATGATGACTCTCAGGAGGATCTGCTCCATGAGCTTTCCTGGCACTGAGGTCAAACTGACAGGCCTGTAGTTTCCTGGGTCTGCCCTCCGGCCCTTCTTGTAGATGGGCGTCACATTTGCTAGCCGCCAGTCGATTGGGACCTCCCCCGATAGCCAGGACTGTTGATAAATGATGGACAGTGGCTTGGCCAGCTCCTCTGCCAGTTCCCTCAGTACCCTTGGGTGGATCCCATCTGGCCCCATCGACTTGTGCACATCTAAGTGCCGTAGTAGGTCACCAACCAGTTCTTCATGGATAATGAGGGCCACATCCTGCTCCCCATCCCCTTCCACCAGCTCAGGGTACTGGGTATCCAGAGAACATCCGGTATTGCCGCTAAAGACTGAGGCAAAGAAGGCATTGAGCACCTCCGCCTTTTCCTCATCTCTTGTAACTAAGTTTCCCCCCGCATCCAGTAAAGGATGGAGATTCTCCTTAGTCCTCCTTTTTGTGTTGATGTATTTATAGAAACGTTTTTTGTTATCTTTAACTTGCAGGATTTTATGTTGCATTCCTTCTTCTCACTGAAATAAGTGAGTAATCTTACTTATCTGTACTTTGAAATTTTTCTCTCTTCAAAAATGCCATTATTTACCTTTTGACAATAGGATCTAAATGATGAAACATTAAAGCAAGAGCTTAAGTTGCTTAAGACACCTACAGGCAGTAGAAGAGAGGTTACAGGAGCTTATGAAGTTGAATATATGCTCTAAGTGTGTAAAATCAAACATAATGGTTGTACTGTCAGCTTGCATGGAGGGAAGAGTATTTTAGTACTTAGAAAAAAAAAAAAGGAGAATATCATAGGATATGTTATTTTTGTGTGTATATATGTGTACACATGTATTTATGGCACTATAGATGTTGTTTGTGACCTTGAGTAAATGAGCTGCCTGACCTCCTTTTGCTTCAGCTATTCCAGCTGGAAAATTGGGTGGAAATGTGGACTCTCTTTGTAAACCAGATGTTGCTGAAGCTGAGCTTTTCTTGGTAAATAAAATGAAAAATCATTGCTGCAATGTAGGATGGACATGAATAGCAGATACTAGAATTACAATCAGAAAAGCACGCAATGGAAGCCAAAAAACAGGGCAGCCGCAACATGTCTGAAGATAGTAAATTTAGACGATTAAATTATTTAATGGCCTTTTATGGCCCTTCATCACTATGTGTTTTGTTATCAAGGGCTGATTCCAGTCCAAGTAGATGAAAACAAAAGGATAATGTTTGTTTGAAATTTCCCAGTGGATCAAACTAAAGAAGAAATTAAAGTAATTGCATATTTGGTTTTTGTACGCATCAGCAGGGCAACATTGCTAATGGAAAGTTTATTCTTCCAGCCTGACTGCTGATGTAAAAAGAAGCATTTTGTTCGCTAAAGCGAGTACGTATAGCCGCGTTTCTATTCAACCTGTGCAAAGATGCCTGGAACAGAAGCTTGCTGTGCTCAGTGCTGCTGGAGGGACTCACACCCGCGAAGGGGGCCGGCTGGCAGCACAGCAGCACGGCACGCCCAGCTCATCCTGCTTCACCAAGCAGCTGCCATCCCAAGCCCTGAAAGGGCGCAGAAGGAATGGCAGCAGGCATGGGACCCATGGGACTGGTTTTCTGCTGAGTACAGCTGTTTTTCCACCTTGGGAAGCTGCTGGAACGATGTTGCTGTTGAGAGTGTTTTCTTGAATGGTAGAAATGTTATCATGGCAAGGCAAAAGCAGCAACGGGGGTGCGCATTTAGCAATGTTCCCATATTTTTGGAGAGGTAGGGACTGCTGCTTGCTCAGTTGAGCATGCTTCTGAAATGAGATGATAGTGAAACATTTAAGAGTTGTAAAACGAGTGAAGGGGTAGCAGGTGGCTTTTGGAGCATAGCCGTTATTAGCAAGCTCTTGTGAGTACTTACGAGGCTGTGTGGAGGTGATGAAATACATGAGCTGGAAGGGCCCTTGAGTGCTGTATGTGACACCACATTGCCCAAATGCCCTCCCTAGGGCCTTTCTCCTAACACCCCCGGGGATGCTTTCAGTCCCAAATGAACCCCATTGACCCTGGCAGTGCACAAAGACTGGCGATCCAGCCCGTCAGTGGCTCGTGGCACCACCAGCTCAACCAGAGGGTGTGTCGTATCCTTCACCTGGGACATGCAGATACAGAAGCCTCTCACAGATTTGTTTCGCATGAGGTGCGCCAATAGCTAGGGCATGGAGTGAAGTTGAAGGCACAGAGGAATGGCTGTGCTGTCATCCTGGGAAGGAAAGAAATGGACTGATGTAGCTGGAGCTGCTGGCATTGGGGACTGTTTTCTCGAAGGGTCTGTTAGCAGAGCTCTGAGAAATAGAAGAGACTTGTTTTCGTGGGTATTTATGCAGGGTCATTGTCATCCTGCCTCAGAGAGCTCACCTTGTGTGCTGATGTTGTTTTTACCATGATGGATTTCCAGCCCTTTGTCTGCTCAGAGAGAGAGCTTTTTGGATTTGTAGGCAGAATGCAAGTATCAGCTACTGCAATGACTTTGCAGAGTGGTTGTATGTGGAGGCTGATGTCTTAGCCTAAGTTACTAGTTTGTAGGTGGAGTCAGGTTTCTCAAAAATAAAATAAAAAAACGCTATTTCTCTTCTGGCTGATTCAGTACCAGAATGACTTTGAAAAAGGTTGCATCATATGTGTTTTTTTCCCTTAAAAAAAGAAAAAATAATTTGCTTTTCTGGTTGAATTACTTTGATTTTTATATCCCTTTTTCCTTCTCTCCTTCTCTCCCCCTCCCCTTTTTATAAAGGAGGCTCAAAACGTGGATCAATACTGAACATTTAATTCCAAAAGAAAGACAATGTCTTCTTGATAGAGAGAGTGAGTTTGTCTTTCAGTCATTAATGGCAGAAGGCTTGGAATGGAGATAACTAAGCTTTCTGCATTCTCTGGTAGGTGCTAGTAATAAATAAATAAGAAAACTTGTTTCTGATCCTGCAGTAGTAGTATGCTTTGCCTTTCCAATACGGAGCTTTAAGGAAGTTCAGGCTACATGCATTCACAAGCCACTAAAGAATACATGCTGCTCTTGACATCTGGAAGACGTGGGTGAGATGAATGTGTGGTGTACAGTCATTGGCACCTCACTCACAGTCCCATTAGTGGATTTTTGGCAGTCACATCTGAAAATGTGGAGTCACTCATTGCAACCAATTTCCTAGCAAGTGCTTGGGCCACCAAGAAGATCACAGATTCTATCTGATACAGCTTGCTTCATCATCCAGATGCATAACTTCTAGTGATATTGCCCTGCTGCACTGTTCAAGGTGCGGCTGACAGTGATGGTGGGCTTACCAGGGGATTGAAAATCAATGCCAGGTGATGAATATATGAAAAGTGGCATCAGGATGTCTTAATATAGCTTATCTGCTGACACTGCCTGCAAGCTGTAGGGTATAAGAGCGTTAATCTCCTCATTATTGGCCTTAGTAGTTGAGTGTGCTAGCAAAACCTCCAGGTTTTGCAGCTCCTGCACCCCACATCCCTGGGGTATAACAAGAGACTGGGAGGCTATGTGGAGTAAGTAAAAAAGGATAGAGAGCCTGTTGTGACCCTTTTCAGGGTACCACGTTTTCTGCCTTCTCCATGGTACCTGAGTGGAGAGCTGCCCGCTGTGGATGTGTGCTAACATTGTGATCACACAGTGCAGAATTGCTTCTGTTTCCATGACAGGGGCTGGGTCCTGGGTTTTGCTGTCATCCCTTGTTTTTTTCTTCAGCCACTGTGGGGGTGGTGAATTTTTTTCCTCTCTGATGGGCTTCAATCTTGATGCATGCTTGATAGTGCCTAAGCCTGCTCAAGCATGACCTCTTGTTGTACCTGCTCTTCTGTATTTCTCTTATTCCTTTCTGATTGAGCTCTCCTACTCTTTCTATTAGGTTGTGCTGTCTCATTTGGTTCTCCATGTGTGCCTTTTTTAGAGCTGTAGTTGTTGTAATAGAGACAAGTCTCTGTGTCTGCAATATAACCATGGGTGTGCAGTTCTTTATGTTTACATGGGAATAAGTCAAGACTATGTTTTTGACTTGCACAATGTTTGTGCATGTCAGCATTCCTCCCAGACAGAAATACTGAGCAGGAGGGAAGCAATCATTCCTTGACACTTGCTATGAATTTGATCTTTGCATGAATTGAAGCTTTGTTTTGATCTCAGTGGAGAAGGTAGATTATATTATTTAGGAGGACAGTATTGTGAATTCAGTATTTGCAAGTGAAATATTCAGCAACTCAAATGTTTAACCTGTTTAGAAACATCTTTTATGTCGGTTGAAGATATGTACTTTAGGGACTGATTTTTCGTATCTTCGTAGGGCTGCTTGCTAAGCACTAGTGAAATTCATTTTCCAGTGATTGAATGACATACTGTAGCAGTGGATTAGTTTTGTCCAGCAGTACATTTTTACATATTGCTGTATATCATAGATTCAGGCTGAAGTCAATGAAGCATGCCAGTGCAGAGATTTAAGAGAGAAATAAATTAAGTTGGACAGAAGATCTGAAAGAAACATAGGAAAAGAGAAGAAAAGAATTACTAAAGAATTTGTGACCCCTGTCAGAAAGCTGAATGCTACTGGTTATGAAGCAAAAGGAATGTATAGATATTCCTTAAAAGGATTAGACTTATCAAATGTTATTATTTTGCCTAGCTAGATATTAATGAGTTTCTTCAAAATGCTGGGAACAGATGAAAATATTCAACACAGACAGCAATTAAACCCTGAACTGACTGCCTTACATATGTTACCTTTTAAGTGCTTCAGTGTCCTTATTTTGGCTGTATGAATTGGATGCAGGACTTCGCAAATGCAAAACAAGGCTTGTGGATTTCCTGTGGCCCAATACCCCTTTTCCTGGGTTAACTTGGGATATGGTTAATACTTTTTACCTTACACATAATCGTTCTGGATTTAAAATCAGCACAGGAATTTCATTTATATTAACTGATTTTATGATTATCTTAAATGACCTGATAATGCTAGTTAAAGAGATGCAGAAGTCTTTAAGAAAAAATGAGCAATATTTACTGTTGCACTGATGCTGGTCAAGTTTGCTTTGTACTGTTACTACAGGACAGAGCATTATTAGATGTTATTCCCCATTACAAGTACAGAGGGATATGATATGCATCCAAAACAGATCTAAGAAAGTGACATCTTTATTTGCAGTTGTCTACTGTCAATTCTGTTTATATCTCTGTGTGAATTCTATAGCTTATTTGTTATTTGCTTGCTTCAACCTTTAAGCAGTGCTGAGAAGATACAGAGTTCGGTGCCTTTAGCATCAAGTCTGAAAATCAGGCTGTCAGAGGAATGACAATAAATAACTTTTAATAACATGAGGATTGAAAGTCCATTGGACAAAGACGCTTGGTGGAGTCAACTGGATAAAGACCAACCGGAAACCCGAACCTAAGCCCAGTCTTTGTATTATTTGGGAATAACACCAGTTCATCAAATTTTCACTAAGTAGTGGGAACTTAACTGGGGGGAGAGGATGCCCTGGAAGGGCTCCTCAGCATTGCTGGAGGCAAGAGGCATAGGAGACAGCCTTCCCCTGCCGTGTGTGCGGAGGTTAAGGTTTCTGATGGAGCTGAAATGGGCATTTAAGTAGTGTCCTAAGCCAAACTTGAGGAGTAGTTTTTGCAGGCTTTATGCAGGCTGCAGAAGCTGACGGTGCAGGGAACCATCTTGCCTTTCATACAGTAACACGTTAGGCTGTGTGGTTTTGGTTTAAGGAGCTGTCTTTTCCAGGTCCACTCACTGAGTGGTGCCTGTCGGCCTGTGCTTGGGCAATGCTGCTGGCAGCTGGGACAAGCAGCTCTGGAGATGGCTCTATGTGCTCGAGTTACAGAAACAAGTCGATACGCTAAGGAGCCTCTGAGAGGAACTGATATCTGCTTAAAGTTAAGTCAGCAGGGCTGATGGATCCAGCGTTAAATTTAACTTCTGGCAAGGACCTTTTGTCTTGGCAGCTCTGTTCACTATGTTATGTGAGAGGCTCTCGGGACTCGGTAAAGATAGTGTGGTGGTTGGGGAGAAAACCAGGGTGATTCCAACTTGGGTAGTGTTGTGGTTCTATATTGGTAGCCACTTGAAATGTCTGCATATCTTGGCAAAGAGCTTCTGTTGCCTTTTCTGTTTTCTAGTGCCAGATGCGGATGCTTTTCACACTAAGTAGGAGTACAGTGAAATCTGTCTCAAGCAGTCACACAGCAGGCTGGTAAATTTCCATTTAAAGGAGGTGATCTCAAACACAAAGCTGAGTTATAAAGATATTGTTGAGATAGGGGTCTTGTTTGTTTGTTTAATTCGTGAAGCTCATGCAGCGTTATTTTAACTGTAGAAGACAAGGGCAAATTCATCAGAGTGATGCGTGTTTGTAGTGTGCGGGCCGTAGATGCTGTGCTCGGTGTGCCTGGGCTCCTAGTACGGGAAGCCTGCATATGGAATGATCAAGTGGAAATTTTTAAGAGGTTTGTTCCTTTGGATCAGATGTTAGTAATGCTGACAAATGCCAGAAAGGGTTCATGGAATTCAGAATTATTTGCTCAATAAAAAGGGAGAAACAACAAAACAAAACAAAAATGTGCAGATCTCAGACCAATTCACTGAGACAAGCAATGAATATGATGTTCATAGCTCAGTGTGCAAAACATCCTGAGTGAAAGAGCCGAAAAACTAACAATTCTCTTGGCTACACACACCGATATTAACTACAAACCTAGAAGACTCTACATAAATACTGTCTGCATAGGGAAATGCAGGTTTTCTACTACAGCAGGATGAGCCATGAGCCAGAACAAAGGAGAATAGAAGGGGCAGTGCGAGCACGTGCACGTGTGGGCACTGAGGGGATTTGTTCAGGTCTGAGAGACCCTTGTGCCCTGTGAGCCTGCCGAGTCGCCCACCAGAACAACGAAGGGGCTGGCCGCATGTCCTGCTCCCCTTCTACTCCTGATCCCCACCAGGGGCAGCGGGATGGGAGCTGCTCCAGCTACCCATGGGGGTCCCAGGGCTGGCTGGGGGTGGCAGGGGCTGCCGGCCCACCTGGTGTACCCTCAGTGAGCTGGCGGCGCCGCCTCACCAGGCAGAAAGAGGCGGTGATTATTCCTGGCTGGCAGTTGACAGGCCTATGACCAGGTTTTACAGGTCAAAATGTATTTTCAACATCAGCACATGAATGGCTTTATTTCCCATTTTTCAGCTTTCTGCAGATTTATAAGTTTGTGGGGTGCTTCCCCTTGGCGCCCCGCAAAAGGGGAACTGTTACCTCAGCCCGGCAGCAGAGCTGGCTGGGCCTGAGCAGCACTGGGGCTGCTGTGCTGGGGCCTGCCATTGCCCTGCTCAGCTGGAGATCCCTGATTTTTGAGTAACTTCTTAGCTTGGGGACGTGTGTGCGTGTGAGGGAGGCGTGCAGCCATTTCGGCTTTCGAATCAGGGAAGGTGGTGAGGGGAAAGGATGCAATGGTTTTTGAGGCAAAGATAGACATTCAGTTGTAAGACTTCCTGTTTTGATTTGCATGAGAGACGGGGGGGCGGGTGTATTTATGGTTTAATGAGACACTGCCGCCTTAATAGAGCATTATTCACAGGAAGAAATGAGTTATTGCCGGCTTTCTTCTTTCTGTTCAGTTACTGTGGATACAGCATGTAAGTTTTAGACATACTTCCCTCTTGAACAGTATATGTAGCTTTCATTTGTTATGCTGAAGCAGAGGTTGAAGGATCGCAGTTTTTAAAGAGCGATTTATTTGCTGCTTGAATTCCTACTGATACAATGAGCTTTCGAGGGAGAGTTTTCAGAAGGGAGCCCAGTGAACTGCGGAAGAAGAGAAAGACCATGAGGCGAGTGAACCGAGGAGAAATTCACAGGCTGAGCTGCGTGAGTATGCCTCCTGTCCCTCCATCTCTTCTACAAAATTGTTATGAAATTACAGGTCAAATACAAATAGGAGAGAACAGGATTTATTCCTTGGTGTGTTTGTAGGAATTGTATCAACCTGTATGACGAGGTACTAAACATCAGAGAACAATTACTTTACGACTGAAGTATGGAGAGCTCAAGAGTTTACATCAGGGAATCTGCTTTGTAGCATCACGTTGTCGATCAGGTACTGATAGCAGCATTATGTGATGCTCTCTGAGACACCTGGTAATGCATGCTTTGTAGCTCTGTGAAAATCAGTAACGGTGCTTCTGGAGTAGAAAGTTGTTCTCCGTGACTTCAGGTCTCACGATCTGCTTTGTTCAATTTGTGCATTTGGAGGCCAGAAGCAGGAGAAAGTCACTCTCCTACAGTGCAGTGAGCAAGTGAAGGAAGATCCAGAGCCCTTGGTGGAAGGCTGGAGCAAGGTTCTACCCCATGAAGGTAAACAGTGGCTTTGCCACTGATAGCACTGAGCCAAGACTGCACCTTTTGAAACTCCCATGTGTAGCACTGGGTGGGTCACGCTAACTCATTTTGCACCTAAGCTTTCTCAGCTAAAACTGAAACTGTAGAAAAGTTTTAGGTGAAACACTGTTGAGAAGACTAAGGCAAGTATTGGTTTTCAATGTATTCCCTTGAGACACTACTTTAGATTTCAAATATTTAATGGTTTCCTTAAGAATGATTTGGAGAAAATGGAGCCTTTTCTTCATAACAGCTGTCCATTTTTCTTCTGTAGTTTTGTGTATCACATTAGATTGTGTTTGTGTGTGCAGTGAGGGGTTTTTTGGAGGCTGTTCTTCATGCTAATGTAGCAAAGAATTGGTGATAATACGCTGAAGATATTTCTCATTTGCTTTCTTAAGAAAGAAAATATCTCTGCAATTGTAGAATTTTGTAACTGAATGTTTAGGACTGCCTGTGGTTGGTCTAGCAGTAAAGTGCTTGGGTTTTGCTCATGACTAGCTGCCACTTTGGCTGTATGTTTTATATGAAAGCAGATCTTTTTGACACGGCTACTTTATACTGTAGTTCCTGCTGTCCTGAGCTATTGTCATAAAGTCAAAGATGCTAAGGGCTAGAAAGGTTTTGAAGTTAACTCTCAAATGCTGCTAAATTTTCAGAAGTTGTTAGCTTTCAAAGAGTCCCCAGATAACTCTTGGGATTTTCCAACAGCATTACATGGGTCTGTGTAAGCACTTCAGTGTGCTGAACTGAAACATTGCGTTCAGGGTGCATTTCAGTTCCCACTGAAAACTTACTTGGTGTTAGGTACCTGTTAAGATGCTTGAGTCTCCTTTTGTTTCCTTGAAGCTGACTCCAAAATTCAGTAGGACCACACCTGAAAAACAACGTTCTTGAGAGTTTAAAAAAACACGACACCATCTTGGTGTTCACTGAAGAAATGTGAAGTTTTAGGAAGTCCCATGACTAAACATTTAAGAGTCTGTACACCCCTTTACCCTTAATAAGGGTAATTATTTGGTTTCGTCATGATAAATTGAGTTAACTCATGAGTCCTTTAATTCGTGTTAGTCTTTTGCAATCTACACAGATTTTTTAGAGCTTAAGCTTCGTAGTCACAGGTCCTGAGAATGAAGACTAATGCAGGTGTTGAAAGCATCTAACCCTGACAGCTCACAAAACTTGTTAGAATGTACGCAATGCTGCTTTTAAATGCTGGTTAGGAGGGATTTTTATCATTATTGTGCAAATCCTGACTGTGTGTGTTTAGTGCTCACTAGGAGTGGCTGAAGCCTTACAGGAAAGCAGAGTTCGACCTAAAACTAAGCCCGAACAGCAGCAATAAATCAGTAGCCTGCTTGCAGGCAGTGCTTGGTGCTTCCTGCAAAGTAGCTGGCTTTTATAATGTATGGGATATACATGTAAGTTGAGTTTTCAGGGGAATCTGGTCTTTTTTTTTTTTTTTTCTGTACTTTTCAGCCGTAAGATGTGATGGGGTCACCGTGTCATGTTGTTCTGTGGGTGTATTTCTCAATAGCTTGTTTTGCCCCTAGGAAACACAAGCACACTTGGCTTTACTTTTGTGGCTTGTGACCCGTGTCCTTCTACCCACTATTTCATAATTGGAGCATGTTAAATTGTTGGCCTGTGGGCACTTCTTGCTATCAAACCAGGAGCTGATCTCTCCTTCAATCGCCAGCCTGCTGCAGATCTCCAGGTGGGGTTAGCTCCCACGGCAGCTGCAAAGGCCTCGAAAGTGGGGCCTTATTCAGAAACAGAATTCCTATACCACAGCTAGAGCCATGTTTTCTGTACTTGGACTTTTATTATTTACTGGAAAGTCACTTTTGTGAGACTAATTATATAATCTGATTAGTTTTAATTGATTGTAGATTGTTGATTGGGCTCAGTGTGGTTGACTGGATCTTGCTTTCATTTACATCATTGGTGTGCATGTGGGCAAATGACTTGATAGCTAACTGATTAGGAGGGTTGTTGATGTCAAGGAAATGTTTATAAATTTCCAAAACTTGTATCATTGGGAGAGTTGAGTTTAAGGTGATCATGCATGAACAATGCTAACGTTTATGGATAAATCCCCAGTGGAAATACAGACACATGATTTAGTCAGATAAGTAGCATGAAAAATATCTGTAACTCATGAAGACATAAGTAGCCATAGGATAGTTAGAAAAAGGGAGATATTTACTGCATATCTGAGGGAGGACAACACATATGAGGACTGTCGTGCAAGGTGCTGACTTATTGCTAAGTACTCTCTAGAAATCAAGTGTTATTTTTGGAAAGTTTATTTAGAGGTAATGCTAACATTGTTATCAGTTGTTCTTTGATTCAGGGATTTCTGAAGAAGTTGAGCCCCTTTCAAAAATATTCTTTGCTTATTCTACAGGTCTAGGACTTCATACATCTACATTTTAGTGTTTAAGTGAAAATGGACCACATAGTTTGTGCAATTTCATGCAATTAATGATAGTAATCTAAGTCTTTAGTGTCAGAGTATGATCTGATGAACAGGCATTAGTTTTCTCTTTGGTTCTAAACATTCACTGAAAAAAAGAAAAAAAGAAAAAAAAATGTCTTATGTAGGCTTAAAAAACAGAAGTCAACTAAAAAGAAAACTTTACTTTTGAAGTACATAAAAATAGTTTTGAAAATCAATTCACCGACATTCATTGTGTTCTGCAAAATGTCCCGAGCCTCACAGACTCACAGAGTGGATCTCTGCATCTCTTTTATTTGTCCAGCTTGGACAGAAGGAGGAAACTGGTCTGGTCTGATTTTACTGTTAACCAGTTCTATTACTCCTGCATAGAGAATGTAGCTGTCAGAGCTGTTTTCTACATTTGCTATGAAGACCATCTGATCCCAAAAATTGGGAGCATCTTTTTTTAAAGTAGATTTTCCATGGACTACAGTGCAGTGACTCCCTCCATCTCTCTTGCATGCATGCACACAAGTGGTGTTTATATAAGCTTCTAAGCTTCCAGTAAAATTTTGGTTGAACCCACTATGTACTGTTTGCAGGATGGATAGTTTTATTAATGTCCCTCTTTGCAACCATGAGCCTGCCCAGCTGAGACCATGCTAGAAAAGCAGACATGGCTGGCAGTTGTTTACAGACCAGCTGAACTCGACTTGCTCCAGCATCCTCTTCATGCCCAGGGCAGCACAAGTCACTTTTCCCTCCCCAGGGTGAGGCCTTTGCTCCCAAGGCCACCATCTGCGTTCTCCAGCTCTGCCCCCAAGGGTCCCTGCTCACCCACACAGCTTCCATCTCATCTTCCCAGACCCCTTGCACATCCTCCTACCAGTCTATTCTGATATCTATACGAAGATGAGAGGATGTCATCTTTGGCTTTTACCTACTTTCTTTAAGAATAGATTCAGCTTTAAAGGCTGTTCATTGCTGTAACTGCACTCTTTTTGTGGCTAAGGTCACGTAAGGGGAATGAAGTGGCTGCATGGTGCCAGGTTAGAGGTCTGTGTAAATTCAACTTAAAAAAACCTTCAAGATATTTTACAAGACTTTCTTGTTTTTCCCCTGAAGTGACCCATGGACAAATATTTAGTCTAGGCTTCAGAAGCACTTACTATTTAGAAATTGTCATTTTTTGATGTTTTAAAAAATGCGGCAGTTTCTTTAGAGTTTGCGTTGTCAGTGACACAATAATGATCCTCTCCTTCCTAAAATGGTTTCTAGCTACTGAGTAAACACTGGGCACACAGGTTGTTTTCTTGTTTCCTGAAATATTTTGCAGGCTATGTTTGTAGTTCTAGCTAATGTGTAAAATGGCAAGTGCAAGTCATTGAAGATGCGCGTGCACATATCGTCCAGATTCAGAAAGCACCATACCAAGCATACAACGCCAAGCATGCACTCGTGGCTGAGAAACAGAAATCAGGAAATGCTTATGAGTAAGTCAAACCCAGCATGAAGCAACCCCCATCTCCCCAGTGCATGGATGTTTGAGCTGACGGCTCTGTGTGGCTTCCGGGTTTTAACCATTAGTAAGGTAGCTTTGGTAGGCCTGGTGCTTTCAGAATTCAGACTGAAAGCAGCAATAAAGCCTGCCTTGAGAAATACCAGGCAATACAAACAGTAGGTCACTCGCATGTGTCTGAGAATGGGTCCTGTGGTTTGTCGTCCTAACCCCAGTCACCCATCGGTCAGCCTGTTGGGGCGGGTACGTGCATGTATGCCGCTGAGGCTGTGTAGCTGAAATGAAAATGGCCTGGCTTAGCTCATCCATTTTCAGATATTAATGCTCTCCATTCTCCTACAGTGATTTTTAAAGCTGGAAAATAGGCACGGTAGATCTTTATAAATCTTGATCCTCAAAACAATGATAATTTGTTATGTAAGCAATTAGGATTTACCCCATCCAAAGCTGTATTTGCACAGGGTAAGTCTCATTCAGTCAAGCAAATCCCTTGTTGGTGTCAATCAGTATTTTCTTTGAATAAAGGCGTGTTAGTGAAAGAAAATGATTTTTCACTTTCCTTATGCCCATCAGCATCTTCTATAGTTTCCTTGCTTTTTGTGCTATAGCATTTTTGGAAACTAATTTCTGAGTCACTAAGAATTTGGGGGGGGGGGGGGGATCTTTGTAGTTCTTCACAATTTTCTCTGTAGCAGAATTGTATGGGAACTGGCAATCCCATTAATGAAATTTACTGGCACGTCAGCTTAACCACAGCCACTGCAGGATATCAGTTATGCTGTGCCACTCTGAAAGACCGACTGGATTCCTTCCCAAGTACAGTTCTCCAAGTTTTGGTGGAAGACAATACAAATTAAACATTTTAGACCTGACAAGTGAACTTCTGAGGGTGGGAAGGAAGGGGTGTCACTGAAAATTTCCTTTGTACTGCTGATTTCAACAAACTTGTTGATTGTGGATTGCATACTGAGCCAACTGTAGCCTTGGCACTGCCTGGTGGCAAGGAGACACACACATCGCTTCATCAAAAAGCAGACATTTTGGTGACTCCATTAAATGTGAATGGTCTTCTAGCCTCAGCTTCAGCTCGTTGAATATTCAGGGAGCTGTGGCCAGCACGCATCGGAGCAGGGTTAAATTCAGCCGTAACAATACACCTCCTCCAAAAGTCATGGAGTCCTGGCTGTTCAGTTCTGACAAGCTTGGCCAAGAAATATTTAAGTTAAGTTGGCCCACCCTGGTGGAATAAAATTAACTACATATATTAACTACATAAAAATCCACAGTCATGTTCTGTGCCAGCTACAGTATATAACTGGGGACAGGAAGGGAAGAAGTAGTAGTCTGGGAAGCACTTTACATTGATGCCATCCCAGAAGTTAGTTTATTTTGCTGTTGTGGATTGGGCTTGGTTAATAATATAATCAAGAAGTCTATTAAAGAAAAAAAAAAAAAAAAAGAGGAAAGATGATGTTATTTCAGTAAGTGGCCCTTTCTCTTGTAAGCCTGTCATTTTCAGTATCTCAAAGGTGGATGAGATTGGTTTGTCTAAAATCACAGTTCACAACTTGGCAAAACACAAAATCAGTCTTGCTTGATTGTGATGAATCTGGCCATCTCAGTTCTTCTGAATTTTTAAGAATACACAGTGGATCCTCCTGTCACTAAGAAACATTTTTTCAGGTAACCAGAGTCCATCAGCTTGAATTGTTTATTTTCTCTTTATCTGTGTTTTTCATTTTCTTCTTTTTGGCATGGGGACTTTAGGAGAATAAGTTTATTTAAGCATCTTTTTAAAAAATCAATAAATCCCAGATACTCAGAAATTGGTATCTGGCTATATACTAATATGCATTTAAGGCATTAGAAAATCATAACATTTGGTCTAGTTTATCTTTAGAATGAGGAAGTGCTTGGGATGACTATCCAGACACTGTTGGTCTCAGTTACATCAGTTCCTCCTTTAATGAGTGGTCACAGAAATATGACTTCAGGAGGATGACATGTCAGTCATATTGTCATAGAACTATGAAGAAAAGGTGGGTGCTAGCACCAACAGAAAGTCTCTGCAGCTGGAGGCAAGCCATGTACTATATCTATTTCTTTAAAATCATTTTTGTGGATATTTTGGTTATTCTTGCAGGGAAAATAATGCTTTTGTTATCTGGATCAGAAGGCTGGGGTGTAGGTCTTATTCAACGAGGTGGGTTATTACGGTACTCTTCAAACATCACATGTGGAGTTGTGGGCTGAAGTGAAGCAGTGATTGTCTTCCTGTGGTGCTGGCTCCAGTGCTTGTTAGAGACCTCTTAACTATTCAGAAAGAGTTTGGGAAAGTTGGCTAAACAACGAGCAGAAGTATGGTCAACAGCACAGTGTCAGCATGTAAAGTAAATGGTTCTGTTGTGGTTGTTAGAGCAGGTGAGGAATCGGAGAGGGCCTTTTACGATGTGTATTCACAACCATTGCAGTACACCTAAATGTAATTCATTACTCACTTGAGATAGAGAATATAAAAAGCACTATAAAAATCCAAGCCAGCATAATTTGATCTTGGCACACAGATCGCTCGGTTGGTCCACTTCCAAGAAGAACAGACAAGTTAAATGGAGGAGAGGCAGCAGTCTGGTTATTAAAGCTTTAAATCAGCCCTGCTCATTTACAAATCTCTGCTAGCGCTTGCAGGGAGAAATCTGCTAATCCCAACGTCACCACTTTGGTCTGCCCGTGACAAGCGAACTGAACAGTCATTCACGTCTTCTGGAGAGAAACTGTGAACTGCAGCAGCTGCCGCCTGCTGTCACAAGCGCAGCGCTGAGTGCTGTAGTGCCTGCCTCGGCCAAAACCAAAGGACTGGCTCTGCCAGGGACGGGTTTGTGTGCGCCTTGCCTGGTGTGCAGGTTTGTAAGGATGTGCAGGAACATGCTGAGGCTACCACAGGGGAGGCTCAGGCTGGGGGTTAGGGAAAGGTTCTGCACCCAGAGGTGGTCGGGCACTGAACTGGCTCCTCAGGGCAGTGGTCACAGCACTGAGCTGCTGGAGCTCAGGGAGCGTTTGGGCAGCACTCTCAGACACATGGCCTGGTTTTGGGGTGATCCTGTGTGGAGTCAGGGGTTGTCTCGATGGTCCTTGTGGGTCCCTTCCAACTCAGGACATTCTGTGGTTTATATCTCACTGAGCAAGGATTGATAAAGAGGTCTGACATTTACTATACTGTCATGCTTCCTGCCAGCAGTGAATGGACTGGATTATCTTTGCAATATATTGAACAAAGTGTGTTAGTAGTTGTGTCTCTGATTTGTGAGACTTGGAGTGATGCAGTGTTGCATTTTCCTGCAGGATTTTGCCGTGAAGTTGTAGAAAGAATGACAATGGTCACGGCATCACTAGAAAAACATCATAAACATTGAAGGGCTTCACTGAAAAGCTTTGCAATAGTGGTGATAATGTCGCATTTGCTTCTATCTAGGTGCATTTTAGATGCATCACCCTTCCTGTAAGACCCTTCTGTTAACTTCTGTTCACCTGTTTCTACCAGCTTGTGCACTTTGGCTCCCAGCATGGCCAAGCAGAGAGGTAGCACTGTGGGAACAGCGATGTGTGTGCTCTCTCTCTGTTTCTCTGCTTCAGGGTTTTCTCGAGTTTCATTCTCACCCCACATAAATGACCTTGCAACTGTCGAGGAGAAGTTTGGCCCTGGAGTGTTTCAGACATTGATCAGGAGTGGCTTTCTGAGTGCTGCCTGTTTCCGAGGAGAAAGGGGAGGCCGAAATGGCAAAGCTCGCCCTGCCTCTGCCCGTGGCTGAGCAGCTGTGTGCTGCTGGTTTTGAAGGAGATGTGGCTATACGCACTCCAGCCTCATAGGGATTTTCAGGGGGAAGAAGAAATACCTCTTCATTGTCTCAGTCCCAGCAAATAGGGTGGTTCCCCTCTGCACAGAGAAGCTGCAAATGCCCTGAGTTTTTATGGGAATTCCCCCCGTATTTCAAGAGTCCAAAGATTTGTGGGATTCCCCAGCTCTTTCTTACTCTATAGCTTTAGGAGGAAGGTAGCTACTTATCGCTTGCATAGTTTGTGCTTTTTAAAAAAATTAAAAGTAATGCCGATGAAGTTTCTTGGGAGTACAGGACCTAGATTAATGCTGTTCTGACACTGCTCTGGTTTTGGTGTGGACATTGATGGTTACAGTGGCATGCCTGACTTGCTAAAACCTGAGACTGTTGTGAAACCACTAGTGCTATGGTATCTGCTTTAGGAAGGGAGGCTTCCCAGTGCAGTTAACATTGTGAACTTTCTGCAGATAACGTACATGTTTTAGTGAAACCACTACATGGGGAAAATGCCTGTAAGAAACACTTGTACCTCAAAACAAATCAGTATGTGTATTTTTTCACTTTTACTTTGCCTTTTTTTTTTTTCTTGCAAGTGGTTGCTGTAAGGCTTCCTACTGAAGATAACAGTACACTACTACAGTTCTGCTTTCTTCTGAACACAGATAGAGTTAACTAATTTTCAGACCTGGGCATCATTAGTGGTACAGCAGATGGTGCACTCAGCATGCGTCGCTGGTGTTCTCTCTTCCTCCTGGAGACTTATGTCTATATAGGAATATTTAATAAATAGATATAATTAGATTTAATGAAGGTGAGCCTAAAACTTGTGGGTCAAGGGTACTGCAGTGGCTTAACTCAACTTGAAAGGAAGGAAGAAAGAGCTGTGTGTGGTGAGATGGATGATGAGCCCCTTGTGTTCCTGTGGGGAACTGCTGTAGGTAGGTGGCAGACTGAAAACACCACGCTACAGAACACTGCTTTAGCTTCAACCCAAGTGTTTCTTGGGTAGGACAGGATGTTAACATGTCAGCTGTTGCTGCCTGGGGCCAAGTTCTGGCCTGTGACATTACCCTAGTCTGAGGTAAGATGACTGGGGTAATGTGAAATCTCAAGTGCTCTGTTAGGGTGCCCTGTCTTACCTGAGCATCATGCACTAGTGCACAGTCCTGTCACAGAATCTAATCAAGTTTTAAAGATGATTCTTCTCTTTTGGACCTTTTGTTTTACAGTGTATTTTCTAAAGATAAGTTTTTGTTTTTGTTTTCCTGTTAAACAGTCCCAAATTTTATTTCTAATTAGGTGTCCCTTTCATGACTCTGACAGAAGATGGACAAGTGTCCTGGTCTCCGGGTTCATCCAAGAGGGAATCTAGTACAATATCCACGTGTTATAATCTCTTTTTATTTTATTTCATGGGAACAGCTCTTTTAGTGGCCTCCTGAAGTTAGTAGTTACGCCATATTTAGATAGGCCAAATATTGTTTCTCTTTCCCCCCTTTCCCTCACATCCTACAGCAACATTCATGAGCCAGTTTCTTTGGGAAAGAGCTTTCAAAAAAGCTCTATTTATTACTGTTATTTGTTGATCTTATCTATTTTTTGTGTCTTTAATATCTCTACATCAGTTGATGCAGCCTTTGGCCTGTGAATACTAAATATTGCTGACTATTAGAAATTTATTAAATTCAAAGCTGACAAGCACAACTAAGAGAGGTAATAGACTGAACTGTTGAAGGAACAGCTACAACGTTTTTTAATTGCCTCTCCATCCTTGGAGGTTTTCAGGATTCGTCTGGACAGGTTCCTGAGCAGCCTGACCCAATTTGCCCCACTTTGAATAGCGGGCTGGACTGGGTGACCTGCAGGGAGCTCCGTGGTTATGCTGTGTCTGATAAGCTGAACAGCCATTGAATATAGGAGCATTTGTATCTCCATGTTTTAGTCTGTTTTGTGTGTTTGTCTTGCTGATACTTAATTAAACTTTTCATAGATCCATTTGATACAAACGAGGATTTGAACTTTATTTAGAAGGGAAACAGTGTACCCAAGGGCCGGGGTACAATTTTGAGATGACTGTAATTACTGAAAAAGCAGGAACTCTGGAGAACAAAGTTAAAAGAGGGAGCAGCTGATATCTTTGGACCATCACGTGTACAATGGACCATGTGTATATTATATGTATAAACCATATGCTATGGACAATCATCAGATTGTCCATTGGAGAATTTTGGCTTATGGAGATGTAGGAGCTTTCTTTTCTGATATGCCATGGTTTTGGTCTAGCTAAGAGGGAGAGGAAGCTTTATGTTATTCTGAATAGCACAGTGCAAGAACAGTGGGTAAAATATAACTTTTACTCTACAACATATTGGCTCAAAATAATATTTATATTCCATTCAAATTGCGTCCATCTGTCTATTGTTCTACATATATTTACAAAGAAAGAGTGTTCCAGAGAATGACAGACAATGTGGAGGGTTTAGTCTCTGTAATGAGCTGACAAGTTGCCCTTGAATTATCAGGTTGAGAACAACCATTATGACTGGTCCAGCTTCCTCACTTCTGCTTCTATGAATCAGCTCAGCTGCAGCAAGCTATGGAGAGGTGGGAGGGTCATCATTCATATTTTGGTGTTTAAAAAAAATAAAATAAAATAAAAATGCAGAAGATCTCAGTTTATGCGGGGGGGGGGGGCGGGGGGGGGAAGAGAGAGAGAATTTGAGTGTAGCAAGATTACCTGATCTATTGTTTGTTTGTTGTTTTGTTTTTTTTTTTTTTTCTCTACAGCAGGAAAAACCCAAACTCTTGGAGCCTTTGGATTATGAAGCTGTCATCACAGAAATTGAAAAAAATATCGGGGATAGCCTGTTTAAAGATCTGATATTGTTCCCTGATGATGACTTTTCAGTAAGTACAAGGCAAATGTGTGTTGTTCTTTCTCTTCAGTTTGTGTACTTGTATATTTTACCCTGTTAGAGGGAGACACAAAAGTGTCCTGAGGGCTCTCTAAAATTTTTCTTAGTTTACACATAGCTCCTTACTCCTCTCCTACCAAATTCATTCTTTTTTTTTCCCCCCTGACATTCGTACATGAGTGAGTTTATAGCTCAGTATTAGATACAGCACAAAGCCCTGGTTGTTCCCAAACATATTTCAAGACCTCATAAAATGTTTTATTCCATAACATGTACTTTGTTTGCTCAACGCAGTGGCAGTTTAGCCTGAGCTGGAATTTTTCCTATTATAATCTAATTGAATTATACTTCCATAATTTACTTACAATCAATCTGAACTTATATTCTGTTGGATATAGTTGGCCACTAGAGTTGACCCATGTCTCTTGGACTTCTGCTCGGTCAGGCTTTTTAGGTGGCAGCTGTAACATATTTCCTAGCTGTGTGAGCAACTTGAGTTTGCATGAAAAGGGTAAACCTGAACAGACTTGAATTTTGTTTGGTTTTGGGGCTTTCTCAAATTCCTCTCCAGTGGGGATGGAGATCTGGCAAGCTGTCCCTGAGCAATGGGGACGCAGAGTCCCCAGTGCCAAGGCAGCCCCTGTGGTGTGATGCTGACAGGCTGTGGGTAGCAGAGCCTGCAGCCACCAGGCTGCCAGACCTCATCCATGGTTCCCCAGTGCTCAGCCTGCTGAGCTGCAAAGAAATCAGGAATCTGGAAATCTGCGGCAGGGGTGGCTCAGGAGGGCAGGGGCTGCCTGCAGGGGGTCTTGGGAGACATGCTGCTGGGCAAGTAGGCTGGCAGATTGCCCTCACCTTATAGCAACTTCTTCAGAATCAACCAATCTCTGCAAAAGATTTTGATGAATAGGCATTCTCTAATGGAAATACATTTCAATCTGTGACCAATTGTAGCTGCTGTGTGAGAGCCCTTCCCATCAGCTCATGGCACTGCTGCTGTCCTGCGGGGCCGGCTTAATCTAATAGACTGCTTTGTTTTACTAAATGGCTCTATTTCCTTGGTGGCATTAACTGAGTTAATGTGCTCGTGGGATTGAGAGAGAACTGAACAGAATACATTTCCACATCACCGTTAATTCCTTTATCCATTTTGCACATTTGTGAATTTATGAAATTGAAATTTAGCATTATAAAGCTGACTAGACTTACTGTGTGCTGTCACAAGGCCCCTGAGCCCCTGGATTTAGAATAACTGAGCCCAAGCCAGCAGAGCAAAAGCAGCTGTTTCTTCTCAGCAAAAGAAAAATCATGTCCTACTGCTCAGGACCTCTGCCTGTCAAACCATATTTTCATATCCTTATTTTCATTTCATTTTTAGCAGTTGCAGCCTGGCCTTTAGCGTAGTTACTTCTATTTTCTTTCCTCTCTGTTATGGAGAATAACTGCAAAACACAGTATACTTAATAAAACAATAACAATTAAAAACCACAAAGAGGTGCTTGCATAGTAGAGGTGACCTGTACTCATAACAGAGCAAAGGCAGGGGTAGGTCTGTTGCCTTGCAATAAAACAGTTTCTTTTCTTTGTTATCTTCTTGTTGAAGTCCACTGCAGTAACGAGATCTTATGTCACCAGACAGGGCTGCAGAGCTTCAGTAGCAGACAGGTTTTTAAGCTGCAGAGCATCTATTTATAGCCCTGCTCCTTCCTGCTGAAATATCACCTGTGCACAGCAGTCTGGGTCAGCCATTTGAGTAGAAAGAGATCCAGGTCTGACTGAATTAGGAGATGCTCAGGCTGGCTCTGAGTGTTACTTAATGTGATAATGCCCCAGGAAATGGTGGATGTTGCTGTTTAAAAGCAATGATTAGAATTGCTTCAGACTTCATAGTTCAGCGATGATGCAGCCCCACTTTGGGCCTGTGTTAGCAAAAGTTTATTAAGAGTGAAACCCAAGCAAATGTGTGAGGTGAAGGAGTGAGAATAAGTGAAAATTTGGCTTTTAACACTGATGTGCCATTTCTGGATCTGTAGTATTTAATAGTAAGCAGTTATTCTCACAAGACCTTTATAAGTCACTTCCAACATCCCACGAGAAGTCTGTGGGACAGCAAAGACTTCTTGGTATCAGTCTGAACCTGATATTCCTCCATGTCCCTGTATTTCAATGAGGAATACAGCATGTGTTATGAAGATGCATTCTCCGATTTAACTCCAGCTGGGGAAAAGATGCTTCATGTTTTTGTGACTGTGCCTAATAATTCTTAACAAAAACAAAAAAAAAATCCCATCAGTTCCACTTCTTGTTTTCCTAGCAGTGCCTTGCTTGCTAACTCTGCTCCTGCTTGCCCAAAGTCCAATTTCCCTTTGAAAATAGCATGCGGCTCTGCTCCTGGATCCCGTAAACACGTTGTCCTTCTGTTGTTGTTCTGGGAAACAATGGCTAGTGGAAATTTCTCCTACAAAACTTTGCATTTGTAGCAGTGCAGCAACTGTGTGGGGGAAGGATCTGCACAGCTTCACAGGAGCTCCTTGTCATGAGTGTGAGTGTGCACTGTACTGGGGAGTAAGTGGGAGTTTGTCCTCCTTGTTGTGCTCATAAAAGTGCATGCTTGGTCATGGTGCTGGTAGCTTGGCATTATCCCCATATTTGGATTACAGTGTGCCATGCAACTTCTGTTATCCCAGACCTGGTCACAGTCCCTTGACAACAGAAACCACTGTCTGCCATTCCTGTTCCTCTCTTTCCTCCTGTGCGTTTACCAGAAAGGAGACCATGAAAGGAATGTGTCAACTTCATTCAGATCTTTCTTCCTCTCGTCTTTAGTGTTTCACCTCTTAGTCTTGCGTGGCTCCATTACCATACATTGGTATTCTGCTCCTAAGGGCCTTCATGTCAAAATGCTTGCCATACCCTTTCCTAAGTACTTTTCCATCCTTTCTTCTTGTCACCATCCTTACAAAATTCACTGAGCCCGCAGCAGTCTCTTGTTAAATCTCTCCAGGATCTCAAGTCTTTCATGGTATCGGTGGTACCCTCCCTTAGGGCAGCACCTCTCTGCTATCACCATGCTTGTGTTGGGGTTTGATAGGTAAATATGTGGCAGTTATGTGTTGATAAATGTTATTTATCATTAAAAGACAGCTGAAAGTATTTAATAGGTTAAAAAAAAAAAAAAAAAAAGGCTAAATTCTGTGTCATGAAAATTTGTTCCTCTTTCTCCTCACGCCTTCCTTTTCAAAATTATATGTAAATAAAAATCTGTTTAGAAATTAGGCTTTCTTAAACTAAATGTATAAATACATCTGATTTGAACCTGCAATAGGTTGAACAGTTTCATTGCCTAGATTTAGGACAGGTGTCAGATAGCAGTGCTTGCCTCTGCAAGCTGGCAATGCCGAACTTGTTCAAGTTCTGTGTGCTCCTGGCTCTTCTGGACTTCTGAAAGCTCCCCCAGGCACCCTCCAAGTAGCTCAGAGGACTCAGAAGAGGGGCTGTGTAGTGCTGCTGCACGCTGTCAGAGCAGGTGCGCCTGTTGCCAGGCTATTTTTTTTTTTTTTTTAAGTTCTGAATAAGGGAGAGCCAAAACCTCCCTATTTTTTAATTGTGAAACCACTGTGCAGGGACAAAAGCTGTTCAGGTACAGACGTTCACAAGGGACCCTGATGCAAGTGACCCCTGAGAGTGAGCAAAACCATTGCTTCTTCGTGTGGAAGGGTGACAATGTATGCTGCAGGGCAGCTCTAACGAGGGGGTGGGAGCTCTGTGGAAATCACCCCGTACTCCTGACTATTGTTTCTGACATCAGCCGAGTTACTGTGGTGGACCAGCAGCTTCTTTTCAATAGCACCTGACTTACCTACCACTTTCCTGTGCGGTAGGCAGTATCTACTCATCAGAGAAGAGCAGAAGTTTGGTGCATTACTCACGACAATATGATTTGGGACCTTTCTCATGCAAACGCACGTCAGGTGGGAGTAGCAGGAAAGTGAGTGGCAGCTGGGCTTGTTGGGTGGATGCACTTCTATTTCTTAAAAACAGAGTGAAGCAGTTAGCAAAGCAAACATTATGAGAGCACAGTTGCTCACACCGAGTGTGCTCCTGTGACCTTCCAACATGCCCTGTGCTTGCTTTCCTTTCGCTTTGCCCTGCGCTTGCACCTCCTCGGCAAGGTCTGTGCTAGGAGGGCCGGCAGCAGCCTGCTGGCAGCCCCATGCAGCAGCAGCATTTATACTGCAGTTCCACCTGATCCTTGCTTCTTAATTTGGGCTAACTCCTTGCAGTTTTCACTGCTGTTACGGAAAGCAGTTTACTTAGATGGAAATGGGCCTGAGCAGCTTTTCTTTGGAGAGACTGAATCTAAGCACTGACAAATACAAACATTTCTGCCAGCATGCGGTTAGCTCTCTTAGAAGGGCTGCCCTTGCAGGAAGTAAATGTAATCATTTTTGATGTATCTGTCTAAAGATTCAACCACTGGTAACATGCTTTCAGACTAAAAGCTGTTGGGATAGATTCAGAGTGCAAGTGTTTGAAATGCCTAATGGAGTCTGAACTCCATTTTCAAATCCTGCACTGGCTGTGTCGGTGGGAAGTGCAACCTGTCTGAAAATAATATTCCTAATCAATCATTGATAAGGGACAATATTAGCCTGTGGTTTTCACTGTAGAAATACTCTTCAGTGGATGTAGCAAGAGAAGTTGCTTAATTAAATTACACCTTATAACTAATCAAACACTTGGGGCCAAAGCTTTATGCAAAGGAGACGCCAGCTGAGTGCCAGAAATCATTGGTGGGTATAGGATATTTGCACAAAATTGATACCCAGAAGTCTGTGGCTTTGTTAATATCTGCCTTATGTGGTTATCAGAGTCTCTGCATTCACAAACTAGAAGATAGCCTTTTAACCTTTGATTTGAACACACAAATGCTATGATTGCCTAAAGAGATTACAGTCAAAATGCAGCTAGAAATGCTGGATTTGTTAAGTAAAATCCTTTATTATTATTATTATTAAACCTTCAGCATTCAATCTGATGTTGAAATGTAGTTGTTTTTTGAAGAAAACAGGCTTCAGTGAACAAATGCCATGGCAGATCAGCCTTTAAGGGCAGTTAGCTTTGGAAGTAACCGGCTATGAACAGGAAGTGTTTTTGTGGCAAGGCTTTTGCAGCTCGGTGGTTGATCGTAACTAATTCTCAGAAGGGAAGTGCTTTGTAGTTTTTAAAACAAGTTTAAATATAACAATACACAACATTTGTCATGTCACAGTTCTATGTAAGTAAACCCACGACATTCTTTGGCAAAGCCTGCAAGCGCAGCAAGCCCCGTGTTAGCGATTTCTCAGGTTTGCACAGCTCTGTTACTTTCCTCCAAAGGGCAGTCTCATAGAGACAAAAAGTGGGGTCAAGTGCTGCACGTGAAGCTGTGGATTGCAGCTCCAGGTCTTGTTCTGCTGCAGCCCTGTAACCCCTCACAGGAGCTCCAAGGGAAGGCAGGCACGGCAACCCCACTAGGAGGACGTTGAGCTGTGTTGGTCGGTGTGCTGATAGCAGTTGACAGGAAGTGTTGCTGCGTTAGGTTTTTAAAAAAAATGGTATGCATTTTAAATGAATACTGAAAACTCTTTTGTATAGTGTGTAGGGCAAATACGTTTTATTGTGGTCAAGCAGAAGAGGTTGTTGGTCTCTCTGCAGCTCAGTCACCATCCTAATAGGGTCAGTGCGATGTACAGAGTTCATCATGGCTCTCGTCTGTGTCCTCCTGCTCTACCTCGTGTCTGCTGATCATCTTCAGCAGCTGTGATGCTGTGGAAGGGCAGCGTGCATGTTTTGTGACTTCTGCTGCTGGTTGCTGGACCCCAGCCTGGTGAAGGGCTCCTGTGATGCCGCATCTGTGGGTTTTCAGCTGTGCTCAGGGATTGCATCTTCTCAGCACTGCTTAAAAAAAAAAACGGACTAGAAATGTTATGCATGTGTGAAATAAGAAAGCAAGTGTTTCCCAGAGGCGGTGGGCATTGCTGGGAGTCCCTAAGCAGTGAAGGATGCAGCCAACCTCACTATCACTAAGTGTGGCCTCAAAATCCATATTTCTCCATTGGTTTTCTTTTATTCATAGACTAAATGACTGTGTAAATCTTTGCTGCATGTGTGCTTTGGTCATACAAAGAGAGAGCCTTGTAATCCACATTTAGGAAAGCTTGCATAGTTTATCAGAACAAGAGGGTTTATTCATGCTGAGCTGGGACCATCACAACTTGTTGGAGCCCAAGTGATCTAGCTGTGCTGTATCCTCAGCTATCCAGCTGAGATAGAAAAAGTTTGGGGAACCCCATGATGTCTGCATCTGCCTGGGTGATGTATGCCTTTCTCTCAGAATTACTCATAGGAAAAGCCATAGGAGGAACCAGCGTGGTGTTTGTAAGCTGCAAAGAGCAATGCAGTCAGTACCAGCCAGGTGACTGTCACACGCAGCCTGGGTGCTTCGATTCATGGGGAAGAACGATCCCTTTTTAGCCTGAGACTGGGGATATGAAACAGATCCTCTTGGGCTATCCATTAGCGCTGGGTGCTGCAGGCTGCTTCGTGGCCGGAGAAAGCAGCGGGTTCCTCATTAACCCAGCCATCAGCAGCAGGCCTTCCCCTGGAAATCACGTGCCATTCTGTAAGGGAAGGGAGGATGAGCTGCGAGATGACATGCGGCTTGGTTTCAGCCCTAGGTTACCTCGAGTGGAGTTATTCCCTTGTAACCGAGAGCAAAATCTGGTCTGCTGGGGTGTGGGTCACTGGTTTGCTTTTCACTTTACAGTGGAGAAAATGAGTGGGCCTGATCTGCGGATTAACTCCAAGTGCCCCAAAGCCTCCCCTCGTGATTTTTGCCTAGGGACTGACTTGCCTGACCATCCCATGGAGGTCCTGGGTCACGCAGAGGAGCATTGCTGGTGGCCCTGGCCTCTCCTTGGACTAAGGGAAGCCCAGCCTGTTGTGGGATGGGGGGGCCTTCTGGAGATCCATGTCTCTGTGGATCCCAGTTTGCTTGCAAAAAGGTTGTTCCCAGAAATCTGTTTGAACTCTGCCCTTGCTTGTTAATGAATTCTTCAGCTGATATCATTGATAGTGTGTGAGGGAGGGAATTGGGTTGCAGTTGGTGTGCATGTCTATTGTCTGCATGGAGAAAAAAAAAAGAAAAATGCAAGCAGTAATAATACTGGTTCTCTTGTCTTCATGAGACAAAACTGCTGTTCTGTCAGCCTGACTAATTTGTTTTTTATTTGTTTATCGTCAGACAGACACAATTTCACTGGAAATCAGGACGCTGTATCCTTCTGTACCCGAAGATGCAGAACAAAAAGCAGAAAGTTTATTTGTTAAAGAGGTAAGTATCTCATGTCTATATCCTTTGTTTTTCAAATAAAGCCAAGGTTTTGTGGGGACATTGCTGTGTTGATAGCTCTTATATGTTTGTGTGTAGAAAAAATACAAATGTACTAAATCTATCCCTCATGCCACTGTTCTCCAATTCATTCCCTGTCACTGCTAGCCCATTGGTATTGGTATTTTTATGTGAGTGCTAATCAATGGTACCCAGAATGCTCTGAGCTGAGAAAATATCCATAACTTTTTCAGTATATATATATATATGTATATATATACATGTATATATATTTGATGTGGTTTTACCCTCTTAGTTATTATGTATTTGAGGTGTACATTACCACTATCGGAGAAAGAGGTGCACTATGAAGGATACGTAGAGGTTTATATTTATTATCAGTATCTAGAGGTTGCTCTACCTTTACTGTAGAAAGTCAAGCAGAGTTCTTCAGTGGCAGTTAGAACACCACTAGGAATGATTTCCTGCTATCTCTTTTTTAAAAATATAATTGTATTGTTTCCAGATGTGGTCTCAGATTAAAAAAGAAGATTCTGCTTGCTCTCCTACTACCTCAGGGATATTTGGGATTGTTATTGATTTTCTTTGAAAGATATTTGAATAGTGCACCCAACATCTCCACCAAGTTTACTTCAGCCACTTCTCTGGATTTTCTCAATCTTTCACTACGGATTTGAAATATAGCCCGTCACTTCCATTAGCAGAACGGATTTAGGGAATCAAATTGTCGGCCAACTTCTATAAGACATTGAATTACAAGCACACTCATTTAATAATGAGCCAGTAATCCATGTGTTCTCTGCCTTTTTTTCACAGATTGGGGTTTTGCACACCTGGCTTCCTACTTTGAGTATGGGCTATTTCCTATGGAGTATAACCACAAGATAATTTGCAGATGAAAAGTCAGTTACAGACAAACACAGAGAGTTAGGAAAAAAATCCAATATTAGAAAGAAACATAGCTGTTAAATTCTATGCAACATGACATTTTATAGGCAATATTTCTCTCTAGCAGCAGGTCTAGAAAGAGCAGTAGCAACTTACTGCCAGCTCAAATTGCCTGAACCATGCCATCTTTTGCAATGACAGGAGGGTTAAAAGATAACACGGCTTATGGAATAATCTACCTTCCCAGAGTTCTCACTGCCTTTTCAACACTTTGGGGTCTGCTTTTTATTTTAAGGTTCCTCAAGTTGCAAGGCCAGCACTGTCCTCACTGCTTTACAGGGAAAGCAGTGGATCTAAAAATGGAACATTAGTGCATGGAATCTGGGAATCATTACAGCTGAGTACTCCAAGGAGATGCTAATGACAACCTGATAAAATACATATTGAGCTGCTCTATTTGCTTTCTCTGCAATACCAATGAGCCAAGGGGAGCGGGAGAGGGGAGGAAAGTAGTGGAAAAAACAGTACCAGAGGACTAAGCCTGTGCATGGAATAATGGCAGGATGTGACCCTCTTTTAAAGTAGTAATCCATATGTTCCACTTCTGCCACAAAGCCAAAAGCAATATATAAAACAAATTAAGCTCCAGGAAGAAGATGGTTTCTAGTCCAAAAATAAGTAAAACTGAGGCTGAGGTGCTGTGACAATCTATGGTTACAGTCCCTGCAGCGATTGCCCCAGTCTGTACGGACCCAGCAGCAGTCTGTGTTCTGGCCTGGTGTCCAGCAGCTCTGGGTGGCTGGGCAGGGCTGGAGCTGGTGACCTTCACTTCTTTCTTTAGAGCTGTGAAAACCCCAACACTTTAGTGAAGGAAGCTTCTCTTCCTTCAGATATGCAATGGTCTCATGAACAGCCAAGGAATCCATCTTGTACATACTTGATTGTCTGGAGCCAGGATTAAAACCAGCATTAAATGTCCGATCCCTGATCGGACCATTGGTGAAGCAGTACAAAGGCCAGGTACAGCTTCATTTCTCTGAAGCAATTTTGGTGTTCCCCACAAAGTGGTAATGACTGTGTCCAACCATTGATGAGCACTTCACTATCTCAGTAGTTTAGGAAGCTGTGACACAAAGACATGGAGCTGAGTCAGTTAACTATGCATTCAGGGTCTGCTGTTGAAGGGGAGGTGAATACGGCACAGTGTGAGGACATATCACAATGGTTTCCATGCTAGCTTGGGTGCATGATCGTCTTCTGTTTCATCCTTCTGGACATTTGGTGTAGTTCAGGTGGCCTTGTCCATGAAGTACTGCTGCCTGATTTAGAATGAGTATGAGACTGCTATGATAAGGCCCTTGTAACAGATTTCAGTCTAGGTACTGTTGGTGATGTTGAGATATTATGGTAATGAGTGGGATGGAAGAATTTACTTTAAATAAGATGTCTAATGGTCTCCTCTTTGCTAAGACTGTAAAATTAAGATTTATTTTTTTAATGAGTATTTAATTTTATTTATTTTTTAATGAGTATTTAAATAGTTCTTTGATAACTAAATATTTTTTAAGGATGCAAAGAGAATATTTTACATTTTCTAATTGATTAATCAGAGTCCCTTTATTCATTTATACTTCTTATGTATATTCTAAATACAATTCTTTGTGAATCTATCATTCCTATAGCTGTACCTCTCTTAAGATATTTTCCTTATGGACGTTTCCACCTTAACTTTCCTTAGGCAACAAGAGCTAGAGTAACTAAGGTTCCAAGAAAAGTGAAGTTTCCAGAACTTTAAAAGCCAGGATAAAGTTGTCTTCAATATTTGTTTTTGAAGTGCTCCTAACTTCCCGGCATTCTGCTCTGTACCGTCCTGTTTCCTCCTGTCTTCTGAATTTTTCTCGCTCCTGAGTCTGCTGCACACATTTATGCCAACCATTATTGCCCTCGTGGGCTATAATTTGGTCAAAAAGACTCACTCCACAAGAAACAATATAAAAATCTCCCTTTTAGATGGTGAAAACGTGCATAATGTAATCTTTTCCAACTCTTGTGTTCTTGAATATGGAGATCAATTGGCAATCCTCTTTTTTTTTTCCATGTTTCATATGGCAATGTAAGGGGACAGTGCATTTTGCAATTCAGATCTGTACTTACTTTGAGGAACTTAAGCTGATTGCAACATATTCAATCCCATAATGTTTTGCAGGAGGTCAGTATGTGCAGAGAGTATACATGTACATACGCATAAGGCATACTATTTTTGTGCATATCTGAATAAAATTCTAGAAGTCAGCTAGGAAGTAAATATTAATTTTCACCTGTCCTTTCTTAAAACAACTTGAGCCAGGTGCTCCATGCAAAAATGTTTTGGGCAAGTGTTATAGATGTGTTGGCCACGTGGGTGAGGAGGAGTGTGCTGGGAGCTTTGCAGGGGCAGGAGCAGAACAGAGCACCTTGCTGAAGAAGCTTCTTTGGATTGTTCATTGTAATTGCAGAAAGTAAGTCCAGAGAGGCCGCTGAGAAGCCATCTCATCCCTCCCAAGTAGGCTGGGTACCTCCTGACCCAGCCTGATATCTGTCCGTCTGCCAGTGCATCACATCAGGGAATCTAGACACCGGGAACAGGGCACACTAATGGCAGGCTGCCCTTCCACATGCAGCATGACTTAGACCTGTCTGGTGACTCACTATTTGATGTCAGATTGTGGTGTTTTAGCTTACGGAAATGATTCTGAGCAATGAGGACAGCGAGGAAACAAGCTTCCCGGAGAGAGCTCCCGACACTCAGAAGAGCTTTCTTTCCTGCACCCCAGCACTGCTCCTTTTCACTTGGGGGTGTAATTGTAGCCCTCACGCAGGAGGGATTATGCTGGCTGAAAAGCATTGCATCAAAATGAAATGATAGTGTAATAATACTGAAACTTAATTTCCTGTATAATTTTCAAGGTAGGAAGGCTGGAGTTGTCAGCTCCATTAAGTTTTTTATAGCCCTTGTCATTCATCTGGCATTTTTTTCTATTTGAGATTTTGCAGTTTGTCTGTCCAGAACCTTTAAGTAATGACTAAACATCAGTTTTATTAATAATAATGTTAGAAGAGCCACTGAAATAACTACTGAAGGTGGTTGTGTGTCAGCACAGTTGTTTTCTTAGGATCTTTATGCACTGTCTAATCTCCATTGTACTTACACGTTTCAAAATGGGAACTCCTGTTGATAAATGTCACAAAGTTTTATTGTTTTTCATCACAATGAATTTCCTAACTTCAAAATCTGTTTTCAATAGCTTAAAGAAAAGTATCATCAGGACAATGACATGTATTATTAAACTCTAGTGGGTGTTTTGATAGCAGAAGGGGTAAATATTTAATGTTTAATATTTTAAAATAATAGCGTGTTTGAATGTTGTGGTTTGTTGCTGTTCTGTGTCACTGCCCTTTTGCTGTATATGTGACCTGTGTTGGTATGGAAATAGCTCTGAGAGCCCTAAAGTGGAGGTCCAGCTTTGCCAGCAGCTGGCTGAGAAGCTGCTGTCTCTTGGTGGGCACGGGCAAGCAGAGATTCAGCTGGGGCTGTCACAGCACCTTCCCAATTTCTTTCCCAATTTTTTTTGCGGTGTCTTCTGGTCATTGCAGGAAAGGTCCCAGGAAGGAGAATTGGTGGGGAAGGCATTACTAGCATGTCACCGACCCTGAGGCAGAACGCAGCGTGCTCTGCAGCTTCCCCTTTGGTGCCGTGGCTGCCTCCAGCTCTGGATGCTCTTTGCTTTCTGTTTCCAAGCCCTTGTGCTTGCCCTTCGCTGTTCAACATCTCCAGCTTTCCACTTAACTCCTCGGGGCAGGCGAGGTGGCAGAACCGCTCCGTGCATCGGGTTTCTCCACAGGAGGCTGGGTTGTTCCACGAATGCCTGTTGTCGTACACATGGCCATATTTCCCAGGACTGCACACCCCATACTGTCTTAGAGAGAATGGAAGCTGGGGAGGAAAGAAACTCCAGTTGCTTTCAAGTGTTTGCTTCAGTTGTGTTTATCTCACTTCCCTTTTTCTTCTTTCTTCATCCAAAAGGTTCATTTGCATTGCAGGGCAAGTCTTTATTAAGCTCCTCTCTCGCTGCAGTAGCCATCACACTGTCACCACCAGAACAAGAGCTAAGAAGATGCAGGTGAAAGAAGCTTGTGGGGTAGTCTGCCTCTTTAAGGAAAAGTTGGACCTGCTGGGCAAGGGGGAAAATAATTGGAATTCGATATTCCCCCTGGGAACGGGCTGTACAGCCTGCCTGGTCAACAGCGGAATAGGAAAGTTCATGCAAACGTGTGCCAGCCCGCCCACGTCCCAGGGCTTCCATTTCAGTTTGTATTTTTCCTCCCCCCCAAGTCCACTTGAGCTCAACAGCTGTGCAGCGGTGCCTCCGCTGTCTGCCAGTTCCGGGCTCCCGGTGAAATCTCTGCCTCCAGAAAGGGTTTTCTTGCTCTTGCTGGGTATTTTTCCTCATTACTAAAATTCAATTTCCAATAATAATTTCCAATAAAAAACCTTTTAGACATCAATACAGTAAGGGATATTCTGAAGAGAAAAGGCTATTTTGGGAACACATCAGTCTGTAACGTTTGCACTAAAGCCGATGTGGAGAATTCTCTGTGGACACTAATTGCATCTGCTAAGTAGAATACTTGGTGACGAAAGTACCACGGGGAAAAGCCATCCTTTCAGTACAAGGCTCAGTTAGTTTTCATTTGCCAAGTAGAAAGAGAGTGAAGTGTGAACTGAAGGGTCTGTGCTCCTCCTCGCAACACTCAATGAATGAGCTGTTTGTTGGCTCCTGTACAGACAGCGGACGTGTTGCTCTTGTAAGAGTACTCTTATAGCCCAGGTGACTATTAAATAGCTTAATGAAACTTAGGTCACACAAACACAGAAGTGACAATGTCATTTCTTGAAGAGTGGCAAGAAAAAGCATTGAGTTTTGTTTTTTTCTGATTGTTTCCTTTTTTTTTTTTTTTTTTTTGTCTATTCAAAGGCAGAGCAATGTAGGAACAACATCAGAGTGGTGTAGGCTTCAGGCCTGACCTTGTAAGATGCTTAATCAGTCTGTTACAATACTATACACAAGACTTAAAAAGGATATTTATTAAGCCAGTGCTGAATAATTTAGAGAACACCACCTTTAGGCTTTCAGTCCGTTTTGGTTTTTGCTCCAGCAGCCTGGTAAATCCCCTTTCTGTCCCTTCCAAGGTGAAGATCTCTGTGAAAGCAGCGACTCCCATGGGAATATCAGAAGAGGCTGGCGAGAAAGAGAGCAAATATTCCCAGTTGGTGTAACCTATCTTGTCCCTTTATTGCCATTTCTCCTCCTCTTTCTGCTTAGCATTTTGTGTTCCAGTCTCTTTGATCTGTCTTTTTTTCCATTCTCTCTGCCTCCTGCAGTCTCATCCTTTCCATGCCTTTCTGCGAGACTTTTTCCTGTTCTCACCTTAGATTATATTACCCTTTATGCTGCTGCTTCTTTATCTAACATAGATCTCTACCATTTTCCTTTATGACTTCCCTTCTTTTTCCCCGTCATCTTCAGCAGCAGCTTTTGCTGTTAGGTTTTACGCTTGTTTCCCTCTTTCTTTTATTTTATTTTTCTTTCCTGTCCATCTTGTGTGGGCTGGCGCTAATGCTCAAGTGAAGAGTGGGGAGGAAATAGCACAATATTGGGGAAAATTCTTCAGTATACGGTACAGTTAGCAATTTTCGTTTTGCATTCTGTTGCTGGGAATTTTGGCATAGCATCATTTGTCTTATTCTATATGTGTATGTTATCAATAAACACATATCTTGTGCCTCTTGTTGCACCCAACAATGTCATGTTGTGTTTAATTACATTGATAGAAGCTCTGTATTGAGTAAGTCACAGTTGTTCTGATTTATTTGACAGCATAATAAAACCCTTCAGGTCTTTGTTCAGGTCTGATTCCCTTTTTAAGGGAGATTTGTATGTTAAGGACAATTTCAGAAGAGATACAAAACCAGCTAAAAGGTTATTTTTAGAAAATAAGAACTGCAAGAAAATGATGAGATGACTGAGCAAATTCAGTGCGAAGGGGAAAATGAGACCCTGGTGAGAGATGAAATGATAATCCTATTAATATGTTCCTGAACGGTAAAAGAATGAAGATCAGTCAGAACGAGAAGTAGAGGCCTAAACTGGGTACCGCCTTTTGAGGGGCTGGTGGTGTTTTTATTTAATGGTGTTAACAAAGTAGGATGTTAATTAAGGGTGTTTACAAAGTAGGGTATGAGAACTAGTAAAGACTGTTGTTTTCAGCTTCCCCTCCTTCGCTCCCCCCCAGTCTTGTATGATTCAGATCAGTTGATTTAAAAGGGAAACTGTGCTTCAAAATGTAGAAACATCTGATACTCACTTTCCTTCAAACCAGGTCTAAAAGAGAAGAATATGTTCTCTACCAAAAAGGACTCCCTCAGCTTTTTTTTTTTTTCTTTTCTAGACTTTTCTGAGTCTGAAAAATTACTATAATTGTTGTTACTGTTGTGTTTTTTTCTTTAGGCTTGTAAATATTACAATTCCCACTGGCACGTTGTGAACTACAAGTATGAACAGTATTCAGAAGACTTTCGACACTTACCACAGTAAGATCTAGCATAAGTTCTTCTTTTATTTTTTTAATTTTTTTTTTTCCTCTTAGGTTTGTGTCATTTTGCTGAGCTGTGTCCATATTTGCACTTTCTATCGTCTCCTATGCTCTGCTTGTTTTACTGTATTTATAGTGGTTTGCATTTTTAAAAAGGGGAAGAAAAGGTCCTTTAGCAAAAGTTCAAGACTCTGCAGAATTCAGCAGTATCAACAAACGCTATTAGTGCTGATTCAAATCTTAAGAGCGTATTTGCGTATTCAAAGCACAGTTGATACAGGGAAGCTGGCTCACTGTTTTCCTTAATAATGCATAAATGTCACTCACCTTTAACTGGGATTAATTCGCCTTTCAGTTACCCTGTCTATCAGAGGAGTACGATTTTGTTTAGAAGTTTATAGCTGCAAAGTGCAGGAGATGCGGGTACGATGTGTACAGTGTGTGCGGGTACAGCACTTGGGATATAAGGCTGCAGACATGCAGGTGTCTGGGTGAGCTACTTCCCTTCTGTGCTTGGAAGCAGCACATTAAAGTTGGTGTAAAGGTCCTGGGAGGAGAAGGAACAAGTTCTTTGATGTGGGTAAAGAAATTTAGGATCTCATTCCTTCTTGAATGGGTTTCTGCCTTTACTCCCATTTCTGGCAGGTTTGTATCCTGTGCCCTGAGGACTCTTAAAGAGTAGTGAATGATCTCACTGAATGCCCATAGTATCACCTCCTTGCTTGGAGTTTGAGGTGTTAAAATCATGATACCGGATGAAAAAGGTGCTTACAGGCACATAGCACTAACCACAGGAACAGGTGCTTCAGAGGGTTTTGTGCTCTAACCCTTCCCCAGACCTACATTCTCTCTTATACACTGGTATTTTTACAAAGAGTGAACATAGTAGTACAAAAAGCCATTAAAAGTAGTTTTGCTAATCAGTTATAAACATACCTTTTCTTATCTACCTAGTACACTGATTGTTTTATAGAATTAAAGCATTTAATGCTCAAGAGAAATGTTTGCAGTGCAGTTTTCCATTTAACCTTAAGTATATTCCGTCTTATAAAATATACTTTTGACAGACCTGGTTGCCTTACTCTGCACAGAAGTACATTTTAGCCATTTATGGACATCTCTTCGATGAAGGTTATTTTAAGATAATTATTATGATTTACTTTCATGAGTTCATGCTCTAGGGATGTTACGGTGTCTCAGATGGTACTTTCTCCCAACTTGTGTAAAGGATAACTGGTAATCTTGTGTGTCTGGTATTGGAACACGGCACTCAGGAGTGGTTGGACTGCAGCACTGTTTGATGCTCCAGCAGCCAAGTGATAGCAGGAGCGCCCATGTTTTGTTTGCCTAAAGTTGCCTCGGCTTTGGGCTTAGCATACCTTCAACAAAGCTGGTTTGAAGTCCACCACATTTCATACCATTTCCATTATTACACAGCCTCCTAGATTTCAAAAGAGCTTGATTTGCACATGCATGTTATGACGTTCAGACTTTGAGATTAAATCTCCTCGTTAAAAATGTGGTGGTTTGATACTTCCTTGTCATTGTAATTTTCTCTCACTGAAAATATCTTTGGATGCCCAATTTCCATAGTTTTTGGTTTTGTTTTGTTTGTACAATGCCATCCCACTGTATCAGAAATCCAAGCATACCATTGTATTAATCCTTTTTATAGGAAATCATTCTAATAGGGAAGGTTGGGTGAGTACTAAGTATTTGAGCTTTGTATCATGAGAAAAGAATGCTGCTTATGCTGCCAGATCCAGCTGTGGCTAATGGATTTCCATTCACTGAAGGTGTGCTGAACCTTCTCCGGAGGTTTTGAACTTTAGAAACACAAAGATTGGGACCTAGCAGCCTTCAGCAGTGCTGAAAGGAATTCATAATCATTTCTACGTTTGATATGCTGTGGTGTTTGACACAGTCATAGAAGATGTCAATTAATGGCTGCATAGGATAGCAGATTTTTATCAGATATCCAAGTTCTTCTCGAATACTGATCTCTTTTGATTGAAAAGTAGCTGCAATGTGATGCAGACCACCTGGAGCAGGCACAGGGGACTCAATGTGTCCATGGTGGAGTTCCACTGAACTAGAGCTGTGACACTGGGGAAGAGCTCAACGACATGTGCACACCAACACAAACAAAATTTTAGCAATTGCTTTAGTTTTTCTCTGAGTGTGTTCCTCCTCTGAGGTTTTTCTCAGGTCTCTCTACCCCTTAAATTCCTCTCTGTGAGCTCTCACTACCTCTTTTTATACCATTTTTTATGCTTTGTGATGGTGTGTTCTGACTTCTTGAGCAAATGGGAGGGTGGAGGAAGAACTGGGCTTGCTTAGTTTGTGTGTTGTGGTGACACTGTGTCTGGGAACAGAAACAGTCATTAGCAAAGTTTTTGCTGTCATTTAAAATGTGAAAACCTCTAATGCTTGGTAGGTATTTTTGGTCTGCTGCTTTTGAAGTCTGCATTTTTATATGGCTCTGAAGAGTCAGTAGGCAGAGATAAAGAGGGAATACCAAGTCAACAGATTAATTCTTTACCATGTTTTATGTGCCTGTCCTAGAGAGATGAGCAGCGTACCTGAAACGGTTCCAAGATAGCAAAGGAAAAAACTTTATTCCATGGAGCATTACACCGTTGTGAATGTATGAGAGGTTCATGTGTGGTCAGTGAGGGAGCGATTCAGCAGGATGGCCAGTCATCCCGCCAGGTGTCTCTGTGGTGGTGTGGTACTGCAGACTGAAATGTCCATATGATGGGGTTTTGCTAGTAGGGGTAGCAAATGATAAATTACTGGTCCTTGGCATTGAGGCAGCCTATATGCATTCTTTAGAGTAATTTGCATAGGCAGAAATAAGATTCATAATATTTTATTTAAAAAAAAAAAAAAATCTTTTTGCAAGACTTTTTTCTAATGATGCAAACTTCACACTGCCTATCCCAAGCCACTGACACCATCTCAATTCTGTGATCTGCCAGCTCTGCCACCAGACTGTCTGCCCTTTTATGTCTCTTGTATAGCTCTTCTGAGAGGACAGCAGGATTTCCTTCTTTCTAAGAAATGTGCCCTATGCTCATGTTTGCAGAAGGTCTGAGGCTCAATGGGACAGGCTCACTTTCCAGCTGTGGGGTGGCAGGGCTGGGCAGAGTTGCAGTGTCATGGAGGCAGGGGACCAGACACCATAGCAATTCAGCTCCTCCTTCCCATGCTCTTTACTTCCCCTCCCCTGTAGCATCTGTTTTTTTGTTTGATTATTTTTTTTTTGGTTGTAGGTTGCCCTACAAGCACTGCAGTGCATTTATAGCTCTGAATCATGAATAAACCAAAAGGATTTTGGTCTAAAAATGCAAAGGCTTGAAAGGTGTCGGGCTTTTTTGTTTGTTTGCTTTGGTAGTAGTGTTTTTGTTTTGTTTTAAAAAACATGGGATTAGGTTTGAGATTTTGGGGGTTGTCTTCATTTGGGTAGGAGAGAGTATCAAAGATATTTTTTTTAACAGCTGTCCTTGGCTGTATTGGAGAACCTGCCGTGGAATTCCACGTCAAATATTCTGAATGTTATCGCTTTTATAGGTATCAAAGGTATCAATAGATCGTAAAGGTTCCTTTTATGCAGTATATTAATCAGTTGTTTACACTGAACAATGAAAATGGAACAAACTAAAATGGAATAGAGTCCTGTTTCGTATCCTGTGTGCATTTCATTATGCTGGCTTTTCTGAATACAATGGGATGCTGAAGTCATGATAAAAGTGATTTCAAAATGGGAAAATCAAAGCGGGGATGGGTATTGCTTTTTATTCTAATCTTCCTGATCATAACTTGTGTATGAATGAACAGAAAATGAAAAAGGTCAGCTACCTCTTTTTTATTTATTTTTGAAAGTAACACTGCATGCTAGCATGGGCTAACATTTGCTAACTTTACAGAGGAAACTAGCTTACAAGCATGTGGTTTCTGAACTTCAGTCTGAATTTGTTTCCACATACAACACGGTTGTGTTGCTTCGTTCATGTCCTAAGTCTGGGTAAATGACAGTTCTGGAAAGGTTGGCCTTCTTAATAAAGGCTTTTAGCATGGCAACTTTTGTGGGTTTCAATGTCATAAGTAAAAATTTTCAAGACGAGACTTTAATCTTCAAGAATTTGAAAGCAATGTTAGTACTCTTCAGGCCACAGAAAAATCTATTTTATTCACTTAAAAATATATTTTATCATGTGCATTTTTCTGGCTGTTACTTAAGGTTTAATTCCACAACATACTAAGTACTTTGGGACAGTACAATGACTTATGTGCTTAAAAATAAGCAAATGCTTAAGTGCTTTGCTCTTTCATATTCAGTTTTGTTTCATAGTCTGCATTATGGAGCTCCTAAATGGCACCACATCAAAAAGACTTATATGTATTCTTAAAAACTACTCCGAGGCTATGCTCATCATATAGGAAATGTAGAAGCTTTTACCAAAACATTGTAATGTTCTTGTTGGTTAGAAAAAGCTCCTAAGCAGTTCATTCTAATTAATCTGATAGTCTTAAATGTGATCACTCTCTGGGAATTGTTTAGGTTTTGTTGCCTGTTGTGGTCAAAGAGTAGAGAAAAGAATAAGATATTTTTAAAAAATATATATTGTTTATGAAGCTGTTGCAATTTTATATAGCCAGGGGAAAAAAAAAAAAAAAAAGATAAAGAGAGCTTAAGAAAAAAGGTGATTTATGTACATATAGTGATTTTTAAAGGAACATAGAATCACAGCAGTAGGTTTTCTGAAGATGTCATGGGGACCCAAGATGGTGGCCTCTCTGAAATAGCAGATAGATGATTGTATAAATAAATAAATAATTTTTTTCCTCTTTTTCTAGAAATGAATGTAGACCAGAGAAACTGCCATCACATTCATTTGAAATTGATCATGAAGATGTGGATAAGGATGAAGTATGTTTTCTGTTTTGTTTTGTTTTTTTCTTTCAGACAGGGAAGACTTATTTACTTTATTTAGACTTATTTACTTGTATTACTTTAACATCTTAAAATTAAAAAAAAAAAAAAAAAAAGAAAAAAAGGAAAACAAAACCAAAAAGATAATGGAGGCTCATTATCTGCTATAAAATATTTTATATTTTAAGTAACTCTGATGTTGGTGGAACAGCTTTATCTCTTAGGTCATCATGTACACAGCAGGCTTATTGATAAGTCTTATATTAAACAGAATGTAAGGATGATTATTTGTTGTCAAGCAGATATTCACACATTAGAGTTTTCTTTCGTCTTAATTCAAAAAGCAAGTGAATGCAATATTAATCATGTCTTTCATCTAGGATACAACATCCCACTCATCTTCAAAAGGTGGTGGTGGAGGAGGAGGAGGACTAGCAGCAGGAGTTTTCAAGTCTGGATGGCTTTATAAAGGGAATTTTAACAGCACTGTAAACAATAGCATCACTGTTCGGGTAAGGGAACAGCATTATTCTTTCTTTATTCCATTTTGATTTACATCCCCCATAGAGGCACGTTTTTTGTCATTTATATGTTTATATCTCAGATTAGGCTTCGTTACATTGCTTTAAATGATACTAAAGTAATGTTGCAATTGTCTGCAAAATAGTTCAGTTGAAATGTGAGCAGGAATTGCTCATTATTTAAACCCTGTGAATAAAGTACCAGTGAAAACAATTTGCTGTACAGCAATTCTCATTCTTTTTTCTTCTACTTCAGTCATTCAAAAAGCGCTACTTCCAGCTGACACAGTTGTCGGATAATTCATATATTATGAATTTTTACAAAGATGAAAAAATATCAAAGGAGCCAAAGGGATGTATTTTCTTGGATTCTTGTACAGGAGTTGTACAGGTAAGCCTTGTTTTATTTCATTGTATTTTTTTGGTGTCAGATTAGTAAGAATTACTAGAGGCACATGGAAGAATGCGTACATGGATGGGATAGTGATCTTGTTAGCAGTTGCATTAAATGAAAACACCATTAGTTTTGCTTTTGTAATTGGTTCAAGTGCTCAGACTGACAGACTACAAGAACCACAGGTGAATTATGATAACAGGTAATATATATATATATGTTTTTTACCGGTGACATACATGAGGAAAATATTAAAATATTAAACGTTTATTTTCACTGAAATTATCTTCTTAGCTGCCAGGTTTTATGTTATGCTTACTAAGACTGTGCTTGTTTATTGTGGGTTAAAGAGACTGAAGTTATAGAGCTTCATTTGTTACAAGTTGTAAATTAATTCTGTATCCTGAGTTCCAAAGTGATTAGATTATTCAGTAGACTCCTTGAAGATCATCATTCTTGGGGGTGATAGAGAGTCCTAAAAACAACAGATATGGCAGAGCCTTATTGGTTGTTGTAGCTTGGAAAAATAAATACCCAGAAATGTCTTTTTTTTTCTTCTTCCTGAAATTGAATTCTCAGCGTTATTTCCCTCTAGCTGCTTTTCCTTTATTTCTATTAATGTAGTTCTCTTATTTTTTTCCCCATGTTAAATAAGATGTTATCTTAAATAACATGTTAGTCTGTTCATCTAGCCCAGATGTCACTGCATAAGGAAATTCTTTTTTTAGCTATACTTTGTTCTTTACTTATTAACCAGTAAAGTTTGGTAAAAATGCCAGTACTGACTGAATTGAGGGTTGCTTTGAAAGAAACCTTTCAGCTAATGCAAGGGAAGACCCCTAATAAACATAAGCTTTTCCTACTTGGAAAGTTTCTCCTTCCCCCTAAACGGGCCCTTTGAAGCAAGAGAAATAATTAGTAAAGGTAATTCACTCTGGGAACGAATACTTGCTGACAACTCCTGCAGATCCCTTTTCCTGTGTCCTGGAAAAGTACCAGGCTCTGTAGGGAATGGCAGGTTATCCTGCATAGTTTAAAGGGTATTTCTTTTTTTTCAAGCAGGTGTAGGAGAAGACAAAGGTAAATTCACGGAAAGACAATGATGTTGTCTGCCTCTGTCAGCCCATTGACTTGAAAGACCCTAACAAGTAGACTGGAAGCGTGGCAGAAGGAGATGCTTATCAGAAATCCTGTTCAGAAATGCCTGAAGTCTGCAATGCATGCTTATGTTAGAGTCTGGGCTTTGTGTGTTTAGGATGATGGTATCTGTGTAGGAGGCGTCCTTTGTGCAGTTAGAGAAACACTGGTACTCCTGTAGAGAAGTTAGTGCTGTTAATGGGCCCTCAGTTATACAGTTAATTGTGGTTCAGAGGGTGTTTATTTAGCTGCTGTCAGTTTTGGACAGAAACTAATGTCCTTGATCTTCTGTGTTGGTATTGCCCAGTCATTTATAAAATAGGAGAAAATAGGAAAAAATGGGAGGAAAAATGACTGCTTGCTTTTGTTTGCTGGTGGTGTGTGCTTTCCTTTAAGACAGGTGTCAGCCAGAGCCCTAATTAAGCCCTGGATGTCCCTGTAGTGTGGTTTAGTGTGGCTTTAGATATAGATAAGTACTGTCAGGAGGGTGGGGGTGGGTGTGAAATGTCTTGTCTTCAAGAGTTTCAGACTTTTTAACTGATCTTTGACCGAAATATATATATATATTTGAAATAATCCTCCTGAACTTTGACAGCTGCCTTCTAACTCTACAGAATACCTGCAAATCGACCAGAACATCTCTTGCCTACCACCAGCCACTTGTTTTTTTTTATTGTTCTATGATTGACATTCAAAATAAGATGCATGAATTTATGAGCTGCCTTCACTAGTCATAAGTGATCCTTAGCCAAGGCGATAATGGTGCAAGTATCATCAGCATCAAAATCTCTGTTACCAAACACATGATGAACTTAGAGTCATAAGGCTAAAAAACAAAACCTTGCTTAGAGTTGTCATAAACAGGAAGGCCACAGAATCTGGAAAAGAGATGGAAGGTTTAGAGGAACTATGATGTGAAATCTCTGATCTTACGAGTTTTACACCACTATAAATCATTTAACTCAACAAGAATGACTTTGAGCTCCTGTTTGATAGAGGTTGAGTATCTAGACTGCGGCAAGCATCCTGGAGAAACCATCTCCAGCTGAAATGCAAAACACCTTCAAAACACTTCTGTTATTTTGAAAGAATGACCCTGCAGGCGTTAAACTTAGCCAGATGTTTCATTTCTAGCTCATCCGTAGTTTCTTATTGAATCTTGTATTGTTTCCTTCTGGAAGAAATTTTAAACTTGAAATTAAGTGTTGAAGATTACAAGGTCCACACTCCATATGGAAGGACTTACAGAGAAGAAAAATGAGAAATTATGTTTCCTCCCCTTCATCCCCAACCCCCTTTAGCTGATCAGGAAAGAAAAATAGTTGGCTTTAGATTTGAAACAAAGACTTTGCTGTAGATCTCATCTGCTTGCCAGAAGTCTGAAGTGCAGATGGAAAAGTGGATATTGAAGTTTTCCTGCCCTAATGTTCTTAAGATTCAGCATGCAAGATGTATTGCTCTCTTAGATAATGTCTGATAGTGTTACAGTACCTGATTTAAAGATCTTGGCCATGTCTGCAAGGGGAAGTACATAATTCAGACAAGAAGTGCATTCATCACAATGCTCTTTGTATGCTTTCTGAAGATAAATTGAAATGTAGCATTTTTCTTTATGGATTGTGCATAAATTCATATACATGATCCCCTTATACAGATGAAGTTATCTTAGAAGTTTTGAATGGGCACTAGTCTAGGATTTTTGGCATGGTTTTCTCCCACATTCAATTTTTGTTCAAGTCCTTGTGATTTATTAGAAAAAAAAAAAAAAAAAAAAGGTTTCAGTAAAATTTTAGTTACTGTTTATATTAATTTGAGGTAATTGCAGTGAGCGGAAGATTAGAGTGATTTCACTGTAATCAAAAACAGTATCAGACACCCCAGAATGAACTGCTGCAAAACCCAACCCTATTCTCACCCTGTGTAGGGTGAACTAAAATTTATATACCTGAAAGAACAGTTACCTAAATAAAGTGCATGAGGGAAAATGATTTCTTACCAATAGACTTTTCAGTAGCAGAATTAAAAAAATATTACACGCGTGCATGTACATACACTCCTGAGTTGGCTTGAAAAGCCCAGATTTGACTGGTTCCATTGACCCAAGTAACTCCAAAAATTTAGTCTTGCTGGTTTCTGAGCTGGGTCATGATGTGTAATATAAGGACTGGAGCAAGTGATTAACAACAGATTGGGCAGGAATCTTCTAAATCATCTCTGCTGCTGGAAAAAAAGAGTGTTCATGGAACTTTATTCTCAGTGCCCAATGTTCTTCATCTTCACTGCTCATCAGCCTCAGATTTTGCCTCTGTTCCTCATACACAAAAGAAGATACTGCTGTGACCTCACCAGCTGGCTTAGGAGCTGTTCTTAGTAACTTGTTGATACAGGACTGCAGTTGTGTGTATTGTGAAGTAGTTACAGTATGTAGAACTATGGGGCACCGTTGTTATTTTAGTTAAATACAGCAAATTAAGAAAAACTAAAACTAAGTGAAATAAGTGAAATGTCCAGTTATGGGCTGGATGAATTGGTTTTCATCTGTGTCACTTCAAGGTTAGATGTGTCAGTAATGCTCTAATTGTAGATGATGGCAATTTTCTGCAATATTGAATGTAAATTGGTGGCACTGATGTTCATAGTCAGTAGTTGCGAAAATTAGGTTATGTACTGAGGAGAGGACATATCAGTGCTTGTTTCAGATTTAAACAAGGGGAAGAGGCAATTGATGCAGTTGTCTCAATAAGACTAAGAGATAGAAGCCTCACTGATTGGATAAATTTGAGGAATGAAGGATATTATATTGGAAAATTGCACCATTTAATTTTATTGCGCTATTTCAGTAACTAAGCGCCTGTAAATTCTCATGACAGAAAGTGATGGATTAACAGTCTAGTGCAGGTACAACCTGGTGATACAGAACAGAATAAATCTGTTGCCAATACACTGGGCATTGATTCTTGTTCTATACTTGACAAAGATAGAATTGCAACAGACAACAGTATTTTCACCTTTGGCCTCCTGCAAGGAATTGTTGAAAATATGCCATAGCTGTTTGTAAAATCATTTTAATGCTTAAGGTGTCAGTACCTAGTGGAAGCACCCATGGGAATATTTTCCTGTGGAAGATTTCATCCCATTCAAATCTTCTGGAGAGATTTACTGTTTACTTTCTATTCCAAGTTTAACTGATAATATCCAAAAGCTCTTTCAGAAAAATGCAAAAATAATAAAATTATATTCAGTATCTTTTTGAATGTCTGGTGCTCTGGTAATGTATAGGAGACATGCATTTAGAGGAGTTTTGTGTAGGTGACTTTGAGTCACATAGCAATGCTGTCCTTTCAGAGGTCTCTTCCTATTCCATTTAGAAGGTACTCCCTACTAAGTGGGTTTTAGATACACAGACTAAAACTAAATTGATGTAAATGTTTGTTAATATCACAGTACTTGAATTTTCTTTAAATCCAGTTAATTTTGCTTTATTTATTTATTTATTGAAGCACAGTTGTATAGAAGTCCATCTTATGGATACCTCTTTTTTGGTACCTTTTTATACTTATGGTGTTTATTTTTCTTTTCCTTTTGTTCCAATAGAATAACAGGCTTCGGAAACACGCCTTTGAGCTGAAAATGAATGACCTCACATACTTTGTGCTGGCAGCTGAAAACGAGCAGGATATGGATGACTGGATTTTCACTCTCAACAAAATCCTGCAAATAAATCCAGAGGGGACCATTCAGGAGAGGAAAAGTGCAGACCTCACTGATCTGAAACTTGGTAAGAGTGAATAATCTTGCATTGTTTTTTTAAATCAAATGCAAAAGAAAAGAACCTTTAGATATCACTATTGAACCATTTTAACTGCCTTAGTCTCTAATGGATTCTGTACCTATTGATTTCTGATGAAGAAGCACCAGTCTTTTGGCAATCCCTGAACAATGTCAGCTAACTACCCACAGATCATTTTAAAAAGGCTGTGGGAGGGAGGTAAGCTGCTCCCCATAAAGTCAGCGGGAACAACATGGCTCTGCTTTGCTTATAGAGCTCTTTTTCAAGAATAGTCTTCCCTGTCGATGATCTTGCTGATAGTTTATGTTTTACTGTCTTGGGAGTCTGAAAGTTTTAAAGAGTTTTCTGCCCTGGAGAAGTTCTTTTTCCAGCATTTTGTTTTCTTTAAACATCTGGAGTTAATGATAATTAAAAAAAAAAAAAGATCCCGGCTGTGGTATATTGCTCTTTCCTTGGAAGCTTATTGACTTTTCATTTCTTGCTTTTGTGAGTTTGCATATGAATACCCTTTCACTGTGGAAGAAAGAATTAGATGCTCGGTTATACTGTACTCTTTATGAGGCAGTAACTCATCCTTTCACGTAATAAATCCATGTTCGGTTTGGATGAACCCCAACTAAAATTCTAAGACTGAAAGCGCTTGAAACCTTAACACAGATTTGAACTGCTCATACTATGAATTGAATCTAAGCTTTGAACCCACATGCATCCGAATCCTGGGGAAGTTCATGGCTAATTGAAGTCTTTACCCTGATGCTTATAATAAATTCTAATTTTGGAGGGACAGGATACTCTTCATATAGCCAAAGATGTTCTTATGATTTGGAAGCACAAACAACTTGCACATCAGAATCAGAGAAGTACTTTTGAAAATCCCACCCATAAGGGATATTAATGAAACAGAAAGAAAAATGTGCATAAGAGGTCAAAGACATAAGGGTAACAGAAAACAGAAGTCTTTACTGGTAAAAGCCCTGATAACAAGCAACAGGAATGTGCTATGGAGTTAACTTGTCAAAAGGCACGATGCTTTCTTGGCAGAAGAGTCCTAAATGGCTGTAATGACTTACTCCACATTGGGCTGAATTACCTACTGAAAGCAGAGTGATCCCCAGTGAGAGAGTGCAAGAGCCAAATAAAAGGTTTGCTGTGCAGTATTCTTCTCTGGATACATAGATTTTCAGCTTGTGGAGTCCAGACTACAACACTTCCCTTCCCAAAGAGTGGGTCCTATCTGCCTCACTGACTACACTGAAAACTCTGTTCACCAGGTGCCCAAAATCTCTGGGCTGGCATAAATTCTCTGTGTTGCATCAGGAGGGACTGGGAGAGCAAAGGAAGGTGTTTCTATTGTGGGCACAAATATTTGTCATGGATGGATGTGCCAGACACTTCACTAAGTAGAGTCAGGTATCTTGCTTAAATACAGACTGTTGTAGCAAACACCAGTGGGGGATGAGGTTGAGAACAGAGGTTACTTTAGTATCTCTTTCATTTGATAGCCTGATGGTACTAAAGAGAAGAAAAAGCAATAGTAGGTTGGCGATAAATTTTAAAAACCCAGTGCAAGTTTAATCAAAAAAAAAAAAATGTGCTTTTTTTCTTCCCCCACCCCCCTTTTTCAAGACCCTGCAGAAGCTTCGGTGAATGATGATTGCTCTCAAGAAGAGACCGACTCTTCAGAGAACGCCTTGCATCCAGACTTTGCAAAAGTAATGGATGTTATGTTTTTCTTTACAAGCAGATTGGAAAGTGCTACCTAGGTCAAAATGCTTACTAATAGATGATCAATAATATTTTGAAAGGCTTTAAAATACCATATTGCCCATTTTGAGTGTTAGAGTCATGATAAATGGTGGGAATAATTTTCTTTTTGAAAAGTTGATGGCTTTGTATAAATGAAGAAATCTCCACTGGGTGTAAGAAAAAGTAGATACTCACTAGAGGGGTTTGATTTATACCTGTGAAGTCAGTAAGGGTCTTATGCCTGCAGTTATATGTGAAATATTTACTTTTTAACCTGTATTTCAGCAGACTTTGGCCATCAGAGATCCAAGATTTCCTGTGTGACTTGCAGCGCTTCAAGGAAATGAGCTGTCAACTGCTCATAACCTTCACTAATTTCATTGAAAGATACATGTAGTATCAGGGGAGGTATTTTGTCCTCCAGAACTCATAAACTACTTCATGTGGATGAGATAATTGTAGAAGGTGCTAAGAAATTTCTTGATGAAAAGCTAGGTTGGAAATGTCACTGCTTTTCTTAAAGGAACACGTGATCTGTTTGTAATCTGTTGGGCAGCTACCCGCTGTAGCAGTAGCGACAGTATACTGTCTATATACACAGCAAAATCCTCTCTGAGGATGTAAACCCCAGAGATATGAACCAAAAACTCTGTATGCAAATGGCAACGGAATTTGGTCTACACTTCACTTTAGGTTGTATTCATATTTGTTGTCACACAATTAAAACAGCAACAACATCAAAGATAAAATGTAATTGAGTTCACGAGTAAAGACAGCAGCGGTATCTGATCTTGTCTGTAGATAGATGTTTTCTTTACTGGAAATGGTTTAGTTAATGCAGATACATCAAACCAACAACTGCTCAATCTCACCACTGGTGGCCCTCAAGGCTAAAATAGACGGTCTGCAAGTTGTACTACACTCATAGTGCTCTTTATATGGTTAATTCCTGTTCGTCCCCCTTGTTCTATATGCGTGTCTGCATCAATGATCTGTGATCCCTAGTCCATGGCAGGTACATCTTGTGTACATCTTGAGCCACTATTCTGACATCTTTCACAGTGGATTCTGTGGTAACATATATGAACTTCATAATTGCTCCTCTTTTGAGTTCCTTCAAAGTGTATCATGGACTGAAAATCCTGCTTCACAATCATATAACCTTCAAAAAATGTTTGAAGGTGCTTTGGGATAACTACTGCAGAAATGAGGAGTGTTATGAGTGAGACATTAATCATTCATTTAGAGATTTAACAACTCTATGGATTTCTGTTCTTGTGCAGAAAATTAATTTATTATCTGTCACAACAGTACATCACAGAAACAGAAGAAACAGTGAAAGCCTCACGAAATACAGAGCGACTAAATCTTTTCTCCTTGGATCCTGATATAGCAGTGAGTGAAAAGATTTTTTTCAAGTTCTTAAAAGTTTTTAAATACAGGTGCTGATTTAACTGGGTTAGTGAAGCCACCAGAGTGGCTGTGAATTCAGCAAGCAGCTGAGTATGCCTGAGACTTCCACCCTGTGCTGATCTCACTTGTATACACAGGAGTCTTGGATGTAAAAGAATAGTGGAAGTGACATTTGTTTGCAGCTTCAAAATGAGTGGGGAAAAAAAGTTGCTGTCTCTGCTCTGCAGAGGTTTATGTACAGACTCTGCCCATATCTGCACACAAAATGGTTGCAGTTGGAAGGGACTTTTGGAGGTCATCTTGTCCAATCTAGCTCTAATTTGAATCATTAAAACAGACTGAAAATATTACAAGAACAGAACCTTTTCTTGTATGGGGAATGTTGTAAGAACAGTGCTTTCATTGTTATTTATTGCACTGAATTTAACTATGAAATGTGAATGGTTGCAAAAAGCAGTGGGAGGTACAATTGAAGGTATAAAACTCTATGTACATGAAAAGTTCAGCTGTAAATGTAGGAAGAAGTGTAGATTGCTTTTCTTTTCTTATCCTCAGTTTGCTTATCATTCAGTATTAGAATTCATGATTCAAGGAATGTTACTACTTGCATTGAATGTACATTTGTTGGTGATTTAATGGGAAATTTTAGTTGAAAATTCTTCCGAATCTTTGGTCAAATCAACTGTAGCAATAATATACGCCTCAAAAAAGTTCGCATAGTTCTGGATTATCATGCTTTTTCCATATATAACTAATCACCCAACTTATTTCAGTTGCTGAATCCTCAGAAAAAGGAGTTTCCAGGGACCAACTCATCAATCAAGCCATTTGAAGAAAAACCTGCAAAGAGGATCCTCATAACTTGCAAGTCCCTCAGTTTGAATCTCCAGGCCTGTGTTACTGAAAATGAAAATGACCCTGCAACCAATGTAAGCTTTGCTTGTTTTTTCTTCCTCCTCCCCCACCCCAACACCCTCATCACCACTCTAGAAAGACTTGCTGTGCACGTATTACTTCTGGTAAAAGGATGTAAAAGGAAAAATAATATGCTCACATTACTGTATTCACTCCTCCCCCTCTGCCCATCTCTTTGAAATGAGTGATGAAGCTGAGGGAACCTTACAGTCAACATCTTGAAGCTGATTTAGATTGCAGACTTTTAGCTACAGTTGAATGTGGAATTAAAAATGTTAAGACCCTTGACGATCCTTAACAATTGCTATAACAAGTTTAAGCTGCCGGTACTGTAAGGAGGCAACTGAATATCAGTTGCTGGTAGATTGTGCATTTTTTTGTTGTTGATGCTCTTCAGAGAGACTGGTGACCAGTCAGATGAAATTACTGATGAGATGGCAAAACAGAAAGGACTGGATGCTTCATCTGTTTAAAAAATAAATAAATAAATAATAATAAAAAAAGGACAAAACAGAATTTTTTTCTTATTTTTACTTAAAGAAAAAAAGGGTAGGGAAAAGCAAGTTGTAGCTGTCAATCCATAACTAGTTCCATTAGTTAGTTCTGCCTTAAAGCAGGAAAGTTCTGAGAAATTAGTGTCCTGGCAACTCAACTTCCATGCATTACATATGAGGCATTGATTTTTATTTTTTTATTTACTTATTTTCATTTGCAGATGACCTCTACAATGAGTGCATATTCAGCATGATGTAATCAATACTTTTTTGGCAGACTGGAATAGCTGTTTAAATGAAGTCATGATAACTGCACTAAGGGCATGCAATAATTCGTTACAGAGTCTGCAAAAGCGTAGAATATTGTACCTGCTGATGCACTGTTCATTATCTCCAGAATTTTAAGATTCTGATTTCCAGACAGCTCAGAAATTGTCATCACAAGTTGGTCATTCTTATCCTGACTGATGTGTTTCATCAGAACTGTGAGGGCTCTGTAGAGGTTATTTGCAGTCATAGGATTTAATTCCTTGTTACTATGGGATAGAACAAGTGGGTACTGTCAGAGCTATTTGAACGCTCTTGGATTCCTAGCAAAATGGAACATGTGTTTCCCACTGAATAATACACCCACACGTTTGTGTTTCTACCAGTAAACATTTTTCATCTCCTTACATTTGTCATCATTTTTGTGTCACATTTCTTATGATCCCTGGAAAGCCCACCCTCACTATCACTCCATTTTTAATGATTGCAATTCTACATTGAAATAATTCTATGAAGTTTCTCTGGGTTCCCTTCCTTACTGTAGTTGTTGTCTGTGACAGATACATTTGTGTTCTTTTTCTGCAAGTTTCTGTGTTAGCTGCCATTCGTTCTGGCTCAGTGTCAACAGACTACTTTTAAAAGCACTTGGAAGTTGGAAGAATTGTTGCCAAAGGGAGGGGAGGGGAGTTTCAATTAATCTAATAATTGGTAAACAGTCTTTGATTTCTTTTTTTCTAGCTGTGTGGGCCTAATAAAAGATGGAGTTTACCCTCTCACTCTCAGTTAGTACCATGTTTTATTTCTGGTGTTGTTGTTTTTTCCAGGTAGAGCCTTTCTTTGTGAGTGTGGCACTGTATGACGTCAGGGATGGCAGGAAGATCTCTGCTGATTTTCATGTGGATATGAACCATGCTCTTGTTAGACAGATGATTTCAGGTTATTCATTTTCATTAGAAAATGGCACTGTTGAAAATATAGATTCAAATGAGATCGAAGAACCAAAAGTCAAGGGGTTCCCAGAAGAATGGCTGAAGTATCCAAAACAGGTATTCCATGTGTGACTTGCGTGACTTAGTGACTCGCATCATAGTTCAGTAGTAGTACTCATTTTCATCAGAGAAATTCTCTACTAGGGGTGGTTTATGTTTTCAATATATTTGTGTGTGTGTGTGTGTGTATCAGTGGTGCTTGTATAACTACACAATATTTACAATCAAAACTCAAAAAAATTAGTGTCTGTCATTTAGAGAAACCACCCATGTTTCCTGCATTCTTTGGGTTCTTTCTCTGACATCTCCTAAATCAGCCCCAAAAAATTGTAACTTAGTCTCATTTATCCTCTGTATTAATATCAAAGCACTCCCACATTCTTGCTGGTACTATAAACCCCATCCCCCTCCATTCCCTTTACATTACATTTTTTCTTCTCAGTCACTCCCCTGAGGTGTGGCTGATTTAGACCAGTGTTTAAGCATTGTACCAGAGGAACACTTAGGTTAGGTGATGCTAACAAGGTCGTATGTTTCTTGTCTAGAGTCAGAATCTTTGCAAGATGCTTTGTATGCACAAGCTTACTGCAGTACTAACAGGAAAATTTTAGTTTCCATCTGGATGTCTTGGGAGTGTAGAGATGCATCCTCTGTAATTTTTTTCTGAATTTGTTTTGATAGCATTTCCATCAGCAAAGAGCACCGGTAGTATTTAATTTCTCCAGTATCACTATGTACCTTTTAACTGCTCTCTTTTCTATTCATAGGCTCTTTTCTCCATAAGTAATCCTCACTCTGAGATTGTATTAGTAGCAAAAATAGAGAAGGTGCTCACAGGAAACATTGCCAGCAGTGCTGAACCTTACATTAAGAATCCTGATTCTTTTAAGGTAATGTTACAGGAACACGAGTTCCTTCTTTGTCAGCGTATTGGAAGCTGAAGACATTGCAAATTCTGCTTGTAAATCTCATCGGTTTGTGGTTGCTGAACAGGGCATACTCACATGAGGCCCACCCCTAAGAAAAAAAAAATGTCCAAACTTCATTAACTTTGGTAAGATAAAATCCTTACGTGCAGTAACCAATACAGTATGACAGATGTTCTCACCCAGTTACATAGAATGGAAAAAATACCATTTTGACTGCAGCATAAAAATCAATTCATGGTGCATTTCTTTGCAAATTATGTCCCAGCAAAGTGAAATTCTGTTTCAGTAATCTTTTAGAAATTATAAGCTAGTGCTTTTTGTATACTAGCGTAACTGGGGTAGGCACCTATCTGTGTTTCTCTGAGAACAGGCAGTGCATTTGTATTGGGTATATTCCTGCAAACTGGAATAAAAATTGTAATTAATATAGTTCTGACTGAAGGGATGCTGATGGAGTTTAATTTGTTAGCAGTTCTGTGATGCCTTTCCTGTCCATCCCAGAACTTTCTGTCATGGACAGTATCAAGCTAAATTATTTTAGGGCCAATACAGCCCCTTCAGGAGAGTGGAACTTGGAAATACTCTGTGCTGCATTGTAGATATTACTATAGATATTACTAGGTGAAATAGTTAATATTTTCTTCCTTTTTTTTTTTTTTTTTTTTAGTGTGCACAGAAAGTGTTAAAATCAAATAAGCAGTTCTGCAGCAAGCTGGGGAAATACCGCATGCCATTTGCTTGGTCAGTGAGGTATGTATTAATTCTTCTTATAATCTGTAGAAGTATCTTTTAGCTTATTCTGCTTTTGGATGCTTTTCCTTTTTTTCTTTTCCACTTTTTCTGCCTCAAGCTAAGCACAACTTACTATGTAGTGCAGGACCCCAAAAGATCCTGCAATTTTGTTATTCCATTGCCCTGTTTTTCACACAGATGAATGTCAGTTATATTCTAATTAAATGTCACTGTGGTGGAATCTTTTCCATAGGTAAGTAGTAAAGTTGCCAGAGAGTAGCAGAGGTGATTGACAGAATATCAACTTATCATGAGCTGCACTGGTGATTTGGTGCTAAAAATTACCAAAAAAAGATTTCAAAATCAGAGTTTTCACAATAATTTCCTTCAAAGGTAATTACGGTCTGAGGCAAAGACGTAGTGACGGCCTAAAATACAGATGCACAAGTCAGAAGCTCTGTTCTAGTAATGATGCTTGTTGTATTTCAGAAAAATCTAACCAAGAATCTGGAGGTTAATGGTGCCCCCAAAACAGCACCTTGATTGTGGTAATGAGAATGCTTTAGGTCCTCTTGCATTTTTAGAGGCTACTAGGTAATAGAGGCCTGTTACTTTCTTGTTTGGAAGGTCAGTCGGGTTTTATTGCTGGTCACTGCAGTGGCAGCGTTTGGTTTTCATTCTCCCTCAGTTCTCCTGGATAATTTGTTTCCTTTCCCATGGGTCACTGTACAGTTTGTTCAATGCCACTTGCTGGTCTCATCCTCATTATTTTTTTTCACATGCTTCTTGGTCACCTTCAATTAAGTCAACTCCCCTAACCATATATGGCTTTCTTCCTTTCATTATCCCTTCAGATTTGCATGTATTTTTTTTTCTCTTTCCTCCTCTCTGTCTTTTCCTTTACAGTCTTCTGTCATTGCCTCAGCTTGCTGCAACCCTGTGGTAACAGATCTCTGCCCAAGACCCCCTGTGTGTCCCTGTGACAGCTCTCTCTTCTTTCTGTCATGCACAGAGTAAGAAATAGGTTATGTCCCCTGTAAAAAGGAAAGCTGTCCATTGCCAAGTTGCAAGCATTCCCCCTCTTCTGTGGCATCTGTTCTGACAGTGGCAGGCCTTCTGGAGGGCTACCTGAAACTGTAGGAGGGAAGAAGGAAAAGAGTGTTGGTGAAAATGTGATGCTGTGGCATTGCCTGTGCCCGTTAGGGAGAGCTGTCTTCTCCTGGTGTGGAAGTATGGAGCACCGGAAGTGCTTGGTCTGCCCCTAAACGTGTAGGTGAAAGCTTATGTTTTAGAACATGATGTCTAGATGGCAAAGGAGAAAGCACACACCAAGGTATGGCTGCTTGAAGAGTCATTTATTTTTATTGACATAAATTTTTGTCAATATCCAGTAGGAACAGGAAAAATATGTGCATGCTCAGGGGAAAGGCAGATAATGTGTTTTGATCTGTCATAGCAAACTCAGGGATGTTCATTAATATTTACTGGTTCTGTGTAGCCAAAGGACTGTTCAAAATTATATTGATGGGTGTCTCTTGGTTTGACAGGGCTACTTTTAGCATGTAATGGATGGTGTGACGGCAAGGGGTACAGGCTGGGCATCAGACTCGAGGCTTTTTTATTAACTCTGTCCTTGCTGACTGTTGGTGGTTGCTGTGCCATTAACGATATGTCCTCTAACTCAGTCATTATTTGTGTGTGTGCATGCCTCAATATGGTGGGTATTGGATACCTGGGAGCCTGAGTATTCCTCAGCCTTCCACTGTTAGTCTGTTATTTTCCTCAGAAAACAAGGCTGAAAAGATCTTTACATCATATGTTTGTCTAACCAATATTTCTGGCTGTGATTTCCCAAATAGAAATGGGAATACATGTTACTGGTGCTAGCAAATGCACAACAATTCAACATTTTTCAGACTTACTGTGTGTGCATTAGGCAGGGGGCATGCACGTGAGCAGAGGATGTACCAGGGATCTGTGGACATCCCTCAGCTCCAGCAGGCAGGATTTCTGAATGGCATCCCAATGCAGTGCTTCACTGCCCTTAACATTAAAAAGCTTTCCTTCTCTCTGTAGAATTAACCACAGAAAATATACTCAGGTGTACTTATCAGCTCTTAAGCCTTTTCATGATTAATCATAGCATGGTGGTGAGATAACATAATTTAAAAATCATTGTCCACCAAGTGTGTGAATTTGCTGGTACCAGTGGAGTTGCACAAGGAATTTATTTAGTCCATTGGGTCAAATTCAGCCATCGTATATATCTGTTTATGTATTAACATTACTCAGGACTCTGGTAAAATCCAAGTATAATTTGGCCCTATAAAATCTATTTCTATTTTCATAGCTTGAAAAAAGAAATTTCCACAGGATGCTATCATACTACAGGGAAAAAATGGTTTGGCTATGATAAATAGCAAAACCATGGGTTTGGAAATGTGTTTTCCAGTTAGTTCATTCTGGCATTAGCCACACTCCTGTTTTTCTGTGGAAATTTTCCTCCTTAAAGCAATAGCAGATGGTCACAATGTGATTTTTACGTATACATTTAGCAAGCCAAAATCTGGCAGTCGAGTATTGTGCAAGTGACTGACAATCTTAATTATCTTTTGTGGCATTCAGTTTGTTAGCATTGTTCAGGAGGATGACTCAGGGTTCCTCCCTGATTTCTTGCTGGTGCTGGTGTGCTCCGGTGTCTTTATGCTCTCAGGTATAATTACATTATATGTCAGAATTACAGGGTGTCAAATCCATCTTCCCTTCTCATATTCCTGCCAGAACTGCCAAAGTTTGCAAATATGTGCCTGATCTACATATTGTAGACGTGGGGAAACTTCATTCACAGAGATTAGTTTTTACACTCTGCTTTCTCTTCAAACCTTCCCCACCCTCATAAACGTGTTTTAGAGCCTAGTGTTTGGATCCTTCAGTGGTGTGCACAGCTGCTGGTTAGGTTCTCAGCTGGTGCAGGTTGGCATCACTGAAGTTAGTGAGGCTGTGCTCCTTTACAGCAACTACAAACCTCACACTGCTTCCCTAACCCTGAGGGTGAGCAATTTTTCCACAGATTGTTAGCTACTACTAAAAATATGTTTCGGTGTTAAATGATGAGCACCGTGTAGGTTTTCTGCATTTAAAGAATTGTAATTGTGGACTATCGGCTAACTATATCACAACACTAGAATCATAGAAACATTTAAAATACTGAATAAGCATCTCATTTTCTTTAATGCAAACCAATACATACTTTTCCCATGAATTAATTTTTCAAATTTCTTCAGGATTTTAGTTCTGTGATTTTTTTCTTACGGAAGTCCACCTAATAAATAAATAGCAGGCAGTAAGGAATCATTAATACATTAGATAAGTATTGGACTTCTGGACTATTGAAATGTTTTATTATGTTTCCTTTGGTTTTACTTGACAGTTGTCACCCTACAATGCCTTCAGTCTGTGCACTGTGCGAAGGAGCTCTCTTGCTCCATCAGTGCCCAGCAACCTAAAAGGATCTAGTGATACATGACAGTGTGGTTACTTAACTGCAGGTGTAAAACACAGAATACTTGCTGCTCTGACAATTCTTCAGCTTTAGTGAGGCCAGGAGCATGGAGATACTGTATAGTTTTGCTAGCAGAAAGCAATCTAACTCTTCCCTGAAGGTACAAAGCATACCTGTTCGTAGGAGTTAGCTTCTTTTTAGTGGGTGTCTAAATTGCACCTGTAGAAGCAAGAGCTCTTGGAGTAAGCTACTTCCAGCACAGACTTGGTTCTTTTGGCACTGTGAACTTCCTCAGCCCTGTTTTGGTAAGTGCCTCCATGCCCCCACGTGCTGAGCAGTGGTTAGCCTGGACTGGATTTAGTTCATGGGATCCGGAAGAGGCTGGGTTTGCTCAGCAATCCCCACGCAGAGCCCAGTGCCATGGCCAAAACCGCTTACTGAATGGTTTGGTCCACTCTGTTTGGAGAGGAAGGAAGCAATGCTGAGCCCAAAAAATATAATAATGTCACCAATGTTGTAATAATTATTAAGTCCTGTCTTTTTTATCTTCTCCAACAGCAGTTTAATAGGCTTTGTGAAACAAATGGTGGCTGCCAGAAATTGGGTCCGTTTTCTCCCTAATAACTTAAGATTTTTGTCGGTGCATACTGGTGTGGACCTTATTCCCTGTAATTCTTGGAGGCAAAAGTCTGATAGAAGAGGGCTGATTATTCTCTAGTTACACAGAAATGAAATAATAGTGTTTCTCTCAGTTAATTAATTTAGGACATGGTGCATTTATACTCATCCTTGGGATCCTCTTCCAAAAGTTTACTCTATTATTTTGCGTCTGGCAACAATTTGTGCTGGCATCAATTCCTCTTCTCATTGGCAGTGGAACAGAGAAGTAAATTAAAGAAGAAAGATTGGCCAAATGATTCATAGAGCTGCACTTAGCATCAAGAACATTTTACTTTTGTTAAGCAATGTTTTTGCATACAACAGTTGAATCCAAGGTTCATTAATTTGGATAGCTGTTACATTATCCAGTCCAGCCAGTGTGCATGCGACCCTTGGGACTATACAAAGGGCACTGGAATGTCTTAATTAAATCCTGCAAGTGTCAATGAGCAGGGATGGAAATATCTGAGCACGTTTTTCTGTGCACACAGCAGCTGATACTTATTGTTCCCAGATATAAATGGATATCCTTTTTTTTCCATCTCATTTGTCACTTTGTAGCTGGTTCACCAAAAATGTAGTTGATGCTCCACGAACTAGTTTTGTGAAGGAAAGTTAAGCTGCAGTGTGTTGGTATCATGCTTCTGGAGGACACAGAACAGAGTTAATGCATAGGAAAACTCATTAGAGGTCTCTACACTGGTTCTGTAAAAGCATACACTTCTTTACATGATGAGATCTAATGGTTGGGATTTGATGTCTTGCTAAAATTTGTATTATTTAAAATTATCAGTAGGGGGTGAGGTAGCGAGTGGGTTCTAGATAGGTTCTGTATACTTGAGCTTTGTCAACTGAGAGCTACAGAAAAAAAAAAAGAGGAGAATGGGATGGGTGGGTGCTGAACTTAATGATGGTCTTTACTAGCATTAAAATGCTGAAACTCTGAGCTGTCAGCAGTTCTGCTACACCTAAGGTGAGTGGGGACTGTTTGCATAGTGTAAGATCTTAAGTCTTTGCACAGTCTTAAGTCTTCGCAGGACTGGGGCTGTGCATGCAAATAAGCTGAAACTCTGTGCATCTACAAATACACAGCTCAGAAGAGCTTTCTTGTGTGAAGCTCTGCAGGCATCCCAGGAATTTGTGGAAGAGTTCAGGTCATATCATTATTAAAACATTACATGACAATTTCAAATGTTCAAATGTATATGGGTGAGTGTTTATAAACATACTGTTTTTCTTTCTTTATAGACCAGTGTTCAGAGATAATCAGGGAAATGTTGACAGAGACTCGCGATTCTCACCTTTATTCAGGCAAGAAAGTAATAAGATTTCCATGGAAGATTTGATTAAGCTAATAGCAGAATACAGAAGGTAAGGAACAGATTTTAATTTGGTTTGAGAAGGTATAAAAGCCTTAAAAAGCTGCACAGAATAATTTTCACAGCTCTTTTCATCATTTAGCACAGTGCCAAAGTAGCCATATTAAATTAGTGTTTTTCACATTAGTCCAACATCTGCCAAAGACTGCTTTAGGTTAGAAATTCCAGGAAAACTGGAAAGTCGTTTGGCACGTTAATGAATTGTATTATAACCTAAAGATAGTGGTTTCTTAAATTAGCTTCTATCAGGGGAAATGCAGGTAAAGTAGCCAACAAGAGAACACTCTTTTTTTTTTTTAAAAAAAAAAAAAAAAAAAGGGGGGGGTAGGGGGGCAAAATGAAAAAGCTTTCTTTAATGGTTTCTCTAACTCTTGCTTTTGTTTGTTTGAGTCTCCATGACAAACTGCAGAGTGAACACTGGAAGGAAAAAACTTCTCCAAATGCTTGACAGTGTGTAAATTAGTGAATAGCTGTTTGGCTGAATGTTCTTTCGTACAGGTGTAAATCAGATTAACTCTAGAGCAAAGACTTTGTTTTTACCAGATGAGTGACATGAGAATTAAACCTTGAATTTCTTCCTGTGCCTTCTACACCAAATGCACCTAGAAATAAATTAATATAATTATTTTTTTCCAATTCCATTTATATGAAATCAGATCATAAAAAGATTAAAGTATTACAGGGATTGGATCAGTCCCTTAATCTCTTCTATTACTGTTACTAGTCAATAAACTTCATGGACATTCATGATGTAATAAGAGCTGCCCCTGCTGGTTTTGTCTGTCTGAAACATCTCCTAGATAAAAGCAATTTAGTTCTGGCATGTCTCAAGTTGCTTGGGCACAAGGAGTGTGTCTTGGTCCCTTTTCAGCATGGCACTTGCAGAAGCCATGATGCTGTGAGTTCCTTTTGTCTCAGTGGTCACACAAGTCCTTTTAAAGAACATTTGATTCAGATTGTAGAAAGAAAAAGTGGGTAAGTTAATTCTTGTAAGGTTCATCATTACTTTATCAGTTTCTTCCTCTTTTATAAGTGTGACATTGCCTCAAAGAGAAGGCATGAGAAAGAATGAGGCCAATTTAAAAGAAAAAAAAAAAGACATTTCTTCCCTGATGTTGCATTTGTTTTGAGTCTAACTGCTAATAGTTGTATGATAAGGATTTATGTCTTAAGTCAGGGTTTGGTTTTCATTTCAGCTTAATTTCTGTTTTGGGTCTTATCTCCCCTCTTCTAATTTTCTAAAATGTTTCCATTTCTGTCATTGCAGAGCAGAGAAGATTAGCAAAATACAGACCATACCTGGCAGTTTGGAGATCGCAGTTGATTGTGTTCCTTTGGAACATCCAAGTATGATTCCACTATATAATTAATCATTATTATTAAATAAGAAATTGTCATAGGTTTTCTAATAGCCTGTTGTAATGAGACACAAATGAGAGACATTCTGGTAGAATTGTCCATCGTTGTGCAGAAAAACATATACATTTGTTTGGGAAGGGAACGTTCCTGAACTCTTTTTTTCATTTAATTGCACCTTTCTTTTCCTCCTGCAACTGCCCAAACATACAGTACAGAGCACAACATGTTGCCTCCACATGTGATGAAAGTGCAGGGACCACTTTTTGGTCTCTGAGGGATTAGGCCAAAGACCTGACTGGGCTTCTGTAGCCAGAGGTTAAGAGCCTGGCAATGTTGATGTGGACTGTGATGCACATATCTTCTGGGAATCAGCAAGTGATTACCAGCAGGTTTCAGGAATGCAGAGCAGATGGAGGGCTTCACTCAGAGGCAATTCTGGCATCAATACAACAAACACTAGTGTGGGTACTCCTAATTGAATTCTTTTTAAATTTTTTATTTCAACAGCTACAGTTCTGTGACCTACAACTGCAAAAAGCTCAGAACTATCTGAGTTAATTAAGTTTAACAGTCACTTTTATTTTGATGTCGATACATTCGTAGGCCCTCTTGTTTAGCTCAGAAACAAGCAGAGCAACTGCTCAGGATCAAAATGGAGATGATTCCTCAGGGATGTAGATAAAATATGTTCTGTGCAGTTATATTAGTTTATGTTAAAATGTGTGATCATCACATATTTTATACCATCTTCGTATGGTATTAGATATAAAAAATAGTTTCACTAACATTTCAAAAGATATTTTTATGTTTGGAATTTAAAGAAATTGATAAGAGTAGGGGCAAAAAAAAAAAAAAAAAAAAAAAAAGGCAAAAGGGTCCAAAACAGCTTGGTCCTTTTATTTTTATGTGGCTTGGTGCACTGAGGCCAAGTGAAGGTCTGGTTTTAGAAAGTATTTGCTGCTAAGGTGCCCAGTAAGTGTGGAAAGTCAGTGAAAATTCCCTCACTCTGAACAGTAACAGCCTACAGATTTCTTTGGCACCACAAGATTTTGTCTTACTCTGAGTTAGGCTGTAAAATAATTTTAAAACTGTAAGAGAAAAGTTACATGCTGTAGGATGTTTTAAAACCTCTGTGAAAACTCTTCTTGATTTCAGTCAGCTCTGAAGGAAGCCCCTGTAACAGCAGTAAGCAGTTCTGTTGTAACACCTCCTTCCCACTGAAAATAAAGTCTTGCTTAGCTAGTGCTAAAATCTTTTTTTGCCAAGAAGAGTTAAGGAAAAGGAAGTTGGCTGCAGATCTTCTTGAGACGCTGCTGTATGATTGTGTCTCTGGGGACCGACACTGCTCTGCTTCACATTACCATCAATTTGCATTAGACAACTGCAGTAGATCCTTGCTTTTATAAGACTTCATTTGCTATAGCTACAAAGAGCTATAGATGGGGGTATACCAGGAACCAGGAGATGTTGTCTGACAGTGTTTAAGCTGATAGACAACTATTAGCTTTGCTGCTCCATGAGAGGGTAAAAAAAAAAATGTGTATGTCTAGCAAAGGGAAAGAGAGAAAACAGATTTCTGAAGCTTTCATCTGTGCTGCCTGGTCCCTGCTTGTTGTCCAAGCTCTGGAGCTGGCAGCAGGGCAGCAGCCATGTCCCCTGCTTTGCCCCTCACCCAAAGCACACATTAAAACCCAGAGCTGGGAGGCTCCATTCATGTGCAGGGCAATCACAGGGAAGTGCAGGTGGCCTTGCAGCCAAGAGCCAACGTGGCTGGAAGCAAACTGGGCTGTTGCCTCTGCATAAATGTCTGTGAAATGTGAGGCACAGAGACCTGACCTTCACAACTGACTCCGTAAGGCTTGCTTTTCTCCAGGCGGTTTCTTGCTGTTGTTGCTGTCTCTTCTGAAGAGAGCAGAGATGGCCTGTAGAGTGCATCTGAGCTGCTGGTATTGAAAAGCTTCCTGGTTGCTATATCATCCCTTTTTGTGTTCGGTTCAACGTTATTTCTATTTCCCCGCGAATTTTCCATGGGCTACGAGAAGCGTGGTGTGTTGAGCACGCAGCAAGATTTCTGCAAACAGGCCTTAGATGTGCATGCTAATCCTTGTGTCAGCCCCAGGATTTCTCTAATGAGAGTCAAGGCTAATGATGTTCAAAACCAGACACAGTCAGAATGCTTATAAATCTAATTTGAGGGACAGTTGGCTAAAAATGAAGACATAACACATCCTTTTCTTTTCAGATATGTTGCCTGAGCCTTGTCCAGACAGTGGGAAGCTGTTTATTTAGCCTTTGATCTTAGCTTTGTGTAGGCCAAGGCCAGTGAGTAGTCCCCAGGTACTGGGAAACTTCATAGCGGAAGAGCAAACACTCAGAAGTTCATGTGTGACCCTAAGTGTCCCCACTGACCAACAGAGGAGTTTGTGAGATCACTTGCTGTGCCCTGTTGCTGGAGCTAGGGAGAATAAGCATTCCCAAGGGTTCTTTACAGCCATCAGTGGTCCCTTCTGGCTGACGAGTGCAAGTGATTTAATTTAGCAGTTCCCTTTCACTGCTGCTAATTTTGTTTGGGAAAAACAGAAGTTTTCATGGATCTTCCCAGTTGAATTCAGGAGCTGTGTCTGTTGGCTGGGTGTACCAGTGAATTGGGCAGGTGTGTGTTTCAGTGGGCAGTGGGCTGGGAAGAAAGTTTTCCATGTCTGTTTGAAACAAAACAAACCAGCCTGCTACAGCTGGAACAGAGACACTTCTCCCCTTGCCTCTTTGGTCTCCCGAAGACCTGTGCAATCCTGAAACCAGCAATTTCTTCTTGTGTTAGTTTTGAAGGAAGTAAAATGGAAAATATCATATATGAGAAATAACCATCTTCTTTCAACTTCCTCCCAACATTTTTTTTTTTTCCAGTGTGTTACTGTAGGGTTCAAGGAAAGAATTTTGATTAAATGTCTCTCTAATTTAATGGTACAGACATACAGAGAATCTGTGATCTTTGGCTGTGACTGCTGTCTGGGTGATAATGTTTGTTTTCACCTTCTGTTTCTTGATCTGGTTTCAGTCATCCCAACTGAACCATGTATTCAATCTAGTTCTGCAATACTTGTTTCTTCATTTGGTTTACTATGTCATTAGATGATAGAAAAGATTAAATGAGATATTGGGCAGTAAAATTAATTAAAAACAGTATCACATATTCATAAGTTACTTAGTTGAAACTGAGCGTGCAAGTGGTGCTGTTATGCTGTCAAGCATCTTCAATTACTGTGTATGTCAAAAGTTTTTTAGTGTTGTACTGTTTAATTTCAGTGAGATAAACCATTTGAGGATGGTGGATTGTAATTCCAGATTTATGTGAATGCAGCTTACAGCAAGGTTTGATCTGCTCCATATCATTGTGTTGTATTCTTAGTAGTAAGACTAAGTATGTGACTTAAGTTTGTGTGTAAAGAAACTTAATAAGTGATGCTTTTCTTTTCTTTTCTTTCCTTTTGAAGACTGTGTAACTTCATCCTTTATTCCAATCAAGCCGTTTAATGACATAAAGGAACATCAACCTACCGTGGAAGTTGAGGAGTTTGTGCAGGAATCAACAAAATATTCTCGGCCTTACAGAGTATACAAGAACCAAATATACATATATCCAAAACACCTTAAGTATGACAGCCAAAAATACTTCAGCAAGGTACAGTATATGATGATCAATTCAGGCCAGCATTGAATAGATATGTATTACATGAGCTGTCTCATTGGAATGAAGGAGAGGAAAATGGCAATGCAAAGCACTTTTTTTTTTTTTTTTTGTAGTTTTTGCAGTCATAAAACATTGGTACAATTTTAATGAAATAACATGTGGATTAATTTTAAGTTTTATCAGTGCATCATAGAATGGCTTGGGTGGGAAGGGACCTTAAAGATCATATAGGTCCTACCCCCAGATCAAAGAGAGAACATGGGAATAGCTTTATCACAATCTTGATGCAGATGAAATGATTCTTGAAAAAAATGTTTTGCTTAAATGAAATTGGAGTACTGATTGCATTTGTATGCTGAGTGAAGATTAATTAAAGACAAAATGCAGGTAAGTGATGGTCACTCTATAATCTACTTCTACACTGTTGGTTTGAGGCCTGGCTAGTGTTTAGCCACTTCTTGATTGAAATAGTATTTCTAGCGATAGCACAGTGGCAAGAAGGTGTTTCAAATTTACGCTTTTTCTAGATTTTGAAAAGAGTAAGCTACTCATATTTGGCCTGTATTTTTATGGCTATCCTAATTCTCATCTGAGCGTTAATATATTCCTATTTTTCAGGCACGGAATATAACAGTGTGCATTGAATTTAAAAGCTCTGATGAAGAAGGAGCAAAGCCACTGAAGGTGAGACATAAGAACAGTGTTTCTGACATTACTTATAAAACCCAGGAATGGAGACTATACTAACCTATAACAATTAAACTTACCATTTTTACAATGCAACTTAGGGCAAGAGTGGTCTAAAATTCACCATTTACCCCAGATTTCTTGCTGAGCTTAGGATGCTTCATAAAAAAAAAAAAAAACTAGGCAGAAAATTAGAACTTAAACATAACTCTTAACTGCTACTGCCCATGGACTATCACGTATTATTGTTGTTGTGTAGTTTCCCCACCAATAAAGCTGTCATCACTCAATATTCAAGAGCCTCTGTACTAGACTGTGCCAGCAAGGGGATTGTTAACAGTTGTAGCTTTTGCAACACTGAGAAATCAGTAAAGGCATTACATTGTATATTGAATTGGATAAAGATGAAATAGCTTTTGTAAAGCTTTTTGCAGAAAACTACGAAGTCAGTAACAGCAAGAAAGAAGCCTAAGGAATGCATTGCTTAGTAAATTCAGGGTAATTTTCCTGGATCAATGGACTTTTCCTTGAAATGTGTATAAAAAAAATTTGTAAGCACTTTAAATATTTCTTTGAATATTTAAGTAATTATCAATCTTTCATGATATTGTTTTCAATGCACATGCATATTAGATATACCAGGACTATTATCATCAGCAAAATTTGACAATGTAATTAAAGTATGTTACTTTTATCAGTGCATTTATGGGAAGCCAGGAGGACCATTATTTACAACGGCAGCCTACACCGCTGTGCTACATCATTCCCAGAATCCTGATTTCTATGATGAGGTCAGTCTGCTTTTTTTAAATGTCTGACAATATCACATGTTTGCCAATGAGACAAAAAAATATGTAAAGAATGCTTGTTACGTGTTTTTGTGTACCTGGATGGAATTACGTTACGTAGATCTACATGCATTCTCACTCTTTTTTTTTTATATCAACTCAGTGAGTCTTTCCTCTTCTAACATGTTCTGACTACAGTTAAGATGCTGCAGAATTAATTAGAAATAGTGTAGCTCTTTAAAATGCACGTCTGGATGACCTTAAGGACCTAGATGTATCTCTGAATTTAGTGGAAACGGTAAACACCATGATGAAGGGCGGAGGCATCAGGACAAACCCCTCTCACAAATACAAGATTTGTATTGGGACATTTTTGTTGATTCAGTGATCTGAACAGAATATACAGTGATGTGCAGAGGCTGCAGCAAATAGCTTAGCTCATGATTTGGAGGTTGCAGCTCTAGAATAGAGTTTGTACATTGGCCTTTGCCAAATGCTAGATGAACATCTTTCCACCATGCATTTTTACATTTCACCAACACCAACTGTGATTTCCTAGGCTTTCTGCAAGTGAACTCAACTTCACCCTTTCACTGACCAGTGTGTTTGATGGCTTGCTAATGCCACGAGTCTCTTCTAGATTTTCTACTATGGCTTCTGGCTAGTGATAATGCTGGCAAACAAAACTAGTAGTTAACCAGCATTTTCCAAACTACTTGATTTTGGAAAAACTTCAAAAAATGAAAATTTTCTTTGATAAAATATCAAGAGAAAAATCAGCAGATAAAAGTGCAACTTAGTCCTAAGTGTTCCTAGTATTAGTCAGGAAAACAGCAAGTGCAGTTTTGAAAATGATGTAGAATGTTATCCAAAAAGTTGTCTTAATCTCCCTGTCTGCATGTCCATTTCATATCTATATTTATGGTATTAGATTCTTACCCATAAGCTGATTTAACACTGGAAGCATTTACTAACAATTTCTAAGCCTTACTTTAAGCATAGGATCAGCATGGATAAGCATTATCGCAGTTCAGAAGGGCAAAGTGTCTTTTTCATTAGTTCCTATGGTAACATGTTTTGATTGCTTTGTATATTTATTCCAATAGGTTAATAATACCTCAGCCCAAATCTATAGGGATTTGTGGATGACGTGATATGAGATTTAAGACTGACCAGAAATCCTAAATAGAAGTTGATTTTCATGTCAGCTATGAAATGATCCTGAATAAAATAAGAGATTTTGTTTTAGTTTTGAGTTTGATTGTCCTGAAAATAAGAGAACAGTGATGGCTATTTATGTCTGCTAATCACTTGTAAGCAGGGTCTATGACTTCTTAATTCTGTGCTTTTTCATCATCTGCTTTTTCATCATCTGCTTTTTCATCGTAAATGTAAATATTCATTCACAAGAAAGAAAGGAAAGAAGCTGGTTAAGTAAAAATGAGAGATAATCATCTTCAGCAACTTCCTTAAGTGAACATCTATTACCAAGGTAGCAACAGCACCACACAAATATTTGCCAGTAAAGTCAGGCTGTACTTAGACCTCTGTGTAGAGAGATGTCACTCATTTAGACCATCTCTGATGCCTGGTTTAATCGATATTTAAACTAAAGTGAGGTGTAACATTTTACATTTCAGGTGAAAATTGAACTTCCCACTCAACTCCATAAGAAACACCACATTCTGTTTTCATTTTATCATGTCACCTGTGACATAAATGCAAAAGCTAATGCCAAAAAGAAAGAGGCTCTGGAAACACCAGGTACCTGTAGCAGAATTACTTTTAATAATAAATGTAAATAATGTACAATCGAATAAGGATTTCAGAATTTCTGGCTGGATGTTATTTTCTTCCTTTGAACTTGAGGAACTTGTTTTCCAAAGTGCCATATTGATTTGTTCTTGTGCGCAGTGGGATACGCATGGCTTCCTTTGTTGAAAGATGCCCAGCTAGCTTCCCAGGAACACAACGTGCCAGTAGCAAGCAGTCTGCCTCCCAATTACTTAAGCCTTCAAGAACCTACAAGTGGCAAGGTATTAATTCGTACTTTTATGTTGTTCAAATGTCACGGAGCACTTGTATTTTACATGGGATCGGATTTACATTTTTACTTATCTGAAAGTGTAAATGGTAACAGGGCATCTATTTTAGAAAGTTCATGTTAATAGTATCAAAGATATAAATGAACATCTGTAACACTGGGCTGTGAGCCATATGATGTTGACTCAGGAGTATATATGGGAAAAGGGCATTTTATAACTGTGTCTTCTACAGTATTATACCTAACGTCTCCAAAACTTGAGAGAGCAATCAGTAAGAACTCTGCAGAAACTCAGGCCACAAGACATTCATTATCCAGTTAACATGACCCACAATCATGATTCATTCTCCACCATTGTTGTATGATACCACTTTTTTCCACTGATCCCATCCTGTTAGGGTTATTTGTGCCTCTATGTGTTTGTTTTAACATTGTCAAGAGAATAGGGTAGGACAGTGACCTGGTCCCTTAAATGATAATGTTCATGGTCTCACGCTGAAAAGTTGGTTTGTGTGGCATAGTTCTCTGTTTGTGAAAGCACAATAGCTAGCACAGTTCACACACAAACCCTGTGCAAAGCTACGCAGTAAAAAAGTGGTGCAGACTTGAATAAGTAGGAAAAATATATTTTGTTTTGTTTTTATAGCAGATCAGCTGTGATGTAAAATGGGTAGATAGTGGGAAGCCACTTTTCAAAGTGTCTACTTTTGTTGTATCGACAGTAAATACTCAGGTAAGCTGAATTTCCTCCTATCTGTTACCTGCTTACAAGCAAAAAGTGTCGAAGTCTGAAAGTTGCTTTCTCTCAAATCTTGTACGAATATGTTTCTTTAACATTTAGAGGTTACTTAAATATAGAATGGCAAAATTACAATGATGGAATACATGTTTTAAGGAAAAATATAAGTTACTTAATATTATGCCAAAATAAAAGTCATGGAATGTCAGTTTAAACAGCAAGAAAATAAATTGCGAGCACTGGGGGAAAAAGTATCTGGCCATTGAAATCCCTAGGTTGTGAGGAAGAGACTAATTGCTCGCAATACAGGAAAAAAAGTTTGGTCAAAGAACCTAGAAATATTTGGGTATATATTAGGCTATATACAATGGCCAATGGACTGGGCTAGGTAAATTGATCTGTCTTTCCATGTCTTATGTTACAGGAGATTGTTATAACCAATTTATGGATTTGAATTCCAAGACTTTCTATAATATGTTAACGTGAACATTTGTTTATCCATACAGGATCCATACCTGAATAACTTTTTCCATCAGTGCCAAGAAAGGGAAAAGGATTTCTCTCAGCCTCCTACCTCAAACTTTATCAATTCTTGTAAGGTAAAGTAATCTGCAGCACATAGTTGTGCTATAAAATTGTAATTAGGGCTTTCTCTCAACTGATCCATCACCGCACAATTCTAAGCGTGGCATAGACTTGCCAGGAGACAATAGGTCCGTGACAACTCCAGTTGGACTTCCTTGGTGTGACAGATGTAATACTGGTCACAGAGATGTTTCCCATCCCCTCTCTCATTTAGAGCACAGCTTCATCTGCCTCAATTCCACTCTGGATAATCCAGCCTATGTCAAGCCTCAGTTCCCATTAAAGGGCAGTGCAACGCTGCGCTGTTTCTTGAGGACTGTCCAAAAAATGAGCATGGCCTGTTGAGCTGCAGTGTTCCTGCTAGTCCTCTGTTGCCCTAGATGTACAATGTGATCACCTCCTACTTGTCTCCAGATTTTCACTCAAAAATAACTGGTTGCTATTCAAAGGGGCTGTTTTTGGTACTTTGCATGTACAAATCAAGGGTACTAGTTGCCTGCCAAGTTCTGAAAACAGTAAGAGCAAACCCTTTCTGCAAAGTTGAAACGAATAAGCAAGAATAGCATTAAATGCATCTGTATTCAATCGAGGTCAAAAACTGAGAAAGCAGGGGCAAAGCAAGCAGCATAGAAGAGCAGCAGGTAAACGAAAGGCCATGACACTTTACTCATGAATGGCAAAATTCAGTTAGCACTTTGCAGTCTGCTTATTGAACTTTAAGAGAAGGAGAAGCAAGAAGACTAGGGTGACCGTGACTTTAATTTTGCACTATTAGCTCTGTAACTTAGTACATGACTTGTATTTATTATTTTTCCTTGTAGCAGTGTGTGAAATCTAATAGCTGTTTGGGGATTTAGATGTTACCTTCATGTATGTGCTTTTCCCCTTTCCTTTGTCACTATGTTTTCCTGTTTCCACATACCTTCAGCAGATTTTATAAAGATGCTTGTGAATTTTGCTTTAATAAGCAAATGATACATTCCGATAAGTTATGGCCCCAGTTCTCTGGGCAAGGCCTTACAGGTGACTACTAATTTGGTTGATGGGTGCAGGTAGACCTGATGGGGTATTTAACACTGCCAGTTAGTGCTGGTTGATTTAACAAGATGATTAAGGAATGTTTTCAGAAATCAAAGCATCAGGGCTATTTATAGGGGATACATCTACTGAATGAAAGCCTTAATTATGAATTTTTGCGAAGCTGTTGAGCATATTTGACAAAGTTTGGGAATCCATAAAAGCTTCAGAATTTTCTGGACAGTAAGTTGGTTATCTAAATAACCAGCATTGCACTGTTCATTATTTACTGTCTGTAGTTTATCTTTTAAAGAGATTTTACTGATTTTATTAGAAAATAATGTTGTATGTGATAAAGAATCAACTTTGCAATATAACCAAGAAATAATTCTCCCCAGGGCATTTTGCTTTTATTTATAAATCATGACTAACTTTGAAGAAATTTAGGAATTATTTGGAAATGTCTGAAATGTAAAACTGGGAGTAATTCAAAGGATTTTTTTTTTTTAGTTAAGAGCTCGGTATCTTCCTTGATCAGAGAAGATAATACAATGTCTCTGTAGTCAGGTTAGAGTGTTGATACTGCTTTTATCAGTGTGCTTTTGACAGTTGTTTTAGCTACAAGTTCATTTTTATCAGATATCAGTATAGAAAGAATGAGTTTTACTAAAAAAGTTAGGAAATGCAGGTCTTAAAAACAGTTCTTTTAGTGCTGTGGTTTTGGTTTCAATCTTTTTGTTTGCTTACTTTGTTTTTCATCAGGATAAAACAAAATACTCAAATTTGGAGATGTGGACAATAACTACAGCTGCATGGATGGTTATATTTAGAACAAATTTTGTGGGGAAGTAGTCCTCCACTTAGTTGTCCTGTTTTCCTACCACTACCCCACCAGTGGCTGTACAGCATTTTCCCTGCAGAAACGGGAAAGCAAATAATGAGATTTCACTGCTCATATTGGAAATCTCTAATATTTTTTTTTTTTATGTCCATTACAGAATTTGCTGAGGATAGAGAAGATCCATGTAATTATGAACTTTCTTCCCATAGTCCTGAATCAACTATTCTGGGTTTTGGTGCAAAACAGTGACGATGAAGTTACAACAGCTGTGACCAGGTATCTGAACAGTTTCTATATGAAGAAAATAATTCTGTAGATGTTCATCCAATAATAGCTGCTCTCATAAAAGCTGTCTGTGGCATTTAGACTTCAGTAAGTGAGAATGCCTGCTTCCACCTTAACACAGGGCTCTGCAATAGGTTGTGGAAGAGCATGGTATCATGTGTTTGACTCTGATACCAACCAGGAGATCGTTGCCCATGTTGGATGTGTCTTTATACCCTGAGGCAACGATAGGTAAAGGTCTTGTCCTTGAGGAGTTAATTGCTTACTAAAAGTGCTGAATATCCATTTTAATTTATGTTTAACTCTGAATATGTAGAATTCAGCATAGAAAGAGCTTGGCATCTTGCATTAGCCAGTGCAGAGTCAAAGATTCAGTTCATGCTTTTCTGAGGCATTTTCTAATTAGTGTATCGGCAATATCTGAAAAGCAGTGGAGGCATTTTCTAGTGAGTGGGCAAACAGCTGGAATGATTTTCTGGGTCTCCTCACCCCTCACATAATGAAATTGTTTTTATTGATGCTGTTAATCAGTGCAGCAGAAAAAAAAATGCTGGAGAGATTATAATTGTTCTCTGCAGGAGGGCAGAAAGTTGTAGTGAATTTTCTTTTGGCCATAGCATTATTTCAATTGTACCTCTGCCAGTAGCTAAACATTGGGACTACAACTAGTTGGAAAAAATGCCCTCAGCAACCCTGTTAGACTCATCTGCTGTCTGTATATTTTCTTGCTTTTCACAGATTGTTTTCCATAGTTAATTCCTGAAGAAAGATTAACTAGGAAAGCGTAACAGAATGAGGAAGCTGATTTCCTCATGTTAGCCTTGGAAAGCTAGAATGTCAGTATATTTTGTCAAAGGATCATGGCACCTCGGAGGATGAAGTCCAGTTTGACAACACCTAAGTACTAGGAAACTTTCCTTGTAAATGCATGATTTCATGACTACATAAAGTTTTCAAAGAGAGAGAGAGGACCTTTGTTCAGGACCCCTTTATGGCCAACAAAATAACTAATGCTAAGGCCAGTTAGGGAAAATGAAGAATCTTTCCCAGGGTAGAATTGAAGTATCAATTAATTGACTGGAAAATAAATGCATCAGAAGAAGTAGATGTTTAAAACTTAGACTTAATGATTAGATGGCAAAACTGAAGGATGCTAATTTTTTTCATGCATCAGATTTTGAATATACACCCTCAGTGGGGTGGAGGTGGGGTCTCTGTTTCCCTTGTATGTGCGATGGCTTTTGTGCTAGTACTGTTGATGTCAATGGGAATATGTTCATCTGCTGTGTGTGCCATTCATTGACGTGTCCTATATATATACACAAATTGTATTTTGTTTTGAATAGCTTGGAGCAGCTTGTGTTGAACATATTAAAAACAACAACAGAATGAAAAGCTAGAATTGCTTATGTGTTGGGCAGAAAACATTATCCCTTTTATACTCCCTCATAATTACTTACTTGTCCAAGGCCCCGACATGGCATCATTTCTATCTTGTCTTTGCTAGGACTTATTTCAGTTTCAGATCAGAGTAAGGGTTGGCTGAAGGATCAGAATGGGCACAACTGATTTTGTCATAGCATTTGTGTGTTGCTGTAAGTTTTACTTCTAATAATAACAAGAAATGAAATATAGGAAGTATATAAACTTAAAGGAAGTACAAACTTTTGAATCCAACAGTAAGAATTTGCAGAAAACTCTCAAATCAACAAACTACTAGAATTACTTGTATGTGGATCATATTCTGGCATATACCTGTTGGTGTATCTATGCATTAATAATCCATTTTAGTTATGCCATTATTATGAGTGCCCTTGAATTTGAGATACAGCCCACAGCTTTTGATATTTGAGAATCATGAACCATTTCCTCCCCATTCTTTCAACATAAAAATAAGTCTATAAAACTGCAGTGTTTTCTATATTAAATATCTAAAACCTGAAGAAAAAAATGGTCTCAAAAATTGGAGGAGATGTTATGGTTAATTTGAAGATAACTTCTTGCTCAAATGTGTGCTTTCTAAAACAAAATGGTATCAAACAAAAGATGGCCCAGGTACAAACGCAAGAGAAAACTTTGCTGAAACGCTTGATCTCAAGTGGTTCCATCTCTGCTGTTAACAGAAGCACAGGCATGAAAGTGGGTGTTGGCATGGCCTGGGCAATTTGCTTCCACATTGCTGATCACCAAGGGGATTTGCAGAAGCTCAGAGCACCTGCTGCTGAGGAACAAGCAGGTGCTGTGCTCAGCCTGTTCCTCTGGACTGGTTGGGTGCTCAGGCAAGGGCTGAGACCCCTGCTATATGCAAACAGTGCAGGAGAGAGGCACACTTGGGCTGGAGCCCAGGCTCCTGTGTGCCCTTGATTAACAGTGAAGGCATAAAGAAAACATCAAAGCCTCATAGAATCACCAAGATCTGAGAGAACCAGATAAGTAGCATTGCGAGTGGAGGAGGCTCTTGCTTCTCTGTTTCATCAGCATGGTTTATTTTTTTCTTACTCCCAATTTGAATAAGTCCTTACAAGCTTTAGTTAGTTAGTAGATGCATTCTGTTGTAATGTCAGTACAGGTGTAATCATTAATACTGTGAGTATTTTACTAGATGAATGCATATATAGCAGCATGATCCATGCAAGTGGAGGGCCCAAGGAGTGACTGTTTTTGCCTAGTGGGACAGTTTCTGCATGCGCTATTCATCATTTGGATCATATCCATCAGGGGCTGTTTTAAACGGGGAGTTGATAACAGAACAATGTGGTGCATTGGATGTCCTTTTCTCTGCTGTATGACTTTTTTCTTTTTAACCTTTCAGGGTTCTTACTAATATTGTTGCTAAGTGCCACGAAGAACAACTAGACAACTGCATCAATTCTTATGTGACGGTATGACTGCTGTTAAACTTAATTATTTTGTGTGGTTTTGTTTGTTTGTTTTCTTGTTTATTTTTAGTTGTACTTGTTTGTAGCTTTCTCTGTATTAGCATTGTGGCTTTCTGCCACTGGCAGGCCGGGTGACTCAGCAGTGAGGAAACTAACATAAGCCTTGGAAGAGACTGAGTGAATTTCAGTCCTCTGTCATAAGTTCCCTGTGCCACCATGGACAAACTATGCTGCCTCTCCTTGCCCTCGGCTGTGGGAGGAGCGGATGTCTTTTAGAAGACATGTAGGAGGGCCTTGTCTTCTGGAAGCAAGGTGTGGTGCAAATGTGCTTCCAGCTGAGCTAAGAGTGTAGACTTAGTGTCAGTCTCTGTAAAATGGGGTTAAGCTAAGAGAACTTCCCACATTGCAGGGCTTATGTGTGTGTGTGCGGATAAATACCTGAAAGATCAGGAAACTTGAGCTAGATAGATACCTGTGAGAGATTGATTTAATGTAGTTTGACAGTTTGCAGCATTTCTTTTGACCATGAAGAGATCTACAGCTTTTAAATATCTGTCCAGCTGACAGATATTTATTTACAGGATTATCCTTACTACAGTTAAAAGTTATTCATGAGTAATAATTTTTATATATAACTTATTACAGGTGCTGTTCATGGTTTCAAATTGCTGTGTTTTTTAGGGAGGTACAAATTTTTAACCAACCTTTTGATTATTTTCTTAAGAAATGAATTTAGTTTCAAGATCCTGTGTCTTTGCAAATGCTATTGTACATAAATTCATTTCTCATCTGTGGAATTCAGATTTTTATAACTACACCCTGTTTACTCAGCTTTTTTCATCCATCATTATTTTTGATGAAGGCATTATGTAGAATGTATATGTATCTTTGTTTTGGTTCGGGGGAAGCTGTAGTATTACTTTAAAAGCCAAAGTAGTGGCCTCTTTAAAGGTGACTTCTTTGTTATCTGCATCAATTTAAATATCCATTAAATTAGTATGAATAATGCTGTACACCAGTAAGTATCTAATCAAGAATATGTTTAGGTATCAGATTTAGAAGCTGAGAATTTTATGAAGAAGCATGTTTTTAAGTAAAAGGTTACATTAACTACTATTACTGACTGAAAAAAAATAATAAATGAACTTAAAGTAAGTGTTACTTTTTTTCCTCTCAAGTGGTTTTTTTTCCTTATTTATTTATTTATTAATTGAGAGAGGAGACTGGAAAATTTGGTTCTGGCTTTATTAGAGGCTTTATTAGAGGAATCAGTAATGAGTAAATTATATCTTTGAGTCTCATGCTGATTACCTTATTTGTTTATATCAAATGACAGAATAAAGGAGAATTGCAGGTTATTAAGAGAATTGAGGTAGATATTGCTATCACTTTGTATCTTGCCTTGCTGTCATTTGGTGGTGATGGAACTAATGGAAATTGTCACAAAGTATTTATGAATGTGAAGTGTTGAGTGACAAATGTCTGTATGGGCTTCTAGCTATAGTGATGTGCTGATTCACTGTGAACGAAGTAGTTTTCATAACATAAATTTCATTTGTAGATTGTGACTAATATGTGACATGAGGTTTTTTAAATTAACTTCAGGAATAAAGCGAAAGTAAATAGTTTCCTGACAAACTCTGAAACTTCAGCAAGTTATGGGTAATATAATGAAAGTATGATAGGAATCAGGTTACTAAATGGGAAAGATGTTTTTATTTCAGTGTTTCAGTGTTTACAACAGTTGGTTGATATCTCCAAGGTGTGGATATACTTTCACACTTCATGAAACTACATGTTTATAGGCTATGCATCTGAGCACCTTAGTAGTCAAATTCTACTCTCAAGTACCCTAATTTAAACCCAGAGGAATTCTGCTGAAGTCCGTCAGAACTGTTCAGGCTGCAAAGTAATAATGAATGTAACATTTAAAGATAGTTAGTTGAAGGGCTATTAACACCTCTGCTAATCAGGAACTTCTGAAATTTACATTAGACACCTATTGTGGCTAAAAGTATTTGAAATAGCAGGTGATTAATCAGCTCTACCAAAAGTCCATTTAGCTTGTTTTCCCATTTTCAGCAGCAGTCAAAAGCCAATAATTGTTAATCTCTTCTATCCGTCTGTAAGGAAATGAAGAATACCTACTCTAGAGATGCTGTTTTGAGAATAAGTAAATTCAGAATTGCGAGTCACTCAGATACAATAACAATGTGAAACTACACGTGACGTGGACACAGAAGTACCACATTGCACAGGGAGAACTTACTGCATCTGCTCCAGAAATAACGCTGAATATTAATAAGATATTTTCAAGTGTTAGTCCTTTCTTTTACATTCTTTCTATTTGTATTGAAAAGGTATTTATTCCCAACTGGTGCACTTGCAGTGCTCTTGCTTTTGGGAAGTCCTAATAGATTCCAGTACCAAATTATTAGCTTAATAAAATGTTGAATAAAACTCATACTATGTTTATGAGTTCTGGGCAAGTTGGTAGGTAAATTCCTATCTGGAGGGTCTGATTTATAAAAGGGGTGTAGTTTTCCCCTTCCATCAGTTCTAGTGGGTGCTTTACACCTTTCAGGATGAAGAGTTGCTACCAGCTCTAACTGTTGCCATTGGAAGAAAGGAGCAAGTGAAAGGTGGCCCTGACTAGGTGGGTGAAAAACCCTCCTTACTTCCTCTATTTGCCTTTTTTTTTTTTTTTTTTTTTATCCACTCTGGTGAAATGGCTTGGAAGACAGTTTAGAGGCATCAGGTTCCTATGCCCTATTGGAAAGAAAAAAACACTGCAGCAACAATTTTAAGCAGAAATTCCTCTTGGTTCACATTAAGCTGAAATTAATAGCAAGTTGTGTTTAAAACTCAAATTTTGTTGGGGAGTGATGTTGTGCCACTGTGAGGGGAATTAAACTTTGTGTGAATGTATTTTTCAGTCAAAATGTTTTGGAAAGTAAAGGTTGTCAGCTGTTTGAGGTGTGTCCTCTCCTACTAAGACTTTTTATATTTGTTTTAATATACATTTTGATTATTATTTTTTCTTTTCTCCTTCAGTATGTGTTCAGGACCAAATCATTTGAGGAGAGAACTGTTCATGAGGAGCTGGCCAAGAATATGACTGGTCTTCTGAAGTTAAATGACCAAGTAACCGTGAAACAGGTTTTAAAGGTGAACAATACTGAATTAGCCCATTTGTAGTTTTCATACTGGTTTTCTGCATGGAAAGTCTTGTCACATCTCTTTCTCCCATTCTCTTTCCCTGTGTGAGCTTTGCGCAAATAACAGCCTGCGCTGATTCAACAGAACAGATTTAAAAGACTTTCTAGAGCTTTTCAACATAACTAATTTCTCAGAGTGCCATGGTTTGCATAATAAAATTCCTCCTTTCTTCTACTGCTCAGTCAGGGTGGGGAACCTACTTACTACATAATATGACATTAGCAATTACTTTTAGGACATTTTGATTTATTTTTTGTTTTAAAAGTTGTTGCATAGAGAATATTAACGTGTAAGTAGGACATTTATATCTGATTTTAATTGCTGCCTTTGATGGGCAGTGACCAAAATGAGAAGGATTGAGGTTCCCTGAAGTTCCTCACATAAAACAGGTCTAAGAAGTTCATACATATGCAAGCTCCATCAGTGCTCCCAGAACCTACAGGTTCTGGTATAAAAGCTAGTCAGTGCTAGCTCAGGAGTGCTCAATGGCAAAGACGTGCTCAACTGTTCAGGTTCTTCACTGAGAGGGTGGTCGGGCACTGAACAGGCTTGTCAGGGCAGTGATCACAGTGCCCAGCCTGCTGGAGTTCAAAGAGAGCTCTCAGCAGCGCTCTCAGATACATGGCCTGGTTTTGGGGGTGGTCCTGAGAGGAGTCAGGGGTTGGACTCAATGGTCCTTGTGGGTCCCTTCCAGCACAGGACGTTCTGTGATTCTATCATGCAAAGTTACTCAAATATGTAGCACTTGGACTCTTCCATTTCTTTGTCATGTGGAGTTTACCCATGTGCGTTACTGAGAAATGCAGTCCGTCTCTGAAGAATGGAATTAGCCTCATGAAATATTTATAAAATAATCATATCTCCTAATGTCATTTTTTCTTCTTTTGAACAGCACTCGTGGTTCTTCTTTGCAGTTACCTTAAAATCAATGGCACAGCACTTAGTTGATACAAACAAAATAAAAGTAAGTATATGTGTTGCTCTTAATGAGGTAATCAGGTTCCAAGGGAAAATATAAAATGCAGAATTATGTGAAATAAATACAGTTGAAGTTTTCTTCTTGACTGGTCAAAAAAAAAAAAAAAAAAAACAAGAAGCTATTACATATTTTAAAATATTGTTTTTACCTGCAAAAATATAACTCATACCTATTCCAGATTGTACAGAGCTGGTGGACCAAAAATACAGTTGTATCAGCTTTGTAAAGGATGGGTTAGAATGGAATGAGAATTCTGTAATTTCTGGTGGTTACCTGGCAGTGAGTAACTAGATAGCAAATGAGAGATCTAGAAACTTTGCTCTGCTTTGAGCAAACTTGTCATATCTGGCGATCGGTGTAACTTCCTGTCTGCCTCTTTTCTGCCTGGTTATCAAAGACTCTATGAGTATATTTGTGCTGGAATCTGTGGATAGCATTTCCCGCTTTCTAATGGACAAGATCGATGGAATTCTATAAGTACTGAAATATTATATGTCAAATGACCTGTGTTTTTATTGTCTTTGCTCTTGGCTTGAACTTGTTTTCAGATTTAATATGTAATAACATGCAATCAAGTGATTATCTATCCATTCACTGCTTAGGTTTCTCGAACTCAGAGGTTTCCAGAATCATTCCAAACTGAGCTGGATACCCTTGTGATGGTCTTGGCAGACCATGTTGTTTGGAAGCACAAAGATGCTCTTGAAGAAACCAGGAATGCAAACTACAGCACTGCCAAGTTCCTCAAGGTGAGATGTTCTGTCATTATACTTATTTGCCCATATTTAGTGCAAGAGTGAATCTATTCAGTCCAAACTGAAGGGAATAAAAACAATTCTGCATCAATGATGGCTCAATTTCCAAGTTTAGCATTGACCTGAAGTTCAGTTTTTCTATTCCTTTGGGTCTTTGACAATTCAGAAGCTTTTTCTAATTCTGTTTCAAAACAGTTCTCATTGATTTGTATCTATTTTCTAAAAGAGCCCAAGTTTGCAAACTCTACAAATTCTTCTGTTATATTCAAATTGGTAAGAAGCTTGGTAAGCTTCTTGTAGTTGCAGTTGTTATTTTTTCTTTAAATACTGCATCTCTGAATGAGTGTGGGTAGATTAATATTTCCTAATCATAACCACAGTAGGTGACTTTTACAAACCGGAATAAGTAAGTTGCAAGTATTGTGTGAAATACTGTAACTTACCTTTTAAGTGTGTCATGCCAGTTTATTTAATAGATATAAATAAATACATGTGCTTTGGAAAAGTCACAAATAGGGTTTGCTTTTTTTTTTCTTTTTGTTCTAATATTTCTCAATCATGTTTATTTTCCCAACATTGAATTAGCTGTAAAGCATAGGACAATTGGCATTCAGTAAGAGGCATTCCCAGCTACTTAACTAGAAATAAACCTTGGGGGTGGGAAAGGAACCACTTCCATTAGCATACAGAATGTTGTACACAGTGTACACTGAAACCTAGGCTCCTATCTTTTATGACAGATTGAAACACAGCATTAGGAGAGAGCTATATTCCAGCAGCAGAATGGAGGTGTGGTTAGAAGGAAAACAACCACAAACTGAAGATGGATTTTTCTACTTTGATATATAAATAAAATAAATGATAGAATTTAGAATGGATAGAAATTGATGTCCACTGCATTGATCTCTGTTGTTCCTTTCATGTGGAAGCCCGAATTGCTGTTGATAAACTGATGTTAAGCTGCATCTCTCCATACTGCTGTATCGTTTGGAAGGTGACGTTGGTTCAAAGCAGGAGCATAAATGGAGAAGCTGTTGCTGCAGTTTAGAATGTTATTTTTGTTGTTCATCTGAACTGGGAAGATAGTAATGTTGTGTTATGTGATAAGGCATATGGTTTTGTTTTAATTTCTCTGCAAATCTACTCTGACAGAAATAATTACATGGATTAGACATGATATGACTGCCCAGATTAGGGCTTGCAGGAGTCTTGTTTGAATACTATGTAGCAGAAGGCTTAAGGCTTTGCTAGCTTCACAGAGTTCAGAAGCACCAGTTGAGACGGGAAATTCAAGATTACCTTCCCTGTCTCATGGGCTGACTCTGCAAGGAAAAATGTCAATAACTGTAGCACTAGGGGCCTCAAAAAACCTTTACACCTGGCTATTTAGCCTCATCAGTCAGAGACATAACATCCTCATCACATTCTTAATTTATTTCAGTATTTGCTCCCAGAGAGACAACATAGTTCACAAACAGTGAGTATTTTGTCTGGAATGATTCTTCAGGAGTCATTGCTCTGTCACTGAAGGGGATACTCAGGTCAGCTCCCATCACATACCACCTCTAGTTACTGAGTGTTGCAGTACGTGAATAACTTTTATTAGATAATCTTTCTTTTGGTGCACAGTACAGTGTAATAGTTATTTTAGACTGTAGACAGTGAAAATGAAAAGTATAATAGATTTGTTATTACAAGGCAGGGTGTGAAGAGCCAAATTCACCGCTTCCACAGTTTTCCTTGCCCTGCATGAGACTGACTTCACCTGCCCAAATGATGCAGGTTTATAGGTAATAGAAGGTAAACGGCTAAGTAAATGAGGCCAGGTACTGCTTTTTTTGCTATAAAATAATATTTTTCTCCCTTTCTTAGCGCTGCTTTACATTTATGGACCGTGGATTTGTGTTCAAGATGGTCAACAATTATATAAGTATGTTTGGAACAGGAGATAGCAAGGTATAGTTTTGATTTTTTTTGTTATTGTTTTTCCCTAAGCAATTCACTAACAAAATGTTTTTATATTAAGAGTATTTATAATCTATTCCATTGCTTTGCCATTCTCAGAACTCAAGTCAGTGGAAACACTTAACACTGTTAAAACCTTAATTTTGCAAAAGGTCCCCTGTAGACAGACTCTTGGTTAAACATGAAACTTCTATGACTGTTTCTGGGAAGTACTTTAGATGCACAAAAATCAACAGATGTGCAGTTAAGAACACTTCCCCTTTGCAGATGAATAAGACATTAACAAATGTTTTGCTTAAACCTTGGCTAAGTGGTAAGTATCATTAGTAATTACCACTCTGCGACTACTATTAACAAGAATAACATTTCACTTTTGTTATTGTTGTTTTTGAGCCATCTGTTCTCCTTTCTGAAAGTAAGTAGCTGTGTCCAAACACTTTCTCACTGAGCCCTGCAAAAGCAGGCTCTACAAGGACTCCTAAGAGTAAAACATGGAAATGGCTGAACAGTTCTTTGAATTTGAGATTTGATTCTTTGGAGAGTACACTTGTGGTTTGGACTACAAATATCAGCAACTGTTGGCAGTAATTTTCTTTTAGAGCAGTAAAAAAAAATCTGAACAACTTACCATTGTGTAAATTCAATTGAGAACGTATGTAATATCTTGGTTACTTTGAATGGTATACTTCTTACCTCATTGCTAATGTGAGAAAGCCAGGCAGCTCCAAATTAGCTTGCACTTGCCAGTAGGAAAATTCCCTGCAGCCCAAATTTCTTCAATAATATCTATAATAGTCAGTGATTTAGTTTGGACAATAAATTTCAAACTGCAAGAGGTCCCCAAATTAGTCAGCTTGATTCCTTTACTCTTCTTCCACTCAATGAGTCTTTCTGGTCTTTATCCTACGCAGCTGGGTTTCTGAACTATCATGCCAGGGTGTACAAGACAATAAATAACAGAATGCATCTTTTCCAAAAAGCTTACAAAAATTTTGTCCATTAATCTTCATAACTCTTTAGTGCTGATCTGGTATTTGTAGGTAATGAATGAGATTACTCCAGTCTATTTCACTTTTTAGTAAAACCAAACTTCATGTTGCACTCAGATATTTCAAGTAATCTCTGGAGCAGATGTAGAATGGAGTTTCTTGGTATTAGTGTTGTAACCTGGAGTCTATAATTCTGCAAACAACATTTTATGTAATCTGAAAATAGTTTCCACATTTCAAACTTCACTAAATACATTCAGCTTCAAAAACAGATGTTTAATTAAAAAAAAGGACAATATAATGGCCAGTAGAAAAGCCTGAGATTAGTCAGTGTGCACATTAGAAATTAGCAGCTCCTTGGCAGTAAGTGCGTGCGCATTGCCAGCCACCCAGCTTCATTTCAGAGCCATCTGCCAGGAATGCATGAAGCAGAATCACTGCAGAGCTGAGACAGATGTGCCACTGGAACAGGCTTTGCAGCATTTAAAAACAATAGCCATAAAATAAAATGAGAGATTTCTGACCTCAAGGAAAGGTCTTGGATTGTTTCCATTTTCAATCAGACCCCTAAGCAAGAGTCGGTTGTTAAAATTTGCTGCAGGATTCATTTCTGTGTATCTTTGCTTCTTTAATGGGATTGTTTATTTATCAAAAAGATTATACCACAATCTGACCTCTCTTTTCAGGAAATTTAATGGCATCTATTGCTGTAGTTTATAGGTGTGTCAGTATATAACGTTACAGTCTGAATTTAATTGTGAATGAAGCATCACAGTTTCTATTCCACAGAAACATTCACAGTATTCCATATTTTGATAGGTAAGCATCATTTTGAGAAATATTTATTCAAAAGTTAAAATGTCTCATTGGAACTCAGTTCAGCATGGTGTTCCTTCAAAATATCACATTTCCTGAAAAATACATTTCAGCTGCTTCATTTCTTTAATAGCCATTAGACCATGCAATCAATGGACAACTGTATTCATGCTCAGGTACTACAGTGCAATAAAACATGTCGAGAAAAATTCCCTACCATTCTCTGCTCTCAGTAGATTGTAAAAAGCATGTTCCAGGTATCCTAGCCTGATGGTAGCAGCAGAAAAACTACAGTTTATCAGGGATTGACTGACTTAATATATTAACACATTACTACATAATACCAAAATGCCTAGAAGCTGGAACTCACTGGCATCAATAGAGGAAGCTTCCGCCAATATCAGTAAGTGTGGGATCAGGCCTGTGTGGCTAAAGCTTTGTTTTTGGTGGACAAAATAGAAAAGAAAAAAAAAAAAAAAAAAAGAGAAGAAAGACATAATAATTATGATGGTCCTAAATTGCATGAACTGAGGAAGATACCTGACTATGATTTTATGTTACAGTATATACCATTAAAAGACCCAGGGTAGCTTTAAATTTGCCTTAATATGTTGCTTAAATCAGGCTTAGATTTATCAATACATCTTCAATGTAAAGTCATATTTGAGAAATACATTAAAAGCTTGTTGGTCTGTGACAAGTTCCTCTGATAACATAAGAAAACCAGATGTTATTCAGGTAGCTTGGCATAGCCAGCCATAAAGTTTCACTCTTGGTTGGGAGTATGAATTTTAAGGTAGTGATAAATAGTGCAGTTCTGTCTTACTGTTTTCCGTCTTTTAATGTAAACTGAGCTGATGCCTGTTGTGATTTTCAGACTTTACATCAGTTCAAATTCGACTTTCTCCAAGAAGTCTGTCACCATGAACACTTTATCCCTCTGTGCCTGCCCATACGGTCTTCAAACATTCCTGGTAAGCTGTCGTGCTGAAAGGGTTTCTGCACAGCAAGGAATTATTGGGTGGTTCAGGTAACAACTCCGAAGTACTGTGTCCGTTTCTTCAGCCATGGAAGCCCGTAATATCTTGTCAGGTGTGGTACTTTACAGCCATGGTGAAGTGACATTATTTTTATCACACTAAATATACACAACCCCTGCCTGTCCAGCTGAGAGGTGACTCTTCCTCTGGAAGCTTGTGGTGAATGAACTGGATTGGTTGTGAACACGGAATTACTAAAGCCTTGGGAGATGATGAGCTAGGGAAAGGCTTAAACAGGTAGAGCAGGAAGGGAAAGACACTGTACAAGACCCAGTACAGACACTAAGGCTGAAGCGGTGGTAAGAGAATTGTGAAACTAGTAACTGGGTAGAGCTTTCTTGCTGCAGCTGTGAGTGACTTGTCCACAACGGCCCCTTCTTTGGGAGAAAGATCTGAGCTGGTCACACAGAAGGAGTTTGGAAACCTCCATCTTCGTGGATGATAGGCTGTTGATACTTCTGCCTCCAAAGTATCTCTAGGATTGACAGGAGGGTCCCGTGCAATTGTGCCAACTTGGCAGAAAATGGCTGAGTAGTGCAATGTTTTACCTGGAGCAGTATGGCAAGAGAGACCCATTTCAGAATGCATTGCTGGTGCCTCCTGAGCTACTTCTCAAGGCCAGGAATAATGTGTATATCCTATGTTTTGCAGGGAAATATGAGCAGGTTTTGCCTATGCTCTACCAGAGGAGTGAATTCTCTGCCTATGCCCCAAGCCAAGTAGCAGCCACGTTTGCTCAGTGCTGGGCTTGTGCTGATGAGCCCTACTTCCCATGGCCACCCACCTTCTAGCTGAACAGTTTGCATGCACAACAGGTTTCCTTCCACCTGGAGAGCATGAGGCTTGCAGTGAGAGCAGGGTGTTTCCCTCTTCCTTTGCATGCCTCTGTTGTTTAGAACCTAACTTTGTGGCCAATGCTCACTACTAGGTGCTTTTCCTCTTCATTCAAAGACACGGGGATTTTAGCCCAGGGCACCAGTGACAGTTCTGACAGTTTTGTGGACTCTGTGAAGTTCACTTAGGATGTGGTCACTGAAGTTGCTGAGAGCAGAAGGTACCTTCCAGGAAAAGCAGTATGATCTTTCTGTGCAGCATTTCTCAAAGGATGGACCCTTGTCTCTTTTTTGCTTTAGTTTTTGCCACCTTAAAGAGTTCAGTTCTGCTGCTCACTGCTGCTATGAAGCTTTAGAAATTTTTGTTTTCCAAACAGCACATTTTGAAGAGTGGCAAGTTATTGGTTAACAATTAATTTTTAACCTGGTCAGACAACAAGTGTACAACTACCACTTGTTAAAGCACTGTGAAGTTTATTACTTTTTGCCATTGTGGAGAAAAAATGTCTCTAGAATAATTTGATGAATAAAATGATTTGCCATTTCATACTGTTTTTAGTGGGATTTAAAAACTGAAACTCATCACAGTAATTTCTTATGAATAATGAATTAGAACTGTCTATTCATCTTCCATTCTATATGAAACAGTTGTCCAAAGTTTTAAATAAAAAGCTACTGGCACAGCCCAGGAGAAACTGTTTCATTCGAATAGCAGTCAAATAATTCAAAAGGATATAAAGTAAATAATTTATGCACTTATGTTTTGCTGTGTTTTTTAATGATTTTTACCTGTTATTGTTTTATATTTATGATAAATGAAGACCCTGTGACACCTTCAGAATCAACCCAGGACTATCGAACATCAGGTATGAGCAAAATGGCTGCATAAGAATTAAGTAGAATTGTGCATTAAGAACTACAATATGTATTACAACTATTGCTACTAAACTGGGACAAATACAGGCGAACATTAATCACCATTTGTTAGTCTGGATCTGTGTGGTTTAGAACTCTTCTAGATAGAATATGGAAACAACTGTTTTTACCCTGTGCCTTCAAGAAGTGACTAAGTGTGCAAAGCATTTGAGATTCTAATATTGGTATATGCGTATAAATTGGAGGAGTGGGATGGACAGTTCAGGAAATCAAGATTTAACAGTGGGTTAAATAAATCAAAGTTACTGACATTTTTGAAAATGGGAGGAGAAATTTTTTTATATAACATACATTAATTTAGACATTCTTGTCCTTTCTGTTCCAAGATATTCCAGAGTACACATTGACCAATGAATTTTGCCGTAAACATTTCTTAATTGGAGTACTGCTGCGGGAGGTTGGTTTTGCCTTGCAAGAAGACCAGGATATTAGGCACCTGGCTTTGGCTGTGCTTAAAAACTTAATGGCAAAGCATTCATTTGATGATCGATACGCAGAGCCGGTAAAGAAGCTGTTTGTTTATTCTTTTTCATACAGTGGCTATAAAATATGTGAAACATCCTTAGCCAACCAGTGTACATTAATTAATTTATTTAGGTTTATTTATATCACTTATTTTTTAGGCAAAACAAGCACAAATAGCAAACCTGTACATGCCACTCTATGGAATGCTTTTGGACAATATGCCAAGGATTTACATGAAGGATATGTTCCTTTTCAATATCAACACTTCCAATCAGGTAATTCTTGTGAGTTTTCAGAACACTGAAAGGATCAAACTGAGGTCTGACCCTAAGGTCTGAGAAAAGCAATCTGGTGGGAAGAAGTCCAAATGTGCCCTGGTCAGAAATTAGATGGCAAAATATAGTTCTAAAAATGCTGATTCGTTTGCACCCAAAATGTTTAATTTGAAAGGTTTTGATTTACCCAACACATGCAGAGCCCTGGGAGTCTGTACTGGCAGGACCCTGAGTCTGGGACAGTTCCAGGGCTGGAAACTCCAAATTAGAGGCTCATAACCCCAGGCAGTTTGTGTGTCTGCACTAGTGCCATGGGCTGCGGGCTTACCCTCTGGCAGGTCCCTGGGCAGATCTCTGAGAGACATTGCTGTAGAGAAAATCTCTCATCACTCACAGATTTTTTTTCAGGGTTATGTCATGGATCCACAAGCAGTTTCTTTAGTACAGGAAGAGGGACCATGAGCAACAGTACGAAGTAGAGGGAATGCATACAAGTAGCTGAAGGAGGGAAGGGGTACAGAATACCTTTAGATTCTGACACAAAAAACATTTGTATAAACTGTGCATGTGGAGGAGGAGCAGATTTGCTTATTTCTTAAAAGACTAGATGTGTTCTAATCAGACCTGATCTAAAAACTAGAAATAATTTCTGCAGGGGTGTTGTGTTCTTTCAGTAAATCAGTCTATTTAATCTGATAATCACTAACAGCATTTAATGCTCCTATCCTAATGTTATGCTAATTTTTAAGAAGCAAACACAGACTTGGTATGTTCTTTTTAACTCCAGTGATGAGTGTTTCACATTGGGGCTAACTTGGGCATATTACAGTAAGCCCTGATTTATTTTTTTAAAGCTGCCATGTATCAACAGCTGAAAGTAGGTTTTCTAGCTCAGTGTCTAAGAAAAATCATCATTGCATATGTGCTGTCATTGTAAAAGTAAACAGTGATAACATTTAGCAGAGTTTATTCTGTTTATTTCAAAATACAGGGATCTAGGGATGATTTGAGTACAGCTGGAGGATTTCAGAGCCAGACGGCTATGAAACATGCAAATTCCGTGGACACTTCCTTTTCCAAAGATGTTTTGAACTCCATAGCAGGTATAAATGACAGACTGATCACGTACACAGGTAGATTTCTGTGTATCTCAATGCATTGTGCTTTCTGCTTAGTATTCATGGATGATATCATTAACCCATTTTATATGATATTCAGGGAAACATGGTATGCGATGTTTCTCTTCTCTTTGGGTGTTTTTGGATTGATTTTATTTGTCTTGTGAAGCTGCTCTTCTTCCACTGCTTCACTTACTCTCCTGCTTTGGAATGATGCCAGTAGTTAGGCTCCCCAAGATCCCTGTACCTGAGTTCATTCTTGCAGTCTGCCTGGGTTAATAGTCCCAAGGTTTCTCCCAAAATTGTTCTTGAAGCCATTCTTAGTTTTCCCAGGCTTAAAACTAAGTGCTCTTAATTTTCCCAGGCTTAAAGGAAGGGTAGAAACACAACTTTTGTTTACTTCTTCCACATTCCATTTCAAAATTCAGGGAAGTCCACAGGCATCTTTCCACTGATTTTCATGGCTTTGGGTCAGGCCTTATGGAACACAACAGGGTATATTAATGCCATGAATGATGGCAAACTCGGTGATTTTACTTCAACTTGTTGAATGTTTTTTATACTAAACATACGCATCAATAGCTTTGGCATTGGAAGTTCAAAGCACTGGTATCAATCCAGCACAACACATTTTAAGTTCTCCATTTTTCTTGTTAGTTTTTGTATCCATAAATGTTTTAGTTTAGCATGTTTGCTATGACTTTCATTTACAGCCTTTTCATCAATAGCTATCTCTGCAGCAAACCATGCTGACTCCAGAGCTTCCTTAGCAAGTCTTGAATCTAACCCAAGTACCAATGAAAAAAACAGTGAGAGAACTGACACGTGTGAAAAGGTACATGTGCAAATGTTGAAAATGATTCCTAGATTTAGATAGTTATTACTATACTCAACAAGGCCCTTCACTGTCAATTCAACAGATCATGAGACCTTTGTCTTTGATTGGATCAACCCTTCGTTTTGACAAGTTGGATCAAGCTGAAACTAGAAGCCTTCTTATGTGTTTCCTTCACATAATGAAAACCATTTCAGAAGGTAAGAAAATGTACATTACCTAGTTTACATTGTTGTGAAATATTGTGAATGGAATGCTGAATCCAAACCAAAGTTAAAATAGAATAATTATCAGTGTATTTTACAGGCTTTGGGTCAAGTTTAATTCCCTCTAACAGATACACAATACATTTTAATATCTCCCTTTAGATGCACTGATTTCATACTGGTTGCGAGCACCATTCTCAGAAATAACAGACTTTTTCAGCATTTTAGAGTAAGTTCACTTTGTGATTCATTGATTTCATGTTAAACGATGATGTTCTAAACTGGCTACTGCAAATAATTTCTCTTTGTCCACCTTGTGGCATAGGGTGATAGTTTTTTTATGTTGGATTATTTTTCCATTATCTTCCAAATTTGTAACAAGATATTATTAATGAAACCAATATCCTTCAATATGTTGGCCATTTCCATGAACAAGGGCCTTAATGCTTTGGGTTTTCCTCCCAGAAGAGATATTCATAGTAGCATGTCATAGTATTTTGTGTATTTAGGGAATCATTAATAGATGTAAAATGTGCTGTTTTATCTTTCAGGGTTTGTCTTCAAAATTTCAGGTATCTAGGAAAACGCAATATTGTAAGGTAATTCTTTAGTTATAGTCTATGTTGTAATATTTAAATATCATTGCACTATATTAGACTATGTTACAGTATTTAAATATTACTGTCTGTGTTAGACCTAAATATTTATCTTTGTTTTCTTCTGAAAACATTGGTCTGACATACTGAAACTGATGTATGCTACTTTTTTTCTTTAATGCAGTCTTATCATGATGTTCTAGACATGAAAGTGCATTCCTGGTGTAAAAGATGAATTGTTTGTGAGGATAACCACTGTTGCATTTGTAACCCATAGTACTGGACCATTCCTTGATTTTATTTCAGCATATATCAAATAAAGGAACTTGAACACTGTATTTTTGTTCTATATAATGGAGCAAATGGTTTTAATGGGAATTGATAAATGTTCCACAGCAATCAAAAAAAAAAAATCTCTGCACTTGCTGAAAAGGCATGAGATCATTTTCCAGCTGTGTAGTGTTAAAGGCACACTTTGTCTGAGTCAGTGTTTCATTTTTAATTTAATGCTAGTACTGAAAACTTATAGTCTGTCATACAGTGAAAAAATGAAAGGTCACCAGATAAACCAGTTAATGCTGTCGCAGGTTTTGTCAGGCCTTATTAGTTCTTTAGACGCATGACAAAATCAATGTCGTGTTCCTAACAGATTAACAGTTATTTTCTTTTAACAGGAAAATTGCTGCTGCTTTTAAGTTTGTTCAGGCCACCCAGAATAATGGCACCCTGAAAGGTTCAAACTCCTCTGGCCAGACATCAGGTCTGCTCTCGCAATGGTAATGACACATCCTATTATTAACTGCTATGAAATCACAGCCTTTGTTGTCATCCTGCAGCCATCCTACCCTGTTACAGTGTTAATTGTAGAGGAGTTAACACAGCCTGTAACTCCTTTCAGAGCCCCCGAAGCTGTAAACCATAAAAGACTTGAGCCCCTTCAACTTCAGTTGGACTTACAAGCTTTAAAATATGATGTTTAGAAGAATACTTAGTTACTGTCAATATATTGTCAAGTATTGCCAGAAACGTTAGCTGTTGTTTTCAGCTCAGATGTCTATCTGAAACATAAGTCGCGTTTCTCCCAAAACTAAATGAAGTCATATGTTTGCATTCTTACTGCTTTAGGGATGAATTTCTATGGCTGAGGTCACAGTATCAGGGTTTACTTTTCTCCTGATAACCCGGGGTGACAGAGTGGGAACTATCTAGCAACACAATGTCAAAGGAGTAGGTGTGCTTGAGCCCTGTCTTTTTACTTCCATTTGGCTATGTGTAAAATAGTCCTGTACTGCTGCCTCCGTGTTGCCAGTTCCAGAATTGTTCTTTTATTTCTTTCATTTTCCTCTTTCTAGTCTAGAGATTGCAAGATTTAATCATTCTCATGGATGGCATGGTAATAAACTGCAAGTGCAGCAAAGCTTTAATAATCTTTTTGACCCTTTTATGGAATAGTGTGAACTTTTTCATAGTTAATAATGTAAAACTCAAGAGAGTAGGTGAACTTTTGACTCCGTGCAGCTTGTGGTTGTTTCAAAGAGCATGCTGAGACAGTTCCCCTTCCTCATATGTTTGGATCGTTGACTTTCCTCATTTATGTGTAGCTCAAGTTTGCGCGCTATAATAAGCATGTACCTTGGAGTGGAACAGTTAGTACACAGGAGGGAAAGAGGATGCCTTCCCTGCCATACTTCTTTCTTTGTTCCTGCATCGTGCAGTTTTCAAGAAAAAGCACTGATATCATTATCCTATCCGGACCTGGCAAGCAGCCTGTAGGAGACTGTTGTTTTGTTGCACATTTGCAGATGAATCAGCATGGTGGCAATCCAGAAACTGAAGTCATATTTCTGATGTTTCCAAGGCCTTCACAATTTACCCCCTCACAGATTTGTTGTCTGCATGGTTATTTGTTTGGCCTGCTGTAATACAGAACGTTCTTTGATGATGCGTTATAAGATGAACTATGGCTGGTGATCAGCTCTACACTTAGGTATTTGCATTTGCTGAATGCCAGTGTGTCAACATCTTCAGAAAGAATCACACCTTCCCTACCAAAAGGGGTGTGGGGGAGAGAACAAAACAGTAACCTCAGTATCAAAATTCCACATGTTCCCAATCCACTAGTTCGCTAGTGTAGCAACCCAAATCTTTCCACTGACTCATAATGGAAGACTATGTCACATCGATTGGCAAATGTCTGGACATCAATTTCATATCTGAGATGGGAGCTTTCTTTTTAAATGTAAAATCTAATTATTATTTTTTGTAAGAATAAACAACAAATACAAGAGGTTTTAGTTGGGTGCAGGAAGCAATTCGTTTCAAAAACATTTTAAAATTAAATGTAACTTCTTAAAAGCACATAAAAATAAATAAATAAAAGTATTTTAATATTTAAATAAGCGACTTGAATTATGAGTGATGTTGAGTCTTGCCGAATTCTGCAGTGGTTACAAATTCAAAATACTTTTTGCAAATTATGATAAGTTTCTCATGATAAATGAAATACTTCATACTGTTTGTCAGCATCAAAAGGTTAAAAGAACACACACATACAAACATCTGCACACACAGTTTTTACTGTCACTGCCAGTCTCATTATTTTTCCCCCTCATAAATGCTGCCAGCTGTATTAATTCTTTCACAAGTAGGGTGTATTTCTCCTGTGTTCTTTTTTAACTGAACTAACCTCAATTTCTCTTCACCCAAAAGCAGTTTGCAAAGCATCAGCCAGCTATTTAAGCTGATGTTGTGTTTTTTCCAGTGCTCAGTAAGTTTCATCTCCTGTGATTTCAAGAAATCACAGCACATCTGTTTTGTCCACATTACTGACTTTGTTTCTCTGAAAAAAATTGCATCACTTTGTTTTATTTAACCTTTGAGAAGTACTGCAGAAAGCTCTAACTGACATGGGAAAATTCTTTATAGGCATGGTAGTTTATTCTTTGTGTCTGTTTTTAATTGTACCTTTGAATTTCAGGATGCATTCTACTTCTAGTCATGATGGCCACAAACATCACAGATCTCAGACATTACCAATAATCCGTGGCAAAAATGCACTTTCTAACCCGAAACTCTTGCAGATGATAGACAGCAGCACTGCAAGTAAGTACTGAAAAATGTATTTAATTCCCACTTGAATTCTGTGGGGTTTAGATCAGGCTCTATACAATTAAATCAGTTTTCATGACTGTCAATGAAAGATAGCCAGAAGAGAAGCATAGAGCTGCTGACTTTACTCTTTTTTCAGGACAGTAAGAAATCTGAGCTTAAAAATTTGGTCAAAATTCATATAAAAACCAGAATGAATTACAATAACCTGATGTATTTAAAAAGCCTTAATGGCAAGTAATCTTGCCCTTCCCAACCCTAGCATCTCTTTTGTCTGTGGTTATATACCTTGTACAATCAGATGTACGCTGGCTGAAATATTACATTTATATTAAGCAATAAAAGTGACCTTTTCATGACACAAAGTCATTTTCCCTTCGGACTGTTTCAGAACTCGGTAGTTTTTAGCAACCTTTAATAAGATAGTCTGTACTCTGAACTAAAGGGTACAATCACATAGTTGAAAGTTTGTGGTCCTTTTAGGGAGTTGTAAGGAAGTAAATCTCAGTAGCTGATGTGATTTATACTCACCATGTTGCAGTGCAAATGAAGCACTATACCCATCATCCCTATGAAACAACTTGGTAGAGCTATTGCAAATTGGGTTTAATTTGTACCAAAAATTAGTGTACTGGAATTTACATGATGCCAAGGTTTGCAGACAAGGTCTTCTGTGATGCTTTTATCTACAAGTCTTATATTATTATTGTCTGTAGATAATGATACCTGTAATATTGTTGTCTCTCTACCATATAAAAATCTCTAATGCTTAAATGGCAGTTTTCCACTGTATCTAAAAATGAAAGACAGATGCTCTGCTCTTGCCCCATATGCTGAGGGACACTACCAGAGAGTCAAGAAAGCCAAATTTATGTAGGGTGATGATGTCCTTCATTAGATCATCCTGTCTGTCCATGTAGAGTGGACAAGCTTTCAAGGAGACTAGTGCCTCCAGCAACATTATTGTTAATGACTCTTTAATCAAAAGAGAAAATGATCCCAAGTTACCTTTGAAAAGTTGATAAGCTGAAAGTTCCTAATAGAGAAACACTATGAAACTCTCCTGAGTTTATCCAGAGATAATCTATGTGTCTTTGTCTTTGCCTTCTGAGGAAACATTATACCCATAAATGACTAATCAGAATAACATCTGCAACCACAACCCAATTCACCAGTCTGACCCTTGCCCATTCTGGAAGATTCAGTATATTTTTAGAGGTGTCATCCTAAGACACACAAGCATTGGTATTCTGGCTGACAAAATGTGGCCAGTATGTTTTTGTGGTACCTAAGAGTTTCCACTAGAGGCTGAAATTATGATATCAAAGCCATCTTATCCCACTTTCCAATTAGGTTCCTTTCATCCTTTGAGGCCCAACAGAACCAATGAAAGAATATGCTCTGAGAAAAGTAGAGTCAAATACACTAACTACCCCTCCCAGGAGCACTTTTCTTCAAATACCCTTTCATTTAATGTACAGTTAGGACACTATCTCTACTGCACGGAGATTGGATGACCTGATTGCAAAATTACCTTATCTTTAATGATACTCAAAAGACTACTTGTAACATTGCTTCATATGTTGTAGGCAGCTCCAATGAAACGGATATTGTACAGTTTGTAGACACAGAGGCAAACATTGCCACAGAAGTTTCCCTCACAATTCTTGACCTGTTGTGTCTTTACACTCTGAACCACCAGGTATGTTTTGCTGCTGCATTTTCTGTTTGAAATGGTGCCATGTGAGATATGTGGTGGGGGGAGGGCTTAGGGGATCAGGCACACAGAAAACTCAAAGTGCTTGGGACAGTAAGATAGGGAAATAAGATATCAGTCCTGTGTGGAGGTATTTCATGAAGTAATTTCATCATATCCAAATTGAATAGGAAAACATGGAAGAAAAGCATCCTACATATCCAGGTGAATATATAGCCCTGCTGTGCATTATAGGGTTGCACGACTACTGCTGTCACCTCTTCTTAATCATGTTCATACTTCTTCAAGTTGGCAGCTAGATGCTCTCTCTCTTTAAAAACTGTTCTGTTAATGTCAGCCCTGATTAAATGCTAAAGGTCTCACAACTACAAAAGAGCAGACAGCTCCTTTTAGATTTAGTGGGTAGCTTTGGCACCCCTAACTCTTAAATCTGGTGAATACCATCAACAAGTTAGCAGTACAGGCACGAGCAAGTGTTACCCTTAGAAAACTGCAAGTAAAAAGAGGCTGCAGTAAGCTGGGACTGACTGCCTCATCCCCAGAGATTACAGGGCAGTTGCTGATAAAAGCATCTCCCTAGGAACACTTTGATGCAAAGTCCAGTAGCTCATCTTCTGTTTATTCGCTTTAATAACCAGCGTGTCCTGTCTTGTTTGTGGACTTTTCAGAGGCAGCTCCAGCAATCTGATTGCCAGAACGCATTGATGAAGAAAGTCTTTGACACACACATGCTCTTTTTGCAAATCAACCAGTCAGCAGCAGCTCTCAAGCATGTCTTTGCTGCCCTACGGCTGTTTGTAGGCAAGGTAACTATGTTTTTATTCTGTTAGTCTAATCTATTAACATGTTACAGCAAGTGCAACTCGAGGACAGTTGGGTACTTTGACAGAATTCTCACCTTAACACTCTTAATGCTCATTCCTAAATATCTTCTTATTTGTTGCTGATTTAAAAAAAAATATAGATCTGTTTTTGGAAAAATAAAATATTAGAGCTCTTCATGAAAGCAAAACTTGTAAAATAAATCAATAAATGAAAGCCAACTGTGTGGTGTCTAGCTGTGTCATGGCCCTCCTGCCTTTTGGTTTTTTCACCTGTGGAAGAAAGCTTGAAACACTAGAGGTCCGTGGTCCTTATGGCAGATACCTGAGTTGCAGAACCCAGTGGTGAATGCTTGCAGCCATCCCCAGAGGAGCTAGCAGGAGAGTACTCTGTACACTTTACCAAAAGGTCACCTCAAATAGTTCATTTTTACAAATATGTAATTTTCATCATCAAAGAGATATTTTGGACAAAACATACTCATCAAACTGCTTATTTGCTTGCATCACACATATATAAATAGTCATGGGCAATTAGATGCCTTGTGCCTAGCACAAAGGCTGCCAAATTTCCAAGTTGTAGACTTAAATGATATCTTCTTAAAAATAACCAGAACATACCACACAGGTAACAATTGCAATGGGGAAGTGAGAATTAGCAATGTTGGCCTGGTCTCTCAGATGCTTCTATGAAGCACAACAGTGTTGATAAGTTTAAACCATGTGGTCTCCTTCTCTGACAGCTGTTATCACAGGGGAAAAGAGGAGGAAATCATGCTTCTCCCAGTAACATAGCCTGGGGGCATGGGGGAAATACAAAGTAAACCAGCCACAGACAGCTTTAAATTACATACCAGACAGTCAAGATTGGAGGAAGTATATGCAACAGGGAGGATGAATACATATCTAGGATTGCCCTTTTCATTCATCCTCTAGCTCTCAGGATTAAATTCTCCTGTCATAGTTCTCTGGAAGCAGAGATTGTTTTGTTTTGTTTTTCCCTGTGGCAGGACTGGGAGATCTTCCACCACTCATTGGTTCTTCCTCTATTGTATTCACCCTATTGATAAATAGCATGTATGGTTTATAGAGCCATCCTTCATTCTCTGCTGTCTCCTGCTGTTCAGACTCTTGACTGCTGAAGTTCACTGACTGCTGCTCGGAGTATTTTCTTTCTCCTGAGTAGCTTTTATCGTAGTGCAGACCAAACCTCACCACACATCCCCCAGCCTTTTCCTGTTTAGCTCTTCTGCATTCTTCACAGATAGGCTGCTCTGCTTTTATTCTTGCTGTGTACCAGCTGCTGTCTGGACTTCCTGGAGGTCAGTTTGATTGATGCATTGCATATGGTGTTTGTATGAAAACATGTGTGCAGATTTTACTTGATCTTACTTTGTGCATGGGATTATGTTTAGCCGGTGGTTAATTTCTTCACTAAACCCCAGTGTAAATGAGCATATGAAAGACAGTTGTTTTTTACTTAAAGTGTGACAGAAAAGCACTGTTGACTCAAAATAACTGTAATATGCTCATTATATATATATTAATATATCAATTGTATATATATTAATATATAATGCTATTATATTAATACATAATATATAATATTACTGAGAGTACATATCCACACTTTTTTTTCCCAATAGTTCCCATCAGCATTCTTCCAAGGACAAGCAGATCTCTGTGGTTCCCTCTGCTATGAAATCTTGAAGTGTTGTAACCATAGGTCACGTTCAACTCAGACAGAGGCATCTGCTCTTCTTTATTTTTTCATGAGAAAGAACTTTGAATTTAATAAGCAGAAATCAATAGTCAGATCGCATCTACAGGTGAGTGAAGTGTAAAATCATCAGTATTTACCTGATGTACACTGTTTTGTTGTTTTTACTATTATTATTCTGCATCATAGCAAAACAGTTCATTTGAACAGATCAGCCAGTTCTCTGTGGCAGTTTGATTTTTCTGCCAAGTCTGAAGACATTGAGCTGGATCCTCTGCTGTTCTTGGACAGTTCAGCTCTGTTCCAAGGAGAGACAGCAGCTGTGAACCTAGCCACACAGCCAAGTAAATCGGATATGTAGCTATTCTTGATTCATATGCATTGCTTACAGCAGTAGCACTGTAGCTGAAGTAGCAAACCAGAGTCTGATAGGAACAGAAACATGAAGCCCAGTAACAATGCACTTATATTGCAAAATTTGAGAAATTACAGACATTGGAGATTACTTGCAATCATTGCATCCAGGGAGTGTAGCGATAGGACAAGGGGCAGTGGTATTAAACTAAAAGAGGGTAGACTTAGATTAGATATAAGGAAGAAATTCATCTCTGTGGGGGTAGTGAGGCACTGGAACAGGTTGCCCGGAGAAGTTGTGGATGCCCCATCCCTGGAAGTGTTCAAGGCCAGGCTGGAGGTATAAAATTGCATCTCTGCTAGCCTGATACATCAAGTTACATTACTGGGATTAAAAACTATTTTGAAACTTTGATTTTCTTTGCTAATTGCACCCTGTTCCTTTTTTTTTTTTTTTTTTTTTCTTTTTTACTCTCTACTTGTACAGCTCATCAAAGCAGTGAGTCAGCTGATAGCAGATGCAGGGATTGGTGGATCCAGGTTTCAACATTCACTTGCAATTATAAATAATTTTGCTAATGGAGACAAGCAGATGAAAGTAAGAAATATTTTTTTATTAATCACTACCTCTTTCAAAAGGTCAGCAATGTCACAGGAGCAAGTGTTTCTATTAATAAAATTGCTGACTTTTATTAGACACTGACTTATGCATCCGTAGCATGCCTTTTTGAGGCAACCAGACAGTCATGAACACGTTTATGACTCAGAAACGTAATAATTTACAATTAAATTCTAAAGATTTTTAAGATACCATGCATTGTGGCTGATGAAACACTATTGCAATTAACAATGTTTAGTCTACAAACTGTCATTTTTACCTGTTCAGTAAATGTGTAGCAAAAACACACACAGCAGTGTAAAATGTGTATATACTGTGGAACTGTAAATCCTTTTCAAAACCAACTGAACTTGGGGGAGGGGGAGAAGATCCTCCACAAGCAGAACATGAGCTCATTCGGGGTGCTGCATGTGGTTCTCTGGATGGTCGTAGTGATGTATTGCTTATCTTTCCCAAAGAACGTTAATTTCCCAGCAGAGGTGAAGGATCTGACCAAACGCATCAGAACAGTTTTGATGGCTACAGCTCAGATGAAGGAACATGAGAAAGACCCTGAGATGCTTGTGGATCTGCAGTACAGCCTAGCAAACTCATATGCCAGCACACCTGAATTGCGTAGGACCTGGCTTGAAAGCATGGCCAAGATTCACGCAAGAAATGGAGATTTATCAGAGGTAACAAATGCATTTATCACTAGGCTGAGATATTTTGATAAAAAGGGCTGTGGAAGACAGATAACAGCAATGATTTAAGAGATATACAGTGTCTATCCTATACTTGAACTTAAAGTCAGGTTTGAACTGTGCCTAGAGATGTGATGTGATTATTATTCCAGTTTGCCTAACTGTAACAGTGCCTGATATGTGCTTGACCAAGACTTAGAAATGTCTGAGAGGGAAGCTGTGGTCAGTATTGCATTAGCATCTCAACTGCTTAACCCTAACAGGCGTAGTAGCTGTAGTGTAGGCGAGGTTATAAACAGTGCTTAATTTACATACAGGGTATTTTGTCTTTTTTTCCCCCCATACAGCATAGAAGAGGAGTTTGCCCTATGCCATGTCCCTTTCGTCAAAAGCTAAATGGGTGACGGGAAGCTCCAGCGCATAGCCCAGCAATCTTATTTACAAAGTGATGTGTTAGGTTGTTCTCTTGAGCAAAATTCCTGATGTCCTCATTTAACTCTTAGTCTGTGCTTTTATCTGAGACATCCAGTGAAATTAATTAGGAGAGGTTTCATCATTTAATACCTTATTTTCACAAATTGTTATGTTAGTTTTCTTTCCTTTTCTGCAGTATGACTTGACAGTGATTCAAATATGTGCTCTTTATCACGTACATGCTAAGTCATATAGTCTGCTTTAATGTATATATGTATTTTGGTCTCTCGTTGCAGGCTGCTATGTGCTATATCCATATCGCTGCTCTCATTGCAGAGTACCTAAAAAGAAAGGGTAAGATCAACATATTCAAAACTAACCATGTATCTATAAATGATATTGTTGAAAATAATTTTTGGTTGTCCTTCTTTCCTTACTTATAAAAAGAAGTATTCTTAAAGCTACTTGAATTCTACCCAAAGATCTTATTTTTAAAATACATCATAAATACTAGTCTTAGCAGTAGAACAGTGACTGTGTGTGTTTTGTGTAAAGAGGGTTAATTAAATGTTTATTAAGCTAGTGCTAAAAGGGAATGCTTCACTTGTTAATGTGTCATTATTAAATATGCATGTATTAACACATACCAGTAGCAGTGTACTAATACCATCTTACGCTATCATAGGTTACTGGAAAATGGAAAAGATTTGTACCTCACGTATGCTCCTGGAGGATGGTCAAGTCTGTGATAGTAATGTGTTACTAACAACTCACACTGGAGGAAGTGAGTGCTCTAACCGTGCCTGTTTATGGGTCAGATAACATGGCTAGGGAATCCAATTACCGTTCTTCAATTGATCTGGAAAAATACCTACCAAAGTGAGAATACTTATAGTGCATGTTGATGGCTGTAATAGCAAGCAAGTAATATCAGAAACATTGTGTGTTACTTTCCTGATGCTCTTTGGCTGGTTTGATGTCTCTGGTTAAAGGTTCTTTCAGGGACAGAGCACTCTGCTCTTCATTGTGAACAGAAATCCCTCTCAGGTCAACTGGTGTTTAGCACACAAATCCACATTCAATTCCCTTGACTGTCCAAAGCTGGGGGACAAGGGCAGAATTAATATCAGGTTATCCATATGTAACTTAGTATAAAGGGGTTTTTAATCTGTGATGCTTATTAGAGAAATAAAGTGCAGGCTTATGTTTTTGAAATGCTTCCATGCCAATGGTTATTTAGTTTATGAAATGTGTATTTCCAAGTAATTCTCAGCTTGAGATATTTTAGCAGTGTTCATAAATAGTAATTTCTAGGGATAAGAGCAAGTACATGGGGAAGATGAAACAGTTTTGGAAAGACTGTGGTTCTCTGATAACTTTCAAGTGTGTGGGGGTGAGACAAAAAAAAAAAAAAAAAGTCCTTTCAGAAGGGGGCTTTCTGTAAACAGCAGTATTTCAGGGACAGTTCACTTGTATGCTTTGTATAAATAACAGATCACAGTAGGTGGAACGAAGAACTTGAGTCATTTTAAACCTACACATTAGTAAAAAGTTGCTCAGAACTCCTCCCAAACTTGACAGAGGCGGAGGAGCTGCCTCAGCAACTTGCACCACCTCAGCTGTCTCCAAGAGAATTCCTCAAGCAGGACAGTGATGGCTCTGCTGAACCTGGGCAGGGTAAGGAGTGCTGCTGCCATGGTATCCTCGAGCCCAGCAGAGGTGCAGCATGCTCTAGAGCAGCCATCTCCATCATCCTGTGGAAACTCTGCCCCCTGCTTAGGAAATGTGGTGTGTGGAACAAGTGCTGAGCCCCAGCATGCGGTGTTCAGTGCCTGGAGGTCAGGTCACCAGCTGCAGCGTTGGTTTCATGAGTAAAAGTTGTCTCGCCTCCATCTACAATGATAATTCCTGTATAGTGGAGTGTGGCACATGTAGCTTTACTGCCAGCACTGTACATCTAAGGAATTGAAATGCCAAAATGAGAAATAAGATTGCATCAGGAAAGTGTTGCAGTTGCCCTTTGCTTGGACAAATGGATTTATATCATAGAGAAAATGCAGAACATTCTCATAAATTCAGTCAGTTCCATTTGTGCTTCTCATCACTTGGGCTAACCCAGGCAAATGAAATCAGCTTTGTATCGATGACATCCAATAACTTTTTAAAGTGCATGGTAATTCAGTCACTAATTGACGTTGTTATGAATTGTACTTCAAGGTTTATTTTCCATGGGATGGCCTGCTTTTCTAAGCATTACCCCCAACATTAAAGAAGAAGGTGCTATGAAGGAAGATTCTGGAATGCAAGATACTCCCTATAATGAGGTCAGCAGCATTAACATTTATATACTTGTTCTAAATTTACAGAGAGTAGTATTGCTAATGGATTCCTGTGTATGTTAAAACAAATTATAATGTGAGTGCGCTCCACCCAACATTAAAAGGCATGCAGCTTTTGAGTGAAATGCCATAGCTGTTTTACTAAATAGGGGGGATGTGTGTTTAGGTAACCAGAACATTAAATACTAGAGTTGGAGCCCACAAAGCCATCCTGTTCTTCTAAATGAGATGTCAAGTATTTTCATGTTACCGTTATTTCCATTTTGTATTTGAAGTGCTATGTGACCAATTGTCATGTAAACATTGTGTGATCGAACTAAACTTTAGTATAGAAGATCCAGAATAAAAATAAAACAGTGGGTAGGTACTGTTCTTGTATAATTGTTAACGAAGCTCTGTCAGCTATCAATTAACCCACCGTATTTGCTGAATTGCAGAACATTCTGGTGGAGCAGCTGGAGTTGTGTGTTGAATACCTGTGGAAGTCTGAGAGATATGAGCTCATTGCAGAGGTTAACAAGCCTATCATTGCTGTTTTTGAGAAGCAGAGGGACTTTAAAGTACGTTCTTTTTTTTTTTATTTAAATTGTCTTAAGCCAACTGTAACAATCAATATTTTTTTAAATTAAAGTGCTTTCTTTAAAAGGAATGTTTTGTTCTTCCTGTCTGTAATTTCTGCTTTTAATGCTTTGTTCTACGAGTAAACAAAAAACTTTGGTATCCTATCTTCCTCTTTTCAGCATCAATACAACCATAAATGAACAATTTTTTTTTTCAAAAAAGAATCAACCTCTAAAGGTCATCAAAACCACAGCAACAGCTTTCTAGCCATATTTCACTGAGAGACTTTTAGTTATGTCCAGAACTACATGTCTCTGTGGAGAAATCTCTCTGTTAACCAATTAATGTGATTTTTTGCATGCATTTTTAAAACCAAGAGCACATTTGCATTGTATTTAAGTTCAGAAACAGCTGATAAATTATTGTGATCTCTTCACAACTCCAGGGTTCCTTCATTTCTTATTTTCTTTCTACATTTAACACATAATGGATAGCCTGATGTTAATCTCATTTGCTGATTTTCTGGTTTTTAACTTAGAAGTAAAGAAATAGGTTTAGGCTGTACACTGAAGAAGCAGGTCCTCAAATTTAAACTTAGTTGATCCCTCTGTATTTTATCACAAGAAAGTCCTTTTTAGTGGTGGGTGTGGGTAGCACATCTCTGCATAGGGGTAGGAGCTGACAGGAGTTGTTGTCACCGTGCCCTCCCCTGCACGTAGGGCACGCTTTCTCTGACTGCTTAAGAGGTCCCTATCACTGCTCATTTGAGGAATGCTGTGTGACCCCGTACACAAAGTCCCTTCTGCTATAAAATTATCTGAAGATCTCAGAAATCTTGAGATAAGCCATTCCCTCAGTGTGTACAGCCATCTTTGCAAAGGTTTGGGTTTCTGATTAAGGCAAGCCATGCTCATGCAGAGCCTCAGTGTCATTTCCCAAAGTTCCCTCTCACCTTCCCTCTCTCCTTCTGTCTCTTAACGTAGAGGCTGTCAGATTTGTACTATGACATCCACCGCTCATACCTGAAGGTTGCAGAAGTGGTGAACTCTGAGAAACGCCTGTTTGGGAGATACTACCGCGTTGCATTTTATGGGCAGGTAAGTTGCCTTGTGTTTTTTTGCTCTGACAGGTGCTTAGAGTTCAGCCAGGTTCTTCTGATCCTGATGTATTTCAGGAAAGCTAAAGCAGGGAAGCAGTTGACAGTGAGTCATGGGGTAAAAAGTACATCATGGGTCAAATTCTAGGGAGGATTTTAGAGAAAAGAGAACACTTGGTTGCATCTGTGTAAACTGATGTGGGTTAGTGGTGGAATGGGGAACAGACATGTACATCAGCTTTAGTTCTTGACATCAGCAAGCAAAGCTGAGACAGAGGTAGGGCATGTTTTTTTTTTAAGAATAAAACTTGAGTGAAACCAGGTAAAGCATCTTCCATATATGGCCCTCTCTTCTAATAAAGTTTAAAATGAGCAGTATGCAGTAGATGGTTTGTCATGTTTCTTGCTGACTGACTTCTGCTTTCAGGCCACCTCTGATTCTGTGCAATATACTGTAGAGTAGTTTTATTCCCTCTGCTGTGCTTCAGCATCCTTAAAGCATTTTTTTGTGCTTTCTTCCACTACAAACGAGTGTAGCAATCCAGCATGTTCTTTTAAGATGTGTTTTTGTAGCAAGCATACAATTTCCTTTACTCTAAAATAAAAAGATGTGTAAACAACAGATTGATGTGAATCATTCTGTTTGCTAATTGGATTTTAATGCAGAAATTTGCTCTTTTCTCCTTTTGGTCTTATTCAAGGCTGTGGTAAGTCTAGTTGCATGTTTTGTTTAATTCTTCTCACACGTCCTCCATCCTTCCCTGTACTGTTACTTAACATTAACTTTCCTGCGCTCCTGATTCTTTGGTTTGTGGCAGATGAAATAACATTGTTCCATTCATCGGTGCATCCTGCAAACTAATTTGTGTTTGTTCAGCTACCCAAATTACAACGCTGTATCTGTCACCGTGTTGTGTGCACTGTGGGGCTCAATGTTGTCACCTCATCTCAGTGACGGTTTCTCTCTCAGGTTCACTGGGTGCAGGATTGGACCCTGTATTTCTCTGTTGAAAAACTCAGTGTCGCACTAATGCTGTTTGAATGCAAGGCTGTGTTTCTGGCCTGTGCAGCAGCTCCAGAGAGGAAGGCTGCTGCCAGTCTGCAGTCAGTGGCAGTGGTAATTGGAGCACCCTCAGCAGGGTGCAACCACAGGCCCAGTATTCCTCTCTAGGAGCAAGCAAATTGGGAGTCAGGGGCGAATGTTGAGTCCTGGCTCTTCCTGCAAATCAGCAAAGCTTGCCAAATGCAAGAAAGCAAGCTGCTCTACCTGAGGAAGGGTAGAGTTTTCCGTATGCCCTTCCTCAAGATGGGGGGCAGTGGAGGGGGGAAATGGGACTCTCTGCTTCCAGCTTCTTGCTAGGGCTGTCCCTGAGACAGTGCAGGTACATGCTGTTTCTCCCCAGAGGCCAAGTCTGTGGCTTAAAGCTGCCTGCGAGTGGGTAACTGAGCTGCAGCAGTTCTGCTCAACTGGGTTAAAATCTGTTACAGCACAAAGACTCTTCAGCTGCCGGTGCCACAAGGGCAACTTCATTTAAACAGCTTTAGTGCTCTAAAGCATATGACTTTTTCATAGCTGTGTATTGCTCGGTTTATTCCCTGGTGCACATGAATACTGAGCTCTAAATGCAAGCAAGCACAGCTCCTTCATTTCCTTTTACAGATGAGATTTTATGTGGTAGAAAGTGGGACTGCTCTGTATTGGTCCTTGCAGAGGCATAGTGACTAAAGCGTATGGCACAGTGCAAATAATTGAAGGTAGATAATTCCCATCAACATTACTGGTGCCTCATTTGCTGAGGATAATAGCACTGAATGTGCAGAGCTGATCAAGGAAGGCGTAGCAATACACAAAGCACCCCATCAAGAGTTACAGATGAGCCTTGACCAGGGAGGGGAAGGAGAGAGAATCATGTGTTCCCACTTACTGTGCAATTTTCCATCCAGAAAGTTTCCTTTCTGGGTTTTGGCAAGTCCCTTTTCCCTTGTGCTGCTTGCTTCCACTTTGGCTGTGCAGGTGGAAAGGCATAGGGACTTGTGTTCCTTCTGCTGCCAAGAGTACCTGCAGGCCTCCACACTGAGAGCAGTTTCAGTGGCCAGTTCATTTGCATCATTACAAGTTATTCTCTTGTCTGCGTTGAAGGCAGACTGCACACTTGCTTCCAAAATGTAGTGGTTGCAGGTTTTACTAGTTACCAATATGAATCGCTCTGCTTAGGCCACTGCAAGGGAAATGCCACAGAAGGACACTTGATATGCAGGTATGGGATTCCTTCTCAGTCTTTTCCTGGAGAAAAGGAGGCTCAGGGGTGACCTTATTGCTCTTGACAGATACCTTAAAGGAGGCTGTAGTGAGGTGGGGGTTGGTCTGTTCTCCCATGTGCCTGGTGACAGGATGAAGGGGAATGGGCTTAAGTTGCACCAGGGGAGTTTTAGGTTAGATGTTAGGAAGAACTTCTTTACTGAAAGGGTTGTGAGGCACTGGAACAGGCTGCCCAGGGAAGTGGTGGAGTCACCATCCCTGGAGGTCTTTAAAAGACGTTTAGATGTAGAGCTTAGGGATATGGTTTAGTGGGGACTGTTAGTGTTAGGTCAGAGGTTGGACTCGATGATCTTGAGGTCTCTTCCAACCTAGAAATTCTGTGATTCTGTGATTATAGGCACATTGCTCTATTAAAATAAAAAATAAATAAATTAATAAATTAAAAAAAAAAAAAGTGGGTAGATATAAGTGTAAGCACACGTTTAAAAAAATGTGTTATTACATGTGCATCCATTAATAATTGTATCAATAAACATATGTTCTGCTTTGTGAACATTAAACATTGATGTTTCTTAACTGTAACAAAACTACAGAGAAGTAATTAAAGAATAAAATAATATTGCACATACTGTTTGTATTTTGCGGTGTCAGCAAGGTAGAATTTGGGGGGTTGGTTCTTAGTGGAAAAAGGAAATCTGCAGCTGTACTAGAATGTTCTAGAAATGGTTCTTCACACAAAGGCAGAGGTGGTGTTGGGTTACTACACTGCTTTAGGGACCCTCTAGAAGGACGAGTCGAATGAGCCTGTTCCTTAGGCAGGATGTCACCAGCGAGCTTTATTTGCAGCTTCAGAGAGACGGGTTTCATGGCAGCTGCTGTCTCGGGCTGCGAACTGCTGCGGGCCTTTGGTGACAGCATCTCATTGCACCACCAAGTGGCCGCGCTTGCTATGGGCCAGGGACCGTGATTTTATTCACAGATGTGTTTTGAGAAGCCAAGATCTTTGTTGAATAATAATAATAATAATAATAATAATAATAATAATAATAATAATAATAATAATAATAATAATCAGCTGCTAAGTATGCTGAATAGCTGAAAACTTGTGCTGATAAGCAAAGAACATTCGAGACACGGCTCAGCGCAGTGTTAGCTAAGGGCAGAGCTGAGGCTCTGTTCTCCCATCTGTGCACGCTCTGGAAGCTGGAGGGCAGATTTTCACAGCGGTAGGGTGACTGCAGGTTTATGTCTGAAGATCACAGGGCGTGTTCCCTTTTCCAAATGTGATGAAACAGCTGGAATAGCTTCCTTACTGAAGAGTGCAACAAGCCCACTGTCTTCCTAGACACCCAACAGCAAAAGAATTCCTGTCTGGAGAGTTCCTGTCTGGAACTGCAGTAGTTTGGTGCTGCTACTAAGATGGGGCAGATGTCCACAATGTCCAGATCTGACAGTAGAACAGGATAATATGCAAAAAAAGGTTGAAGGCTAAGTCTCTGGTGCTCAGTCAGATGCGTTGTGGGGATGCTTTCCTCTCTCACTCTGGTAGGGGCATGCTTGCTGCGGTAGGGTTTGGACCATTAGCCAATTTTAGCCCACGTAAGCCAGCAATATCTTTTCCCACCGGCGTGCACCTGGCCTGCATAAAGGTCACCTTAGAAGAGGCAGAAGGCTTTCCCTCAGAATCCTGCTGTGGGAATGGCGTGTGCTTTTCCAGCAAAGGGCAGAGAAGACCCTCAGATTTACTGTGAGCTTCAAGGGCTGCGCCTGCGGCCGTACAAGGAGGAAGAAGGGCCCTTCCAGCGCTCCCACGCTGACAGTCCTGGGTCACAGCTTGACTCACGGCACATCAGAGCTTGGTGGAAACCAATAACCTACCGCCTGTGAAGCTGTTCTCCCTCCTGTTACGTTCAGCTGCTCCACGTAATGATTTTCATCTGTAAGGCTGCATTGTCCTTACAGTGCAAAAACAGCCAGTGTGAAAATAGTCTAGGGATATGCATTGATAATGTGACCATGGTTGCTTAATATTTCAAAATCCTTGAATTGGAGGATATTTGGCTCCTAAAAAGTATTTAATCTTGCTTTCAGTAGTCTTTGCCAGACATATAGCATATGGCAGACAGGAGTATTTATAGCTCACAATTAACTTCTGCTTGTCACTTGTCAGCTGAAATACTACAGGGAATATGTACTTAAATGATATCCCCTGCATTAGAGACAAGACTAAATCTGTTAGCTGTTTATTTGGGGGAGTGTTGCTTTTTTTTTTTTATTTCCCAAGCAAAGCTATTAACACAAATGTCATCCTAGTGTGCTATGTATGCAGCATCAGCACAGAGATTTGGCATTTACATATAAACATTCTTGCAACGTGCAAACATACACAGAAACAGCATCGAGGATAAGAAGATAAGCTATATTTTAGCTTGCTCTGTGATTAATTTGGAAAACAGTTTTTGCTGTTGTTTTTGGTGTTTGCTTTGTTGTTTGTTAAAAGCATTGAATGGTAACAGAAAACAGATGTTTTTTGACAGAAGCAATCCTGAGCTGCGTGTTTGCGTATGGTTGCATTAAAGTAATGACTTTTTCAGCTATTTTCACATAGCAGTCTTTCTTCAATGGAAACAAGATAAGAAACCAGGTTATGATCCTGCAGATTTTCTCAGTGGAATCAATAAAAAGTCAGTTGCCTGCCTAGCTCAGTAAATGTTTATAGGGTGTCAGCTTTTGAGCTCTAGATTTTTCTAATTACCTGTGTGGGTCTTCACAAGCCTATAGAGATTAATTGATAATATTGTTAAGAATGGCACAATGTTAGAAGGTCACGGTGAGACTAATTAAGATGCTATCAGACAAGCTGCCAGTGCTGCTATTATTAGTCACTTGTTTCTGGTAATGCCCACAGTGCTCTTGGCACTTGCCAAATTAACACAGATGATTTTCTTGCCCCTTGTCCTGACTGAAGGAGAAGCCACAGATGTACGTATTTGTCAAGCCCTGCTAAAACAAAGCTCAGGGTTTTGTTCCTAAACAAACATCAAAAATTTCTAGCTGATTTGTCAAAATTCTGTATATCTTTTTAAACACTTGCCTGGTCTATAATTTTAGCAACCAAAGTTTGGAATACACTTCAACATGGAAGGGCTGGATTTTTTTATTTTTTTTTTTTTTTGGATGGATACCTGCCACAGATTTTGGCAGATCCCCTGACTTCATTCACTTGTGCTCTGCTAGTTTTCAACAGATCACAATTTGCTAAGGCATGTCGTAGAATTACCTGTCCAAGCTACATCACGTTAAGTGTAAAGGGCCTTGGGTCTGGCATCATTAATGCTGTCTTCCTTTTCCTCTCTATCCCTGCAGCTTCAGGAATCTTCCTCTGGGTCACTTTGCACTGAGGTGAAAGGAGGAGTGTCTGGGGACAGCTGCAGTATTTAACACTGCCAAATTTCATCAGTGGCATATGAAAACTTAGAAGGAGGGCTGGTGCTGCCTGTGGTGTTGGGATAAATCCAGTGCTTCCTAATGGGTCAGCTGCTGCTTTCTGCTCAGCTGGGAGAGCTGCTCCCCTAGCGTGTGATGTACTTGTTCATCTTGTAGCAGCTGTGTGTCTCACCTGCGTGTGATGTGATGCTGCTATTTTTCAGCATTTCTTCTGAAGTCTGCCAGGTTCTTGTTCAGTTCTTCAGCAGAACTTTTTCATTAAAGCTCTGACACATGTACCCAGTGCAATAAGTAAATGACCCTAACAAGATCGAGCTTTTTGGCAAAATTAAACAACTAGGTCTCCTACAGGAATAGATGTGTATGGGTTATTTCCTGGGTAACTTAGGAAACACCAAACCAGTATATGTGCAGACATCTAGGCATGTGTCTGCAAGGATGGAGAGAGGCAAGCCTTTACCTTAGGTGCTGGAAATGGCATACTGGAGGCTCCATATGGACAGCCCTGATGCCTGGTGTAAGCACCTCATTTAGGCTTTGCCTTGCCTGTTGCGTTCACTATATCCTTCTATTTCTTTCCAAACAGGGTTTTTTTGAAGAAGAGGAAGGAAAAGAATATATCTATAAAGAACCCAAATTAACTGGCTTGTCTGAGATCTCTCAGAGGCTGCTCAAACTGTATGCGGACAAGTTTGGAATAGACAATGTGAAGATCATCCAGGATTCCAACAAGGTGAGAAAGACGTGATTCCTGCACACGGGGGAAAAGCGAGTGCACAGTTCGTGTTTTGTAAGCAGTATTTTGAATAAATGTGAACAGAGTGTGACTTAGTTTTGTAACCAAAAAAAAAGACCCTAACCTGTGCACTGTGTGCAGTGCAACACAGTCAGTAGGAAGAGAGCAAGCATATGCCAGTGTGCACGCAGAGGACACTCAAATATTTACTGTAATGCAGAAGCAGGTTGTTTTCTCTCTCACTTATCTTTCATTCACTTTTGCCTTTGGCTATGTTCAAAAAGCCCACTGTTCTAACAGGCCTCTTAGTTTAAAATGTTTGTATTAATTTGTGGTCTGAAGATTGCATTTGGAAGTCTCACTTTTTCATCTGTATTGCCGTGATAGATAAAAGCATCAGGAATATAATGGATACTTTGGAAGTCTGACACACTTAAATGAATTTTATTATGTTTGCCACTGTTACACAGGTCAACCCCAAAGACCTGGATCCAAAATACGCCTATATTCAGGTCACATATGTCACGCCTTTTTTTGACGAGAAAGAAGCTGAAGATCGGAAGACCGACTTCGAAATGCATCACAACATCAACCGCTTTGTGTTTGAGACGCCTTTCACACTCTCAGGAAAAAAGCACGGAGGTGTGGAAGAGCAGTGCAAGAGGCGCACAATCCTGACAAGTATGTCTGCTGCTGCTGCTTTCCCCCTCCCAGCCCTGCCTTTGACAGCCAAGCCCCATGCCAGGTTTTCTGCAGGCAGTGGGCACAGCATGTTATACAGAATGACAAATAATCTTTTTCAGTGTGTCCATTTGCAAAGCATGTTCTTTCTTACAGTCCCGAGGACCATCCTTTGTAAGGTTATTTTCATTTGTGGAGTCATCAGCTGTCTTATTTTTCTTAATTATTAGCATCTTACAGTGATGGAATTTGGGAGTGGTTCTGCTGGAAGCAGCTTAGCACTCGGCCCCATTGTTGTTTTGATAATAAACAAGTCAAAGGAAAAGTAATGTAAGGTGCCCGTTCTGCTGAGAAGAGTAAATCTTTGCAGATAAGATTTTTGTTCAAAAGTGGAGTAAGATGCATTATACAGTGTTTTTAAAAGTGAGAGGTAAGCAGTTCAGCTCAGTGGATGCAGTCACTGTTTTAAGACAGGAATGTAGGGAATACTGGATGTGTCTGTTCTTACTGAGTCACGTTAAACAGAAAACATTCAGTTCCTTATCATGATTGAAATCTCTGTGAAACTACTACTGAAACTTGACCTGTCTGAATTTTGGCTGGGAGTATGAGAAACTGTCTGAGACAGAAGCATTGTTCTCATGAACAGCAGCGAGTGGGGAGGCTGATGTTCACAGCAAAGACTCCTGTGTGATAAAATCCAGTTCCCCACTGACTTCAGTGCTTGTGCCTCCCCCAAAGGGCAAAGTGAAGAAAGCTGCTTATGGTATAGGCGTAGTTGGCTAAAAGTTTTGTTCTGGCAAGTCAGAGAAGAGGCACTGATGTCTGGGGGCATCATGTTACATGACACAGCTTTGCTTGTAAGAAGAAGAAAGGAAGAGTAGCTTATGTGGGGGGTTTTTTAAGTGCTCAAGCAGCACTTGGTGTTTTGAGGTATGTACTGAAGCAGGTAGCTTCTTTGACTTGAAAGTGCAGCTGTTATGGTACCTCTGGCAAAAACAGAGAAGGTTGTTTGTCCAGCAAAATAATTCCCTTAGGTTATTACACAATGTCATTAGCTCCCAGAGCTCTTAGCCTGGCTCCATCTTCGGCGTTAGGTGGGAATTTGACCTTCTCTTGTCCCCTGCTTTCCCTGTGGCACCTCCCTCAGCTCAGTGCCTGTAAAGTTTCCTGTAAAGAAAACCTTATTTTCCTTTGGATAAAGTCAAATACTTTCACTTGCTTCCTATGCAAGCAGAAATGCTTTTAGTTTGAGAAGAAAACAAGGCTTACTGGTACAGCTGGAAGACTAATGGCAGGTTTTGTGCATGGCCAGAAGTACTGGGTGGCTGGAACAGTATCTGTTAGGCACCCTGCTCCAAAGCCCTGCTGCCTGCGTCGCGCAGAGGATGAGTGTGGTCTGGCTGCAGTCTGTGGGTCACTGGCTCTCTACTGTTCCTGGTTGTTACTTGTGCTTCTAGTTCTGGAAGTCCTTGGTTTCTTGCTGTCCATGGAGACAGCCACCCTGTATGACGGAGCTCCTTGGGGTCTGAGCTGCCCGGCAGCATGTGCTTGCTGGAGGAGGGCATATACGGAGTTTGAGAGGTCTTCCAAAGTGTGTTGGACAGTCAGGAAAAGGTTATTAAACAGTTCCTTTTAGACAATGTGCCATACTGTATCACTGCCAAACTCTTTCGGATCTGTGAAAACGGCTTCACTGGAAGGAATGGTTTTATTGATGAATGGTTCCTCTACCAGCTCCCATAAGTAGTCTTTAGGTTGAATACTAAAATTAACTCCTTGCTTTTTTAAGGATGGTGCTTCAATAATGTGTTCATCTGTGGGTGAGTGGTACTTTGATGGGATGTCTTGAGGTGTTTGAAGTTCATTATGGGCTTATTGTTTGGTGCTTTGATTCAGAAGAATGGTTGATAGCTTTTAGAATCTGAGTGGTGAGAGCCACGTGGATCTGACAGAGCTCAGCAGCAAACAATGGTCATTTCAAAAGGAAACACTTTTTCCAAATGTACCAGGTCTACAAAAAAAAAAAAAAATCAGGTTGGACCTGCTGAATTCTATTGCTCATTTGATGATTAAAACTCAGTTTGTAGGCATTGATAAAGAGATTGACATTGTCAAAGTTAACACAATCTAAACCTCTGATGGACTTGTTCTGTTTTCTTAAATACTGTCTTGTTGGGTGAGTAATACATTTGATGCTAATACATTTCTTGCTTTTGAGTAGCCAGTCACTTGTTTCCCTACGTGAAGAAGCGTATTCAAGTCATAAGCCAAACGAGCACAGAGTTGAACCCCATCGAAGTAGCAATTGATGAGATGTCCAAAAAGGTCTCAGAGCTCAATCAGCTTTGCACAATGGAAGAAGTGGACATGATCCGACTGCAGCTCAAACTCCAAGGAAGTGTCAGTGTCAAGGTAATGGAAATTTGCCATTTTCCTCTTCAATGCATCTACCTAAATCTTTGTTCTTTTTTTTTTTTTTTTTTTACCCTTTCTGACCTGTTTTGTCAATTTCATATTTCTGGTTGTTTCTTGTTTTCCAGTGCTGTTGGAACCTGCTCAGAAAACATATGGCAGTGGAAAGCTTTCCGCTGATGTTGATGAGCATTAGATTTATGTGCAAACATGACTACTTCTGTCAAATCTTCTCAAAAAAAAATGTTGAGACTGTTCTAAAAAGACTATTGTGTCACTTGAGAATAAAACGTGTCACACAGTCAACCATGCAAATACTTTAAAGGGAGGTTTTTTAGGATTAGTTTTGTCATTTCCTGTTAGAAAAGTCGATGTTAGTGAGAGGTGCATGTATTCCTGGGACTCTAGTTGAAATTTCTTCAAATGTTGGGTTTTCTAGATGGCTAACAAGTTGAGCACCTTCAGAGGCCAGCAGAGATCTGTGCTTTGTGCAAAGCTGACTCGCTCCCTTTTTCTCAGTAAAACTCTTCAGGTTTCATGCAAATGGCAAGAGAAGTGATTCTGGTATTCTTCAGGACAGCTTTGCCTGAGGCCAGACCCCAAGCCTCAGGATGCAAGAGGAGAGGACAGTAATCTACCTGCTCTCTACACCTAAGTTGTATATTTCTCCCCCAGGTAAATGCTGGACCAATGGCCTATGCTCGAGCTTTTCTGGAAGAAACAAATGCGAAGAGATATCCTGATAACCAAGTTAAGCTTCTGAAGGAAATCTTCAGGTAAACATTTAGGCTTGCCACCCTCTGCATAGTATGAGTAAGGAGTAGTGTGACACAAAATTAGGCTGACTTGAAGCACGCTGATTTACATCTGCATTTGCTCTATCTTACAAGCCATTCTCAAGAAGGCATTTACTGAAGTTTTGGGCTATCCCATTAGCCAGTGTTCCTCTTCTTCTGAGAATGATTTCTGAAATTCATTTCTAACAAAGTATAATTTGCAAGGAGAGAAAGAGGTATAGTTGTGTGTATGCTTTTTTTTTCATTACTGCAATATTTGTATGGTTTTTCTTTGTGGTTTTGTGCTTGTAGGCAATTTGCAGATGCATGTGGGCACGCTCTTGATGTCAATGAACGCCTTATTAAGGAGGACCAATTTGAATATCAGGGAGAAATGAAGTCTCATTATAAGGATATGCTCAGCGAACTCTCTGCAGTTATGAATGAACAGGTTAGATCATCTATTTACTGGTGGCTGGGGCTGAATGTGGGTAGCTGACTTTCTTCTAGTGACAAATGAAGCTCTAAAGCAAAATACTAGAAGTAAAATCTGGCAGTGCAACAGTCACTCAGAACACATAGTTCCAATCCTTTTTTAATTCATCTGCATTATATAAAATGAATCTGCTTTCCTGACAAAAATTTTGTCTTCTGCCTATCTTTCTAGATAGTGAAAAGTAGAGCGTCATGAGACTGCAGACTGAGGTTTAGAGGCATAGAAAGATAATCAGTTAGACTAGTGTTTTATGCTTGCATGCTTTATCCTATAGTTGTGAGATATTTAATTAAAGCAGTACATTGTTTGTAAGACCTAGTTTATAACTGGAGGAGATATCTCCATAGTTTCTGTTTGTATTCAACTTTCAGAGCAAGAATGACTTATTTTTAAGTGCACTGTCAATACACGCCATGTTAAAATTCCATTTCAACTGTTAGCAGCTTTAGAAAGATAAGCATGCATTAATTAAATGCAGTGCATCCCGAAATACTGAAGCTCACACTGGCAACTATTCCATTGCTGTGTCCGTGCAGATACTTTTTACTATGTTTTCTGTTTTAATGGAAATAATAATTGAATTATTCTGCACAGTAAGTGCAAATTAAAGCATGATTAATTGCTTCTCTTCAAGGTTATGAGTAGGCCACTTCAGATTGTGCCCAAGAAATATTTATTCCCTGGTAGCTGCACTGTGTTTCCAGTTGCTTATAGCACAGATTAGCAGTAACCGGTGGTATCAGTGATGGCATCTCACGGAACTGCCTGATTCTACCCCACTGGACCATGCTATATTATTCATCTTCACTTGTGAGAAGAATAATGATTTATGAGAGTTTTTGTCCCATTGTTAATCTTACTGTGGAATGAAGCTAGTTTTTCACAGGGTATAAAGGGTATAAGCCTTATAATTGCTTTGAGGTCTTGGTGCCTGCCAGCTGGGAGTCAAGCTCAGTGGTTGCTCTTTTGTGAGTTGTGCTCTCTTCCTGTTTCAGTGCATAAAGATCTGTGAAACTCAAGCATTCCAGTAATTTTATAGTAAATAATATTTATCTCTTTGTTATACTACGGGTATCATTTGTTACACACTGTTCATGCCTCCCCTGTGGAAGTTACTTGGGCTATCTACTCAATGTACAGAAGACATATTCCTTGTGTTCCCCCACAAAATGGAAAATGAATGGTCAACTTAAATTAGTCATGAGCAGCCCATGAGTTTGAGCATGCATTAAATATTCAGCAAGTCCTATTAAATATTCACACCTGTATTTATATCTGTATCAGTGAGCTCTGAGTTTTCTTCATGTAAGTGAAGAAACTAAATAATACAAAATTACCTGTACATAATTATGTTAATATGTATCACTGTGTTCATCCAGCAAAAGTCAAAACTGACATCTGCTTAACCAAAACCAGCAGACTGGAAGTCCATGCTGAAAACTAGTTTCCTACTTTTTGCCCTATGGGTACTTACAAATGACAGCACAGTTTTCTAAGCAGTGTGGCTTTTGGGGAACAATCTAGTCCTCTTGCAAGGAATGCATGAGCTTCCTGTTCTGAGCAGAGCATTGCCTCAGATAAATCACACACTGTAAATTGTAGCTGAAATATTTATTTTGCAGTTGGAAGGCTTGAGGCGCTATTGTAACTGTACTGTGTTCTCCACGACAACGAGATTTGCCATCTTTGCCATTGTCATAATCAAGAAGGTTTTGTTTGCTCACCCACTGATAGTGACTCTTTCATCACCATGTGTTTTTCTCGTTTTGTTTTGTTTTTCTTTTCTGACAGCTCTGTCATGGTCCTTGCTTATACAGCTTCTCTTCTTCCCTGTCTAACATTTCCCTCAATACTATAGCCAAAAGTGGTATGTTCATTTTTCTTAAATCTATTTTTTCATTTAATGTCATGTACTTGCTCACTTGCAGGTTTCTCTACATGCTATGTTCATTTAGTTTCATGTCTAATGACTCCCTTGTTCGGGGAGTTTAAAAAAAATAATAATAATTAAAAAAAAAAAAGCTGTGTGTGTGCACTGCATCATCCATGCCTAGCGTGCCAGTGTTGGGACACAAGTTGTTAGCATCCTAGTCATGAACGTGGAGAGGTCAGTGGAGCAACTCAACAGGAGCCTCCCTCCTGATGCAAATAAATAAATAAATAAATAAATAAATAAATAAAATAAAAAATAATAATTAAAAAAAAGGATGTGCCAGGAGCTGTGTGACACAGTAATAGCACGAGTGGCCAGGGACAAATGGCATACAGTTCACCCCCAGCTCAGAGGACATCCTCCCTCTCCCTGCAGCCTCTGGTCACTGCTGGCCCCCCTGCAGAGATTCTCTCCCTCTGCCAGATCCTTAGCATCACTGTGTAATAAGCCAAAGGTGGGAAATCGCTGGTTAGACAATAAGCACTGCAGAAACTGAGATAGATATACAGAGCTCTCTAACTGTTGCATATTTTCTTTTTTTTTTTTTTTTTTCTATGAAAAGATTGCATACAAGGAGGATTCAGCAAAACAGCAAGGAATGGAGCGCACATATTCACGAGTCATCAATAGAACCAGCTCGTCTGCGCCAGCAGCAACCACTCCATCAAATCCTGATGCTTGACTGAGGCATGGGGAACATGCAGCCTTGCAAAGACCTGTTTTTTTGTTGTCGTTTTGTTTTGTTTTCCTTTTAGTTTAATAGTACTGAAAAATAATTTGACCACGGACAATACCAGGAAAAGGATTTGTGGGTTATGATTTTAATTTATTGGAAGTCTTCACAGTGATATTTTTTAAAACTGCAAGCTTGATTATTTTTTTTTTATTATTATTTTTTATTTTTGCCTGCCCCAAGATTTGCACATTCCCTGTCTTTTTGTTGTTGTTGTCAATTTTTGGTTTTGAGCAGTCTTTATTAAGTCAGGCTGATTACAAGATTTCCATTGAACAGATAGCTACACAGCACGCCCTAAGTTTGCTATAAATTATAATATATCTAATACCAAGTCCTAGTATACATATATTTTAAAAGTCAGAGTGGATGTTTTATAACATTTAAGTATATTGCAACTGTAAATAGAAGATGTGTAAAATATGTCATTTTTACAAAATTTAAAAAAATCTTTTTAGTTAATTATGACAGTACTAAGAATATGGATAACATTTCAGTTACCATTATATTAAAATATTTGTGTATGTGTATAAAAGCGTCCATAAAATCTTCTCTTTGAAGGCCTGTGTGTTGGTTCATTCCCATGTCAGCGATTTCCAGAGGCGTGGAGATCAGGATGTCCCTTGCATCCCATCGGTCGGTTGTGTTATGGTTGCAGATGGGGGATGTTTATGACCACGTACAGAACATGGCTTCAGACTGTAACCATGGCCTTAGGCTGAGGCCACCCTGAGAAACAGGAGTTGATATGGTCCTCCTGCCTGAGACCAAGGAAGCTCTGCTCTTCCTTTGAAGTTTGTAGTCCCACATTTTGCCCAGGGCCTGTTGGGAAACTGTGTGCGTCTAGCAAGACCTTTTGTTTGGTTTCTGCATCATGCTGGGACACGGTGGAGCTGGTCTGGTCTCTCACTGAGTTTCTTTTAACCTCAGTTCTTCCACACTCCTTTGTGTTAGTTCCTTTGCTCATAGAAAAGTTCTTGCTTTTAGAGGTCCCTGCTCTTTGTTTATATGCATTAGGACCCCTCTCTTCTATCCCTCTCTTTCTTCCTTGGTAAAACCCTGGTGATTCCCTCAGAAGCCTGCACAGGTTTATGAGTGTTCATTCAGGTCAGAGACCAGAGCTATATCTTGCTGTGCAGGCATGCCATGAGGATTTTGTTGTTGCCTCACTCTGCCCTCCTGTCTCCTTTCCCCCCCCTTTCTCTTCCCATGACACCCTCAGTTCACAGCTGGTGCATCCTGAGTCACGTTGTGGCCTGGCATGATAGGAAAGAGCAAGAGGTGGCCTCTCAATTCACACGTGTGTGTGTGTGTGTGTACATATGCAAGGTGACAGTGCTACCCTCCAGCCTCTGCCTGCTTCCTGGTTACCAGCACTCTGCTGCCTCACTGTCAGCAGATCTGGGATCATCCAGGAGAACTTTTCAGTAAGAGCTGAATCCCACGTGGTGCTGTGTCCCGGTGGGGCAGGAGGGGAGCTGTGGGGACGTGCACCCTGCCACCACCCGAGCTCTGTGCAGAAGGCCCTGCACCCCTGGAGGTGGCAGCAGCCCTCGGAGGGGGTCCCATGGGACTGAGCCCTGGGTCACCGAGCTCTGTCATGGCCCCACCCTGGCATCCCGTGGGTGAAGTGGCAGAGCCAGCCTGTGTGACCGCGGGTGATTGCCCAGTCTCCACCTGCGCCCTGCAGCGTGTTCGGGGGGACTGAGCTGCATGGGGAGCCTGGCAGCCTCCTCATCCTCACCCCAAAGAGCCCAGCTCTGCTTTTCAGTCATTGCGCTGCTTGAAATCAGTCTGCTGAAGTGAGTGATCTCTGGCCCGCATTTCAACTTGCTTTATACTGTGTAAGTAATATTTGATGAGGTTATGTGCTCGGTTATGTGGACAGGAGGGAGCAGCCCTCAGCGGAGGCAGCAGGCATCCCCGGCACAAAGCAGGGGGTCTCTGCACGCCAGGCCTCAGAGCTCTGCTCTCAGTGTCAGAGCATCTGGTTTGTGTGCCATGAGTGGGTTCTTCAGAGGCCTCCAAGGCACAGACCTTTGGGCACAGACCATTTCTAATCAACGTTAACAAGAACTGACCTACTGAATCTGCTGTGCGCCGTTGGAAATAACCTGGATTGCAAAAGCATAGTTTGCTTTGAGGAATAAGGCAAACTTGGCACTAGGCCGATCTGAAGCCCTGCTGTGCTCTGGAGCAGAGGTGAGGAGATCTGCGGGTTGTTTTCTCAATAACTTGAACCAAAAATGGGTTTAATTTTTAAGTCTAAGGGGTCTGTGGGGTTTGTTTCATTTTTTAAGCAGCCAGCTTTTCAGCCTTCTCTGGAGATTTGAAAATCAAGCCCCTGTTCTAGCAGTTACCTTATTGCTGGTGTTAGAGATGCTCAGGCTTGAATTTCGCTGGTCCATTGTTCCAGATGGCTCTTGCTCTCCTGCTGTGTTCCAGCACTTTCAGCATAGTTTCGTGAAAGCAATTAGCAGACATTAGCTTTGAACCAGGACCACAAGAGGGGGAGAAAACAAAGCATTAAACCACGAATTGTCCCAGCGCTTAGCAGAGAGAATGACAGAAATGCAGAAGGCCTGTGAGGCTGTAGGGTTGTTACAAGATGTGGCTTGGCCCTTCACTGCCACAGAACTCAGCTACCAGAACTACGGAGGACAGTTCGTTTCAGAGCTGAGTCCGACATCCACCCCACTCCCTGGGCTATGAAACCCTAACAGAACTAAGCGGTGATTTAAACACTAATGCCTAACATGAATGCATGCCAGATGGTAAGAAAGGTTTGTTTTCATGTGGTTGCTGCTTTTCAAACTTACTTTTTTTTTTTTTTTTTTTTTTTTTTTTTTTTTTTTTTTAATGTTAGTTGGTTGGTTGGTTTTGGTTTTCATTTTTTTCAATTTAAAAAAAAAAAAAAAAAAAAAAAACTCCCCTCAGACTTCTGGTCAAAGGCTGCAACAAATCATGTTCAGCCATTCTTAGAGCTAGGGGTTTCTTCACTGAACAGTAACAAATTATTTCACACTATTGTTAAAGCTAGGCTCATTTTTCAGTCGCTTCTGTAAGTGATTCTCTGGATTTGGTTTTAGACACTAGGACAATTAAAAAAAAAAAAAAAAAGACTTTTTTGCCACTTTGTTTCCCCCTCATCCCCACACCATGCATGAATAATCAGCTCCAGGCAGGCACAATACAGAGAAAAACAGCTTAGGGAGGGAGACTTGCGCAAGAGCAGGTGTGCTTTCCACCTGCTGATGTTTGTAGGTTTATTTTTCCTGCAGGCTGGACAGGGTCTTGGTGTTGTGAGCACAAATGTCGCAAAAGACTGCAGCATTTCTTACCACCGCCTTTGCCCGGTCAGAACTGGGTTAATTATGCAGACGCAAAGAAATAACTTAGGGATGAACAATGAAAACAGCTGCCCAAAATTCTTCAAGTTTTCATCTAAGTTCTTGAGAATGTGTGGAGTTCCACAGGTGTTTAACTTCAGAGGTGAAATGTTGACAGACTGTTTTTTAGGCTATAAACAAGGTTATTAATAACAGGCAAAAAATACACATATGTACAAGTGTTTGATTTAGTACTACGGTTAATATCTGTGCTGATGCTCAGCATGGTCTGCTCTTTCACATTCAGATTACCTGTGTAAGAGTGAAAATCTACCACTTTCTCCATTACACATCTATGTCAACCAGTTCTGCGTAAGAAGATTTCCAAGTGCAGGTGGAGAAGTTACAACAGAGAAGAGCTGCAGAACAGGAGAGGAATATTGCATTTTTGTACGCCTGCCAGTTTGAGCGTGATGGTTTGCATTGGGAGCCAAGCAGGTAGGGATGAGCAGGCCAGCTGGTGGTGGTGGGCTCCTCTACAGAGCCTGGGGCAGGCAGATGATCTTTGCCTCTTTGACAAGTCTATCATGCTGGAAAGCAACAAATAGCTTCATTTAGGAGAGAGGGGGAAAAACTCGGCACGTCACACCTGCTTGCGGCAGACTTGTGAAGGATTGATAGCTTACGATGAGTAATCAAGCCAGAAGCCAATCATCCATAAATTAATTATGACTAGATAGTTTTTTCATTACATTCTTGCTCATTTTCTGCCCTGCAGTATGACTTTGATATTGCAGAAGTGATGAAATGTTCTTCTGCTTAATTTACAAGCACATTTTCAAATTTTGTGTAAGAAATTGTTTCTCTCTCCACATTTACAACTGAGAGCATGTTCATGGTTTCCTGCTGTGCACTGAGATTTGAGGAGGACATGGGTTTTTAAGGCCAGGTGCTTTCTTTACACTGTGTACAAAAATAGTCTGGAAGCATAGCCAGGTGATAGCTTCTCCCAGGGTGCCGGTAAGGTTTGCAGGAACTGCCAGCACCTGCCTCAAACCAGAGTGCCTCGGGTAGCTATCAGCAGAGGGTAGAACATGAGAGAACCAGTTGCAATCCAGCTGGAGTTTGCTTCAGTAGATAACCCTTTTAAAATGCCATGTTACAGTGAGGATCTATTCATGGGTGAACTTTGGAACTAGTCAATAAATAGCAGACACTTTAATAATAGATGAAGCAGAGTTAGGGGGTACAGCTTATAGCAGTTATCAACCATGTCAAAAGCTGTTCAACACCAACACCTTTGAGCAATGCTTTCTGCAAAAGTGCTCGTCAGGCTGGTGTCCTTGGCCTATCCTTGGTGTAGCCTTGAGAGAAGCAGGTCTGGTGGCAGTGAAGCAGTTCCCACTCAGCCACTGGATGCCCTGAGCTGGCTGGAGGATGGGGAGGTAAAGTACAGCCGTAGACAGCAGGATGTCTAGCACCTGAGGATGATGCAGGACTGATGCATCGGGAGGGCACTGAGGGCTGTGCTCTTTGGGGCAGGGATTCGTGCTGTTTTATATGGTGCATCACATGCTGAAGTTCTGTTTTGTTTTGTTGTGGTTTTTTTTGTTTGTTTGTTTTGTTTTGTTTTACTTCACTGCAATATAAACAGTGAACAATCTGTTTTTCACATTTTGTAGCAAGCTTTATGTATATATATATATTTTTTTTTTCTTGGATGAGTTAATAAGCACTAGAATATTTCATGCAGTTTAACGTATTTGAGCAGGACTGCTGTGATACTCCAGAGCCCACCTCCAGGCCAGCTGTTCTCTTTCAGTCTTAGAACACAAATCTCCTTCACAAATCTCTTTTCCAGCTCTCCTGTGATGCCTTTGCATCATAAATTGCTGCTTGAGTCATGAATAAATACGATAGTATGGTAATTAGAGGGAAAATACCCATAATTTAACTCCTGAGCAGACCAAGGGCTTCTTGGTGGCTCTGGAGGGAGGAGGCCATGAAGCTCTGTGTCCTTCTGGCATGTGGTCACAGCGGCCTACCCTGCATCACCTCATCAGTGTGGCCAGCACTGGGGCTGCCTTGCTCCTTTGTGAGTTGCTTTTCTCTCCTGTTTTGTGATAGAAACAAGAAGGGCCGTGTGTGGTCTTCACAGCCCCCTGGGACAGCAGGGCCCACTGAAGTCACCTGGTTTGTGGGCAACATGAGGCCTTCTGCCCAGGGCTTGGCACCTTGGACAAGCAGTAAACTCAGTCTAAGCAGTGCAAATGTAGAATAAACACCTCCCCAAGCCCAGTTCACATGGATCTGAGACAGGGAGCTCCCAGAGCACCGCGAGCCTGGGGAGCTCCATCTCCTGGCTGCCTCAAGCAGGTGCTGCTGACAGCTCGACACGGGGACAGCCCCATGCCGGGGTCAGGCTCCTGGGGCTCTGGGACAACTCTAAGCCTGGTCATGGTCATGGTCTGACTGCCCCAGGTGTGGTCCTGGCCTGGAGGAGACCTCCTGAGCTGCCGGGGCAAAGCCACCCTTGTCTGCAGGAGGTGGTTGGGCTGCGCGCTTTTTGTGCCCTCTGAGAGCTGCCCACCATCCACGCCGGGTGCACCAAGGACATGGTGTGGTAAGGAAATTTTGTCTTTTATCTTTCTAAATTAGGAGTTCTGAACCATCTGAATGTGTTGGGGCTGCAGGAGCTCGATGCTGTTACTGGTCTGAAGTACTCCTCTCCGAGGGCTGAGTAGGAAGCACCAAGGTGTGCTAGTTATACCTTTGCAGATTAAAACCGTTCCTGACACCTCTTGCCATGCTGCCAAAATTAATGAGAGCTTCACACAGGGTTCCTGGTGGGCAGGCTGGGGGATGTACCTGCGCGTGGGGAGTTGGGGAAGCCCCTTTGCACAGCACCATCATGCTGTGGGCTCCACTGAGATCCTTCCTCTGGGCTCTTATTTCCTCAGGGAGCTGGAAGCAGCACAGTAGAGCATAACATCCTGTACGGCAAAGCATTAGGACAGGCTGTCATCACAGTCCTTCCAGTCTCTAGTTTTTAATCAATTGCTTGTGGAAAGCCTGGACTCTGCTCATGCATCCTTTGGAAACAGCAGCGCCAGGAGCCGGCCGCAAGGAGGCAGGGCTGTGCTCCCTTCTGCTCCCCCCTGGGTGCTGTGCACCACAGGGATTTTGCCATTCCCAAAAATTGGGTGCCAGGCTCGGGCTGCTGGAGCAAGGGGACAGGCTGGTGGCGGGTGGGCAGCCACGGGCAGCCTGAAGCCTTTTGGGGAGCCAGGCACAAGGGCGGAAAGGTGGGGGCAGAGTGAAGCTTGAGGATGCCTTGATCCCTGTGGTGGCAGTGGTGTCCTTTCCACCTGAGGGGAGAGAGCTCCACGTGCCAGCCCAAATTCCAACAGTGTGGAAAAGTTCTTGTAGCACAGAAGAAATTATTTGTTTGTGACTTAGTGGAAGTTCTCCTGACACCCCTAAAGGAGTTTAGCATTATACATATTTTATGTTTAATCACATCTTCAGTGACACCCAACCACAACCAAAGGCTTAAATTTCAATTAGAGGGAAATGTATTAAATGTTTAATAGGAATCATTCCTTGCAGGGTAATTATATCTTAACGTTCACTGGGGAGGCAATATAATGGTCCGAACGGGGATTATTTTTTTTAATTTTTTTTGGATAACATTCAAATGCAAAGCAGGACAATGACGCGCACTGTTTGGGATGGTCGTGTGTGAGCATTTTGTGGCTCAGCTTTCAGTTTGACACAGCTGTGTTCGTGGCTGCACAGCATTAAGTGCTTTGCTATGAGTTTTAATTTATTTCCCAATTTCTAGTAGGTTTAGTACATATGCAAAGGATTATTTTTTTGTGGTAATATTTAGATTGTCAAAAAAAAAAAAAAAAAAAAAAAAGAATCGGTTTTATGTGCTCACAAGCAAATTAAAGTCATAAAGTGAGCTTTGAACCAAGGCAGTTAAAATCGAAGGACGTGTGTAATATTGAGTGAGAGCAGAGAGAAGGGATTTTGAGAAAAGCATCCAAGCAAGGGGGGGGGAATCCAGAATGTGTTTCTTATTTAAGAGAATTGCATTGAGATGAGTAAAATTAATCCCAAAGGCAACAAATAGGCAAGCCTGTACAGAACTGTCACTGTGACCAGGGCAGGACTGTTGGCTTCACCCTCTCTGTGTCCCCTTGGTCTTACCGTGAGCTGCTGGCACAACGCAGCCAGCCCCACACAACTTTCCTGCTCCTCCTGTTTTCACCAGAGCTTCCTGGTGGTTTTGGTGTGAGGCAAGTGGAATCTCTGCAGCTCCTCTCCTGGCAGAGAGGGGCTGCCAAAGGGCCTGCCATGGCCGTGCCTGGGGTGCCCCTGAGTGGGACTATTGTTCTCCTTTTACTTTTTTATTATTATATTTGGGATTTTTTTTCCACTGTGTGTGTGCTGCATACTGTCAGGTGTGCTAATGCAGGACAGAAAACTGCTCTTGTGAGAGGCTGAAATTTGACTTAAACATGCCCAAAGTTAAGGACTGCTGGGTTAGCCACAGGGAGACTGGAGACTGAGTTATGAGTGTCCTCCAGGACAGGAGTCATAGTCCCCATGGGGCACGTTCATACTTGCTTGGACATTGTGTTGATGTTGTATTTTTTGAAAATTCTCAGAATGCAAAATTTCACATCATGTGGGGAACATCTGCCCCTGAACACTGCGATGCTGGCAGTAATGAAATGCACATTTCCCTTTCGTCCTATTAGTTTCCCATCAGGTTTATAGAAGATGCATTTTCTGTTTGCTTTTTGAGCTATGCTCCCCAGCTGTTCTAGTTAGCAATAATCATCTGTTTTTATCAGAGAACAGCTGTGAGTGAGCAGATCCTGTGGATGTGGGTTGTTTCCAAAGCAGGGAGAAAGCTTTGAGAGCGAGGTGGCCCATGCAGACAGGGGCTGCTTCCTTTTGCAGATAGGCTTGTGGTGGTCTTGCACCTCTTCTGTAGATTTAGGAGTTATTCCTCTTTACCAAAACCCGACGGTAATTCATGGCACTACACATAGGATTTGCGGTCCTGCGGTATGGTTTCATGAGCTGCATGCCTTGTGGTGCCTCCTACAAATTTTCTCCTACAAATGACTCCTACATTTCTAGAGTCACATAAGCATTTTTAGATGTACATATGCGGGTTGCATATGATATCATATCTTAAAGCAAGATAGATACAAATGTCCTTGCATGCATTTTATATGGTATGTATTGTTAAAAAAAAAAAAAAAAAAAAAAAAAAAAAAGAAAGAAAACTAAGAAATAATGAGTATTCCAATGCTAGGATGGATTTCTACTTTGAGCTGCTCAGAAGCCATAAGCCTTTCACACTTAACAATGAAGTAACCACCTCCCTGCATCTAAGAGTAACTACTTATTTCATGCTCCTATTTAGGAACATCTGTGGCTATGCATATAGATTTTCTTGCAAAAGGAGCAGTTTTGTGCTCAACAGCATATGTTATGCTTGCAGAGAGCTGGTATAGAGCAAATTCTGACTGCTGCAGACCAACCTGGGGCCGTTTAAAGGCAGAGAGACCCCGAGGCATGGAAATGCCACATGCAGAAATTGAAGCACTCTGAAAAGTTTGAAGTGTTTCTATAGCTGTGCTTAGCTGTCAGCCCTGGTCAAAAACATAGCTGAGGTTTTGGGATGTGACTCATGCAAATCAGCATTTCCCATGTTCGGATTAAGCGTGGTTTTCAGAAAGCATTGAGCATCCCCTGCTGGAAATCAGACCCCTTTCAGAAACCTCAAGTACTCAGAATCGAAGCAGCACATATCGCTAATCTTTTGTCATAATTCTCAGCCAAATCTGGCCAAAGGCCTGAAATCTGGTTACAACCAGCTCATGTGGGATTTTCTGTGCATACGTGGGGTGGCAGGGCTCAGGCACACAGCTTAGCAGACTCAGAATGGTCCTGGCAAAAGAAGAAGAAAGTTAAATAGACATTAGGAGGTTACATACCTGTTAAACAGACAAACCAAGTAACTCTGTGCCATAGTTAGCTAATTTAGATTACGAAAAGTGAGGATATTTTATGCATTTGTGACCTCCTTGGCCTCCTCTTGCCAACCTGCTGGGTGGTTTTCTTTCTGCCAGGGACTCACTGCCCCAGTACACTCAGAAAAACACCTTTCTGCAGAGGCAATGTGTTTCGGACATTTTGCATGGTCTGGTGAGCTGTGGGCAAGCTGGGATGGTGGCTTGGTGCTCCGTGGCCATGCCTGCTGCAGTACGAAGCAGCAGCTGTAATCTCCCAGGGAGTGCACGGCATGAGGTATTTTCAATTTGTGCTGCAAAACCTTCCCTTTAAGGTCCTTCCATTGCCAGCAGGGCCTGTCTTGCTGCAAGTCTGAGCATTTACAGCTGAAATTTGCTCAAAGCAAGGTGCAACCTGGACTGGCAGAGCAGCACCCACAGGGCACTGATGCCAGCTACCGAGCTGCTGGGCTCAGGTGAGTGAGGGCATGAGGCCCGTGCTACGTGTCCCAGTGCGCTCACACTGCTGGTCAGGTGCTTGGAGGAAAAGGCATTGGGGCAGAGCAGCAACCTCGAGCCTTCAGCTGAGCCCCAAGCAGCAGGGCTGGCCAAGTAAGGCATGTGGACAGTTCATTTAGCCTCCAGAGTCTCGATTGTTTTTAATTGAGAGGTCTGGATGTATCTGAAGGTGAATAAAGCTTCACCCAGTTCAACATCCTGTGAAGCTTGCCAAAAGTACCTCAGCTGTAAGAAGCTCCATGCTTTGCATTGCATGACTTTAAGGTGTTTCATGCATGCTTTGGTCCATATGGAACTTACAGCCCTGTGCTTGCAGGTGCGAAGCCATCTGGTCATGGGGAATGTGCTTCACCAGCTTCTCCATCACACCAAAATCCCAACTCATCACTCCCTGGGCAGGAGAGGCAGTGGGAGCAGCAGGGCAAGGTTACAGGAGAAACTCCATTTCCTCAGAAGGCTCTGGACCAACAAAGGCCTGTGCTCGCTGCCAGTCTGGCTGCAGTGGATGTGAGATCAGAGAGATCTTCACTGCAGCAGGGTGAGCTACCTGCTGAGCTGGCAAGGCTCCCTGCCCCCTGAGCCTGCCAGCTGCACCGCCAGCAGTGAGGTTACAGCCACAGGCACATGTGGTGGCTCCTCCAGTACCCGATCCACTTGCTGAAAACCAGAAATATGAAGCTGAAGCCAGTGCTGGAGAGCTGTCAGTGAGCACAGAGCGAGCTACTGGAATTGCTTTTCTCATACAAGGTGTATCTCTTGCTGTGAGCATCTCACACCAGCTTCCGTGGGCCTCTGGTGGTGAAGTGCGGGTGGCCAAGGGTCTCTTTCCTCAGATATTCCTGAGCCACTTTTAAGCTGGTCTCAAAGCAAAAGCTGCTTTAAATCATTTTCATGCTGGCTTTCTGGCATTCTTGGTTTTTAAATTCTGATGTTAGAGGGAAAAACAACATGTTTTGTGAGATTTTTGTGTATTTTTTGCCAGCAGAAAGATACCTTTAGGGACTAGGCCATGAGGACTGTGTTCCCCTCCCTGATGCAGACTCACATCTGATCTGTCTCTGCTTACGCTCCCAGGATCTGGGGTGGCTGCTTCGCCCAAGTGAGCTGCCAAAGCAGCCGGCAGGGCACGGAGCGGCGCCTGCTGTCCCCCCGGGGGGGCTCTGATTCTCCCTCTTCCCTCACAGCTGCTGCCATGCTGAGCCCAGCTGATAGCAGGGGCCTTGAGTGATTTTAGCTCATTTGGAAATCTGATTTCCCTTTGAGAAACTGCTAATTCTTTTCCAGGTGCAAAGAACAGAAATAAACAGTTCATCTGGTGGTGCAGGAAGCACCGAGCCCTCCTTCAGTGCTGCTGAGACACGGGGTGGGCTGAACGGATCAACCAGGGGACGCGGGCTCCGGGCAGACCCTTCTGTCGTGGTCCTTCTGGAGAAAACCCGAGCCCCGCAGCGAGGGAAGGGACAGGGAAGGGTTTTCTGATAATCCAGCAGCGCTGTCAGAGATTTGTGTGAGCCACTCTGAAAAATGACACAGGGCATGAATAAATCATGGGCCCTCTCTTAGCAACCTGACGACTCCACCGGCTCTGGTGGTGGTGAAAGAGGGCCCGGGCTCTGCTTTAAGAGCAGGGTGAGCTCACTGCTGGCAGAGGAGCCTCCCATGAGGGGGGCCAGGAGGCTGGCTGCCATGAGCGGGGCCATGGAGGGCAACACGCACCTCCTCCAGCTCATCCGCGAGATGCGCTCCCAGATCGACGAGCTGGAGCGGGAGAACCGGGCCCTGAGGGGCGAGCTGCGGGCCTGCGGGCCGGGCACCACGGCAGCGAGAGCTGGGAGTCCCACCGGCCCCATGGCACGGCCGGACCCCGCACGCGGCCCTGCGGCGGCAGCGTCAGAGCAGGCAGGTACGGTGACGGTGACACCGCTGCGTGCCGCCCGAGCGGGGCCTCTGCTCTGGTTCTTACTGATCTGTGGGAGAAGGGGGCGAGCCAGCTGCTGTATGGCTGCCTTCACAACACGCTCCGGCCTCCCTCAGTGCCCACGCCTGCAGCCCCTTAGCCCGTTTTCTCACTCCGTGATCTCACGGGGTGCCTGCAATGGGCTTAGCGCAGTGCTTGGCGGCTCCCTGAGCGAGGTGTTCACCTCAGGGAGCTCCGCGTGTCTTTGCTGAAGCAGAACTTGACTCACTGCCACGGGTGTTTGTGGGCACAGAGTACCCTGATGCGGGTTTGGGTCCCCTGTCTGTCTCTTCAGACCTAAAGGACCAACAGCTGTCATTATGTGGTAATCTTGCCTAAGAAAAGGCTGAGAGAAGTCTTCAAACAATAGCAAGTACTGGTGGGTTGCACACATTATACCAGAGGTGCAGTTTCTTTTTGTGGTTAATTTTGGCTGAGGGAGAGGGGGCAGTAAATAGGAATGCTGCCTCTTCCTAATTCGGGGGGAAAAATAGAATATTTCCTCATCTGTAGTTTAGTTGGCACTAAGGAAGGATTTTATGGAGCAGGAAGATCAAAAATGTTGTTTGGGGAGCAATACCTGCCCGGAATTGGGTACGGCTATTAGCAGGGTCAGGCCGGTCGGTGTACATGCTGGAGGCCAGTGGCCACCTCTCCCCTTGTGTCTGTCGAGTCGAGTTCGCCGGCACGCTGCGAAGTCCCCTGGCAGTGTGCTTGTGCTAGCGCAGCGTGCGGTGCGAGCTGGCCGGCGATGTCCTCGAGGCCCGGCTGTCCCGGCGGCTGGCTGGGTTTGCTCCCGGCTCCGCTCTTCTCTCTGCTCCTCAGCCACCACCATGACCGTGCGGCGCTACTCCACCGCTGCGGCTGCGCCCGCTCCTCCTGGCACGAGGCCTCCCAGGGCAGGGAAGAGCCCAGCTGACTGCTTCTCCAGCAGCAGTCCCAGCAAAATGAAGCTGTTCCAGGAGCACGTCCGCAGGTGCAGGTAGGGGGGTTGCCTTCACAGCTGGCTGGTTCCACCTCGTAACACGCACGGGTGTCGCTCTGCGATTCGGTTCATCAGCAGCAGCATCTCTGATTGCTCACATGTCTCCGGGCACTGAGCTGATGGGAGGTCTGTTTAGAGCGGGACGTCCTGCTCCTCCCTGCAGCATCTGTGGAATTGTCAGTGGTCATGGTTTAAATTTTCTATTTAAAAAATAAATAAATAAATAAATAAAAGGAGCAGATGAGGGGAGAGTGAAAGGGGTTGAGATCTCCCCATGGCAGCCAGGCAGTTTTGCAGATTGATGCGTAGCTCTGGCAAGCAACGCTTCAAAGGGATTTTAAAACTTTGAACAAAAAGCATGAAGATACTGAGGCACTCTGAGCTATGCTTCTGAAAGTGTGATTAATGAGATTCGTGAATGTAGATTTACCGTATCGTTTTGCCCCTGTAACTGAAGTATTACAAATTAATGCTTTCAGCCTTGAGAAGAATATTCTCAGGGCTCTAAATTAAGTGAAATGGCTCCCGGACAAGTCCTGAGCATCCCTGCTCGCTGATGAAAAGCTCTCCAGTGCACAGCAACAATCAAAGGTAGAAGCGCTAATGATGCAATTGTGATACGTGACAGCACCAGCGCCCTCCCGGTGCTGTTGCACACAGTGTGAATCCCTTCAGATAGCTCCTGTTAGTGCTGATCATGCTGTGCTCATAACAGAAAGAGTCCAAATGGCCTCAGAGCATGCATTTAAACAGGAGAAATCCATCGGTTTGCCCACCTACACCTGTGTTTTCTTGTAAGGACGTTTGAGGGTCAGATACTTTACAGCATTTAAACACCTAAATTTAGACCCTGGCAGGGAACTCGTATCATTTTCAAAAGCGCCCTGACCCCGTAGCTCTGGGTTTCAGCATACACTTCACTGAGTTCTGCCAAACTGCAGGCTCCCAGAGCACATAAACACTTCAGAGTTGTGCCCTGAAGGCACCTCACTTGGAAGGCGCTTGTGTTGGGAAACACGCGGTCGGCGTGCAGGGGGATGACCGGCACAGGCAAACGCCACTGCTGTCTCCTAAGGGAAAGAGAGGTTTTGTTTCTGAGCTAGCAGCGTAGGTGTCTTCTAACTGATGCTTTGGGGCCCATAGATGAAAAGCACTGCCTACCTAATGGGCAGGGAAGTGTTGCAGATTGTTTTATCGTTCTCATTACAGCTGCCTTGCCAGCAGTGAGTCTGGCACAGGGGCTCCTGTCCACCCGCTGTTGGCTGCTTTAACAGAAGACATAATTATGGACAGAGCTTTTTACCTAACCCTATTAAAAAAATGGCTGATATCCTGAAGCTCGAAGCTCAGTTATTTTCATATGAAGAAAAAGTTTAATATATTTTCTGCCCCTAATAGTGGTTGTTGCCATTTACATAGAAATGGCTAACACAGGCAGAAATCCTAGTAAGCCTTTAACTAGCAGGTTAATTTGTAGCAATGAATTCAGCAAGCTAATTAAGCATAATTTTTTACAGTGATGGCATTTTTGCTTGCCAGCATGCTGTTCTGTGACAGGTGTTTTATTCTTTGTTTATTGTACTTGCATTTTGCTCTAAAACTATAATTGTACATGAGAAGCTGAATACAGTTACCTTTAAAAGTGACTGTTCAGGATTATAACCTTGTATTTATCTAGAGTGCAGCTGCAGCCCAGCAATAAAATACCAGCACTGCCATCAAATCACCACCAATTTGTGGGTCTACATTTTCATTCATACATGCTAAAGCATTGTTTATACCGTGATTCCCAAGATTTGTTGAAAATGAAAAAAAGACTGAATATTGTAATACACCAGGCTGGATAAGAGATGCTGAAATGGCTTTCAGGGCTATCTTAGTAGAATCACAGAATGCACAAAGCCTTGGTACAGCCCTCACCAAGCTGCGTCCCCAGTCCCTGAGCAGCTCTGGCCCCAAGGGAGCCTCTGCAGAGGGCACCAGCGGCACGCTGCTGGCTGTGCTGGCACGTTTGGCTGGCACACCTGCGCTGCTGGCATTTGTCTAGACCACAGCGTGTGGATTTTGTTTGGTGAGACAAACGGGGAATGGCTGATGCACAGGCTGGAAGATCAAGCTCGCGTACAAGGAAATGGTTTTGTTACGTAGCCTGCTGGAGTTGTGTGTGTGATCCAGAGCAGAGGAGAGGACAATGTTTTCCAGCAATGCCACAGTGCAGATCCCTGGCCCGACCAGAGGTAGAGCTCCTGGCCAACTAACACACTGCTTGGGCATGACTGGCACCTCATTCCGATGAGCTGGGTAGGACTGTCTTTGCTTGTGGGTTTCACTTTCCAGGTCTAATTGGCAGGTGAGAAGGGCTGAGGAAATCGCTGAGGCCAGGGACGCCCCCGGTAACTATCACAGAGTGCTTTCACAGTTTCATGTTTTCCTTTCACGTGTTCCTTGAGGGGCAGAAGGAGCTGCCGCTGATTGCAGAGGAGACTGAGCAAAAACAAACAAACAGAATCTCTGCAAAACCCGCTCTGTTTACCTGCCAAACAGCCAGTTTCGGCACACACAAAGGAGCATGTTTCTGCCTCAGCTTTCACCATCCGTGTAATTTACCACACACACACACGCATGCACACACTCACCACTTCAAAACACCCCGTCTCACACACACTTTGAGGAGCTGGCTACCTGTGCATGTAAAAAAACACTGGCAGGGCCCCTGGACAAGGCACACCCAGCAGACACGAGGGCATCTGAGGGATCTGCACGCACTGGGCTTTGTGCATGGGAGCCAAGTGCTGACAGACAGCCCTTGGGCTCAGTGGAAAAAGGCAGATGCTTCCAGCAGACAGACAGACAGACAGCACTGTGCCTGGCCCCCTGGGAAGCCTGTGTGAGCTGTCTGAGCAGGGCAGGAAATTCTGCCTCCATGCATCATGCAAGTGCTGACAGCATTTACCTTCTGCTTGCTGGTGTGTTTTTTGTTTTGGTTTGGTTTGGGTTTTTTTGTTAGCTGTTTTTTGTTGTTGTTTTTGTTTGATTCTTTTTTTGAGTTTCTTTGCATGTTTTATATATTTCTAATCCTCATAATCCTCTCTCATTTTCCTCCAGGGGTAAAGTAAAGGCTGTTAGTTTCCTTTTACCGATGGATGTGTCAGCATGTGCCGAAAATCAAGGTTCTCTGAAAAGCCCACAAAATCAGGACACACACGAGTTAACTACCGTCACTGAAAAGGATATGTGAGCTGGTGAATTTTTAAAGGCCCATTGATTCTTGAGATAAATTGGCCTTAAACGATAGCTATGTGTCAGGTTCCTTTTTTGCAAAACGCTTTGGCAGGTTGCCTTCAGAGAATCACCTAGACTGTGTTTCGGGTCACTGGCCTGTTGTTTAGCAAGGAAATGGAGGCCATGACAAAATCAGCTGAAAGCCTGTACCCTGCAGTGAAGCCACGTGATAGCAAAGGATCCTCCACAAAGCAGCTTCTGCTCAGCATCTCTCAAGGCTCTCTCACCTCAGGACTGCTTTAAACAGGATGTTAAAGCTGGTTTTGCTGTGTTTGTCACAAAAACGGAAACCAAGTCACCTCTTGAGTTCACCGATCCTCTTGCCAGAAAGGTCTTTGTTGCAAATGACAAAATAAGAGCTGCTAAGAACCTGGGAGGTCTCTTCTGCACTCAAAACTTTAAAGCTTCACAACACCAATATAGCAAAGTTAAGGGGATGTTACTGAATCAGTTAACATTACTCTGAATTTCTGCAAAGATGGACAATGACTGCTAATGCCCACTGGAGGTTCACCTCTAGGGGATGGCAGGGGAGCATACATACTAATCAATATGAAAATATGACTGCAAATCTGTTTCTGACCTGGTGTGTCCATCCAGTCAGAGATGGCCATATACAAAGCCAAAGTGTAGGAAGGATTCTGAATATCAGAATTTTTCAGGATTGGCTTCTGAACACATCTCAGATCAAGAATCAGTAGCAGACATTCATCGAACTGGTGCAAAATAGATGTAAGAAAAGACTATGGACAGCTTGTAAAAAATGAGGAGTGCTTGCTAACGTAGGTTTGAGCATCTTATGAGTAAAGATAATGTCCCACGTTTAATTTGACTACAGGTATTTATGGATCAAAACCACTATACTTACCTTGTTATTTCTGTATGTACAGGCAGCATGGATGAGTGAATGTCACACAGAGGATGCATGAACAGTAGATATTGGTAACATTTAGGAATGTTGTCATCTCATGGTCTACTCTTAAATTCTTGAGCCTTCAAAACTGAAAGCAGTGAGCTGGTAGAGAAAAATTCCATCTTGACTTTCAGTGATGTTGTATGCTTCTGTAAAAACAAGCTCCTTTTGGATTTTGAAATTCATGATGTTTTGTATACTGAAGTACATTTTAAAATATTCTCACCAATGAAATATTCATTTCGGTTTCACTGCTATTTTATTTGTGAGTTTTATTTCCAGCATGGGTCCGTACAGAGTTGCATTTTGATGTAAGTGTTTAATCAACACTGCCCAGCAAATGAGGGTACAGTCTGGAAAGTTTGCTATTTTCTGAAAGCACTGACAGGGAAATGCTTTTTAAAATGTTTTAATGAAAGCTTTATTGTCAGAAACCAGACACGTGTTAAGTACCTAAATCCAGTTGATTTCATTCACCAAAATAACAACAAATAACTCTGAAAATCTGGCCCCTAACCTTTCAAGGCACCCAAGTGCTTTTGAAACTTCGTTCTTTAAAACCAGATCTAATGGGATTTGGCAATCCATATATTCTAGACAGCTTTCAAGAATCTCAGCTTTTAAATTCTCTAAGCCTCAGCATCCATGAAGTGGCATCAGGAAATTCTGTTCTCTCACCTTTTTGTGTCAATTCAGTGTAGGTAAGTCACTGCAATGAAAACTGTATTAACACGTTCTAGCTTATGACAATGTTAACTGTAGTGTGCTGATTCTGATGCCACAAAAATGCATAACTGTGCATGGCCAAGAAATTAAACTCACTTTACATTTATTAGAGGTGTAATGATCTTAACAATTTTGTGTATATTGGTAAGAAAAAACAAAGAAAAGGTGGAAGGAAAAAGAGGGAAATGAATCAAAGTAGTCATTGAAAAATGGCAGTCAGTATATTAATGGAAAAAAAAATATTTTTGAATAGTATTTTTGCATTATTGCAGTCTTTAGCAGTACCTACTGATCTAGAAACACAGGATGATGTACAGGCACATTAATTTTTAAAAGCAGGTGTTCAGATTTGACCCAGCTCCACATCTCCAGCAGAGCAGCAGAAGACCAGATGTAGCAGAGGCCACCGAGACACCACTGAGCACATCAATTTTATTGAAGTACAGCATAAAGTATCTTACCATGGCACACTTACTGTCAATTAACACATTCCACTATTAAATATTCACAGATTGGTCAGTGCGAAAAGGGGAGGTATAAGCAAAGCTAGATTTGGGCAGAGAGATGCAGGCAGCAATTAAGCCATGGTCCTTTCCTTTCTTCCTCCCATAAAGAATTCATTGCAGTTCAGGGGGGCCCTGGCCTTTTTGCAAGAGGTTCCCTCCTGCATTAGCACTGGCCTCTCAGAGATGTTCCCTCCTGTGTGACACTTGTGCTTGGGGCTAAGTGGCTTTATACACCCATAGCAAGTCCACATAAACACGGAGTCCACCACTGCCATTTGTTAAATGACATGTTCTCCATTTCATCAGCATGACTGCTCAAGAGTAGTAAAACGTGTCTCTAGGTTGGAGGCAAAAACATCTTGTCAGAGTAAATTCTCAAGTTAAATCAGTGGGACAGCACTGATTTAACTGTTATGGCAGATTCACCGTGAGTGAGAGAGAAGTTGGGTATTACCTTTCTTTAGAAAAGACTTTTTAAAACTATGGTCACAACACAGAAGTGCAAAACTGTGAGCACTGGAAGGTGCTCCATGTCAGGGGGTGTTACTAAGGTGAAATTTAGATGTGTGTCTGAGGGTAGCACACAAGCACACCATTGGTAAAAACCAATTTAACAATAATAATGCTCAGACGCATCTTCACCCTACAGCTGATACGACCCTCCCCAAAATAATGAGCAATATCTAGATAGCAAAATCCTTCTAAATAAATACATAAATAAATAAATGCTGCCAGTCATAAAATTGCACTCTTCCAGAATGGCGCTGTCCTGTTTTGTTGTTGAAAGTGCTAATGTTAAAGGGTGCATCTGTATTTGCACCATTTTAGTCAGTGTCAGGAGACGTCCCTAGTCATACTTACTGTACTTTGTTTCAAATTGTAGAGTGGTCTCAAAGTGCATGAACTGATCTCTTCTGCATGAACGAAGCCAGAAGATACACTTCTAAGGTGCTCCAAAAGCTGAAAGGTATCCAGTGTGTGGGACCACATGAGCAAGCCCTCTGAAATGCCTGATGTGTGGATGTCAGCACTGACAGCTTCACTCTACACATCCGCCTCAATTGGTCTGCGTTGCTCACTAGCATAGGCAGAACCACAGAGCATCCAGCCAAAACAGCTCCTGTCTCGTGGGTTTAAAAAGAAAATCTAGCTAGGTGAAATTTCATCTTGTTAATACTGTAGAGAGGAGGCAATTCCTTTCATCAGTCTTACCTCTCCGCCTGGTGTTTAAAGGGCTTCACTCTTGCCACTGACGTGGGGGTGGAAATGTGATGCTCCAGGCTGTAACAGAGGAGTAACATTATCATCTTCTCCAGTGGGTTCTTGCTCAAAGTTCATATGGGTCTCATGTTTATGTACTTAAGACAATGAATCTACACCCAAAGATAATAAATCAATCTGCAGGGTGCATTGCATATCAAAGTCACCCAGAACTCAGCACATTCATCTACTCCATGTTCCACTTAAAGGAAGGAGAGGACAATTTATGATGTGCCAGATTTCCACAATCTTCTTATCTACTGTATTTTTGCTCCTGCATGTTACACCCTTGATAGCTGAACTTCAATTTTTCTCTACCAGTTCTGATTAGGTGCGCTCTAAGAATATATCAGCGTGGAAGTGATTCAGCGAGGGAGCCTCTGACACCAGGTAAAGGATGTTGGTCTTTTAACAGTTATTTTCAGTGATGTTAGCAGCATTAATTTCAGCCTTGACACACTCCCTCTGTAGTTCTCAAACTTTGTTTTTGTTTATCTGGAGTGAGACCACAGGAAATAAACTTGAAATTCATCTGAAGGTCTCAGGTAGCGGGCCATGAGCAAGCCTTCGGCATTGTGATGAATTTGATGCTACGTAATTCCACTACGTGCATTTCCTTCTCAGATTTTCTAAGTACAGCGTGGACAGCTGGTTTAAAGACTGCAGATTATTTTGTGCTTTTTTTTTTACTGTTATGTGCTATAAAGTAGACAATATTGTCTCTTCGGGATGGAAAAATACAGGTTGTATTAGATAACAGAAATCTATTCTGCACATTTACTGCACTATGCCTCAACCCAACAAAAGACCTGTTAAGAGATTAAATTGTCGTCATAGTAGATCAAATTCTGCTGACCTTACACAGGGCAGATATTGGTTGTGCTGAAGTCTAGACAGATGGTCACTTCAGGGAATGTTGCTTTTTTTGCAAGTGCTCACTTGAGTAGGAATATTTCTAGTTGTATGAGTCACCGCTTTCTCGATTGCTGCATGAGATACCAAACAGTGGTTTTTACACAGGGATACTCAAAGACACAGCAGAAGCTGAAAAATACATCTTCAAAGTCTCTTGTGGTGGTTTCATTATCATCCACTGAGAATATTATATGGCATGTGTAGCTTGATTAAAAAAATATATATCCTTCATTCTTTTTGCTGACAACTGTGATGAAATCTTTTTTTTTTTTTTTTAAACAAAATCATGAGGTACTTGATATACAAAATCAGTCCCACAACAGGAAAATGCAGTAAATCATAAGAAAAATGCTGTTTCATGTATAAAGTAAGAAACTTAGAGTAGATTGCAAAAATTGGAGCGAACATTTCTAATCTGTGGCTCTTCGGTAGCTGGTTTGGCTCCTTCCCTGTTTGGATGACAAGGAGCATCATCTGAATGCTGGTTGCCATGGAGACTCCCATAGCTTTTTGAATCATAAGTTTTGCCTGTAAAGAAACACCCCTTCAGTGTGAGATTTTAATGACCACAGAGGTTTCTGTTTGTCTGCACATCACATATTAGATTAACTACCATCTCTAAGCAGGTGGGAGGGGAGTAAAATATTTTCCAGTAATCAGTGGCAACATTTTTAGTCTGTACAAAACCCACAAATGATGCAAACAGAACTACAAAACTTGCTGCTTTAGATTAGCCTGCTATGGCATTAAATCCATCATCTCTTTCTCAGTATCAGCTACTTCAGATGAGAATGAACTTTGATTGTAGAACATGGGCATGGCAATAAATCATTCCAAACCCCACAGGAGACTGGCTTGAGAAGTGATACACTGCATAGCTAGTGAGGTCTCTCCCTCTCTCGGGCTTGAATTGATAAGGGTTTCCCTATAACTTCATTAAAAAAAAAAAAGGCAGCTATTCTAGGAAAAGATGCATATATGAACAGATGGGTCTACCCATGTGAAAAGTTTTCTAACAGTTATCAGTTCTGTTTGCATTATCAGAAAGACATTGAAGTCTGACAGCTATGTCAGCTTCTTTCTCCCTAGCACACGAGTAACACCTCCGTTTGTTCTGAGGGTGAATTTATTTGGCCCTAAGTTATGTGCAGAATGGTTAGTTTAATCAACATGGATATACTGGGGGTTGGAATTGGATGGTCTTTAAGGTCCCTTCCAACCCGAGCCATTCTATGATTCTACTGCCATGAACTTTTGGCTTGAGTAAAACCATAATTATTCAGAAGAAGAATATGATGAAGCTGCAAGATTAAGTCTCAGTTACTTTGTAACTGTTGCCTTTTCTGAATTGTAACTAAATAGCTACCTGTTAAATCTGCATTTTTTGCTTGATTTCTTCTTTTGAGACTGTTTTGTGCATCTGTGGGACTGTCAATATACTTCATTGCAATGGCTGTGGTCTGGTCCCTCTCTTGCTGAACTTGATTAACTGAAAAAAGAACAGAAAGGGATATTTAAGTGAGTTGTATTTACATTTGTTTCTTTAAGGAGAGAGAGAGACATCAAGTTGACTCTACCTGTCTGATGAGAACTTGGTGTTGTTTCAGTCCTGCCTTCTTGAAAGGACCGAATAGATTCATGGCCAGAATCTGTGTCTTTTACTGGCCTCCCCATAATCTCATTCTCAGTTGCAGCTTTATTTCTAACGAGGAAATATGTGTGCATTTTCCCTTTGCCTTTCACTTCTATTTCTCCTCTTTCAGTCATCTCAAAATTCTTGTATTTTAGGCATCTAAAATATCAGAAGCAAAATGACACATGAAAATTCAGGACTAGCAAAAAATGGCATTGATGTTTCAGAAGAGCTATTATAATCTAAGCAATCAAAGCATAACCATTTGGGAAAAAAAAAAAAAAAGGAAGAAAATGTGATATTGACCATGAACCATGAGATAATTTGTTCCAACTGTTTATTCAAGCCTGATTTGCTTTTATAGCTTTATACACACAGTCTTATAAAAACTAGTGGATCACGTAGACAAATATTTTGGGATGGTGGAAGGCTCTTTCTGACCAGTAGATGGAAATTAAGAACTGAGGCAGCCAGTATCAGTTAGGCAGAACTATGTCTCATCATTCAATGAGAGAAGGCAATCAGGTCTGTCAAGTGTGATTTACCCTCAGTAAATCCATACTGGCTACTCCCAATCACCTTCTTCATCCAAAAATGTCTTCCAAGAGGACCTGCTTTGCACTGTGGCTGACATGAGGCTGTCTAACCTACAGTTCCCCAGAGTGACCTCTTTGTTGTTCTTGGAGATGGGTGTAATATCTGGCTTTCTTTGGTTGCTAGGGTGTTGATCTTCACAGCCTTTCAAAGATGACAGTCAGCAGGATGGTAATGCATCGCCCAGCTTTCTCTTTACCCTTGGATGCATCATAATCTGCCCCCATAAACCTCTGTGGACTAAGACTTCTCAAAAAATTCTTGATCTGATCCTCTTCCAACACCAGTACTTCACCTACTCCTTGAACCCCAACCCTGGGTGCAGAGGCCTTAAAGACCTCATTAGTGAAGACTTAGGCAAAAGAGGCCTAGGGTAACTCAGATTTGATTTGGGGCACTGTCACCAAATCACCTGCCACAGCAGGTTCACATCTTCAGTTTTACTCTTCTGGTAATGTAGCACCAGGAGCTCCTCTTGCTGCCTTTGAGCCAGCTTTGCTCATTTCAATGCCAGTTGAGCTCTGGCTTTCCCTGATTTTATTCCTAATTTTTCTACTCCTTTGTAGCTTATCTTCACTTCTACGTCTTGCATGCACATGTTATGCGTACACAAAATTATTGAAAATGTTATATTCAATTTTCACCTACAAAAGCTTTGGGAATCTAAATTCCTCCCTGCATGAATAGGATAGTGGTTTATACAGTTTATCCTTAGTAGGTAAAAATAAAACTGCATTGCCACAAATTGTTATATTCAATAAGAGAAATTTTAAAGTTTTGTTTGGCAGGATGTAAAATTAAATGATCTGTCTTTCTATTATTGACATCATATTATTGGCACTTACAAATAAGCTACCACTTTTTTTTCATCTTCTTTTACTCTCTAGAATCAAGACTTTCAAACTTCTGTCTCCATATATATGGACACTTGAAATAATCAGAACAAAGTTCTTTGCAAGCAGTGATTTTTCTTTATAAGCCGCATAAATCAGTGATAAAGGACAGCATCATCTACATCTGAAAGCTGCAGCTGTTCAAGGCAGTGTTTTTAGCACAGCTTTTAAGAGGAAAAGTTTTCATCATAGCTACTCACTGATAGGTACTGGAGCTTAGATGAATTTTACTTGGGACACCATGACTCTCCATCCGGGAAGCTATATTCACAGTATCTCCAAATAAGCAGTAACGAGGCATCTTTTCTCCAACAACTCCAGCCAAGACAGGACCTGTATGGATCCCAACTCTAATCTTTACAAAGACATAAAACACCCCCAAAAAATGTCATTTAACATTTAGCATCTTTCTTAATGCTCTCCAGACACCTAAAAGTTCATCTTAACACAACACTGGACACCAGTAAAATACCAAATATCCACAGGGAGAGGCTCTTGGTGAAAAATACGCCCATGTGGGCCTTGCCCAAAGCCACAGTAAAGTTAAAAGAAAATCTTTGATGTCCCACTGTAATGCTTTAACCAGAAGCCCAACTCAAGAATCAAACACGTTTGCATCTTTTTGTTAACAACTTACTTGGATTGGATTTCCAGAAACTGGGTTCTCTACTCCTTTAGCTGCTATTACCATCCCCAAGGCAAAGTTAGCAACCCGCTCAGCGTGAGTGGATACAGGCACAGGAACCCCACCTACGACCATGTACGCATCTCCAATTGTCTCCACCTTTAATTGAGAAGGACAAGTATCTGAGTATACCACACATATCTTGTTCAGGTAACTTGCTTTGTTATTTGGGACTCTCCTTACCTGCACCAAATCCCTCTTCCTTCTCAAAGATCCATTCCTTGACTCCAGACTAAAAATTTCAGTGTGTTTTGTCCCTGCTTACTTGACCCATTTAAGATATCAGTGTGAGAGACCCTAAGGAGTAAGAGATGCTGTGCAAGTGTCAAACTGCCTTGCCTTCCACTGAACCAGGGCAGGCCTACACACAAAGAACTATTCCCAAGCACAGTCTCCTGAGCCAGGAGATTAACTGACAGCTGAATGCCATTAATTAGCTCTAATTCACAATTGGTTTTAATGATGTATTTCTTTTTTTTTTTAAAGTCACAATAAATCAAGTGAGTCTATTCACTGGTGATTATTATGAAGTGGTTCAAATGAAATTAAGACACCTACAATTTCCAATGGCAGGTTGTCAGAGAATGCAGTGTGAATCAAGCAGTTTGTGAATATCCCTCCTTACAATCAAATGTTTTCCCACAACATGCTGCAGCCTGTGAGACAAATTCTGAAGTGCTAGTCCTACTACAGGCACCCAGTTTCCTTGAAATGCCTGTTATGGCACCTGAGAAACACCTCAGTGCATGTCCCCATACCAGAGATTTTTCTGGGAACAGAGCAGGCCCTTTGGAAGAATTCTCCAATGGTTAAAATCCATTGTAAAAGACTGTTACACAGCCAGGAAATTTCCTAAACTGCTCTTATGAGACTTCACTGTTGCATTCACCATCAGCAAGTAAGAAATTAGCTTAAATTAGATCAGTTGGATTTCTTAATAATGAGCACCAATAGGAGAGCAGGAACATAATTTCATCATTGGGCTTGTTCATTGACATAATGACTTAAAACAGTTCAGTATATTAGTCCTGAAAAGGTGTTCCCGTACAAATCGTCTACTGAGGACCCGCAGTAATACCAGTAATCTTCTCTAACAAATTAAAAACTGTAAAAAGCTACTAATGCAAATAGATACCTTAATTATTTTTAGGCTGTGGCAGGAGATTTAATTTAACAAGATTTATTCATAAATATTCATAAATTCAGACATTTATAAGCTTGGGCCAAGTTTCTTTGATTGATTTCAGTATTTCATTTCTTTCTCAAATGCCTGAAATAGTTATCTTGTCCTCCCTCTCTGTACCTAGTTACCTCCTTCAATATTAATGGGAGTTATATACAGGCATCAAAAGGAGATTATTATAGTGACAGATAATTTACTCAAGATGTATGATTTGGAATATGATGCTAATCCATCCTAAAATCTGTGGGCCATATCCTGGTTGCTTCAATTATTGAAAAGAGTTTCCTTGCCAAGGCAGAAATTCTTCTGATTTCCCAGTACAAATTATTGCAGGATGAACTGCATGTCTTGACTGAGTAAGGAACAAATGAGATTTGGATTTCACCCTTTACTATTTCTGCCTTCCTAAATATTTAACGTGCTAGGGACAGACAGAAAATTAGGATCAGCTCTTCGGCTGCTCAAATCTAGGTAGCTCTGGAGTTGTTAACAATGCTCTGTTATATGTCTGCCAGGGCTCTGATCCTTCCAGCACGGTTTGGAGACAATACATGCGTTGCAGTCTAGATCTAGTTGATGCTCTTTGGGGTCAGAAAGAGGTATACACCATTGCCTAAGATCTCCATGAGCAAAAATCAAAGCCTAGCTGTTACCTGGGTGTTGTTTGTGAGGTTATCTCCCACTAAAAACAATAATACATGTATACTGACCTGTTTTACAATAGGTTGGAGTAAAGGGACTAGGAATATTATTCAAATTGGTCCATAAACTGGAATATCCTGTCATGTTGGGTGGACATTTGACAGAGAAAAGAAAGAGATGTATCAAAAACAGCAGTCCTGGTGTAAGTGTTGTGAAAAGCGACTTTAGCCCATGATAGAAGTTATACTCCTGTATAACTTCTAACAAACCTTTAAAATATATTTAATCACACCTCTGTATGTTTTTTGTTTGTTTGTTTGTTTGGTTTTGTGTTTTGTTTTGTTTTTTTTTTTAGTTTCTCTGCATGGCCACTATAAACATGCTGCAGAATTTCATGGTTTGTCAAAAATCATGGTGGGTTGAAGAAGACCTAAGTGCATTTAAAAAAAAAAAAATCAGCAAGCACAACAACCTGTTCCCAAGCTATTTCTACAGTCTTTACCAATCAACACATACCTTGTACACATCATGCACTGTGGTCAGTCTGTCAAATTGCAGGTACATTGTATTTAACATGAGAACTATCTGAATAGGCTCACATTGGGCACAAATGTTGGTAAAGGTCACAACATCACTGAACAGTATGGTGCACTCCTTGAACTCTCCTGTGAGCAGAAAAAACAGTTGTAAGTATTGGTAATGGCTGGACAATCACAACATCTGTTCGAGACTTGTTTGCAATGACTTCTTTCTAGTCATTATTTTAAGGAGTAAGACTATTCAGTTGTAGTATATGTGTCCTGATGTGAAAGATGTTGATATAGGAATATTTCAAATATAAGAACCATAGTGCATCTAGAATAATTCGTACATCTGAATATGTTCCTGTCCACCTACATTCAGGACATACTTAGCACTTTACCCCAACTTCATGTGTGCTTACTAAAGGAAATTTGAGCATGTTCTCACTTGCTATCCTTAAGAAAAATTTGAATAATGATGACTCTAGGTTTACAGATACACTAGAGGAACTAGGAAAAATTTCCAGGAAACATCAATTTCTTTATTGCTTTCATTTTTGAGCTCTCATTTCCCTGTACACCCCTGTCAACGACAAAAGCTCAGTTTCCTGTTGAAACTCCAAATTCTGCTACCTGAATGGGCAGCTGCTAACACCTTTCATCTCCTAGGGAACAGTTCTGGCAAACAGCTTCCAAATCTCTGTTATCATCAAGATTAAGGGGCTGTGGTCCTCCTACCTACTACCCACGAGTTTCACTAAGTAGAGAATCTACTCCACAACAATGACAACAGGGCTGTGACAGTGCCCAATTTCTATCACCACCATGCCTGGCGCATGAGTCACGCATCATGAATGAATACTGTTCATTCACCTGCCTCAACTCGCTTCCCTTCTTTCAGCTGGTTGGCCACGTGCTGAGGGAGCATGGCATAGAGCAGAGCCTCAGTCTTTTTCTTCTCTTCTTCCAGGTGCTTTGACAGTATTCGCAGTTCTTCCTTCTTCCTCTCCAGCTGGTTAGAGAGCTCCATCTCTGCCAGTCGCTGCTGATTGAGAAGAATCAAATCCCTGGTCACGTCGTGAGGAGCAATGTCTGCAATATGCATCTGTCGTTCCTCTAGCTCGTGCAAAGTGCGAAGCAAAGGTGAGCAGAGATAGAGCATGCACTGCAGGGACTCCATCCAGATCATCTGGCCTGTTTAAAACAAGTGTTGGTAAGAGTGTTCATCAACCTGGACTTTCATGTGATGTTCAGTATTACTGATGTTGTTATTAGGGGATGATTTCTAAGGCTTTTTGTAGGGTCTGGGTCACTACAGCTATTAATGTTTCCTGGAATTAGAGGTGGGTTTGTTTTGATGAGGTGCACTAGGTAAACAGAAAGAGTTCAGGACCCAGAAAGCAGCCACTCACTACAACCAGTAGGCAGAACCTGACCAAGTTTCAGGTTCTTCCTCTTTGATAAGAACCACAGGTTTCACAACATTTTTCCCTTTCTCTGCTTCTCCTCCTTGAATCGCTCCTGAAGCCAATGAGTCAGCATTGTACACAGGGAAACAGAGACTCAAAATGATTAAGTGAAACATTTAAAATTAAACTTCAGAGTGGGTAAAATGTGGCCCCAGTAAAGTCAATTAAGTTTTCCTATTGGAAGCTGGAGCTTTCAGTCACTATGCTCACATAAATAAGTAGGTACAAAAATGCCTGACAGGTAGAAGGAAGTTTTAGAGGAGGATTGGGTTTTTGTTTCCTTTGTTGAGATTTGGTTACAGGTTTGGGTTTTTGTTGTTGTCTTGTGTTTGCTTATTTTAAACCTGACTGGATAAAATGAAGTAGAATTTTTACCTGTGGCTAAAGTCCCTTGTTTGGTTAACAGCACTTTTTTCAAGGTCCCCCTGAACTCTTAATGTTTTCTGAATCTCAGGAATACCAGATTTGACACTCATCACGTAAAGGTGAAAGGAGAGAAGGGAAAATTAGGTCATTATATAGTACAAAGGAGCAAAATCGAGGTCATCAAATACTTAAAGCAAGTGTCGTTACAGTTAATTACATGAAGCTGAATCATTCCATACTCATTCCTCTCAATAAAAATAGAGCAAATAAAATCTCTTTGTTGCTACAACAATTTCAACTGGTAAACTCTTACATAACATAGGAGAGGGGAAAAAAAAAGACAAATCAATCTGTAAATGTCACTACAAAAAAAAAGTAATAAAATAAAAGTACAGTTAATTTATTTTTATCCATATTTGAAACCCAGCCAGTATGAAATAACTCCTCTCAGAGGTATAAATTAAGAACTGAATAATGTATTCACATTTTAGGACTCAAAATGCATGGAGTCACAAGGGAAGACATCTCTTCCTCCAGCTGTAGAAATTTTATCAGAAATTTATCTTTAAGCACTTCCTTCTTCCCCTGCCCCTTCCCTCCCCTTTGCCTGACAGATCTGGAACTGTGTGCTGGCAGGAGTGCTGTGTTTTGTGGTGTATTGCTGGAATGCTCGCCCAGTGTTTTAATTATTCTCTTTATGTGCCAAACATGTAATCCAAGATCTGTGAACTGGTATTGCCTGTGCTAGCTGGCTGGGTTTAAAATGTTGTTCCAAGTACAAAGAAGTAATTTCTTTATCACAGAAAATTCTTAGCAATGCAAAGTGATTCCATTTCAGGTGGATATGGTGATTTGCAGAGCTACAGGGAGGTGAGACCTAGACAGTTAGCTTTACACAGCTCACTGCATTGCCATGCTAGGCCTGGTGGCAGCGATACCAGAAGCTGGCTCTGAGGGCTGGCATTGTGTCCCCTTCGTCTTCCACAGGTCCCCAGAGAAACTGAAGGCCTTAGTTGAGCACTGGGGAGATTCACAGAAAAACTGGCTGTGAATCCCAACTAAAACCGAGAATGACAATACAACCATTCTGCTGAGGTTGCCCCAGAATAAATGCTTAAATTACCACTTCTGACCTCTGCAAAGAAGAATACTTAGGGCAGCATCGCAGGGAAAACTCTCATAGCTATTATGGGAAAGCACCACGACTGGGTGTCTCTGAAGTGCCTGTAAAACGGGAGGAACTCGAAGTCTGAGTGCAGTTACAGGGTTACCATGTCTTTGGGATCAGAGACTTGGTCGGATAGATCTGGAGAACTGCAAAGGATGAACACAGACTCTTTAGGATGGACGGGCAGGCTAGGTGGGAGAGGTGCCTTTCATGTGAAAAAGTAAGGGTTTTGCCTATGGTTGGGTGATGAGCCAGTGCATAGGTCGGAATCAGAGGACAGACCAATGTGGGTGACGCTGTGATGACAGACACCCTGCTTGGGAAGAAAAAGTAGGCGAGACCTTCCTAAAACAAGTGGAAGATGCTTCATGGCCACAGGCCCTGGTCCTCATGGAGGGCTTAAAACTACTTTGATAACTGCTAGAAGGACAACACTCTCCCAAACTCAGCTGGAGGTGAGTCAGTTCTTTGATTCTGAGAATGGCCACGACTAGAGGTAGTTCAGAAAATGATCTAATCCTACCTTGGCCTTGTCTCTGTTGCCCAGGAAACCTGCAAAGATACATGTTTTGCAACAAAACACAGACTTTCCAAGCCTTTCAAATGGGAACACTACCATTATTTCTAACGGAAAGTCTTCAAATTCTGGTGAAGTAATAGCAGAATTTGTCTACAAGCATCTTGAAGTACTATTTCTGTAAACAGAGTCATCTAATCCTCTCCTCACTGCACAACAAGACTATTTATATGTGAAGCTGGAAGTCCATAGAAAGGCATTAGTTCAACTCCAGCAATATTCGTCATTTAATATGAACATTTATGCTACTGAAAACAGTGGAGTACCTCTAAGCTCTAGCATTGGCCGTTGTTTCCATGACTCTGGCATCATCTCTCTCCTAGTCTGGAAAACAAATTGGCTGTTGATAAATTTCTGAATGCTAGAGATGGTGAAGGGTACTTCTGGGTGAACGATACTGAAATACTGATCCAAGCAGATGCCCATGGTCTGAAGGCCAGGTACAATCTTTTGAATGCTCACCCCAGCTTGCTTCACTCTGAGCTTAAAAAGAAAATATGGACAACAGGTTATAATCCATATCCTGTTTGGCTTCAGGCTAAGCTACAGCTGATCACGGTTTATACAAGTATACGTACTCAGCCTTGCCATACTACATAGATTATTTCTGAGCAAATTTTCTATCTTATTAGCATATTACTGCAAAGCTCTGAATGAGTTTTGTTCACAGCAAGGCAGCCCACAGAAAGGCGTTATTATCCAAACGCTCTTCAGTATCAGTTGTTAAAAACGACCCCCCTCCCCCCGCTATCTGCTCTTATTATTGCTTGTATTTGTGTAGGCCTAATGTAATCGTGTTGATTCCAGCACATTTAAGCATACCACTGAGGGAAGGAGAAGCAAGTGCATTGTTTCATGGCAATATGCTGTAGGGCGATAATGCATGGAGTAATTTTCAGTATACTTGCTAGCGTTCTGGAGAAAAAAGTGTTTCAGACTTAGGAGGATCTTTCACCCTTTTCCATCCTCTCACTGCTCCCTAAGGAGCATAAACGTTATAGTAAATTTGCAGAAAAGTATGGGGAATTTGTATTGTGATTCAGGGCTCTCTTCTTCATTTGGCAAGTGTCAGATCATACAAAAAAATGTAAGAGAACCGCCACAGCTCCCTGGCCCTGCTTCTCCAGCCACGTGGCAGCTGCAGGAAGCCCTGATTTCCCATGGCTGTTATGAACATCTAGCTTTGTATGAGAATGTTCAAGAGACAATCTAATACTGTCTCTAATACTTTTTTAAATGTAAAGAAGTATACTTTTATATGTATTGTATATACAGATATAGACATGATGTAACATACATGTATATATGAAGATAAAACATCTCAGCCTTGTATGTAGCTGCAAGAGAGAAGTAGATACCAGCACGCATCCTGCGTCCTAAAAAGAAAATAACTGTGGTACAAAATATCTCGGCAACTTTTAGTTTTCTAAAGGATAGTTACCTTCTTATTTCTTCTTTTAACCATCACTACGTAAGGCTTCAGTCATTCTCATTTAGCCTGATGACCATAGATGATAGCTTAACCCCTAAAGAAATGCCCACCCTGCCATCATTGCATGTCATCAGGGTCATTGAAGCTCTGACCCAGCTACCAATAATGGCTACAGGACTTGCCTTTTTTCTACACCAGGATTTTTATCAAATTATGCTGACTGGCCGTGTTAAAAGGCTAACCTTTGGCTAACATAGACAGTGACGTGCCTTCGATCAGCATGATGCCAGAACATGTTCCTGAGTGGCTGTATTCAGCTATCTTCTGCGGTCCCGCTCTAAATTTCTCCTTTCTTTGCTCCTCTGTTAAGCTAATATATTCTGCGTAATATTGGGAGCAAGAGGGAGTGTAGCTTGTTGGGGACCCAGGCTATTTGGAAACTAGCCACAGAGCAGTCCCTGCAAAGAGAAACGCAATTCCACTGCTGTAGAGAATGTGTGTGTATAGGAGAGGAGAGCTGAACTGGAAAATAAAGACATCTGTGGGCTCAGTTCCTACTAGATGAGACTGCGTGCTGCTTGATTTAGTAGGTGTCTGGGTTTTCCGAATGTGGAGTTTTAGAAAGCACGTAGAACCTCAGATGCAATCAAAGCCTTATACAAGCTTTTGGTTAGATTGTTAACTGAGAGAAGTGTGACTAGCTGTAAGTACAAAGCCTGTTTAAAGGATGGGTCATGTCTCTCACATATCTAAGGACAGGAAAGATACCAGAAACTTCAGAAAATTCAGTTCTGTGTTTGGTAGACTGCTGCAATATACCTTGGTAGCATATTTGCAACTGTTTCATATGTGGGAATCTCAATAAATTCAAAGGAGAATCCTATTTGAAATGATCAAGATTCTGCTACTATGAGTGACTTTTATTTCTTATCTCTATAAAAAGTAATTCTGTAAACGCTAAAAATTAATGTGCACTGCATAAAGAGCAAACACAGAGATGAACTGTAGGACAGTCACAACAGAAGAAAACAACTATATGCTTTTGGCAAATTAAATGCCCTTACTATATGGTTGTCCTACCTCTTTGTCAAAAACCATATGAAAAGGAAGCCCATTGCAAAATGTTTTTGTGTCAATCCAGAGACTCTTGGGATAAACAGGGTCAAATCCTCTCAGGAGTTTACCTGTAGCAAGATAATTGTATTGTTTTTAATCAGGTTACACCTCACAAAACCATTCAGCATTACTTTCTAGCATTCAGTAAGATAGGACTCTGTATCATAATGAGTTAAGACAAAGTTAACTGTGTGTGGATCTGGAAATATACATACATCTGTGCTAAATGCTGTGTAGTTTAATACACAGCTGATTAGCAACTAATCTGAGTTGGCCACATTTAAAACTTAACCACATAAAAAGCGCAGAGCACTACATGCATGAAATTACGTGGAAACAGCAGGAGTAGATGAGTGACTGCAGATATTGCTGCTCTGTGAATCTACAGATGTCACAGCAATATAACACAAACACATCCCATAAAAGTGTACACAGAAGTGGACTTAATAGTCTTTGCCAGCCACTTATGAATACTTATGAAGAAAAAGCTCAGCAGGCTCTGGATTTTAATCTCTTGTACAAAGAACGTTAGTCCACAGCACAAAGAGCAAATTACTGTTTGTTTTTTATTTTACTTACCCTGAATACTTTTCAGAACAGTCACAGTATTTACACGGAAGGTTGTGCTTGCTAGAGCAGTTATTTTTATGATGCATATTCAGAATAAAATGGATAAAATAGTCAAAAGTTTTCATTTGACTGGAGCACCTTAATTCCTCGACTTCATAGTATATGCAAGCATTCTTCAGTAGCTCACAATAACCAACTGGTTGATTGTTTCAAGTGATCTCTTTTTAACAGAAGGTTGCTATTACAGTTACTGCAGTAAATTGTTTGATAACACATGCTGAAGTCACTCAGGATACTGATGCAAAGATTATGAATTTACGACACAGCTTTAAGACCTCTTACTGCTTCAGTGGAATTCAGCATGCTTCTGTCATCTTTCAAACTCAGGCTCTTGATAATTTCTATTTTTTCTAAATTGTCGTTTGTTTTCTAAATAACAGTGCTACTCTAAAATTTGCTTTTGAATATCTATTAACTTATCAATATATATGCTCTTGCAATACATTTGGCATTATAGCAGATGATATCAGTTTCACTTTTTCACACCTTCCTAGAATCTACACAGCAGTGTCATACTAAACTGGATTATAATTCCTCTTGAGGAATCAAAAGATCCTAACCACAACAATACTGGTAACACCTTCTGGTTTCCCAGCAGGTACAAACAGAGATTATTAGCCTACTACTGGTAGATTTTTGTGTAGTAGAAGGTGTAATTTGGCTTTCAGAATTTACTACAATTGTAAAGAAATAGCAATTACCAAGTTAAAAAAGCATTCTTTAAAATCATCAGTTTAGAGAATGTGACATGAAAGGGAAGTATCAGATGTACCACACAATGCTATTTTATTGGAAAATATTTTGCCAAAGAATACCTTGTTTATGAGACAAAAGCGACAGGTCGTATTCCATTTCAGTATCTGTCATTATTAAGCATGATTATTATGTGCATTTTTTTTTTATTTTTTTTTTTGATTACCAAAGTCTAACTGAAAGAAGTGTAACCAGAAACATTTTGAAAAGATGCAGAGGAAATACAAATGGTAACTTTGAAATGGATGAATGGGTGAAGACAGCAAGGGTTACTGTTTTTCTTATTAAAGAGACTCATAAATGATGACAAGCTCCCTCTGAATGATCTCTCACCTCTTCCTAACGTGATTATTCCTCTTATTGTTTTCCAGTGACTTTTCTTGACAGGACAAACCAAGTTTCCTCTGTCTCTAATTGTATTCTTGGCTTTTTCAGGGTCCTGATGAAATAAACCCAAAGGGATTTTTCAAGGGTGTTTAATTTTAATAATATTTTAATGATATAATGATAAAGAATATTAAAATACCTCATTATTCAGTTGGGTCTCACTTTGTTTTTCAGAGTCAGCAAGATATGGAGGTGAGGAAGAATATTTCTTTCTTTCTTTGTATGGAAGTACAGGGTTTTGAGTGACAAGGAAAACAATATGCTCTTTTTTCCCAGTTCTTTCTTCTTCTTCTGTTTGATTGACTATTTCCATTGAAATCTCAATGTTAAAAAAATCCAGGGCTGCTGCACCAATGATTCCTGAAGGTGAAACAAAAAACAAAATATTACCAGGAACAAAACCTTTCAATTTCCCTTTTAGAGAGCTCACAGTGGAATTTCAGTGTTTCAGGAATTACTTTTCCAAATGAGTCTGGAAGAAGAAGGCGGCCTGCAGTTACCTATTTCATTCCTACTACCATTGTCATGGTAAGAATATGCATATAACAAGATATTCTCAAAAGCTACTGTTGTTTTTTGTTTGTTTGTTTACTTTGTCTGATGACAAATGCTTTATTTTCACTAGAAAAAAAGCTCAGCAGGGTGTCTGAATAAGGTGGTCAAATAGTCATAAATAGCCATAATATAAATTCCCATTAACCTCAAAACCACACAGAGTCTAAAGAGATTCTGCTATAACAATCTATTTCAGTAACTGCAGAATATTTTATTTTGAAAGAACATATTTCATGAAGATGCATTATCAGTCTTTTCATTTCTAATTAACTATTTGGTGAAATATTGGACAATGACATGAAAAGCTGTGTCTGAAATTCCAAGTAGCCCTGTGTTCCAATAGGAATATGAGTTTTGATAAAGGGGGAAATTTTGATAAACTTGTTATTCATAAGCATCTAGGAAATAAATGAATATGATCATCTCTTACAGACTTGTAGATGTGTAACCTTTGCATAATTGTGGAGATTCTCCAAGTCAACGATCTTTACTCCTATAAATGCTAAAATAAGGATCAGTTTTGAGCATTGTCAAACAGTAGTTTTGCAAAATTGCATGTTCTACAGGAATATGTATGTATGTCCTTAAAACAACTGTAATTTTTAGTCACTATAATTTAAGGAGTATGAATTATTGAGAATTAATCAACAGCTATAAACAAAACATACCATCAACTTTAATTTTACTTCCACAAAAGGAATTCTACAGGGATTCTCTAGAAATTCTAGAGCACAAACAGACACTTAAGGCTGGGTTGGCAAGTTATGAATCCTGGTGAAGCCACTGGGAGCTATGAGTGATCAGGCAGTCAGGGAAATACAAAGGCTGGATGTCTGATGACTAAACTTTACCAGGCTTCAATTTCATGACCAGTCCTCATCTGAAAAAAAGATTCTGAAACCTGAGCAAATTATATCTGCAAATATATTAGCCTGTATTTATATTGCTTACCAGACGATCTGTATTCTATCTGATTACCTGGCACAATATGGTATAGACCTCTTCTATCTGAATAGTAATGTAAGTGCATTGACCCATCTTCATTCTTTTCTACTCTAAAAGACGGTGCATTCATCTCCTGAGGAAAAACAAAGCAAAACAAAAAACCTTCAGTATCCTTCTCAGATAAGGAATATGGTGAATTCCATTTGCACAAAAGCATCATGTGCCTTAACAAAATAAACAGTAATACGAACAAGCTGAAATGTAGAAAATGAAATATGCTCAACTCTGAAGAGCCATCTCCTATTTATTACAGTCTGTGTACTAAATAATATCTATTGATCTATTGTTGAGAACTACTCAGAAAAAAAAAAAATAAATTGTCCTAACGTTTTGTAGTAATCAGCTTCAGAACACAGGAGAGGCTGTTAGAGCATCTTTCTCCCTTACTTGTTCATACCAGTGAGATGCTCTTCTTTGTGTTGCAAACTCTGGCGGTGTCCACCTATACCCACTCAGTAATTACTACTTGAACTTGCCTGGTAAGAAAGGGACAAGTAGCTGTGTAATGCATCCAAGTTCTCTATGAACTCATATAGATTTCCACCCAGTGTTCTCAGCATGTGATCATAGCCCGATCGTTTACAGAATTCAAAGAAATATTCTCCAAACTCTCTCAGAACCATGTCAGCAGGAACACCTGGCAAAAGAAAAGTATCTTAATGACTACGAAAGTCTTGGAAATTCTTGCAATGCTGTCAGACATGTTAAGAGGAAATGCAGAACATTTGCAACGTGGGGAATGCATTCCAAAGAGCACAGGAGACCAAAATGTGGGGTGCAGTCTCAGGCTTGCACCAGGAGGGCTCATTTTTGAGGTATGGTGACACATACCTAGTACTTTGCAGGCTTTGTCAACAAGTTGCATTGTGATCTCATCTTTGTAAACTTCAAAAGTCAAGAAAGTATCCTGAACTCCGGCCTGGAGTCTGTAACAGGAAAGACAATGTTCTTGTCTCAGTGGTGTTGTAAATATGACACGTTTGGGTGACTAAACCAGCATTCATTTAATACAATTTGCTATTAACCCACTTCTTAAACTCCTTCACGCATTATATTGGAACACACTATTTTCAGTAATAGTTTAAAAGCGTTGCTTTAAAAGGGCTGAATGATTGTGTCCACTTCCAAATTTCTGCTATTTCATGTTATGGTATTAAGATAAATTCTTCCCAGGATTAGGGCATCATAATGTGGAGGTGCTAGAACAATTACACTGGCAGCTTGTCTTCTGGTCTCCTGGCTTGCTGTTCAATACAACCACGTTGTCAAGCTCTTAGGTCTCCACGTATTTGACCAAAAACTTGCTGAATTTTTACACTGTCTTCAGTGCCTATTTTATGTATATATCTAAGTATTATTTGTATTTCTTCAGGTCTTGGAAAATACTTAAAAGCTCATAAAGTAATGATAAAAATGGAAAAGATCATGTATTTACCTACTTTTCTGAAGGTACTGGAATGAAACTGACTTAGTAACAAGAATGATACCTTCTCAGGGTAATTACTTTTTTATATTGTCTCAGTGAGACAGTGACTCTATTGCACAATTGTCCATAAGACAAAGCATCATCCTTCATTATGTGGTATAACAAATTAATACCAGCTGACGACCTGTTACAAAGTAAGAAACTCTTGCTTTTGCCCTGCTAGGTACTTCTAAAAATTAACTGAGATAAACATCAGCCGCCAAGAAATTATAATCTTCTGCCGCTGAGTTCAGGAACATTTTCTTTAAATATATTAAATTTATTGCAAATGCGTTACCTTAATTTTTCCCATACTTCTTCACCATACTTCTCAACCACCAAGGACTTCAGGCACGTGTTGATAAATCCATACTGCACAGGCAAACGCATGAAGATGGCACAGATTACACCGACTGTCAAACTGCAGCCCAAACGCGCCCTCCCATTGCGCGTAAGCCCCCACTGCTGGTTTTATCCCGCAGGACTGACAGCGTCTGCCAGCCTTTGTGCCTCCCGGCAGGGCTCATGCCCTTAACCCCCCTTTTTCCCGGCACAGTCCCGTGCCGTGCAGCAGCCCAGGGCCCCGCAGCGCTCTGTGGGGCCGTGCCGCAGCCCCGGCAGCTCCCGGCGGCTGTGCCCTGGCTGTCGTCTTGGGGTTAGGGCTGACGAACCGGGCGCTGGGGGGTACAAAACCCGCCGCCCCCCGCCCGCCCCGGCCCCCTCGCAGCCCACTCACCATCCTGCCGCCAACCTCCAGAGCCGGAGCCCGTCGCCTGCCGGCCTCCTTCCCTCCCTTCCCTGCCTCCCTTCCTGCCTCCCTCCCTCCGCTGCCGCCCGGGGGCCGCCTCCCCGCACGCCCCCGGCCCGCCCGGGGGGAGGCGGCCGGGCCCGGGCGCTGTGTGAGGGGCTCAGCCCGGGCCTTGCCCTCCCCCAGCCCCGCTGCCCCCACACCGGGGGCTGGCTGGGACAAACGACCACAGCCCTGCGCCCCATGCACGCCCCAGGCTGGCTGGGGGCCTGCTGAGGTGTCCGTGGGGTGCAAGTATTTGTGCTGGTCTCTGTCTTTTCCTGGGTGATGCCAAATGTTTATACAAACGTGTACCTGTGAGAGCTGTGGCGGCTGAGATGGCTGTGGCGTCCTCACAGCGCATCCCGTCATTGCCCCGTGTTGGGTGCAGCCGGTTGTGCTCGCCTGGCTTTTGTGGAGCTCAGCCTGAGCCCCTGGGCCTCAGAGAAGGAGAACGAGGGTTGTTGTGGTGTTTGTTTGTTTGTTTGTTTTTGCGCATTACATCCATCTGCTGAAAGGGGCAGCATAAGAAAACAAGTCTGTGCTCGTCCCCACAGCAGCGAAAGCATCCTTCCTCACCTCACTTACCTCACAGACGAGCACATCAGGCTGGCTGCTCAGTCACAGCCTACAGGGTAACCAAAAATAACCCCAGTACGAGCACACCTCTGTCATTGCCATCGCTACAACTGTAACTTACTCTGTGATTACCCATTATTTTTCTCCACACAAGTTTTACCCACGTAAACTTGCTGTTGATATGAATGCAAATAATGTGACACTATAATGACAAATTAGGGAGATAAAGCTGAAGAAAATAGAAGAGAAGATTAGATGCTACATTCTGTAAGAACTGTGTATTTTTGTGTATGGCTTTCAAAATACATTAAATAATACTAATTTTAGCTTTACAGAACTTGAATCACTGGAGAGGTTTGCAAATTAAGTAAGTACTTTAGTATCTTTAATTTTTCTTATGGTATGTATAACGTAAATAATCAATCTGAAGATTTTTAGTAACAAAGTAACAATCAAAAACATTTGGAGATGCAATTTGGGTAAGCTACCCAAAACTCAGATTCATGCCTGTATACTAACTCTATATTGTACAATTCATATTGGAATTGAATTTGTGGTCATTGCTTTAGCAATTCTGTTGGCTAGTGAATTGATTCTGCTATTTTTTCAGGTCTTTTTGGCATGGTGAGAGAAAATTGGATAAAGAATATTCAAGTCAGGATTGTTTGCAAGCAGGTCACTGGTGGCCCTTTGCAGTCCATGGACCACAATGCGTCTCAGTCACTTTTGCCATCTCTAGTAGGACAACAGAAGACTTCCAAGTAAGAAAGCAGAAAGTAGTGAGATAGAAGTCTTTTAATATCCTTCTGGTGTGATTTTTTTGTTGTTGTTGTTATTCTTTTGGCACAATGTAAGCAGTACTACAATTCCAAAATTTTGGAGAGCAGCAGCTATTTCTGTGTGTAACTACCAGTCTAATCAGAGACAGAGCACCCTACGTGTTTCTGTGTCTCAGCCCACTCTGTGTCAAATGAAAACAGTACTCCCTCTCTCAATCTGTTTGCATGGTCCAGGAACGTAATCTCTCCTGGTGCAGTGTATTCAGGTCGCTCAGTGTGTACCGACACATGCTGACCCATTGCAGTGGTCTAGCACTGGAGCAAAATGCCACCTGCTATGGCCAGTAAAGGGTACGTAAAAGAGAGGTTGGAGCAAGACTTATTTAGTTTCCGAGGATTTCTTGCTTCCCAGAACAATTAGGGTGGGTGGGAATAAGTTCAGGCAAAACTGGGCACTGTTATTTTCCTGGTTTCTCTCCTATGAGACTATAACCCTTTTTGTGAGGGCACACCATGCCATCATTTGAAGTATGTTTGGAAAGTCCTCAGTGGTCTTCATCTGTGCAGAGCTTTTCCATCTTCCCACAAGCAGCTCAGTGCCCAGTGCTGATGTTGGGCTGGAGACTAGGTAAAGGACTGATCGAGTGTATCTGCCCCTTATTATTACTAAATATCATGAGCCTAGAAGCTAAACAGCAGCCTAAGTACTGTTCTGCAAGCCCTGTGAAGTGCTAAAGCCTTCCTTGCAATTTTTGAGCACTTGTGACTTAAGTTTCCTCTGACTTTATGTTGAAAGGTCCATTAATTCAGAAGGGTGGTGCTGTGGCCTTACCAAAAAAGATACTCATCTGTACCTGACAAAAACAATTATACCTAGAGCCAATTTTCCCTGGCCTTTTGTTGTGCTTGTACCCAGCTAGTAATAAACAACATCCTTGAGATCAGGTAGTTCAGCAAAATAAATGAGCTATCTGCAAGACCTGGATACACTTTTTTTTTCTTCAATTAGATGAGAAGTGAAAGTCAGCAATAAAGCTATTTATAACTTCTGGTTATGGCCTTGGAGAATGTAGTCACAGATTTTCTTAGTCTATGCGTGCAAGGGCATCCTCCTTTTTGCTACTTTTTCTTTCTGTTGTGCAATTATTAGCAACAGTGAAGAGCCATATGCTAGTTGCCGTGGTGTAGGGACTGCTCCCGTAGCTGTCTGAGCAGATCACATTCTAAACATTTCAGTCTGAAGCCCAAAATACCACTGCCGTAACAGAATACTTTCTCCAACTGGTTGCCAGCAGTCTCTCCTACTGAAGACCCCCCAGTACACGGTCCTTATTAGTACGCTTGCTTTAAACATAGCCTCACATCCGTTGTTCAGATATCACGTGCTCATGCTTGGCTTGAATTAGCCTGCAGTGACTTATCGGTAACTTGAAGAGAAAAAGGATCTGTCCCTTGACCAAAGGAAATCAAAAGGGAAATTTTATGTGTTGGTAGGCTTCTAGTACTTCATGCTACTAAAGCATGAAGACAGCTGAAGTAGAGTTTAGATTATGAATAAAAATATGAAAAAAATATGAATAAAAATAAACACGGAAGAAAGTATGCTGAAAGTATACTTTGGATGGCTCCAGTTTTTGAAATATGTATTTAAAAACCCCAATATTATATCTGAATTCTTATTAAAGAGTCTGGCCAAAATTTAAATGTTATCAATGTGGACTAGCTCAATTGCAGAGAAATCACACTACTGCAGGCTTTGCTCTCAAGAAGGCTTTCAAAAACCCAGCTCCTCTGGTTAACAGTTAAGCTGAGCTGGAGATAGAAGACTGTGTCAATAGTATTCAAATCATCTTTGCAAAACTGTTAGGAAAAGTTACTGGCTTGGGTCCAAAATCTATTCACAAGTGCCCTTTACCACAGTGGAGGGGAGGGGATTTAAGAAATGAATGATTTGTTCACAGAGCTGGATAGCCTTTGGCATCGTTCCCTTTCCCTCTTCTTTCCATGTATGCTGCCCGTGTAGTTAATCTCTTCCTGTGTGTGAATTGCTCTGCACTCCCCTGGCATTTCCCTTCCTGGGCATTATTCTTTTCTGAGCCTGGGGAAATCAGGGCTGCATCAGTGAAAATATGTGTAATGCAAAGGAGAAATGGACCCTGTGTTTACATTTGCTGCATGAAACTTTAAATAGAAAGTCTTTGTCCATGTTCCTCTGGGCATTTTCTTTAGCTTGTCTCTTTTATCACTACTTACATTCAGCAGTGGGTATCCAATATCTTTGTTTTCTAGATAGAAAATAGCTCATTACTGGTATTTTGGCCTCTGATTGCTAGTTAATGAAATTTGTTCCAGCTTTAACATCACTGCAACAAGCTACAAAGAATCATTTGTCTTCACTGCATGGGCCCGGCTCATTTCTGCTGTAGCTCATGGGCAGCGCAGTTATCCAGGAGACTAGAAGAATGCAGTAGAGAATAATGCAAAAAAATGGGTAAAAGCCAAGGCTCATCAATCTTTGGTGCTGTGGCATTACATCTGTATTGTACTCAAAGCCACGCAGTTTGAACATATTAGCATATGAAGCTGGTCGATTGCTTTCTGGGGTCTTGCTCTTCTGGCAAAGTAGCCACAAACTTAAAGGTGCTCGGGTCAAGTGAAGAAATAGTTCAATACTGGCTGGCACAGGCTGTGCTGTTGAGCAAGGTTGTGTCTGTGGAACCTATGGTAAACTTCTCTTCCCTCCCATCAGCTGTCCTTCCTGGGGCTTAAAAAAGAAGGCATTTGGGTACTGTTCATGTCACCTGTAATCTGCCATGTAATTAAGAAGAACCTCCAGGGGCACAGTTCAAGAACTCAGAGCAATTCTGCAACATGTCCCCAGCAGTGTTAAATAAACAATATCAGGTAAACGCTGGCACTAGTTCTATTTGAATTTAATATTGTCAGAAACTGCTGCTTTCCTTTTGGAAATGATAAGCCATTTGTCCTCCATCGTGGCATGTTAGATGCCTGTGGGTTTTGTTCTGAAGAGGCGGGCTCAGGTTTCCTATGGCATTGGTCTTAGTTGCACCTATAACTGTTAATCTGCAAATCTTACTCAATAAACTGATGGTTTTCCTTTCCTCTTGTCTGAGCTCTCTCTCAGCCTCCATCATATCTGGCCTTGTTTGAATCGAAAACCTCGTTCATCTAGTGAGCTTTCTCCTTGGCTATCCTTTCCCTCTGAGCCACCTTCCACAGATGCTTTCTTGGTACTTTAGATGTAACTTCCAACTTCATTCCTGTCTGTACTCCTCCTGGTAATATTTGTAATAGGAATTATTGTATAACGCACCTAGGTTTCTCATACTATTAATAACAAATGTGTTTGCTTAGATTTTCTGGGTTTGGACCTAAACTGTAAGTGCTTCTTGTGCCATGTCTGTGGCTGAAAAATACTTGGAAAATACCTCAATTCTGTGAAAAGGTGCAGATTGCTGTCTCTTTTTACGGAGCCACAAACCTTTACAGACTTGGGGGGGGGGAGCACAAGCCCAGGACAGGCTTGGTTTTCAGAGGACTACAGCTCCCAGGATCCCCAAGAAAAACAGTACCTGAGCTTTGACAGTGATGCACTTTGGGAAAATGGGGATGTATGCAAATGTTTCCCTTACATAAGCAAGGCAAGTTTGCAAGTAACTAGGGAGAGGTAAATGGGGAGTGGTAAAAGCTCCTGAAAAATCCAGGTGGAAATCTGTGACAATAGGAGAGACGTCCCAAGGGCAGAGAGAGGTGGGTAAGAGGGCTCTAAGGCAGCTCTGTAGGTTTATTAAGTAGAAGGGTGATTAACCAGGAGATTTTAAATGTTCAAGCAGGGATGGCTAACAAGGTAAAAGAAAGTAAATTCTAAGGAAGAATTTTAGCTTCTAGTGAAGTGGAAGGAAATGCTACAGGAAAAGGAAGACTGAAAGAATAAGGTGCTTCTTGCCTTGTCCGGTGCGTGCTGGGGTGTCTTGAAAAGCACGGTGGGATGAAGATTTTCGTTCCTCCTGCAAAGGGACGAGAAGGTGATAGGTGCTGGTTAGTCCTTAGAGCACCTTTATGTGTTGTAATGGACTGTATGAGGGGTAAGGACTTGCTTGGAGACTTAAAGTGACCCGCCTGTCTGCGGTAGGGTGAGTTGGTAGGATAAGAAACCCAGACACAGACTGGCTGATAGCAAGTGGAAAGAGGCACCGTAACTTAGCCTCATGCTTTCTGTCTCCGCCTACAACTGCAATCTCCTTTTTGATCTCTCCCTTTCGAAACTGGAGGTGTTGGTGATGATCTAACCAGCACCTGACTCGCCAGCCAGCTGTCCTCGGAGGGCTGGGTAGGGATGAGCACAGCTGTGCTCCGCGATGGGGAGTGGCCGTCACACCGGCGGATCCCAGTGGAGGATTATCCCAACAGCTCCATGATTTTCCTTTCGCCCTGGAAATGCCCCCTGCAGCCAGTCAGCCATGGGCAAACTTGAAAGGCAGAGTCGGTTGAAATGATGTGCAGAGCAGAGAAGCACTGAACTCTACTCCACCAAGAAACAAGAGAAACCATCCTTCTTGTGTGCATCCCGAAGCTGTGTTGTCAGTTTTCCTTGTCTATCTCGATACAGCGAATTGGCATCATAATGCAGGAAGGTCCTGCCTTACAGGAACAAATCAGAATAAATATAGCCAAAATAACCATAACTAGAGGTTGGAAAAGATTCACCACAAAGTTTAAATTGTTGGCCTGATTTCTGTTGTGGCTGATTACACCGATCCTCAGTAAGAGAAGGTACCTTTTGCAAACTAGCAATGTTTTGTTTTTTTTTTTAAAAAAAAGAGTAATCTTAATAGTCCAGACTACCTACTGAAAATGCACTGTCCCGTTTTGTTCTGTGTAGGATGTGCTGTGTCTACCCAATGGCACTTATGAGTTAATTCAGGAACAATAGCAGTCTTTGCTCTGATTTTGGATTTGTGCTTGGTTTTGCACTGTTTTGGATGTAGACATACAACTGGGACTTTGAGATTTTTAATACTAAACGTGGAGCTATATATATGTTTGAGATTTCCAGCAATACTCTTTACAACTGCTTTTTCCTTTGATAATTAGATTTGCCAAACCTAATGTTTTGCAACCTGACTTGGACCATATTGATTTCAGCAAAAACAGTTCTATATAGTCGCTCTTTGAATGAGGCTGGGGAATAATGTCTCTCTTATTTTAAGATGAATGATTTTGTTGAAAGGCTATTTTGTTTAGAGTACGGACTTGTATCTGCACCACTCTGTAGTACACTTGAACTAGTCCTGCCCCAGCCGGATGAAGCAGCTTAGTTTTAGCAACAAAAAACTTGCCAAAGACACTGAGAGCTGTCCAAGAAGTGAGTAAATAGCCTGTGCTTAGCTCCAGGATCAGAACCAACCAGTTAGTGTGCATCTCCCATGTTTCACTGCAGATTTGTTGTATGCTTGGAAACTGGCATTGTCCTCATGATGGATGTAGTGGAAATCTGCCCAAATCTGGGAAGGTCTTCGGCCTTTAAAAAAATAATTTGCAAGTGCAGCTGCCCCCATACTGTGGTGTGCCATCCAGTTTTGCTTCTCACTCCTGACCAGGACTGCTACATTTACTGCTGAGAGCAAGGGAAATCCCAGTCATGGTCTTTCATGGAGGGGGGAACAAGAGCTGGGGTGAGACGGCTGTGGAAGTAGTGCAGTGGGATGAGGCAGCCATGCATGTGTAAAAGAGGAGCTGTACTGTACTACAAATTACAGCTCAGAGGAGCAGTGCTGACTTTGGCTACATGCAATAATACAGAGATGACAGCAAATGCACTGTAATTTGTTTGTGTGGACAGCAAACACACTGCAATTTGTGTGCATGTAACTGTTTCAGCACATGCAGGATCTGTCTGTCTGAGTAATTTCTCCTCTCTGCAGCACGCACTGCAGTGCCTGAAGCCCCTCAAGGAGAGTGCTGTGGCTTTGCCTGCTCCTTTGTTGCTGTTTGGTGAGTTTACCCCTTTCTTTTTTTCCCTTCTTTTCCCTACTCTGACAGAATAGCCTGCTGGGAAAGGGGACGCCTGGTATTTATGGAGCACAGCAATGCAAACAAACCAGCTCCAAATGAACCTTGACTAGGAAAATCTGTGCCACACAGCGTGCGTTATGTGCAAGTGGCTACAAAACGTGGCCAGGCTGGTGAGGAGCTCTAAGGAACAGGGCTATTCTCAGTCTTTTACCAGTGATTTACCAGCACCAGCATCTGTGAGAAATAGATTAAAACTAGATTGCTAATTAGCTTTAAAATGTTAATTTATTTCTGCCTGATGGGCCTATGCTCTGTACAAAATAATCATCGGTTAGTAGACAGAGCTGTGCCACCTCTTTCAAAGCCTTGTAGAAGGGATACTTGTAATGCAGGTGGATGCTGTTGTCCATATTTTCCGAAGGGAAAACAGAAAAGCAGTACAACGTGCAATGTGGTTGCAGGGGAGATGATTCAGCATATAGCTCCAGAGCTCCTGGTCAACAGATCTGTACTCTGGACCCTGTTTTGTTAGCTGAAATAAACTAGTACAGATGTAAAGCTGGAGAGATGTGAGTTTATTACTGAGAAACAGAATCATTAAGCAGCTAATTGAGAGGAGGCTAGCTCCAACTTGTCCAGCTGCTCTGTCCCAACAGTTTGTCTGATGGTGTAACACGTGAAAAACAATAGTAATCTTGCTGTCCAGTGACATGTATAGTCTAGTTATTATAATCTTAACTACAGCAGAAAGCATCACGCAGGAAGGAATACCACAACTAAAGTCAACCTCAGCCTAACAACGACTCTTTCAAAGGATTAGCCATTAAGACGACAGTCCCCAGGTTGCATTGGCTTTCTTTGCTTAGCAGATTTCCTTTTGCTGCCTGTAAGCCAACAGTCTCATTCCCTGTTTTGTCCTGTGGCAGCATCCAGGTACCAGAAGCTGTAATGTAGTTCTAGGCATGCAACTTGTAGGGACTTCTAGTGCTATAGGCACTACATCTTCTCTCACCTCACTTTTAGGTACAGTTATGAAGAGAAGGTACCATTGCCTGCTTCCACATCGAAGGCAAGAGAATTGTTAGTTAGGTTTGAGGCTGCTTTTTTAACATAGCCTCACATCCACAGCTCTATGGCTTGATTCCTGTGCTTTGAGGGTAGGGGGAGGGAACAGCAATGTAATATTCTGATGCCAAAGCAGCGTCGGGACACGAGCAGCAGGCTGCTGCCATGGTGCAGGGTGCCCTGACTTTGTGCTGCTCTGACAAGAGCTGTTTGTCACGTAACTATCTGAACAAGCCGTCCCTCATTCAGGATTGTTCTTATGACCACAACGTCTTCTTGTGCATTGCAAACCCTTCCTTGCACAATGCTGTAACAAGGGGAAAATGAGGTAGGACTGTTTGAACATCTATCCACCACATGAGAACTTTGTGGTCAAAGTAACCCTGAAGAATCTTTCAAATCCATACTTGTCACCAAATTATAATTAAGATGCTGGATTACCCAACAGAGCTCTTGATTCATAGAGCTAGCACTGTTGAGCACCAGAAAAATAATAGATTTTATTGGGTAAGCTCTGTGTTTGGACGCACGATCCTTTAGGCCAAGTCATTCCTGTGGCCCTGAGAAATCCCAGAATGACAATTTCTGCCATTGCCACAAGTCCTTAGTAAAACGCAGAGCAAAATCCTCCACATTTCACCTATCAAGTAATACCACGGAGAAAACACTGCGAGGAAAATCCTGCTTTAATGGTTAAATTCATGCCAAGTTAAACCAGTAATCGTTTTTTTTTTTTTTTTTTTTTTTTTTTCCTTATGGCTGTGTAAATGAGACCTGGGCTGAGGCTGCTGACTGTGGGCTCTGCCAGCTAGCCTGGCCCCCGCTCACCACGTGCAGCAGCTGGGCTCCTGCGGATGCCGTGTGCCAGTAGGCCTGAAAAGCACATTAAGTTTAATTAAATGTTTAAGTTTCCAGTTTAAAAGGCCTCCACAAACACATGTTGGTAATGTATGTTATTATAAATGATGAGGTGGGTCTTAAAATATGTATTGTTGTTAAGCAAACTAAAGCTATTGAGAATGAATAAATATATATGTATGTATGTCTCTGTGTGTATATATATATGAATATATATATGTATGTTTATTTACATATATATTTTTTTATATATGTTTATTTTTTAAGAAAGGCCTCTGGTGCAAGTAGCAAGTGTACAACAGTGACAGCACTCTGCCTTGCTTGGGTTTCTGTTCAGCACCGTGACGGTTTCAAAGACCTCGATGTCTGAAGCAGCTGCGCGCAGGAGGAAGTTGGTGCACAGAAGTTGGTGCAAATAGTTTTGATCTGAAGGGAAAATCCTAAAAATAATTTCATAAGCTAATGCCGACACACGTGTAAAGAGCTTGGCAGAGGTACATAAAGGATTGGTTAGTATGGTATAGATTTCTGTGCAGGGAGGGTTGACTTAGATTTTCTTTTTTTGGTGACAAATATCTAGGAAAGAAAGGAAAAATAGAAGATGAGAAGAGAGAGTTTTAATGGTTTAGGCTGTACTGAGATACAACTAGAAAATCTTGGGTGTCTTGGTGGTAAATAACATTTCTTTACTGCTTCCATCAACCTTTCTAAGACGGGACCAGGAGCTTCTGTCTTAGTAGAATCTTACCACCAATATTTGCTGTATATATCCTAGAGCTACATCGGTATATTCTTAGCAAGCTGCTGTTCAGAGTTTTGAAGAACATCTGAGACATTTTCTGAACAAGCTGTGGGCATGGGTTCATAGGATGGTGTTTGTGCTTCATTTTTTTCCCCATTGTTAACCCATGTCCTCTGCATGTAGAGCCCTATAGGAATATTTGGCTTTTCAGCATCCCTCCTACCAAAGGAAAGGAAGCAAGTTCCCCTTCACCCCCAGCTTTGTAATAGGAAACAGGAACCTACAAGAGCAAATACACTGCAAGGTTTATGCAGCCTTTTGGAATGGGACAGCAGTGCATAAACATCATGCCAGGGGAGGGGAAGTCGGAGGCATCCCGTGTTACAGCTAGAACAGGCCTGAATGCTGAAGCAATAAAGCCACCCAAATATGAAGATTTAGGGAGTGAATCAGTGAATCAGCATGGCCTTCCAAACTTAGAAACACATCATTTTCTCGTGTAGGCTTATGTACCACCCCATAAGGTTTAGTAGGAGGCTCCTAGAAGCCTGGAAGACTTAATGTTCCCTATGGAAAGAATTGCATCTGTTTCACTATCACATTTAATTTCAGCTCTTTATCCCTCTTCAGAGCATACTGGCTTTCTAGGAAGGTTTTAGGAGTTTGACAGAAGACCTGAAGAGCTGGACTTTGACTCTTCTTTCTTTCTAGGTGCTTTCCTACAAATACTATAAAGCAGCTCCAGAATATCATAATACTTCTCATAGGCATGTATGTGCTTTCTTGTCAGTAAACACCATATGTCACTCTTTAATAAGCCCAGTATTGTATTTACTGGGACCTGAGCACACAGGGTAACACCGCAGTCCCTGTGTATAGTGCACCACCTATATGTTATGCAAAACTTCAACAGACAAGTATTTTTTAATCTTTTCTCCCTCTTTTGGAAATGAGCTTATTTATGTGTCATTTTCTTAGCCACAGTGAGGAAGTGTTTGGAATGTGTTATTAGAAGTAATGGATGCATTTGAGTAAGGGCTTTTTTGGATTTCTGGTTGTTCACTGGAATAATTCCCTGAAGTCAGAGGAGTTCTGAAATGTGAAAGCAAATCCAAAAATAATACAAAATAACAATTAAAAAAAAAAAAAAGCCACTCTCCCTCAGTGAAAATCTATGATAAAGTGAACCAGCCTTTTAACTAATTACAAAATTCTTTAGATATGTGTCTTGAAAGGCAACGGTGCCATTAGGCTGATTGATGGGGCTTGTGAAATGATCTTTAGGACTTTCCACTCTGATCACAAATCTTCTCAGCTCCTAGTATTCCAGCTGGCCCAGAGATGGAGAGAGAGATGTCTTCGTAGATCCTTGGGATGCGTTCAAAAATGCAGTCTTTCTTTTAGTCATGTAAGTATATATGTCTTTGGTACTTTTCCAGCCACTCACTTAAACTTGACTGTGTATTGAGCACTAGGTGTTAAAGAAATATACTTGTCTTTAAAGCTAACTAGAAAAGGATTTTCGTTTGTTTAATTTAGAAGTTGGCATTCTGCCTCATACTTTTTCTCGTTGCTAATAGCAGGCAATTTCAATCTCTGTCAGGTCCTGAGGACTGCTACAGGAACTGAGTGCACAAGAGGAAAGGATTTACACCTTTCCATTTGGCTGACATAGCCTAATTTGGCAGGGGAAAAAAAAAAAAAAAATCTTTGGCACTCCTGGTTTTAAGAAATTTGCAAACCAAGCAGGGTTTGCTGAGCTGTTGTCTGATGTCTAGGAGTTGCTAAACTGTGATAGCATTTCAACTGCAAAATTGCTACAATAGAAGGTGCATTGCTGCTATTGTTTCTGAAGAGCCTTGGGAACATCTTAGAATTTTCTTGCCGTTCTTTTCCTGAACAATCTGGTACTAGAGGCAAAGTTTGCAGTTAACATTCATCCCATGTGTTTTTCATTTATGCATGCATTTGTTAAATTCCTCTTCTGCTAAGATGCCTACTTGATTTTTTTTTTTTTTAAAAAAGAGGTGGGGGGGGAGGAATCTTTGAGGAGGAGAATTCTTGGATGTCTTTAGTGAAGGTCAATGCAAACCCGGGCAAGCGTATGGGGAAAGCCCCGCTTCTGGCATCCACGGTGCCATCTGGGTACTGCTCCCAGCAGGGACTGTCCCTGTGCCTGCACCTCCTGACTCCTGCGGAGATACGTGCTCAGTGACTTCGGGAGCACAGGCTGGAGCCTTAGTGACAAACACATTTTATCACAGACAAATGAATGGGAATGATTCCTAATATGTGTAAGTGTGCACAACTGTCCTGCATATTGCAGATGTCAGAAATACCCCTTATGATAACCTCTGAAGTGAAATTGATGGAAATATTACGTAACGTTGATTAAAAAGGGAAATTGTGTCATTTCGAAAATGGCAATTTATTATGATTGTTTCACATCTTTTGCTTTATATACATATATTAAAGTCCTAAAACCAACAGAAAGTAATGAATCTGTATTACTGGTTGACAAAGGTCTCTGAAGAGAGCACGCACCTTCCTGTAGTTGTTGTAACTCCTCAATTAGAAGAATCAGAAAAATAGGAGAAGATTAAAGGTAAGCAATTTGCAGGATTTTTTATTCCTCCACTCCCAGCTAGGCATGGCAGGATCATATTGAACTGCAAAGGAGGTAATTATAATAAAGAAATCATTCTTACTTTCTAAAATTGTATTAAATTCACTACTAGTATCCCCTGTCCATACTAAACCAGAAGCATTTTACAGATTCATATTTTCTTTACCATGGTATCAAAGTTGCTGTTTGTCAAATTAAGGAGTATCAACGATGTGCGCAATAAAAATGATTTTGGGGAGTGCAAGGCACAACTTGCGTAGCTCATTTGAAGAATATTTCTTGGCTTATGCTATATAGGCTGAATCTGCAGGCTCTCTAACAGCATTTTAAATTGAAGTAGTGATTTTAATAACGACATGAATAAAACATCCCCCAGCCAGGCAGCTGGAGCCAAATATGCTTTGAGATCTGGCCACAGCACATTTCAATCCCTAGAAAGAATTTGGGTCAGAAAGAAGCACTGTGAAATGTGATTGCCAACCTGGGTATCACCTGCAAAACCTGTTACTGTTGTTCAAATATTTTCTTTTATCAGCACAGCAGGCTTGGATAAGGTCCATTAGTAACAATGAGCCTCAGTTAATATGCACTACATATACTAGGAACATTTTGCTATACATCTGATACGCCCATCCTGGTACCAAGGTCTTGCATAGGCACAGATTTGCATTCTAGTCGTGTGCAGCTCTTCACCCGTTATGATCTTGTGTTGTTTTTTTTTCTGTGCTTTATCTTCTAACATCTTGAGAAACTGTAGCTATTACCTGTGAGTGGGTCTGCTGCCAGGCATTAGCATAGTGTGTCCTCTCACCAGGACAGTATTTATTTAGATATTTCCTGAAGGTAAAACCAATAACTTACTGGCATCAAAAGCTTATCCTTACATTGCATCCATGGCACAGCTGTTCAGACAGCCAGGCTCAGATCACGCAGGCCTGACTTATCAAACCCGCTGGACTCACTTCACAAGAGAGCTGTGCAGGTTCAAGATATCTAATACGTGATTTTTTCCTCATGTGCTTTAGGGCTCCTTTCAGACCTAATGTGCAACAACCCCAATCCCAGTCCTGAAATCACACCTTCCTTCCTGCCACACCTTCCCCATAACCTGCCTTATCTATGTCATTTAGGAGCTTTTTTGAAAGAGACTGTCTTTTTTTTTTTTTTGTGCTTGCCTGGTGCTAGATATGAGTATTGTTTGTTGGCCCCCAGGTAACAATGTAGTAAAGCTGTGAGGAACGGTTGTGATTTTCATGAATGTCTCACATTTTTTATGCAGAACTAAAAAAAAACAGGCAGTTGTACTGGGCAGCGGGCTTAAGGAGTTTGTGGCCATGTCCCAGCACCCAGATCACAAGCCCCTTTGGCTGTTGAAAGCCTTCCGCCTTCAGCCTCCAGTTCTGCCACCTGCACAGCTTGGCCAAAAAGGTGCGTGTGTCTGGGGAATAAATGCATGCTGCTTGGCTTCAGGCAGGGTCATTTAGGTTGGTTCAAACAGCTGACAAAGGTGGGCTTGTGCCAAGCAGCAGGCTTTGTCCAGGGCAGATCTGGGAAACAGTGGCAAGATTCTGACCTGCGGAGCCACAGGAAGAGGCCTGCTTTGTGGGAGTGACCACTCCATCCTTAGGCTGCAGAGCCAGGTCTGGGAGAGGATGTTTACTAGCAGCCTCAAAAATAATGAGTGTTTTCTGTGGCTGCAGTCACGTGGCAATTGTAGAAATGGCTTTGTGGCAATCACAGACGTCCATTCCCATCCATAAACTGGAAATTACCCTCTTCCTCGTACAGCTCAGATGCCCAAATAAGTCATCTGGACACTCCTCGTGCCTTTCAGGGCAAAGGCAGCAAGGTCAGCGAGCGCTGGCAGAACGGATGTGAGTGCATCCACCTGACCTTGCGCTGGGATTTGCACGTGGAATTTTTTATACAGCCTTCTCGGTGCAGTAGGGCTGGCTGGACAGCTGCTGCGGAGCGATGGCAAACATCTGGATGTCTGTCACATCCTAAGCAGGCCCAGCTGCCTCTCCAGCACATACCTGAGCCCAGACTGCAGATCCGTCACGTTGCTCCCCGAGGCTTTCCATGGGGGTGTGAAGGACCTGGCAAGTATGCAAACAGCATCCGAGTAGAGACTTCTCCTGTGCAGGAGTAACTTTACAAACAATGCACATGTTTAAGGGGAGGAAATTTCCACACAGGAAACCTAGAGCTTGTGCCTGGATGTGACATGGCCACAAATGCATGGGCATGTTAAGAATGCGAGCCGAGCGAGCCTCTGTCACCTAGCTAACAGGAAGCCTCAAAGCAGCTGAGGCATGAAAGTCAGTGACGGCCACAGGCACGGTGATTGCTGGCAGCGTGACTGCAAAAACTCCGAACCAGGCTTCTCCCTCACCTCTCAAAGCGACTTCTGTGACTCCCAGAGAAGCTGAGTTGGTCCTGAGAAACAGGCTCCCAGGAGAACAAAGACCTGTCGGCCCCTGGAGCAGGTATTCCCCACCAGCACCGCGGTCTGGGCGGCAAGTGCCACCGAGCGGCTTCGCTGCCCGCTGGCTCTGCTGGGGGCAGTGCTGCCGAGCCAGCACCTCGGTAAATCTGGGGCTCCTGCTTTGGAAGAAAGTGGCATTAGCTCGTCCAACAAAACAGGCCATGTTTGGACTCGGGGTTTACCTGACTGCTCAGGAGTCTAATTACCCTGTCAACCACTTTCCAGGTGCTTTACCCACCAAGATTAGGAGCCCCCAACCTTTTGATGCATCAGTGCACCATGGTGCTACTGGTATGCCTTCTTAACTTTCACGCGGGGCTGTGCACAGTATTTTTTTCTGTGGTTTGTAACAGAAGCTTTTTTTTTTTTTTTAAATTTGCCCTGAGTGTTTTGAATCATCTGTCTCTTCTGATGCGTTGTGTACGTGCTTGTTCCCCTCTAAGAGCAGATAAAATTCAGCGGTACGAAAAATTTCTGAACCTGAACCATTTGGCTTACCACACCACTGCAGCTTTCGCTGTTGGTTGCAACTGCTGCAGCATGGATTTTTTTTTTAATTATTTTATTTTTTTGTAATGTGAGCACAAAACACTTGACCAAATCTCATGTCACACTGCTGAAAGCCTGTACAAACTCTCCACAAGCCAGTGAGACAGTGGACTCACAGCTAGAAAATGGGGCTAACACAAGAGCCTGTCATTTCTCAGAGTGATTGCAGCACAGCAGTGAGCACACAGGCATTTGTGCACTTACACTGCACTGCTGTAGTCCTTGTTTGACAGAGACCATGGCAGGGCACAAAACAAAACCAGTCTGCACAGTAGTTGCAGCAACTGCTGCCATAGGAAGAGCTGCAGTGCTGGGGAATTACAGGCCATCCGTCTGCCAAGGTATTTTGCAGTCATATTGTGCAAAATGCCTGTCAAAGGCACACATCACAGCCATGAATTTGCACTTGAACTGAGACTTGAGTTAGCCTGTTAAGGACTTCATTATTATTCCATGTATTATTCCAGCAACCTTGAAGTGGGTCAGGTACTAGAAGGGAAGCCAGTGCTGGTTGGACAGCATTAATTTTTGTTATTATGTGCATTGTCTGGTTAGACCTGTTTTTAAAATGTGCCACTACATGATGTGCTTGTTACAGCAACCTCAGCATCTCTCCTGCCAGGCCCCCGCACGCGGCGTGCAAGCCGTCCGGAGCAGCACACAGGGCTCTGGGGGAGAGCACGGGCACATCAGCACAGGTTTTGTCCGAGTCGGGTCACTGATAGATAAAACAGGGCTGGGGTAGTGCCTCAGCATCTCTTTTCCTTCCTGCTTGCAAGAATATTTGGAAGTATTTTAGTCTGTTTTGATTTTGGAGCTGTTGAGCTGTTTAGGCTGTCATATTTTAGCATTTACTCTATTTGTGGTGTCATTCAAATGCAACATAAATTACATTTAAGCACAGCCCGGCCAAATGTTCTAAGCAGTGAGTTTCTGTGGAGGAGCAAGCAAATAACCTTTTGCTGCCTGTGTTCGTTCAGCACACCTCAGGCTTTGTGCTCTGCAGGAACAAACACCGCTGGCTGCGTGTCAGGGACCAGCCCGGCTGAGCCCCACAGCTCCCACGTACACCAATATCTCAGCCACTGAGATACTGTTTTGATTTGCAGAGGAGGGACTGGGACAAGGCACTGTAAGTATATGTTTATCTGGTTGTCCTGAGCTTTGTTGTTCTTTCAAGTGATTCGGAGTAAGGTTCTGGTTTTGGCAGGACAACTTTTGGCAGAATCCTCAATACGACCTTTCATAACCGCCCTGTGGTTCATTCACTGGATGCTGGTTTTGCTGGTGCTTATCTCTGAAGTGTTACAAAAAATACAAATTTGTCCTTATGTTGTACAAATTGTGATGAAAAGAGTGATTTTTTTTTTATTGTATCTGCCAAAATAGGACCATGGGAAAGTGAGGGGACTGTCTTACAGTTACAGTTAGTGCATCACATTTTCATGCAAATCTGAAAGCGGCCATCGCATGCAAAGTGTGCAAGCACGTACGAAAAAAGAAAGCACATACCCCCTAGTCAGGACTTTAAAGAGAAAGAACTCACTGTATTTCTCACACAAACATGCAAAAACTATTTTTTATTTTATTTTATTTTATTTTATTTTATTTTATTTTTTTCTGCAGGATGACCTTACAGAGAGGTCAAACCCTGAAGTGCTTGCCCCTGTGTTTGCAGTCAGGCATTTGTTTAGGTGCTCTGCAGAGCAGGATTGGGTCATTCTGTTCCCTCCTGTGATAGAAATCATGTTTTTCTTTCTCCTTGTGTGTTTCAGTAGTCAAATATCACTGGTGGTTGTGAGGGTGATGGAGTATGCAAGGAAAACCTGAAAATATGTATGGATGATTCCTGAGAAGTGAAGTTTACTTCCAAAACATCCTAGCTTTGGCGGAGCCCGATCAAGCCTTAACAAGGAAAAAATCACCATGAAATAAAGAAACGTTATTCCCAAAGAAACAAAGAGAATATTTTTCAGTATGTTAAACAAGGGCCATGTTCTGCTTTTAAAGGCCTGATTATGAGGATGTAAACTAAGATTGATTCTCATGTAATGTACTCGTCACTTTCTTCTAAAATTTCTGCTGCACTTCGCATGACTCAGGTAAGTACTAAATCAGATTATACAAGCAGTGTTTAAATAATTAAAGATTTGTTGCCACCTTCAAGATAAACATGTCAATGAGAAAGGTCATCCTTCTCATTCGGGTGAATACATTCTGTATGGATTAGCAAGTGCCTGAGGAACTTCCTTTACTGTATTTGGTGATATTGCCGATATCTAAAAGCTGAGTGTTGAGGGGAAAATAAATAAATTAAAATGGTAAATGACTGCTTTGGATAACGCCGACTTTTTCTCCATACCCTGCAAGTTGTCTGGGGGGCCTTCACACCTCGTAGCTGCCTGTGGTTGTGATTAGCAGAAAACGAGTGGAGGGCTGTAGCGATGCCCAGACCCGAACTTTCAAGAAGGGGACCATTCCCCGCCACACGAACCGTTACTTCAGCGCAGGAATAACAGCAGATATGGAAGATCTGTACGCCAGATAGCTGAGATGACCTGCTTACAGGCGGGTGGCTACCTCTTCCTATGCTAATCCATCCCTTCTCCACCCATCTGTCTCATTTCTGTCTCTGACCCACCTAGAATTAACATTATAAGCACTCAGCGAACCTCTAAATTAGTTCTTTGTGTAAGCTCAAAGCCTTAATTTTCATCAAAACTGCCTTTTGTGCGTTATGTACGGAAGTAGAAGTTTTGCACTAAAAAAATGGTAGTTGTCTCCACCTTGGGCAGTCCCAGAACAGACCTCAGCCACGAAGGGAGGAGCTACGGGTGAATTTCTACACAGGAGATATCCCCGCTGGGTCACAAATCCGCACGAAAAGGGGTCTCAGACCGCAATTTAGTAATGTTTTTAATAATGAAGTTAGCGCGAGCAACACGCGTGCTAGGGTGCTGTAGGGGTGAGCTGACGGGGTAAAATAAAGCTCCTCGCCATGAGAACCGAGGTGTGCGAGTAATTTGATTTTTTTCAGCCCGCTGTGCCCAGCGGAGCGGCGAGTAAGGATGAGTCAGCGCCTCGGGCTGGAGATAAAAATGTGTGTGAGGAGCGGCCGGGCGGGACGGCGGGCGGCTGCCTGTGGCAGCACAGAGAGGGAGCGCTGAGGCAGCCACGGGAGGAGTCACTGCGTTTCGGCACCAATTTCCATCCCACTCCCATTCTGGGGGCTCTTTCGACACGAGTCAACCCCAAAACCTCGCCGGGGACGCGGCGCCGGCAGCCCCCCAGCGGGCACACCACACGCGGGGGGGGGGCGCTGAGGGGCCGGGGCCCGGCCCCCGCCCCGCCCCCTCGGCCGCGGCGGTGACAGCTGGGCGGCGCTCTCGCGAGGCTTCGGCCGCTCTCGCGAGACCTGCGAGGCTCCCCCCCCCCAGCCCCGCCGCCGCCACCGCCCCCGCGGCCGGATCCGGATCCGCGCCTCGCTGCTGCCGGGCGGAGCGGGGGGACGGGAGGGAGGGGAGGGAGGGAGGGAGCAGCGGGAGGAGGAGGAGGAGGAGGAGGAGGAGGAGGAAGGAGGGGGGCTCCCGGCCCTGCGCACTGCGCGATGCTCGGCCGCCATCGCGGCGGCGGAGGCTGAGGGGAGCGCCGCCAGCGCAGCGCGGGGCCTGCAGCGCCGCCTCGCCGCCCCCCGGCACGGCCCGGCCCGGCCCGGCCCGGCCCCTCCCGGCCTCGCCGCAGCCCCGCAGGGCGCCGCCAGCGGCCTCCGGGCCCCCCCCCGCACCCCGCTCGGCTCAGCCTCACGGCGCCCCTCCGGCCCCGAAGATGTCGAACCTGAGCAAGGGGACGGGCAGCAGGAAGGACACCAAGATGCGGATCCGGGCCTTCCCCGTGAGTACCGCGCACAGGCCGCGGGCACGGCCCCCCCCGGCCCCCCCCCCCCCCCACACACAGCGGGGCCCCGCTCCCCGCCGCCACCCGAGGCCCGGGGGGGTGCGGGGCCGGGGCCGGGGGCCGGGGCCCGGGGCCGCCTCCTTTGTTCGCGGGGAAGGGCCTCCGGCTGCCGCCGCGGCACGGGGGGGCCCGGGGAGCCGCTGCCGTGCCCCGGGAGGGGGCTGGGGGCTGGGGGCGGCCGGGCACAGCCGGCCCCTGCGTTGGGCCTTTGGGGTTGTTGATTGCTGCGGGCATCCAGCTCGCCGTGCGCTGACAGCTGCCTGGGTGCCAGCTCGCAGCGGAATAACAACAGCCCCGCCGTGTTAATGGCGTGGAGGAGAGAGAGGAATAGGCGATCCTGGCTCGGGGACCGCCAGGAAGCTGTGTGTGTGTGTGTGTGCATAGGTGCGTATGGTAAAAGGGAGATACTTAGTTGAGTCACTGGCTTGTAAGGTTTAGCGTAACTTTTTGATGTTGTGTCTGATCCCAGTAGGCAGTGGTACGCAGCTACTGTGCCTGTGTAAGGAAACTGGACGTACCTGTTTGGCCTAGCTCGCTGGCAAGGAATATATCAATAAATTTGCTTCATCAGAGATCTCGCTGATGAAATTAGGGAATTCTCTACGTTTTCAACAGCTCGTTCAGCTGCAGCAGCCCAATTTGCTCCTTTCCTCGTACTCTTCCCTCTGCTTTTAATCATTGACAGTAGTGCTTAGTGGTAAAAGTCAAAATAAAAAAGCAAACTATGAAACGTGAATTTTAGCTGATGAAAGGTTGAAAGGGTAAAGGATGAAATGTCAATAATTTTTTAGGAAATTTTATGTCATAGAAATAAAGAATTACTTCAGTGTGGCCAGGGCACTACTGACAAGTAGTAGGAAAACTGCATAGAAAAAAAAATAACAAAAACAATGTGTATGTTTTATATCAAACTATAGCCCCCCAAAATAGCATTCTTCTAATTTGATAAACAGATTCATTTATCTCAACTGTGAATATGTAGCAATGGTTCAGCCAACAAAGGGCAACTTAGCAATGGAATAAACTTGAGTTTATGTTTTATTTGTGTCACCATTTGTGTAAATGAGCACGTGAGATGAGGTTGGTGGTGAAGAATGATCGTACAGAGCTCTGCTCTTACAGAAATTCAAGCTCTGTCATCATTTTTTTCTTCCAAAACTGTTCTTGCTAGCATTGTTTTTCCTTTTTTTCAGCTGTTTAAAACAAGTCTAGGTTAAAGCCCTAAAACTGAAACAAAAACCCTCCCCCAAATTATCTTCTCCCTAAAGTAATTCAATGAGTATGTATAGGCATCGAGGCCTGCAGATCTCAAATGCTGGATGACATCTGTTGACAGCAGTTTTTCAGGTGTTTCCTTCAAGAGAGATCTTCTAAGGCATTCTGCTGCCAATCCTGTTGATGAAGCGTTTATGGAGAAGAAGCATGCGCTTGGCTGAGAGCTGGAGGGCTTTATCTTTCCGAATTGCAGAAGGCTACAGTTCATGTAAAAATCGTAACAGAGATCTTGCAGAGACCCGAGTGTTTGTGTATCTTTGGTCCTGCAAAGAGTGCCAGCGACTGCAGTGGGATTATTCGTGTCAATGAGGTTACATCTGTGTGCAGGATAGGATCTATATTTAGAACGTGTACTATCTGTACTTCAGTTACTGATCTTCGCTCTTTTATCTCAAATTTGGTGCTTCTGCTCGCTTCTGAATCAAGTGCTTTCAGAGGTGACTTTGTGGGTTGCTTCAAACTGTTCAATTTGCTTCGTATTGATCATCTCCCCACAGTAGGTCTACCTGTTCTAGCTGGATTCTCGCTCGGAGGTAGCTACTGGCAATTGTATGAAAGTACAAGTAGCCAGATCGGACAGGTCAGGTTCCTGGAGCCCAGCAATATTACGGCAACTCCATCCGCACACGTTGCATCCCTTTTACATGGCAGAGTTTGTGAAATGTCACGGACTTGTCAGCGATCTAAGTTAATATAGTTTGCAAGATTTTTTGTATTATTTGAAGTGCAGTAGTGTTTTTGCTAAAAGGGAGTATGTGTATGTGCAAAAAATACAGACTTAATACAAAACATGTATTCGTGGCCCCCCCGTTGTGGAGACGTGTTAGGGGTTGTCTTCCATGCCCTCCCTAGCTTAAAGTACTTTCAGGTCTCAGGTCATCACCCGCTAGCGCTGGCTAAAGGAATACTTCGAGCTCTCAAAACAATCTTGCAGCAAATCTAATTTTGACATGACTGACTTGACCTGTGAAAAGTGGTACCAAAGACTGACAGTTGTGCACTTGAAGCTCTTGGAGAGATGTGTACAACCGTGATCTAGAGTGTCTGATAAGATAAATTAGGTTTACTGCAAGTTTTGTTGTTAGTTAGTGAAAATAATAGCCTTAAATGGGTTTTGATGGAAGAGTTTTACTTCTTTTTTTTTTTTTTTAAAGGGCACATACTTGTTTATCCTTACAAGAATAAACAGTGTTTTGGAGGTATTTGGGAATTAGTTTTCAAATTTTATTACAGTAACGTTGAGCTAGAATGAATGAACTTTATTTTCTTTTTAACTCTTGTAAATCGATGTGTTCATGGTCACCATAAAACTGGTGGGATAGATCTTTCTGAAAACCAGCGCGAGCTGATGTAGGTTATTGGGTTTGATCTTCATAATGTGTTTTTTTCCTCAGTACTTTTAATCATTTTCACTTCCTGCAGAGCTATTTTCACTCTCTAGAGCAAGGCTGCAGCATAGTATTTTGCCAGTTCTCAGAACTATCTATTCTGGTGAATCACTATTATATGGTTACATTATGAATTCTGGAAAGCATTTAGACAGATCCTACGCATGCATTTGAGATAGAATGAGTCTTTCAAGTGTGTATATATAAGCTTCACTGATTCATTTTATTTGAAATACTTGTGCCCAAGAAAATTCTCGTTTCATCCAGTCTTATGCAAAAAGGCCACTTTCAACCCAGTTTATCAATTGATGTTGCTTCTGACTTTTCAGAACTCCTTTTGAGGAAGAAGTCAGTGGCTTCAACTCTTACATAAGAAGTACTAAGGCTCACATCTTCATGGGCGCTGCTCCTTTCCCTTCAGATCTAACAGCCACTTGTTCAAGGCTTTGTATAGGCAAAAGGTCCCCGGCCCCCCCTCAGGGAGTGCTGACTTCTGTGGTTTGTTTTGAATCTTGGAGAATTTATGATGCAAGCCGATATGAGGTCTGTTAAATTTATGCTGCCAACCTGCGACGTGTAGGTCTATCAATTCAAGAAGTTGATGTGAATTTTTTATCTTGCTTGACCATCTTATAGCAGATAGAGCCTAGAAAAAACATGTTGAGCTGCAGTTAAATCCCTATACGTTCAGATTATGCAAGCAATATTTGTATTTCTGCTTTGGCTTTGCCTTTAGAACATATCTGCTGTATTGCTGAGTGTGAATGGGCAGACATGGAGGATAGGATAGGGACAGAATTGGGGGATGGTTTACTGCAGGCTTTTTCAGCTCTGATTAAAATAATGTAAATCCACTGAGGGCTGCAGTTCACAGCGGACTGCCCAGTTAACTTGATGTTTTTCTGTGTCTGGCTTTGTGAATCTCACTCGCTTTATGTTCTCGAATAAGTATTTGCAAGAGCATCTTGGCTCTTAACCCATATAGCGCATACAGCAGTAATAAGTTAATGTTTGCAACCAAAATGTTAGTAGGTTTAAAACTTAGAAATAAAGCAGACCAGAAGATTAAAACACTGTTTCTTATTCAAACGAAACAGGTATTGTTTTGCTCTAAACTACAATTACAGAATATTTGCTGTTTATTGGACATTTAACCTTATGAAAGCCTTCTAGTTTCCACAGATTTATTTTTTGGAATTAAATGCTATGCGTTACTTGTAGTATTTTGAGGAGATGCTAACACTAATTCCAAGGTAGCCTTTGAGTTGTTGTGGGTTCTTGGTTTTATTTTATCTAACACACTGTAAGTATTCTCTTTTAGTTGTGGTCTAACCTAATCTCGGTAGAAATTCTTAGTTCTGTAGATATTTGGGGTTCAGTCTCAAGTTTTCTTGTTTTTCTCTTGGTAGCTTCTGAACTTTCCTTGTTAGGTCTTAAGTTCTGAGCAGTCAGTCCACATGGTCTGAGGTTTGAATCAGTGTCCCTGAGTGGACACTGGAAAAACTACTGCTGTTCTTGCATCTTGCCTGCATTTGAAATTGACATGAAAAAATCAAGCAAAGTGTAAACCAGGATGCACTGGCATTTTGTTAAGATTTTACACTGGCTCATTCAATCAGATTTTTTTTCCGCAGAAAATTATTATTGTTTTAATTTTTGAAAATGCATCTTTTTTTGTCTGTTCCACACGGGTGCGTGCATGGCCTAACAGCACACCATTTCTCAGAGTTTCAAATGTGTGTTCTCAAGTCTTTTGGCTTTGATCTGTAGGACTGGTAGTCCTAGTGCAGGAGCTTTTACATCTTCATCACTGTGACTGATCTATGGTGTCTGAATCTCTCTGTACATGGTGAAAGCATTTTGAGATAGATTGGGACAGATTTCCTTAAGGTAATTCAGATGAGTTCATTCACAAAACACAGTAATTCTGTGATGCTCCAGCACAGGTTCTTGGCCGTGTGCTTCCAATGGCTGGATGTTGTCTTGGGTTTCTAGTAGCTGTATACGCAGAAACCCAACTCTTGAGAAGCAGGGAGCTTCTGTTTCTCATTCTAAATCACTTTTTGTGAGGAAACAAGGAATAGACAAGGAATAGGAAAGCATTAGAATATAAAACTGTAGCATGCCCGAGCATATTTTTTGTTACATGATTATTTTATTTTTCTGAAATTCAGTTAAAGCAAGCAGACTCTATTAAATCACTAATAATTCTTTTGTAGAAGTGCAAAGTCTGGAGTATCAGCAGAAGTAACCACCGTTAGGTGATTTAACAAAACAATTCCAGTACGGACACTCTTAACATACAGACTTTAGGCAAGGAAAAAAGCCTGCATTTAATACTTGAGTACAGCAAGGAGGACAAAATTGTAATAAATATTTACGTTTGGATGGTGCTTGCTAAGGGGTTGACTGGATTCTTACATCAGTTATGCGGAAAATTAGTGTCTAAAGGGCTGAAACCATCTTGTTTTACATTAAATAAGACCTAATTGTATGTAAAATGCACAGAGATAACTATAAACAAATAAAGCAAGTTGTGGATGAAGTCTGTCTGTGGAAATGCCAATTTTTGTTTTAATATTAATAAGTTATGATTTGTCTGCATTTATATTTTTAAATTACAAATATGGTATAAAGTTGCACTGTAGCTTATCTCAGAAAAAACGTAATATCCATTCCTTATACTACATGTAGTATGAGTGTGGGCTGTGTGCGTTTAATTCTTGTATTTTGTTTATGAAGAATCTCTACTGAAATTAAGGCTTGTCCTATTTTTACACTACCTTTATTTTTAAAGTATTGGCAGTGTCTGAGTGGACCTGTTTTTTTCCCATTGCTGTATACGTGGGTATATTTCCATGGGTAGTTCTGGATTTGTTTTTTTTTTTTGCACCTCTTTCAGTGTTAGTTTCGCTCTTCTAGGCACTGCTGATTTCAGTCGTGGTGTATACACTAAATAGTGCCCCAAAAGAAGAAAAATCCAAACCTGAACAAAACCCACAAGGAAAGTTTTCGTGTGTATTTATACACGTGATTATGTGTGTATTTATAAGTGATTTGTTAAATGTATCTTCTTCCTTTCCCTCCCTCAAGTAAACTGAAATAAAAATATTCCATTGTTGTCCTCTGTCTACCATAAGATGTTATTTTATCTCGTATAAAAGTTTTGGATTATTAATGCAGTAATCATTGGGAATAGAAGTTGTCAGCAAGGTCCCCAAACCCTTAAAGTCCACCCCTCCCTTCTTCCCCAAGGAGATTATTTTGTTTCCTGCTTAGAAATGGCTTTAGGGAAGGCGGCTGCAATCTCTATACGTCGCAGTGTGTTTCACAGCTTTCCTCTTTAAGCCGTGGTGATTTTTGTATGATTGTAAAATACTGAACTACTTGTAGGTGAGTTGAAGGGGGAGAAAAAAACCCAAGAGGCCAGCTCTTCGCTGGAGCTGGGTGAGCTCGGAGCGGGCTGTTTGTGGCGCAGAAGCTATGGGAAATGGCGCCCTGAGGAGGGGGAGGCCCAGTGCTCCCACAGCTGCGGGCCTCGTCTGCTCCTGGCACCTTCAGGTGGAGTTGGGCACACGGCATAACGCCTTTACAGCACGGCAGAGATATTTGTCACATTATACAAGCTGTTGGTGTAACCGGGAGCGGTGCGGGTGTGAGGGCGGGCAGCCCCGGGCCGTTAGGGCGGTTGGAAGGCAGCGCCCGGGCCCAACAGGGAGACGGAGGGAGTCAGGGACCTAAACCCTGCCGATGTTTTGGAGCTCCAGCACTTGTTGTTGGTGGGTTACGGGCAGTTTCCTTTCAGCTCTAAGGTCTGCGGTACGTTGGAGGTCGTTGCGGTGGAAGAGGAATGAGGCAGCTGCCCTCGCCTGCAGCGTGAGGGCCGTCAGCAAGTAAGCTGCTCTGTGGAGATTTGCAGCCGGCCTCGCTTCGTGGCGGTCAGCTCACGCTCACGTAGACCTCAGGGTTTCAAAAGTATGTCCTGGGCTGCTCTTATTGCGAGTTTATTGCGGAGTGAAATGTTAAATGACTTGAATGACTAAATGATTTCATTCACTTCTGGGCCTTGCTCGTAAACGGCGGAAGGCCCAGTAAGTTTGCAAAGCCTTGTGCCTCTGCTTCACTGTCATTTCACCTTCTTCAGGAGCCTGTGTGACAGCTATGGACGGAGCTGAGCTCTTGCTGTGCAGAGCTGGCTTTGTCTCCCAGGTACTCTCTAAATATCTGGCATTCTGCGCGCAGAGGTGGAGGGTTTGCTCCCTTGAATCCACCTCTTCGTTCCATTTCTGCTGTCCTAAATAAGTTCAAATATCTTAACACCAACTTGACATAGGTTGGAAACCTTAAACCTGTTGTATTTCTTTCAGCAACATGTTTTCTTCTGTTACACAAACCTTTCATAATTTTTCCATAACTTTAAGGAAACTTGTCTTAGGATCATTGCTTCTAAAGTGAGTCAAGAGGACTCTGAACTTCTCAGTAGTCTTCAGAATACTGATACCCATTTCTGTATCCTTTTGGGCAGGAGATATGAAAACAGCTTTGGTGTCAAATTTTTGTATTTATTACTTTGTTTCAGTCAGAATAGACTGGGGAGGGGGGTGAGGAGGGGTGATAAGCAGCCCTGACCTGCTGTATTTTTTGTACAATCAGTATGAAATCAGAGTCGGAAATAGGATTACTGAAATAAACCAAAAAGTTATTTCCTGTCTGAAAATTCTTTTGTTACCTTGCAAAGTTAAACATGAAAGATCAGACTTTTTGTAGTGTAAACTCAGATCTAGGCTTTGGCTAATACTTCCCAAATTAGCAAGAGAAGTTTCAGAAGTATAGGCAGTTCTTCCTCACTGTTGTTTAGGTTCAAGTGTTCTTAGGAAATAAGTAGTTTCGTTATAGGTATTTCATAATTCTCCATTTTCAGACGACATAGTAATGAGCAGCATGGAAATGTCACAATGTTTTTAAAAGGACCATGTTTAATAATATGGGCAATGTTCCTCTTTTGGCTGTATAAGCACTTCCATTCTATAGCAATGACAACTATCTTTTGAACTGGAACTTGCTATTTTTAGTTTCTTACCAATTCAGTTTTTCTAGATGCTTGAACAAAAACAGTTACTTACTGTTTTTTAATACAACTTTTTCTAAGCAAGTTTCATATTTCAGTGGCAGGTGGGCAGAAGTTTGCACCTGAATTAAATAACATGCTGCTCTCCTCTTTGCTAAAGCATTTAATTTTAGGATCAAGTCCCTGGTATAATTAGTAGTAGTATCTTTGAAATATTGAAGAGGAATTGATCCCTGCCCCTCGTGCATCCATCCTTGCTGGAGGATAAGATCCTTCAGACAGTGCTGACTAAAGTAGATGCGCGTTTCAAGGTAATTGGGTCACGTCGAAAACAAATGGTAAGACAGATGAGTGTGTAGAAGGCAAGATGAAGGAAGCTTTATGTAAGCAATCATAGATACAGTATTTACTAACTTTACTGATCAATTTCATTTGCTAGCCAAGTGAGGCTGGTCAGCTGTCTGTTCTTGTTGTTGACCCTTACAGATGAGTAACATTCTGCCTTTATCTGTGTTAATGAGCGACTCTTTGAAGGTGTGTTTCTTAATTTGAGCATCATAAGCTGCAAATTGAAATCTTAAGTCGGTTTCAAGAGAGTATAGTGTAGTTTGGGCTATCCTGATGGACCTGCAGGGGAGAAAAAAGCTAGAGGAGTCTTACCCATGGACTTAAACTTGCTGCACAAGAGTCTGTCTCTAATGGAAAAAATGAAAGGATCAGTGAATCAGTCTTGGTGGTGTCAGAAATGGGTGAATACACAACATGAGACTTGTTCTGAATGAAACAGATGCTTCTGCTATTTATAGCGATCTAAAGGTAATGCTTTAATCTTGAGCAATCTTTCGAGAGCTGCCCAAATATTTAGTCTTTCACACTTGTGGCATACGCTGGGAAGCAGTTTGGGGGAAGGTTGCCCTTAGCCTTTCTGTACACGATACGCTCTCATAGTCACGTGTTAGCAGGCACAAATTCTGTGGGGGGTTAGTGCAGGGAAAGCGTGCAAAGGTCTGTAAATGGAAAGGTGTCAGTGCTCACAGAAGCAGTGCTGAATTTGTTTCAGTTTATATTTAGAGCTGTCTGCTTCTCCAGATTATCTTGATTGTTTTTGCATTTTTTTAAAGCAGCGAATCAAAAGGTTTCAGGTTACGTTTTGCCTTGTGTTTATTCAGTAACCGGTGGCTGCTCAGATTTACATAGTCCATAGGCACAGTTCACATGAAACAGGTGCCTGGGAGGAGTTTTCTCATTCTTCCCCTTTCCTCCAGGACACCGTTCTGTAGGTCTGCGAGATTAAAGTTGGAGGGGCATTTGGAGAAACTGAAAGAAGTTGTTAATATATATAAAAAAAATAATAGTAATAATTGAGGTATGTTGGCAGGTCAGGTTTAGTCTCATTTTTCTGAATCTGTTCCTAAAATATGGAAGAAAAACCAGTCTCTGATCTGTCTTTAAATATGTTGGGTTTCCTAACCCTGTTGAAAGCGTTGCTGTAGCATGACATTGTCTGTTTGTTCAGGACTTGTTTTCAACTTTTCACAGAGACTGTCAGATGGCTGCTGTGTGGTGAAGCTCCTGTGTCAGGCCTGCTAATAATACAGTCAAATATTACTTTTTGCGGGGAAAAGCAAATCCTTTTTTTTTTTTTTCTTGGGACTTTGGCCTAATTAGAAAAGGAAGTTCTTGAAGACTTACAATTTGCTGTAGAATTTATCAAAACCAAGCAACTAAACCCAGCCCCTTCCTTTTCAAGCCCCCACCCCAAAACAGCACTTGTGTCGTGATGAGCCCAGCAGTGCTTGCAGACAATGCCTTGGAGGTAGCCCAACCCTATCAATCGCCGGGCGGGAGGTGCAGCTCCATCTTTTGAGAAACAATCGCTTTTTAATCTACTTATCTCTTCCGCTCCGTGCTGGCAGAGCGGCTTTTCATTGCTGCAGAACTCATTTCAGTGAACGGGAGGAGGACGGGGGCTTTGCCTACTGTACTGCAGCTCTTGGGTCTTCTAATTGACAGAGGATTTCATTTTTTTGTCTCAGTTGTGCATTATGCATACTTCTGAGCAAAGTCTGGTAGAGCTGGGAAGGACAGGTGGATATTGCAATTCCTACATTTGCACTGCCTCCGTGTTTTCATGGAGTCCTGCCTGGTTCTCACAGGCTGGAGCCCTTTGGTGTGGCTGGGTGTCAGGCGAGAGCAGATTTTCCTCAGTTGTTACGGGGTTACTCCACTCATCTCCTGAGCCAGGAGTGGATTGTGGTGCAGTCCACAAGTCTTCCTTGTGGGATGAATCTGGAGAAGCCTGGTGTAAAGGTCGCCCTCCATAACAAGTGCAAGGCTGGAATGCCAAGGGGTGAGTGAAGAATAGGACTCAGATGTTAAACATGGTATCAATACTGAGTGCTGGAAATGGGAACTGGCCATAAGCAAACTCCAAGTACAGCTTCCCTCCCACCAGCCCACAAGCAAATGCCCTCTGAAGGAGTGTAATAGCGCAGTAGGCGTTTCCTGACACTCTTGGGAGACATGGATGCTGTTGGATGATCATCCCCAACTGCTGTTATAGGTGACTCAGGAGCAAAAGGCTAATTATTTGGGCCACTTTTGGTGGCTCGCTGTGATGACTGCCCTGTGACTCTTTGAGCAAATGGCCAAAGTGGGCTCACGACCCCGATTAGGGCCCAGTAGGTCAGGATGCTCCCTCCTTCTTTCTATCATTTCTCTTAGCTTCCATTTCTGTTTTTCTGCGTGTCTCGACCTGTTCAGGTATCACATTATTAAGGACTTTTGTGCCTGGTGACATTGTTCACCTGAGATCAGATATTTCTGTTTCAGAGTGTGGGTAATGGAGTTGTTGAATTCTTGACATACTGATGTTTTCTGGACATGAAGTGTAGCCAATGTGTCCTCTTCCAGGTATGCTGGTCACTACACAGAGATGAAGGTTTCGAAAGCCAAAGGAGGATGAATATTCTCATCCATCTGTCACGAACGGGAGTACCTTCTTATCTGTTCTGTAGCTGAAGAAGATAGGGAACGAATATGCCATGTTCAGGGGAGTCTTGGAGCAAACTCTAGGCGGCATATCCCTGTCATCATAAATTCTTGCCTTTTTAATTAATATTAGAAGGGCTTATAAAAATTGAAGTAGTGATTAAGTTTGGAGGCAGGGAATGTGCTGCTCTTGCCGCTTGCTGGTTAACCTCAGCCGAGCTTCATCCAGAATGAAGGTGTCAGGCAGAGGATGCTAAACGCTTGTGTGACAGACTACTTAGTGCCATCTTGAACTGACAACATCGTTTTCAGTGTCCCTCACCTCATGGACTGTGGGTCAAGGCCCCAGTGATGGCAGCAGTCAGCCCTGCTCATTTTGTCTGCTGACAGCTGGCAAGTAAGGGAGTCAAACAGGCTGCAATTACCAGGTGCAAATGTTTACTAACAGAGCTGCTAACTAGCTTTAATTGCCGGTATCCACTCACTTCCTTCAAGGTAGGCCAGGTAAACACTCCACTCACATTCTGTAATTTCAATCTGTGCTTGCTCTGGGGTGTTAGACCTAAAGGATGTCACAGGAAGGACTGAGGCAGGTGTTGGTTGAGTTTCTGAAAATTTGATCACTGCAAAGCAACGCTTCTTCCTTTCTGAATGGATCCGGTTCACTTGGTAGCGTGTAGAATTGTGGCAAACGCTCTGCTGGAAACTGCAGTAGAAAAATTGAGTAGCGATTTTTGCAACTTTTAAAAAGGAAAAATCTGATGCAGGTCTTTTTACAGACTTCTAAAACTTCTGAGAATTTAGCAGTGGCCTGTTTGGCATGAGATATTTGTGAGAGCTTCGTGGAATCAGTGATTGCTGATTCAGGCTTGGAGGTTTTGATAGGATAGACAAACTATTGTTACAGGCAGCACACACATCTGATTCTGCATTGTGGCAGTCCTGTGAAATAAAGGACCTTTTGAGTCCTTTGCAGACCTTTTTTTTTTCTGTGAAATGACTACAATATCAGTATACATGAAAGTGCAGTCTGATTTCCTCAAGATGTTCTTGTGCTTTGCTCTGAGTTCAGATGGTTGTGCTCAGGCTGTGTCTTTGAATCACTAGCGCTAGAGCTGCAGTTTGTGGAAGTTTTCCAACTAGTGGCTTGTTACAAACAGACATCTCTCCTGCCAATGATGGACTTGATCTCTTGCCCATTCCCCAAGAAAGGTAATGTTCAGATAAATGGGACTACATTAATACATTTCCTCTCTTTGGACGTTAGCTTCTAACTATCTTTTTATGAAACTGGGTGTAAGCACTATTGAAATTACTGGGATTTTGCTTCCAATGCTTTTTTTTTTGAACTTGCCTTTTTTCCGAAAAGCACCAGCAGAAACAGAAATCCAGCTTTTGCTAAAATCTGCTAGAATAGAAGGCACGAGTGTGACAACTGGATTGCAGCCATGCAGTTCACTTTTCTGATACATGGCTGTCAGAAGAAATCTGGGAGTGAGCTTGCAGGAACATTTGGGTTCTGATACTGCGTTCAGGTTGGTGGAAGAGGATCACACAAAGGCTTTGCTGTTGGTTGGGATCCGGAGAGTTGTGTAAATCTGTACTGGGTGATCTCTACAGGGTGATTGGGATTATAATTCTCTAATAGTTTTTGGAGATGTTTTGGTACAAAACTCTGAGAGGTGAAAAAGTGGTGTAGTGGCATCATGAACTAATTTTATTTATTGCTTGTTTTTTTTTGCTTTTTTTTTAATCTGTGTACAAGTCTAACTTAAGGATGGAGTATGAAAAAAGGTGAACCTCAAGCTTGTAGTCAAAGAGTAGATGTAGTCACTGCAGTTCTTACACAACTTTGAAGGTGATCCAGTGGCAGTTCAAAGCTAAAACACTTTCACCAGTGGGGAGGAAATAACTTTTTTTTTTTTTTTTGGAAGACCAGGGCTCTTCTAACCAAGAATGTAGAGCTTCAGCAAACCTGTTTCCCCCAGAACATCACAGATAGTAGTCTAAATAGTAGCAGAATAGAAAGGTACACTGAGCAGCAGAGTACTTTATGTTTGATCTTAGATGGTGATAAGTGTATGCTATCATTTAAAATATACCTGTATATTTATCACATGGAGAAGTAAACTCCTTGAAATTACCTTTTACGAATCTTTCTTGTGCTTCCCAAGCAGACTGGTGTGTGGTTTAAGTGGCAGAAAGTTCTGTTGCGCTTAACTTCAGCGAATTTGGAGCAAATATTGCAACTATTCCTTCATTTTTGATAGCATTTGAATTAAAAGTAGAAGAACTATCCCATTTTTTTCTTTTCCGGAACAGATCGGAGTTATTAGATGTAATGCTGATCTCTAATGTACAGAGATGTTTCCCAGCTGACCAACAACCAGCACTGCTATATAATACCTTCCCAAACCAGCGGCTGGAGATTTGCCTGACTTACATAGATCATATATTTAAATGTGGTAAGCAATTGAATTGCAGTAGAGAGACACAAAAAAAGTCACGTTGGCTGAGAGATTTTTGATTATCAAGGGGAGAAGGTGGCATAGGTAGGTGTTGCTTTGAGAGTCTGCTTTGTTTGAAAACAGAACAGCATTTTTGTGAAAAAAAAGCTGAAAGGCTTTTACTTGGATTGCTGTCTGTAACTGCTGCCTGAATAGTTGACTTCGTTATCAGTACTTGTGAAATGGCTTGTTAGGAAGACTTCAGAAAATCATTTCCCTGAAGAGGCACCAGTGCAGCAGATGCAAATTAAAAGGAAAATAACTGACCTTTCGATATCACAGGTAGCAGAATGAGCAAGGTGTGTGTGTGGAGGGGATGGGACGTTCAATTTCTGTGCTGTGGCTTCTGGAAGATAGAGAGCTAGGAATTTCTCAGTGTGTGTGTGATCTGCTTTTGGTTTTTTAGACATTGATATATCTGTCAAGTTTCGCATGTGTACATGTTAGTAGGTTGGTGACTCTGTTATCGAGAGAGTGAAACAGTGGTGAATGATGAGGATATTTTTGGAATGAAAAGCTTTGGTTTTTAACCAAAAGTCCTGAAGACTAGGGCGATGGGAGATGGTGCTTGTTTTGCTTTGTGCTGTTCATCATTGTTTGACTACAAATGCAATCTAGCCTTCAGTGTCCTTCCTCTCCTCACTTTGTGGTTGTTGGGTAGGAGGGGAGGGAGAAGGGAGAGATACCAGGGTGGGTTATGGTTTCCCTTTATGCTGTCATAGCATTATTTTTCACTTAATTATTTTCAAGGGCGCTTTTATGGTATTGTCAGAATTAGGGGTATTTTCTTTCTCTACAGTAATTCGGGGAGAAGTATTTTTATGTCTTCCTCAGCCTTTTTCTTGAGGTGTAAAAGGCTAGATTAAGCCCTTCTCCTATAAAGTAAACCAAAAGTATCTTTAAAAATCACATTTAAATTGGGTTTAATTCAAGTGGATTTTCTTTCAGTTGGGTGATGGAGCTTGAGTCATCAAACTTTATGCAGTGCCATCAGCAACTTTGCTGTGTTTCTGTGAGCCTGTGCCATCTCAGATGCTGCTTCATCCATGTAGCATCATATTTTGAAGCACTTGGTTTTGGTAAATAATTGGGATTGGTAAAACACAATTGTAAACTGTTTTGCACTAATCACTAGATAGCACTGGACAAAAATTGTTTTGGTGTTCTGTTGAGACTTTGTTATAACACTTTCTGTCACTGAATTTTTCTGTATTGGTACTGTTTTTATTTAGTGCCTTTACTGAAGTACAGATAGTCTGCGTAACAGCTCAGGGTCATACATGCTCTGGTTAGAGCCTTATGCATATCCTATAGCAAGTTGTTTAACTTTGTGCAGTGGAACCTTGTTTAATACAGCTGTTAATTTTGGAGAACTCCCTACTAATGGAGTTAATGGCTGTTAACTCCCTACCAGTATCACCTGTATTGTTTTGATAAAAAATAAATAAATAAATAAAAATGTTGGAATCAACAAAATGTGGCAGAAGCAGTTGCTGCTTCTATAGCTCTAACTTCTGAAGGTAGCTTTATCTTGATTCTAAACAGTCTTGTTTTATTGTTACAGATGACTATGGATGAGAAGTATGTAAACAGCATTTGGGATCTCCTAAAAAACGCCATCCAAGAGATCCAGCGTAAGAATAATAGTGGCCTCAGCTTCGAGGAGCTATATAGGAATGCCTATACAATGGTGTTGCATAAACACGGAGAAAAACTCTACACTGGACTGAGGGAAGTGGTCACTGAGCATCTCATAAACAAGGTATGTCATTTTTATTAATGTCCCTTGTACTGAAGCGTTCTGTTCAGTTGCTTAAGCGAGTAAAATCTAATGTTATTGTGTAACATTTAGTTGAAACTATTCAATGGATACCCTAAAGAAATGGTGGTTAAGAGCTAACTTCCTGCTGCTTAATTTACTTCATGTTCCAGATAGTTTTTGTTACAAGTTACAGATGGAGGGTGCGCCATAGGAAGTTTTTGAAAGTGTAAAACAGGAAACAACTCGAGCTAGAGCATCACTGCTGAGATGCAGCCATGCCAGTTTGTTGTTGTCTTTTTCTAAAAAAAAGCATTTTGAAGGCATTTTGTGACTTTCTCAGAACTCAGTTTGGTTTGTTTTTCATCTGTGAAGCAGAATAAATACCTGTGCAACAACCTGTTTGTTACGGGCAAATGAACTAATTCACAAGTTAATGAGAGAGTTGTGTTAGGATTACACAATTTTGAGAGGCAGGAGGCAATATGCAAACACACAGCTCAGCAGCAGCAAAAGCTCTGAGCAATCTGCATTCTGTTATTTCAACCTTTTCAAAGCAGTGTAATTCAGTCAAAATGCCACACAGAAATTTCTATTTCTGAAGATGTATCATCTCAGAAAAGGGCTCTTCACATCTTGCGTTAAACCACGGAAAACCTCTCTAGCTTCGGTGGGTAGAATTTAGGGCTGATGGTTAAGCGTGTTATTGAAACCACGTTGAAGCTCGCTTTTTATGAGTCCAGATAATATTTAGAGGTAATAGGATCTGAAGTCTCGGGAAGATGCTGTACTTCTTGTGGTAACGTTCAGACCTCCTATCTTTGGAAAGAAATGCACGGCCACTTTGATCCCATGTACTGTCTGTGGGTTCAGATAGAGTGTCAGATTTTTGTCCTCTTATTACAACTTTCAATTAGGAAAGTCATATGCCGTGGTGCATCCTGGATGTTTACTTCTGGCAGGAGCGCAGAGGGTGGATGGGAGGTCTGTGCCTAAATAACGTGTAATGCTCGGGAAGCTTCTTGTATCTGTTACCTGGAGATGCTGCTGTCACTATGCATGGAAGTGCTGTTGCTGTGGCACAGGTGAAAATCAGCTCTTTCCTAAAATCTTAGTTTTTAAAGGTATGGTTCTGATAAGCATAGTCTAAAACCTGCTTTATGTGTCGGTGTGTGTTGGCTTTTTAACCATTTGCATGAGAGGAAGCATCCTGTGTGAAATGGCTAAATATTTTATGACTCTAATTGTAGTGCATTTGTGAGTCTTGAGCACTTCTGTTTTCATAATAGCTACGTTCCTGAGGCTTTCTGTGCCGTGTTTGTGTATATGCCTGTGTTTTTATAGTCTACATTTAATAATAATTAGGATACTAAACTTTTTTTCTTAGGTTTGAGTTTATCCTGGTTTAATTTGAGGAAAGCTGCTTGTCTTTCTTTCTAACTATTCTATTTAAATTATCCATATGCAAAAACACTATTCTGAAGCATTAACCGTGGCAAAGTGGCAGAAGAGCAGGAGATCCTGCGAGTTTGTGCTATCACTGCGCTGCCGGAGAGGCTTGTACAGATACTAGTACAGAGAAATGCCTAATCCTAATTAGGATGCTTAATCCTAATTTTTCTGATGATTTTTTTTCCAGTGCTATAGTACTCTGATCTTTAACGTGATTAATCAAAGGGTATCTGTGTGCATGGGTAACAGAAAAACAGATGAGCCAAAGTTTTGTTTTAAATAGAAGGAATAAATACTGAGTTTTAGTAGCTAAATGCCCTAATGTTAAAATAGCTATATTATTCAGATGTCTGATAGTGCCTTCCTATAAGTTAAATGGTTCTAGGATAAAACTTAAAATATAAAAATAAAATAGTGGGGATTCGAAGCCTTGTTTCTTTTGGTGGGCTTTGCTTGAGGATGTTATGTTCAGGTACATGTTATAGCTGGAACTATGAAAAAATAGGTCGTTGTTTGTTAAGAATAGGATCAGTTCTGAAATGGCATCTCATTATTGTTAGTACTTGTAATAAAATAGATAAAACAGTGCTTTTGTTTAACCTCACACTTCATGGAACAGAAATTTTAGAGGGATAGTGTTTTCAGTGGTTCTTTCCAAGAGCAGTTCTCTGTTAGATATTAAGTAGCTAGTTAGCAATACAAGTTTTAGCCGTAAATCTCTGTAAAGTTACATTCAGAGAATCAAAGGTGCTAGAGTATAGAAGAGGGGAGTTTTGCCAGCTGAAATGTTGTTCATGAATTGTGTTTAACTTCACCAAAATGAAATTTTTCAGAAATGGTTAGGTTGAAATAAAGGCAGGCAGTGGTTAGAAGGAACAAAATGCAAATTTTGAATTGCAAGAAACCTTCAAACAGAATTGCTGCTTTTTGTTCATCTCTAGTGGTTATCTTCCTGCAAAAAAAATTACATTCCTGTAGTATTCCAGTCACGCAGGTTAATGAAGAGTAGATGGAGAGACTAAGCAGAGGCACTGCATTCAGATGTTTTTAAAAATTGTTGCCAAGCTTGGGAAGCAAAAGTTTATTTTTGGTGAGGTATTGTTAAGAGCTCTATTTATCCTTTTGTGCTTGTGTAATTGCTAGATGAAAGTTGCACTTACCCATTATTTTTATTAGAAAGAAACTCTAAAGAATAATATTTAACGTCTAAGCAAGAAAGCATAATGCCATGTGCTGTCTTCACAGCCTGTTGAGTTGTAAATAAAGTGATAGGTGCAAACGCAGTACAAGCATACGAGATGAAAGCACCCAGGCAAGTTCCTGTGAAGGGTGCTTGGTTTTGAACTTGCAGACCCCAGCAGCCTGCAGTTAGGATCGCCGTGCTTGGTGAAGGAGGCAGTGAGCCAAGGAGCTTACTCCACGTAATTGGTAGGAGTTAGCTGTCCTCAACAACTGAGTGTTTACCACAGAATAAAAACATTATAAAGCTTGTCTTTGCCTGTATATTGACATTATTTTTTAGTACCTCTAAAATCAAGTTAAAAAATGAATAAAATGCACTGAAACCTTTTACCTTAATTCAAGCATGAAACAGGGTACATTTAATTCTTGTGCATCTGAGGTTTCCTGGATTGCTCCTTTTCTTGTCATTTGGCATTGCTGTAGCTTGATGTGGACACTTCACGTCTTGATCCTTGTCTGTTTCTTCAACACATAAATGTTGTAAAGCTATTTTAACAAACAACAAAATGCCAACAAAGCTTAGTTTGCAGCTCTTTAACATCACTTACTAGAACGGAAAATCCTGAAGTTTGCAGGATAATGTTTTTAAAATTCCCTTCATTTTGATGGTTTCAGTCTGAAATCCAGCCTCAAATCAATTCTCTAAATTGTGCGTGAGGCAGAGGGATTGATTGATCGATTTGTTGGCCAATGAAGTATTTTTTGGTAGGTGATAATGCTGCCGGAGTATTCTGCACATCAAAGATTCAGAAACACCAAGGACTGTCCTGCGCTTACATGGGCTGAAACATGCTGGGTCGGGGAGGTGCTAGAGCCTTACTGAACAGGACGAGATTCTTGGGATACGGAAATCTTATCAAACGCTTCCGTTGCTGCCTGTCATTGGCATGCCAGGGTGCTTTACAGCAGAGTCTTTGCTGATACAGCTGAGGGAGTTTATCAATGGCAGTGCCTGTAGTAACTCAGTAGTAGTAACGAAAGGCATCCAAGAAAACCCTTCGGTAAGGAGCACCGAGCCAGTCCTCGTGGGGTCACTGTTGGATGCAGGGGGAACGTTAGCGAGTGCTGGGGCAGGTTTGGATGAAAGGCAGCGTGTCTGCTCTGGGGCTCTCTGTGATCTGTGGCAAGCTTTAACATTTGCTATCGTGGTGCTGCGGAGAGAAGACAGGTATCTCCTCCAAGGAAATCCAAGAGGTGATTTCCACTGTGTCTGTGCTTTAGGTGGGGAATTATGCATGAGGAGTTGTGTAGGAGATGAATGAGTGAGCTTTAGGGTCTGCTGTACACTTGGCTGACAAGATATGAAGAATCGTCTAGCCTTATCTTTCTGTCCTTAATATTTTAGGATGTTCTTGTGTGAGTCTTCAATTATATGGAGGGCAGAAGGGTCAGGTGGAATAGACACAAAGCAAGTGCAGTTCAGAGTAATCAATGGTTTTCAGTCTTCTGTGTTTTTTTTTCTCTTGTCTAAAAGGATAATAGCTGCATGGGTGAACAAACACTTCTGGTAACATCACAGTCAACCTGCTAACTTAGGTGCAACTTGAACATTTTAGAATGCTGTCTTTTGATTTTCGGACTGTTGCACTGTTTGGACTTCCGTACAAGATGAAATTTGGTAATAAAAGTTCTTGGACCTTGAGGTCTTAGGTTAGAAAATGCCTTCCTGTACTGCTGCTCCCCGCAGAGGGCTCCGTCTGTGTGAGCCTGTCCTTAGAGTGCTGCAGATCACATCCTTGGACTCTCCGTGCTGCTGCATCAAGACGCTGTAAGAGAGAATGCTAGGCCATGAGCCTGCTTTGTGTACACTTAATAGAGAGTTACTTAAAAGTATTGGAAATTCATGCCATAAACTATTCTTAAGAGATTTTGTATGTGTGTGTGCTGTATTTCCTAGGAGCCATATCCATTATAAAATATAATTGAGCCTAGAGTCGCAAGCAAGATTTTCTAATTGCAAATACAAGACCTTACATAGATTATGAAGCTGCTAATTTACTTTGAGACTGGACCTTGGCAGTCCTGTTCGTGCTGGATGTGCCTGCCAGTTACTGCGGGACTGCAGAGATGGCTACACAACTCACTGCAAGCGGGGTTAATTGAACCTCACGTTCTGCTGGTAAAACTTTCCAGGCTGAAGTTTTCCTAAGGCTTTAGAAGAGCAGCAGCTGTCTCTGAAGGGCTTCCTTCTCTATAGAAAAGTGTCAATGTCCAGGTGTTTTTACACTGAAAGTCATTTATTCACCGAAGCAGCTTTATTCCAGGTTTTTGCTTGGCTGTGGTGTGTTGTGCTTTATCGTACTCTTCCTGTAATAGGGGTGCATTCATGGCCTGTACAAGGAATGTATTCAACACATTGTAGCTGGGCAGCTGTTGTAAACAACAATCAGGGTGTCTTTTGTAGCAACTACAAGAACTTTTTTCCAAAGGTGTCTGCAGCTTAAAATAAGCTGAGGAGAGTGTCATTGCAAGTTTTACAGAGAGACTCTGAGCGTGGCTTTGTGCCATACAGCCCCATCTCTGGATGTGAAGTATGTTTTCAGCAAGCTGCATGGCACAGGGCGTGGGGCAGAGGTAAGGTGGTGCGGGTCCGAGAGCTCTCACGTCTGCGTGGAAGCAATCACTACCTGGCACTGAGCACCCTGTTTGCTTACCAGCTGACACGGGATCTGGTGCTGGCTGATCTGGTAGGATTATTGTGATGGATGTGTGCAATCAGAAAGGCACGGTAGCTCGGTGTTGTAGAGATCTTTGAAGTGTCCTGTGATGGTCTTTCATATACTTGAGTAAAACTGATTGATCCCTACCCCGATTCTCTGTACTTGTAAATGAATTGTGCTTTTAGTTTTTCTTTGCTAAGTCTGACTACTGTGGCTGGTCCACAAAATAATTACTTTTCCAAGGTTTCTTCATATCGATTAAGGAAGTGAAAGCAGAGATATCATGCTTCTTTTTCTTGGAGATTTGGCTTACTCTTTACAAGGCTGATGAGGTTTTTAATGCACATTTCTATTTTAGCTAAAAGCCACATAGATTAGATGACAGCAGCACGTGCGTCTGGGAGACTGAAGGGTAAATGACAGTCACTACCAGAGAGAATGAGCCAGCCAGGCAGCACTGCCTGTGCATTATACCTGCGTCCTGTGTTCTCCAAAAGCAAGGAGAGGCCTTGCAGAGGAATGTCTGCAGAGCAGGAATTTGAAGATTTCAGAAAACCTTGAACAACTTGCAAGCAAAGCTAGTTTCAGTTCCTGCTAACAGGGTGAATATTACTGCAATAAGCTTTTGCAGCTTATTGAGAAGAGACCGTAGTGTCTGGATGAAATGCCATGCTGTGTTTTTGGTCTGCCTTTCTAAGTTGTTGGAGTATGTATAGTTGCATGCCAGACTGATTTTATTTTTTGGTATACTGTTTTTGCCTAGTAACTTAATAAAGCTTAAATGACAGAGTGATGTCTCTCGGGTGTGTGGGTGTTTGTTTGCGTGCAAGGACTCTGGGATGTGGATTGGTGGATCAGGAGCTGGCCAGAGCATTCTTGCAGTCTTAACTATCAGCTTGGATTGGGACTGTTGCTGCCTGGCCCCTGAGCATGCCTCTCTTGTAAGGTATAGGACGCTTAACGTGACATGAAGCGCAGATGGGGGCAGGTTGTAGTGCAGGGAGGGAAGGAGATGCCCCCAACGCTGCAGGAAGCTGCTGGCAGCGGTTGGGTGTTGGTTCTGGGCTCTGCCCGTCACAGCAAGTGGTCGTGGCTGGAGAGCTGCACGGGCAGCAGCCCCGCTGTGGTGCCAGGTTGGCACATACAGGCAGGGGCAGCGATGGCACCACACATGCACCGGCAGATTGTCCCAAACTGTTGAGATGTATTTGCAACGAAGTTCCTCCAGCATGCAGAAAAAGTAGCCTTTGGTCTATTTTTCTAGTAAATTAGCTGTATTTTGAACTGAGAGGAGGAAAGGAAACGTCTCTATCCAGTTAGAGAAAGAAAACTTGTTAAAGAAAACAAGTGTTCCCGATTTTGCTAAGGTTTAGAATGTGGTCTGACACAATCAGCAGCCTTCAAACTGTCTATTTGGACAGCAGAAGTCTCTAAAAGCGTTCAGCAGTTCTATAAACCTTTATTTATTGAACCATTTACACGTTAAGTACAAATTTGTGCATTCTTTTCAGCCCCCTCTCTTACGACGATGCTTGCATATTGCTACACAAAAATCCAGCTGTGTAGATAGGGCTTTACTGGGCTGTAAGAACTTGAAACTATACCCCATTTGCACTTACCACCATTGAGGGTCCTCCTAAAAGGATGTCTCTCATCTTTACATTCACACCTAGAGTTCTGTAGGCTACTTCTATTATTCTTTGTTACCTACTTAGCCTGTTGACTTTCCTCTTTTGGAAGTGGGACTGAGAAAAAGTTTGTCCAAATTTGTATTAAAACTTTGATTTTATGTCATTGTTACAAGTAAAACTAGATCTGTTTTATCCTGTATGGAGGATGTATACCGATTGTTTGCTAGAAGTTAGCTTTAACTAAACATCAAACTTTTTGACCTTTAAAAGGTATCAGGTTGTTTTTGCTTGATTGTTTGGTTTTTGTTTGCTCTTGTGTTTTCTTCCTAATAGTTATCTGTTGGCTGTTGTTTTTTGTTTTTGTTTTTTTTTTTACCGTGACAGGTTCATTATAAAGGAGGAAAAAAATGAGTGTTTGCTGCTGGCTGGGAGTTGAACATACTCTGACTCCTGGAGGTTTATTGGCCATTCATTTACATGCCTGGACTGTATCTGTTTTTTAGGGGGTTATCATAAAGCAGAGGGCAGATTCACATGATTTGGGGTAATGATAGAGGGCAGGATGTATTTTTTATGCTATTTCAAAATTCAATTCACACGTTTTGTTAAATCTGGAATATATATATATATTTTTTTTTACATCAGGTTTATTTTTTGCAGGAGTTGAAAGCTTGAGCACTGTTAGTACATGACTACTGCATGAAAATCAAAATACAAAACCAGATATTCTTTTTGATTAGTAGGGAGTAGTAATACCAGAAACAAGTAAAGCCTGGAGTTGATGGGATGAACAGATTAACTAGACAATGCATTAGTAAAAACAGTGATGATTTTTCTCTTGTTCCCTGAAGCCTTGTTAGCAATTCTGGACTATTAATACGAGGGCCTGGTCTTCACTGAGTGAATGTCTTCTTTCAGAACTGCTATTTGCTGCAACTATTTGCTGCTCTCTTGGCTTGTTTTTCTGTCGCTGTGTCTGATTTTCTACCTGTGCTTGTTTCTGCTTATGACATCTGGTACTTCCCAATATTCTGAAATGACTTGTGATAGTACCGTTGACATTAATTGTAACAGTAGAGCATAGAAAATTAAACCTTTAAGAAGTTATATGAAAATATTTTTAACATTTGAAATTTCAGATATTCCTTTGAAATTTAATATCCACCTTTATTTTGTAGCTATTGTTTTCACAGTGTTTTTTTTCTTGCTTATATAAAGCCTTATTTTTCTCCTGAAGTTATATACAAGGGTATATAAAGGGCTGGCTAGCGCCCAGGAAAAATATGAACGTGTTTGTGATACTCAGAGTTCACAGAAGAGAAGAATTAGTTTTTTCGGAAGCAGAGCTTGTTAAGATTTAAATGATGAAGGGGAAACAGACTTGGGTTTATGACAATATATTCTTTTTCACTTCAGGTGCGAGAAGATGTGTTGAACTCCTTGAATAACAACTTCTTACAGACACTAAACCAAGCATGGAATGATCATCAAACAGCAATGGTGATGATTAGAGACATTCTGATGTATATGGTGGGTGTTCTGCTTTTTCACATGTTTAATGTGATGCTTGCTTGTTTTTTGACAACTGTAAACAATTGAGCTGGAGGGATAAAAGTAAGGCATGCTTAAGTCTTGAGATGATTCTTGTAATCCCTTGTTTTGAATTCCATATGTATATGAGACCATTTGTACAAGTATGTAAAAAATTATAATTAGGTAGTTCTTTTCTCATTGCTAGGAAAGAATGTTTGAAAACTGGTTGAATTTTGCAGTTCTTAAAAGATTCTGGCAGGCTACAAATGTTAATTTCATGTTTTTATTCACTTAGTGGTGGTTTCTTCCTGTAGAAGGTGTGATGGTGTAAAGCCTGCACAAATGACATTTGTCATTCTTTACATTTTTTTAAAGAAGATAGTTTTGCTTAGGTTTGTTTTATGTTCTTCAGTAAGGATTGAATTCAAACAGCATGTTTTGCTGTTCATATGGAGCTCGGCACAGAATTAAGCAGCATGCATAGATGAATGTATGATCTTTCGTTGGATGGTTGTAATTTTACAAGGGGGAAAAAAAAGACATTCCTAACCTGACAGCTAACGGAAACGGTTGTTTCTAAAGAGAGAAGGCCTTGTATCTGGATTGTGTTATGCTTTACATAGTACGTGTATGTTTAAATTCCCAGAATGGTGGGCATACCCTGAGGATGCAGGAGAGTATATTTTTACACACTTTTTAGCCAAAGGGTTAACTTCAGAAGGAAAAGAAATGCATGTTGAGAGACTGTTTTTAATGTAAATTCTCTTATTCCAAAACATCACACTAAAAATAGTGCTTCGTGCAGTATTGCTCAGGGAGGGATAAAGGTAGTGCTTCATTTTTTATTATCAGAAAAGATTTTTGACTGAGATTATACTCTTATCTACTTAACAAGCGGAATTAAGTTCTTGCAGCAATTAAAGATCTCACAGTATGAAACTGAACCTATCTAAATTAGCTGTGAAGAAATCCTGTTGGTTAATAAGCTACTAAATGCTGAAGATTTTTGAGTAATTATTGTAGCTACATAGCTCAAACTTTTTTTAATGGATTTCCTGGCTTTTTTTTTTGTAGTTGGAAATAGACTGCAAGTCTAAATATAGAGGGCAGGATAAAATGCTTCAGTGACACTTAGATCCGTGTGCTTTATCTTGCCAAAAGGAAGATTTAGGGATTATTTTGTGTAGTGAAGATATATTGCCTTCACTAGGATAAATGCTGAATTGTCTAATCTGTTAGTGAAGGAAGAATAAAAACCAATTGCTGTTAAGTGCATCTGGATAAATTCAAATGGAAAATGAAACAAATAATACCCAGAAGAATGGTTAATGAGTAGAATAATCAACCAAAACTAGTGGTGAGTTTCCAGAAACATTATAAGATGGAGCTTCATCCCTGGAAGTGTTCAAAGCCAGGTTTGGATGCTGCTTTGAGCAACCTGGTCTAGTGGAAGGTCCCTTCCAACCCAACCATTCTGTGATTTTATGGAATCCAGAGCTTTCCAGGGGAGCAGCTGCTATGTTTTAGCCATGTACTATTTACCTTTTCAGTACAGAAGATGCTGGATTCCACCAGAACTTCAGAAGATGGAGATCTGAAGTACAAAATGAACTTAATTCTAATTCATACAGAATAATAAACAAATTTAAATATCTCTGGAATATATAGCTAGCATGGAATTATGAGTGTAGGTCATTTTAGAGTAGACTTTCATGTGCTGTTTGACTGTTTTTAATTATTTCAAGTAGGTGTTCTGGTGAGGCTTCCACTTGACTAATAATTTGTCTCCCTATAGGCTTTTACCTTGTACCTAAATGAGACCCAAAGTAACAGAACAGAGACATCTACTATAAATATTTTCATAGTATAAGAGTAAACGTTAACTTTTTTTCCAAAATGCTCGTATAAACTTCTCAAACTTCAGGAGCCATTATGTATGTTTAACCATCTATAATGTAACATGGCTTTATGATCATTAAATTAATCCTTATTAGATAGAATTATCTAAATCAGGGAGCTGCTGGGGGGCTCTGGCCCTTTCTTTGAATTGGAGGAGCATAGGATATGTTTTCAGAGAAAATACACACTTTGATACAAATTGAAGCATAAGGTATGGTATAAAATAGGACAAACCTCAAAGACTTGAGGTTTCACTTTTGTCACTAGAACATCCTGTTGTCAACATAATTCTGTTTATTAGAATGAGATTAGGAGCAGGAAACTTCAATTCTTAAGTATGTGCTCATTCAAAAAGATTGAAAAAGCTGCTAGTACTACAAAATTATATGATGGAGGGACATCTGTCAAAGATAAGACCTTAATGCTCTAAAATAAAGCACTGTATAAAGCAAGTCTTGCTTTTCTGTGGGATGAGTCTGAATGAAATGTGGTTTTATAGCAATGTTCTTATGCCAGAGTAGCTTGTGTCTTTAATCATGCACAGCTAAAGTTTTATTTAAATAAAAATGTGGGGCTTTTTGTTGTTTGTTTTTAAGATAAAACAAATCATTGCATAAACACAGTCACCAGGCACTGTTAACTGACATGCTTGTGTTCTGTCAGGAGAAGTAGATGCAATTATCATGCTTATAATAAGGGATAACCCAATCCTTCTCTTATTTTGTAGGCCATCCCAATTGCTTACCCATCAGTTTCAGGAATTGTACCTATTGGTACCCAAGAAGCCACAGTTTGACGTCAGTGAAAGTATAACATTTAACGTCCTCTTGAATTCTAATCTTACTCTCTTACAATCTTGCTTCAACCTAGTGATTGTACATCCTAAGCTAAGCTGTATCTGTTTTAATGCTGTGTTTGTTTTCCAGTCTATTTTGAACCATTAGCTCACTTACGATATAATTCAAAACAAACACCTGCCCAACACATCTATCCTTGTCTTCTGTTTGGATATGCCACTTCTGAAATGAAAATGAGTTCAATAGGCTTGTTTTAGAAAAGTATGTTTTGTAACATTGTAGTTTGTGCATTATTACGGTGCTCATCTGGAGACTTAGATAACTTTGCAGTTTGAGGTTTACGGCAGAACTTCATTTACCTTCAGAACCTCCTCTTCAAGATGCTGTAAAGCTTGCATTGTGATTGCATTTGAGAAAAAGTATGACCTCGTCTCTTGTGTTCAAGTTTGCTTGTTTTCATGTCTGTTACATGATGTAGTTCTAGTGTGAGGTTTTGCAACCTGGAATTGCACAATGAAGGCAAATCTAGGCTTCTTGAGATATTCCAGTTACCGTGATGGAGTTTCACGTATATGTAGTGATGCTGGTTTTTGTATTATATGTGGGCTGGCACTCTTCCTTTTGGTAATAATCAGTGCCAGAGTAGATGTAACACTGCAAATTCATGGCACTGGCTGCACAAGCAGTGAGCACTGAAGTCGTGAAGCCGTGTGAAGCAGCATCATCACAACGTGAAGTTGTACTAAGACACGCTCCAGCAGTGAAGTCACGCACTGTGTTCGCGTGTATTTGAAATGCAGTCCTGTTTATGGCTGTGCTGTAGGTAAGCATACCTACAACAGGTTTTATTAGCTGCTGCGTGCAACCGTAGCAGAGGAGATGCAGTTGGTTTGGTGGTCTTGTAAGTTAAAAGAGTGTGAGTATTGCTGGAGCATTGTACTGAAACTGGGCTGTACTGGATTCTTTGGTGTCCATTCCTCACTACTTGTACTTGTTAAATTTAAAACAATTTCAGGTATGTAAGCACAGCAGCCACACCTCTGGCTGCATACAGGCATAGGTGGTAAACTCTGCCAGAAATGAGCAATTGCTCTTGTGAATGCAGTTGTGTATTTTGAAGAGCATTCCCCTGGTGTGCAGTGCATGAAGCTGCTGCCTTGATTTAAGCCAGCAGTGGCTGGTCGGCCATGCAGCTTGTCACCTCGGGACATAGGACTCCTATTGCTTGTGGCTCACGCAGGAGCTAGTAGGGAGAAGTGGAGGTTTTATTTTAAGAACTAGGATTAAAGAGGCTTGCTGTAGACAACGGTATCCAAAGGCTGAACATCATCCAGGCAGTGCATCTGTGCAGAGGTGGTGCAGAATGTGGCTGTTGATGATGTGCAATAGGTAACTCGTTTCAGCTGAGATCAGAGTTATTCTGCAGTGTAAGCAGCACTGTAGTTTCTGAATAATTGCCGTCTGAAACTCCACCCTTGTCTCCTGAGAGTTATTCTTACCTTTTAAGCACCTGCTGCTTCTCCCCATGGGAAGTGATTGCTGTTCAGGAGCATGTAGCCTTGTCAGTCAAACCTGTTCTCAAATGAAGCTCCCTGTCTCCGAGGTTATTTTTCTGGAGGCTGGGAGAGCTTCCAGTAAACAACAATAAAAAGGGTCTGTTACCATGGGAGAGCAAATCTGCAATATCAGAAACACTAATGCTGCCACTTAGTTTGGGTGCTGTAGAGTGGTCTGGCTTACTAAAGAGGCATTGCCAGTACATGGAAAAAAGTTCCTAGTGCAGCCACTACTTCATTTCGTAAGGGCAATGTGCAGCACGGGCTGCCACAACAGAAACTATGCAGATGAGTCACAACCATTGCTTTAATCCATTTGGATACCCTGCTGCCTGTGCTTCAGAGGCCTGAATATACCTTGGAAATAACTTGTGGAGGGAAGAATACATAAGTATATAGCATGTTAGGCACTTCTTTTTAGTTTTCTTTCATCTATTTAAAAGTGTAGTTTAAGCTTGTCTTATTTCAGAATCACCTTTACTTGTGTTCTGGATGTTAGTGGGGAAGTAAGGGAGTAAAATAAATAGCATTATTTCCTGAATAGCAGGAAGAAATGGAAACCAATAACATTCTAAGGATCTAGACCACCATGTGTCACTGAACTGACTTCTTGAGACCCAACTGAGCAAACTTTTTGGTTTGAGGCAGGGCTCTGCTTGCTTCATGAACCACGGAGTATGTATGTATCCATCCATCTGTTTCCATCCTTTGGCTTCACTGAAATTAGGTGCTGCCTGTCTGAAGGGTGTTAGTGCAAAATCATTCCTGAATACGGAACCCCATATTTTACTTTCATCTAGTTATCAGGAGGTAATCTGTTATGTAATCCCTGCATGGATAATATTTCCATGTACATTCAGCTGCTAAAATACTAAAGGCTGTAGGATTTATTCCTTCATTTCTTCCAATTGTGGAACTCAAATTTCTTCCAATTGTGGAACTTGTATGAACTTCCAGTTGTGTAATTTCTTTTTTCCATGGTCTGAAGGATGAGTTTTTTTCTTAAGAAAAAAAAAATTTTCTGTGTGTATGAGTAACTTTACAGTTCATTTCTGAGTGTGGTAAAGCACTCAAGAAGTTAATTGATGGACCTAGTGGGGAAATGAGTAGTTCATACTCCCATTCCATCATTGACCTTCATTTTCTATAGAGTTTGTTTTGCTGTTGATTTATTTTGTTTTAGCTATGTACATTCTCAGAAAACCTTGTCAGAAGGAGATGTGTGAGGGGGTATGGAACTCTTTAACTTCTACTAATATGAGCATCCTGAGGCTTAAATGGTAACAAAGCAGTATTTTCAGTAACAACCTGAACAATTACATTTGAAGAATGGATTATGTCCTTACAGAAATAAAAAAAAAAAAAAATAAAAAATCATTATTGCTCACCTCAGAAATAGTTCGTAAAAACTTTTATTTCTGGTTGTTTTAATGATCTTATCCACTCCTAGATATGAAGTGAACGTACACATTTTCTGCCTGTCAGTTGACTTCATTAGTGCTCCTGCTTTTCTAGGAGATAAGATAGAATAATTCTTACATTTCAATATAGATTTATTCTTTCTACTCTCCCCTTTTCTCTTTTTCTGGGGGAGGGCAAGGAGATTTTCAGGAAACAACCAAGTTTCAAAATATTTGCTCTAGTTGAATGGAAGCGAATTTTTAAACGGGGGTTCAACAGAAGCCCTTATGAACAACTTACGTTACTGATTCATAAACTTTGACTAACTATTCTTATTTTGGATTTACTTTGTCTTCAGTTCACCTAATGATGGTATCTCAGGAAATTTCACTAAATATTGAGGAGGAACTGTGAACCTGAAGGGAGTGGTAGGAGTATGTATAGGAGATAGGGGGAAAAAACGATTTCTTCATTAAAGTAAAGGAGGTGGATGAAAGGGGATTGTGTAGATAAGTAAAACCTCTTTCAAATGATGTCGTGATTTTTTCTTAGTATTTGGGGGGCTCTCCTACCCCCCAGCTAAAAATGGCAAGGGTATTGGTTTGTTCTGGCATGCTTTAGTTATAAATGCTGTGCTTTTAATCTGAACAATGTAGGCTTTCTATATAAATGAGATTTTAGAAAATGGGACTGATTCTGAGATTATTATTAATTTCCTTTTATGAAGAAAGGAGAGAATATTAATTTGATTATATCTGTACAGCACAAATATGACCAATCTCTTTTGATTTTGAATAGCCTGGGCACGATGAATTTAGAATTTCACTGCCATGTATGCCTTCATTGTAGGACCGTGTCTATGTGCAACAAAATAACGTGGAGAATGTCTACAATTTGGGTTTGATTATTTTCCGAGATCAAGTTGTACGCTACGGCTGCATTAGGGATCATCTACGGCAAACTCTGCTGGATATGATTGCAAGAGAAAGGAAAGGAGAAGTTGTAGACAGGTAAGATGTTTGTAAGTGACTGCTTTCTGTTGTAAATGATATACCCATCAACTTCTGAGTGAATTAAGAGTGTACGCAACTAAGTCATTACTTAAAGCGAAAATTGCTTCATAATCTGGAAAAATGTTTTTCTTCGTGCCAGAGTTTAACATAGTAGCTAGATGGAGAAGCTCATGACATTTTTAATATTTGTGGTCTTTATTAAACTTTTTGTTAAATGTCTGTTACCACCATGTGTCAGACTATTTGTTTGTAAAGTGGAGGTTTAACAATTCTCTGCCCCTTGCTATCTTTTATTTCCTCTGTGCTGTTGTTCAGTCTTCTAGCTTTGCTTGTTTTTTGACATTTTGTTTTTTTCTTCTGTTTCCCTTCCTAATGTTTTAGACTATGTGTTTCTTAGTAGTCCAGTTGTCTCCAAGCTTTAAAACCTTCTCGTCCTGTTCTCTTGCCATGTTTATAGATGTGGAGTTCTGTACCACGCACTTCAGATACTGCAGCTGAAGTAACTTGAAATTTGCAAGGTTTTTTGTGCTTCTGCAGTTTCAGGACAGCTGTTGGGTGTGGAGATACGTAAACTTCATGCTACTTTGGCTGCAGTTCTGTGATTGAGATTGCCCAACATGCAATTTATGAAGAGAAAAATACTTCCTGGCAACAGCTGTATATTGTCCCCTACTGCCAGAAAGTGGAATTTTTTCCTGGATACAGTTCTTTTGTTTGTGTATTTTATTGATTTGTTTCTATGCTTAACTTGCAGATACGCTTTCATTCCTTGTTTTAAAAGAAATTTGTTTTGAATTGTTCAATTTAAACCTGCATATTTCATTTTCATTTTCCATGGTTATTTTCATGGATGGTGAAATACATTCTTGTTAATAGTTTTCAGAGTTGGTAGAACTTAAGGCCTGCTTCCCTATTACTGTGTTTAAAATATTTAATAAACATTGTCAACTCCTTAGTTTAGAACAGAAACAAAGAATCCTGCTACTGTAACCTTCAGGAAAACCTGTGGTAGCAAACAGATTTAGGATAGAGTTTTTATCAGTATGTTTTAATTAAGTTGAAATCTTCTGAGTTGTTATTCTGTGTACTCTCTATCTTGTAAGCACGTTGATTTCTCAAGTTGTTAACAACTTACTTTTTGGCAGAGGCGCAATAAGAAATGCTTGCCAGATGTTAATGATTCTAGGTCTTGAAGGAAGGTCAGTCTATGAAGAAGACTTTGAGGCTCCGTTTTTGGAGATGTCTGCAGAATTTTTTCAGGTACAACAGTCTTGTAATTATCATATTTGGAATGCTTTTGTCACTGCTTGGAATTTTGAGAATTGGTGGTATCTCAACCACGATTTATTTGTAAAGTGAGCCAACTTCTCTTAAACAAAATAAGAAAATGTGACTAACTTTGAGATAAAGGAACGCTAATTTTTACAGAATTACCATAATTCAAATGTTTGTGAGACATGGATACATGATAACATGTGAAGTAATCATCATGCTAATCTTGTGTATGCTTTGGGCTGTTTCCTGCAGCTCAGTCTGTCTTGGCATTGTAAGCGCAGTCTCTAGGTTTAAAAGTTTTTTTTTGTTTTTTTGAGATGTCAGTGGTATGGAAAGTTCAAGTGGATGCAGGTAGGGATTGGAGAGCAGAGACTAGTTGTCAAACTGCCTTTGAGAAAGCTTTGCTTCCTTCATCATCTCTGTTGTTTGTTTTTAATTATATGTTGTAATAATATGAACTGAGTCAAGTAATTAAGTGTATCAACGTGGCTATCCAGATGTTAACCAAACACCAAACAATACATTTAAAATATTTTCTGACTGTTTTGGTGAGCTTGTTTCTGGAAAAAAAAGCCAGTTGAATGGTGGTTGAGTTTAATCATGCATTGATAGAAATTGTAAAAGTGTGTTAGAGGGTACTTAGGTAAGATAATTTGTCAGTCTCTTGATTCTTATGCAGGATGACTGCCTTCCTCTCCTCTTAAATTTCTTTGCAAATCAGAAGTTTACATTGCACAAGTTTCAGAAGTCATTGCATTCTGTTTTTCATTGGTGCTACATTAAATTAAGAAATGACCTTGAGTATCATTCCTTAGCTCTGGCTTAAAAAAAAAAAAAGTGTATATATATATCTTTTCTCCAGAAGACTACACTGACCAGTGTGGACAAAAATGATTTGATATGAAATAGTGTGATCAGCATTGTCTTTAGCAAGTATGAGAACTTGATCCTCACAGTTCATAAATGCGACACAAGCTGATATTTGAAAGGAATTTTTACCTTTTCCCTCTCCCCACTTTTTCTGTTTTCTTTTGACCTGTAGCTAAAACTCCTGTTGGTCACTGGGTACTAGGTTGGTTTAGTTTGTTTTAGCATGAAAAGTACCGTATCCATATTCCATGTACCCCCATACATATGTAACACAATAAGTGTACTAGAACCTTTATTTTGTGTGAAGTGTATATGTAAATCCTGGAGGTACAGTAGTCTCATTTGTTAGACATGCTGGGTGTGAATTAACTTGTTGATGAATGCTGATCTGAAATAACCAGTACATTGCCTTTTTCCACCCTTAAAAAGTATCTAAAATGTTAATTTGTGTTAATCACAGATGGAAAGTCAGAAATTTTTAGCTGAAAACAGTGCTTCTGTATATATAAAGAAAGTAGAAGCTAGAATTAATGAAGAAATAGAACGGGTGATGCATTGTCTGGATAAATCAACAGAAGAACCAATTGTGAAAGTTGTTGAGAGGGAACTTATTTCCAAGCATATGAAAACTATAGTGGAGATGGAGAACTCTGGGCTAGTTCATATGCTGAAAAATGGGAAGACAGAAGGTAAGACCCCATCATATGGGAGACAGAAATGCTTACGATATTGCTTATTGGATTTAAACATAGGATAAACTGAGCTTAAAGTTTGTGTTCCTATGTAATTGTGAAAATGCTTTGGTGACCTTCTTTTGCAAACTTCTGAGAATGGTACTTCCAAGGCTTTTAAGACGGGGACTGTATTTTTAACTTGTTTCTCTTTTTTTTTTTTTTTTTTTGGTAAGTCAAGTATTTAGTAAGAAAGTACACATCTTTTGTACTGATCTTTACCTGTTTTCTGCGAGCTGTTTTATTCCTTTTGTGTTTCCAGTGTGTAGCTTTCAAAATTCAAAGTGTTTTATTGTGGTTTGTTTGTTTTGATTTTTCTTTTTGTTCTTTGGGGGTCAGAGACAGCATGTTGCTTGAAAAGCACTAGAGTAAATGACTTATTTAATCAATGTATTGCTTAGCCAATTCTTGGGGAAAAGGCTTTGTTGCAGGAAGAAGTTGTCTGTTCCTTTCTTAAGGGATGAAAAGCATTCTGAGTGCTGGAAAAAGAAGGGGTCGGTCTGGTAAGGTTTTCTGCAGTGCAGGGTGATATGGGACAGGCAGTGACTGAACAGAAGTTACGGAAAGAGAACTTAAGATTCTAAAGCATCATAACGAAGAGTGATTGTAGTAGCTATATTTAGAGATCAGTCTTCATACTAAAGCTGCAAGAAAAGGAACAGACTTGCTGCTTAGATTAATGGCTTTTGTTCCTTAAAGAACCTTCACAATTACTAGGTGGTAGTCAGAGAGACAAAGTGAGCAAAACTCTTAGCTTTAAGAAAAGGGAATTTCTTTATTGAAAATGAAAAACTTACCAGACTTAACTTTTTTTCTTTAATATCTAGTTGAGATAGGCTTCAGGCTGAGAGGACAAGGATGGTGAAGGGTATTTGTAAGATACAAGAATTAATTTAACTTTTATGGGCATTGATCTGATTTAGTTAAATACTAGAGAGGAAATACTTGCTGCATTGTGAAGATAAGATTGTACATAAGAGATGTGTAAGGATGGATGTATCTTCTAGAAAGTCAGGTTTAAGTTAAGTCACTTCTCATAATTTTAGATACATGAAACAAAACAGTATCAATCTATGTGGTTGAGCATTCTTTCAGGACAAAATGAATTAAATTCAGTAAGACAAGTGTGAATTAAACTCATATTTATGCCATTTTTTTGCTTTACAGAAACGAGTATCTTAGTGTTGTTCTATTTGTTTCAACATAGTATTTCATAGTGGGATGGTACCTTGAAAGATATGTTCATAAATACCACTGCAAAACAGTTTTAGCGAAGCTTCAAGCACACCATATTTTAAAGCAATGGGCCTGGGGATCAGCAACACCAGATGACGTACTATAGACAATCTCAACTAGATAACTGAATGCAACCTTTGTTTTTAATTTCATTTTCTGTGGCTGCTGCAGTCAGCATGTTCTCAGGGGTAAAGGAAAGGGGACATCAGATGATTCAACTGCCTGAGCTGTTGTTACAAGATGCTTTTTATGGCTCAAGTGGGAGAACTTCTGCTGTTTGTTCTTTTTGCTATGAAATGAATGAGTTACAGAAGTACAGAACGCAGAGTGTCCTGCATAGTATCTCATTCTTCTTTGCAGATCTTGCTTGCATGTATAAGCTGTTTAGCCGTGTGCCAAATGGTCTGAAGACAATGTGCGAGTGCATGAGCTCATACTTGAGAGAGCAAGGCAAAGCACTAGTTTCTGAAGAGGGAGAAGGAAAGAATCCAGTTGACTACATTCAGGTAGTGAAATATTTTTAACTTTCTTCTGTCTTTTCCACGTTCCCCAGAGTAACGTGATTAATATAGTAAACCTTAAAATTGATTCAAAAGTGGTTGTTTTTTAATAAGCTACATTTATACTTCTGTTAAAGACGTACATGCATTGAGTTCTCAGTTGTTTAGAACTCCTTTTTTTACATAAGTTGTTTGGGTGCTTGTGCTCATTATTTGTGTTTTTGGTAGCTGCTCTTATTAAAATATTCAGGCTAATTATTATAAACTCCTGGGAACTTCTTGATTTATCTGAAATGGTATTTGCCTTCATATTGCGTTGTATGCTAAGTAGCTTTGTAGCATCTATTTCATTTAATTTTCTGTAACTTTAGCTATTGATGTTTATTGATCCAGTACTTCACAGCAAGATTTTTGTGATTTACAACGTTTACCTCTCACTCTTTGTTAAATTACTTAGCTTTATTCTTGGTCTCCCTGAGAGACAAGCACTTCTGCATATTAAAAAGTTTTCTTTGTTGTTCTCCATCTCACGAAGAAGTTGTGTAGCATTAATTTATTAAGATCACAAAATACGCTTCAGGAGCATTTGTCTTCTTTTCTTTCCATTGTCTCCGAGAAGATGGTTTTATGTTCTTTAGAGTTCATTGAACTTCAAGGAAACGTTTCATAACTGTGAAGATGTTTTATACTTGATGTAAAAATGTTTGTGTATTCATTAAATATGTTTTCTTTCTAAGTGTAGTTGCAGTTCTTATGTCTGGTCCTTAGGAGAAGCGTTTAATGTTGTGTAACTATTATCTCTGCTGTTTTATTTGAAATCAATAACTTTACTAGAACTGGTTACTATAATAAGAAGCCATTTGAGTATAGAAACAATTTTGATTGGATTATCAATTTTCTGGCAATGCTGAAGCAAACTTCTTACCTAGCTTGGACAAGGAACACCTCTCCAAGGATTGCTAAAAAGAAGAGAAAATGCCCTTTGATTTTTTTTTAGTTTTTACTGACTACAAGCTGTTAAGTTTTTGTGGTGGTATGATTTCTTTTTTTAAAAAAGGCATAAATAATGTGGAAAATAAGTGTCTGGATTATTTTAAATTTTCACTCCCTTTAAATTCTGATGGACCTAAAGGGGTCCCTTAAGAAATCGAGCTGAGAAAGTGAAATTCTTAATTATAAAGATGCTATCAATGTTTCCTGCCACAAAGATGAATACCTGATGAAGCTGAAGAAGACTTACAACCATATTTTATGTGCTCTGGCAGAGCTCATCTGCAGCCCATCAGTATGTACTGCAACCATCTCATGAAGACAACCTCAAGAAGGGATTGATAATTTGATTACTGCTAAACCCCCAAACATGTTCAGCCTCCACTTCCATTGACACGATGGAAGAAGAGAAAAAATACCTGTGAACTGAGGAACCACCTTACTCATCTCAACCATGTTCATCTGAAACTTTCAAGAACTTAAATAGCAGTAAGAAGACAGACAAGCTGTATTACAGTACCAAGAAAAATATAATCTTCATAATCTACTGCTGCTTCTGCAACATGATATCACCAAACCCTCAGCATCATTGGTGAGATGATTGCAAAAGCATTGCCAGGGGATTAGATTTAAAACTTCTTATAATAATTTGAAGGGATGTTGAAATGCTGTTTAATTTAAGGTACTAACAGTTTCTCCTGTTTAACACCAGGTTGTTCAGATCGTGTGCTCCTGGAGAGGAGACATAAGCTAACCTTGGTAAACAGAGAGATAGTGGGATTTACTTTGAATTTAAAATTTCTAATACGCATTAATTAGCCTGTCTAAAGACCATTCCTTTAAGTGAGATGGTGAGTTCCTAAGAAACATTACTTCTTCCTTGAGTAATTCTTGAATGGCTTCTTTAAGTAACCACATATAGTTTCTTCGGAGACCTAGGACTCTAGGATCGTTTAGCCTGATCATTTAACCTAGTTTGTGTGGCCAGTAGTTGTCCGCGATAAATTTAACTCCTGTGCGAAATTCTGACCCCCACCCCACAGTACCTCCTCCTTGAATACTGTGTTAGTTATGTCTAAACTGTGTATCATTTACGCATAGCAGGATGCTTATGTGCTTTTAAGATGTTTTCCTTTTCTACACCAAGTTGTTTTAATTTTGGGTTAAAATGGTGCAATCCTGAAAAATGATGTCAAATATCTGATGCTTTAGCTGAAAAGAAATGGTTCGGTTCAGGTCTGTGAACTTCACACTATGGTAACTGGAGAGCATTTGCTTGTATCTAGTTTTTGTATGTTCACAGTGATTCTTAAAGATCAGTAAGAAACATGTGACTAAATAATGCAGAATGTGTCCCAGGACTGAAACTGCAGGCAGAAAAAAATAAAAAGACTTGGCCTATTTTTGTGGCGTGTTTTCTGCTTAAACTTGGTTAGTAGCTCCAGAGATATAGTTAATGGGTACTTATCCTCTTCTTTCTCATATCCTGTATTTCGGATAGTGACTTTGTCAATTTTACCATAGACAAGGCTTAACAAGTACAAAAAATCCTCCTTCCAGTAGTTGATTTAAAATGCAGTAAATCAGCCTGCTTAAAAAGGATGATTAAAAACTTAATCTTTGAGTAGCCTCCTATTACAGCAAGAGACTTATTGCAGTATGGACGTTTAAAAACAAATGAAATTTCAGATAGGTTCAAACAATGCAGAGTACAGACAGCATTGCAAAACTTGTGACTGTAGATACGGCCTTCTCTACAGCTTCATCTGTTGTTACTGTTCTACAGCATACAATTTCAAATCAGTGAAAATGTTCTACCCTTTTTTTTTTTTAAAGGGTTTACTGGATTTGAAGAGTAGGTTTGACCGCTTTCTGCAAGAATCTTTCAATAATGATCGACTCTTCAAACAAACTATTGCGGGTGACTTTGAGTACTTCCTCAACCTCAACTCTAGGTCTCCAGAGTACCTCTCATTATTTATTGATGATAAGCTGAAAAAAGGAGTCAAGGGAGTAAGTATAAAATAAAATTAAAAGATCATACTCTTTTCTTGGTGAACTTGGATCAGATTAAACTAAGGTATTTCCATGAGAATGATTTTTTTTTTTTTTTTTATATTAAGGTAAAAGGCAACATTGCCTTTAGAAAACAAGCAAACAAACAAACAAAACACAACCCTGTATAATACATTTGAGCGCTTAACACTTTCAAGCTAAGCTTACGTTAGGTACAAGGATATCTCAAGATAGATGTTTAGTAGCTTGTCCTCTATCTCTGAAGCTGTTACACTTAAATTACTTCTGGCAGTTACTCCATTGAAAATAAAATAATATTAATAGATTATGCAGTTCTCCTGGAAACCTGTTCAGTGCCGTCTTTACTTTTTTTTTTTTTTTTACATGTCAGAGGACTATAAGATGAATATTATTGCATGCATCTTAGGTTTTGGGAATTAAATAGTAAATTCTATTTATAAAAATAATTGATCATTTTATTTGTTGTAGCACTAATCAGGCTTTGCAAAATGAACCTTAGATTTTCAAGTTTTTAATTCTGAGCTAACTTTTCATACTGCTAATAGTGATTTCTAGCTGTGTGTTTTTTGTTTTTTGTTTTTTACTTCAAAATTTATATTTGTCCAGGAACTTCCACTGTATTTATCCAGGCATTTTAACCATCCATTGCTTCTCAATCCCTCACATTTGCTTTTTTCTCTTACTATGTTCTCCCTTTTATTGAGTTCAAACCCTCTTCTTATGGCTCTGTTATTCACATGTTGGTTTCTTTACAGACTACTGTTATGACATATACTTGCTGTGAATTGCTTTAAGTGTCTTGTTTGTAGAGGACATTTGTACTGGAAGACTAAAACCAGCAAATTATTTATTTTACAGCTAACAGAGCAAGAAGTAGAAACTATCTTGGATAAGGCAATGGTTTTATTTAGGTTTATGCAAGAGAAAGATGTTTTTGAACGGTATTACAAACAGCACTTGGCAAGAAGACTTCTCACAAACAAGAGTGTTTCAGATGACTCTGAGAAAAATATGATATCTAAATTAAAGGTAAGGTAACATCTATATACATTTTGTTTCATGTAGTTCTTAAATATGCTTTCTTTGGTTTACATAAGGGTTATATACATAAAGACCATCTTGGTGTTAAATACAGATTTGATTTTTAAAGCTCAAAAAGAAAACACAATTTTTTTCTGAAAGATTATGTGGAAATAAAAGGAAGGAAATACTGGAAAGTAGCTGTGATAGGAGAGCAATCTTGAAGACAAACTTTTTTTTTTTTTTCCAAAATTAATTAAAAAAAACATTTCCATGAAAGAGAGAACTTGACTTGATTTGAAGACAAGGTTGTGCTGTATTGTAGATCTTCTGTTATTGACAGTGGATTTCTTTTGGTTGCATGTAATTTTACTTTCTCCTGCAGGCTAGTGGTAACGCTCAGTGCCTTCTTCATTAAACATGGTTTGAGATAGATTGGAAAAAAAAAAAATAAAACTCCATAGCCAATGTCTAGAAACATATTTTCCTTATTTCTCTTCATTCAGTTTACGTGAAGTTATAAGAGTGGCCTAAACCTAAGAAGGTAAAGCCCTGAAGGTTGACAATCCTTGAAGCAACTTCTAATGCAGCTTTTTTCTAAGTGGCGTGTTAAGTGCCTAGGGGGCTTCTGCACCTGACTGATTTGATCTTAGAATCGAACTTCTCTGACTCTCAGTTTTGACCCTCATATTCTAATCATTAAATACAATCTCTTTGCATCAGATTTCTCCAAATTATCAGTATTCTTTACCAATTACCTATCCACATCTTATCTGGTAATTTTGAAGTATAGGGCACACAGATGCAAGACAAATAGACTGAGACTGCATTCTTTTCTCACAATTTGCCCAGTGACTGGAATGCTGAAGGTAACATGTTTGTCTTTACCATATACATAAAACCGTTCTAGAAACACGCAGAAAGTCTGGTATACGTGAAGTAAATACACGTTTGTGCACGTGTATTGATGTATGCATATGTCCCTGATTCTAAAAAAAGATCTAGTAATCTCACTTGGTAATCTGCAGTAAACCTTGAAATTTATATATACTTAAGATAATTTGTTTTCTGATACACAAAGACTTTTATTTTTTCTGTTCAGCATTATGCTAAAAAGGAGGTGAAAGCATTTACCTTGGTCTGATAAGCTTCTAAGATGAGCTAGGAATACTGAGAACATACCATAATACAGTAATGAGAGAAAGGAGAAGGAAAAAAAGCTTCAACTTGTGTATTATTAGTTAAATCCTTATGTGAATAAATGAGGTGTAGCTGTTTTGTCTGTAAGTTCCCTAAGTAATTAGGGTCATGGTTACCAAATGTACAGAAATAGCATTTTTATGAGATTTATAAACTAGCTCTTTCCTTTCAGAGTATTGGTGAATCGGAAGATCTCTTTTCATAGTGCTGGCACAACAAGTTTTATTTTTTGTATTTTAGACTGAATGCGGATGTCAGTTCACATCTAAACTGGAAGGCATGTTCAGGGACATGAGCATCTCAAACACGACGATGGATGAGTTCAGGCAACATCTGCAGACGACCGGGGTAAGAGCACAGCGGGCTGCGTACTTAGCCTTTTACTTCAGTACAAAAGCCAAAAGGCCACGTGCCCTGCTGAAAGTTTTCTTCGTCAGAATACTCGCGCAGATTCGGTTAGCTTCCTCAATTGGTATTTCTGAGTGTTTCTCAGCGACAGACGAGGCCTTTCCAAGGGGCTTGTCCAGCCGCTGCGGGCCGGCAGGGGGCGGGCTCCGGCCACCTGCCCGCCCCGGGTGCCTGCTGCGGGTCCGACACCTGCCGGCCCCCTCTGGGCACTCCTGACGCTGCAGTGGCTTTGGTTAAACGCAGAAGTGCTGCCTCATTCAAACTGGAATAATCTATAATAAATAGCCAAGTAGTTCCTTGGCTGCAGGTAAGTCTGTATGTCAAGCATATTTGAATTAGCTTCGGAAATCTGAATGCCAGGAAAGTGTTCATGGATGTACAGTGACTCTGATTGTGCAAGGGGTTCTGAAGTTTTTGTTGTCTTGAAGCTGTCAGCTGAAATCTACCTCATCAGCATACTGTGAAGCATCACGAGTGGCAGAAATGTTCTCAAAGTGCTTTCAGAAAAGGCTGTGGAGGCACGTATATATAGGTGTAGAGGACTTTGTGGATGGGCATCCTTACTACTGCTTCCAGTACTAATCTAATCTAATGATTTTTTTTCTCTCTAGGATGGGTAAAATAAGAATTTCAAGAGCAAATTCTTAAAGCATTTCCGTATTTAGGTAGAATGAGACTTCTACGTGAGATTTTTTGTGTTACGGATTCGTGTACTTTACCTGACAGTTTTACACTGAGTTAATAAATGATGTATATTTTTCCAACTTAACTATGTGTAGCTAATAAGATAAAGTTAAAATGTTAGCAGCTATTGTACTAAACCTTATTTGAAACTCCTTCTTGACAAGGAACCAACAGTTTGCCTTATGGCTGCCTTTTGTTCAGTCTCGTCATTGCCTTTTAATGACATTTCTGGAATATTTGTTTATGATGGACATGTATGTATTTCTATTAGTGTTAATATTTGAGAGTAATTATATTTTTAAAAATACTACTGTTAACACGCTGGTGTCAAAGTATTTTATCTTTCTATTTATATTGATGGCCTTTGGCTGGAGTCAAAATTGTTTGAAGCTTCTTTTTAGGTGATTTACGAATTAGTTTTCTGTGTCTAAATAGCTGTTTGAACTTCCCTTACGAGCCTCATGACATTGGTCGTGACAAAATTAGAGGCATGGCAGTAATGCTGGCTACAGAACAATCTTTATGTAGGTCTTTACTTTTATATAGGTCTCTGTACTTTTGCAAATTGATACTCTTAAACCTTAACTAAATTCAATTCAAGGGGATTTCAGTATGAGTATTTCTTTGTCATAATTTATAACAAGTTGGATACAGTATGCTTTTGTTTTTCGTGTCTTTCATAATACATGATCTTTGAAAGTATTACTTACTCATAGTAGAGCTGAAAATACTGAATTTAAGTTTCATATTGCTAGGTTTAGCTGAGATAATAGTGAGGACTATGCATGCCTCACTGGTAGCCAGAAGATTATCACCTACTAACAGAAGTGCTTTATACTTATTCTACAGCTCAAGCATGGATCTGTGTTTTCTAACCAGTGCTGGTAAAGGCTGTCTTCAGGGAAAGTGGGTTGGTTGTGTGTGTAAAAGTGAGCAACTGTTTAGTGTGGAGGCAAATGGCAGGAAGAGCTTGCTGTTGTTTAACGTCAGGTATTCAGTATTATTATTTGTGTCTAGAGGATAAATTTATAAACACTTAGCAACTTGTCTTCAGCAACCTGGCTTTGCTGTAGTAAAAGCCTATCTAGAAGGAACTGTTACACATATTACATATATTGTAAGTTACGTTTAGGAACACAGGTATTTCATTCTTGGTTAACGCTTTTATAGTATCTGTACACTCTTAAATGCCACAGGAGAATAACGTGGAGGATTTTTGCTGTACTGTCTGACGTTTGGTGTATGTTTGGGTAGTGTTGACTTGATTTGTCCATTGTTGAAAGAAAAATGTTTGTAAAGAGATATCCATTTTTTTCTTACTCTGTAAAAATTCTATATATCCTACACTGATAGAGAAAAACAGTGAAACGATCCTCTTTTAAAATAGTGGATGTTTTCTTCCAATTGTTTGTAGGTCTCATTAGGTGGTGTTGATCTTACAGTGCGGGTCCTCACAACAGGTTACTGGCCTACCCAGTCAGCCACACCAAAGTGCAACATCCCTCCAGCTCCCAGACATGCTTTTGAAATATTTAGAAGGTATGTATTAGAACAGCCTTTTAGGTAGAGGGTTTAAGAGCAAACTTTCTAAACTTTAATTCTAATGGCAAAATGCATCTGTAAGTTCAGACATGTTAGCACACTGCTCTTCTTCAGTGCATGTGAAAATTGAGAACGCAATATTCACGTTGTTAGCCTAGAGATTTGGGGAGTTTTTAATTTGATTTCTAGTTCAGTATTTTGAAAAACCATGAGATAGAAGATTTCTTGATAGCTTTGGGAAGTCTACATAACTACTAAGCTACTGTTAAGCAGTTTCCTCCTAGATACAGAAGGTAAACTATGTATTACATTTTTGATTAATTTGTATTGCAGATTTTATTTAGCCAAACACAGTGGGCGACAGCTGACACTCCAGCATCATATGGGTTCTGCAGATCTCAATGCCACTTTCTATGGGCCAGTTAAAAAGGTAAAGTATCAAGACTGATAACTTGATTGATACTGATTTTATAAAAGAAGATTGCCCATTGATAATGTAAGGAAAAGGTGCCTTTCATCATCACCTTCATTGTCTGATTCTTCCTTTGGAACAGTTTTGACACGTTTTCTTCTGAATATGATTTTAATGGGTCACTTACCATCATCCTTTTTAGTACCTCATGGAAAAATAGTAATATTTTTTTCTTTTAGGAAGCTCAGTGTTCTGATTTTTTGGCTGTTACTTTTTTCACTAAATCAGTCAAAAGTGAAATGAAATTTGTTTATCTTTAGAATAATTCCTGTTAATGTGGAAAAAGAACTGTTAAGCCAAGTCTAGTCTGCTTTTCATGTGCAGAATGCTAGCAACATATACATTTTTTCAAACATGAAAATCTTAGTATAGCTTACAGAAGTATAATGCCTAATAGTTGTGTATAGAAGAAAATGTTATGCTAGTGATTTAGACCAGTTCTAAAATGCTGAGTTAGATGCAGTTAATGGCATGATGCTTGGGAACAAAGAAAGCAAGGTGAAATTATAATATAATACCACATATAAATAACACGCATTTGTGAGGGTGTTAAAATTGTATTACTGTAGGACAGACATTATGGTGATTTTGATGATGGTGTGAGTAAGAAAACTGGAGGTTGCTCAGGTAGTGGAACAGGTGCCCAGAGAGGCTGTGGAGTCTCCATCCTTGAAGGTGCTTGATATTTGACTGGACACAGTCCTGAGCATCCTGTTCCAGATGGCCTGGCTTTGAGCTCGACCATGCAAGATACAGAGGTGCCTTCAGGCTAAAAAAAAAAATCCACTCTGATTATAAGACAGCTCCTGGAGAGAGATTCTGGTTATGCCACCAGGCACGTGTAGTTCTATCACTTGTGTAGACTGATCTCCAGGATAAGTTTCATCATATAACTTCCATCTTGCTGAGGTAACATATTTTAGAGGGAAAAACAATCTAACGCTAGTTTTGTGTTTTTAAAACAGGAAGATGGCTCGGAGGTTGGTGTAGGAGGTGCCCAAGTAACTGGCTCAAATACGCGGAAGCACATATTGCAAGTCTCCACTTTCCAAATGACAATATTAATGCTCTTTAACAACAGAGAAAAATATACCTTTGAGGTAAGAATTGTGTTTTTCTCACCTGATTTTTAAATAACTGCTTTAGGCCTTCTTGCCCTCTTCATTAAAAGATATGAAGAGCAGGTGTCTCTCGTTCCACTGGAGTGTGGGTCAGGCCAATAAATAAAGGAGCAGAAGAGCACCAGTGCTGTGTCTGGCAGACACTCCTGGGGGACGATACTGGGAACAGAAGTTTTAAGGAAAGTTGAAGGGGGTTGTGAGTGGGGTAATTCCTCAACCACAGAGCTATAGAAAAGCTGTAACTGGAACGCAGCAGGTGGCTCTCCTTTCTCATTTTCCTCGAGGAACTGTATCTAGAGGTCCAGTGGTGCAGATGGGTTTGTATCCTTGCTTTTTAAATACTGAAGTTCTTAACTTGGCTAGCTAGAGCAAGCTGTAGGGCTAATCAAAGAACTCTCGTTCCTTCTCTGACCTGGTGAACCAGAAAAGACAATGAGGAAGTTCCACGTAGCTCCCTAGCAGGGAGGCTGGGGGGTCATTTCTGGGAAGGGTTGAAATGATCAGCTGATGAAAAATGGTGGAGAATGCTTTGGGAGTGGAGGAGGATCCTGTGCTGTGAGACTTGAGCATTGTATTGTTAGACAATAGTATGTGCCAATTAGTAGTTCTAGGTATTTTCTTTGGTTTGAGAGAGCATTGGAAGCCTTGAAAAGCAGTTAGGGGTGCAGCTTGAAGTTGAGGGGTTTCTCAGGTTTTTTTTGTTGGCTTTGGATTGTGCCATGCGTGGTACTCACCTGCCTGTTTGCTTGGAGTTTGCTTTTCAGCTTTTTTGGCGTACTCCCAGGCTACTAATGCAGGACGTTTCTTTAAACAGTTGGGGGAGGAAGACAGCATTTCCAAAGAGACTCTTAAATACTTCTCATAGTTTGCAAAAGATTATTTGGGGGACAGAAAGTTCTGTGTGCTGTGCAATGCATCACAGGAGCATTACAGCTCTGAGTACTGCTGCCGAATATTGAACTGGTAGAGGACTTAACAGCTGGGTTCACAGCTTGTTTTTCCTTGTTGAAATTGGGCCGGTAGCTCTATTATTTTACAAAATTACAGGCTTTATAAATAGCAGAGCTCATCTATATATGAATAAATAACAGTTGGTAGTGTCATGAAAAAATACATTTAAATATGTGCTCTAAATTATAGTCCGTTTTACTTGGAGCAGATGGTAGAGAGCTGTGTCCTCAAGTTTTTAGGTTTTGTTTTTTCCCTTGTTTAGGTGTTCTTAAGTCGTTTCATTGTGTCACCCTGTAACTAAAACACTAAGAAGGCACTCTTGTTTTGTTTGGTTTCTTTGGAGAAGTACGTGGGAGTTGTCTTTAACTCCAGCCAGAAAAGCTTATGAAAACCTAAGGATGGATTAAAATTTTATCTTTGTTCGTTGATTATTGAATACCATCATTAATTATCGAGTGCTGGGCATATCCTATTGCTTTGTCATATCAAACCAGTGCTTTTCCTGTGACAATAATGTGAGATGTGCATTGTGCAGTGCTCGAGTAAGCATGGAAGCATTTTTGATCTGCAAGTGTTTCTGAAAATTCAGATCTGGACAACTTAGTTTGAAGTTGGTTTTGCTTTTGGGTAGACTTTGCTGTTTTGTTCGTGTTCTGTGTTAATTCTATTAATTAGAAACTTAGTAAGAGCATCACAGTAATCCTAACAGCCATTAACCCATGATTGTAAAATGAGATAAAGATGATGAAAAATTATGCATAAGATTTTACAGAAAATTAAAGGATCGTTACATAGCACAATTCCTTTCTAAAAATGTATGCAGGTCTTGTATTGCTGTATGGTAAGGATTTGTGTACGTATGCAGAAGAACCAGTGGCCGTATGGGCCTAGCTTTACCATACTCACCTCTAAGGATATTCACACAGGCCTTCAAAGCTTGCTCACATTTCATTCAATTCAGTTTCTTCTAATGAAGTGTCATGTATTACTCAGCATTTTTTCTGCTCAAGTTTACAGTACAGCTCAATGTTTTAAAGGGTGAAATGTACATCTTCCTCATCAAAAATGAGGGCAAAATATTTGGTACTTACTTTATCTTTGGGCTTAACAAACACGAAATATAGGTGCCACTATAGTAGAAGTAAAGCTGGTGGATACTAACAAAAATGAGATGTTAGCACTTAAAACTGACTTGACTGTTTTCTCTCTTGCTGATCTCTGCTTTGGAAGAATTATGAGTTGAAGTCTGTATAAATAAAAGATCTTCTTAGTTTGTCTTTTTCTCGTAATTTCAACAACATGACTTTTTTCCTTTTAATTTCCTTCTGCACTTTTTCTTTCTATCAGGAAACTTTCTTCTTGTGTAGAACTGGACAGAGGCCATGCCTAAAATAATCTCTTCTGTAGTCTCCAGATAAGGCTCACTTAGTAATGTTTTTACAAGTGAAATTGTGTAATAGGTACTGCTCTTGTGCACAGCTCAATTATTGTCTTTAAAATAAAGCATTTTTGGAGATGGAAGGGAAACCACTGTACATTTTCCACTGTGTTACATCAAATGTAGAAAAGTGTCTAGAAAAATGATATGCCACAGACGGAAGGAAAAAAAGTGCAGCAGCATCTGTTATCCCCATTCTATTCAGAGCCACATTTTTATACAACTTGAACTTTTTGCCTTCTGGGGGACTATATTGCAGTGCAATTCTTTCTTGTTTTTTATTTTTAAGCTTGCTTATTAATGCAAGCAAATCATTTCAGAATTTTTGGCTGAATTGGAATGCTACAATGTGAAATAAAATAAATACAAAGTGGTTAGTATAAAGATCTTCAGTGTCAAAAAACCTCAAATTTCATTTTATCTCCTTGTTTTTTAATTATATTTTTTCCATCACAAGCAGGGAATATATTTATTGTAGAAACAACTTAATTTTGAAAAGATTACTTTTAGCTGGTGATCAGAAACCAGAGTTTGGAAACCTGCGTATTGCAGGCATGAACTTTCTTCTAGGCTAGATTTGGTTTATAGCCTCAAGGCTTTACATTTACCTAAGTCCTACAATCTGCGTGCTGCTTTCCTTTGGTTAGTTGAGTTTATGCTGATCCATTTCAGTAAGAATTTTTGTTGTGACCATCTGAAGGATTTTTTTTTAATACTGCAGTGTGCTGAATCTGGAAAAATCTGTGAAGGTGACTATTTTTTAAAACAAAGCAACAAATGAAGTAACTTGCTTCTTCACAAGTAACTTAAAGTTGCTGATAATAGCAAATAATTAAAATGTGGGTGCACATTGATAGGATTTCCCGATCATCCAAAAGCAGTAGGTATCAAAAATTCTGAGATCTGATCGTTTTTGACTTACTGAATTTTTACAAAACTCATTCAAAAGAATTTAAAATCATGTGCAAAAATGCAACTTCGCATAACTTTACATGAAGTCAGCATTGCACATGTAATACTGGGTCTGTAGGTGAAAAATAAGGCTTGTTCTCTGCCTGAGCTTTGCTGAGATCTGATCGATGCTGAATGTGAAAGGCCAGTATACTCAAATTGTTCTTATTGCCTGTTGTCAGTGGTGGATGACCACACAAGACCAGATTTTATTTTTTTAACATGAGTACGCAAAAGAAATAACATCATTTAATAGAACTGAGTTGTACAGTGACAAGAAAGTCAAACTTCAAAGAACCCAAGTTCTTTACAGGTCTTCAAACACTGGGAGTTCTTGGACCTGTTTTTAGCTTGGTGGTCGTCAATTTGACTTGCGTGCTATGAGAATGGGGAATTCCTGGGGACAACAGAATAGCTGGATGCTGCTCCTAGAACTGATGATGGGGAACCTGGGCAAGTGACAGCTCTTGTAGCCAGTTACAGCCCTGTGATGCTTAGTTTTCTGTTTGGTAGCTTAGTCTTTAGCTGCTAGAGGTCCCTCGAGAGTCTGAATGAGAATGTGGAATTAGGAGATGCTCGGGGTTTACTCAAAACTATGAAAAAGAAGAAAATGCAGATAAGTCTATAATGAATGGAAGCTCAGTAAATGAGTTAAATTTGAGGAAGCAGAAGCAGTTGGCCTGCTCATGAAGCATTTTAAGATGTCACTGCAGCTTTTCAGTACTTATAAGGGACTTACAAAAAAGATGGAGAGCAACTTTTTGCTCAGGCAGATAGGACAAGGGGGAATGGTTTTAAACTAAAAGAGGGGAGACTTAGATCTAGGGAGGAATTCTTCACCCAGAGGGTGGTGAGGCACTGGATCAGGTTATCCAGAGAAGCTGTGGATGCCCAATCCCTGGAGGTGTTCAGAACCAGGTTGGACAAGGTCCTGGGCAACCTGATCTAGTGGGTGGCGTCCCTGCCCAGGGCAGGAGGGTTGGAAGTAGGGGATCTTTAAGGTCCCATCCAACCCAAGCCGTTCTATGATTCTAAGATCATTCTGCATCCCGTGTATTTTGCTTACTGACTCATAACAGGCGACTTACCTAACATATGGCTCTCGCCTGAATTCTGAAGAATGCTAAGAGAGGTATAAAAAGTTATGACAATTGTTTTTATTAAGACCTTCTACAAAGTTCTTACCTTTGCACTCTTCTGTGTTTCGCCTCTAGAAGTTGCAGCTGAGGGCATGTGGGCTGTAAATAAATTGTTTCAGGTTATTCACAAAGGAGGTGCAGCTAATCTGGAGCACTTCTCTGTTACTGTGAAACAGGACCTTGCTTGCTTCCATTAGTCAGGATCTTGTTTTCAGCAGAGGCACTGACTGGGAATGCAATTACACAGTTCTTCATCAGGACTGCTCGCGAACAGCACGTGTTTTCTATCGCTGACGGAGTTACTTAGAAGCTTTGATTTCATTCTGGTCAGTGACTATTGGAGACAGAGAACAAATCCCTTCAGCTTTCTTAAAAAAAAAAAAAAAAAAAAACACTTTAGTGAAATGTAACAGCTGGTTATTCTTTTCTTTGTGTGTGTTTTCAGCTTATGGTAACTGTACTTTGATTCATGTGGATTATTTTGCTTGGTACACGTTGAGACTTTGTTCATGAATTCTCACCTGCCAAGCCGTACAGCTGTCAAAGTACTACTATTTTGCGGGCTTGAAGATGGACCTTTTAAGTAGTCAGCGTTGTTGTTTGTAAAATGTGATGCTTATTTCTGCACTGGCTGTAAACTGATCAGGATATTTTTCTTCAGGAAATTCAACAAGAAACTGATATCCCCGAAAGAGAACTGGTTAGAGCCCTTCAGTCACTTGCTTGTGGCAAACCAACACAACGTGTTCTCACGAAAGAGCCCAAGTCAAAAGAAATAGAAAATGGTCATATATTTACAGTGAATGATCAGTTCACGTCTAAACTACACAGAGTCAAGATTCAGACGGGTAAGTGGATCTTTATATGCTGTCTTGTCCCCCAGACTGCCTTAAAGCCTACAATTCTTTTGCAGGCTCACTGTCCATAGAAGTAAAAGGAAGCAAGGAATATTTTTTTTTCTGATGAGTAGTTGCATCAAAACAAGAATTTAAATAAGAAGAGTAAGGAAGTTATGATTGAGCTTATTGTTTTTCAAAATTTGTAGTTCTCTTTTAAAAGGGAAATTCAAATTAAATAATAAAATTAAAAATATCAGGCCACTGACTTTGTTAAAAAAAAAAAAAAAAAAAAACCTGCCTCAGATGTGTAAGCTATTGTACTGCTGTGAAATTGAGTGGCATTTTTGTCACATGATACATTTATTTGCATGTACCAAATGCTGAAATGTCTTAGAGTGATGATTTGAGTGGAAGTTAACAGATGAGAGAAAGGAGTCAGTGTGGTACCACTTCACTAGCTCACCAAAGCGCTGGTTTATGCTGTGCAGAAGTAATGCTGATATCTTTTGTCTAGGAGGCTCTCTAGAAATGGTTTCTGGTTTGTAGTATCGCCGTAGATGCACTTCAAAATGTTTTGCAAAATAATTTCCTGATTTTTAGTGCATAAGAAAACATTTTCTGACTTGGTAGGTCTTGGTACGTAAAATACACTGCATTGTGGGCAGTTCAGATGTGTTTTGAGTGCAGCCTTGGTAATTCACATGCTGTTTGTTGCAAGTAATGTAACTCTGGGCTTCTGCGCAGCATGCTGTGTCCAGGGATGTAGGTGTGTAAAATCCAGTAGTGTGTACCAGTAATTAAACTGTATGTATCCTGCTGTGTAATTGATAGCTAGACTGTCTTCAAATGTATGCAGAGCGCTGTGGTCACAACCCATTTGCCACACTTGGAGTATTTCTCCAGTGAGCAAGAGCACAGCGACTAAATGAGGCTGTTCAGATCCCTGTGGTCAGAGCACTGGCAGAACTGAGCAAAGTTCTGTGACAGCTGTTGGAGCTTTGGTTCAGTGCTGCTTTTCTACTTCCTCTGCACAAAGTTCTGTGGATGGGGGATATGGTTTGGGGTTCAAGATGGGTTTAAAGCAAAGTTGATACTTGTGGTTTTAACATAACAAATAGAAGTCTTCTTACTTATATCTACTTAAAAGGGATAAGTACTTGAGGCTTTTGAGTGAAGAAGAGAAGGGAGGACAGTGATAGCAGCGTATTGCTTATACTTGGGCGAAGAGGTAAGAAAAGCTAGACACAAGGGCAGAAATAAAGCATAAATAGAACAGAATACAAAAGAGAATGCAGTTGAATCAAAGAAGATAAACGTTGAACTATTTCTTCTGACTGAAGAAATTTCTAAGTATTGGTTTGTGAAGTAAATTTTCAATCCTTTTTCTGTTTTAATTAGCGTATTATTCACCATACTAAAGAGAAGAATATTTAATGGAATCGTGGGGTTGGGTAGTGCCTGTAAGCAGATTTGAGTACTGCTCAAATTTTAACATAGCAGTAATTAAGTAACACATTGTTATCTTGTCAGTTGCTATCAAAATATGCCAGAAAGTTAATATGTTCTTGGGGCTGCTTTTCATTAATTATATATATATGTATTTGAGAATGTGAAAACGCAGGAAAATATAACTTGAATTCTGGATGAAATAAATGAAGTTAACACTTGCACAATGGAATTAAAATTAATTCTGCTGTTTCTTTCTTTTTTCTTGAAGTTGCTGCCAAACAAGGAGAATCTGATCCAGAAAGGAAAGAAACAAGGCAGAAAGTAGATGATGACAGAAAACATGAGATAGAAGCTGCTATAGTTCGGATAATGAAATCTAGAAAGAAGATGCAACACAATGTGCTAGTAGCAGAGGTATGCTTGTACATAGTTCTGATATGGACTTGAAGTTATTTTTGTTCTTCCTTTTGAATTCATGAAAGTTACACCATCCTCCCTAACACTTTCTGAAAGGCTTCTGAGAGATGCTATATTTAATCCATCCATTTTTCACCCCCCCACTGTACATCTAAAGGCATTTAAATCCAAACCCTTCAGTTTAGGGTGTATTCACACGTATATCTAACTTTCCTTCTTCCCTTTAGTGGCATGACAATGTCGTCATATTCCTTGACATACCAATTGGCAATGAGAACCACTGTACTTGATGGTATTTTCTGTTCTGGTCTTGACTGTTGGGTCCAAGCTTGAGAGTTTTGATCTCTTAGAGAGAAAGAGGGAGAGTCCTGCTGCTCTCACCTCCTAAGTTCTGACAGCTTTGCAGATAGGATGCATTTTCCACTCCTGAACTCTTCCGGTTGTGAAACTGAGAGGATTTTCAGGTGGTAACTGCCTTTTTGAGCATCAACACTTGGATTCATACTCAAAAAGGAGCAAGCATCTGATGGAAAAAACTGACAGAAGTGTGCAGGCTGCTTTTTCTGCTTCGTAGTTGTAGCCAGCCTTGCTTATGTACAATTTTATGATTATTTTGGTCAGTTAAGATACTTAACGAGCTTGTTTGCACTGTGATCTTATGTGACTGTTTTTGATCTTACATTTTAGGTAACTCAGCAGCTGAAGGCCCGATTCTTACCAAGTCCAGTTGTTATTAAAAAACGTATTGAAGGACTTATTGAGAGAGAATATTTGGCACGAACACCTGAGGATCGCAAAGTATACACTTACGTAGCATAAAATGCATTCAGAAAATTTGATTTATTCTTGGACTATACTCTTCGCATGAACTGGGAAGTTCTTTTAAATCATTAATATTAAGACGACCATCTCTTCTATTAAATTACAATACATGTTCTAGACCGTTCAGATCAAGCCTTTTACTCCTTTTGAGAGTTTTCAACATCAATTGATTGAGCTTCAGGCTTTTCAACGTTATCCCTGTAGAGATCATCCTTACAATTCTTTGGGAAAATGTGAATGTGCCGCGTTTGTTTTCAATACTGTATGAAAACAGAAAAATAAAAACAAATTTAGAAAATACAGCTCATTAAAAAATAATAAAATTGTTGGAATTTCATTTCCCCAGATCTTCAGTGTTGATGTAAATGTGTTTCTGTAGTGTTGCTTAGCACTTCGCGCATTGTATAAGTTGGGTTTAAAAAAAAAAAACACAACTGGTAAGGCAAAAATCCCAGTTATATTGCTCTGCTTCAAATGTTTCTTTAACTAGCCATGTTTAATTTAAATACTTGGTAATTTTTTGAAGACCCAAGAATACAACTTGAGCATGTTTCACTCTTCCAGCTGCACTCACTGTTGTTTGAACAACATGAATCAGGAACTTCTGGGGGTTCAGAAAAGACCATAATAAGTTTGGCTTTCCCTTCTGTAATTTGAGTTCTTCTAAATTAAACTCTATATTGATTAGGTTTGTTCTGGTTTCTTTATAGGAAAAAGGAAAAGATTTTAGTGTGTATAAACTGTATAATAATTTTTGCTGTTGTACTCACTGCTGATGGTGGATTGTACAGGGCGATGTTTTTATTTCACTAAATGTAGACAAAATAAATTTAAAATAAATGGATCTAGTGTACACAAACAACTCAAGTGTGTTAGAATACAGGAATGGCAATTTTTGGAACTAAATGCTGTCCTCTGGGGAAACACATTGGGATTATATTTTGTCAGTTAATATCATAGATGGATTTGTAGCCCCAGGGTTTCCCATCATAAGTACATACTTCAGGAGATTAAAGTGAAGCCAGCGCACACTATTTGTTTTTAAAAATGAATTTTAATCATGCAATAAAAGATTGTTACTATATTGAAACTTCCAGTTCTTAAACTAAAGCTTTTTTCCTTCTTCTGAGTATGCTGCAAAAATAGATTTAAAATTGCAGTTCAGTGATGTCACTGTTCTCACAGAATGGGTTGGAAGTGTGCATTGTACCGCAGAGTTTTATTAAACTCTATTTCTAACATTGCAATGCGCATATTACACAGTTTCTCTGCTGTAACTGTTTTAATTCAATATATTTTGGGGGGAGAGGGACAGTCAGGTTGTTTTTATCCGTAGGTACTGAAAAATACATTTGGTGGGCTTCCCAAAATGTGGAGCTGGAGTCGAAACACAAGAAATTGGTTGTAGATCATTAAGGTACTGCCAGAGTATTTCTTGACCAGCTGTATTAAACAAATAGTGTTGTATTTATTTCATATCAATTCAGTTGAGTATTTTTCATAATGCGCCCCCAATTTCACCCTTCTCTACAGCCTTTTAAGATACAAAGCTGGTCTGTTTTCAGTGGTAGGATGTTCTAAGGAGGAGGACAGGAATTGGCTTGGTTTTAGCCCGATTAAATGATTAAATTCCAAGGCTTTTTTTTTTAAAAAAAAAAAAAAAAAAAACTTCGCCAAGGTTGACTGCATTAAAAACAAACAAACAAAAAAAAACTTTCCCCCAATCCCATGATAAACTTTGAAGTAATGAGGGGGGAGGTGACTGGAGAGCTTACCTGCCATTGCTCATCACGGATCTAGCTAGGCCATCAGTGGCAAAAATGGATTTGGTGGCTGTTACTAAAATGCCTGTGTCTGTACAGTATCTGCAGAGCTTCAATTGATGATGCTTTTTTCCACTAACATTAGAAATATAATAATTTAGTTGCAGTACCAGTACTAAATACAGGGTTGTATGACAGTCTGGTTTTGGATTGTCTTAAATTATGAGAAGAATCTCCCTCAAAATGTGGCTGGCTCTTCCATGTATCGGTATAAAGGCTTTCTTTTCTGCAGGTCTTAATCTTTAATAGCATTGCTGTTGTGACAGTTGCCTGTCAACACTTTCACAAGTGCTTTTCAGAGAGGAGTGAGTTCACAGCCTTTCCCCGTGGTTTAGAGATGTTCACGGTGCTGTCCCTGACAGTAGGGCTTGATCCTTGGCGGTGCAATTGTAACTGTGCTGTGTGTCAGCTGAAGCTTTTTGCCTCTGGTTGCTTTTAGCAGGCATGGGATTTGGAGTCGTGAGCCTGAATGTTACAGCTGTAGAACCGTGTTTAAGGGCTGGCTGGCTGGGATTGACTGAGAGAGAGAAATTTTTTTGGCCACTTACGTGTGCAGGAGTGTTGCTAAAGGAGTAACAGATGGTGATAGCTGTCTTCCCATACAAATACTGCAGTGTAGTTTCCATTTTAAATCTAATAGAGCCTTGAAGAACTAATTATTCAGGAAAGGATTTCTGCTCAGGTCACCTTTTAGAGATGTCTTTACCATTGAACAACCAGACTGTGATACCAGGGGCTGACTAAAAGATGAAAATGTGAAAAATGTGATCAAAGTCCTCTGAACAAGACATCACCAGGGCTCTGCTGAAGGTGAGTTTGATGCCTGTACCTTTACGCTGTGTACGTGAGTGAGATTTCTTCCGCAGTCCAGAGCAGAACCCTGTTTGTCCTTACCTAACTTCACTTTTTTTCTTCCTCTCTTAACCTGCATTTAAAATTTATCTGTAATTTTGTTAAAAGTAGGCTTGCATAGTCATAAGTACAAGTAATTATATACTTTGTTTACTTTGGATTAATGTGCAGTCAAATGCTGTAGCAATGTAAAATTAACGTGGAGTTCACTTTTCAAAGTTCTGAAAAATCAGGCTTTGAGTCATATTTATTGTTATTGAAGGTACGTACATAGACACCCTTATTTTTAAGGGTTGAGATCACACTTCACTTACCATTGTGCAAGAGTATCCTATTTATGCCTGATTTTTTGTTCTTTTCAGCTGGCTAGCTAGCTACCTTTTGAGCTAGCTACTCTTGAATGAAACGTCTCTCCTCACCCCTGTGATAAAGCCAAACTTTGCTCTGAGAATCTTAAAAGCTTTCACTGTGCTCTTCAGTTCTGGTCTATGAGAATTTGGCAGCTGCTGGGTAGCAGATACATGGCAGTGCAGCCTGTCACCATCTGGCCTTGTCCAATGCAGCAAAAACTGGGACTACTCGTGAGCTCAGGATGCATGTCCGAAACTGTCCGGAACCTGCCTGGCTTGATCTAAATGATCTAAAGCTCCTTCATTATTGTGCACGGTGGCTAAAGGCAAGGTGGGCTCTGATCGTTAGCTTCCAGATCTGTGGGGTGCTTGAGGGTTAGGAGGAGGATTTGCCAGTCTGGAGCTACACTCCTCGTAGTGCTTAGAGCTGATCAGGGGCATCGGCTTTTCTCACCTATATTGAAATTCATTTCTGTTAATATTCATTCAGGTATCTCGGATAGTAAATGAAATAACCAATGCGTTCAATCTGAAGTATGTGTTCAAGCTCCTGTTTCCTGCGATATGTCCTGTGCAAAGTCTGTAAAACACAGAACTTGATAACACGTCCAGCTGTGAAAGCTGCATAAAAGAACAGGAGGGTAATCTGTGTGCCTCGGGGTGTAGGGACGTGTTTGTGGGATGTGCCCACAACTGGGTTGAATGTTCTGACTCTCTTGGATGGCTTTGTCTGCCTTTTAACCTTGTGTGTGCTGTGGCAGAAATGAGTAGAAAGGAGTGTAGAGGTGCATTTTTAAATAGAAACAGTGGCACACCTTTCGTTGTCTAGCAAATGGCTGTGATGAACCAGTGCTAAGCAACAGCAAGCCTGTCAGCACAGCCTGTCTCAGATTTCTGTGGTCTGGTGGTGTCCTTCAGCAGGGCTGCTGCTCAGAGGGTGGCTGCCCCTCCAGCAGGTCTCCCCGGCTGCGCTGGGCTTCGGCCGCTTTGGTGCGACCTTGCTGCTGTGACCGGGTTCTTCCTGCGCCTTGCAGGATGCTGCTGCTTTGGTGCCTGCTGAGCTTGTGCAGCAGCCCCACTTCTGTCAGGGTCCTGCTCTTGTCTTGGTTTCTTCAGTTCCCTGAAACCACGGTGTTGATGGGCAGTGAGCCTGTCTGTGCAGGCTGGTGCACTTCACACCACTGAGATGAGCGACTGTGGGTCAGAAAAGAAATCGCGTCTGCACTAACAGCAGGGATGCTTTATTACCTATGCTTCTTCCTGCAGCTCCCCCCCTCTTCCCCCAAAACTTGGCTTTTATACTGAGCCACGAGCACAGCAGATGCTGAGGAAGCCTCTGTCCCTGACGACTGCTGCTCCGCTCCTGATGAATCCTATGGGTGCTGGCGGAGTGCTGCCACGCTCAGAGGGGACGGACCCCAGCATCTCCCCCCTCCTCCCCCCCCCCCCCCCCCATGTTTTTATCTATTTCTTTCAATTTTTTTGTTTTCCTTTTTTAACTGAAGCTCTGTTAAACACCCTGTGACATCCCCGATCAGCTGTTTTTACAGTGTCCGACTCAAAACTTCCAAGAATGAATTTTGATGTTTCAAAATGGATGAGGTCAGGACAAGCAACTTCCCTTCCCACGTAACGTGAGCTGCTTGAGGACTAAGCAAAGAAGAACTGGGAGTTACGTATGCAAGGTCAGGTGATAAAACAAAACAACACTGGGTATGGAAAAGCAATCTGAAAATTGTGAATTTTCAGTCTAGCCATGGGACATGCACTTAAGTTATAGTGCCAGCTTTTCTTCCTTGAATGTTTCTTGCAAGCTGAAAAAGTTTCAGTGGAATCCAAAGGCACCAGAAAAAGTTGGAATTATTGGACAGTGATGAATATATTTATTGCGCTTGTTTCTTGTTTTTCCCTTCTAACTAGTATAACCTTCTCTTTGGCTGTGTTACGGGGTTGGGGTGGACTATACGACATAGCAAGTGACCCCTGTGCACCGTTAACTTGGGCTGGGGGTTAAGGGAACAAGAACAATAGTAAGGAGCCTTGTCTAGACTGCAGTCCTGGTGCCTCCAGCTCTGTTCCAGCAGCAGCTCTGCAGATCCATGGTATGACAGTGCTTGGGCTCGCCAGCAGCAGCCTTCATAAGGGAGCCCCTCAGCACCCCTCTCATGGAAACAGGGGAGGGATTTATCCCTCCCAAAAGGAATATTTCTCCACCTCTTGGAAATGTACAGTGATCTCCTGTTCATGTTTCACGTTCCCTGAGTTATTTTAACTATTAACTCAATTTTTTGCAGCATACATTTAACATTAAGCATAGCGTTGGGCAAAATCACACGTAGTGGTTTTGTTGCAGAGGTGGTGTCAGAGGAGAACAGCATCAGGCAGTGGCAAATAACTGCTCAATGCCTTGGGAAAACTCACTGGGTGCTGTCTGAGAGCTAGGGGCAGCACTAATATGCTAAGCAGAAGTACTGAGAACAAAGGTACCCACTGGTTTCTCTAACACCAAGCTTTTGTAAGATCTTTTTTTATAATTTATAAGTTTCACATGAACAGAGCTATGATAACAGCAAGCTGACCAACACCATAGCTGTGGTTTGATTATGGGTCATAGTCTTGCCTGGCCAAAATGCTTCCCAAAATCTGTAGGAGTTATCCCAAGTCCCAGGTTGCATGGTTTAGTGCTGGGTGTTCAGTGAAAAGAGATCTAAGTTACTTGTTCCCTTGGAGTATATATATATATATATATATATATATATATATATATATAATGGCTGCTCATCGTGCTCCTCGGCCCAGGCTGGGAATTGCATGCTTCTGGGGAAGCAGATTTCACAAAGACCATGTACCCTGACTCTAGAAGCCTTCATTCAAATCAGGCCCACTGCCAGTCGAGTCTGAGCTGGGACCCTGGTGAAGGAGCCCTGCATGTGCTTGTTTGGCTTAGTCCATCTGCTGTGGATATACATAATATCGATGTGGAATAAGATTTTACACTCAATCTGCTCAGGTAATAATGCCTGAATTATTAAATTAGAAATGGAAAAGCAAGAAAGAAATGAAATTCTAGCTAGGAAGTGGCAAATAGAAAGCAACGACTGAAAGCACATTTCAAAGGTGTGTAATATAGCTCCAGATTCTCGAATCGTTCTGCTTCTGTGCTTTAAGCTTTTCCTTTGTTAGCTCCAGTAAGAACTGTGCTCTGAAAATCCAGTGTAGATGTTGTCTTACTGCCCACGACAATTATGCTCTTTCCCTATGTGGGCTGTTAGCGTTATCTCTTTTTTTTTTTTTTTTTCTGGTGTTTTTTCTCTTGTTTTTAATCTTAGTTATTTATTAATTTCATTAGGGTGGTACCCTGAGCCCCAGCACTGATTATAATGTATTTATCCTGTATATGCAAGACACAGCATTGGCTCTTGCTTTAAGGAGCTTATTGTATTTATATCTAGTATGAATTTATTTTTTACAAACTTTGAAATTAAGCCAAGTGTTTAAGGGACAGAAAGCTACTAAAGCTTCAAGGAAAAAGGGAACAGAGAATAGGTCTCCAGCCATACTGGGAACTCATCTGTTGAAGGCTGTAGCCCTTGCTGTGTGCTGTAACCACCCAGCTTTCACTGTGCAGTCGGCCGTTCAGAGGCACGCAGTGGCTGTCTGTCCTTCATCTGTGTTTCCAAACACCCAGGTCTGAGGCCTGCCAAGGCAAGACTTGTGGGAGAAACTGATACCCAACCACCCCAAGCCAGTCTGCTAAGAGAAGGTACTTAACTGGCACCTCGTGGTGTGGCTGGGGATGCCGAGATGGGGCAGACTTTGCCCAGGTGAGGCTTTGTTCCCCTCCTGCTGCTGAGCACCCAGGGGCATTTCCTCTGGGACAAAGGGACAAAGCCACAAAGGGAAGTCCTCAAAGCAGCATTAGGGCCTGATGCTGCCCTACTGTGCTTCCACACCCTGCCCTTTGTTCGCAGAGTTTGCGAGGGCACGTGCCATATCCCAGCAACGGCTGTTTCTTAGACCTTGTGCACAACTTCTGTGAGTATTTACTGTTGTTTGCTTGGACATTGCTTCGCTTGAAATTCCATTAAAGATGAGGCTAATAATCTCCTGCAGCTCGTCTGTCACAGCATTTGTTATCAACTTAATTAATTATGCAAATCTGCAATTCCAGCGTAGTGTGGGATCCAGGCCAAGGCTGCTGGTGGTGTTTGTTTTTTTTTTTTTTTTAATTAGAATTTGGGTCGTATTACCCTGTATCTTAGGACAGTCGCCCTCAGGACTGGGAGTAATTAGAAGCCTTCACACCACGTAGGCCAATTCGCTCCTGGAGCTGAAGCTTGGGCCTGCTGGCAACTCGCTCATTAACGCCTGGCAGGGCGCGGCTTCTGCTGGCGTCTGCTGCTGGCCTTCCAAGAATTTTTCCTTGAGTTGTCTTCAACCATGCTATATATAAGCTGATTAAATGAACAGTTCATGAGATCCTGCGAGTCTCTGCCTTGTTTCGATGTGCCCGTGCACAGCCGAGTGGCAGGAGGGAGGAGGATGGCCCAGCACGGGATGCCGGTGGCTGCCTCTCGCCCACGCTGCTATGGGCCGCAGCGTCCTCTCTCTGGGTTGCTTTTCTCCTTGTTTGAGCAGAATTGGGACTGATCCGGGCCTGGCAGCTGCGTTATTATCAGCCTTGTTCATATCACTGCAATGGTGCTGGCTCAACGTGGGGTTTTCAAGCTCCTGTTGAAGTCAGTGTGTGTTTGGAAACTCAGGCCTCAGACGAGGTGCTCCTTTTCCTGAGAAATCGCTCAGGCACCGATGGTAAAACCTTGGCCACCTCTAAGCCTGCAGCAGGTTCATGGTCTGCCCCGGTGCCAGTGGCGGCCCTTGTCTCGGTGGTGCTCTCCCGGCCTCGTCCTGGCACCAGCTCGGTGCTGTCTGAGGATAACTCCTTCGCTTTGTAACTTTTGCTTTACTTTCTTAAGCACGGCTGCTAAGTGCACAGGGAAAGCGTGGTTTGCCCCTGGTTGCCCTGGGGCCGTGCCCTGCGCTGCCGAGGGATGCCGTGTCCCCAGCCTGCTGCTGGAGGCTCCTTTTTGTCAGGAGAAAACTCCTTTTTGTCTGCATTTAACTCCTGGGTGAGCCTTGAAACCCTGCCCGCTCCGCGTGTCGCCTGGAGCAGTGTTTCCTAAGGCAGCGTCCAGTGGCTGTGTCCTGTCGACGGGAGGAGCTGCAGCCCTGCCGGCCTCCCCTTCCCTCTCCTCCTCATGGCTCCATTTTCTCTTGTTTTCTTTTCTTTCTCAGCTTGGATCCTGACTTACTGTGTGTGGTGAGCTCTCAGTTCTCTGTGTCTCGTTGCTGACAGACCCTTGCTGGATTCCTCTCTTAAAACCTGTTAAGAAGAAGGAACAAGAACTATTCGGGAGAGAAGTCTGCCTTCCTAAGTGCAGTAGGTTAGATTATGATTTTCTCATCTGGCCATTGGGTTTTTGCTCAGAAGCTGTAATGAACTGGAGGCACAAAGTTTGGAGCAAGAGGCAGACTCTTTAAAAAGCTTCCTGTATTCAAGTAAGACCTTAATTCTGCTTTTTGGCTCAGTAGTGTGTGTGCTACAGATAACTGTTGCCTAGCAGGTGAATTAATATTTTTGTCCATGTAGGAAGAGCTTGAGATTGGCATTTAAAAAAAAAAAAATCTTTTAAAAGCAAGGAAGCCTGAGATGTTGCATGGATTTAATGAGGCCTGCTCTTGAGGTGCTGAGGTAACAGAGTCACTCTCCTGAAAGTTAATTATGTGCTAGTGTACGAAGCCTAAGCCTTCACCAAGTTGCTTCATTATGAAAGTTACTATGGATTTAGGATTAAATCCTGTGATGCATCATCAGTCCTGTGGGCATCAGCTGGAGTGAAGGGCTCAGCACCTCAGAGGACTGGCAGCATTGCAGGAGCTCATTAGGAAAAGGAATTATTAATTATTCTGCACTGCCTTTCCACTGTAGGATTTGAAACATATAGCAGGTAGTGCTCTGAGCCCTCACCCAACAAAGTACCTGCTGGCTGTTTACATCTGGAGTTTATTTTATGGAGAGATTACTAGTGAATATTTTGGTGGTTGGTAAAGTATGTGTTTCATCTGCTCTTGCACAAAACTAGACTCTGATGTATTTTGTGAGCGCAGACTGATTTTTTTTTGCATAGGATTGAACTATTATTTTTCTAATCTCTTAAAGAAATCTTTCTTGGCATGTTTGGTAGGTCACTATGAATAATGTGCTTTTCCGTTTGGCAGCCGGGCTGGAAAGCAGGGGGAAGGGGAAGCCAAGAGGAAGGTAAAAACTAATCATAGTCAGGGATCAGAGTGAAACCAACACTTTCATTTTCTTACAAAATCCAGAGAAATCGGTTACAGTCATCCACTCAAATCCAAGAACTTCTGCTGCTCTAAGAAAAGCGATGGATGCAGAGGTCAAAACTCTCGAGACCGAAGCAATGAGGGAAGTGGTGGGAACGGCATCTGGCTTCTCTCCAGTGCGGGGGAAGTCCCCCGGAGAGACATTAAGGGCATGAGAATACCCCCGTGAGGTTGGAGAGCCTGGGTCTGAGCCCTTCTGCGTGGACATTTGGGTGGCACAGCAAAGTGGACGAAGAGCAGAGCCCTCCTCCACTGCACGGTGCATGGCCAGGGTGGTGGGACCCCACGGAGGGGCTGGGGCAGAGGCTGGCATTCAGTTCGTCTTGTGGTCCCTGTGGTGGGTGTCCCAGCCTGGAGCTGCTGGTCTGAGAGCTTCCAGGTCCAAGCACGAGGCCTGGCAGTCGTCCTGCAGGCAGGTCCATCCCTGCAGCTCAGGGTGAGATGGTTTCCCTGGCCTGCCCCAGCACCTGCAGCATCACTGCTCAGTGCTTGGCTCCTTCCTCATGTAGCTTGGTTTGTTGGCTGAAGTAAAACCCAGTGACACGTGAAATGGATGGCAGCTACTTCAGGTCCCTGCTCGGCAAAGGAGAGATGCCGCTGACCTTCCGCACCCTCTGTTGATGCCACCCGCCCGTCTGGGCACCGGTTTGGTTTGGGATGAGCAGGAGCCCTGTTAGCTGCCCCGTGCCCTTCCCTTCCCGACTCACAGCACATCCTGCTGGGACTCTCCTCCAGGCCAGGCACGGTGCTCATGTTTCTGGCTGCAATAAGGGTCCTGACAAACTCTGTCAGCTTCGGTGTTTTCCTGTACAGGCAAAATTCCCATTTTTCTCACACTCAGGAAGGCCGATGACTGCCTGCCCCTTTGTACTCTTCCCTGCAGCAAAGAGCTGATGAATCATTTCCTTTTTTTTTGTAGCTCAGTAATATTTTGTGTTGTTTGGAGCTCGTATGGTGTTCTGATGGTTTAACGCTCACAGTCTTCACTCTTCCTGCAATTGTCTGATGGTTGGATATTTTGTCTGCATCCCAGCAAGTCGTTACTCGCTTGGAAGCATTGTGTGTAGCTTTGTCTCTATCAGTGCAAATTAATTTTTTCTTCATTTTCTAGTCTTATTGCACGTTGGTCTCAGTGCAGCTTTAAATCATGACTGGTTTTCTGTCAGTGAGAGTGATCTTTTAAATAAAAGAAAGCAAAGGCACGGATTGTTGTACCTCTAGACCCTGGAGATTTTGTTCAGTTGAATATAAAGCTAAGGTTATATTAAAAAAAAAAAATAAAATAGTCCTAACTGAGGGTTTTGAATGCATGGCCTTCACCTTCACTAACAGTGGGCTTTCTGCTCGGTGAGTTAGTTTTGTGTGTGTGGATGTTTGAGAGGAAAGCTGGTGTATTGGCTGTGTTGTGCTCCGTTAGATGGGACTGGGCATGTCCTTGGTGTCCCCAGCCTTGATTTAAAGCCTGCTGTGGTGTGGGCACTGCTCGCCGGGAAATGGGGGTGCCCTGACTTGTGCACCCTCCTGCCGGGCTGCAAAGCGATGAGGCAACAGGAGGGTGTGATTTGTTGTCCAGGTGCTGGAGGAGGGATATTCCGGAGTCCCCAGTGTTGTCTACACGAACAGATAAAATAAACATCAATGTGTGAACCCAAGGAATAAGGGGGGAAATCACAGCTGTTTACTTAAGGGTGCTGCTTATGTGGGTGTACGACAGCCAGACCCATGGGCGCAGAGCAACTTCCCTCTGCACCCAAAAAAAAGGAGGAAAAACCAGGAATTGGAGCACTGAGCAGCCTGGTGCTGGGCTCGCAGTGGCTGTGCACGGCAGGACAGGGCCGGCCAAGCAGCCAGGTACCTGCCCCGGGAGGGAGGTGTGTAGCTCTGAGCTGTGGCTTCTCCCACAGCGCCTCTGCCCCGGGGCTGATTCCTATCTGCCCTTATTGTTATCTGTCCAGTTCACATGGCTTTTCCCTTTTGTTAGACTGCTTTCCTTCCTTGTTTTTAAAGAATAGCTTATCTGTGTGCCCCAGCAGGGTGTGACTCGGGGAGATCACACGCTTCCACATCCAGCTGAAGCACAGCCCGCTGACGGCGAGACCACACGGCTGAGGTTTGGGGTTTCCCAACATCGTGGCTCTGGGACCTGGCGGTGTCCCGGGGGCAGGCGAGAGGGTTCCTGCTCTCAGCTGGGAGCAGGGGCACTCTCCTGCTTCAGCCTCCCTGTCCCCAGTGCACAGAGGCGTTTGTGGAGATGGCAGTTGCATGAGTGCCGTGACCAGATCTGGCTCGGACATTTGAGCCTTCGTCTGGGCTCTGCTGTGACCTGAGTGGCTTGGAGCCGGCCCTGCCGTGCCTGGGCACACCTACCTGCCTCGTGCATGTGTGTGCAAACCTGCTCACCTCACCGGGTTGTTGCAAGGCGTGCAAGTGACTGGGTTCTTCTTCGGTCTTGGAGCTCGCTGTCTGTGTTACTGCCGGTCCGAACGTGGCAGGAGGAGATGCGAGCACCAATTTGTCTCTTTTTGTTCTGTTTTGTAGGGAAGCTTCGCCATGGGTGACCGAGGAGACTCTCTGATGACTGTGCACCTTCTCGCCAAGGCGGGACACTCCTTGTTTCTGCAGCAAACTCTGGATCGGCTCTTGGAGTGGATCTGCCCCGACATCCGACTGTTCTTTGTGTCCGAGCAGATTGCGCCACAGAAATACTATGAGAGGTACCGCAAGAGGAGCTGCGGCTTTCCTGGAATATCCGTCCTCCTTTTTCTGCACGAGGACCTGGGAGAAGAGCGGATTTTCCAGGTCTATGACCTCCTCCAACGCCCACCCTGGCGCTACCAGTGTGCACAGACTGCCCGGGGGCAAAGCCCTCCCCGTGCGCTGGCCGATCAGGACTTCTACGGCCTGGACGAGCAGATGCCCGTGTGGGGCATCAGGCGGGTGCACTGCGGCCCCGAAATCCTGCGTGTGACCCTCTACTGCAGTTTCGACAACTACGATGATGCCGTGGGGCTGTACGAGATGATCCTGCGGAAAGAAGCAGCTGTGCAGAAGAATAACTTCTGCCTCTTCGTGCTGTACGCGAGCGAAGCAGTCGCCGTCCAGCTCTGCCTGAAGCAGCTGCCTGCTGGGGTGGCTGCGGAGCCGAAGGAGTCGGCGGCCTTGCAGTTCAAGGTGCAAGAAATCGGGCAGCTGGTGCCTCTCCTGCCCCATCCCTGCATTCCTATCAGCAGCACCAGGTGGCAAACACAGGACTACGAAGGAAATAAAATTCTGCTTCAGGTATGTGCGTGGTGTTTGGGGAGAAGAACTTTTTTTTCTTTCCTCCAGTAAAAAGCAGAATGTATTCAAAACGGAAATTGAGATTTTGCTTGTTCCTGTTCGGTTCTGAATTTATGAATGCAGCAATTGGTACCTGCCAGTGCCATGATGCTGTTGATAAATGAGCACTCATCCTCGGAATATTTCTGTATTGTTAAATTAACATCAGGACTGCTTGCCTGAAATTGAAAGTATTAATACTGTTTTTTTTTGAGCTGTCAAGTTTAACTTTTTTACCTTCCTTGCCAGACTCAAATGATGGTAGCAGCCAGTTCTCTTTCCAGTAAGCTGCTACCTTATAACTGTGTTTGAGGGCAGCATTTTAGCATCATGCCATCCTAGGCCAGGTGTTCTGCAAGTACAGTGCTGATGCAACGCCACCCACAATTGGTTTTACGAGCTCTGAAGCAAATTGCAGTTGAGCGAAAGTGCTAAATAAAGAAAGAAATCTGAAATAAAGAAATCATAAGAAATCTTGTTCCCTTTCTGTTCCCATGTGCAGTCCAGTGGTTGTGTGAATGTGAGTAAAACCAGACAGCTTGCTGAGATGATACTTACTAGGGACTGCACCTATGAGCAGGAGGGAGGTTGAACTGTGTGCTTGTTTTCTATTGCAACAACCCCTCCAGCCTCTAATTTTATATATATATATATATATATGTTTGTGATTTGGATATTTAAATAATCTGCCCATCCTATTTCCTTTATATGTTGGGCGCTGTGCTGGTGCTGTTACCGTGCCGCCTGTCACAGTGGTGAGACCCCGGGGTTACGGTCAGCTCACAGGCTGGGGGCTTGTACATGAGGCCGGGGCTGGTTTTCTGCGTGCACGTTACCTCAACCAGGCCGTGTCTCATCTACCCACGCTGTGCCTCGTCTCCCATCTCTCAGGCTTGTACAACCGCTGCTGTTCAGAGGGCAGCCCCCAATGGCATGCGTCACGGGGTGTCAGCGCAGCAAGGCTCGCTGTGAGCGCTGGCACTGCGATGCTCTAACAGGGTTCTCTCCAACTTCTCCTCAACAGGTTCGGGACAGCCCCAGGCAGAGCGAGACACGTGCTGGGCTCCCCAGCCAGCTCAGCGGCACAGGCACAGAACGACCCCAGGGCTCGCTCCCGGCCCCTCTCCCCGTTGTGCGGGGCAGCCCCGAGCAGAGGGGCTGGAGGGCCCGAACCTTGGGGCTGAAAACAAAATCCCAGCACAGCGCAGCCCCCGCTGTGGAGCAAGCTGGCAGCGACCTTCACCGGCATTGCTGCTCCTCCTGGAGCACCGCAGCGGCCCCACCAAGGTGGGACATCCCCTCCCAGCACACACGGGTGAGCGGGGGGCTGCAGGAGAGCCGGGCCCCCCGGCTGCCAGTGGAGACCAACGTGGACACGGGGCTGGCCGTGGGGAGTCCTGCGGGCGGCCCCTGCCCCCTGCGCCGCTTCCCCAGGGACCTGCACAGCCTCCTGCAGCCCCCAGCGCTGGATGCGGCCGGCGTCGCCCTGCCAGCCCCTGCCAGCACGTGGCCCTCGTCTTTGGCAGCCAAAAGAAAAGGAGCAGGGCAGAGGGCCTTGGGCTTCCGCTTGCAAACACCCAGAGTCAGCCCTGGAGTGAGGCCCGAGGAGGAAGAGGAGGAGTTCTTCATATGACTGGAGGCAAACGTCCCGGATGGGCGCGTTATTTCCAAACGGCAGTGATGTGCTTTCGTCTGGAAATGCAGAGAGCACGCCCCACACGGTGTGCCTCTCCCTGCCGGACCCCCTGTGCCCAGCCCTTCCCTGCAGCTGTGAAACATTTTGGCATCAGGCTCCCTGTGTCGGGCCCTTTCCACGGAGCAATGCTGAGAAGGCTGGGGGCAAAGCAGGAGAAAGAACGCTGCGTCTGCAGGAGAGCTTGGTTCTTAAAAAGAGCAGAATAGAGCGGAGGATAATTGTGCCATGGACAAGAATAAGCCATGCAAATCCTAGATATGATCTAAAATGCTAATAAATAAGCAAGTAGCTGTGTTGAAAAATGTGTTGAGATGGGTAAGAAGTTGCAGCTCGGCCACGGGAGGCTGCAGGACGCCCACAGCGTGCAGGGGCTCGTCACTGTGAGTAGTGGTGTGGTCAACAATATTTGTGCTGGTCTCCTTCTGCCTTCCTTTTCACATCCCCTGCTGTTGGTATTTAAAAGCTATCAGTGTTGTCGACTTTATGCACAATGTGAAACATAACTTTTTTTTTTTTTCTGAAGAAAACATTTCAACAGCTACCTTTTCCCATGGTAGCACAGCACGCACAAAAAGCAAACATTTGCAGAGAAGACTTTGAGCTACGTCTGTGCTCCAGCAAGACTTTGTTGCCTATATGCACGGCACTGAACAAAATAAACCCAGCAAGGGACCAGGCTTTGTTAGACCAGCATGCAGTTATCTGCAGGGCGATGAAAATCCCAGCTGGGTCTTAAATGACAGAAGACAAGAAGCTGGAGGCTTGGAGGGAGCCGCTGAAAAGCAAAAAGGGCAGGAGAAAAGAAGTAGTGCAGGAGCAAAGGATGCTCAAATAGCTGCACTCTGCTGCCTGCGGGCTGCGTGGCTCCACGGGTGCAGGCAGCAGAGCCATGGTGGGTGCTGGTCCAGTCTGTGGGGTGACACAGGCACACTGGGGACGTGGTGCCCAAGGAGCACGGTGAGCGGTGCTCCCAGTGATGGTTTCACACTGCGATGTGGTCTTCAGAGAGTGGTGAACCTGGTCAAGCCCTGAAGAGGGGCAGCTGCGCTGTTCTGGTTTTACCCACTGCAGATCTAGGTCTGCTGGCAGAGGCGGGTGATTGTCTTCTGCTTGTTTTAACTGGACACTTGAAAAACAAACAAACCCCAATGTTTTCCTATGGTCTGTAATGCTTTGGGCTTTTTATTAAAGCATAGTACGGTATTTTACAATGGTGGTGATGATTACTTGACCTTACCTCGCATGCTAGAAACTGGTCCAGGGCTCCCCAGCAGCAGGGAGGTTTGGTGAGCTGGGAGAGCAGCAGGGGGCTTGCTGCGGTGTGGGCGAGGGTGAGTGGGAGGGATGGGGAGCAGTGACGAGGGACAGGTCCGTACACACGGGTTACCATCCTGGCAGTGGATATGGGGGCATGGCGATGAGCCCAGGAGTGGGATTCCTGGGATAAATGGCTTTCAGTGGAGATTTCATGGCCAGGTTCTCTGCTCAGCGTACTGGTGGATCTGGTATGGGCTTTGCTTCTCTTGGCTCAGGATAGAGAAACCTCCGCAGCTATTTGGTGGAGGAAAAAAACATCCCACATAGCAGAAATCCCCGCGCTCGCTGCATTTGCAGCAGGAACATGAATCAAAAACAGTTTCTTCAGCCCCAGAAGACTGCGGCAACTCTGGCGGCTGTTGGGAGCGCCCTGGTGATGCTGCCCTGAGCTCTGCCAGCCCAAGCGTTGTGTCCTGGGTGCTCCAGGGTGCCTGGGCCCCCAGCCTGCTTGGCAATGTGAAGTCTGTGGGTCTGTCAAGCCCCACAGACCCGGGGCTGCTCTCCCCTGTGCTGCAGCCCCGCTGCACTTTCCTGAAGTGCTCTTAATGAGGGTGCCGGTGCTGCAGCTCCGCCTGGTGCCCAGCCCGTCCTCGCTGGATTTCCTTCTCTGTTCCTGTTAGTTCAGCCTCTCTGCTGGCAAGCTGTGCGGTCAGCTAACGGGATATGTCGTGTAAGTGACGGGAAAAGAGGGGCTGCAGAGGTGGCCGCCTCCGGCACCGATGCACTGCAGTTTCCTACGCGCTCGTTATGGGGCTGCTGAGGGTCCGGGACCTGTAAGGCACTGCCCCGATGTGCTTGTGAGAGGCCTCTGCCAGTATGTGCTAAGGGAGATCAGCTCTTTGCTTATTCTTTTTTTTCCCGTAATAATAGAAGAAAAATTAAATACTTAGTCTTAACGGGGAGCAATTTAACTCCAGAACTTTGAAAATAAACTTTAAAAATAGACTTCTCCCTTTTCATCCATAGCCAAGCACCTACAGGCTGCCCTTGGCTTGTTAGGAATTTACCAGTCTGTGCCTCCACCCCCTCCCAAATATAACAGTGATTGTACAGAAGAACAAAGCACACCTGTGACGATGAGTGATTGCTCTCCCACTGCCGGGTAACGCGTTCTGCTGCGTGTGGAGGATGCACCTGCTCGACCCGGGGCTGGGAGCTCCAACATCTGTTTTACAGGAGAAACAGGGATCACACCCCAGTTTAGGGGTGCACAGAATGAGACATCAGTGTGTCAGGTGGTGGTCAGCATGGGCTTGGGGTCCTGGGCACCAGGCAGGAGGCAGTGGTTCCTCCCGGGAATTTCTGCACCTCCTTTTCCAGCAGACTCCCCCCCCCCCCCCCCCCCCCCAACCTGGTTTGCTGTGCTGCTCTGCTAATGTTTAATTCTCATAATTTCAAAGTGGCTTTGAGAGGTTTCCATCTCCCATGGAGCACTGGCATTAATATTCCAGTGCAGAGTCTCAGTTCTGCTGCTGATTGCAGGCAAGGACAGATCCCCTTCCTATCAGTATGAATTAATATTCCTTAAGAGCCCCAAAAGCTTTCTTCTCCCCTGTCGCCCTCCCCAGGCGCTGGCAGCCCGGCTGTGCTGGGAGGTGATTAGGTTTGTAAATGTGCTCCTGCAGGCGCTCGCCGACACCGTGAGTGTTCTCATCGCACTTGTGCAGCTGAAATCATGACAGCCTCGCTTCCCTAATTGGGATCGTCCCGCGTCGCAGCTCGGCATCAGAGGGAGCCCGGTGTCGAGCGGGAGTGGGGAGGCGCTGAGCAGGCAGGGCTGGGTGGTGACCCCGTGGCATTGGTGGGTGACAGCCCCCTGCTCGTCCTCCAGCCCTGACAGCAGCGATGGGAGCAGGAGAGCTGCTGGCTCAGCAGTGGTGAGCCCTCGTCCTGCAGGGCTGCTCCCCTGTCTGTGTGATTCCTCCTTGTGCTCCCGCTGGGCTGGAAGGACCAAAGGTCTGTGCCGGGCTCCACGCTGGATGGAGCCAGCCCTCAGCTCCCATCGTAAACCAGCAGGGAAACACCCTGCCACGGCTGCAGGAGCGCCCTGCCCCACGATACCCACTGGTGCTGCTACTGCGGGCTGCAGGAGCTGCACGCCAGCCTGCTGCTGCCCACGGCAGCCCCTGTGCCCCGGCTGTGCAGGACGGCGTGCGGCACGGGGGCTGCCAGCTTGCTGGGAGCGTGTAGAGGTGTCGGGTCCGTGTTGTTCCCATGTTACTTTTTGGATCTGCAAACTCGCTGGTGCGTGCTTGGAGTGGAAGTGTGTTCTGTGCTTTTGCTTTAGCAGAACTGGCTTAAAATGCTCCTGGGATTCTCAATTAAAACAAACAAAGAAGATTACACTCAGGGAACCTCCCCAGATGATACAAGCAGTGTGATTCTTACTGGGAAGCTGGTACAAAGGGAGTGAACGTGGTTTGGCTGTCCCAGCAGCTGGAAGTTTTGTTTTCAGCCTGGCAGTGGATAGGAACAAGCAGATTTTGGTCATGCTTCTCTCCCTCTCGTATTTGCTAGTCATGTTAGACTGAAACACGTTGGAAGAGTGACCGCACGTATTAGGAACGGCACGAAGAGCTGCTTCCTTCAAACTCGACCGCAGGGAAAACCCGTAGTGGTCTCTGGGATGGGTGAGGGGTGACGTGAACTAGCATTATGAAACCTTGTGCTGCAGCCTGAGCCCAGCGTTTCACTGTGCCGGTATCTAGCTTCCCAACGCACCGGGTACGGCGATGCTTGTGTTGGCCCGTGTCCTCCTGCCAGTCAGTGCTTCAAAGCAGCTGCATCCCAGAGGGGAGCCAAGTGCCTGGGAGATAACCAAACTGCTGCTGGCTCCACCAGAACCGCCACGGTGGGTGAGATGCTGAAAGCCAACACCCAGGCTCCTCTGAAGGCCCTGCTGGCTTCACCCCCTGGGCCGATAGCCTCGTGCTGAGGAGGGCCCGGGGCTCCCAGCCCAGCTCCCCTGAGTCCACAGCTCCAGGTTGGGCTGGGTCAGCGAGGGTTTGGGGCTGTCTGTGTGAGCTGGGAGACTGGGGACAGGGTGGGGAGGGGGCAGGACTTCCCTGATGATTTTGCTGTTTTTTCATCTTGATTTAATTCAGAACTACTGGGCTTTGTGAAAGGGATAGCTGATTGCGGGAATGCCTCGTGCTGATGCTTACCAGATACTTCTTTTTTTTTCTTTTTTTTTTTAATGGAAAAATTGTTCTGTGTCACGAGAAATTTTTCAAATGTTAGTTTTGTTGTAAATCAGAGTGAAAGCAGATTTCAAGAGGTTTAAATTTCTCACAAACTTTAAATTTTGGCCACCTTCAACTCCAGCTCTCTGGAGCTGCTGAGCTACCTTGCCCTGTGGCACATGGCACAAGGTGTTGGAAAGGTTTGAGGCAAGATGTGGCCCAGGAAGCCAAGTTTTTTATACTGAGGAAGAGCAAAACTTTTACTTCTTGTAGCTTTTGTTTGTTTGTTTGTTTCAGCAATTGTCTTAGCAGAGACTTTTTTCTTTCAGTTCCATTGTTCCAGTCTGGTAACAACCACTGTTGTGTTTGCAAGTTGAAAGTGATGACAGCCCGAATGTTTCCCCAGCATTTCATGTCTTGCTGTGCCAGGGCGCTGCTCTGGCCTGCCTTCAGCAGCACCGAGGCCTCGCTCTCCCGTGCTCCACGTGGCACATCGCTGAGCAGCACCTCCCGCCTTGCACCATGCTGGCAAGGATGGTGCAAGCAAGGAGGCACCCTCCGCCTCTCCAGGCAATGAACATCTCCAGAGATAACTTCATCTGCAATTTGCAGGCAGCCCTGGCCAGGCTGGGCTACTCAAGCTCATAAACAATGCAGAAAGCCCTGACCCAACGAAAACCTCGTGCGTTTAGCCAAAAGAAATAAAGAAGGGGGAAAGGAGAAGGACCGGTGAAACACTTTTCTCCATCTTGCAGATTGCACTTGCACCAGTTATCTGGCTGCTTGATCCATGAGGACGTGCCTCATGGGAGTGTGTCTCAAGGCATCTGGAAGCATGTGGCTCACGTCCATCCCCTCCCAGCGACTCGCGTGGTGCGGGACGAGCACGCTGGAAGCCTGGCTGCCCCATGGGAGGAGGACAGGATGTTTGGAGCCATGTCCTGGAGCCATGGCTGCTCCGCGTGGCAACGTGCCTGTGAGGTTTGCTGTGCTTGGATAGCACAAAACTGTGCAAAAACAAAGAGAGATGGGATTTTTCCAGGTTCAATTCCAGATTCCAAGTGCAACTTTGAGATCTGACCACTTCTTTTGTTTTCTCTGTTCTGTGTGCTTCATGGCAGGAGCAATCACAAGCATCACGCCATCATCAAAGCCTGGCTTTCAGTTGTGTGTGAAGGAAACCGAACTGATAACAAACACTTGCAGAGTATTGCAAACCAAGGCTTTCTGCAGATTTTGCATCCCTTCTGCTCCCTCTGCACCCACCGCAGCGATCTTGGGCCTCTGAGTGGTGGGTGAAGGTGGAAGCAGGGGCCGCCCATGGCAGCTGTGGTGCATGGAGCCCGTGGGCCTCTGGGGTTCTTGTCTGCTTCTCTGTTGCTGTGCTTGGTGGAATGTGAGTGCAAGTAAACTCATTGTGGTTTTAAGTTGATGGGCTTTTACTGTTTGAAGGATAATTATTTGATAGTGCTTGCTCTATATGTTTCTCCTTTGTTTTCTGTCTTGCTTGACTGACACAGAGAAATGCACTTTGGCAACCTCAGCCTATCCGTCTATTATCATTAGTGCTCCAGGCATGTGTTTTTACTTTGTGGAGTTGTGGATGGTAGTGGGAAAGGAGCTGATGTGGGTATGCAGCAGCCACTTCTAAAATCTACAACAACTTGGCCAGTTTTTAAAAGCTTTGGCGGTCACACATTTTATTCTAAAAGCCATTTGTCTGTAATATTAAATTGTAAAAATAATAATCATCATCGTCATCCTGCTAATGCAGAGGATGTGTGGGAGAAACAGGCCTCCTTGAAAATTTCCTCCAGGGTTTTGCCAAGCCTGAAGCAATTGTTAGTGTTGTTTTTTTTAATGACGGAAAGCCATTTCTCACGGTGGTGGGTAGCAGCCCCAGCTGTGACATGTCAGAGCTGAGCACAGCTCTGCACTCTGAAGCAGCGTGGCTCCACGCTGCATCCTTTCGTCAAGCGTGTAGGAGGCAGTGCTGTAATTTCTCTAGAAAGGGAGGGGGGAAAGAGAGTCCTGGATGCGATGTCCTCTGAGTCAGCAGAGTGGCCCTGTCACCTCCCAGCAGGGAAGCCCCCAGGGGGGCAGGCTCGCTGTGCAGAGCAGGGGCACCAGCGCTGGAGGTGTTGCAGAGCAGTACCTGGGATATGGTGCCGGGGAATTTGGATGAAAGTAGATTCATTTGAGATTAAAAATTCAGTTGGCCAGGTGTGGTCACTTAAGTGGGTTTTATTTTTTCTGTCATCTCATGCTTCATAGACATTTTGGTGGTGGACATCATGAGCATAAGGGATGAAGTGATCAAAATTCTCCACCAAGCAGGAAATAGTATTGTTCCTCTTGTACTCAGAGAGAGATGAAAATAAAGACATTTTATACAGCTCATCCAACATCACATGGCGAATCCCTTTAACAAATAGCAGATCTCATCTCTTAATCTTAGGCATTAACTGCAACAGCATCATTCTCCCTTAATCTTCCCTTCATACATTTAGTAACTACACTAACAGTTTGTTTTATTGGGCATGGACTTGATAAGTGATTTCTTTGAACAATAGCCAACTCACTGTCTATTGTTCAGTGGTAATGAGCTGTCTTAACGTAAATTCGGGAGCATGCCAGGATTTTGCACCTGAACAGGCATCCAGAGGCCTGAACCCTACATCTTAACACTTAAAAACCCATCCGTGTTATTGTTTGGAAAGAAGCGTGAGAGCGATTAGGAAGAGGATGAACGCAGATATGTGACACAAGCAAACAGCAGTGATATTACATATTTGGGCCTGATGGTCTGTTTTGTTATGCTGTATCATCACTCTGCTTCAGTCCTTGTAGGTCCTCTCAGAGGTGGTGAGGAGATGAAGTTGCCTGTAGTCAGCAAGGCTGGGGCTGAGAATGACCCTCCAGAGCCTGGCTGGTGATGGGCAGAAAGGAAGTTTTGGTGTTGGTTGGGTAAGGGGCTTTTGGATGGCCCTGAAAGTCTTTCTTCTTGCTTGGAAGATTCTTTCTTCCACCTGAAGTGGAGCTGGAGTCCAGACACGCTGTAGTTAGGGTGCTTGATGGATCTGGCTGCTGCCAGACAACAGTGTACCTCCGAGGGATGTGATTGGTGGGGTCAGAAACAACCCACAAGTATTTTTATCTCTATATTGCACATATTTACATGTGTTAATGGAACTATTTCCATCTTTTCCCTTCCTCTGTAGGTATTACTACAGCCCGGTGGAAGATCTGGGGTGTGGATAGCTCTGCTTTGGTAGGAGTACTGCATGTGCTTGGAAATAAGTTCAAACAGCATGATATAGGAGTTCTGACCCCTTCTCTAGCTGCAAAGTGCTTGCTACTGTCGCATACTGTACAGTAATTTGGATTTCAGGGAGGTAGATCCTAAAACATCTTCACCACGATTGTGTCTAGTGGTAAGTCAACTAATGATTGTTGATGCTGCCTTTCAGAAGTCGTAAAACTGCACGAAGCTCCCCTCTTTCTTCAGAGGCTCTGGCGCTGAGGAAGTCCCACATCTCTCTGTGGGCACTGTTCTTGGTGTGCATGCGGGGTCCTGGGCTCCTGCCTGCCCCTGGGAGAAGACACGGGGGGGATCCAGCAGCGCTGGGTGTTGGGAGCACTGGGGTCCTCCCCGCTGCCCTGTGGAGTCGTGTTGCACTGCTGGTTCTATGAGAAGCCTTGTTGTGACTGAGTTTGTTTGTTGTTTGCAGTAATTTTCTCTCGGGGTCATAGATTAGGCAGTTCTGGTTTGCTTTCTTTCGGTTTGGTTTTAATTACTATTTGACCTCCTCGCTGCTAGTTCTCTCTTGCACTTGCTGTATTGTAGTCATTTTGCTCTGGGCTGTATTCTGAGAAAAACTAGGACATGTTCGGTGCCTGTGGTAGATGTTATGCCTGGAAGATGGCCCAGTGCTGTAAGAAATGCTCCTGACTGAGTAGGAGTAGCCAAGAAATGAAAAGTTATGATAGCGTTCCAGTTAAAACATGGGAGTACCTCATGCAGTTTCAAAATTACTTAGCCTGTGTCATTGCAGCACCAAAGGAGAGGTGGGCCCAGAGTACTGCTGCTCCCAGGGGGCTGAGGGTTGTACAAATAACCACTTGAATTAGGAGTTTTCAGTGATAGCCTGGATCCACAACGTCTGCCTGCCTAGCTGGCCCTAGAGAGGAGGGACAGCCCTGCTGCCTGCTCCACTACTGAGAGGCACCACTGCAGGCCCGGTGTGGGAAGTGCTCCACAATTTATTGTCTAGTCCTGGACAGGCACAAACTTGTGATTTTTGTCGTCCCTGCTGAATTTGTTGTCCCTACTGTGTTATTCTTAGAGTGTTGTTGAATAAAAGATGAGCTTGTCAGCACAATTTCATTTTTATTGTATTTGTGTATTGAATCTAACCGACGGACAATGGTGAACTTTGTACACTGTTGTGGAAATGCTCCTAATTCTTTGTCTCGTGCCTTTTTAAACAAAGCAATCTGTGAAATGTTAATATAGAGGCATAAAAGCCCCTAAAGAAATCAATGCATATTCCCAAGTTTGTAAGACTAGGATATTAAACTGCTCCTTTTCCATCTGAACAAAGATTCTCAGGAATCCATGGACACAGTCAGGATTCTCCTGATCTGATTTGCTAAGTGGTTTTGCTGAACTGCACAGATGTTTTCTGTGAGTTTGGCAAAAGAGGGATCAAAGCCTGTATCTGGCCCACTATTTCTGTCAAAAAAAAATCAGTGTGTTTAATCCTTTTTGAACACAAATCTTCTGAGAGCTTCTTTTGATTTATTAACCTAAGTATTTGAATGCAGAGAGACAATGTGGAGCTCTGACTTTCATTCAGAAAAGCGCACGTCCAAGTATTTCTGCTCTGCATACCTCAAAGCTGAACACAAAGCTTGTGAAGAACCCTGGTGTTCACAACATGGCTACTTGAGGATGCAGGTAAGCCCGAGCATCTCTTTGAAAGACCTGGTTATGGTTGGCTCTTGTGGTCTGCAGAAGGGAGTGGGGCCTGCACCTGGTGGCAATGTGAACGGGTCTGGCTGGTCTCCATGGCTGTGCAGACCCAGCCTGGCTGCCATCTTGTGGAGCTCTGCGCTGGCGCCATGTTGGCATCAGCTGAGTTCACCTGGAGATCACAAGAGGGCATTGTGCTGCATGGATGGACTGCTCGTTGGCAGCATCACTTAACGAGCAAGAACAGCTGGGTTTCAGGGGAGGTTACTCCTTGTAGTTTCACAAAAAGTCCTCTTCGTCTCTCCAAAGACCTGGAGATCACCTCTGTGTGGTGACAAAGCATCAGTATAACCCCCATTCCCAACTTGTCGGGGGGGGGGGGGGTGTATCAAAGTGCCCAAGTGTGTATGAACTGGATGCTGTATGGACATGAGACAGACGGACACCATCCCCCAGAGAAGGGTATTTCCACAGTGGACGGCGGCATTGCAGGATGAGTAATGCTGTTAACATTTTCTATGGAGCTTACAGCCTGTGTGACGGGGTTGTAGTCTGGGCCACTATACCTCCCTTCCTATTACTCACAGATAAACTGACTAATTCACACATTTTTGGCCAACATTTTTTAAGCTTGGCTGCCTAAAAGAAGGCATCTCTGACGAGAGTGGCTGCCTTTCTGAAGGTGCTGAGGAGCCACCATTGCCAAGCAGGGTCAAACTTGCAAATGTCGACCCAACTTTTCTTTACAACTGCACACCCTGCAGGCATTATTGTTGTAACCGGGATTAAAAAATTATCCATTTCCTGGGGATCCTGCCTTGAATGCTCTGTGGCAGTGGCAGCAAAGTGCAGGATGGATGCATGGTGGGACATTCCCGTCCCATCACAGGGCAGTGCGGCTGCCACTGCCCGTGCAGTGGGTGCCTGGGGAGGTTTCTGTCTGCTGGGGGGGCAAGAGCTGCTTTTGCAAGCTGGGTGTTGGAAAAGGAAACTGATGGAAACAATAACCAAAGCCAATAAACAGCCTTGAACGCAACAAACTTTTTAAGTTCTCCATTTCGTAAGAAATAGCAATTGTTCGGGGCCAATATCATAAACGCCCATCTCGGAGCGCTTCTCTTGACTCTGACGATGACCAGATGTTTAGTCAAATCCTGTTAACCTCGGTTTCACAAGTTCAGGCTTTTCCTGTGCTCAGGGCCAAACCCAAAGCTTTCTGGTGTGATGGAGGGCCTCTTTGGGACACAGGGGCTCCGGGTCAGGACTTGAGATGTTTGCAAACCTCTGAGATGGTTCGTATAAATATTGGAAAGCAGTTCTCAAACAGCTCTCACTGTGTTTTCAGTACTGTTCACTTCTGGGCTTTGAAAATGCGTCAGTGTAGACATCTGTGAAAATCAGATGCTGTGAATGACACTGAAGCGAAACCTGGGAATGGTGAAGGACAAGTTTCAAAAGGCTCGTGAAAAGCTAAGCTCACGCAACTTTCATTACATCTTGGATATGTTTTTCTCCCTCTCTTCTCCATAGAAATCTCAATGGGCATGACAGAGGAGGCTGTATTACAGACATTAGCCAATGATTTTATGTGCTGCTTTAATATCAAATATTAGCCCTTTGTGCTCTTTCTCAAAGCACATGTTGTAACTATATTTTTGATTTAATAATGATTTACCGTGTCTTTTACTCGTCAGTCTGAACACCTCCATTCAGCCAGATGACAGGCCTACAGGGGCATTGGAGGCGTGTGGGAAGACAATATGATGCAAAAGAAGTCTGGATGTTTCAAAACATACTGTTTTTCATTCTGCATGCATTGCACGAGCCAAGCAGGAGATATCCAGAAGGCAGGTAATGCGAGTGGCAGGGTGAGAGCTCTTGTATGCAGGGCAGTCTTGTCTCATTTTATTCACCTATCCTGATGTGACTTTGTTAACTCAAGAAATCCCTTTTTGTCATGAAAGCAGTCTCCCCCTCCATGGGCCTGCAGGTGAAGTTCATCGAGGCAGCGGGTCTTGTGGTCTTTCCTTCCCAATTCTGTTAGAGAAGAGTGGAGTCAGTGGGAGAGAGGCACAGGGATGATCGTTGTCTTTGGCTCCCGGTGACCATCAGTTGTCACAGGGGTACAGTTATCACACAAGTAGGTGCTTCCAAAAATCTTTTTTTTTTTCCCCTCAGCAATGTTGGTTAGGTGTTGGGTGTCTAATCTGCCTGGAAGAGGCTCTGAAGAAGGACCTGTACTGACACTGGGACTCATCTCTGTTACAGTCTGATCTTCCTAGCAGGCAGAACTGAGAAACCTTTAGTTGGATTGAGACTGAAAAGGGTTAGAACTGGGACAGACGTTGCATTTCATGCCTCAGTTGCCTCCTAGTCAGCATACAGCAGCACAGTGAAATTGGCTTGTAGCTCAGAGCCTGTCAGGGAAATTTTTCTTTTAATCCATAAATGTAGGGCATCTGTCAGGTTTATTCTGTTTTCGCTTATCCCATGGTGCTTACTGTGGCCTTTTTGAAGTGACAGCGTGGCTCGGTGTCCCTTTGACAATTGTCCAGTGCATAGGTGCTTCATGGGCATGCACAATGAAAACCCGGGTTATTCAGTGCAAAAATTCAATGCATAAATTTCTCTTCTAATAATTCCCCTAATTTGCATACTTCTCTATAAAATCCTTAAATATTTCCATTTCAGTCTACCTCCCCTCCTGCCCACCACACTTGCACCTTCCTACTGTAACAACACTCAGAAAAGTCAATGGAAGGCTTTTCTGTAGCCTCTGCAAGGTCTTGGTCATCATCATCTGTCTAAGGGGTCCTTTAGCTCTTAAATGTCATAAATACACATGAAATGTCACCTTAGATTACTTCTTTTTCTATTAATCTCTGATAGAGACAATTTTGGGGATGGTATGCATGTGCTTTTTTGACCCTCTGTGTGTTTTCCAGAATTGACACCTCCATGGCTACATCTCATTTCTGGACCTTGAGAGCTGCATCCAGGAGCTCAAACTGTGAAGTGCTGAGCAAAGCCCTCAACTGTCCCATGTGTTCCTTCGTATAGATGAAGACTGGCACAAAGCAGCTGGATGCTCCAGGTAAGCTAAGAAAAGGCTTAGCAGGTGGATAAATAGCTGTCTGTTAGAGAAACCTGGGGTGGAGATCTTCACGGTAGAGGGTGAATCACAGCCTTGTGGACTACCCGATGTTCTTGTCTAAGAAAACAAACAATTTGTTGCCAACCTGGACAAAGAGCAGCTTTCTGAGGGGGCCTTGTTCCAAGCCAGTGATGACAGCATGTCTCATCCAAGGTTATTATAAGAAATCCTACATTCAATTCAACTCTCTTAATAGACTGCCTACTCATCTGTGAAGAACAGAAATTATAGTAAAGCTTTGTACCTTTTTTCCCCGCTATTTCATATAACAGTACCAGCACTGATGGCTTGCACCAGTGCATCCTAAATCCACACCACAGAAGCAATGTGCTGTTGCTGACAGTGATGCCAGCAGGATTTAAAAAGCAGGTTGTTGCTTGCTTGGCAGGCTCTTTTACTTCCCTTGGTCTTCCTGTACCACCCTGTCCCCAAAAGGCCACATGGTGCCTCTGGGACATGCTGGGCTGTACTGGGCAGTGGGGACCCGATGTCCCCAGAGCTGTGCCAGCTGCATGCCAGGCAAGGGAAAGCCAGCCTTGACAGCATCAAGGGCCACATGTGTTCACAGGTGGTGATTTGAGACAGACGGAGCACTTGTATTGCACAATACTGGTGCTTGCAGACAGCACGAGTGAAAAAATAGTCTCAATGTAGTGGGCCTGTTGGTTGTTCTGTTTTCCTCAGGGCTGGATAAAGCTGTCTTGTAGGTCTGGCCCGACTTCTGAGGGAAATGGATCCATCATATCTGTTTGGTTTCCACAGCAGGTCTGGGGAGTGCTTTCCCTCCTCAGGTCCACGTGTTGGATGTGCACGTGCTCCATCACTCCGTGGCAGGGCAATGTACGGGCTGCTGCCACACACAGCTCTCCATTCTGATCTCTGTGTCTTCCCTTAAAAAGAAGGATCTTTGCCTTTGGCACCAACTCTAAAAGTGAGGTAACATTGGTGTTTTATAGCCCGGCATGGCATGGGAGCTGGGTCTGGACTGTGAGGGGACAGCATGTCCTCCCTTTTCGTTGTTTAAAACTGGTTGACTGGAATGCTGCAGCAGATCATGGCACTGTGGGTGTTCGGCGTTTCAGGATGATTGATCACCTCTCGCAGAGAGGCAGATGGCACTGTGAGGAGTTCCATATCCTCTCAGCTGAGCATCTCCAGGGACGGCTTTATGGACCAGGCCTGGGGGAGGGTGCTCTTAATTTAATTTAAAAAACCCCACAACGTAGGATTTCAAATTAAACCCTCTTGGCTCATAAACAGTAACACTAAAAATTGACTCTGCTTAAAATAAACTGCCTGAGACTCCTTAGGATGCAGGCCAGGCTGAAGGGCCCGGGTCACACATTGCTGAAGTCTTTGGGAAGACGCGGAGTGGGTCAGGATCTGTGGTGTGGTCTGAGCCAGGTGCTGCTGCCTCGCCCCTGAAGGGAGCCCAGGTCTCCTCCTGGCATTGCAGCCTTGAGTGGTGACCACCACCAGCTCCCAGGCTCTGTCAGAGGTGCTGCACTAGCGGCCCTGGTTGGATTAGTCTGCTCACAGGCTTTCGATCCCGCGAGCAGGAGCTGGAGCTGGACGGTGCTTTCTGACCTACTCAGAATCTGCCTGCAGTTGTTCTGGACCCGTTCTCCCAGTAACCTCACATCAGCCCTGTTATCATTGCTCTTTGTCGGTGAAAAGCCGTGAGCAAAGATCAGCAGCTTTGTGAACACGTCCAGCGTTAACGTCTGCTGTCCGGGCAGGGTGAGAACCGCTTAGAGCTGCTTAGAAAAAGTCATTCGCTGCCTTCTTGGCATGGTTTTCATGCTTCCCCGCACGTTGGCAGTGCTGGGCCTGGCCTCCCCTCTGTCTCAGGCAGGTTCCTGGTGAGCACCAGCCCCCGTGTTGGAGCAGAAGCGTGCGCCTGTGCCTGGCGATGGGCCTGCTGCACGCAGGGGAGGTGAGGGGATCGCTGCCCCTTTGCTCGTGGGCTTCGATCCCTAATTCTCTAACTGCATGTGCAGAGGGAGCTGGTTGGCTTCCCAAAAGCAGTTTCTGGGCTTTACGGTGATGTAAAGGTTCTCCCTAAGCCAGCTGGCACCGGCATCCCTGAAAGCCCGTGCTGTGTCACCCTTCCTTGCGAGCACTCCCTGCCTCTCCTAGCACCAGCACTGCTCCTTTCTCCGCTGTCCTGCCTGACTTCTGCAATTAGTTAAAGGTTACTGGAGGTTTAAAACGTTGCCTGCTTTGGCAGCGTCTGCAGTCCCTGAAGGCGAAGATGCCTGTTTATTGTTATACTACAGACTAAGCACAACAGAGAAAAGTCCCTGCAGAAAAGAGTATTTCAGTGAAACAGATTTTTTTGTTTTGTTTTTAAAAAAAGAAGTGTTGGCTGGCCTCTAAAACTTAAATACCACTGGAAACTAATACTAAGTTGTGTTGTGTGTTGTTTTTTTTTTTTTTTAATCCTCATAAATCATGTCTTGGAGTTTTTGTTATTCTGCTCTCATCCCGTGGTATCTTTCTAGTGCTGATAATGAGCACTCAGCCCTTGTCCTCTCTTCCCTGGAGGGCTGAGGGCTGCTGGCAGCTCTCCCAGCAGCCGGGCCAGCCCCGCTCCCTCCCCAGACCATGAGCTCTGTGCTGTGGGGGCGCAGGGATGGGGCTGGAGCCAGCTCGTGTCCCTGCAGCATCCCAGCCCCGGTGCCCTGCCTGCTGGTTGCTTCTCTGCTAGCAGGCCTGTGGCTTTCCACAGGGCCACCGTGCTGCATCCTAACGTGAACCTCATCCCCAAAAGCTGTGGGGATGGAGGCAGCGCATGGTTCCAGCCTGCACCCCCCACGCTCACTGCAATGTGGGGAGGAAGCTCCCTGTGCTCTGTGGGTTGCTTGGTCCCATGGTGGTGTTCGTAGCTGCTGATGGCCACATCTCTGAGTGCCCTTGCTCTGCAGCAGCCTTATCCTGGCCTTGTTCCCATTAGCAAGCTGCAGGGCAGCCAGGATGAGCCACCGCATCCCATGGCTTCAGGAGCGGCTCCTCCGGCCACATGCTCCCCGTCAGATCAGCCAGCTCCATGCACAGGACATCCCATCGTGGGACAGGCCTGTATGTTATTGAAACAAGTGCCCTGAAATCTATTTTGGGCTTATCTTCAGGGAAGCTGGAGTAGCCACTTCAGTATGAAATCTCTGCATACCTCAGTGTGGAGCCAGGGATGGCTGGGAAGCAGAAGCCTGTCTGTTGGGCTGCTTCAGGGCCTTCAGCGCTCGTGCAGTTTGATGTGTCAGAGCCCAACCAAGCGGACTGTTTGGGGCAGAGGTGCCTGGGGCTGAATCATCACACTGGGGACCCTTTCCTGCCTCTTCTGACTAGGGGATCCACTCCTGAGCCGAGACACCTTCCTGACCATGCTCTTGGCCCGGTGGACATGTCCATCAGGGCTTTGGTTTGCATCTTCTGCCGTTTTCCTCCACAGGGGCAGGGGAAGCAAGCTAAATATATAAAAACCATATATGCTTATTCTCCAGCACCCATCTCTGAAGACTTCATCACACTTTATTTGGGCTGTGCAGAGGAGGAGGCAGCCCAGTATGCCTTTGTTTCACACATGTTGGCGTGAGATGCTAGATTTCAGGAGAGTTCAGCCCTCTTCTTGCTTGCACCCATAATCCTGGATCACTGCAGCAATGTGGGATAAATGCTGGAATCTTTTGAATTCTCCATCTCGCAGTGGAGATGCTGCTGAGAGCCTGTCTGACCCTGTTGGCCACGCACACCCCGGAGCTGTCACCGTGCGGCACTGTCCAGGTGCCCTGACAGCCCCAGGCGTCTGCAGAGGATTTCCCAGGGATCTGGCATAAAACCAACTGCAATGATCTCTGATGCCGTTCCTCACCCCTCTCCTCACACACACATAATCTAGCAGCAATAACGAGCCAGATTGCCCTGTCTGCTATGATAGACAGTTGATAAAATAGCCCATCCCCTTTGCAGCCAATGCTGCGTCACGCTGCGAGCAGTGCTTTGCCTGTCTTGGTTTTTACTGAGAGCATTGAAACTTCGGATCAGATTTTTTTTTTCCCTCTTTTCTCCTTTCATTTGATGTGAATTTCATGCTAATGCACTGCAGCTCTCTTGATGTTCCTGTCAATATTCCAGCTTTCACATCTTTGCCAGTGAGGAGCAAATCAATTAGGTTCCTAAAACTTCACAGGAGCAATGGTTTCAAAGCAATTGCTTGTAAACACATTACTCAAGGAAGATGATTAGAGGAATATTCATGGTGTAGGCTTGTTTTCCAGCAGCAAAAAATGCAGGTTTAAATACCTCTGCTTTATCTGCCATGCTTTCCCTTTTGGGATCTGTAGCTGCTGTGTGAGATTTTAACGTTATATAAAATGAGTCTTTTTGAGGAAAGATTATATATGAAATACCTGCCTAAACATTGAATTGCGCTCTTTTTAAATATTTTTTTTTCTGCTTTGTTAAATAGCAACTGTGGCGACAATCTTCTATGATATTTTAATTGCAGTGTGTATTATACCAATGTTTTCTAAAAGCACAAAGGGGCATTTACACTTAAATTATTGTTTGGTTAAAAGTGGGATGATGTGACCTTACTGTAACAATCTTTTGGAAGTCAGGCAGGACAGTTTCTCTCAGGTAAGAAAGGTTTCTCTCATCTGTCTGAGGGTAAGCTGGGAGGACACCTCCTGGGACAAGCAGGATCACAGCTCCCATCATTTTGAGAAGAACTTGGGACATGCATTTGAAAATTCAGTGCTGATGCACGTCTGTAAAGCTACAGTGCATCTGTTGCTCTTCCTTGTGCTGGGCTGCCCAAATTCTTTTAGATCTCCCCCTGGGGCTGGAAGCAGGGGGCTGTTTTGCTCTGCAGTGCCACCACTCCACCCTTTTCTCCCTGCCTTCCTGGGAACCCCCTGCATCTTTTTGCCCCTTCGGGCTTTCAGTTCACCAGCACTGTGCTGCAACCTGGAGTCTGGGGCATGTCGATGTGTTGCTGCTGGGGCAGTGAGCGTAGAAACCCCGTGCTACTGGAATGCTGGGGCTGCGCTTGGGAGCATCTAAGGTCTCTGGCTGGCATGATGTGAATCCACTGCCCCATCAGGAGCAGGCAGTATTTTCTGGGCAACAGGGGTGAAACCCCTTGCCCCCCATCATTCACAGCCTGCTTGTTGTGCTCGGGATGTAGCTCGTTGCAAACGTAGAAACTCTGCTGCAAAAAGTTATGTAGATTATGTCCTCTGAGAATTATGGCTGTGCTATGGGCTTTGTAGGAAATTAAATGTACTGTGCTACAAATATTGTTTTATGATGTTTGATGGGAGAACTGAACAGAATGTTTTCTGGGTCATCATGTCAGTGTTAAGCTGCTTTCCCATATTAATACCCCATAAATGCAAAAGCCCCCTATTCTTTGTTCAGAACCGTACCAGGAGTGTTGCACAACCTCCTGGCTTGCTGCGGATGAGCTTTTGCATTCAGCCTTTTGGATGTGCTGTGGTTGGCACATGGACAGCCCGGCGTGGGGCTGTGCAGAGGGGAAGGAGGCAGCAGTGGGGCCAGGGCAGGATGGCAGTGGCTCTGCCCAGGGTCACCGCTCTGTGCAGGAGCAGGTCTTGGTGTAACGGAGCTCCCTCGTGCCTGCTGGGGCTGGTGGTGCGCGGTGAGGACTCCGGCGTGGTGGCCCCGCTCCAGCCCTAAGCACAGCAGCTCTGCTGGCTGCCCAATACCTCGGTGTGCAGAAGGAAGGGTTTGACTGCTGCTGTATTCAGATGTACAAGAGGCATCCAGCCTTCACAGATCCCCAACCAGCAGCAGTCGGTGAAGGGCTGCAACAGGGGATCACTGCCAGAAGGCTTCACGCCCTTGTGAGCCTCCTTGTCCTGACACTTCGGGACTGGTGACTCCCAGGCTTATACCAGGCTGTCCCCAGGATTAAACCATGTGCACGGAGCTGATTTTGCAGGCAGGCAGCAGACTGCTCATAGTAGAGCTCCTTTAAGCTCCTTATTCAAATAATTGCTCAGCATAAAAGCATGCTCAGAAGTCACATCGGTGCTCGGAGGTGACTCTGGGACATTGTTCAGACTGTGACCTTGGGTGCCACTGGAGCTTTCAGGTCATTCCTTGGGCTTCAGCAAACACCAGACTAGTTGAGGGGCAGGGACGAAGCACAGGAGGATGTCAAAATGAGCTACAGCTGCCTGCGGGGCTAAGCCTCACACAGGCAAGCTGTGCCCTGTGCTCGCAAGAGAGCACAGCCCCTGCAAAGGGCTGCTTGCCTGCAGGTTTCAGCATCTTTCAGTGAAAGTGGAAAAGAGCTGCAATCCCTGCTCAGAACCTAACAGCTTGCCGGCAGCATGCTGCTGCTGGTGGGGACTGGTGAGGGGGAGCATCTGCAGGTCTCATGGCACTGCGGATGGAGGAAGCTCCTGGAGAAGGCGGCAGCAGCAGCAGGAGCTCGCAGTGTTTTTCCCATAGGCAGCAGGTCAGGAAGGATGGAGGTGCGTGCTTCTCCCAGGAATCTTTCTGCAGAGGTGTGCAACGTGCTTAGATTAACGCAGATACTCATGGTATGCTGAGAGCATCCCTGCCACGGTGTCCAGGTGCTGCTCTGCATCCAGATAAGCAGCTGTGGGGTTGAACAGAAACAAGGCGTTTCTTTTCCCTTCCCCTTTCTGGTAGCAATCTTTCCAATAAAACTTCCTTGAAAAGTAGAGCCTCAGGCAGATACCTGGCTTGGAGAAAATAAATAAATCTCAACATGATTGACTGAAGTTGTGCAGTTTTATAAGCCCCTGCAAACAGATAACGTTATCAGGAATTAGATAAAATAAAATCCTATTGAGATTTCCATTTCTAATTGTTGCTTTTGGGGACTGAAGACAGAAACAAATCAGCATTTAGTGTATAGTGTATGGAACATTTAGTGCCTTTAGAAGGATTTCTTTAATGTTGAGCCTGACTGGAAGTAGGTCAACTGAAGAAGGAGTAAATTACACTTGCAAAAATACATTAGGAGCTTCAGTGTGCATAAATCTAACTGCCATTGAGCAGAGGTCCTAAAAAATAAAATAAATAAATCAGGCACTGGAGTTTTAGATGGAAAAGGTTTGCCCAGTGCTGTCAATGAAGCATCCTCTTGGCTCCTCACCTGCAATGGCATTGCTTTTCCATGTGGCTCAGAGACGTGTGCTGAGGAGTGGGTGGCATTTGTGTTGTGTCTCGTTGTCTTCTGAGGTTGGGTCATTCCAAATGGATTTGCACATACTGCTGTTAATGAGCTCTTTGTGATTAACACTGCCATGACTGGCAAAGCCCTGTTTGGGGGCAGCAAGTACAAGGCATCCTTCTGGAAATTGAGCCTGTCGCTGACGGTGCTAACGGCATTTGTAAAAGCCATCGCCATGGTTTTAAGGTTAAAAACCTTCAAAATCTTTCTGGGTTGGGTCACTGAAAAGCCAAACTCACAAACTTGCAACTCTTGCTCTTTTTCTTAATAATAGGGGTATTAAAGGTCTTGGTGAAATACAGTTTCACCAATGAAAACTGAAGTTGTGTTTTGTATTGTTTTTTCTTCTTTAATTAAAGATTAAATGTGCCTTTCCATCTCCTCGATGGCTGTAGACTAGCCCAACTTTGCTGGCTGCCGTGGACCTCTGATGTGATGCCTCTGTGTGCTGCTTTGCCAAGGACGGGGAGGTAGAGCGCCGGGTCCTCTGCCACGGGCTGGCTCTGCTCCCGCTGCACAGGCTGCTCCTCGGGGGCTCTGCTGGGGATGCTCAGTGGTTCTCCTTTTAACAGGGATCGGGGCACGGCGCTTTGGTGCTGGTCACAGTTTGGGCAAGGACCGATCTCTGCTTCTTGTGTGTTTTTTTAACAGTCACCACTCAGTCCATTCGCAGTTTCAAAGATTGAACAGACACTCAAAACAGATGGAAATGGCTTATCTCTGTGCCTTAATTGCTTATTATTATAATAATACACTGTGCCACTTGGATTATATATAGCAGGAGCAAAAGAGCCAAGCAAAATCAAAATGATAAACATTTTACCACAAGCAAAATATACAGACTATTTCTTTGTGCTCTTCCAGTTAGCCGTTTTGCACAAGGTATTTCAGCAGTGCGCTTTATTCTCTGTGGTTACTTGGTATGACAGTGTTAGCAGGGGATGGAGTACCGATTGCCAGTGGTGGGTACGTTAATTTCCAGGCTGGCGAGTCCCAGATGTTTGTGTTGCCTATTAGAATTTGTCAGCTGAGCGTTTCTCCACGCGGGACTAACGTGACCTGGCCGCTCAGGCCCAGGTGACCAAGCAGCTTGTCTCTATTATCAGCAGAGGTTGTGCTCTATTTAAAACCTAACTTATTCCAAATGTCACTTCCAAACCATCCAAAGAAAAGTGCTTACAGATGCCTGAGCTGAGGAGAACGGCGAGGGAAAGGAGGAAGGGCATTAAGCGAGTCCATCTCATCAAGAAGTCCTGTCACGTTGCCAAAACCCCAACACACGGACTTGCCAAACTCCATTTCTCTCGCCCTCTAAATCAGTTCAGCATGCGGTGCAGAGGAGCCGGCGGTGTCCTTGAGGAGCTAGCGGGGCTCGCTCGCTGCTAAGAGAGACCGACGAGCCAGATGTGTGGGCTCCCTGGGGAGCTCGAAGGGCCTACCTACTGCTGCGGAGCCAGCCCTGAGGCCTATGGGAGCAGTGCCACAGGGGGCTGAGGACACTTGCCTCCCCCCAGAGCTGTTTGTAGCCCACCATGCTGCCCCCGGCCCCGCAGCAGGGCTGGCTGCTTGCTCCCTGAGGCGTCCCCTGCCCTGTCCGGCCTTGCCTCGTGGCCGAGGCGGTGACTCAGTGCCACGGGGCAGCTCTGCGGCGTCACCGTGTCCTGCTGCCTGACCTCCAACACGCCTGGACGTGCCTCGCAGTCTGCTTTGCGCTTATTTGTCATCAGAAAAAATAGCGGAAGGGGAAAAATAGCTGCTGTGGCAGGTTGCCTGCCCCGTCCCCAGCAGCGAGGCCCGGCTGCAGCCCTGCTTGCTGGGGCAGCGCTCAGCAGTCCCCAGAGTGGTGCTGGCAGCCGGGAGGCTTTTCGCTGGGGCGAAAGCCAGCCTTCTGCAGCAAGGAAGGGGTGTTTATGGGATGTGTTTGCATGCTCAACCGCTCTCAGTCTGAGCGTTGCAGAATGCAAAACACCCTGGAAAATCTGCTGGCCTTTGGTACTTAACTCTTTGGTGATCATGTCACAAGCAACTACGAACTCCAGCCCTTGGTTTCTGCTTAAAAGGACATGCGTTTCCTCTTTCCCTGCTGCTTAAGAGGAAGGTAGATCTGACTTCCCAGTCTTGGTTAGAAAATCTTTGTGGACTTCTTTTCTTGTCTGTGTAAGAAACTTTGCTACTTACTTCTCTCTTTAAAAGTCTATTTCTGTTTTAATATCCTAGGATTTATTAACTTACTATCCGAGTCACTGAAAGTTTACCGATGTTCGGGTCCTCACAAGCTGTTACAGCCAGACACTGTTTCACAGACATGCTTCCAGCGAGACTTGCTAAATGAACCTGTTGAATCCGGTGTTGTGTATCATTTGGAGTGAGATTTGTCTCAGCTGGTAGCACCTCCTGCAAGTCAACCACCTTGTGCACCCAAGGAAGAGTGACTGAAAAGCTGAACCGTGGCCCTAATATCTCTCCTGCTAACCTCTGGCAACACACTAGATGATGGCAATGGTAGCAGTGGGACACGGGATAGGGAGGCATGTGCAGTGCCAACCCTTCCCTTCTATGTCAGAACTAAAGCACTCCTGTGAATTTCGAGGCCTGAACTTAGCACATCATTTTTATGCACATGTGCACACAATAGTAATTTATACTGTAAAAATAATTTATAAAGCCCTATGTGCATACAGGGCATACGTACTGTTAAAACCATAGCCCTCGTCCTCTGTGTGAAAATGCACACGCTGCCTTGTGAACTTTAGCTGATCTCTGGTCCTCCCTCTAGTGATCAAATGTATTGTTTAACTCTTTTGGACAGTACTTACATCACTGATGGGCACTCCGTAAATATAGCCAAGTCCATCCCGGCAGACTTCATCTCTTATTTTACGTGGTTTTCTGCGTCAGACAGCAACGTTTTTCTCCTAACCTAACAAAATCATTCAACATCATTCAGGTTTATTCTCTTAGTGGTTGTACACGTTGTGCATTCAAACAACCGCCCCCGCTCTGCGGGGTGTACGGAGCAGCAGGTGAGGTGCTGTCATCTCAGGTTCCCGTTAGGGAGCTGCTGTAATCGCTCCATCTGACATCTTCAGGCCTATGCCTGCATTTTTCCTCCCTGACTAGGGCTGACTCACTGACTGCAGCTTCCCCGAAGCAGCCTGCTTACGGGTGACCCTCGCTGCCCCCTCTTTCCCCTGGCAGGGTGAGTGGTGGGCAGGTCCCTGAGCCCGGTGAGGGGCGGTGAGCTCCCAGGGAGTGCTGTGCCATGCTCAGCAGTAAAGAGCTGCTGCCGGCACAGTGCTGGAGATGTTTTGCTGTTTCGGTCAGTCTCATGGTGGCCGTGGAGCCAGCCCGTAGCTGTGCTTTGCTTTCTGTGTGCTTTCTTTCGCAAGCCCTGAACGTAGAAACTTGCAGAAACAGCTGGAGCTGCTGGGTGAGAAGAAAACCGTATCAGGAACTGATTTGAATGGGAGTAACAAGAAGTTGCTGACCGGGAGGTCAGGGCTAAGGTACGTCATGTTTAACTAGTCTGTTTACCTTCTGTACTACTTTCAGGATGTTTCTTCGTATATATATTTTTTTAAGTGGAAAATCTGGGGGTGGTTCTTTCCTTTCTCCTTGTAATCTCTGGGTTTAGTTAAGCCCACAAAAATGCTGGGAGAAATTGCTTAATCCCGCTGAAGTCTGTCATCATTTTCCAGCTCTAGCTCGATACAAATTTTTGTTTGATTTTTGAGGAAGCCATCATTTGAAATGTTTTTTAGGCCACTAAAGAAGATGGTAAGCTGTACATGCTACAGAAGTCTTTTTAGTAAATAACATATTGCGAAAGCAGTGTTCTGTACCTCCACTTTTCAGGGAAGGTAGAGGCAGAGTCCCGGAGCGCGCGGCGGAGCGGGCTCAGTGAGCTGCCCTGGCTGCCCTGGTGGGGCTCTCTCTCACCGTGTATTGCCAGCAGCTCATGCTTTCTGCAGTGCTACCCTTTGAGACTTAAAAGATCCCGCTCTTGATGCAAAACTGAATTTCCAGTCTTTGTGGCGTTGCTGCAGCATGCTCCAAGGGAGGTATTATTATGTTGTTTCTGTTAACTTTGTCTGAAATCACCTTTCTTTGAAAATACACATTGTGCTCTGGGTGACTGCCCGTGCACTTGGTGGGGCAGGGCTTGTAGTGGAACAGAATAGATTGATAGGTGTCCACAGGCCCTGACTTTCCTGAAAAGTTACTGGGGAGAGAGAACCCTTTTGTGGCCAGAATATCCCGGACTCAGCATCCATCCTTGATCTCTGGAAGCCGTCTACGTAATTGTCAAATGCTGAGGTTTGTTTCCAGCTCACAAGTTTCCTAACCTGCTGTTGTTTAAGCAGCCCCTTAACTAGATCTTTCTTACAAAGATGATAGCGTATTAGAAGGGCCATCTGTACTACCTGAATAAGCACCATGCTTATTCTTCCATCCTTCCCTTTGCTTTCCATCCTTCCGAAAGATCTGCTTGCAAATGTGGCAGGTGTTTCTGCATAAGTCACCACTTAACTTAGAGAAATGAAACCTTCTATAGCACTTTTTCTTTCATTTCAGGCTCATAGCTGACACTGAACTCTCTATTTCACAGCCTGAAACCACCCCGTATCCCGTGGCTGATCTGAATATACAGAAATCAGTATTTTTTGCTAACAAATTCTAGCACAAATTCTGAAAACATGCATGTTTCATGTCCCAGATGTGATCATGAACCTTCCTTGCTTACAGCAAAGTACCCACGTGCCTGTGTATCTGAGAAAAAGCAGGGAAATGCTAAAGCTTGACTTTAGTCAAGCCTTAGCAGTAAGGCAACACGGTACAGTTCATCAGGCTGGGAAGGTTGGTATTTCTTGATGGCAGAAGCTCCACAGAAAAGTTGCTTAAGTAGAGCTTGTTGGGAGTTCACCCTCACTATTTCCTCAGACAAAGATGTGATTTCACCAAAAAAATAGTATTTCTTTAAAAAAGAAAAAAAAATCAATTCTTGACTTGGAGGAGAAAGGAAATTCTATTCTCCATCAAGGAAATCAGAAGGAGGCGTTTCCTCTGGGAAATGTCGATGAAATGCTGATACTTGTCTGCTGTTACAACAGTGGCCTGGTGCCAGCGCTCTGGCTAAACGCAGTGGCTCAGCATTACCCCGTGGTCGCAGCCTGCTGCGGGGCAGGTACTGGGCTTAGGGCTCGTCACACGTGCAGTGAGAGGCAGGAGGCCGCCGAGCTCATCTGGGCAGGTTCCTGTCGGTGAATCCCCAGGAGAAATATTTGAGCCAGGAATAGTCTGAACTCTCATGCTTCAAGCAATGTTGTGATAATGTGACCTTTTGCGTTCCGGTTTAGAACAAAGCCAGATGGAGCTTCGCATGGGAGAAAAGAGTGATTCCTGAACTGTCACCCGTGGCCCACCTTAAGGTCTGGTGAGGCCAGCTTGATTGAATGGATGCGTGGGGACCCTAGAGACATTCAAAGGTCGAGCCAAAATATTTTGTGAGGACTGTGATAGAAATGGCTGGGGCAGATTGTTTCTCTGTCATCAGCTCTGCCTTAAAGAAAGCACTGCTGTTTTAAATGAAGAGTGAGTAAGTGCCTTCGAAGGGTATAGCAGGTCAGCGCATTGGCTGAGGACCACAGCAACAGCTCCAGCTTCGCCCTGTGCGGTGTGTTTCCACCTTGCAGAGCACAACAGCAACAAGCTGTGTGTAACCAGCACCTCTGTGCACCCCACAAAAGCGGTCTCTGCTGGCTGCAGCCCCGAGTCGAGGCTGGAAGCATCATCGTGGTGCTGCATGGCCAGGAGAAAGGGGCAGGTGGGAGCCTCGCGCTGGAAGTGCGGGACACACAGCTTTGCTGACTTGCTTGGAAACCATCCCAGCTCATTCTCCATGTCACAGGTCTGCTGTGGGGTGGTAGGTAAAGACGGAGCTTTTCTGTCCAGCGCTGGGAGTGCGAGCTGACTCGTCATCGCTTTCCTTTCCTCCTTCTTGGCTGTGTTTCTGCTGGCTGGGGGTGCTGCGAGGATTCTCTCAAGGCGTGCAGTGCTGAGGTATTCCAGACTGACTGTGGAGGATGTTCCCCGTGGCTCAGCGGAGCTGTATAACAGGATGAAGTGGGATTATTTTGCCTTAGCAGGAATCGCACACCTGGGTCATAACAGATAAAGCAGACTTGGTCCAGTGGGCACACAGAAGGCTCCAAGCATTGCCCCACTCCAGCCCCACTTGGAGGCTTGAATAGACACCAAGTGCTGAGTTCAAATACCCATAGGCATGGCAAATAAAAGAGGTTTCTGTACGGAGGATTAACACAAAGCTGAAGCCCTACTGGTTTCTTTTGAAACTTCCTTAGGAAGAGTAGTCGCAGCCAGCTCTTAAAGCTCATTGCACTCAGAACATCTTATAAAATTATGTGGTAGATGAGGAACATATGTCCCTTTTGCCTGTTTCATTTTGCCCTACTTTAGCTCTTTTCTTTCACAAAGCCTGTCTTTTGCAGTAAGTCTTAGCCTGATGTAAGGGATCCTTCTCCAATCTACGTTGTTTCCACCCTAGCTAAGTGTGGAGAAAATATTGCTCAACATGGCCTTAAAAAAGTGAGTGTCAGAAAAGACTCATCTGGATCATTTGTGATAAATTGCCTTTTCCTTTTTTCTTTGTTAATTAACTGGGTTGAAGTAATCCCAACTCGTACTGCGAAATCAGCTGCGAAAGAAAAGCAGCCAGCATTAAATGTGATAGCTGGAAAATGCACGCTATGAGGCTGACAGTGGTGATGGCAAAAGCCAGGCAGATGCCCACAACGACTTAGTTTTGCTGTCTGTGGGGGAGAGCACGATGCTGGGCTGGGCTGGGCTCTGTTATGGGAGGTATCACGTGAAGGTGGAGCAGCTCCGTGCTGCAGAGAGACAGGAGACAGGGCAGGGACGTGGTTGGCAGAGTGAAATGCAGGGCGTGTGGAAGCAGAAATACCAGGATACAGCCAGGATTCGACTGGGGGCTGGGGAAAAAGCAAAGGACAGGGAGAGAAGCTTGTGAGGTGAAGAGGCTGAGAGAGGTGGTGAGACCAGCCCCGTTCAGAGGCCATGGCAGCTGGGCAGCCCTTCCCAGCCCGCGTTAGCTGTCAGACACACAGCTGGCAGACGTGCATGTGGCTGGCCACGTACTTTCTGTTCCTTTCCCAGCATCAAATGACGGCTCTGCCCTCTGCAGAAAGTGATGTGAGGATTTCCTGCTGGCTCCGCAGCCTTGCCTGACCTCTGCCTGGGCTACAAGCAAGCTCGAACTCTGGAAACTCCCAGGTGTGTTGAGCTGAGAAGCGTGAAGCTCATCCCAGAGCCGTGCTCACTGCGGGCCATATGAGCCAGTGCTGTCCCCAGCAGAGACACCGCAGGCACGAGGACAAGCAAGGCCCACGCTGTCTGGACACGAAGGACATCATCCACCTGCCCGTTTCTTCCATGTGCAGAAAGCTCGTGTTTGGAGAAAGCCCCCTCTAGCAGGTCCATTAGTGGTTTCCTCATCAGGAGGGACCTTTGGCACAGCCACCTGGCGTGGGCTCGTTAACTCCATCTGCCACCCGGGGTAAGGCTGTTCATCGGGTTTCGTTGTGGTGCTGCAGGGGTGGCTTTTTGGCTTCTTGCTCTGCCGTAAGCATTAGCTCCCCTGCTCCCTCCCGGCCGCATTCATCCCCACCAGCGGGAAACCCCAGATGCTGTGTGGTGAAAGGTGCTTTTGGGGACCCTGGTGTCCACAGCTGAGAAAAACCACTTACAGAACAACTGCACTGAGTCATCTGCCCCGGGAGCAGTCTGTGTCAGCTTCTGGAAATAATCACAGCTCTCAATTTCCCAGGGCAATCCCTCCAAGCAGGTCATCTGCCCTGAGAGGAAGCACTTGCTGTATGTTTAGGCAGGAGATGAACTGCTTGTGTTCCTAACCGGGGGATGCAGCGGGGCCGGGGGGTGCCCAGGCGGTGTCCCCCGGGCTGGCAGCACGGGGGAGCCCAGGGTCTGGGTGCTGTCACAGGGACAGAGACGAGCCTGCCATTGCGGGCGGGTGCTGCAGTGTGGCGAGGTGCTCGGTACATCTGTCCCTGAGCATCCATCCTTGTCCTCAAGGCAAGAGCAGCCGGCTCCCAAGGGGGCTCACCCAGTGCTGTGCTCCTGCACAAGGAGCTCCAACAAGGCTCAGAGAGACACCGAGGGCTTCAGCAGGAAGGAAGCAAAGGGGGAAATACAAAGTCTTTCAGAGCAGATGAAAAATCCTACTGAGGTGCAGCAGGCAGGGAAGGCCGCGCTTACACGCTGAATAGGAGGAAGGAGGAATCATTTCCTCGGGCCTCCTTTTGTGCCTGTTGAATAATGGATGCCTTTCTACATCTATAGGCTCGTTTAAGCCTGAGCACCTGGAAAGCTCTCGGCTGCGTGTAGGCCAAAGAAAACATGTTTTTGCTGTTAAAATAACTCTTCTTTTATCCTGTCAGCCTCTGCATTTCTTGCAGACCCTGCTAATGTTAGGAAAAGTAAATTTGGGCTCTTTTCTCTCTTCTCCTCACGTGCAACCATTTAGTTGGTTATAGAAAGCTTCTGGAGCACACCAGAGCTCAGCAGGGAGATGTGTCCTGTCCTGGGGCTGCGAGCTAAAATCTCACTCAGCCTTTCATGGATCACGGCACCCTCTGGAGCGGGAGCACCCCGGGGTGGCCCCTGCATGGGGCTGCAGGTGGCACCACCAGGGCTGGCTGCTGGCATCGCTCGGAGCCGCTGCTGGGCTGCACCAGCCAAGTCCCCGAGCTGGCAGGGAGCAGGAGGGCGAGCTGCAGAGGGAGCCGCTCGGTTACGAGGTGGCAGCAACGAGGCCTGAAGCCACTGCCAGTAACACGCAGGCAGAAATGTACTTTTCGCTAGGAACCAAAATAAGGGCGGCACCCAGAGTGGCTCTTTCCTCTTTTTTTCCAGCATTACTTCACAGAGCACTTGCAGAAGACGTCCCCTTCCATGGGATTTGTGCTTGGCTGACGAATTTGTGACGTCTTCGCACAAGGGCTCATTGAAAGACGTCCCCGATCCAAGGTGCCACCAGTTCCTGCAAGGGCGTCCCGTCCGTGCTGCTCTCTGTGAACCCATCCCCGGGACACCACGGCATGAGGTGGGTGGGGACAGATGGGTGCTGGAGGCTGCAGGGCCTCGAGACATCCTACACGCATCACCCACGAGGTGCTGGCAACGGAGCTGGGCTCCTTGGGCAGAGTCCGCACCCCAGCGAGCGTGTTGGCCTCCTGTGCAAGATGAATCATTGCCCTCACTTTTGGCACTATTATTATTATTATTATTATTTTAATATCCCATGTAGTGAACTGGTGAATCAGCAGGCAAATAAGGAAATAATAACATGCTGAATTAACCCTTTCAAACTCAGGTGCATGAAATTAGACGTACAGAGCAGCGGCTTGATTTCCACGTGCTTTGTAACAAATGTCAGCCCCAATTCTGGCCTTTCTGCAAGCACCCAGCTCCAAGAGAGCTGGGGTGAGGCAGGCTGTGCCTTCCAGCCCTCAGCTCCTCGCCTGCATCAATGGCAGAGGAGAAGGGAGGTGTTAAGGAGGGATCCGGCCTCCAAAAGGACCTCTCCATGTCCCGTGCTCCCATGCCTCTGATCGGAATACTTGCCAGGCTTGTCAGGGGTACGGAGATTGGCAGCTCATCCTTGCTGCCCTAGCTATTGGCTTAGTGAGTTGTATGGGCTTGCTCATTTTCCTTAGGCTCGGGAAAGCTGCATGGAGGGATCCCACTGCCAGGCTGAGCAGCTTTTCTTTCGTGATTGCTGTTTTCTCCTGCAATACACGAGCAGCCCCGTCCCGCTGTAGAGGGGATCTGTGCTTTTCCTGCCTGGCTGCTGGAAAGCAAAATGTGCACGGCACCGCATCCCCATGGGACTGGGGACAGCCGTGGTGGCTGTCAGAGCCATCACAAAGGGAAGCCTGGGCGAGACCCGCTGGGCTCTCATCCTGCACGGCCCCGCTGGCACCTCCTGCCCGCAGCTGCAGGCGTGCAGAGCTGTTGCAGTGCTGGCCATGGCTCGTGTTCCCCGAGGTGCCTCGTGCTGCCAAGCAGCAACGCAGAGATTCGGTTCCTTTCCCCATACGGGGAACCTTAATAATTATTATTTTTAAAGTGATTAATGGAGCTGTTCCTGTGTTTACTGCTACAAGGTCAAACCATTTGTTTGCATGGGGTATGCTAATGTAATCTCTTCTTTCTCAGCTAGCCTCCTTCTTAGAGGTTTCTTTGGGAAAGTGTTGCAGACACACTTGTGTATGACATATTTATGCATACAGTGACTGATCTGCATTCAGCCCTGTGCTGTAGTAACAACTGATAGGTTGTAATGTTTATAAATGTTGCTCTGAGGCTTAAATTTAAGAGACAAGCCTAGGAAATAGATCTTATTGCAGCACACTGTAACCAAATAGTTCCCAATAAAGAGAAATAAAGAGAACCAATTTTATATCTGGCCATTAACGTTCTCCCAGATGTTGTGTACCATATGCCAGCGTTTTTCAGCTCTAAAGCAAGCTGCATTTGTAGCATCTACAAACCCCCTGATTTCTTCCCCTCCTTTCCCACTGCCCGTGCTTTTGGCAGGCAGTGGCAGACAGCAGCAACTGCTGACAGTGCTCGTGGGGAGCACGGCACCGCCAGGCAGAGGTGCTGGAGGTATCGACCCCTACGTTACTGCCACATGCCTGCTACTTCAGCGGTACATTTAGATTCCCTAGAACTCCAGTTTTTATTGGGAAAAAAAATGTATTTACTGAAATATTGAAATGTCTTACCTGGTTTTGTTTTCAGTCTGAATCTCAGTGGTTCACACAGATGAGATTTATTGGAGGCCTGAACGCCCAGTTCTGTGTGCGTTATTTCCATTGGCTTGAGAGCAGGTTGAAAACCTGGACATTTGCATAGTCCAAGAAATGAACTAGCATTGGATTATTTCTTTCCCCCTCTGAGTTATGCTGACAGCAGCCATAACATTAAGGCTGAAAAGTTTATTTACTATGTAAAGACCATATTTTCCCTTCTTATCCCAGCTTTTCTTGGCTTGCATTGCTTGGCAGTATCCACTTAACCACTAACACCCAGAGGCGTGGTATTAAGCTGGGATGAAAAATGAACATGCAGAAGAATATTGGAGATTTAAGTGGGTATGGTTCTAAGAAAACCAGTGGAAAATATGTTTACTCCAAGCATCTGTAGCACCTAATTGAAGCAATGATATTTTCTGTAGCACCTAATTGAAGCAGTGATATTTTCTGTAAGAACATAGGGAATGCTTTTCTGCTTTCTCTTTGGATTAGTTTTGCTTTGAATCGATATGACGTAATCCACAGAATTGTTTTTTGTTTGTTTGTTTGTTTTTTGTTTTGTTTTTTTACAGCTGCATTGGAAACTTTCTGCCAATAGACAGGGATATGTTAATCAGGGTGAAAAAGCTTACATTCATTCAAGCTTTGCTAGTTTCTTGACTCTTTGTTAGGAACTGTTGCTTCCTCCTAATTTACTGAAATCTTGTTCTCAGTAAACACTATTATTTTTGAGCTATTAATGTTGCTATAAATTTGAATGGCTAGAAGAAAGTGTCAGGATGTGATTAAAAGGGAGCTGATCTGCATCTGTAGGTGAAATCATTGCCGACACTAAATGTGACAGCGAACGAAGTGCGTATTTATGTGCCCATAAGGGATGATCTAGTGCTACTCGGTCTGCTGTGTTGGCATCACCAAGGGGATTTCTGTGAAACTAACTCAGAAGAACATACAGGATCCTGTGTCACCTCTGGGGTGTCCACAAGTGTTGCCGGTTGGTAGTTGGCTTGCTGGGATCACTTCTCTTGGGCATCTCTGTTCTGAAGGCCGAGTTACCCACACTGTCCCCTTCAGAGGGGGCGTGAGCTGACGTGCACGTGCTGCGGTTTTAATTAAATGCTCCATCATCCCCAGGCGTTTCAGCTGGCAGCTCCTTCACTCCTCTCCCTCCCTGGCCAAGGAGGCAACACAACTCGGGGTCGCAGCCCAAACAGTGCGACCTTTTGGGGTCTGTGCTCACCGTACCGCTGCGGCTCTGCCGGCTCGTGCTGGTTTGTGCTGCCAGACCTTCTTGCCAAAGTTTGGGAAAATGTGTTTCCACACCTTGGTGGGGAACCCGGCCCTCCATTTCCCTGCCTTTTGTCACATGTGCTGAGACAGGAGCTGCTTCAGAAGTGACCTTTTCTTTTTTCTCCAGAACGCAGATTTACATTTCTCACAGGCCTTTGAGGATGCAAATCGGATGAGATACATTTTAAAGATCATCTGCTCAGCATCACAGCCCTGGTCGGTGCCATCTGGAGGAGAGGAGCAGCCTGGGGCTGGGCGGGGTGGGGAGCAGCGCTGGGGCTGCACGCTCTGGTGGGGATGAGCTGCAGGGGAGGGGGATTTAATGGGCACCGTGGCCACATCCATCACAACAGTCGGATAGTGCCACCAGGGTGACTGGAAAAAAAAGCTAGATTTTATCATTTAATCAGCCATGTCGCTTTACAGATGTAGTTTGGAGATGAGCAATGGGCAGAAGCTGCTGGTGCAAGTGGCTGAGAGGAGCCGGCACTTCATTCTGCAGAGCAGTGACCTGAGCCCAGCTGAAAGCAGCAGGGCCGTGTTCAGGCTGCACAAGCAGGGCAGCACTGGCCTTAACGAGAGGCAGCATCGTGAGCATGCTGGAACCAGCACTGCCAGCACCATTGCGCCAAGCAGTGCCCGGCTTTCGCAAGCCTCTGCAAAACAAGAGAAACGTAATACCCACCTCATTACCAGCACGACTTCCCAAACTTCTCAGTGAAGAGAAGACAGAAAACTCACATCCCTCCCTGGACAAGGCTTTGCTGCTCTTCTGCTGTCTGGCTGTGAGTGCGAGAGGTGCACGTCGCCCGGGGATGGCTCCCCATGCCAAGGAGGTGGCTTCACACCACATCTGAGGGACCTGCTGAGGCTGCCAGATCCCCACCGGGCTGTTCTGGAGCATGAGGTGGGGGCAGCTGGTGGCCAGATGAGAGGGGGTCCGCAGGTAGCCAGTGCCTGCAGGTATTTCTAAAATTGGTCTGGAAAATGTGTTGTTACAAAAATGTATTCTTGCAAATACCTTCAGCCTGCACTGCACCCTCTGGGTGAGGCCACGAAAGAAGCCTGCAACGTGAGGCATAAAATGCAAAATATTTATTCAAAAACTCAAAGCATTACAAGTCTGTCTCTTTTCCAGAAAGCGTAAATACATAGCAGTTCAGAGCTGTGCTGAAATGCACGGAGCGAGGTGCTGGGAGAGCTATTTAAGAAAAACAAACAGAAAACCAACACTTTGTTACCCATTTATTTGCTCTTTTAATGTGAAGAAGGCTTCAGCAGGCTCCAGAGAGCCCTTGCCTGCTCCCCACAATAGTGTTGGGGGCGAGCACCTGCACAGGGAGAAATATCAGCTCTGCAGTGGAGGGCGGCCAGGCTCTGGGACTTTTCTTCTGCATGCTCAGCCAGGACGAGGCGTGCACACTCCTTCCAGATGACATTAATGCGGGTCTGCTGGCATCGCTTCTCCAAGTATGTGACAGGGCTCGCCATCCATTTGAGCAAGTCTTAATTTTGATTGAAATTTGCTTCTGAAACATCCAACAAAGCCAGCAAAGACAAAAGCAGGTCAGTGAAGCAGAGTTGAAGGCACTTAAACAAAAAAAAAAAAAAAATAAAAAATGCCCAGGGTTCTCTTTAATTTGCAGTTTATCTGCAATTTAAAAGAGTAAACACAGCCATGCTGAAGAGGCATAAACACAGCTTGGAGAGACATCAAAATCTGGGTCATGGCTTCAGCTCTGCCTGGGGATCTCGTTAGGTGCAGGAGGGAGTGTCAGCGCTGCTCCTGGTGCCCGGTGCGGAGCGAAACCCGGCGGGCTCAGCACAGCACTCAGCAGCTCCTCTGTGGACCCCTAACCGTGAGCCAGCGCTGCGCAGAAATTGCTAAATAACAACTGAGTTGTGCTGTTCAGTAAACAGGAAGGAAATCTTGTTGTGTTTTTTTGTTTTTTTGTTGTTTTTTTTTTTTTTGCCTGGAAGCTTAGCACTGCAAGCAGGACCAGGAGGCTCTGCCGGCAGCAGCCTGCCTGCCTTTCAGGTGTGCGCTGGGGAGCACTGAGCTGTCACGGTCCTTAGCTAGACCCATGTGCGGGGAGGCTAGCACTGATCCACGGTCATCTGGTTCAGAATGTGGGAATCTATTCTGTATTTAAGGCCCAGTCTGGCTTTCCAAGCAAAACACATGAACAGAGAAGATTTAAACAGGAAGGGTTTGGTATTTCTCTCTCCCTCTCATAAAGTTCTGTAGGTCTTGTTGCTGCTAATTACTGGAGATGCCAGCACAAGAGCTTTTCTCCCTAGCAAACCAGCTTCTTGTGTTCCCTGTCCTTCAGCCCCAGTCTCTTGCTCTGTTATATTTAGCTGTAAAGCCCTAGCTGAGTGCTGGTGACACGAGTCACCCGAGGGCTGCACAGCAGGGCTCGGGCTGTCCCAGCAGAGCAGCTGGAGGGTGGGATGAAGCAGCAGGCACCACTTTCTGCTGCGTCCCCTGGATGTGACTTTTTGGATGCTGAGTGGCCACCAGTGTGGTTTGCTGTTTGCCTGGGGCAGTCAGCTCGGGGGACGTGGCCGGCCGCCCTTTGGCAGGGGCTCTCTGGGAAGAGGCCCTCTTCCTCGTGGTGCATACCTACTGCACCCGCTGCTTCCCACCAGATGCTCGGGCCTTACGAGATGCAAAACTGCATGCATGGGTGTCAGGGCCTCTCTGCAGCTCATTTCTAAATTGCACAGCAGCTCTGTCTTTCACCCGGGTGCCAAAGAGGTCTCTGCCCCGAGCAGCCAGAGCAGAACGCCCCAGCCTGTGCTCCCTGATGCTCCGTGCTGCAGCACCTCTGCTAAGGAGCGTGTGGGGCTGGGGGCTCGGTGCTGGCAGTGTGTTGGGTCTGCTGAGCGAGACTGGGAGATGGCTTTTCTCAAAATCTGCATTTAATTGATTGTAAGTGGGGTTTGTTTGTTTCTTTGCTTGTTTTGGCCATGTGTTTTGGGGCTTTTGATTTGTTTTGCCATGCAAGAAGAACTAAGTCACAGTAATCTTTCTTTCTTTCTTTCGTTCGTCCGTTCATCCGTTCGTCCATCCTTTCTATTTCTATTTTCTCCATTTAAAATAGGTCCCTAGATCAATTAAGACTTTGGCCATTGTATAGCTTTCTACAGTGCCACGTGGCTACAGGCTCCGGGGCTCTGGTCATTGAAAAAATCCTCCTGCCTTAGGGAATTTTCTGAAAGGATGGGTTTGCTGTAAGGTATCTTAGTCGTGCTCGTGCAGGCATATTGTTTCTACAGAAGAGATTTCTTGGCAACTGTGGGCTCCTGGGCTTATATTTCAGCATCAGGGGAAGAGGCTGTAAAGAGCAAGAGCTCTTCAGAAAGTCCCCCTTGGGTTCCTGATATGACAAAACTACCATTTGACCTCAAGCCAAGTATGTCTCCAGTGTGAGACCCTCTCTGTTTCTGAAGTGATTGGAGGCATTTACACTTCTGCAGAAATGCAGAGCGGGGCTGCTGTATGACGCCCTGTAGCTCCGCGGGTCTGGAGGAACTGGTTTGCTGCCCACAACCAAAAAAGTGGTTCTTCAAAGCAGTGCCCGTCGCAGCTTCTGTTGCAGTGGGCGCTTTAGTTTTGTGGTTATGACCTTGCAGTTTATTTCTGTGGCAACGACTGTGTTGTTGCAATAATCACATAATCACTTCGCTGCTATTAGAAGAGGTTTATCTGCGAGTATCATTTCAGAAACAACGGTCTGGGTCCAGATCTTCAAAGATGCATCCACAGACACCAAGCTGCACTGATGTCAGGGAAGCAAAACGAATGCCCCCAGCTGAAATAGCAAGCAAGCAAAATTAAAGCTGCTGTGGGTTTCTTGGGCATTGAGTCAGCAGGCAGCGAGTTTCTCCTCTCGCCTGCCGCAGCGGGACAGAGCTACGGGGAGCCAAGGCTGCGGCCAGCACAGACACTCTCATCGGTGCTTCCCTCTGTCTCTGCCAGCGCCCTTCTCTGCTTTCGCTTCCTCAAGGACTTCCATTGCTCAGGGGCTGTTTTCCTTCCCTCTGCTAGGTGATGTACCAACTGTTTGTGCACTCCAGGTTGGCTCCTGATGCCCGTCCCTTCTGCGTGTGCAGAGCAAGGGCACTCCCCACAGCGCAGAGGGTCAGCGGGCTGCCAGGCCGCAGGCTGGGCCCAGGGGGAAGGCGAGGGGATCAGGATGTGTCCCAGCTCCTCCAGTTACTCACTAGTTTTGAACATGTCTGTGTTGGGTCTGGGATGAGCACTGAATGCAATCAACGGGAGGCTAAAGGAGAAACAGCTTCCCTTGGTTCAAACTCCTGCATGGCCATAGGTCATGCCTCCTTGTTCTGTCTGCTGTGGGTTCTGCTTGCTTTAAGCTTTTCTAGAACATAGTCAAGGTTTTTTGTTTTCAGGTGTACACGCACATGCCTGCTAAATTAAATAAGCGAGCAGCCTGCCCACGTGAGGCCATCCTACCGAGGATGTGTAGGACACCACACCTACCTAGTCTTTAATGCCATGCCTTGGTTTGGGTGATAGTCTGTTGTAATGTGTTGATTGACTCTATTTTAAGGGAATGCAAACAGAAGTCAGGCTGCTGCTGGCATAAAACGGGCAAAGAAAAATACGGTGCATGTGCTTTCCTGAAGATCGTATTTTCTCCTGGTAAATAGAAGTAAGAAAGCCAGCACTTAGAGAACACAGCAGGCTATCAGGGAGGTTGGTTTGGCTGGCATAGAAATCGATTTTCAGATTATATGATTTTCCATTAACTGTTGACTGCATAATCAGTTGGAGAAGTTAGACTCCTTTGAGGAAGGTAAGAGTCATGCAAGCTGTTTGATCCAACGCGAGCACTTCATCCTCCCCTGAAGCAGCTGGGTGAGTGAACATCACGTCTGTGTGTGATGTGGGTTCCGAGTTAGCATTATAAAACAAGCCTCTTCACCTGCTGCTTCACTTCGTTACATTTCCATAGGCCAAATTGGATCAAGCACCAGCGGAAAAATCCCCACACCCAACAGTGCAAGCATGGGCTCGCCTCGGCCCCGTGCTCCGTACCCAGTGGGTGCTGAGAGGCCCCTTCCCGGCCCCTGGCCGCTCCTAGCACCCAACGCACAGCTCAGAAGCCCTGGGTCTGCTCTCTTCGTGCCGGTGATGCTCGCCTGTGTAGGTACGTGGACTTGGCAAATGATATTTGTGGCTGTATAGAGATGTTTTGAAATCTGGTCATTCGTGTGTGGTCTTGATTAGCATGTAGTTACCAAGAGTTGGCGCTGGTGTTATTTTTGGCAAGGTTGGGTAGGCAGAATTTGATTTTTGCTTTTTTTCTAAATGTCCTGCTTTGCCTCTTTTGTGATGCTGCAGTCTTTCCATGGCTACTGGACTCACCATATGACATGTGCTCCTTGTTGCCATGTGTGTTTATTTTTTGCTTCACATTCGGATTATTATCCATATTGATATTGATGCTCAAAATAATTCTTGTGCCATTTCTAGGAAGACATGCAAACTGAGCCACTTTCCATTTAATATTAACTGAGATTCCCCGGAATGTTATCATCTGCATGGCAACCAGCAGCCCATCTGCACCTAATGGCAGTGCTACAGAGTGAGGGAGCTGTGCTTGGTAAATATGCACTGTGAAAGCCCTCATCAGATCTGATCTTGGGCATGGTGGGAAAAGCCACTCTTTCCCTAAAAGCAGCAGCATGTCCCATCACATTTCAGCTGTGAATAATGGACAGCAGTGATTCACCCTGCAGTTAGTCTCATAAAAGTCCACTCCTTATCCTGTAAGACGAACAGGAGTGATATTTTTATAGACAAGCATTGTTGTTGGTAAGCCCTTTCTGGGTCAGCTTATACCAACACGTGTAACCCCTCCCAGTGTGCTCCCAGCTTCACCCAGCCGGGCAGATCTACCAGGCAGCTCAAAGGTAGGCGCTGGAGCGGGGCGTTAGAGGGGACGTGCTGGAGCAGACTCATCTTCAGAGCTGGGTACAAAACTGCACATAAACCATGTATCTAAACTTAGGAGTCCTGAGCCCTACTATTTAAGGGAAAAAGAAGAGTATCAAGTGCTTGCCAGGAAGTGCTTGAGGAAGAAACATCCAAGTGCTAGTCAGAGAAAGGATCTTCACATCTGCTGGTCTTCTGCCCAGGGGTGATACCAACGCAGGTTCCCTATTTGGGGTTATGCCTTCCCTCAAGTTAATGGTACTCTTCTGCTTACAAAAATCCATACAGTATTTATTTTGCTATATATTAACTATTCCTCTTCTGTTTTTTTTCTACATACGTGGCTGCTTCAGCTGCTTTATGCGTTAATGCAGTACTTTCCATTAAGCAGTCCCATGCAGTACATCAAAAATAAACACTCTTACAACAACACGCATAAGATTAAACTATTAAACTTGCTCAAAGTATACAGTTCATAAATTAAAAGTGTTTTTGCTCATACTTTAGTATTGATTTCTGAGTTTATAAAAATAAAAGAACTTGCCCTTAGGAAACAAAAATCATGGTTCTTTAAGCTTTTCTTTGTCAGGATGCCAAAAAAGACAACTTAACATGGAAACATCACCATTTGTTCATGTCAAATGTAGTTTATTCAATTAGATGTTTTATAACTCCACTGAGTTAAACGAAGAAGGTTAATATTTTTTATTGTTTTATTTTTTCATGCTGTGTCTGTAATACACACAAAGATAACTTAGCCTAGCAAAATATACAGTGTAATTTGGTAATGTGTTTATTGGATTCCACTAAAAGACTCTTGAGAAATTATTCAAGATTTTTGCTCTTCAACTAAAATCAAATTTCTTTTTCTTTTCTTTCATCTCTCTCTTTTTTTTTTCTTTTTTTTTTTTCCTGCATAATAATCTTGCAAGTTTTCTGTTTTCTGGAAATGTTTTAAAGAAGAGACTGTTAGTTGTTGGTTTTTTTGTGTGTGTATTTTATTTTGTTCCCCCCAACCCCTAGTGTCAGGAAGGAAAGGCCTTCTGGAGATGAATGTCCTTAGTTACTCATGTTTTTGAAAATTTAATTGTGTCCATGGTTCTGAAACATATCTGACATCTTGCAGTATGATAAATGCCTAAGCTTCCAGTAACTCACATTTTAAAATTGTCTTATGGAGGCTTCAGACCAGTTACGGTTTTATGGGTGTGGTTTTGTGGTAGCTTAAACGAGCAAAAAAAATATTCATTTTTCTTGTGGAATTCAGTTTTCTGCCAGGCTGGACTCCGGAGCTCCAAGCAGCCTGGATAAAGCTACGGACACGTGAGTTTTACTGACCTGGGGCAGTGGTGCCATGCCCTGTGCAGCGGCCTTGCCACAGACTTGATGATTAGGCAGAAGCAAGGCCATTCAGCCAGCTTTGGGCTGGGAACCACTTATGTGGTTCATGGTTACTTCCTAAAAGTTCCCGTAAGCACTTCAGGAGTTGCTGTGCAAATCTACGGGAGGTGACGCTTCTCAAAGGGGCCGACATCCTCCCTGGCAAAATTGCAGAAGTTCTCCAAAGGTGAAAGTTGAAAACTGCCACCCCCTTCCTCTTGTGTAACTTATCAGCTCATCTTGCTAGGCAGCAGAAGTTGCAGTCACCAGAGTTAGCCTTTTTTTTTTTTTTTTTTTTGGTCTGCTATCGTGTTTGAACTCACTGAGCACAGTAGATCCCTTTTCACCTCTCCATGGCCAGATGCAGCTGCTGTGCTGTACAGAGACAGACCCCAAGCCTACAGCCTTCCTTGCCTACTGCATCCCTGAGTCCTACTGCATCCCTGAGTGCATGGACGGAGCATTGGAAGGGTCCTTCATGGTAGGAGCAGCTCTGGGCCCCCTTGGCTGGCTGGGAGCTAGTGGGGCTGATGTGCAGAGAGCCCTCCATCCAGTCTATGGGCCATGCTGAGAGAGTAGAAGTGCTGGAGATCACCGTGTGTTGTGGTGCACTGTTTGTGGGGTGGCCTCTGGGAGGGACACTGCAAGCCCTGATGACTAAGAGTGGCCTGGAAGCTAACCCCAGTGTAACCAAGGATGTGGTTTCATGAAAGGCTTGGTCCAAAAGCAAGCTGCTTCCAACACAGGTGGTGTCTCCACATCTCACCTACTTGTTTCTGCCCTTTTCTTTGTCATCTCGGGGTCCCACTGAGCCAAACACTGAGTTGGGTCACACTGATCCAGTACAAAGCAACATGTTTTGCACAATGTGGGTTAGGTTTATATCAGGCCATAACTGTGTATGCGGCTATCTGCCCTAAGAGCAGCTGGCTGGCAGTGGGATAGAAATGTTAGGGTTTTTTTTTTGGTAGCCTTCAGTTAGACTGGGTCGAGTAAAAGGAAACCAGACTACAGGGAAGTCAAGGCTTTGAATGACCTGGAGGCTGAACTGGTTTCAGCAGCTCAGGAGGCTGAAAAACACAAAACTCTTGTAAACTCCTCATAGCTACTTCAGGCAGGAACCACAAAAAATGTGGGGCTTGTACCAAGCTCTGGTGAGCAGGACCGCAGGCAGAGGGGCCTTTCTTTGGAAATGGCACTTGGAGGAACTACAGCCAGGCAAAGGTGGTTTGGTGGGGATAGCTGATATATTTATACAGGTCAATGATCTGGAGCCAAGGAAGGTGCTCTGGTGGTGGTAGGCATCTCCTTCCAGTCTTGTCAAATGATGTGGTTGCAGAGCTCTAACAAAAGGTGCTGTGAGACTGCTGAGAGGAGAGGTGGCTCAGGGAGGTTTGGGGAGGAGCAGGTGGGAGATGAAAGTGAGGGATATGGAGGGAAGTGGAGAGGATGCTGTTCTTGGAGTGTGAAGAACATTTGGCAGCTGTGGGAAGGATGGAGAAGACTTTTAGGTTTTATCTGTAATGCAAAAAAAAAGTCTCAGAGAAATCAGGACATAAAACTGAAGATAAAGGCAGGAAAAATATGGGAGATCTTTTCACAGCTCCTGTGTCTCTGTCCCATTCTTTCCATGCTCTCTGTGCCCAGTGTTGGTGTGTTACTGCGTTATACGCTCACCTGCAGCACCGCTGTGAATCCTGCCAGCCCTCCTGGCATGGCTCACCTCATGGGTGCTGGCAGGGCTGCTTTCTGAGGTGCACAAGCGAGGGCTTTGCTGGGATGGGTGTCCACCGTGCAGTGGTCCCAGAGGCCCTTGCAATTCCAGGAGGAGCATCCTGCCTAGCCTCCTGTGCTGTGCAGCCAGGTCAGCCTGCTCTGCTCCATCGCAGGGAGAGGCTGCAGCACCCGGCTGCCTCACAGAGGGATGGTGAGAGGGTGAGCGATGGGTGCTCAGCACGAGCCCTGGCAGATTTGCACAGGTACTGAGCACTTCTGGAGTCCAGACCCTGCCAACTTGGCAGTCAAAGCCATTATCACGTAAAGTAAATATGTAAAAGTAAATCATTTTAGGTGGCCTGCTTTACACAGCAACACTCTGCATGTACTGTTGCTGAAGTCTTGAATGAGTTCCTCCTGCTGTAAATTCTGAGCTTTTTCATTAGTATTTTTAATTCAGCACAGTGCTAGAAATGTTATCCTACTTCCCGCTGTCATAAAAAAATGCCCAAGGCCGTGATCGAATGATCTTATGGAAAGACACATACTCTGTTTCTTTTGTGTGTCTGCTAGTTTCTTCTAGCCTGCTTGCCCTTTCTATTTTCATCCAGCCTCCTCCTCCACCTCTCCTCCCCTCGCAGTACATGTCTGCAGAGCCATTCCCTGCTTCACAAGCAGTTCATGCTAAAAAAACAGCGTTACCCTGTGCCTGGGCAGGTCAGCCTCAAGCACTCCTAAATCACAGCTTCCGCCAATGTTTGTCGTGGCTAACAATGAGATTTTTTATGCTGAAGATAATGGTGTATTTTGCACCACAAGATAAGCCTTGGATGTAAAATCATTATTTATTTAATAGCACCATCAAAGAATATCGCTACAGAAGGGAACTTCAAAGTTTCCCAGAATAATCAGGTTTCTGGTATGTGTGCTTTTTTTTTTTTTTCTTTTTTCTTCCTGACTCCATTATAATCAGTAATAAAAGTGCAGTTATTTAGAAATCATTGAAACCATTACTATATTAGGCTCCAAAGAGGGGAATTAAGCGTTTGCCCAGAAGCCAGACGTGCAGCCAGCCGCAGGACCGCGGGACTAATGAGAAGGAGCAGTTCGACTCGCAGCAGCCTGTGGTGCTCTGGAAACCCGCTGCTGACCCCGCCAAAGGTTTTATTTTGGGGAGGAGGAGGAGGAAGGCTCATTGCCCCATTCCCTATAGGATTTGCCTTATGTATGTATCCCTAGACACGCGGGGCCCCAGCAGGGCAGCCCTGCAGCATTTCGGTGTGTTGTGCTGAGGGCAGCCCCCTGCCCAGCCCCTCACACGCGGGGTGGTGCCGTGAGGAGATGTCCTTCGTGGCGCTCCCCCCAGCCTCCCCTGAGCTCCTTGCCGAAGCCTCTGAGGACGGGCGGTGGAACAAGGCCCCAGTTGATTAGGGAGCCGAGTGGCTTGGCAGAAGAATGGAGCCCTTCAGTTTAACTTCAGGCTCGTTTCCGTTTTCTCAGCCCTTCCCATGGCTTGCGGAGAAACCCCTCGCCGGTTTTTAACCCGTTGCTCTGCCGGGCCGAGCTCCAGGAGGCGCAGGCCCTCTTGGCCGGCAGCACCTCGGTGGCGGCCCAGCCCCAGGAGCTGGCCTGGCTGTGACGGGCGGACAGCAGAAGCTGGGGGAAAGCCCAGGGCTGGTAGCTGAATCACGAGCCCTCCAGGAGGGCTCTGCGAACACCAGGTGACAAGGCTGTGGGGTCCCTGTCATGCCCTGAGCCCACACGCGGCTTGCTGGCCCCGTCTGTGTGATGGACACCAGGGTGGCTTGTTCCCTGCTGCGCGCACCACATTTGTGTTTGGCGTTCATTTGCTGAGCTCTACTGCTCCAACCCAGGTGCAGTCCTGGCCACAGAACAGCCAGGATTTGACAAGGGCTGTGAAGGTTTTTTCAGCCTGAAGGCGCAGTGCTGTTTCCTCCTGACGCAGTAGGCGCGGTGCTATGTGTTGGAAGGAAGAGCAGCGCTTCCAGCCGGGCAGGGCAACAGTCAAGGTCTTGTTGGACCTGGCTCTTTGTCCCAGAGCTGCCACTGGTCATGCTTGATGGCCCCTAGTAAATCATTTTACCTCTTCGTGGCTCCGTTTAGCTTTGTGAAACAGAAATAAAGGTGGTGACCCTTGGCAGAGTTGATCCGGTGTCTGCCAAGAGCAGAGGGCAGGGGAGGATATGCCAGTGGTGGTTTTACGGCATGCACAAGCAGGACAACAGGCAGAACTGGAACAAAACCAGACCCCCAGTGTGGAGGAAAAAGGATGAAGCTGAGACTAGAAAAGAATATTTTATAGCAGTGACAGGAGGCAGGAAGGATAGTTCAGGTGAGAGCTTATCCTGTTGACTCTAAGTAACCGGTGCTGCTGCTCCCTATGAAGAGATACAGGGGAACTTGATGTCCTTGTCTGATATCCCCACCCAGGCAAATTTCTTGACAATAATGCGTAGGACCTCCTGCACAGGATCCCCCTCCTTTGGAGAGGATCCAGCTCTCCAAATAACTGCTGTTGTAAAGCCTGGCTCCTCCGGACTCCTCCTCTAGTCAAGAGGCGGGGGTGGCACCTCCAGTTGGGTGTAAGAGTCTGCAGCCAGTGGTCACCATGCTGAGCAGGATGAGTTGGGATGGGTAAGGGTGGCAGAGGTTGGGTGTTCAGAGGTGTTGTACAGATTTTGTTCTTCAGGATAGTTGTGTCTTATCTGACGTGACAGGAGAGAGACAGAATTTGTCCTTATCTTTAGCTCACCAGTGGTGGGCCCTGTGACACCACCAATGAAGGAAGGTGAGATGAATTGCTTTCTTGGCTCAGTCAAGATGCACTTTTTTCCATTTTCCTCACCACAGCAAAGCCAGAAATAAGTTAGTTGAAATGAAACCTGTCACTTAGCTACTTAGAAGTGGGGAAAAAGTGCTCAGAGTACAAGGTGGCTATTGCTGTCGCCCTCCTCGCCACTAGTGTAAAGGTTGCAATATTTGCCCACGGCATGGGGAGGTGGCCCTGATTCCCTCCTCTGCCTCACATGGGTCTGCTGCTGGCAGTGCCATCACCCCAAGGCTTTGCTCTGGTCCCCCCACACTAGCTGCTGAGTGGGGAGCCGGAGGGACAGGGAGAGTCCATCCTAAATAGTAGCCCAGGAAGGGCAAACTGAACTCAAGAGAGTGAGAAATGGAAGAGACGATTTTGGCTGAGCAGCACTAAGAACTAGGGAGCTACTCAGAGAAGAGCTTGAGGAAATTATTTTTCATAGGACACAGAATTTTAACGCATGCAAAATAGTTACAGCTTTTATGGGTACAATACCTGGGAGAGAAGGCAAGGGACTGCTCACAGATTTTGGTAACATATGGAGAGTTAAGAAAGAAGGTTTCCTGAATTACTAAAACAAACATGATACTCAGCGAGCTGTATATGATTGATCTAAAAATAGTTCTGAAATTCACAAGTAGTTCTGAACTTGCAGATTTTGACAAGTTGCATAAGGCATTTTCAGAAGGCAAAAGAATAAGGCAGCATAACTGAATTGGAGGACTGCTGGTGTCCCAAGGTACCCAGTGTTCTCTATGTACTTGCAGATTGCATGAAAAGCTTAGTGGATAGAAAGAGAATATACCTCTTAGTAATAAACAAAACAAACATTTGTTCTGATATAAGGTCCAATTTCAGAAATACTTTTAAGTACTGTTATAACATTGCATATAATATCAAATACAGAGCTGTATTTTCCTTCTTAAATTCAACATTCTCTAAAAGTTTGTGATCTGGGTGGTGAAAAAGCATTGTCCAAAGAATATGACTGACAGCTATTGGGGTGCAAGCACTGGTAGATAGGAGTGTCCCACCTCCATGCAGTGACAGAACCTGCCACAGGGATTCCTGCCTATGGGATGTGGGATGTGCAAAACAGCAGGAATGCAGAGTTGCAAAGAATATCCATCTGTGTATAGGAGGAGCAAAGATGCTGTCAGTTTAATCTTAAAACCAATACAGGCAATTGTCATAATTTTTAATTGAAGCAAGACTCTTGTGTACTTTATCACTAGGGCTTGTTTTGTAGCCAGCACAGGGAACAGAAGTGGGAAATGAATACAGCTCCAGCCATGCTAAAGGATGGAAGAAGAGGGCCAGGGTTTCACCATGTAGCTCTCCACCAGAAGGACAGAAGGCTTTTGACTGGTTCAGGAGCAGTTAAAAAATAAAAAAATAAAAAAATTATCCTGAATGCAGTACGGTATTTGGGAGGAAATAAAACCAACAATGAAAGCACATACAGCTCTCATTATAAGGGCAGATTTTTGTGGCCCAGCACTAAGGAACAGGGTTTGGGCCACAGAAAGCCCTGCAATAACATGGATGATGAATATAATAAGGTCTTGTACCTAGAAAGCAGAGTAGAGCACAACAGTGAATGGCTGGAAAGTGTAGTATTCTGCATCAGATTTGTGGTATTTCGGGTGCAGAACTGACTAGCAAGCACATAATGTGTGTCCTGGAAGAGGGGGGGGAAGTGCTGGGACAGAAACCTGAGCTTTCAGAGAAATCATGCTCACTGACATTAAAAGAACCTCAGCTCACAGATTTGTAGGAGAAGAACTCAAGTGCCAGATTTATAATTAAAATAGCCATGATCAAGCCATGAATAGCAAAGCAGCACAGCAAAGGCTTTTAAGAAATGGCAACATATTGAGGGAAATCTATATGGAATATGTTGGCTCCAACTGCAATATTGAGGCAGCTGTTGAATTGCAGCCTGAAAAAGCGTAAAATATTGAGAACTAGTAACACAAGCTCTGGTTCTGATATACTTGTGTGACAAGCAGAAGTGAAACTCGTTAGGCAGCTGAAAATGTCACAGAACTAATTACTTCATTTTGCTAGCTACCTTCTGTTACATGCACATCAAAAATCCTCAGCAAGATGGGAAATAGTCAACTTTTAAGGAACAACTCTTTTAAGGCTCTGTTGAATCTGGGCACCTCCTTACCTCAAACCTCTGCAGTACAGAAATGCCAGTATACCCATTTTACAGACAGAGAAGTAAAGGAAAACAAATTTGAGAGGTAGAGCAAGGCAAAAAACTGACCTCCGAGAGGTTGTTGGCAGGTTAGGGACTGAACCCAACTCCCCAAATAGCTAACTAAAACTTTAGCTATGGGATTATTTTTTTTTCTCTTGTTGAATTGTCATTGTTAATAAACCAGAAGATTTTTTTTTCGTCTTTGACAGATTTAAGGACTGTAATATGCCACCTCCTTGTTCTCTCATGTGTTCATATGGAAAATGCGTGGCATATTTGGTTGAAAGCCATATGTGCCTCACTTCCTCATCTGCTCATTTTATGTTGCAACTTATCTTTCATCCCACCTCTGCATTGTCTTTTGCAAGGGTATCTCTAATCTCACGCAGCATTTAGCAAACTGAGATACCAGTGTCACAAGTGGTGACCGCAGTAGAAGTGCTCCTAATAGTCTGCAGGAGTGCCTCTATGGAAAGCTTGAACAGCCCCAGGAGCAGAGCAGTAGGTGTTTGAGATTATTTTCAAGAACCTTTGCTAAGTATTCACCAGGAATAGGGAGACAGCTGTTAACACTCCACAAATACCAAGTGAAGGTCTGAATGCCAATCCAGAAAAGGAGTTGAAAATATAGTAGATGATTTATCAAGAGTGTGCTGGAGAAGTGTGAATAGAGATGTTGCTGTCATGATGTATCTTACAGTGCCCAGTGTTGGAATGACTACTTAAAGATTTAAGTTAGATGTAGCAAAATGTGTTAAAATGCCACATTAAATGGATACCAAATGGGCAAAGAGCTTGAGGACAATGGGATTTGTTTTATTTTGTTGGGAAAGTTCTGACAGTGATTATTACAGAGCTGAGAGGACAGCAGTGTTTTATCATGGTCATCCCACTTGCCATCAGTGGCAGTTCTCCCTCTCCCCCGCTCCATCCCAGCAGCAGGGGCTGGGGAGAGGCTGGGGAAGGAGCGCTGAGTGTTGCCCTGTAGCATGGTGCCAGGGGCTGAAGGATGAGCATCTGATGCATTTGTTTCCCCCACTTCACCAGGGCTGGTTGCAGGGGCAGCCAGGAGGTACCCAGTCACACCAGGAGGTAATTTAACCCAGGAGTAGGCATTGGTAATGATGTGTGAAAGGACACTTGGCAAGAGAGTTGCACACAAGAAGAAAGGCTTTAACCTGAGGTGTGATCACACCTGAGGTGCGTTAACCCCAGGCACGGATTACCAAGCACAGCGTGTTTAGGAAAGACGAATGCAAAATTGAAGGAGCTGCCGTAACTGCTTGCGTGACATGTGAGCTCAGTTTCGTCTATGTTACTTGGAAGTGGCTCTTAGCCTCTGCTGCTCTATTATCTGCACTGTTTTGACAACAACTTAATAAAAGTGGGAGCCAGCTGTTCGGAGAGATCAGTGCGCCAGGCTGGGCAGCCAGTCCAAACCCAGTCTGGGGTCTCGCTGGCTATGGGCATGCACAGATGCCAGCTTGATGCATGCAGTTGCAGTGTTAGTGCCAAGCAACATGGTGTGCACAATTTGTTCAGGCACATATGCAAAGAGATAACTTGAAAATCTAGTCCTGAAATGGTTCTAGTTATTACCAGAGATGTAATTCACCTTGACTCTGTTTAACAGCAGCCTTTCAGAATGAGTCAGAACTAATGATCACAAAAAGAGCCCCGCATCCCGTTCGTTGTGAAGCCAGAGCATGAACACTAAACTCCGATTCTCTGCTTTGATCCTCAGGTAACTATTTATTCCTCTGAAAGCTGGGCTGTAACTGCTGATGAAGTGGAATTCAGTCCTTCTGCATCACCGTGTTGGTGTGAAGGAACCGCTTCTGAAAGGTGGGGGAGATCTGTTGTTGCTGGCTGCCTGACACTGATCCTCCACATGTGCTAGAGACCGGGGCCAGACTTGCAGTGCTTGAAAGACTCAGGCTTAGTATGTCTTTGTTTTGACTCTGAAAGGAAATCTTATCCGGTAGAAAGTTCTCTGCTCTTGATGACAGTGAACACGCAGTAAGTGATGTAATATTAGATTGCCCAACACTTGACACGAAAAACGCTTATAAAAATTGGTACGTAAAGATTTATTGCGATAAGCTGTGGCAAGCTACCAGGAGCTCTGCCTGGGAGAGAAATAACCATCCTCAGAAAGCAGCGCCCAGGACACCTCTGAGGGCTGTGCTGGCCAGCAGTGATTGTAAGAAATGGCTTCTCTAGAAGCTCGGGGAGTTGGAAATGCTCTTAGAAGAAATGGATGGATATGAGAGGCTGGCGCTTTGAGCTGTTTCAAAGCTACTTTGAGCCTAAATCTTGGCTTTTTCTTGCAAGTTACTAAAAACAATGTTTTGATATATGCCATTTATTCAACACAAGTGACTGCACAGTCTGGCTGAATACCAACCCCAGGGAGGAGGCGTTAAGGCGCTGGGCGAGGTCACCACCTTTGGACTAGCGTATCAATCAAGTGAGAAGTTCTTAAGAGCAGCTGAAGTCGCTTTATGCAGCTCAATACTATCAGGATTGCCTTCCTGATAACAGGCAGACTGCCAGAAAAAGCTCCCTCTGATACTGTAGGGCAGGAGACCTGATAACATAAAGCCAATACGAATGCATATGCCTCATGTTGCTTCATGTGCCTTTTGCCCCTTCCATCACGGTGCGTAATTAGAAGAATTCTTGGTGAGGGCACTTAACTGCAGTCTTTTATAAGCTGGGTGGACATTTTACGTGATCTTCTGTGACTCCTGAGCTGCACGATGCACCGAATTAATTATATGGGTTAATATGGTGTCTTGGCATTGTGGCTAGAGGGAGATACATTCACATTTTGGTATAGAAATCCAGCTTTTATTGGCAACTGTCCAAGAATTTGTAGTTAGAAACCCTAATCCGTGTATTTATGATCTTTAGGCAGTTAACTCCAGAGATCTGCTGAAACCAGGCAGTGTTTCTGTGGTGGACCATTCTCCTAGAGCATGGATAGATTTCCTGAGTGCTGCAGGAAAGGCAGGCATAGGGCTGCAGCATCAGTGTTTTTGAAGCCTTGTCCAGCCCATCAGGCAGAGCAAGCCAGGGCCAGGGTGCGCTGCTGCTGGCATGCTGGATTTCTAACTTGAAAGCTTATCCACTGGGCTCACGTGGCGTGGCTGGGGAGCAAACAGCAAAACCCTCACTGACAGACATGGGCAGAGGAATGCCAGGACTAGAGCAAAACAAAAGCTGGAAATATAAAATGGACCATCTCATCCCAGTTAAAAACAAACAAACAAAACCTTTAATGTGGCATGGGGAAAATTGTGCAGCCCTGAGCACAGATCAGGCTTGGGAAGCGATGTCCCCTTTTGTAGGGGCTGATGTGACACTGGGAGGCAGGGCTGGCTGCCTGGCACAAGAAAAGCAAAAGCCATATTTTTTGTTTTCCCTCTGGGATGGGGTGACGTGAGACAGCCTCTGGTTCCCTGTGCCCTGTCTCAGTTAAGGGGTCACTTTTCTTTCTGGTCTGTTGGGCTGTGTGTGTTTAAGCCAAAAAGGTGCTGACCCAAAGAAGACCCTAAGACTTCAGTGCAGAGCTGAGGTTTTCTTAGGCTAGCCCATAAGCCCGCCAGCTTACATGTGGTTGCAAAATGCAGACAGTGGACACAGCCTGGAGATAGACAAATACCCAGAGCACTGTTATGATAGCAGTGGAAACGGCAGTCACTGTCTGCACGATGTGGATCGCTGTGGCAGCATCCTCTGGTCCAGGAGGGGCAGGCGTGGTGCTCAGGCCTGACCTAGGAAGTAAGCGTGCTCTGACGGGAACTATTGGGGGGTCTCATGGCCTAGCCTCCCAGCTCCTGGCACTCGTGGAAGGTTCCTGGCTGGGCACAGCCTGAACATCATCCCTACTTCTCCTAAGGGTGCTCAGGCTGACAGACAGACCCATCTGACCAAGCCAGGCCTCGACCTTGCGCCATCGCTCAACAAGCCAGGGAAGGGAAGTTGTGGTGGGGGCTGACCACAGGGCAGCAGCATGGCCTGTGGCCGTCAGCAATGCCCACGTCCCATGGGGATGGCCCTGCTGCTGGCTGGGGAGCTGTGGGCCTCCTGTCTGTCCCCTCCCGTGCTGTCCCTCGTGGGAGCCCACGTGCCCCGAGGGTGGAAATCAAACCCCTGAACCTCATTTGTCTCTGTGGGCCTCTGAAAGAGAATCGTCATTTTAGCCGAGTTCATGTTCTGGGGCTGAATGTAAAATTTCTCTTCAGACCTTATCCTCAGAGTTCTCAGAGCCCCAAAATTCACTCAAATGGCAGGAAGAAAAAGACAAAAAGACAAAAGTCTGGAGTCTTAATTTGTAAATCTTGGGAGAATATTAGTTTTGTATTGTTTCCCTATCAGTAAAATCCAGGAAATAGTCCAAGCTGCCCCGCCTCTACAACTTCCCATTATTTATCACAATAAAAATCCCTTCCAGGTGGCTTGGTTTACTATTGCATATACAAGGCAAAGACATCTCAGGATTCGGTATATTGGGCAGGACAGATGAATACTCTGTTCAGCAAGGCACCTTCAAAGCAACGCTAATTCAGACCGTGAGCTAACTGCTGCCGGAGAAGGCAATGCACCGTACTGCGCGAAGAGCTGGGAGTATGAAAACATCCACCTCGTCTCAGAAATCAGAAAGTATTCATTAGAGCTGGCAGGAAAGCACATTTTGCAAATGTTTGTTTTGCAAATATTCATTTTAAAAATTGAATTTTCTGAATTTTCAACCCCCGAAAGAAGCCCTAAAACAGTGAAAAGAAACTTCAGATTGGAAATTCTCGTGTGTGGGTTCTGTGGGTTTTTGTTGTTGTTCTCGTTTGGTTTTGATACTCCCTCCAACCTTTTTATTTATTTTCAGTTTGAAAGAATTGAAGAAAACGAAATCTAAAAAAACTGACTGAGGCAGAATGCAGAGCCAAGGCCAGGTTTCCAGGGGAATGCGTCAGTAAGAAAGAAACCTACAGCTAGTAACCAAAATGCCTCGAGCTGTTATCATTAAGTTATCTTGAGTAAACTCTGTATTGTGTATTTCCTGAAGAGCAAGACCAAAAATTCATTGAGACCATAGATCTCTCAGTAGGTTATGGCTAAAAACCCAGCTAATGTTTTATGCCTCCTTTGGTTCATAGCCAAGATGACTTGTTTGCTTGTTTTTACTCATTCCTTACTCATGAAAAGAGAAAAAAAAAAAAAAAAAAAAAAAGTGAACTTAATGGGTTTTGCAATTCATTTTTCATTTGTTAGAGAGCACTTCCTCCAAACCGTAGAGAGGTTGTTTCCCAGCATAGAAAAGTTTGTACTGATGTGGCTGAAATGTACCATTTAGAGATACATTTCCTCTACTGTGGACTTTCCACATTTCTTTAGGGCAGTGAGTCACTCTGGTGGTGGCACCAGGCTTGCCTTATTTATGTTGAATGGCAAAACAACAACAAAAACTTTCCCAAATTTGAAAATATCACTGAAGAGAATGAAAGCCTAAATGTCTTCAACTATTATGGCTGCCCTAATTTGAATCACATGGGAAAGCGCTTTGTTAATGGCTTTGTTCTCTTACTCCTCACTGGCAACAAAACAAAACAAGACACCCCTTTCTTTGTTCTTTTTCCTTTATGTGTTGCTTTTCCATCTGGTTTGAGAAGAGACTGGCCCTGTGGGTTAGTAATTATGTTGAAATGCTTGAGATCTGGGGTAGTTTCCCCAGACTTCCTGAACAACCACGGACTGACCACTTTGCCTCTGCTACTATTCTGTAAAATGGGAATAAATTGACTTTTCCTCCAAAGGCAACTGCTAGAAAATCTATTTATTGCTGCAAGGCACCCAGGTACCCATGGAATATTCAAGGCCTAGGTATGTTGTATTTTTCATTACAAGCGTGTTCTGTGTAGAGTTTAAGCTAATAAGTCCCAATGATGATTCACGATGATGTGATGATTTCATAAGAGGAACGAATTTGAATAGATTTAAATATATACATGAAAAAGAAATACGTGCGGCCTCCCAGCACCCTTTGAAATCTAAGTGTGAGAATTCCTTCAGGTGGAGCACTGGAAGCCCTGGAAGCCTTCACTTCAGCTCGCACTGGCAGGTGCTGAGCAGAAGGAGCACGCCAGAAGATTGGAGGCTGTGGTTTCTACCAGCAGGTCCCACGGGCTGCAGCCCCACATCGTGCAAGCAGCAGGGCGGGTGGTGGGACACGCTGCATAAATGCCTTCTTCTGCTCTTAAGCCCAGGTAGAAGGCTTAGTGTGCTCTGGACCTGTGTTTCTTTTCTTTTTTTTTTTTTGGTCTGCTTTTTTACACCAACTTTTCTGAGCTCAGTTTTCATTTTATTCGCCTTCTTAGACTATTATTTACAACTGAATAGTTGAAATGTTACAGGCTGAGCAGGCAGGGCACTATATATAGCAAGAGCAGGGCAGTTCCCTGCTCTAATCATCTCCTGCTGCTTTTATGTAGATAGTAAATGATGGGCCACAGGGTGAGCTGCAATTCATCTCTAGGAAATGCGTGTCACAAGCGTTTAAGCACTGCATCCTGCCCACACCAAGAGGAGGCAATTTGGGCTTGACATGGCAGTACCGGGCTTTCACAGAGCTGAAGAGTTTCAGATGAGGTCTTTCATCCCTTGGCTGAGTGCCGAGAGAGCCCGTGTTTCAGAATAGGCTATTTACAATGGCAAACTGTAGCATTCCCAGCGCTGAGTGACAGGCAGATTTCTGCCCCAAACCAGCGTCGTTCGTTCACACCGTCCCCCTTCTGCCGGCCCCGCTATCATGTTAAGCCTCTCCCAGCCTTGGGAGGCAGGCCGTGCCTCGGCTGCGGACAGCCTCAAGGCTGCCATTTGCTTTGTTTGTGCTTCGGGCTCCTTCCACTGCCTCGCCTCCCCCGAGCTGCCTGGCTTGCCCCTGCATTTTTCCCTCTGCCAAGCCTGCTTCCCGGCCTGCTTTTAGGTCTGGAGCTGTTCTGCTGCCTGCTCTCTTTACAGCAGTCCAAGTGAGCAGAAACAGTTGAACCAACAATACAAGTTTGCCAGCTCTGGTCACTTGGGTCCTCCAACTGAAACACAGCGTGCAAAAGCGTAAGCAGGAGCTTTGCTGGTGAGGCTTAGCCCAATATCCACACAAATCCAAGGTAATCTGGGAGCAGCTCACTGCCCTTCCTTAGTACCACGGTGTCAGAAGGCTGCAGCAGAGCTGGGGGCTGAAGGAGCTGTGTGTGCCTTGCCAGAGAAAGTTTGCAGTCTGAAGGGTTTAAGATGCCTGTTTCAAGCAGCATGAAAGCTGAGTGCAGCGGTTCTGCCTTCACCAGTGCAGAGCCAAGGGACGTGGGCTGAGGTCCATCTCCAAGAAGAGACGAGGTTGTGCAGTGCAAAGGAGCAGACGGGATTCTGAGGACCAGGCCCTTAGTTAATTTTTCTGCCCAGCTAAGGAATTGTTCATGCATTTTATCCGCTGGCTGATTAATGTAAAACACAAAAGCAGTCTGCCCTTGTGAGCGAGGAGTGGAACTCCACCCTCCCAAAGGAACGACTCAGATGTGAAGCTCCAGTGTCGGGCTCTTCCTTTCCTCTGTCTGATCAAATGCATTTTTAATTCTTTAATGCAAAGTAGGAAAGCATCAACATTAGAGCTTAAGAGCTCTCCCTTGTTCCAGAAAAGCCTCAGCTGCAGTGGCTGAAGAGCTCTGCTGGGAACACAGGCACCTCTCTTGCCTTGGGGGGAGCTAAAATCAGGCTCCCCATGCTCTGAGTGACCTCCTGACACCGTGGTGCCTCCTCCCTGGCCGTGGTCAGCGCACAGCACCAGGTAACGAGCCCTTCATCATCCACCACTGGGCTTCGGTACACTTCAGGAAGCCACCGTTCCATAGGAATCGTCTTACTGACAATTACCCCACTGACTACACGAATACAAATGAATCTGGTGGTCTGCCCGAAATAAAATAAAGGCGGGACACGCTGTTTGCTCTTGATTACACGAAAAGCCTTTCAGAGCTGTTCCTCCTGAGGTGCTAGGATCACCTGCTGGGGTGTTTCCATGGTGTGACCCAAGTTGCTGCTGCTTTCCAGCTAAGTTACTTCAGATGAACTCAACAAACACCAATAAATAAAGGGAATTGTTGACTGGAAATGTTTCCCTGTTGTTGCCACCAATAAAAGTAGCCAGCAATCTACTGGGTTTGAAGGGTGAAACAGAGTACAAACTTTTTAATCCTCAATCCAGAGCTCACCTAAAAGATTTAGGGCCAAATATTCCTTTTATTTACACCAGTGTAAATTTAGGGAAATTTCATCCGTGTTAATGTACCACCAGGTGGTGAATTTTGCCTCAGATCTCATTATTTGTTGGGCTTTTATTTATGATCAGCCCCTGTATGTATACATATATACAAAGCAGTAATTTTTGCCAGCAATGAGAAGAGAGCGGAGTTTGCTATATAAATCAGTATTCTCAGTCAATATGTTGCAACCCCTGAAGGGGTTATAAAAACCATCTGGGGGCTTGTAAAGCACTGAAAATTTTATAACAATCTAAAGCAAAGAAAATGTCATTTCTTCCACTCTCCATATAGCAGCACCGTTCTGTTGGCAACCTGTCAAAGCTGCACATGAAACAATAAATTCTACAGGCTTATCACTTTTACCATAATTTTTTACTCTTAGCTTTATAAAACATGTCTGGGAACTGTGAAGTTTTTTTTTTTTAAAAAAAAAAAAAAAACTTTTAATTTTTGATTTTCAATCTGAACTGCTTGAGAAATGGTGCTCTAAAAGTTTTGGCCTCAAAAGAAGGCAGTTTTCATTAATGGCCTCCGCCTTAGTCTTTTCCTAAGCTGCTCGTTAAAACTACAGCCTATTTTGTCAAGCTTAGGCTTGTTTGTGTTGGAGTCAGTCTTTCTATTTCACCATGACTTTCTGTCTGTCAGCTTCCTCTCTTAAGTTTAAATCATACAAGGCAACATTAACATTTCCCTCTGTGGGGAGAGATGTTTTGCTTCAAGTGGAAAAAATGGATGAGATTTCCTGTATCCTCATTAGCAACTTGGCGTATAGTTTGAAATCTGCCCTTCCTAAGGTGAGATACCATCAGAAGAACCTCTGTGCTTTCAACTGTAGCCTCGCAGCGCATGCAACTTGTCAGTGAATTTGGCTTTCATGTATGCATCTTTAAGCTCCGTGCATTGGTACTTATGTATGAAATGAATTCCAGTAGCAACTGACTGTATCCCACGTGCACACACAGAAAGGAATCTGAGCCAGAGCTTGCAATGCCTCCTGCAGCTAAGGTCCTACAGCAGTTTAAGCCAGCCTCACTCCCGGCTGCTGTGGGCCTGGACACTTCCTAATTCCGGTGGCTCCAGCATTCATCAAGCGCCTCAGAAGGCTCCTTCAGAGGATGAAGTCTTAAAAAAAAGGTCAGTGTTGTGTTTTGTTTTGTTTTCCTGCCAGAAGAAGGTGGGTCACAGAAGTGTTTGACAAGCAATGGAGCAAGAGACACAGGTGGTGCTCTGAGCCCCCCAGGAAGGAGAGGTCGGTTGGTGGTGCTCCCTTTTTGGCAGCTGTTACATAGGGTGGACCAACCTCACGTGGCTTCACCCAAAACTCCTATTGAATTCAACTGTTTTTGCCTGATGCTTGAAATTCCACAACCAAGTCCTTTGCTGATGCTAAGTAAATACTGTGTGTGATGCCTCTGTTTCCTGGGCATGGCTTTGATCACTTAAAGCATCCATTAATGAGGAGAAACAGTGATTTCTTGCTTGGGTGAGAGGTGGTTGCCCATGGCTACTTTGGTTTCCAGGTGTGGGCTACGGTGGCAACGAGAAAGGGGAGGGATAGCATTGCCTTCTGGCTGTAACGCTTTAGTTCCAGTTTCACCGGGTCAGGACTGTGCTGTCCGAAGGGGGTGTAAGGAAACCTGAACCTATTTTATGGCAATTTGCGTGGAATGAAACTTCCCTTTACAATGTCCTGCTTCTACTGAAGACCGGCTATAAACTTTGCATCTGGAAATTCGGGGTTCAGACCCAAGCTGAGGATATTTGAGAGCTTGAATGTTGGTTTAGGTCTCCAGACTTTCAGATTATAGACAGGATTCTTGCCCCAAGATCTGGGTGCAGCTGGCTGAACATGGTTTGGCTCTTCTGTTTCCTTTCTACAAGCCAGATTGTACCAAAAGGCTCTTCAAGCCACTCAGTAACATTTTTCCATATGTTTTTCATGATGTTAAGCAGTTGGGCAAGAGCTCTGACACCGTATTCTCTGTTCATCCATGAGAGAAAATGGATACTCTAAGGTCATCCCTGCTAAGAATATGATCATCACACAAATGTCATTTTTTTAAATTCGGCACTACTCAGCTCAGAAATGGACCCACATTTGCAGAAATTAAGTATTTTGGAAAGAAAAAAGGAGGACATTTTCAAATGAAAATAGCAAAAATGAGCTTGTTTGTAAATGGCAGCAACTGTTGTACTAAGAGCCTAAGAAACGTCCACCTCAGCTAGCACTGCCTGTGAAGAAAACGTTCCTAGACAGCCTCGGCTGCGGGTGCCAGGACGTTGTCTCAGTCAAGTTCCCCTCGCCGTGGCTGAGGCCAAGCTCCTCGCCACCTTCCTCATCTGCCCGCTGGCATTTTGCACAGGAGCAGGGGCTCTCCGCAGCCGTCCTGGTGGACACCAGGCCCCAGGAAACTCCACCTCAAGCACCAACAACTGCACAGCAGCGCTCAGGGGGCTGCCGCTGCTCAGGCTTATGCCAGGAGGTGTTTTTTTCATCCTGAAGAGTCCAAACTCCTGAGGGAAGAAATGTGGTTTATGACATACTTGTCCTGTTTCTTCAAGGCTGGACTGTGCTGTGCATGAAAAATTTTTTTTGGAAAACAGGCTCAGAAAGGATGACTTAACAAGTAAGTGTTGTACTCTGCCAGACCAATGGATTGCCTGCTTCTTTGGGATTGACGGTAGCGCCTTTTGGGTACTACTAGTGGAAATTCCCTCTTATGCTGTGTCGGCTGAGGAGCCTGGGGCTGTCAGTGTGGTAAGATTCACGTGTGTTTTTCCAGGACGAGACTTCTGTCTTGTCACGCTGTCACGCTCCACATGAGAAAAGCGAAACCCCAGCGATAGGTGTGGGGCCAACACCCCAGCCCCTCAGCACACCTCTGTGTTGGTGTTTGAGGGGGGGCTCGGGCACAGGGCACCAGCACAGCAGCGTGCGAGGGAAGGGTCTGAAACCCCCCCCTCCTCCTCGTGGCTGCCAGGAGGGGGCACGGCGGTGCCAGGGGACCACCTTTGGGACCCCCTTCCCCTCGCTGGGCACCACAAGGGACAAGGGCCGCCTCCACAGCCCCTTGCCCTTCTCCCCACAGCAAAAGGGGCTGCGGGGAGGGGCAGCAGAGGCGCCGCGGCCCAGCGGGGCGGAGCGGGGCCGGGGGCCGGGCGGGGCGGGCGGGCGGGGCGGGCCGCGGGCCCTATAAACGCCGGGCGCCGCCGCCGCCGCTCCGGCCGAGCGCTGCTGGGAGGGGGCGGCCGCGGGCTGGGAGCTGCGAGGGGAGGTGAGAGCCGGGGGGCGAGGAGGAGGAAGGAGGGGGCTGCGCAGGGGGGGAGCGGGGCGCTGTGCGGGCTGCCCGGGGGCTGGCTGCTGTTTTTCCCGGTACCCGCTGCCCCGAGTTGCGCGGTGTGTGTGTGTGTGTGTTGGAGGGGTTGTTGTTATTTTAATTCCTCTGGGAGCAAAGAGTTTTCGGGCTTTCTTTCCTTGCTGGGTGTGCAAGAAGCGAGCCGAGCCCGGCTTGGGGCGCCGGGAGCCGCTCCGAGCGCCTCCAGCAGCGGCTGCATCTCTGCTCCATCCTCCTCCTCCTCCTCCTCCTCCTCCTCCTCCTCCCACCCAGGGCGCCCGGAGCCCGGCAGAGGAGCGTGGGACGAGGCTGTGCAGCCGCTGCGGTTTGGGGGCAGGGGGATGTAGGTTTTGGGGTTTTTTTTTGTCCGAGCAGGCTTTAGCCAGCGCCGGCGGCTCCCGATGGGTGCTGAGCCTGCCCGGGGCTGCCTCGGTGCTGTCCCAAATGTCCTCGCTTCTGGGGGGGTTTGCGGGGACTTTTTGCGGCTTGTGTAAATGCTGTTGTGTGCCTCGGCTCGCTGTCCTCACGCAGAAAAGCAGCCCCTGGCGACACCAGCGCGCCGGGCAGCAATGTGCAAGGAAAGTGCCAGGTTTCCCTTCTGAAACTCGGCAGCACCTACCTGTGGAGCAGGGGCCTCAGACAATGGTTTCTTTTCCCCGTTCCCGTGCCTGTACGTCGGTCTGAAACGTGGCTTAGTTTTCGTGGTTTTAATTGCATTCTTGGGCAACTTCCTGAAAGAGAAACCTGGTAGGCTGACTCTTGTGCGCTGCACTGAAAAATGACTTCCTTCTCTGCCTTGACTTTCTCTTGTGCAAGCATTCAGTTACGTCTCACCCCCTGGTCTTCCCAGGGATTCATTAGCAACCAATTTGCACAGACTGTTCGTAAGCCGCATGTAGGTGTAGCAGCCGCCCCGCTGTGTGCTTCGGAGCAGGGGAGAAGCTGCAGAGACGCAGGAGCGATGCGAAAAGCACTGCCGAGCCATCAGTGAGTCCCCAAAACGTGTGAGGGGAGCACCGCTGTGAGCAGAGGAGTTCAAATATGTGCAAGATGTGCTAGCTTGGAGTCCCGGCGTGTTGTGGTGTGTAAACCCGTGAGAGCAGCAGCTGTTTGGCACAGGAGTAAACTTTGTGTAATGACTGCTGGTCCGCTGGGCCTTTAAAACTGTGGGCACGCTGTATGCCGGGCGATCTGGCCGCACGTTTTGCCTGTGTGGTGAAGATGCTGAAAAGGTGTTTCTCTGGAAGCTGCTCTCGCTTGTGCTACCTGTGTCTGGGCGTTACAAAAACTCCTTCAGAGGGTGGGGATGTGACCATTGTTACAGAGCAGTCTGTGTAGCTCTGGGTACCTCATGTAGGAGGTGGTATAAACTCATGTCGGTACCCAAAAAAAAAAAAAAAAACAGGAATCTGCGGTGAATTTTGTCTAAAGGTGCACACAGAAGTGCTGAAGCTTCTGTTTGGTGTTGTCAGTGACAACAGGGAAACTAGCACGTCTTTGAGGCATGCAGAGACTTTCAGTGTGGGTCTCCGTTGTCAGTTCCCTTCCTAAAGCTCAGCAAGCACGCTGTTAGGCAGAAAACATGTCAAGTAGCGAAGCCAGTGTGTTGTACGAGGCACTTCTAGACTATAGCAGAGTGTGTGCATATAGATGCATCAAAATACCTACCTCTCCTTACTGCTAGGAATTAAAATGGAGATGTATGTAAATTGCATACCTCTGCAGTAAGGGAACAGTCCAGAGGGAGCTGAAGCTACATTTCTGCTGCTTCAGAGGTGGTGCGTGCCGTGTCTGCTCAGCTTGTGCAGCCGGTCACGGCTTTTGATCCTTGCTAGGCAACTGTAGCGCTCGTGATTGAAGAAGCTGAGGCTTGCTGGAAGCTCTTCCTTGGAACCTCAGGTCAGGGTTGCCTGGACAGCTTGAATTGCTTAATCACAAGAAGCATGCCTTTATGCCATTAGTTAGGGGGAAATCCAGCCTAATCGACAAAAGACTTCCAGTTAGTTGGCCTGTTAACTGGCTTCTGTTACTCTTTAGTGCCAAAGATTTTATACGTGGGAAGACAGGAAAAAGATTCATTAATCATCACTAATCTGTAAAGTGTTACTGGATACAGTCATCCTTGTGTGCCTCTGGGCATCCTCCCTGTCACCCGTGGCACTCTTACAGATCATGCTTTACAGCAAAGGTTTGCCAGCCTGGAAATTCAGTGTCATTCAGAGTACCTCTGTTAATCATAAGCAACTTGTGAGTAAGTGGAGTGATTTAAGAACTGCCTGTTCTTTTTAGCTTTGGAGAGCAGGTAGCATGGCATGGCCTGTCCCCTACAATGAACTGTAAGGTTAACACTCTAAATTAGAGAGTTATGAAAATAAAGTTAACTTAAAGTGAATGGCTGGTGGGCATGAAAATAGGAGAAAGCTCAATGTGTGCAACCAGGTACGTGTTCAGGTGAGCCCCCTCTGTGATGGCTAAAATGATGGTGTGGGAGGAGGCAAAGATGAAAATAAAGGTGATAGCATCCTGCAGCTACACGGGTGTTTAGGGTGGTGTGCTATGGAAAGAAGCTGTCCTGTGCTCTGCTTCTTCACGTCTTAGTACCAACGTGGTTCACAGCTCAGCTGCGTGGATCCTTGTGCCAGCACACAGGGGAGGTGCTGCTGAAGTAGGAGCCAGTGACCGTGGACAGGAAGAGGATGGGACAAATCTAGTGATAATTCTAGTTTCAACCATAGTTTCTTGAGTTGTTTATTAAGGCCTTAAGATACTTAGATGCTACATGAAATACTTTATCCTTTAGCGCCTCTTCATGAGCAGTGTCTGCAGAAACACAAGTCTTGGTCCTGTTTTACTGTAATTGTTGTGGTCCAGCGTTCACCTTTCATAGCCAGAAAGATGCTTTTGCTTATAGTTTTGGAATGAAACTGGGAGGTAACTCCTGCTGGTGTCTGGTAACTATGCCACACAGTGGTTTAAATATGAAAAGATACTCATCTTGTGAGGTGATCTCCTGAAGGTGGAGATCTCAGTACTGCTGACCGTGCTCCACAGTGTGATGTAAACCATGTGCGGCTTCCTGTTCTCTTCTTCCCGGGCTTTAGAAACAGCAGCCGAAGGTTTAACTTCTTACTATCTTGTGATCATGAGAGCATCTATGGAGGGCATCAAGATCCATCACCAGCAAGTGCTGAACTGAAGACCCCAGCGCAAGGCTGTGCGTGTGCAGTGGCCGCAGCACGCAGGTACAAGCTGTCTGCCTGGGAGATACCTGGCAGTGGCAGACTGTCAGCTGGGCTTGTGAGTTATACAAGAGTCTACAGAAGCGTTCCTGGGATTTGTTGGTACATCTTAACCTCTTAGGTAGGCTGATGTGCAGGTAATAAGAACTTACATTCATCAGCTATGTAGCTTTGACCAAGCTTTTTCTTCTTAAATGATTTTCTAATTTAACAGCTTGAACTTCTAGCACCTATTGCTGCAGAATGGCACCTTGTGCCATTTATTGATGGTTCTTGCTGGTCCTGAGACAGCTGTGTCATCTGATACAAACTGCAAGCTTCAGCTGGCCAAAGGTTGTGTTTTCGTATTTTTCCTCTGTTTTTTTTAGTAGGAGGGATTTTTTTCATTGGCTCTGACATGTTAAAGGTACAAAACCAGGAGCAGAACTAACTTTAGCTTTATATCTTCCATTCAGCTTCCTAAAGGATGTGAAGTAAGGAGCTATCTATGTACAAGCTGGTGGCTTTGTCTTCTAGCTACATGTCTCCGTCTTACTGTAGACCTTCATGCTGGAGAAGTAGTTTGCATTGCTTTCTCAGCAGCGAAGCAAGCTCGAGGCCTCCAGCTGCTCTGGCAGCTCAGCTTAAGAGGCTGCTTGTCCTAGCTAATTGCCTACTTCCTCTGCTGAGGTTTGTCATCTGCGTTACAGAAATAGCGATGGGCTGCGTGGAGGCTTCTCAGCTAGCGCAGCTCACAGCCCAGCCTACGAGCTCCAATCTGAACTGAATCAGATGGCTTAATATACTAGGTCATGATCTCTTCTTGCAAGACTCTTGTACATAGTTCATATTCAGTTCTTTTTTTTTTTTTCCTATGGAAATTCAGGTCTTGCCTTCCCAGAAACCTGTGGTAAGCCAGTGGGATTAATCAGGAATGAGGTCAGATTAATGAAAAGAGCATGTTTTCTCAAACATAAGTCTTCTGAATAGCTTTTAATTCTCTTATTAACCGGTTAACGTCAGTCTTCTCGCAGATGACTGCGGAGGGCACAGCCGGGGCTCCCAGCACAATGGCTCATTCCTGACTCCCTACTAGATGGGACTCCTGCCTCCCTACAGCACCAGTGCTTTCTGGCATTTGTAGTTGGCTGGTTTCCCTTCTAAAGCTTGTGGGAGGGAGGGAAGATGAATATAAGTAAACCTATGTGCTGCAAAAAAAAAAAAAAAGGTAAATATCCCTAAGGTAACTAAGGCTATGATAACTTTAAGCTAGCTTTGGAAGGTCTGAGAAATGGCGAATAGAAACTTGTATCTGATGCTTCCATGAGCTTAAGTCTGAGTCAGTGAAGCTGTCCTAGATTTAAGAAGTCGAGCTGGTTTTAATCTTGAATTTTAAGAGCTTTTATCCTTGGTTAAATTACATCTTTAGAATTATACTTATCTAGTATTTCAGTTTGGAACAGGGTATCTAAATTAACTTGGAAATAGGAAGTTCATGAACATTGTACAATATGATTAATAAATAAAAGGCTAGCTCCTATCGCCGTGTTGCAACAGCAAGCACTGTAAATGGTTAGAACAGTGTTCCTGATCTCTCAGTGTTCTGCTGGAAGTCTCATGGCAGTATTCCCTAGACACAAATGCCTCACTTTTGAGGTCTTGGATATCGGCCTGTGTAAGTACAAGATCTTTTAAAAGTTCTCATGATGAATAGTGAACGCTGGAGTTGTTCCAATTTACTTTTATGGTGAAATAAGTCTATCAAATACAAATGTGTAAGTTCATAAAACTGCTAAGAGTTATTGCCATTTTTCCTCCTCTTGTAGGAGGAAAAAAATAGGTAGAAACTTTAATATTAATAAATACCTGTTTTTTTTTTTTCTTTTTCTTTTAAAGACCAATTGAAAAGACAGGCTTTCAGTCTTCCACCATTTGGGCATCTTTATTGTGCTCATGCTTCATCTAGATGTCACGTGGCTGATAGATCCTGCCATATCTATTAATTTTTAATTTATTTTCTTAATAAGTTGTGTTGTAAAGCTAGACTGAACTGTAGGTTGTGGAATGATAGGAACTGGGCTTGGTAGCATGCTTTTTTAATTGGAAAAATATTTCTTCTGTAAACTAAACCTAAAACATGTAGAATCTGAAGGCAACTTCTTGTTTATTCTGGTATATAACAACTCTCGAGCCATGTCAAAGCTCTAATGAAATTTTAGTGCAGCACAGGGCTTGTCGCTGGCCAGCAGGAGAAAATTGTCCTGGGGGTGGGGGGAAGGAACAACTTTCCTTTTGCTCTGCAGGTGTGTGGAGGCGTGAGAGTCCTGATGTCAGAGGAGCCCTGTAGCAAGTGGAAATGAGTAAGGGTACTTGCTTCCCTTTCATGCTCTTCAAGGAGGAAAAGGAGGTCAAATACTCTAGCAGAGGTAGGGGTTAACATCAAGGTGGTGGTGAAGAAACAGAGTTGGTAACACCAGCCATTGTCAGTCCCACACCTTGAGGAGTTATTTCATAAATCTGTACTTACACAGCCCATTATCAAAAAGTTAATATCCTGTACCTCATTACTGGGATCTTACAGTCCCGTAGGCTTGTCTTTGGTTCTTAATGAGCTTGTGCTTGCATAGCAAGTCTTATTAATGCACAGTGGAAGTGGGGGCTGTGGTTCCACAAAGCTTTTTCTTCTACAGAAACTCAAAGGGGAACCTGGGTTTTGAACTTGTTGCTAAGTTTCAGGCAAATACTTCATCACTGAGCCATCAGTCCCCCTACAGGGGTAAATCCAGAGCAATGTGGTGCAGTCTCCCGGCCTTGTTGTGAAACAGTGTGTTGCATCTTCTTTGGAAAACGGGTTCTGCAGCATTAGTCGTGATGGGCTGGCTGTCCCATGCTGTTTCTTTATGGTAAAATAACCGTGTTGCATAATGAACTGAAGATCAATAAAATAACTTCTTTAATAAAGGGATGCCAGTAAATTAAAAACATAATTCTCCTTAATCCTACTGATACTGTTAGAGGTCGTGGAGATGCTTCTTTAAGCACAGGAGTAAGTAACGCATACAAACCCTTAACAGGGGTGCTGAGTCTCCCATAATGAGTGCTGCTGAAGTCTGACACTGGTGGTAGCACTGCAAGTTCCCCCGATCACCTCTGTAAGCCGCCTGCTGTGTGGCACGAGCGAAGGGTTTGCTTCGTGAAGCGGAGTGTAAGCTGGCTCTTTCAGTTGTGCATGGGATGGAAGTAAAAGCAACTCCTCCGTGAATGCCTACTTGTGTGCTCGAAGTCGTGCAGTGTAGCTGTAGGCTGGTTCCAGCTGAACGGTGAAAACTAAAGCTATGTCTGTTCAGTTGTACTGCGCCACGCGAAGTGTGGGCTTTGTAAGCCTCTGTGATGGAAATGCTGTCAGAAAATGAGCCTGGCTTATGGACTGATGGAGACATCAGCTCCGGGCCTGCAGAAAGCCTGAAGTAAAGCTTGTCTGTCTGTCCTCCGTGCTGAACTGAAACTCCCAACAAGTGGTGGTCAGGGTTCTTTGTAAAGAGCCATTAAAATCTTTCTGTGCATGTGGGAACTCTGCTTGGACAAAGAGATGGTTCCTATCTGGGGCCAGCCAGTTTTACAAGTTGGAGCTCCACTGGGAAATTCCCCCTTGGCAGGGGAGGCTGGTTGGATAAAGCTGGGAGGGAGCCATTCCAGATGGAGACAGGCCATCTTGAAACAAACACAAGCAGATGAATGAACTGGGAGAACTAGAAATCGCAGAGAAAGGATTAAGCTTGGAAGAGGAGAGCCTCAGATCCAGTGCTGCACTCCGTGCCTTTGTGCAAGGCTGACTGCAGTGCCGGGAGTCAGACCAGCATCTTAACGTGCAAAATGTCTGCTGAAACAAAAACCCTTCCAGCTTATCTGTGTGCAAAGCATGTTTGTCATGGTTTTGGCATTAATTTACTCCTCTTCAGAGCAATGCAAGTACTAAACTGTTGAAAAATGTTTAAAACTTGACCATCCTTTCAGTATAATGCTCTTCATGTATTAAACCTTTCAGGTATTGAGTAACAGAAATCTGTTCTGTTGTTACTCCTCCGTGTGACCTGGCATGCTGATACACTCTGTGTTTTCATACATTAAGTAGCACTGGAAAGAGCTCAGACAAAAGGAGAGAGCCAGCACTGAGGAATATCAGGAAACCTGGAGGAAGGCAACATCTCAGAGCTCTGGCTTGGCTTGTCTGTTGTGCTCCATGGAGCACACACCACTGCTCCTGAACCTGGGCTTGCCCACATTCAGGACGTGGGTCCTGCTGCTCGGAGTCCAAAAGCACGTAGGGAAGTAGCTGAAGGCTTTGGAATATAAGAGGCTTAGGCAGAGGAGTTGCAAACCTCTGTGAGGGGGAGAGGAAAAGCTCACCAGCAGGCTTGAGTTTCTTAGCATGTTGCCAAGAGTGCATCTTCTGAAAAAACAAGATCCAGCATGTGACCTTCCCACTGCAACCAGAGAGGTCTCATTGCTTTAGAGAAACAATTGCTGTGTGCTCAGCCAGCTCTTTAAAAGGCTGTTAACAAGTTTGGTTAAGTATTTATTCAGTCCTGCTGTAGAGAGTTGGTTAAATGCCTCAAGTGAAGCACTTTCTTTGAGCTTACATGTCAGCTGAAATAAGACTTTTTAAATTAGTAGCACAGATGGCACTGACAAGGAGACATCTCAGACTGAGATGCCCCCAAATCTTTGGCCCAGGCAGAATTTCTCTGGGCACCCAGGGGCTCGCTCTGAGCTATTTGGGACTTAATAAGTGAGACCTGCAATGTTGCAAGACTGCTGTTTGGGTTTACTTTACCTTTAGCTGTGCTTGCTGCTGAAGCCCAGTGTCTAAATGTCCTTGTGCCTGATGAGTCTTTAAAGAAATGGCAGAAAAGGGATCCTTGTGGGTGCTACCTTATTGCTGCTGAAGAGATGGTTCAAAGTGAATGCTTTGAGCTGTCTCGTAGGATTCTAACACACTGTTGTACTTAGTGCAGTAGGTATAGATATGTGGAAATCTAAGAAAGTGAATTAAGAAATAATGCACTTAAAATGTTCTTCAGGCTCTTTGGGGTAGGACTTCTCCAGCTCAGGACTTGAGCTAAAAAATTCCAGATTTAAAACTTATTTTTCCCCCTCTAACTTTGAACCAAACTAACTTCTCCTGTTCTTATTGGGAAAGAGTGCAACAGCCCAGTCTGGCTCTGAAGGTGAAGTCCTCCATAGCCTAATCCCTTTCCTGTGGGAGGATCTCCATGCTCGGTAGCCTTTCACGCCTGGGGCTGATGACAGCTCCTCCCAGCTCCATCAGATGTTTTCCTGTACCCAGCTCACACAGCCGGTGTTAATGTGCCTCTGCTTTTGTACCAAGCGTTCTGCAGGTGCAGGCTGGAGGCGCGGTGTCCTCTTTGACGTAAATGCTTCCATAATAACTTCAGCCAAAAACGTAAGCCATACATTATGTGGGTGATCTGAGTCGTTGAGCATAGTGAGAGCTGAGTGCGCTGCCCGGTGTGTGTGAGGGTTGGTGTTGGTAACACCGGCTGGAGGCCGAGGTCATTTGGAGATTGGTAGCCTGGAGACACTTCATCTGTCATGAAATAATACAAAGCTACCAGTGCAAGTGGGACGCGTCGTGGTGTTCCTCTTCCTTCCTGAGAGCTGTCTACCTGACTGGACCATTCGGCTAAAACCATGCAGCATCTTCAGCCAGGCTTTGCGGTCAGATGCAGGCAGCAATGCCCAGTTCAGCGTGGTGGGTGGGAGTCGGGGTGGTGCTGTGCTGCTCCGTAAGGCAGAGGGGATGATGAAGGTCTTGGTGAGCTTGCCACAGACTGAGGATCTCTCATACAGCTCGGTGCATGATGCAGTCATCTGCTTTGTTTGAAAACCTGAGCATCAGGGTTAAGAACCGGATCTGCATGAGGAATGAAATGTATTATTCTCTAGGATACGTTTTGTTGGGGCACTGTCAATATTTCTGTTGGCTTCCATTTACAAGCGTAACCAGTGGGATGCTTTCCTTCCTTTAAGTGCCCAATCTAAAAATTGGGTGGACTGCCTTGAAGAGGGATTTTTGTTGTAGTCCAGCATCTTTCACAAGCTCACATTCATGTCAGTGAATATGTCTGTACACTCTATTAGTTTTGTTTAAAAGTAAAATATACATTTACAAGGCTCACAGACAAAGAAATGACTACCTTAAATTTCTGTTTGTCTTTCTGAAGCCTCAGGTTCAAATTTAACTATTGTTGAGTTTTTAGCTTCAGTTATGAAAGCTTGTTGAAAGCTTGTTGGTATTCTGTGTAGCAGGTCAACTGTTTTCCATCCTACACATCCTACATCCTTTTTAGATTATTTTTTTCCTCCTTGCACTGTGATTAAGCTGTTTCTTTCAGGATATGCAAATGCACTTCTTGTTACTGAACTGCATAAAAGTTGAATATACTGCAATCCATGCTAGGAGCATTAATATATGAATGCTGCTTCTGCTCCAAGATGAAATTATCTCCTCAGCTAGCTCTTTGGGTTACGTAGTGGGCATGGCAGGTCCAAACATGGACTGCTCAGTAACTGTCTCTGAAAAGTGGTTTTACTTTTTCCCTGTGCTCAGAATACTGCAGACCTTGCTTTCATTTATTTAGTAGGTATCTGCTGGAGATTGTGCTCTGAAATAGAGACCAGCCCTTCCCAATGGCATAGCGGGAGGGAGAGGTTGGGCAAGCGTGGTGGTTTCTGGGGAAACCAGGCGCAGGAGGCCATCGCTTTCTCACTTGGAAGAATAAAAATCAGAATCCTGCAGCAGTGGCCTTGGGAGCAGAGTCATGTTACTCTGACAAGGCTCCCCACGTGTCACGGGGAAATGCACGGCTGCTGGGAGCTGTCACCAGAGAAATAAAAAAAATAGCTATGGGACTCAATACATTGTGGTAGCTTAAAGGGAAAGGAAAAATATCTGCCTTCAATTAGGCTTGTGCAGATGCAGCACATAAGTGATGATAAATCACAGCTTTCTTAGTTTCATAGATGTGTCACCCTGCTCTCTCCCCCATAATACGCTCTGGGCATTGTAAGGTGCCACAGGTAGGTGTGCTCCCAAGGGCCAGCTCCCTCCTGGTTTGCCAGCTGGATCAGGTGGAGCTGCTGCTATCAAAGGCAAGCTCAAAAGCTTGGATTGTGTGCTCTGTGCAGTGCTGGGGCTCCATCGCTGCGTGGGACAGGCGGCATTGCACCAGCATTAACTGTTTGCTTGGTTGTGAGTACATCTACTAAGAAGCTCTAGTATCGTTGTATTGTTTGCTTTTGCCAACGTCCTACATAAAGGTAGAAGTCTGACTAATACTGGAATCAATTTTTTTTTTTTGTATTTACCACTTGGGCTTCCTGGTAAGTTTTGGTGGCTTGCTGGCCGTCTCTTTTCTGTCTTCTGAGTGGCAAGCTCAGAGGTGATGCTTCCTGCAAGGCAGCTCTGCCTGGGAGAGGGAGGCAGCCTCCTCTCTAAGAGCGAAACTGGAGATTTCACATGGTTTGTATATATTCGTATCCAAGAACTCTATGAAGAATATCTTTTACCATTAGACAGGAAAGTACAGAGTCGTTTTCCTTGTCAAGCTGCCAGTGCTGCCCATGATGGGTTCCTACAGCAGCCAGCCGTGAGGCTCAGGACACACCTGGGAGGTGACCCATCGGCTTTCTTCCTGCACGTCTGATCCGTCACCTTTAGCTCAGTTGTTGCAATAGGGTCAAGGCCAGTTGAGTTTTCAGAGTAGGTTTGTGTGCTGCCAGGTGGTGCTGGTATGGAAGGAACTGTTCTTCAGGGACTCCAGAAGTGCTTGGGGGATAGAGGAGGATTAAAAAAGTCTGCTAGGGAAGGCTGTTTAATAGCAGGCAGGCTGTTGACCTGTACAGGACAGCCTTTTCACTTCTGACATAACCTGGATCAGTTGACAGGTGCCCTGCTAACAGTGATACATCCCATTTATCCCTAGCTGGCTGGGGGAGAGATGTTGTGTCTCTGCTCCTTCGTGGTCAGTGTTCGGTTCAGTGCTGCAACAGCAAGCTGGAGGAGGCTCGTTGCACCTCCTGAAATGGCAAAGAAAGTGGAAATGCTGCGTTTGTTGTTTCCAAGTCTTAGCACAGTCAAAGTACGTGCTATTAAAAGATGATTAAATGAATCTATAGAAACACCAGCTGGCTTTCTGGTAACCAAGTGCTCCAGCGTGGTCTGAACTCGCAGCGTAGGTAGGCTGTGTGATGGCAGAGCTCCTCGGTGCCTCGTGCCCTTCCTTGTGAGTGGGAGGCAGGCTGCTGAGGCGCTGTCAGCTGAGATGCTCGCTGCTCAACACCGAGTCCCCACTGGCCTCCAGCTCCGGGGTGGTTTAAGCCAGAAGAGTGAGCGTGTACTGGTGATCAGAAGGCTCAAGTGGAGGAGAGGCCTATTTTTAGGTGTTGCCTGTGGTATGCAAATGGCTCGTTAATCAGCTGTGTGCTTTCTGCAGCCTGTTCAGCCCTCTGTGAGCTGGGCTGCTCGTTGACTCATCGGTGTGTCTGCAAGGCTAACACCAAAGTGCTCAGCTGAGGAACCGGCTTCCTTCTTGGGCTGAAAATGGAAGCCCGTACTGGAACGGTGAAACTTTAAAGTCTTTGAAATGTAGCTCAGCTCCTGAAGGATGAGTGGGAGGGCCTGACTTCATGGAAAAGGTTATTGCATGGCTATTCCTTTAAGTGCCTGCTTGCCCTAACAAAAAGGGGATTGAATACACGTCCACGAGGAGGAAATAGAGCCTAGTAGGTAAATATTACACAGTGTTCAGGATTTGGGCTTGGTTCTCTAATCAGCTGCTGAGAGGTCCTGAACAAATTGTTGCTGCTGCTTGTGCCCCAGTTTCTATGGTGTCGTGGGGGTAACAGTGCTGACCTGTGCTAAGCCTTGGGATCTGTGGGTGAAGAATGGCCCCACTCTGAATACAAACTTCCTTCTGCCCCCACGAGCTGCTTGATTTTCTTACGCAGATAAGTAAAGGCTAAAATCCAAACTGAACCCCGTGTTTTACAGTCTACGTCTTCCTCCTGTTACCCATCATGAAAAATGCCAATTATGCAGCTAACTTTTGTTATTCTAGGCAGGTGTAAATTCCCACAACAGAAGGCCTGTTTGCATACGTACACGTGCTGCTTCTATTAACTGCAGAAAATGATCTATGAAATGTTCTAGTGCAGTGTATCTCCACGGGCGAGGACCATACCACGCTCCTCAGCACTAACTTATCCTCAGGCTCAGTTTATCTGCAACGCAGAGCTGACAGAGTTTGGTAGGGGGGCGACAGTGGGTGTGAAAGAATGAAAAATGATGTACCCACAAAAGCTGACTTAACTTTTCCCCTCTTGTTTTCTTACAGGTTATTCCACACCAGAAATCATGAACTGGCACTTCCCACTTCTCTTTCTTCTCGGGACTTTAATATCCGTGTGTTCCCAGTTCAGCTTTTATCCTCTGGAGGAACTTAGCTCCGATGTTGGAATCCAGGTCTTCAATCAGATAGTGAAAGCCAAGCCTCAGGACAATGTGGTAGTTTCTCCTCATGGGATTGCATCTGTTCTGGGGGTGTTGCAGCTGGGTGCTGATGGCAAGACAAAGAAGCAGCTGACAACAATGATGAGATACAGTGTAAATGGTCAGTGATTCCTAAGGTTCTCTGGGTGTGGTTTGTGTTGTGGTGTTGGTTGTGTGTGTTGGAATCATGCTGTTTTGAGGCAGTTTTAAAAGTCTGGGAGATTGCATCATAAACATATTAACTTTGTTACTGAAGCAAGAAGTGGACATGTTTGAAGTTAATTGGCAACTCAAGTATGGACATCTACATATTCTTGAACTGGCTCATTAGCAGCTTTGTTAATGATTTCTTGGCCCTGGCCAGAACTGCCCTCGTACTTGCAAAGTGGTCTCCCAGAACCCTGTAAATGGAGGTCCAGCGCCAGCCCTGTGCAGGAAAGCTGCACTACCCTGTTCAGGCTGTATTAAACAACCCTGAATCTATGACTTCTGAGACAACAGGGCAATAGATGACTTCACTGTGGTGTTAAAACCAATGCAAATTCTAACCATACAATTGATACTTTGACTTTATTCTTCAGCTTTGTTCACTCATGTTTCTGCTGTCAGGATCCCTAAGTCTGTGGTTCTTGTAGTGCCTTCTTGAAACAGATGTTTCTGCTTGCCTGTTCCTGACACTGCATGCATGCGTGTTTATATTCCTCTGCCAATCTCTGCCCCTCTAGGGGGTGTAGGCTGAAGGTTCTTGCTGCTTTACTTTGCATGCTGAGTATTTTTGTGAGTATTTGCCAGCAAGACTTAACATCTTAGTGCCGGCACTCTGCCTTCCTTCCAGGCATAGGAAGTACTCCAAAAGGTAAGTGCGTTTTTAAATCTTGAGCAGCATTGTTATATAACATGTCTTGTCTTCATTTGCTTTGCTGTTTTGGTTTAAAGTACAGCAAATTGATTTGTCAGTTTAAGATCTAAATGTTTTAGAGTTCCAATCATGAGATAACCAACTTTAGGAACATTTGAATGCTCAAATTTTATGAGTACTTACAAAAATTTTGAAGCATTATATCAACTGGTTTTATTTGGCTTGCACACTTCCTAATTGTCTCTGAGACAGAGGTTCTCAAACTTCTCCGAAGGTAGCCAGTACCTTGCTACAGAGGCTTGTTATGGGATGCTACCTGTCTCTTTGCACAGACTTCCTCTGCTCTTGTTCAAGATTGCCTTGCAGTCTTACAGTCCTTTGGCAAATATGGCAACTGCTTTGGAAAGGTAATAGTTGGAAAGTATTTAATTTATCTTTAGCTGTCTTTTAATGCAATTTAGCAGCTGGAAGCAAGGAGGAGAGCCAGCATCATGAGACCAGCCAGCTCTCCCCGGACCACCACCAAGTGCTCCGTGGACCACCAGTGGTCCACAGAATACAGTTTGAGAACCTCTGTTATGGTATGTTCTCCAAAAGAATTTGCCCATAATATTGGAGAGTGAACATATACAACTTCACACAAACGGTACTGCTAAAGCATTCATGATATAAACAGCAAAGCCATCTGAGGCTTTTTCTTATACGCAGCTAAGAGAATAACCCGACTAATTCGCTCCCTTCGTAGCTCTTCTCTGAAGTTTGTCTACATAGGGAAGTAGTATGGAATTGTTCCTGCCTAAATTCTATTGGGAAACACAAGGAGCCCGTTAATAACTGCCATAAAAACAGCCACCCGAGGATCCTATCCAACATGAAGGCTGATCGTTATGTTTCTTGGCTGGCAATAGCTTCCCTGTGTAGACAAGCGCTTACTCATAAGCTATAACATCAGGGAGAACTGGGTATGATGAACATGACAGTTCTTCCGTGCTGCCATATGCATCCTCTCACACGCAGTGATAGAGATAGCAAGCACTCCGTATGAGCTGCACTAAGATCCTAAAGGTCTTGACTGTAAGCACTGGAACCTATGCTGCTTTTCTTTTTTCTTTAAAGGCAAGCTCCTGTGTTGAGGGATTAACACTTGCTTGTAGCAAATTTAGTTTCCTTAAAGACTATGTCCTTTGAACCCTGTATAGAAATTTTGTCATCTTCCTTTATTCTCTAGTAAATGGAGAGGGAGAATGGTGAGAAAACAACGCTTTTTGCTCTGAGGTTTAAAACTACCTGCATAATTCTGTAATCATGTTGGCTCTGAATGATCAGACTGAGTTGTCAGCTTCTTCCGTCACTGTCACATAGCTGACAGGTTATATGGGTTTATATACCATGCCTTACATTTTAGAGTAGTCTCTTCTGTGGAAGAGCGGGTGGTAATTCCACGCTGAGACTTGAATCCCAATATTTATCCTCAGCATCGTCAATAGCATTCTGTGCAGACCACTAGGTGGGGAGCAGACATCACAGTGAAAATAATGTATGTGCTGGAAAATGGTAGTCTCTTCCAGATGAGAGATCAGATACGGGTATTTTGGAGGCCCTTCAGAATGTCTGCTTTGGTCTTTACACCAGCACTTAGTCTGAGATTTTGTGTCGTTAATAGTTGCATGTAAGGTAACTGTTTGTTTGTCATTTTATTCTAAATTAAACTTGCTGTTCTTTCCGACTAGGAGTTGGTAAAGCGTTAAAGAAGATAAACAGGCTCATAGTCTCAAAAAAGAATAAAGACATTGTTACAATTGCTAATGCAGTATTTGCAAAGAGTGGCTTTAAAATGGAAGTGCCTTTTGTTACAAGGAACAAAGAGGTGTTTCAGTGCAGCGTCAAGAGCGTGGACTTTGAGGACCCAAATGCAGCGTGTGATTCCATCAACCAGTGGGTGAAAAATGAAACAAGGGGTGAGTATCAGCGAGTGTGTTCAGTGCGTGAGCATGGCATCTCAGACCTCTCAGCTGTGGTTGGAAATACTGGAGAAAGATTAGGGAGGGAGAAAAAGCTTTGCCTTGTAGTTGAATACTGTCCTTAAGCTGTTGTGTGTAATGCTTTGAGCCTGTGGGCTGGTCATCTGCAGTCCCACTACTCTAGCAGATGTGTCTGCCTAGTGGCCTCTACAGGGGTGGGTGTCTATGTGTGCATGTGTGTATGTGAGCCCATCTGTTTATTATTTATCCATGCATTTAGGGAGCTTCTGCTGCTCCCTGCCTTCATTCAACCTGCAAGAAATCCAAACAGTGTTCTCTTGGAGTTAGGTGTTGCCAGACGTGCTTGCAAAGCAACTCAGAAGCAGGTAACTCAGAAAGTCGGACTTCTAAAAAGCTTTAGAGCAGTTCAGCCTTTGCAGTTAGTACCCTAAATCTTCGTAAGGTATGTGTCAGTGTTGTTTAGTAGAGTCATGTTTAGTAGAAGACTTTTAGTTAACATTGCCTTGATGGAATTCCTTGTGGTTCAAGCTTGTTGCCATCTAGTTGTCAAGCTTAGATATGTTGAGATGTCATATTTTGCAACATAGTCTGGAACTACAGAACTAGAACCATGTTTAGTATCTCAGAGTTAAATCCATTGCCTCCTGGATGTGAGGAGTGTTGCTAATGATGTTGGATGTGACATCTGTGGAGCAAGGCTGTCAAATTCTTTCTCTACTGTGCCACCAGCTTTGCGTAGCAGTGTTATAAGCAGGGTGTGAATGGGAGAAGTGCTTTAGCTGAAACTCTTACCAAGTTTACCTGCTTAGTTTAAATCTTAGATCTGATCACATGCTGAAAAGTGTAATGCCGTTAGCTATAACATCGGTCTATTGACTACCTACATATGTTTGCTTTCTAAGCATCCCTTGCTTTTTGACAAAGAAAAGAATGCAGTCATTGCTTGCATGAATCTCAAATGAATAGTTGGTGCGTTCACAGATCAAAAGGCTTAAAGGAGTAAGTGCTTCAGTTTCTTTGTGAACAACTGACTAGTGCTAACACAGCGCGTACTCAGTCTTTCTTTGTTTCTTTAGGTATGATCGATCAAGTTGTAGCTCCAGATGATGTTGATGGGTTGACCAGACTGGTTCTAGTAAATGCCGTGTATTTCAAGGGCTTATGGAAATCCCGATTTCGACCTGAAAATACAAAGAAACGTCCATTTTATGGAGCTGATGGGAAGACCTACCAAGTTCCCATGCTGTCCCAATTATCTATCTTCCGTTGTGGTAAGCTCAGTAACCCTCACTACCACTAAATACCCAAGAAGGGTTGTAAAACTTTGCTTCTTTCCTTCAAACCAAAGAGTTTGCTGTATATGTGGTGTTCAATAGTATTGTTTACTGTGGCTGATTCTGGAGGCTTTGGGTTACGAAAGCATCTTGTACTGGTGAGGTATAGGGGAAGTTGCTGTTAAAGGTATTTAACAGTTGCTTAAGGTCGAACAGTCTAACAAAGTACTTGTCTTATCCTGTTGTCTTCAGAAAGAAAAATGTGAAGTACTGAAGTTGAAAACTTTGCATGTTGCCTAAACCTTGCAGTAGGGAGATTTTTTTTAAGGGATGAGAATGAAGGAGACCTGCCAACAGAAACAGAAGCTTGAGGTTTATCTGGTGATGAGCTGTATGTAAAAGACTAGGGTAGAATTAGTCTGTGTTTCACTGGGTAGTAAAGAAATGGGGCTTGTACAATCAACGGTTCTGGGGGAGCCAGCAGAGTACAGGGTTAGTATGTTGGCTGTATTGCTCAAGGTGCGAAGCTGCTTTTCAAATTCAAATTGAGTCACAAGAGAGAAGTAGCTCAGCAGGTTTGGCCTGACTTCTGAGATGCTCAGAGCTGACATGCAGCTTGATACAGCTAACAGTGTACTTCAGGGTTTCAGCTTTGTAAATGTGTGGGGATTTTTAATGGTCAGAAATTAAGGCTGTGATGAAAGAACATCTTCCGTTGTGTCCTTCAGAAGAGAGCAGTGCTGTCTGGAACTTGCTTCCTTATGTGCTACTGACAGTATGAGGAATAGGTCTGGAAATATAACTGTCGATAAATCCAAAAGAGCAGACAAAAAGGACCCACTGATAATACTTTTGAATACCTAATTTTACTGTCAGTAGTGCTCTGCTAATACTAGCTGATTTGTGTTACAGTAAACAGCTGTAACTTCATCTTAAAACCACACGTGTTAGAGAATGTCTAACTTCAGATAGCTGCTTCAAGTGTGATTTGGGGGAAATGGGGAAGCTTACTGTGTTGTATGCTCTATCTGTGGACTTTGAAGGAAGTTCATAACTAAAGACGGGCTTTAGCAAGCCTATCTTCAAAGTTTTTCATTATTCTCTTGATGCTGGTTTAAAAAAAAAGCTTCATTATGTTGGTATAAATTCAGATTAGAAACATCACTAGGTTAGAAAAGAGCAGGAGAAGTACTCCTTCGTTAAAACTTGTTTTAGGTTGGGCATCTTTGGATATCCTAACAAAGAACTTCTATCCTTTGGGTCTTTAAGAGTTTAGAGATCCATTTTCAAATTTCATGAACAACTTAAGCATTGTTTGTAACCAAGTGATGGGATCTAAGATGTATCAGTGGTAAGGATTGCAGTATACAGCAGAGTAGGAAACTGGTATTCCTCTGGAGAGGTTACCATTTGTCACTTCCTCGTAGTGACTTCTGCAACCATTATTTTGATCCAGAGGTCACAGTCTGAGTACCATAATAAAAGGAAATAAACTACAAAACTTGACACAATTCTTGCCTAGTAAGTGCAAAGCTACTGGTTTTCTAGCAATACAAATTCAGCCAAGGCATTGTCCTGGCAACAAGATTCAATTTCTGATGAAGACTTCAATTTTCAGTTTGGGCTGACAAGTGCAGACTCAAATGAAGAAAGGGGAAAGATGATAAAATCCTATTGCTATCCAAAAACTTTGCCAGAAACCCTGTCTGTAGTTCAAGTTTTCACTTGAAACTCCTGTAGAAAGCCACATGCCAAAAATCCCACAGCAACCAACGGGAATTTGGAAAAGAGGGTTGCCTAAACAGTCTTCCCAGCACTTGCTCTAACTCAGAGGTGTTGCTATCTCATTCCTTCTTACCTACTTGGCCTTCTCTGTTACCTCAAAGTGGCTGTTCTCCACTACCTTGAAGGATCTCGTTATGAAGCAGTCTTATTAAGCAAGTAAATCAAGTAAATGTAACTGACTACTTCAAACAGGAGCTATTTTAATCATTCTTGGAAGAAAGAGCTTTTCAAAAGATCTCATCAATTTAGAAAGATAATGCTTTTTTTTTTTTTTTTTTTTTGCTTTTTGCTTCTCAGTGCTCAGTCAAATCTGTTTGATCTTGGTTGCAGTAAATCTGAGCTGATTCGAGCTGATTCATGGACCTGGTGACTTCTAGCATAGCTGGCTTTCCAGTCTGGGCTGATGAGGCTTGTCTGGGGAAAAAAAAAAATAAAACCTGAATAGGTATCATATGCTTCACAGTATCATCCCAGTTGTGCTTTTTGTCAAACCAGCATCCATAGAGATGCCATGCCACTTCCTTGAAGAGATGCCTAGCTGGGAGCTAGGCAGTCTGTGACTCTAGAATCAGCTTTAAGGTGTGGGGACAAGCTTTCTTAGACTCTTATAGCAGTAGGTATCTGAAGATAAAATAGAGATTTAAGGCTGTAGGAATTAGATCTCATTATCTGTGCTCTTTTTTAGGCACTACAAGTACTCCAAATGAGCTGTGGTATAATATAATTGAATTGCCATACCATGGAGAAATGATAAGTATGTTAATTGCTCTGCCTACGGAAAGCACAACACCACTCTCTGCTATCATTCCCCACATCAGCACAAAGACAATAGGAAGCTGGATGACAACCATGGTAGCAAAAAGAGTGCAGGTTATTTTACCCAAGTAAGTACTCGTATCACTCATTGCTCCTTCAAGGAATGTTTGGGAGGAAGTATACGTATAACTCCTGATACAGGAGAGACATAGCACTTAACGGTAACTTTTCTGCATAATTCTGATATATTCTTTTTTGCTTATTCCAATTAGATTTACAGCAGTAGCGGAAACGGACTTAAAGGACCCTCTGAAAGCACTTGGTATTACAGATATGTTTGACGAGTCAAAGGCAAATTTTGCAAAAATAACAAGTAAGTTATTTTTCTGAATCCATTGTTGTCTTTATTCATGGTTTCTGGCACCGAATGAAGTGCTGTTTTACCAATGCAGTTGTCTGTTCTGTCTTGGGTAAGTGTTACCATGACACTGAAGCAAAGTTCTGTCTTGTACCCAGCCGAGCATGGCTTCTTGCTTCTATTGAGTACTGCGTGTCTTTTCTTTTGCCTTGTATCACAGCAGTAAATCACGTTGATGAGCTTTTCAAATTAAGATTTGATCTTACAAACCAAGGCTCTTAAGCACTGCCTAAAATCATGGAAAGACTTACAACAGTACTTTAGACCATAATTGAAGATGCAACTGCATTAGTATTTAGCTTTCCCCAAAGTATGTATTTAATATTAAATTTAAAACTTAATTTTTCATAAACTGTAGGAAAGGAATGGACTAAATGTTTAGCTTAAGCAACTGGACCAAATAAGAGCTCCAAATATCAGTATCTGAAAATGGTGTGTAGACACTTTTAAAGCCATGAGCTTGAAATGTCATCTTATCTCTGTTTTCTGCTTCCATCAAACTTCTAAGCTTCTACAGAGATGTAACAAAGAAGTTTGTCTTGTGCTTGCTTACCTTAACTGGAAAAACAAATTCCTGTTTTAATGAAAGTGAGGTGTCTTGCTAAGTGCTTTCTGCCTCTCAACAATGAGATAAGTGTGAATGTAACTTAAATTTAGATAAAGAAATGACTGCAGGGAAAAAACACTTTCTAACAGACCATAAAACAATAGAGGCTAGTAGTTGGGGAGGAGTGAGGAGTAAGATAGCTTATTCTCTATTTTTTGTAATTATAGACTTAGTGACTGCATTCAGTAGTGTTCTTAACAGCATTGAGATTTCAGCAGGATTATAGCACCTCTTAATAGCTATGCTAGCATAGCTGCTAGCTACAAGATACTTCAGGATTTTACTGCTAGTTTTATTGGAAATACTGTTCTTATTGTTTTTTGTGTGTTTTTGTTTTTTTTTTTCTTTTCAGGAACAGAAGGTCTTCATGTATCTCATGTTCTGCAGAAAACAAAAATTGAAGTTAGTGAAGATGGAACCAAAGCTTCTGCAGCAACAAGTAAGCATCTATACTGATAACTAGCAGACTGGAAAACTGCATTAAAAGGCTATGCCACTAAGCAAAGACAGAGCACTTCCTGCAATGGTCTCCAAGTAGACTTACTTAAATATAAACTGATTTGATTTTGTATTATGTAGTTTCTTTGGAATATCAACTTGCTGATATTGATCAGAGCATTGGTGTACTCTAGGAAGTAAAAACAGGTTTACCTTATTCTGGAAAACTTCTTTCTAATAGTTAACACTTTGGTCACTGGTATAAAGTTCCTGGCTATCCAGGTGGCGAAGAGTAAGCTGCTATATCCTTTGTAGATCCTTTGTGTATGATAACCCAAGACTTCCTTCCAGCCTTTTGTGGGCCTTGTGTGTTTTTTTTCCCTATGCTTCCTGTAGGCATAAAATGTGACTTATGCTTCTTTAAATGTCTAAGCTGGAAGACTTCAGCTGTTTATCTCTGCCTGTATAAACTCCTAGTATACACAAGGAAACTGCACTTTAATAGAATATATGCTGTTTTATGTTACATGCTTTGTCTAACTTCAAATCTTATCTCTCTTTGCAAGCTGCAATTTTAATAGCCAGGTCATCTCCTCCTTGGTTCATAGTAGACAGGCCATTTGTATTCTTCATCCGGCACAATCCTACAGGTAAGCAGTACTTGCATGTATTTTTCCTTGGAAGTTAAATATGAGCTATGCAACAGACAAAAGAATTCCCAGCTGGGAAAAGTCTGGAGCTACTCAATAGCTGTTGCTTGGGGGTGGGGTTGTGGGGGTTGAGTGGTAATAAAGAACAATTGGAAGTATAACTACAAGTATATTTCTGCCTTTAACAAGAGATTATCTTTAGAATACAGCTCAGCACAGGGAAGAGTATTGGCTGCGAAGCTAGAAAACTGACATGGCAAGTTCATGGGTACAAAAGAATACCATCTTTAATGGTCCTAGTTTCCTGGTGTAGAGAGAAAATAGCTCTACTGCTGATAGTGAATTAGTGAATTGGCCCAGCTTTCTGATGGACTGTAAAATTAGTGCAAGGACCAAGGATGGAAACAGGGACTTCAGGGACCTGGGTTGCTTGCCTGGCCTGCCATCAACAGCTGTGAGTGTCCAAATAGAAGTGGTCATGGTGTTTTGCAGCGTGAGTTGACTCTTAGAGCAGAGCTGAGCTGGTTACTTTCAGTAGCATGTGAACTTCTTGCAGTGCCATGTGGATGATAGATATGCTAGCTACTGGGCAACGAGATACAGCTGCCAGCACTGGCAGCAGTCCTCAGCCCAAGGCTCCTTAGAGCATCAGAAGAACCGTGTGTCTGGAAATGAGAGCCAGCCACCTATCCAAACATACGCTTCTCTGCTGTCTACTCAGAGATAACAAACTGGGGGGAGGATAGACAAGACTGTGATGAGGTGGCTCAACCATGTTCTGTGGACTCTTATGCTTTCATGGAAAAGTTTAACTCTGTGTGCAGGCTGTGGTAATCCTAGTTTTCATTTCATTCCCTCAGGTACAATCTTGTTTATGGGACAAATAAACAAACCTTGAATGTGGAAAAGACTTTCTTCGAGAAGTAAACAGACTCATATGACACACCCATGTTCTGTTAAATATTTTGTACACTACTCTTTGACTTCACTCAAGAACTAGTTTTAACCACTGACTAGGTTTTGAAACAGGAGTCGATGTAGTTCTGGCTTTGTGGGGAAAAATACGGATTGAAAACTACAGTATTTCTTCAAAATGTCTAAAAGATTCTCTAAACTACTGAATGGTTACCTATGCTAACAAACTTTTGAGCTTTTTCTGTATCTACTAAGAATTTTATGTACGGCTTTCGTGAGAGGATTTTAACAAAGAATGACAAGCGTTTCTATTAATGTTGGTTTCTTCTTGTGTGTGGAAAAGGTTTAATTTTGTAGATACCCCCATCAAGATTACTTTTGGTTGTTGACTATCTTGATACCTGGGTATTCTTGGTAGAAATAGATTAAAAGTTCTAGCAGTTTTTATTTTATATAGTGCATGTATCACTGAGAGTTTTAAAACTAATGTGGTGTTAGATACACATCGCATTGTCCTGTCTTATTGTAATGTAAACTTGTCATTGCTAGTATACACTTTCTATTGGATTTAAATTTTATATTTGTTTTTGTACAAAGGAAAAAAATAAAAATGCATTATGAACAGTCACTGTTGTGGATTGTGGATGTACTGTAAGGCATTTGGGTCCGGATCCCTCTGAAGTGCTTATTTGAAACTTCCTTCTGAACTGAAAGAAATAGAAATAGAAAGAAATCCTTTGTGGTTTTTTTGTACCACTTTTTTTTTTTATGGCCTGCTATTGATTACTCTTTCTGCCTAAGTCATTCTTTTGTGGTTGAATTATCCATGGATTCAGCATCTGAAGAGCTAACTCCTTGTATTTACCAAGTCCAAGTTACTACTAAAACTGCCACGTGAGGACACCACTGCTCTTCTGGGGCCTTTTCTCCTGCTTCCTATGAGGTAGGTTTTATGTACACTTGCATACCTTCAGTGCTGTGCAAGATTTGCACGAGTGCGAAACTCTTCACAAGAAGCAGTAAATTACTTTGGCTTGTCACAGATGGTTCTTTGTGTGAAAGCATGTTGTACTGCTGCTGTGGCAACCTAGGGATTTGGATGGAAAGGCAAATTATTGATATTAGCTGTTTCTCTTAAGGGCTCTTTCACAGTAAAAAGAGGCTGGCTGATGGTAGTCTGTGGGGAGAAATTCCTGCAGTGTTTCACAGGCTCGGCACTGGTTTAAGCAGATGACTTCTGTATATTTCCACAAGCTGGACAGCCAATGAGTTGATTGACCTTGACAGGTAAGGACATACCAGGTGAAATGAACAAGCTTCTAGCAGAAGATACCTGACTATGTTATGGTGGCCAGGGATAACCTGACACAAAAAGCAGGATGAGATCTCATAATATACTGCCATAGGAAAAGCATGCATACCTACTTAAGAACAAGGGAGAAAGGACTGAAAAAGCAGCTCTATAAGGAGAGTATCTGCTATCTTTTTTTGATTATGGCAAACATAAAAAATCTTACTTGCTAGCTGTTTTTTTTTTTTATGGGTTGTATTAGGTGACTATCAGATAATCCCCATAAGATAGGAGAAAAGTGTTCTTGTTGCATGCTTTCTTGTGGTGGCAGTGCATGCTCACAACTGTCTCCTGCACTCAGCTCCAAAGAGGTAACAGAAAAAGCTAATATGATCTAGTTGTCTTCCCATCTTGTTGAAGAGAAGGTGAACCATGCTAAAGATTTCGATGTTGAGTAGGACAATTCTCCCAGCTAGCTTGCTTTCAATTCCTTATAGTCCCATAGAGGTAAGAAGCAGAAGTAATAACAAAACTTTAGTACTACGTAAAAAACTTTAGTACTGCATAATACCGCCATTCTCATTGGTTTGTTTTATGTCTAGCTCAGTATTGTTTCTCCTGCAAAAATTGAGAAAAATTGCCTTGAACTACATAGCTAAGACCTGCGATTCAAAAAGAATGGTGTGTCTTCCCAGAGCGAGAAAAGGCTGCTGGTGTGCAATGTACCTTTTTAGCATTGTGGAGCAGTGGGATTGTACTTCAGAACAGCAGAACTGCTGTTCTGGTATTGAAGTAAAATTCTGAGAGAATTTTCCAGTTGCTTCTATTTGATATTTCTGGTGAGAATTCAACTACTAAGGGGTTGGCACTCAAACTGAACTCCCATAGTGCTTACACACATAAGCAGTGTGTGTGTTCTGTGCAGCAGGCAGGCTTGGGATATAGATTTGGGCAAGAAGCAAATGCAATGACTTCAGTCTTCAGATCTGCCTTAACACAGATTCTCTGTAAGCAACTTCTGGTCCCTTCTATTAGTCTAGGAATATCTTGTAAAAGGAGATGATTGTTTACAACACTGAACAGAGAATAACTCACTATTTTCCTTTTTCTCACAATCAGGCCAAAACTGAACACTGAAGAATATGTCCAAATGTGAGCAGGATTGCTCAGCTTGATGGGACCAGGACTGCCTGTCTCAGCTGAGCAAACAAACTGTCCCATGCACCAACTACTCTGGAGCTTTAAGGTTCTGTAGTACATGAGTGAAGTACATCACAACTCTAAAAAAGGCTTTTTAGCTTTACTGTTACTGAAACTAGAGGATTTTATTATATATATATTTTTCAGTGCTTTGAGGAAAAGCGTACCAAAAGCAAGCTTGAACTAATACTGGTTTTTGTCTCTAAACTGGGCAAAGGAGATTAGGATGAGGGGAACTGAAGAAGAGTCTGGGAAGGACAGTGTTAGGTTAGCTGCTAAAACCTTGCTTGTTAATGCTGTAAAAACTCCATGCTCTTCAGTGCTGGGAGTTGATTCATATCAAATTTCTAGCCCTGCTTGACAGAGTAACTAGAGCCAAGCTTGATGTTTTAGTGTTGGGCATGTGCTTGACTGTAGCTTTATTAACCCTTTCTGTAGCAATTAGCTTCTCCTGAAAGGTTTTTAGGAATATGCCTTCAGTCTTAAGTGGTTAACTTTTTTTTTCCCTTTGTCTCCAGAAGTACTAAGCCTAATATGAATGCTCATGCTGCTTGGGCCTACTTCTGCCTATTCCTGCATTATTTCCAACAGTTTCACAGCTGAACTTTGTCTTCACTGAAAGCCTGGACACTTATGTCCCTGAGCCCCAGCAACCCTGCACCCTGACTAAGAACAGGATCCAGCTGCGAAACACAGGCAGAGGGATGGGGTCAGCACTGCCTCTGGCCCCATGATGGGCAGTGTTCAAGAGGAATCCTCAAGGGGGACTGGAGATCTCGAGGCTGAATGTGTAAAGCTCTTAACTTAATGATGTGCCTGTAGTTCAGGTAGGTAGGAATGTAACTTACTGGGAAGAACTTCAGTCTCATTCTGTATCTGTTACTGGCTGCTCTCTTTAGGTATGCTTCCACTTCTCCACCTTTAAAAGTACAGATGATGCATCCTTTGGAAACTTCTATGAGACAGAAAGCCCAGAGAGACTTAGCATCTGACTCTTCAGTAATATGAGAATGAAGCAGGGGGCAGGGAAAGGTGATAGAACGTGCTTGTGGTTACAGTTGTCTTAACCTAGAGACAAAAAAGGGAGGAAGAGTTTGCTGAAATTCAACTTGTGTTTCCTAAGCCATGTCTGTAATGAAGAAAGTGTTTTTTTTTTTTATATAAAGTAATTAAGACCCCCATGACACTGGCTAGTAATCTGCTAAATGTTCTGACATTGTTTTCATAACTTCAGAGAGCTCTAAAAAGGCTAATTTTCTTTTGTACCTTCTGAATTTCATTTATACTTTGTGGCTCTCAAATCTTGGATCCTCGACAGAGTGGGGAGGGTATTATAAAGGGATAACTGCTGCTCATCCCCTGGCATCACACTGAATTCCCTGCTGGAAGCACTTCTCTGACACCAACCTCTCCCTCATAACCATGTCTGCCTTGCCTCCCAGCTGGAGAGCAGGTTAATAAAGATGAGAAAAAAAAAAAGACTCAAATACCTCTTTGTAAGTGAAGTTCTAAATACTCTCCCTTATGCTTCAAAGGAAAGGAATGCCCTTCAGCTTTAAGTCTAGTCCAATCAAGTTAAACTATGTATTTATTAGTAATGCTACCAGAAAGTACTACCTGTACTAGTTAAAAACCTGTCTGGCAATACTAATTTATATTATTACTGGGGTGCCAGGAGGCTGTGATAGTATTGTCTCTTCCTTAGCGTTATATCCAGTATAAGCTATACTAAAAGTAGTAAGGCAGTAAGTAAAGAACCTCTTCAGGAGGCTGGCACCAAAGATGACAGAACGCAGATCTCTTTGCTTTGTTTGCTAGGCCTACTCCTGTGGCTAAATGGACACTAGTCACTTAAGAGATGACAATTTTCTGTGGGCTTGTGACTAATGGTGCTTTTTGTGTGCTGCAGGGATGTGGAGTCAGATGATAGTGGATGCTGTTAGCAGTGCTGCCATGAGCTATCTCAGTGCTACGTTGCTTTCAGTCCCCTGTGCCCTTCAGATCATGCTGAAGCTTCTATGGATGCTATTTTTACTTTCAAGGCCACAATGGGGATAATTGAGACTCTAAGATTGGACCCCATCTGGGATGTGTGTAACATGCACAGATATTAACCTGCTAAGATGTCCATTCGCATGCACCTTCAATACATGGTTAGCCCTGAGCCAGGGATTACCTGCCCTGGGCTTTTCCTGACTACTAAGATTATGGCATCTCTTGAATATTCAAGCTGGGCTCCTCATGCACTAAGATCTCCATAATTAAGTGCAGCACCTCTTGAAAAGTGCCTGTGCAATAGGGTGGGTGAGTCAGATGGCCTTCCTTGGGGGTACTGTGAGCATCAGTTAATTACAATGGCTGTGAGCCACGTTGCCCCAGACCAAAGGGCTGGGTATGTCCCCATGGCTCGGGGCGAGCACTTGTTTCACTGCCAGAACAACTTGGGCTGGCTGGTTCTGGCTATGGGCAGGTGCTGGCGAGTGGGGAAAGGCAGCACTGCCCTACAAGCTGAGGAGGAGGGAGGAGGCTGCCAGAGCCCAGCAGTGCCCTTGGGTCTTTGCCGGGTGCCTCAGTGCCAGGCCACGCAGCCTGGGCAGGCCGTACTGCACCCCGGGCAGCTGCTCCACAGGGCAGCGTGGTCGCAGTACCCTCTCGTGGTCAGACTCAAGCACGATTGCATTTCTCACATCTTATTAAAGGCCTTGTACCTCACAACAGTCGTCAAACCCTGCAGGGCGCTGGGAAATGTGTCCCTGCCTGAAGGCGTGTGGCTGGTGCCCAGCAGGGCTGTGGTGCCTTGGGGCATCCCTTTGCCTCCCTGCCACCTTCCCACTGACAGCTGACCATGAGATAATTGTGTCTGACTGAACTTGGAAAGCTGAGGTGTGCTGGTAACCAGAATGACGGCTCCTTGCCTCATAAATGGGCAGGGAGGTAAGGTCTCTTCCCCACAACACAGGCCACTATGGAGAGTATGCTGGTGAAGAATGGCATTGGGTAAGTTGTGAGCCTGCTCAAGGCAAAGGAGCTGAAATGTGCTGTACTGTGCTCCTCTGGGGAGAGAGAGGCATGAGGAGGAGTGAGGGGCAGCACAGGTAAGGAGCAGTACAAACATGCTCTGCTCAGGGAACGTTTTTATTGACAAGAAAAAAAACAAAACAAAACAAAACAAAACAGCTTTTGCTTGATTTCTGTTGTGGGAGAAGAGTTGATGAGTTGATCTATGATCTAGCCTAAAAGACAGATCTTCACACCACATTTCAAAGTGTTGTGGGTGCACAGATGGGAACTGTTGCTCCAGTGCAAGGTGCCGTGTGGCTTGTGGCACTGTTTACCTGGAACAATATGCCTTAACTAGACTCACCATTGTGGCACGTTAGGGCATGAGAGATTTGTGGAGCACAGCAGGGTGGTGAGGGAGGGGAGAAAATGGCAGTGCTGTGTTTTGTGCCTGTATCGGAAGCAGCAGGAGGCAAGCTGGAGGAAGGAAGAAGAAGAAGAAATGGTTCAGCCAGAAGAGCCACTGGGGTGTGATTCTGGAAATGAACAATGTAAGGCACTTTCATATCCCTGCTCTCATGAAGGAGTTCAGAAGGAGATAGAAGGGCTGGTAGAAGGAAATCTGGCAACAATCTCACCCCTTTTAATGAAGACCGATCAGGAGGGAAATAGTAGCTATGTAGGCCAGAGGGGATCTCTTTTCTGACAATTAAGGTAGATTTAAAAAGGGAAGATAAAGCTCATAACCACTAGTCATCATAAGAAGTTTTAGGATAGTTGTTTTTGGAAACGTGGCCCTGGGGATGTGCCATACTGCACAGCTGCAAGTTCATACAGGTCCTTCCTATGGAAGTCTGTATGAGGAAAGCGCAGCTTCCCATCTCTTTGGGGAAAGAACCAACATTCTGTTTTCATGTTTGGCATGTGCCGAAGAGATCAGGCTTAAAAAGCAAGGTAAGGAGGTCGGATTTAAAGAGAAGAGTAACAGGTATGTATGAGTCTGGGGCAAAAAGAGCAGTGGGCACCAAGCTGCTTTCTGGTGGTTGCTTTTATAGTGAGAGAAGTATTGTTTGTGATTTGTTCACTGGGCTGAACACTGTACCACTCTTTGCAAGCACAGGGAGACCATGCACAGTAAAGATGTCCAAGGCCTGAAATATTGTGAAGGGTTGAATCAAATGAATGACTGCAGCTGTTCTTGCACAAAATGCATTTGTGGGCATCCAGCATCCCCCAGGGCAGCTCTAGTGTCTGATGGATCTTAGCTTCTGGGACAGGTGTCGAGTGGTAGAGCATGGTGAGAAAACCCAAAGTTCCCTGAAGGTGCAGCAAGCATCAGGTCTCTGGACATGGAGGCTGGGGCCCTCAAAAGATGTGGATGTTTTAACTCCCCATGGTTCAAAGGGGATTCAGGCACCCACATCCCTTTGAGGCTCTCGGCTGGGCTCTATGGGTTGCTTTACTCCAAGGGTCATCTCTTCCTAAAAAAAAAAAAAAAAAATCTCCTTCTTCCACATGTCCTCCTGTGCCCTCTCCTTCCGAAGCCTCATAAAAGACTGAGCATTGCCAGCCCCTTGGTGAAGGACCTTATCTCACCGCTGCTGTCTCTTGTAGCTGAGCCTCTCCAGAGCCTTGTTGTGGCAGACCAGAGGTAGTGCAGGACCCAGCCACAGGCACGCTGCCTTGCTGCTTGCTTTGATTGCAGTGGAGAGAGAGGCACAAACAGGAAAATGGAAAAATAAACTGGGGAACCTGCCTCCCTGTCTGCAGGCAGCTGGTGGGAGCGGGAGGGCCTGAGCTCGCCTGGTCTTACAGCTCATTGCTTTGGGCACAATTAGTTCTGTTGGGGGGGAATTCCTGGGCTGAAATAGGTTAGCTAAAATAATAAGGATTTTCATGTGAGCTTGGAGTTTGTGCTGGTTTTATCTAGACACTGTTATTCAAGTATTTAATTCCTGGGCCTGGCATCTGTCTTGGGGTAAGTATGGGTGGGCTCCCATACTTACCAAAGCTCTTCCTCCAGTCCCCAGGAGGAAGAGCTTTGGTTCCTGACTGGGCTCAAGTGTTTGGACACCAGGGGGTTAATTGTCACAGCAATTAGCGTAATAATAAATAAAATAAAATAAAAAAAAGAGAGAGAGGGAAGGATTACTGCTGCTGCTTAACCAAATATGTGGAGAATGCCTTCATGGCTAATGCACCTGGTAAAACCAGCACCCTGTGGCTGCTTAAGGCCGTGAAGGGTACAGATATAAATGTGGGCACGGGTTCTAAAGCTCTGATCCCCTTCCCCTGTCCCTCCCCCGGCCGCCTGAGGGGCGCCATCGCGGCAGCCCCGCTTTTCGGCGAAATACGGCCCCGCGGCGGGGCTGCCCGCGGCCGCTCTCCTCGCGGCAATACGGCCGGGCGGGCCGGGCCGGGCCGGGGCGGCGCCGCTCCTCGCAGCGCTCCGGCGGCGGGGCCGGGCCGGGCCGCGGCAAGATGGCGGCCGAGATCCACTCGCGGCCGCAGAGCAGCCGGCCCGTGCTGCTCAGCAAGGTGGAGGGGCACCAGGACGCCGTCAGCGCCGCGCTCCTCATCCCCAAGGAGGACGGGGTCATCACGGCCAGCGAGGACAGGTCCGGGGCTGGGGCTGGGGCTGGGGCCGGGGCTTCAGGCCCAGCAGGAGCCGGGGGGAGGGTGAGCTGTGGGGAGCGAGCTCCTGGAAAACCCGTCCCGAGGGCAGAGATCAGCCCCTCAGCGCCGGGCACGGAGCTGCGGCGGTGCTCGGGGCGCTGGCGGTGTCCCACAGGGGCTGTGGGGCGGGGGGAGCGGTGGCAGCCGGAGTGTCCCGCAGGCGGCTGGTGGCGGCACGGGGAGGGGGAGCTGCGGGAGAGCTCCTGTCCCACAGCTGAGGCACTGGCTGAAAGGAGCAGCGCGGGAAGGGTCACTCCTTGAGAAGGAGCTTAGTGCTTGGATCCTTTCACTATTTTAATCTCTCAATTTGCATTGTTTTTGCATGAGGGCTCGTTTGAAAAGCCTGGCCCTATGAGAAGCAGGGCTGAAGATCAGCAGAGTTGTGGTTGCACCTGAACTGGTAAAATATAGCGTTTATCGCTGGGTCAGAAAGAGCAAACAGCCAGCCAGCAGCAGCACACGCTGGCTTTGTAACCTTGCTGCTAGCCAGGGCATCCGGGCTTCGTGTGGGAGGGGGCAGGTTAAGTGTGTGCTTGCCCTGGTGTAAGCGAAGCTCGCCAGATAGTGTTAGTCTATCAGCAGCTGGTATTAAAGCAACCCAGTCTGTATAGGGTATGGTGTGATGCTCCTCTATCAATAAGGTAGAAACAGTCAAGTTTATGATGCTTCTCAGTGACCTGGCAACACGTATCTGCTATTAAAAATACAAAGGTACAGCTGCGTGATTCAAGCTGATTATCAGCACTTCGGAGAAATCAGGAAGTTCTGGTCCCTCTCCTCTTCAGTGCAGAGGTGGTGAGGACTTATTTTTCATTGGCATGCTAGGAATTGCTTGCTTTCAAGTGCCAGTTGAACTTTCTAGAAACCAAGCGGTAGAAGTAGTTGAATTTGGCAGAAGGAAGTCTTAAGTAGTTTCTGCTATTTAGTGTGTGTGTGGTAAATAAAATGTAAACGCTGTTCTTAAAGTGGCTAATTGGATTTCTTCCCCAGACTTTTTTTTTTTTTTTTTTCTGGAAGATTAGTGTGCTTAATTCTTAAATGAGTTATCAGTTATTGGGAGTAAAGTTCATCACTGAATTCCAAAAGCCTGGAGTACAAATGCTGTAAGTTTGGGGTAAATCAGGATATTGTTTAAAGGCTATTTGAAAATATTTCTCTGAAGTACTTGGAGTCAGGCTTCTCTTCCAGCCTCTGGTACGTGGGAGGTATCTGGGTTGTCTTTCCCAAGTTTCTAGGGTGCTGGAAGCATTTGGCACAGCATCAACAGTATCCGAGTATTAAAGGCATAGGTGCTTATCAGACTATACAATTGAGTGTTGAGATACTAAATATTGTCATGGCCTGAAACTGCAGCACATCGCCCTGTGTGATGCGCACACAAAAGGTGGGTATTTAAGGGAAACTTTCTGAATTCTGTGATTCCAGAGGCCACAGGGAGCAGCACCTGCCTTCTCAGTTTGATTCTGCAACTTAGTAGGACTTCTTAGGGTTCAAAATGCGCTGCCTTGTAAAGAGGTAAACAGCTTTCTGCACTGCACTAATCCCTGCGTAAAATCAGCGGGATTTAAATGTTGACCCTTTGAACCAACAGTACACATGGCTCCCTGTTGAGCCGTGGCTGTAAGGTGGTCTTGGTCTCTTCCCTCTCCCTTGAAGTAACTTTCTGTAGCATGTGATGGATGGCAGGTTTGGGCTGAGGCTCAGCAACTTCATTATTCATCCTGTGGGTGCAGTTGTCCTGTTACCTTGTCCTGCGTGTGGTGAAGTTGGCTTTTTGGGTGGCAGTATGTGTGGTTGCGTGGAGTTCGTGATGTGCTTCCCGAGGGAGAAATAGCAGTTGCTGAAGAGTTCCTATCTGAGTTGGACCTGAACAGAAATCGTGGTGCAGACTTGCAGAGCCCGGTCACAGACAGTGCCAGTATTTAACCTTCAAGGCCTCGTGTTGAAGGTTAGCAGTCTGCGTGCTGAGATTGTGTCGGTGGGAGCTGAGAACACAGCTGCATCTTTATCTGGGCACGTTTTGGTGTCAGAGCTGTGCGAGGGGAGCAGGGGCTGTTGTCTGCTTTAGTGCATGTGAATTTCCAAGAGCAGCTTTGAACTCTGGAGGCTGAACGCTTGCAGCACGCCGTAGTATGGGAGTTTCCTGGGATCTTTAGGCTTCCAGACACTGTTGCAGTGTATTGCCTCTAATCTGAGGTACTCCCACAGCACATCAAAGCCTACTCGCTCACATATCCTTCACCTACAGATGAACATATTATCAAACTTTCTGCTCTCTTGTGTGTTCCATAAAAACGGGGCGTAGGTGTTAATACTGCATAACAGATCGTGCTGCTAGCAGCAAGCACATAGGGAGTTCAGGAAGCAAAAGAGTTGCTATGTGCAACCCCTCTGAGCAGCGTGCTCAAGAGTGGGGCCAAAGTATGTTTGAATAAATCTTAATAAGCTGAGGCTGGCAAGTATTTCATAATAACCAGTGAGAAGAATGTGTTTACAAGTGAGTAGCGAGGAAAACATTGGTGTGCAAACACCCTCTGGGAACGTTGCGGGTTATCGTGCTGGTAGAAGAGCTGGAGTTCTTTCTACTTTAAGGGATATTTTCTGCAGTAAGAAGTATTGGATCCTCAAAAAAAACAATACTAGAACCATAAGATACTATGGCAGATCTGTGAATACTAATAAAAATCTGGCTTTTCAAAAAGGATTTGAAGCTGAAAGGAAGGCAGGAGTGTCTAATTTTGCAGTAGGAAACTTGCTCTTCGTGAACTTTTCTCAGAAGGTGCCTGGTGAGGATGGTGGTCTCTGTGTCCGTGCAGGCCCTGTGTCCTCCCCAGCTCCCAGGCAGCGTTTGGAGCAGCGTGCGGTGTCCCTGGGCCAGCTCTGGGCTGGGGCTGGCTGCTCACACCCCCAGGAAGGCTGCCGGGGGCTGCACGGGTCCGTGGCACAGTCGAGTCTCTGGGCTTAGCCTCGAGAGCCTTGTTCTCAGCAAATAGCTACAGCAAGGTGCGTGCTTCCCAGCCGTAGCTGGGGATGCTGAAGGGTGATAACGCTGGTGTGGCAGACTAAGAGTGGCGAGATGGAGGTAGGGCATTTGCAGCAGCCTGACAGCATCTCCAGTCGCTAGCATGCCTGCAGCTGGGTGCTCTGTGGCTGTCAGCAGCTGCTCTTGCATTGAACCTCTGCTTGAATCGCAGCAGTGTTCCTTCTGGTTAAGGAAGTTCAATGTTGGTCAAAACTAATGCTTTAGTGAGCAGAAAGGGACAGAAAGCACGATTTGCAAGCAGTGTCCTTGAATTTGCATTGTGCTGTGGTTAAATCAGCTTCCTAATGCTGTTTTGGGAACAGAGGCAATAGCGGTCTACACACTTCTACTTTGTTTTGACTGCCAGGAAAATGCAGTCTGCTGCTCCTGCCGGGAGAACAACTGGGAGTGCCTGATTTCAGGTGGGAAAGCAGTTGAGAGGTGTGAAGGTGTTGGGAAGATAGGGCCAGCATAGCTGCGTAGTACCTGTGTGTCTGTACTGGAACAAGTTTGGATTTGCCTGCTACTGTTTCCTCACGTCTCCCTCCCTGACATATGCGTTTGGCTTTTAGAGGGCAGCTCGTGCTGCCTGACCCTCAAACGCTGTTGGTTTGCTGAAGGATTTTTTCCCCTCTCAGCCCCGCAATTCTTTCCTCTATTACTGTCAGGTGCTCATTTGTTCTGCCCATGAGACACCAGTTGGGAAACAACAAAAATCATTAGAAGTTGGCAAGGCCACATGCAGTATTGCTTCAAGATGTTTCGGGGTGTGTTTTATATTCCCTTAAAACAAACAAACAATCCGAATTACTCCTCTATGAACGTGCATGCTCTCCAGCTGCCATCAACTCCTGCTTCAATGATCACTGTTAGGGGAGTTTGCAGGCCTTATTTTTATTTTTTTTTTCTTCCTGCCACTCTCAAACATTTGAGCCTTTTGTAATTTAAAAGGTATGTTTCTGTCTCTGAGTAATCCTTATTGGCTTTTGACACTTTCACATCCATGCCCGGTCTGCTTTCAAACAAACCCGTGTCTTTCTAGGCCCTTCATGGGGAATGTGTAAGGAAAGGTGCAAGGTAGCCAGTGCTTTCCTGGTATTGAGCCAATTCATGAAAGAAAAACCGAGTTCTGAGAAGTGCTAGAGACTTGGTTTGCTTTTCATTTGGTGGTTCTCACAATAAAATACCTTCATGGTAGAAGGAGTCTGTGGAAGTAGCATTACTGGAGGACCTTTTGTTCTTGAAGCTGGAACTGCTACTTCACAAATGAATTTTCCAAGCGAAAGGAGATGCGCCACAGCTTACAGATATGGAGGAGAAAAAACTGAGGAGGAGAGGTGGGGTCTTGACACAGGCCGATAGCCAACTGCTATGAAGCAATCTCCAAGTTTGCTCAGAGCTTTATATAACGAGATATAAAGCTGTCTAACGGCTTATCTTTGTGATCATGAGGTTAGGATGGTGTAAATCTTATTTAACCCCAAATAAGAAGCTTTTGGAAGTTAATTTTGCAAGCTTTTGCAGCTCTTTGCTTAGACTGTCAACTCTAGTGACTATTGGTAATGATGACTGCACAAATTATACTTCCCAGAAGTGATTTGTTTAGAAAAGCACATTGTTTCCTTCATATTAATTCCTAGCCCAGTGTAATCAACCGAAATGCTGGGAGGAAACAAAGCTCACTTTGGGAAAATCAGCAATGCATTATGTCGCTTGCTATGGCAACTCTTAGTCTGTTTACAGCAAAAATAATTACATGATTTGGGCTAGAAGTGGAAGAGTTGAATTAGTAGGGGTGGAAGCTACTGTCTGAGATGTTCAGGACAGCCCGAGTGTAATGAAACTGCTTTAAAAACAGATTAAAAAGCAGTTAAAAATCAACGGGTGCTAACCCCTACTGCCACTGCCGTTTGCATCACGAGGATGGCTTGGAAGCACTGTCCTTACCTTTTCTCATCTCGGTAAGAAATGGCAGCTGAAGTGTTAGCTTTTTGACCGTGAGGCAGGGTGTGGGTTATAGTAAGGAGGAAGTAATGGGTCTGAAGAGGCAGCCTTAATGCAAAATGTTGGATGGGCTGGAGTAATGCGCGTACTGATCTGGGGGAAAAGTGACTTGATTCAGCAGCTGAAAATCTTAATGATTTTGGGGCAGTGTGCACGCAGCTGCATTGACTTCAACTTTCAGAAGAAAGTAGTACGTTAAAGGTGGGTATTGTCTGCTTTGTTTTTTTAATGGTATTTTAAAGGAAAGATGAATGACAAAATTGGAGTGTTACCTTTGGATCTTCAGCCTGTTCTGAAAAGTTCTGGTCCTGATAGCAGATACCTGTTGTATCTGTGCTCTTTTTGTTAAGCACTTAATAATGATCTGGTGTGGTTTAGCAAATCCATCCCCGAGCTTGATGTTGTTAATTTTAAATTCTAGCTTTTTTATTAGTTTAAAAGTAAATAGAGCAACTCACCTCCACGAAGTCTCTTGAAAGCGTTTCCAGGTACACGCATTTACAGATCACTTAGTTTTCCATTTAGGAACGAGGAAGTTGAATTTAAACAGTAATAAAGAAAGCAAACAATGGTTTGGAGAGGAAGTTTCGGGTTGACTTAACCTTAACGCTGTCTACATGTGTGTTCTTGATGTAAATTCCCTTCAAATATGTCTGTTGTAGGAACGTGTTTAATTGATGTCACCTTTCTGCAAGAGGCTCTTGTATCCTTCCTCTCAGTCTGACAGTGGTATAACACGAAATGTTCTCACAATAGCTTTTCCTCTCTATCTGTGGCCTGTTACAGGAAGGATACAAACTAAAAACAGTTTACAGGGAGCCTTCTTGTGCTGTTCAAGTCTACGCTGAGTTCTTTCAATTCCCACTTGACCGACTAATCAAGCCTGCTCATGCTTTGGCTAGAGGAGCAGTGCAACAGAGCTGTGCTGATAAGGATGCTTGTCCCTAGCATTCATACATGAGGAAGTAGAGGCAAGGCTTAGAAGAAATGGTACGAAACCAGATCTGCTGTTCTCTTTACGTCACTATTTGGAACTGAAGATGACAGTCAAGTGCTGGAGTAATGTGCTGGCCTAGAGGATGAGGTGCTTCTGTTACTAATCTTTGGTATTTGGCGTGCTGAAGGAGGACTTGCAAAGAGAAGCTATAAAACTTTGGAAGTTCAGACTTCTGTAATGGACTGTTTTGAGATTGATTTTAAAATGATATCAGATACTTACCAACTGTAAAGCAAGCTGTGGTTTGCTCTGCCAAAGCATGGAAGTATCTGCAACTTGAGTTCAACTTAAATCAGCAAGAAGGAATTAAAAGGGTGCAATGCATAGCAATTTCTGAGGCAAACTGAAATTGTATTTCTATTTCATACTTAGTGAAAGTCAAGGTGTAAGTAGTTCTGAAGGAAGCTCTTCAGAATCCAAGGATGGCTATTCTCTGCTGTTCGTCTGGTTGTGCTGGGGTACTGTCACTCCTCTTATGTTGCCACTGTAGCTATTCTGGTGGAGTAGCAGAAAAGCTAAGAGGAGCAAAGCTGATACTGAAGTAACAAACTGGTTCAGATGCAAGGAGGGATGTGCTTACAACTGTCTTCTCCCCACTCTTCTCACAATGCAGAACAATCCGGGTGTGGCTGAAGAGAGACAGTGGACAATACTGGCCCAGCATCTATCACACCATGTCATGTAAGTAAAGTGCTGGAGGTGATGGCCAAGTGTAGCATGGGTCTTGTACCCATGCTGTGTGGGAATACCTCATTCCCCTTTCCTCAACCACTGCATTCACCTGGGAACTTTTAATTTTGGGAACTTTGTAGCAGCACTAGCTCAGACTTTAGTTTGAAACTGGGTGTGTAGTGGATAAGATCTAAGGAAGCATTCTGTTAAGAGCCAGATCCTTCAGGTAAACAGCTGTGTGGATCTGCTGCTGAAGGTGTCTCCAATGCTGGTATGTAACTCATCAACTGACTAGGTAAACTTTTCAAACCATTAGCTGAAAGTCCAGATGTAAGAATTTTCTTTGCTCCCTGAAGTATGTATGTATGTATTTATTTATTTATTTAATCATCTAGATTATTGAGAAAGCAGTACTGAGAAGCAGCTTCAGTTCTGCATGGATCTTGTGTCAGTATTAAGCATCACCTAGCATGGGTGCTTTGCTACAATTTGTATTATTAGAGTAGCTGCCTTGATGCATACCATCTGTATAAAAAGAGGGCACACAAAGTAAAGCAGCAGCAAAACAAAGGATGCTCTTTGGAATGGCAGTTTCTGAAGTAATTTGTCTTTTCAACTTCAGACTGATCTGAGTAGCCTAGGATCTAGATTAAAAATGCTAATTGTATTCTTTTTTTTGGTATCCTAATAGTTGGTCTGAATTGCAGCAGTTTTCCATTTGTCAGTTTTCAAAACAGACTATTCAGATTGTGCTCTAAAAAGGCTTTTACAAAATCAAGTATGCCTGTAGTAGTTCAAAGGGATGGGCTTGTCCTTATGCAGCATGATCACTGTAATATCTAGGCTGTCCTTCCTGTGGCTTTAAATCTCTGAAAACACGTTTTCTGAGGGTGTTGGAAAGGAAGATATTGGTTTAAAACATCATATTATTTTAATCCTTGTAATTTGCAAGTTAAGCAACTTCAATGGACTTGTTTTTTGGTTTTGTTTTCCAACAGCTCCATGTTCGGCCATGGCTTATCATCATGACAGCCGGCGAATCTTTGTAGGCCAGGATAATGGAGCTATCATGGTAAGGTGCTGTGACTTCTCTTCAGCATGCGGTATAGAATTGCTCATGTTGCCCGCAACCACCAAGCATTGCTGGCAGCTGCTAACTTGTTCTCTTTCCCTTTTTTTTTTTTTTTTTTTTTGGAATGCAGTTACTAATAAGTAGTTAAACTACTTATTAGTAACTTCACCTGAGATGCATATTGGAGGACTGCAAAGAAGGATTCTACTGGCCAGATGTGAGCCAGCTAGCCTCAACAAAACATTGAGGCAATAGTGTAGCAGTGGGCCCAAATTATGATGCTCTGTAGGGAATTATATTGATGAGTGCATTAAGTTGAGCGGAGTGCTGTGCTGCTGCACTAACAGGGTTTGTGAACTGCAGCTAGCTTGCATCTGGCCAGAAGTATGGATCTGTCTGTATCTAGCCATGCACGTGTGTGGGTTTTTTTGCTGCAGACCTTTTTATGATGCGGAAATTTCAACACTAGCTCTAAAATTACAAGAGGCAAGGTTGTTTTTAGACTTTACTTCTCTTGCACGCCTAGAGAAATGTATTCCCATCTCTTCTTTCGGGGAAGTCTTCTTTCTGTTTCGCTATACTCTTGTTGTAGTTTCTCTTCTGGGGAATGGATACGTACGGAACAGAAAGAGTGTTTGTATTCTTCCCTTCTTGGCAAAGGAGAGGAATCCTGTGACTATCAGATGTTTTAATTGATTCATTTCTCTATGAAAATAAGGTCAAAATAACTTTTCTGTAAGGAGCCAGGATACTAAATGAACATCAGGAATACAAGTAGTTAACTATGAGTAAGCTGAGACTTTTACGATTTCAGGAAGTCTAATGGATCAAATAGAGAATGCTCTTGCATAAATCTGTCTCTTTGTTATGAAATCTCAGATCCTTATATCCAAAATGCTGCAAGATGGAGTTCTGTTTGTTCCTGCTGGGGACAAATAAGGTCTTATCTTTTATAATATCAGTTCAGAAAACTCCGTCCTGGTAGCATATTCCACACTGAAGATGCAATTCCATACAATAACCATAATTTGCAGTTGTGATATCAGTGTGCTGTGCCTCCAGGCTGACAAACTGTTAAATTTTAATGAGGGTATGAGGATATATTGCTGCTATGTAAACTCTGTTCTGTGAGGTTATTACTCTTTTTTTGTGTGTCACTCTTGCTTATGTCACTGCAGTATCGTTTCTAACAGTTCCACTTTGGTTTTAGGAGTTTCATGTTTCAGAGGACTTCAATAAGATGAACTTTGTGAAGACCTATCCAGGTGAACTGTTAACCAGTGTCTGCACTAATATATGAGTGAAGGGGAGGGTTCTGAAATGCTTGGGGAACTGGGCAGTGTCACAGATTAACCAAGTCCAAATGTGCTTTAAATCTGACTAACCTTCCAGTTGTCACTTAGTTGGGAATTACTGCCGTAAGATAAATGTTCTGTTATTGAGTAATCATCAGTCAGCTGAGTCTGAGTTGCAGTCATTATCATTACATGCGCAGGCTAATGATGCATTGAATTTAATGAGCCAGAACTAGTGAGTTCAGATTTTGCTCTTCAAATAGCGTAGCTATACTGCGGTCATGTGTAGGGAAAGAGCTTTCTAAAGGTGTGTCTTGATAGGTGCAAGTTCCATTCATACTTTCTGTAATCCATGGGCTAGATGACTTCTAGGTTAAGATGAGAGTCCCTGCCTTCTCTGTCATTTGGGAGAGCAGTAGGGATGAAAAAGACCATATTTCTCTGGTACATGGGGAACAGGATTATTCTAATATTTATGGAGATATTAATTTCAGCATTTGTGCGTCCTTAGAAGAAATACAAAGCAAGATTGCTGGTTAAAAATGGAAGAATAATGCAGAAGGCCTGAAGGAGACTCTTAAGGGCTACAGATTATGTAGAAGAACAAAGTGCAGTTTGTCCTGGGACTCCCTAGCACTGATAGAAGCAATGTTCTTGCTTACAAGAAAAAGCCTTGTTCTTAAAAACAAGCCTCTGTTTATCCTAAGGTAGATGACAGCTTGTTCAAGAGAAATAATTGCATCTTGTGGGGCAGGGGAAAGTTCTTTCTAAAGCTCTTCTAACTTCTTGCTTAGTGGCAGCTTTCTAGAAAAATCTGGTGAGATTTAGTGGTTGTCATGGGTACCGGTTTGAATGTTACAGACCAGATAGGCTTTCAGGTGCTTAAAAGAGTGAATCTCAGTATAGACCCCCTGGGATCAGGAAAGAGGCACTTAAAGAAATTAAGCTTTTTAGATTTGTTACGTTCCCCCAAAGTCCTGGCTTCCTAACTAAAGGAAGCTGAGAGATTACATGTTGCTTTATCAGAGTATCTTTGGTATCGGGGCTGAACTCAACTTCTCTCTCTGTGGGAGAAAGGCTTAAGTCAGCTGACTGATGTGTTTGGTTCACTATTCAGCAGGCATATACCGAACAGAACAATGTTAGCCTTTTAATTTAGAGAACAATGATAGCCTTTTAATTTACTTGCCTAGAGGCAAGTACAACATGATGGTAAAAACAACTTCCTTAGATAGCATCTTCGACCTATGTCTCTCTGAACAAGAACACAAGAACACATCACTTCAATTTCTGGAAAAAACTACCCAGAATCTTTTTTCTTCCCACAGCTCATCAGAATCGAGTATCTGCTATTATTTTCTGCCTGACATCGGAGTGGGTTATCAGCACTGGTCATGACAAGTGTGTCAGCTGGATGTGTACCAGGAGTGGGAGTATGCTGGGGAGACATTATTTCACCTCTTGGGCTTCATGTCTACAGTATCCTTTGAAAATGATTGCTGCCTAGAAACTGGAAAAGTTTGGCTCATTTAGCTCAGCTTGTTCCTTCCTTTTAATCTAAAAAGGTAGAGTTAAAATCTCTTGCAAGCCTGCAAACTTTAATTTTGATGAGACATTAAATACTTCTGTTTCTGTTAGCTTTTGTTAGATTGTAGAGGGGAAATTGTGACCTTGAGTTAGAGGTCTTAGGTGTTGCTAGTTCATAATTTTGAGATGTGAGTCTGCATCTTGTCAAATCACTTCATTCAACAGATGCCAGTGTACATCGGAGTCCTACCTTTAAGCAACAGGGTACATCAAAACTGAATTTGTTACTAGTACTAATCTGTCTGTGCGCTTTGCTTTCCTGCAAATTGCTTCTAACTGCAGCATTTGTGGCTTAAGAACTCCTCTTGTCTCTTCAGCTGTAAGCATTCACGGCATTCTTTACCCTGGCAAAAGACGAACCCAGTAGCTAAAACTGTAGTTCATATGTCAAAGCTTCTGAACATGACTTAAATCCCTTAAATCATAATTGTTTTTTTTATCAGTTGCTAAGTAGCAGTTTAGATGTGACCCTGCGGTGATTGGAGGTGCTGGCTCGGTGTATGAGGATTAATGGCGGTAACATTGTAGAACTGGCGTGGTTCAAAATCTGAAAGACCAACTACATCTCAGAAAGACCTCTCTAGACTTACTATATGCCTGTGGAGTGCTGAGGAACTAGGAGGAAAGCGAACTGGTTGTTTGCCAGCAGCCTCTCCAGCATTCTGAGGTCTCATCTGTGCGGACCCTGCCTAATTGACTGAAGGGGTGACGGGGCTGTGTTGTGGTACTGTTGCCCATTGCTGGTGTCCTCCTTCTAGAGTTAAGGGGTTTTGTGTCCTGTGAACGTTAGACACACATAGCTCACTGTGCTGAGTGTAGTGCAGAACTGTTTAATATTGGCATGTGTGTTATGAGACTAACTCACAGAGCAGTCTGGGAGAATTCGGTCTCTCAGAACTTCTGAGAGTCACTGAATGCCACGGGTATTCCACAATTTACAATAGTGTTAGCTAGAACAGTTTATTATGAAAATGGAGAAAAGAGTCAAGATCAAAGTAAATTTCCACTGAAGACCGTGGCATTTGGAAATACATCGTAATTGGTCATGCCTTTGAGTTGTGTTTGGAAGAAGTAGCGTTCTGGTGCGTGGGTACTAGATGCTTGGTGTCTCTGATCAGGAGGTTCCTTAGGACTTATTTGTTAATGATCCTGCGTGTAAGCTTCTGAAAAACACAGCAGAGTATGTTGTCTTTACTGGATTAGCAGGCATAATGCTAGCATGAACTTTCAAGATGAAGAAAGGATCACGTGTTCAGGGACTTAATGGATTTGTTGAAAGTGAATTGTTTATCTCAAAATTCTGAATGCTTAAGAGATTTCAGAATGTCATCAGATGGCAAAACGTCTGCTTTTTCACTTATGGTGGGATTCTTGGCACCCTGACTTCTTAAAATTAGTCTTTCCTGTTGCGGAGAATAGGCTAGCAGCTGCTTGTGGTTTTTGTGTAGCTGCAGAAAGACAGGTGAGTTAATATGCAACTCTTGGGATACGTGCTGTCAGTTGTGTTTTTTTTTCTCCTTAGTTCTTGCTTACTTCCTGAATAACATAGGTCGTCTAGAAGTAGCAAATGATCTGGTTTGATCTGGCTTGCTACCCTTTGGTTTTTGGAGACAGTAGTCACGTAGTAACAAGAATGGAATATCAGAAAACCATTGTGGTGTAAGGTGACATCTTAACAGATCCTGTGTTAGGGTGCATTGTGGCTTTTATGACAGTGTTCCGTGGAAGAACTCTTTCTGAAATACGTGATATCTCCAAATGCTTTGACAGTCTTTGATAGTGTGCGCAAGGACCTCCATCAGGAAACCTGGAAGTGGAGAGGAGAGAAGGTTAATGAAAAGGAGAGACCATTTCATTTGCTAGAACAGTGGGAGTATACTTCTACTTGTAAGGTAAACTGGCCATGGAGGGTCGACATCCTTGAGTTTAGTTTTCCTATCCTGGGGGTACCAACCATTGTAACACGCTAGGAAACAGTTTATGGGAGCAGGTATTTGGTCAAAGTCTGAACAGCACCAACGTCCAGTGAGGTGTTACTGATGGTAGGTCTGCATTACAAGTAGCCTAAGGAGTTCTGGCATCTCTTGTAGAAGATCTTGTGTTCTGTAAGTATCTGCCAGAAATGATCTAAATCTACTTAGCCTGCCTTAAACTAAGGAATGGATTATGTCATGGCTTCTCCAGTGGCTTTAGTCTCTTGTTTTCTGTACTGTCGTAAATCCACATGTAGGGTGAGGAGAAGAGAGGAATGAAAAGGATTAAACAGTGTCCAACCTGGTTAGACGTAGTCATATAAAAATGTATCTGGCATACTAACATGTTCTTTTCTGATTTATTTCGGCTTTGCAGCTGACATCTATACTCTGTTTCAATCCCTTAAAACGTTTTTAAGAACAAACGAAAGTTCTCTTGACTGATGATCAGATATGACTATGAAACTCGTTATGCGTTTGTTGGTGATTATTCTGGACAGATCACTCTCCTGAAGCTTGAGCAGAACACGTGCTCAATTATCACAACACTCAAAGGCCACGAAGGTAAAGTAACTCTCTTAAGTCCACTTGACCCAGGTTATAATACCTCCCTGTATATCAGAATGGGACATCCACATCTTAAGGCTATATACGGAATAAGCAACTAGTGCGACATACTAGTTAGAAAAGCTTTTCAAAGCTACAAATACTGGCTGTTTCTTAGAGAACAGATGCATCCCTCCTGTGTGGAAATCTCGGTCCTGTATACACTGACAAGTATTTTTATTGTGGATGAGAAATAAAGGTAGACACAGGCATTCAGTTAGGCACAAGTCATCCACTAGATGGCCACCTTTAAAAACTTTAGTTTCCTTAACACTGAAAAGAAAGGACGAGAACGTGTTGCTTTCTCTTCCCTTCCTCCCTCCCCACTCCCCTGGAGATCTTCTAGTATTAAAATAGCTTGAGCAAGACCAAATCAGGATTCTAAAAAGCAGCTTAATTCCTCCCAATGAGGACTCTCCTGTCGTGATCAGTCTATCATGAGACCCTAGTTCATGTTTTCCTGTGTTAGCAGAAGCTAAGCTATACGCAAGAAATCTAGAGAGCCTACTAGAATCAAATGTCTCATGCTGTGTATCATAGCTGAAGCCCTTATGTCAGATGAAGATCCAAGTAGTCTGTAACGTGTTAGAGCTACTGTCTTCAGTAATGACTAAGGAAGAATGCAAATTACAGAAGAATGTATAATTTAATAATATGCTGAGAGAAATAAGACTTAATTCTTCTCATGCCATCCTAGCAACTTTCAATTCAGCTAACTAGTTTGCATCTGGGTAGGGCTGAGTTACTGGGTCATGAGACTCTGGCCCGTTGGAAAAGGCTGCCTTTTCTAACAGCTGTAAGCATAGAGCAAACTTTGTAAGCTGGGTAGGTTCCTGCTTTGCAGATGACTGTAAAATGACAAAGCTCGCTGTGGATAGGAAAGGCAAACTGAAATTTTCCAATGATAAATGCATCATCTGCTTTCAAGCAGAATTCCAGATTGCTTCAGTTAAGTGCAAAACAATTATCCTGGCCCTGCTTTACCTCTACGTTTTGCAACAGTCTGTATTAAAATGCAAAGCCTTGGTAGATGGTATTGTTAGTCTGAAAGCAGCACGTCTGGACGTGGCATTACATACAGTATGTATTTTATCTGCTGAGTCGCAGCGAGCTTCCAAGCGCCTACTTCAGCAGCACTGCCTGCAGAGCAGACAGCTTTGGCTTTTTTTCCTTGAAGCAAAACAGATTGTGTAGCCTTCTTCCCTCCAAGTATCTGCATGATATTCCCAAGGCCTGGTAACTCTAAACCTAATCAGTAGCTAGTTCTGAGTGTGGCTATGTGTGCTAGACTAAAAGCCTGACTTCAGCTTGTTTTCCTTTCTAGTTCTAGCCTTAACTGTGGCTTCATAAGCAAGCACTGTTTATTCTGCAGTTTAAATGGCTTTAGAGCTTGTCGCTCAGTATCATCTTCCAGAATTCTCCACACTTAATAGCCTGCTCTGTGTAATGCTGAAATAATATTTAAACTGCTTTTTATGGAGCAGATGGCCACTGTTCTCTGAGACAACTGTTCCCAAATGGGTCAGTCTGAAAACAATATAGTCCTAAAGGAGGCAAGTCGACTCTTGCTGGAGAGAGCTGGAAGGGACTGATTTGGGCTGTAATTACCACTCATCTTGCTTTCAGACTAACAAGGCTCTTGATGACAATTGTGCAATGGATATCTGTAAGGGGAAAAAATGTTCCTGCAACCACAGAACTATAGGTGGCATGAGTGACAGAGTTACCTCTGTCTCCTGTCTTTGTTACCATGCATATGGGGTTTAGTTTAAGACTCCTACTGTGAGATGGCTAAATTCTTTGACTATTGAGTGGCACGGCCAGGCCAGGCCTTCTGAAATCTCATCTCGTAATTTAGTATGTAGTATCCAAATTTGCTAACAGGCTCCCAGTGAAAGTCACTTTGCTTCTTTTTCCAACTATTTTAATGTTAAAAATAGTTGTGTAAGGGGCTTGGTTTACCTGGGAATACTGTGCTCTGTCCAGTAGGCACTGACCGAGCAACTTACTGTATTGTGTATGCTAGTCTCTGCTTGGCAAGCCTTAATGCTTTTTACCTTCCGAAGGTCACACAGCAGCCTGCTAGCTCTTAAAACCAAGCGCAGAAATACAAGGGACAGAAAACTCCTACATCAAACTTCCTGAATTATGCTTGATTTCTTTCTTCATGGGGGTGTTTTTGTTCTGTTATCAGTGCTTTTTGCCTCTGTAGCAGGGCTAGCGTTTGTTACTGTGGTAAGGAAGTATGTCAGGTTTCACTTCAGTAGCCTGGGGAGTGACCTCTTAGACCTAACCGTAGAATGTTCTTTCCTAGGAAGCATTACTTCCCTCTGGTGGGATCCTGTTCAACGACTGCTCTTCTCGGGTGCCTCTGATCACAGCATCATCATGTGGGATATTGGTGGAAGGAAGGGGCGAACGTTGCTGCTCCAGGGCCATCAGTATGTAATGGTGTCTTGTCTTTCCTGCATATTCTGTAATGAACACAGAGTCCTAGGAAGACCAAATAGCATGGCGAGATATGTGAATCTTTGTGAATAATGAAGAAGAAAGCTTTTTTCAGAGCTGAAGACTTCTGAGGGGGAAGAAGGGTAATTAGTAATTGGAAAGCATTACTGATAAAGCTTCTTTGGTTGTGTTTGTTGGATAATGAGAATATAACATAAAAGTAGATTATAGAAAGAGGTGGGTAAAAGACCTAAATCATCTTACTTGAGCTTTTACATAAAAGTTGCATGCTTCTGTATTGTGTAAACACTTCACTGAGTTGCTTGTGAGGACCTGTGAGGTGATAAGCTGATTGGCTAAATTACTGAGATGGGTCACTGGACTTGAGAAAAGCATGTCACATCTCTGCTGTTCTGTGGATTATGTAGTTAGTTGTCTGTATTTAATCAATTTTGTATTTTTAGAGAGACGCTACCTAGCTGCCTCTCATAAATCTTGGGCCTGAATTCAGTCTGACAGGCAGTTCACCACCGAAGCTGTATTCTCCTTAGAAATGCAGTGGCGGTAGAGATCTTGCTTATGTTCAAAGATGTTTTTGTATAGTACATTCTCCTCTTGTCTAATTTGTAGATGCCTCCATCCACCTTTGATCAAGACTCATAGCCATAGTTCTAGAACTCTTGTTAAATCTTGAGGATTTAGTTTTATGGCTAACGAACTAAAAATAGAGTATCGGTTACAAAAGAGTAACTGACGTCAGCAACTGGAGGACTTTATACTGCTGTTACTGCTCTATCATGTGTCCTGCTGAAGACTTAAAACACTGTTAGTTTCTCTTCAAACATCACATTTAGCATCAGACTTCATACTGAATGGGAAAGTAAGTTCTTCTGAGAAGCAGAATGGCTTTTCTAATTCAATTTAGATGTTGCAAAGCAGTTTAATGTTGAGATCCTTTGTTTAGTTTCTTAGAGTTGACTTTCACTTTGCCATGACTCTTTGTTTAGAATTAAACTTACTGGTGAAAGCATGCTTTCATTTGCAGCTACAGACTTACTATGATTTATTAGCAAGACTGGAAACTCCATCTGCTTTCTATATGTATCTTGAGATAAATATTTCTTTTTATTTTTCCAGTTGTCTCTGTTCTGATAAGTGGCTCTCCTTGCCAACAGAGAAGAGTATTTGCATTCACACTCTGAGCCAGATTACACTCAGCTCACTGCCAGTGCTTTTCACCAGCAAGTGTTAACCCGGAGCTGTACCTCTGGTATTCTGGTCAAGCCTTAGAGCATGACAAGTTCTAGTCAACCTTCTGGTGCGAGGCTAGGGCTTACATGGCAGCATCTCTTCACTCGTCTTCGTAGCTTTATGTAGACTTACCAGAATGTTTGGAAATCAGTTTTAGCGTTCTAGATAGCTTTACAAGGAAAAATCAGGGTTTTCTGGGAAACTAAGCTTTGTTTAAATGACTGTGGGTAAATAGCATATCCTTTGTTTGCAGTGACAAGGTGCAGGCTATCTGCTACATCCAGCTGACACGGCAGCTAGTATCTTGTTCAGCTGATGGAGGAATTGCTGTTTGGAACATGGATATCAGCAGGGAAGAGGTAAGATCATGTTCTAGGTCAAAGATAGATTTTTATTTTTCCTCTTTGGAGGCTGACATGGCTTTGCTTGGTCTGTTCCACAGGCTGTTTTTCCTCACGTTGCCTGAGACTTTAAGGCTGAATGATACCTTTAAAATCTGCTCTGTTCTGTTAGCTGCCCATTGTAGTAGGTAGATCTGGGGGACACGAGAGGTGCAGGACGGGCTTGGCACTACTTCGCTGCTTATCTCAGTGAGACAACATGTTCAGTCTGGAATGGCCACAGCCTTTGCTGCTGGAACACCCTGATGCAGGCAAGCCTCTGCAGTAAAGAGATTAATGGGCAGTGCTTCAAAAGTCTTGAAATAAGTTCTCAACTCATGTCAAAGCATATAAAGAAGTGATGCTGTTTTCAAGATGCATTTCAGAATGTAGAGATTCAGTCCTCAGACAGCTTTTTTTTTTTTTTTTTTTTTTTTTTTTTTAAAGACCCCAAGACACACCAACTGACCCTGCCATGCCTGTTCTCTCTGCATCGATTCGTATCCACCACAGGAACTAAAAAAATGTGTGTTAGCACAGTGGTTAAACCATAATTATAAGGGTTAATGTTGGTTGCCCCCGTAAAGCTGTATTTAAAATTCAATCTTCCCTTAAATGCTTTGCCTTCAATGCAGCTATTTAGATGGAGAACTGTTTTGACCTATATTGAAGTGTCACCTTGAACACGCTGAGTGCTGTATGTGATGCTCCTGTTGTTTTTAGCATGAAGATCTAGCTCTTTAAAACTTCCAGAATTAGTGACTTCAGGAATCTTCGTGCCTGCGAGCCATTGGCTTATAGTACAATTGGGAAAACAAGATGTGGCCATTTCTATCTCTTCTGGATCTACATGCAAGAATTAGTAGATGTTTTAATGTGATTAAAATAATTCAGTTAACTTAGTGCAGCTGTGGTGTCTCAGAACTTGGAAAAACACAACTGAATGTACTGCCTTTGAAGGACTATCTAATGAGTCATGTTAGGGGTATCTTCAAATATGCACTAAGGCACATAAGATTATAAAATAGATTTTTTGGGTAGAAGGAACAATAACTCCACTGACAGATGTACTATTGATTTTGGACAACTCTAACTGTACATTAGGAATAGTGCTGGCAGTGTTGTGGTGGGTTTTATTTCCCGTTTAATACCTGGAAAAAAAAGCAGGGAAGAATAGCTTCTGTTAGAGAGAGCCAGAAAGTCAAATCGGTGTCTTCTCAAAAATGCTATTAAGGGGAAACAGCTATTGTAAGTAACAGAAGCAATATGGAACATCTCACTTGCTGGAGAGTCAATTTATTTCCTCTGTTCTCCTCCATCGTCCCTGCCTCCTGTGCTGGACTTTGCTATCACCATTTACATTTTTTTCCCCACTAGCATGGGGGAAGGAAGGGTGTGAAATCAAGGCTGAAGGTCTATGAATTGGTCATCTGGCGTTAATAAGTGTTCCTGGTGAGATGGTACAACTGACAATACTAGTGTGCTAGTACTGTCAACAGTGGTTGTAAGTGAAATGAGGAGAAACGCTCCTTTGTTCCAGCTTCCTTGTGTCAGGTTGTAGGGAGATTCCCCCGTCAGATGAGTAGTTGCATGAAATACATGTTCTAATTCAAGCCTATGTACTAAAAAGTACTTGGCTCTTTCCATCCCTTAAAAGGATGCTACTTAAAGTATCCCAAGTGTGTTGAAATGTGTGAAAGCTTTAACTGTTTCCATTTGGCATAGGCTATTTATGGTAAGAAAAATAGTGGCTGGGAGAAGGGACGCTTAATGAAGATGTGGACAGGATGGAAATTATGGATGATTTCTTAATTATTTAAATTGTAATCCTAGGGAAACAGAAAAGATCATTACTTCCAGAATTTACTTCTGGACTCTCCCTTAGAGGGGCGTGACTGCCTTGTAGCTTCTCCACCTTGTATTACACTAGCCCTTAGAAATCATTGAGGAAGCCAGAGCTGCAATCTTCCAACGCTTGCAGCAAGTTTAATACCTTAGATGTTTTAATTAGTTTTCTTATTAAGGCAGTAGTATAACGTCCTGCCGTAGGCTTTAAAAGTATAGGAGGTGTGTAGTTCTTGGTAACAAGTCACTGTAGTTTTGGTGGTGGTGTCTGTTGTTGTTTTTTGTTGTTGTTCTTGTTTTGTTTGGTTTTGTATTAAACTTCCTACGTACTGTACCCTAGGCAATCTATCTCTTTTTTAATATCCAGAGCTGAGACAGGGCCCTTCTCCAAGCAAAACTTTGCTCTGGGTTCCTGAAACAAACTTTCTTGGCTGGCTTATGAGGGAAAAAATGTAATCTAATTACTTGCATCTCTTGCTGTTTCGTAGGCTCCTCAGTGGCTAGAAAGTGATTCCTGTCAGAAGTGTGAACAGCCTTTCTTCTGGAACATAAAGCAAATGTGGGACACCAAGACATTAGGCTTGAGACAGGTGAGCTTCCTGGTTTGAGTGCATAGCTGTATTTCATCACTTAAGCAAAAAGCAAACAGAAAACTGCTAATGTTGTTAGATCTTGTATTTTTGCTGCTTTGAAGCAAGAGCTTATAGAGAGGTCACAGCTTCTAGGCAGGGCTAAGAAGTTTCCAGATTCTGTGGAAAGTGTTGCATCAAACTTGTAATGCTGGGCAAAGAAGGCTGTGCTAGGAGTGATCTGTTGGATTTCCGAGTGTTTCTATGCACTGGAAGTGTGGACAGCTCATCCTTAAGTTTTGTGTGGAGTGGCACACAGTGCCCTGTAACTGAGCAAACTGTAGTTCAGTGAACCAGTGGTGGCCCTTCTCATACTGGGTTACAGCGTGAAAGCTTTCCAAATAGATTTCTATTTAGGTGGACTAGACAGGCGTGGAGGCTGTGGTTGTGGCTCTCTCGGGCTCCTTTCCTTGGTTGGTTGTCCAACCCTTTTTTCCCCTGCTCCAAGAAGGAGCTTGTGAAAGGAGAAGGGAATGAGCAGGGAGGATACAGAAGTAAACCCATCAGTGGCAAGGCTGTTCAGAACTCCAGAATCCTTGGTCTTCACTTGAAGCAACTGGAGACTTCCTTACATGTTGCTGTTGTTCAACGAACACTTGGTAAAATAGTCAAGTGGTACAATGTAGTGATTTTTGTGGCTTACTGATTTTTTTTCTCTTCCCTGAAGCATCACTGCAGAAAATGTGGGCAAGCAGTGTGTGGCAAGTGCAGTACCAAACGGTCAAGTTACCCAATCATGGGATTTGAGTTCCAGGTCCGTGTCTGTGATTCCTGTTTTGAGTCAATCAAGGATGAAGAGTGAGTATTAAGGAGTAATAAATAAAGTAATGCTGCTGGGATGCAGCAACACCTGTGCTTACTGCACATCTACACTTAATGCTGTGCAAATGTGCCAAGCTGACTCTATTAATAGGCCACTTCTGCTTTGGGCACTCAGAGCAGGATAATGATAGAAATACCTCAACTGGCTCTGCAAGTGAATTTGGATCAGATGCAGGTTTACAACTCTTTTATCTAGTTTTTCTTCTTCTCCATGAGCCCAGATCTAGGGTTGTAATAAATTAATCTCAAGATTTTTGTTTAGGTAAAGGCTGTTGGTTGCACTTAAAATTGCTAAACAGGTGGCTGGTAATGCATCACAGCTACCAGGCTGTGTATGTGTTAATGTATGGATCCTTATTGTAAACTGTTCCTACAGCAGTGTTTATCAACAGCCCAACATTATTTTCCCATGCAAGCAAATTGGGTTAGATTTAATTTGCTGTCTTAAACTCTTCTTGGCTATGAAGGAGCACCCTTTTTATCTTTATACCAACAGCACTTCACTGCTCAGTGTTTTGTCACCTTGGAAATGGAAATGTGGAGTGCTAAAGGCCAGAGTAATTGGAGATGTGGGGTGTTTTTTTTTTTTTTTTTTTTTTTTTTTTTTTTTGTGGTTTTGTTGTTTGCTTTTGTTTTTGAAAGGGAAGTGCTATGCCCTACTTGACTCACCATAGCCAGCAGGTAAAAATGTAGCTGAACTTGACTTTGTAACAAGAAATACAATTTACTTATACTATGTCCCACTTCTGCTGTAACATTTTTAACATGCAGGGGAAAACCAGGAATTGTCACACCTGTGGAACTACACAAGCAGTGCCTTAGCATGATTTGCTGGTTTAATTCTGTCCCCTTTATTATGGCACTGCAGTTCTCAGGACTGATTTATTAGTGTTTGAGCAGCTTAATTTTCTTGCAAGTTCATTCTACACTGCTGTAATGGTGCCATCAAGCTTCATCTAATGGCTGGCCTTCATTTGACCTACTCTCTTGCAGCCGTACTTCCTTGGCAACCTTTCATGAAGGAAAACACAACATTTCACACATGTCCATGGACATCTCCAGAGGGCTGATGGTCACCTGTGGAAGCGATCGGATTGTGAAGGTATTCATGTACCTCTTTTCTCTATTTATTAGAGATACGTAATAGAGAACTGGTGTTTGTGTATACTTTTTTTCTGACAACTGTTGCTATAAATCTAACTGTTGTGGGCAGCAAGAATCATATTTGTTGCAGATTGTACTTTCTGCAGCTGAGTGAGGAAATGACCTCTAAGTCCACAGTATGGAGTCTAGCTGTCAGGAATGGTTACTGTTGGGGTCTCCTGGACACACAAAGCAGACATCAGAACTGGCAGATTCTTCTAGTGGCCTTAAAGATGTGGACATGATGAAATGGGCAGCATCTGAGCTTCTTGGAGCATTTGCACTAAAAGCCCTGGTTATGAGGCAGTGACATGGAAATCAGTCTTACTTCCAATCTTGCTGAGTTTAAGCCATACATCCTCCATGCGTGCCAGAACTGAGACTGCTCTGGGCTGTTCCTGTTGTTCCCTAAGCGTGTTTATAACAAACTGCATAGTGCTTTTTAGACCAGCCCTGTGAAAACTGCTAGAAGATGCTCCTGAGCCCTAAGTTTGGCTGTTGGTTTGTAAGGCTGGTATACCTATTTGTTGTAATCAAGTCTAGTTTTAAAAGGGTTTGTTACCTAATGTAGAGGGAGATTTTTGTTTACTTCTATGCCTCTTACAGCAATAGCTCTTAGGTCTTATATTGTTACTATATAACTCTCCACAATACTTTCTTCCAGATCTGGGACATGACGCCAGTAGTTGGTTGCAGCCTTGCAACTGGCTTCTCTTCACGTTGATCTCATACCTGACAGGTTTATGCACCTTATGTACAGCAATATGCACCGAATGAATGGAATCCTTCTTAAGAATATTACCGCAAACACTGGTTGCTTGATTCTTCTCCTGATGCTGTTCCAGGATGGACAGTCACCTTTGTAGAGCAAACCTTTTCTGTTGGGCTCACCAGGAGTTTCCTGGGTGCGGAAGTGCAGCCTCTCGGACTAACGTAAAATGGCTTTCCTGCAATATGACGCCTTGATGAAAGGACCTGTTGTTCCTCGGTTTACATGTAGTGTTAACAATGTGCTATCTCTGCTGATATATCCTGTACAGATACCGTGTAGCTTAAACATTATCAGAGTAAAATGAGCATAGTACATTCGATTTGTGCAAGTAGTAAAGTAACTTATTCTCTCTTCCAAAAAGCAGTTCTGTAGAAATACTTTTGAGCAGTCACCGTCTAAACTGCCTCCAAAAGGTATGTTGGTTATTCCTATGGAAGGAGGAAATACTTCAAAGTGGCAGGTAGCTTCGTTCAGATGAGATAGCAGGAGAACCTTTAATCATACAAGATTTCCTTTATTGGCTTTCTTGTAGTGTTTGTCTTCAAATTCAGTCACTAGTGAAGTCACTTTTGTGGGACAACTGTTCAGGTAGTTGGGGAGTCTTCAAACACTTCAAGGCTCTTAAGTAGAGTTTTAGCATAGCTAACAAACTCCTGTAGGTCTTACTAAAATACGCAGCCCCGCTACTCTACTTTAAAGACAGGCCGTAGGTGTGAGCTGTATGCTTTGACAACTCTGTAATGCTGTTAGAATGGGAAGCTAAGCAAATCTGCCTTGTTAAATGGTATGGCTAAGACAAAATGGCCAGCTAAAACTTAGAGACTTTTTTTCCTGTGGAAAGGCCAATGTTTGTTTAATGGTAGGGAGCCTGTCTCTGCTAAAATGCAGCATAAATTTAAATACTGCCTTGTTGCTTAAAAACGGATAAACACTGAGAGTTTCTGAAGCAATAATTACCAAGGTACAGAACAGCTGCTGTTTTGTTGTTTTTTTTTTTTTTTTTTTCCCCCCTGCACCTAGGTCTGTTAATCTTGAGACTTATATTGATCCTTCCCTATTTCAAAGCTGAGAAGTATGAAGAAGAGCTGGGAGGCTTTTACAACTGCAATTGGCACATACTGGAAATAACTGAGATTGGCAATAAATTGGTCTATCCTTCATATGAGTATCCTGCATTTGAATCCTGTAAAGAGAGCTTTGAAAGCTAAGGTAATTTGTCAGAGCTTAAGCTTGGAGCTATTTAGATTCCTCTGAAAACAGGTGCATACATATATGTGTGAGGACAAACACTGTGGGTAGGTCAGCTGGCCCAGAGTTAGGTGCTGTTTTGCAACTGTCAGAGGTAGTAGGTTCTTTCTGGCAGAGGACTAAAGGGTTAGAGTGTCTTTAAAGCAGCAGTGATCAAGTGGTGCTATGAGTGTTAGTGAATTCAAGTCCTAGTTGTCTAACTTGACACTAATAACCTGCATTGGACCATGCTGTAGGCTAAAATATATGAAGATCGTAGTATATTTAATAAACTGTTATTCACTTCTATTTTAAGCCAAAAAGCTGATAGTCTCCAAAAGGGCATTAGAATCCAGAATATGTTAGTTACTGTTATTTTGGATGTGACGTTGTCTGCCTTTTCGTGGCCCTTTTCCAGAAGTTTTGCTAGGGGTCTTTTGACCTGCTAGCCATGTTGGGCCAGTGAAAAATAATCAAATCCCTCTTTTGTGGGAATCCCCAAACTTGTCTTGCCTTCAGTTCAGGATTTAGCGCTTGTCAGACTGATTTAATTCATCCTTTGATACGTGCTGTATAGCTACTTCTGTGTGTGTGTGAAGGTTTACTTCTAAGTTATTGAGAGAAAAACAGCTTGTACTAGAAAAAATTCACAGCTTTCTGCTCTGAAGACTTTCAGCCTTGTAAATCACGAAAGAAACTGAGTGTTTGAAGGGGGTAAACAAGCCCTGATAATGCTCTGCATTTGCCTTCAGAGTTAGTTATGTGGTTTCGGAAGAGAACAGAAGTCTTCCACCCAACAGCACATGAGGCAGAACAAGAGTTCCGTAGCTAGAGCCGTTTAAGATGCTGCTGTGCTGTAAGGAGGATCTAGGGTTGTATCTTAAGCTGTGAGATTAATGTCGATGTGGGATGAATAGCATTTTTTTCCAAACCAGGCGTTCTGAAACTCTTACACCAATGATACTGAGGTGTAATTCGTTTGCAGCTGATACTCCTGAACTTCAGCTTTTTTAGTTCTGATTAGTCCACGTGCCCCTGATCAGCATGCAGCTCCCCCCCTCCTTGTGAATACTTCCTCTGCTTCTTGACAACCACTTATTTTACATTAAGGTTTTGACACTAGAAAATATATTCTCTACTGCATATTGTTAAACCTAAGGAATCTATTTTCTATAATTGATATACTTATAGATAGTGTCAGTTCAGATTATAGCAAGACAATTATGGCTGCAAAGTCATTAGTCATGTAAGTATACTCCTGGTGATGAATGAGTAATGCTTACAAACCACTGAAGAGATGGTGTTTTTGTTTATGAACAACTATCTCAAAGGCACATACTCCCATGAAACTGAACATATTTCAGCTATGTCAGCTTAAGTGTGCAATTACTGAGAAGGCTTGATTTGAAGCAGTACTAATCTTGCTTGTATAACCTCTTTCATTGGGGCAGGGAAGGGGAGCAAAGGGTACTAGTATGTGCTACGTCTTTACTAGTTGTATTTCTGTACCCTGCATAATTAAGCGATGCTAGATAAATTTGTCCCTTGCTCCTTCTTGTCTGTTTTTTAAAACTTTGATTACATGTACAATAAAATATTTCTTGATATTCAATTAGTCTATTTGGATGATCCATCTTTTCTTAAATTCTGTGAATGAACAGCTCCCTTTCTGTGCTCTGGCTCCTTTAGACAGCCCATGTCCAAATTCTAGGTTGGAGGGATGCCTTGTCAGATGTGTTGTGGTGGAGCTGAATGAGCCACAGCACTGGGCTTACAGGCCTGTGATGAAACGTGAGCAGAGACAAACAACTGCTGCATGGTCCCGACTAGGGATGTACAGCTCTGCTCCCTGTCCTGTGTCCTGCTTGCCAGCTCATACAGACTTCTTCTCTGGTTCATCTAGTTCTTCAGAGGTATGCAAAGCTTCTTGCCACATAGAGTATCAGAGGATCAACCCCCCTTCCCCGAGGTGCCTTGGGTCTGCCTGAGGTATTATGGAAATTCCAGCCGCTGTTGGATGGGATGAGTGGAGTCCACAGTAAGATATACACAGAGGAGACAAACTGCAGCCACAGGAGGTGGTTGCACTTGTTTTGCGATACTTTCTCATGGAGGAGGGATGAGGACAAGCAGGGAATATATGCTTCACAGCTGCTCCCAGCCTTCGCAGGCTGGGATGGAGCACTGGTGGCTTTGTAACACTTGGAATACCTGAATGCTGACCTGCTCAAATGTAACAGCTCAATGCTCCCTAGGGTATTTAGGAACTATAGAAGGAATCTGAAAGGGTTTCACAAACTCTTTCCACTGCTGAAAGGTAGTTGAGTAGCTTATGCAGTATAATACTGTCTTTTTTTTTAATGAGACATCTCGTTTTGATCAGCTTCAAGCAACAAAAACTTTACCAGAAACAATCAAGCTCTTACTGATCTGTAGTCGGGAAAGCTTGCTCAGAGGTCTCTGCAGACCATCATACAGTGTCTTGTAAATAAGCTATCTGAACTCTGGATCGAGTATGAAAATGTTGGAGAACTGCAAAAGGGGTCCTTGTGGTGAAAATGCTAAAATACATGCATTGTTCTCAGAAATGAGAATGTGTAGCTGACCGCTCTGCACGTGGCTTAGGGAGTTTACAACAATATAAGCTTCAGATAAGCTGTGTGCAAGTCTTTAGCAACGAGGTTTGTGGTGTGACTCTATGCAATGGGCAGATTTAGTACAAGCTGGATTCAGGAAAGATGCATTTTATTTTTTTTTAATGGTTATCAGGTTTACTACTGCATACTTTAGAAGGAAAGCTCTCTAAGGTGTTTTTGTCTGAGTGGACTTAAGTCCTTAGTTCTGAATGACTTGGCTAACGGGGAAACACCACGATCAAACTCTTGAGGAAATAATGAACTTCTGCCAGCTTAGCTTTTTTTTTTTTTTTTTTAATTGTCATCAACTAAATACCTGTCAGTGGGTTGAAACTTGACCTTTTGAAGCTTTATCTGCTTCTTGTGGGCTTAAGGGGAAAGGGGAAAGGCAGTTGTACGATGTATCCAGAACAGCAAGCCTTCACAATGAACTTGTAAGCAGCTGCAACCAAATGATCCTGCAGTTTTTGCCCCGTTGGAGAAAGTAAGGGTATGGTCTCTAGGTATCTGTGCAGGCTACTAAACTATAAATATGCAGAAGCTAATAGTTGAACAGATTTCTAGATAGTGTTACTGTTTTTATTGTTTATGCAATGGAAGAAAGTATTAAAATGATATCAGTAATAAACTAAGTCTATACAAATTATTTTTCCTAATTTAAATATAAAGTATTTTCTCAAATAATGAACCAAAAAAATTAGAAACTTTGCTTTTTGCTTCTGTATCATGAGCCTTTTTCCCCCCAGTATGTGGGCAGCTCAGAGTTGCCGTAACTGATTGATCTCTAATGTGCTTGTGTACCCTTACTGATGTCTTACTGATTTTTCTATATAGTCTGCCCCTGCATAGAGGAGATGAACCAGATTCTTTGATATATTCTTAACGTGACTATACCAATGTGAGTGGGTTGGCTGGCCTGCCTGCAGAATATTTGGAATATTCATTCCTGAGTTGCTTTTTGTCGCACGGATTGTATGGGTTGCCTTACATCTAGCTGTTGTAAGTGAATTATTAAGTATGTCCTGTTAATTTTGTCTAGAAAAACACTGGTATGCTAAGAATCATGCTTTCTGTGAGATGCCAAGAGGCTTAGGTATCTTTTAGCATTTTTTCCAAATGCCAAAGTCCAAAACTAAGATGAATTAATATAGGAATACAGGTTGACTGTAGGATTTTCCATCTGTGTTTTTATATGAGGTGTTTCCATTCTTCCTCTGAAATGCTTTATATTACACTGTTTCTTAGGAAACTGAACAAACGTTTTGGAGGTGCGTGCTTTTCTCCCCTTTACTTGTTTCTTGGAGAAGACAGACCAGGGTTAAACTTGCTCTTAACATTGCTGCTCCATGGCTGTCTTTCCAGTAAAGAAGACTCCATGAGCCTCATGCTTCTGTCCTGATCTTTCTTTTCTGAAGCCTCTTTTCTGTTTGGTTTTAGCTACTCTTAAGATCTATGTGCGTGTATCTGTCAAAACTCTCACAAATGTTCACAAACTGAAGTGCATCCTCTGTGCTGCTGATCAGGAGTGGGCGCTGCTTGCCCGTGTTCCTTGACATAGCTGCTGCTAAGCCATAGCTCTTTCTCTGTTCTAGTCCCTGTCCTTTGCCTGTGCTCTGTTCTCATTACATTTCTCCTTCTTTCTCTCTTAGTTTGTGGCTCCTTCTCCAGGTTTCCTCTGCAGCAGCATGTCTGTGTTGGAGTTTGGCTCCTTGAGGCGGGTGATAAGAGCTCTTGAAGCACGACCAAACTGCTTGCCCGAGCCTCCTGATCTGTAAGAGTGAGCTGGCCTTGTGGTGGCTCTTCAGGAAGACTGAGGCAGCAGACGTGGAAGGTGAGTCTTTAGGAACTGACCTGTTATCTCATCCCCAGCTGCAAGGCTCCATCCCATTCTGTAACTGCAGCAGTGTTGCCATCCTTGCTCATCTGTTTGCTACAGCCCTTGCAGTTTGGACAAGCATGATGTAAAAAAACATTACCTCTCACAACCCTGGCTGTGCGGGGCTCCACCGAAGTGGTGGACACCAGACCTTTTAATCCTGGTGATGGACAGGGAGGATCTGGGACCCATATAGTCAATAGTACTTACTGGGCTTGGAGAATGTCAGGGGGCTTCCTGTAGGGACAGAGAAATGTTGCAAATGTCTGAATGGTATTTGTGGGGTCTTCAATTTAATACTTGATCTCTTAGGCATAATCTAATAAGGGGAAAAAGGCTGTAAATTGTATTCATCGTGACCCGTTTATAAATATAATCAGTGCTGGGAATGTAAGCATGCTTACAGGCAGTGAGGGATGTTTTAACCCTCCTCCTCCTACTACAAAACAGCAATTCTCTTGTTTTGCTGTGGAGCGCACCAACTGAGCCCTCTGCTGTTGCAGAGCATGGCCTGAGTACACCTGAATTGTACATTTGGGGGTGGGAAGAGGAAAAACGTGAAAGAAACTGAAGGGAGGTGTAGAGGGCAAAGGACTGAGCGGCAGCGTGGTTAAAGCATGTGAAGGTACTCTGGCTGTGGGGTTAAGGGGCTGAAGGAAGGAGACTGGATCCAACAGCTGATGATGCAGCTGAACACAAGAGGGCTACAATAACACATTTTCTCTTGACAGGAGATTTCTGGATGGAGCTTTATTAATGCCTATTTACCTTGTGGCCTGCTCTTAGTGGTATACGGCTGGGAAAAGGAATAAAATGCTACTTAACACCCTTTAAGTCCTGAGTACACCTGTCGCTTCAGTGCAGGCTGTAACAACTTGAGCCTGCTATTTTTAAAACTTTTTTAGCACCTTAAACTGCTTAAATGTTGGCACTACTTACTGAACGTGCTGTTGCTGCTGGTAAGGTACCAAAATCTATGGCACAGGTAAATCACTCTGTATGTCCTCTAAGGATATGAATGCTTTTTCTGCGCTTAAAATGTGGAGAATCCAGATCTTACAAGCAGCAAACGACTACATGTGAAAAGCAGGGGGAAAATTGTCTGGAAAAGTACAAACCCCTGCCCAGTAACACAAAGAAGTGTTAGATTGCTGCTTTATTGATCCAAAGTGCAATTAGAAGCTACCTCCTGCAGCTGAATTTAGATTGGGCCTTTAACTTTTTGTCTTTTACATATGAATCTCCTATCAAGTGGAAAAAACCTTCACAGCAGGTCTCCCGTGAAGTCACCAAGTTCAGCAGCCCGAATTTGTTTCACAAAGGGCTGCTCACCTGGAGTAGTCTGTGGCTCGGTGTGCCTGAAAGAAACTCAGTGTAGGTGCTGAAAAATGAGACTGAGGAGCATGCTGGCTAGAGTCAGGGTAAATGGTGAGTGCTCTGCTTTGTTGTTGTGGTACTTGACGTCAGTAAAGAGGTTTCTCTCTGCAATAAAAGGGCGTGTGGTTTTGTTTTTTTCAGAAGGAAATTTGGCAGTTGTTTAGAAATGAGAACTTTTGCTTTCTTCCTTATATAAAGTATGTTGCAAACTTAGGAATTCATCAGTCCAGAGCATCTGACTTTTTTAGCAGTGACATCTTTTCAAATAAATAATGTCGAAACTCACCAAAGCTTACACCTAGGATCTAGAGAAGGCTTTACCAGCAGCTCGATGCACACAAGAAGCCACTGAAGCCACTGTAACACTTGATTTGAAAATTGTCTGCTTCTGAATTGTCTCTTCTTTTAGGTCAGAGGTTGGACTTGATGATCTTGAGGTCTCTTCCAACCTAGAAATTCTGTGATTCTGAACGTGATAGGCTGCTGGAAGAAGAGTGGAATATAAACTAAGAGAATGCAGCATCCGGCAGCAGTAAAAAAAAAAAAAACACAACGCTTCTTGCCTTCATTTAAAGCCTTGTCAAAGGGCCCTCAGAAAAGGAATTTTCCTCCAGGCAGTGGCGGAAGGGAAAAGAGAAGGACCACAAAGTCTTCTTGCAGCCTCTTTTGAGTTAGAGGAATAACTCTGCTGCTTTGTGAGCTTTTGTGTCTAGATAATTAAGTGGACCTACGGAAAGAACCCAAAGCAGTCCATGGTACGGCATTTTTCTGGCTTAAGGACAGCCCCACCAGTGCAGCTGTGCTGCAGCTGCCTCCCCCACTCCCATTGCTGTGCAGCACTGATAACCATCAGCAGTTGCTCCTTGGGAAGTCTGAGCTATCTTCCTCATCACAGAGTTACCCAGGCACAGTGTGCCTGGTGGTGGGGAAGCAAGGGAGGGGGAGAATTCCAACTCTATCACTTCTAGTTAGTCAGTCATTAAGTGCAGCCTGGCTTTCTGCTCTGGAAAGCATCTAATTTAGGTGTGGTCCTACACCTGCAGTCCTGTTTCTGTAGGGCAGCAAAATTTGTCCTCTGCTAAGCTGCAAGATTGGCTGTAATGTGTTGAAGTTGGCCGCTGCCTTTAACGTGCACTGTAAGCGTGGTGTGTTTGCTGCTGCTGCTCGTTTTCTGATGTACTGGCGAAAACACAAAAGCAGCAGACTGGTTCTTCTGAGTTCATGGGTCTACTTAGGTCAGGTCTTTGCATGGAAAAATAAGATTATTGGGGAAGGATTAGGCAGAAAAAAGTATTGTCCATTACTGGAGCGAGTTACATAGCTGAGTAGGACGTAGGCTGCTGAAAGGAGTTGTTTTCCTGAAACTTTTTTTCTGGGACGTGGGATGCGAGTTGGGATGATGTGTTCAGCCCTTACTTTCTAATTAATCTTGGAGATGAAAATGTTGATACCTGTAACTCCGGTACAGCTGCTCTGTGGTGTCTGCATTCTTGCATGTTAGGCAAATCCAGTCCAACTGCACATACCTGGCATACCAGCTGGCCTTCCGAGTTCCACAGCGGTGCCTGAGGACATTCCCCACTCAGCACCGGTGAGGAACATCTGGGTTTTGACTGCAGATCCAGCTCCGTTGTTCTGCATAGGCTACAGCTGGGGACTGAATGGGACAGGAGCACGATTCTGCAGTTGGGGAACCAAGTGTGGACCTCCTGGGGAAGGCAGTATGTCCATCGCTCAGCGTGGCAGCTTTTGTGGCCTATCGACTCATTCCAGCTACCTTTCAGAGAATCCAGGAACAGGTTTTGGTCTGCTTTGCCAGACGCTGGTAGCAGTAAGTGTGTCTTTGGCAGACTTAGTGATGGTGTCCTGGCAAAACCAGTGTGGCCAGCATGGCACAGTGTGCTGCACCACAGCAGGGCTGTAAAAGACGAGCATTTTGATGCTCTCCGTAGGTAGTGCTGCTTTATAGGCCCAGGGCGTGCTCTCGGGAGGTGACAGAGGCCACAGTCAAGCAAGCAAATGAAGTATCAGTGGGGTCTGCAGGGAGCTGGGACTTGTGCTTCTCGTGTTGTGCAATCCAGAAATGAAACCAGAGGGGTCATCAGCCAGCAGCAGCACAGCACAGCGCTCATCATGCTGTGGGGTTAGTAAACAGAAACGAGAACAGAAGTGGAGGTTGCTGTGAATGTGTGCAGACCAAATCATAGTGTATGGAGGGCAGAGGTCGTGTGTGCTGAGGGAACTGTGCAAAATGCCTTCACACCTGTAAATGAGCATAAGGATCATATCCCTGCACGTACATCCGCACTGACGGGTATTCTTTACGGTTAAGAGGATGCAGCTGCATGGGTGATCCAGGCATAGACGCGTGTAGGCATAGGCCTAGAATGCCTCATAGACGATGTCTTTACTTGTAGGATCAGGTTGTGTTGGTTGTTTTGTGCTCTGTTCCCAGCAGCCGGGCTCTGCCCCCTCCGGCCGCCCTGGGGCTCCCTCACGGGGCGGCGGCAGGTGCGGGGAGGAGGCGCCGGGGAGTTCCCGTCGGGGCCTTGTGGGAGGGGAGGGGAGGGGAGGGGAGGGGAGGGGAGGGCGCGATGCGGCCGGGGCCTCACCTGGCGGGCGGGAGGCAGCCGGCAGCCAGCCGGGCCGGGCCGGCTCCCAGCCTGCGGCCGCCGCCACACCATGGTAAGCGCGGCCCGAGATGGCGGCGGGGACCCGCCCGCCATAGCCGGCCCCGGGTTGACCTGGCGGCCGGCCCCGCGGAGCTCGGGGGGAGGTGGTGGGGGACGGGGCACGGGCAGCGCGACCCTCCTGCGGTCTCGGTCCCGGAGGAAAGAAACTTCTCTTTGCCCAGAGATCCCTCTGCTGGGATGAGTGGCCCGAGCCCCGTTTCAGCAGGGGGAAGGTGCTCGGAGGGCTGTGCCAGCAGCAGGTGGGAGCCCCGCTCCCGAGGGAGCTCGGGCAAGGTCTGCGCCTCCTGGCAGGAAAGGAGCGGTGGGCTCGTGTTGTTGCCCCCTGCCCGGCCCGTGGGGTGAGCCTTGGTCATGCCGACAGGCTGGTAGCGAACAAGGAAAACGAGGCTGCTCTGGAGAGAGCTGATGAAGGCTTCCTGTAACCCGAGGAGCTGCAGGAGGATCGGGTTTGCGTTCACATGGGGCCTCGTCCTCGGGCTGGCTGGCGGCTGAGCGCTGCAGTTTTGGGCAGCGGGTTTTCTTGTGCCAGGAGCACGGGGAAGAGCCCTTTCCCTACACACGTTCCCCTGTGTCTGGTGAGCAGAGGGCTCGTGTGGAGCCTTGCCTCCAGCCCAGGGGCCTCTGCTCGGCTGCCTCGTCTCCCGAGAGCTGTAGGAGCTCGGTCATAGCTCTGCCTCGCTGCCAAGCTTGGCTGAAGTTGTTTCATCAGGTTCAGAAAGTGATGGATGCTCACGTGTGCAGTTTAGTAGAGCCTAAGCTGAAAAACTAACCACTTGAGTAGGGTGCAGTTCATGGCAAAATGATGAGTGGGCAATTGGAGTGACCTATCTGTGTGATAGGGACTGCGTGGGTCTGGGTCTGTTCCTACGGCGTGTGTTGGCAGCTGGTGGAGGTGGCAGCAGCTCTTGTTTGAGCTTTTACCAGCCCTGGATAGGGGCAGCAGCCCGCCAGGTTAAAGGGATCCTGCGAGGGAAGCCCTTCAGCCCTGTGCTTGCAGACTGGTGACTGTTTGCTGGGATCAGAAAAGGTCGCCGTGGTTATTCTCTTTTGTTAGATTTGATGACCGGCATCCCCGGAATAATGGCTAGATCTTCCCCAAGGAGGACTGTGAGCTCTGGAGCAGTACGATGGTCAGTGATGCCTTGTAATTGAGAAAGCATCTCGCTGTTTGATAATTCAGGCTTAGGGCAGGTTCTGCAAGCATGCCCCAAGCTCCTGTCTTGCCCAGTTTGCCTGTTGTGTGCATCTGTGAGATCAGTCACCAGCAGTGCGGCTGCCCAGCAGCCTCTGCTTTCACTGGAGGCTGAATTTTGATGTTTGGCTGTGTCTTCAAAGGTGGAGCTGAGCTGTTTCTTTTCAGTGGTTTGGTCAGAACACACCTCATATTTGTCTAGTGTAGCTAGAAAAATGTACCCTGTCATTGCATTAGCATATAGAATATGTGCAGTAATGAATTTACAGATGGCAATGCAGTCTCCACACCTTAAGTCTTCATACATACATTCAAGCTGGTTACACCCTGAGACAGCCCCACATGTTAATTTCCCTCGTGTAAAGCTTATGTAAATAACTGGAGTTCCTATTTTGCCCTTGAAGGTCAGTAAATATGGGAGGTGATTTCAGGGAAGCTGAGCTCAGAACTCTGCCCTGGTGCATGCACTTCACAAATGCCGGTTCTTAAAGCACTCGCGGTGGTCCCAGGGGAGCAGTGCTTACAGTAGCACTGCTTATTAGCAGTATTGTCTGCTGTATCAATTATAATTTTTTAAACATGCGTATTCTTTGTTTTTCCTGTTCTGAGGCATTGCTATAATAACGCGTGCTGGCATTATAACATCAGCTAGTGCTGTCAGCCTTACCCCGTTCTCCTGTTGTGGAACCAGTGCTGATGAAAGGCTGCTTTTGTCAGGGCACTCCTTCGCTTCAAATTCCTCTGTCTGTTGTCCAGCCTCTGTGAAGGGTTGTTGCACTGGGTTACCGGTCAAGAATGAAGGGTTATTGGGTTACAAACCAAGAATAAGCCTTATTCAGGCTCACAGCTGAAGAACTTGCAGCAGGTCACTTAAACTCGTTAGATCGGTTCCTCCTGTTTGCTGTGAGGCAGCTGTGCTGGCCACCACTACCGCGTGGTCTGAGATTTGAATGGAAGGCAATGGTACCACCTCCCAGCAGGAGGGTGGGTTCAATTGTTTGCTCTGCTGCATATCTCCAGGCAAGTTTCAGGAAGGTATCTGCTTAGCAAAGTTTACTTCACATCCTGCTGAGAATGACTGGTTTACTGCTCAGCTGCTACCTGGTGGCGGGTCAAACAAAGGCTTTTTAGAAAAAAGAGACTAAATTCCTCTCCCTGAGGTGTAGTGTTGCAGTGAAGAAGCATTTCCTGAAGGACTGCTTTCTCAGTGCTTAAGAAAGTGAAAGAGCAGGGACTGAACAGAGAGCAGAAACATTTCTTTCCCCAAGGACACGTGTTGCTGTAGTCTCTCGCGTCCGTAAGTGTTGCAACACCTTGATCCTACTGCCACCTCACCGTTATCAGTATAATCTCGATGGGAGTACATGGTTCTGCTTGCATAGCTCTGAGTGCAGAGTTGCTGCCTGCATAGCAAAAGGCCCTGCTTCCCTCCTGCCTGCGCCGCTCATCAGTGCAGTGAGAAAAATCAGTTCTCGTAGGCGTGATCTGAAGCCCCGGAGAAAGTTCAAAAGAATCCCCCTGAGAAATGGGCTCTGCAAACATACTTGGCCTGAATAGAAATGGAGCTGGCAAGCAGTGTTTCCATTTAGCCAGATATTTGATACCCACTGCTGACTGAGAAGCTCGGGTGGAAATGTTAGTTGAGGTGACTGCAGGTGCTGACACCTGCCTGGTGTTTGTAAATGAACTCTCAGCTCTTCCGAATATTGACTTTCCCAACAGTCCCAGTGCCCTTAATTGCTAAAATAAACACGGATCTGTAAGAGATGTTTTCAGTGTTTTGCAGAACTTACTATCTGCAGTTTGGAGAAGAATGTGCTCTAAACCTTGCCTGCTTTTTTCCACTCTGATACAGCAGCATATTGGCCTCGCGGAGATGAACTTTGCCTTTAGGAATTTAACTAGGAAAGACAGGAAGGGCAGCAGATAAGAAGAGATGAGAGAAGGCGAGAAAATCACAAGCAAATGAATCCAGTTGGTTGAGGCAGCGTTATGCGTGGTGGGGGAGGTGAGGGAGTGTACACGTGGTATTTCATTGTCATGCAGTAAACTGTTTGCTTGGGATCTGATAGTAGTGATGGAATGGCATTGCTCTGAGAAGACCCTGAGATGTTTTAGCTTGGAAAGATGACTATAGGGGAAAAACTCAAATGCATGAAATTATGAATACTGCTTCCTCAAGAAATGTCAGAGTACCACCTGTGACGTTGTTAGGCACTAAGAGTAAAGAAAATGAAAGAGAATATTTTTTCATGTAGCGTAGGTGAAAGATCTCTAATCCACTGCCAGGGGTGCCGTGGGTGTCGTATTAGTCAGGCAGTTCACAGAAGAAAAGCCCACAGGTGTGTTGTCTGGGTTTCAGTCCCTAAGTCCTTAATGCTGTGATTCCTGGAGACCGAGGAGTGCCAGCAGAATGATTTTATGGGTGCCCTGCTTCTTACAGTCTGCCCTCCTGGAAACTGCTTAGATCAGAGTAGTACTTGGGGGAATACAGCATTTGGTGTTCAGTTACCACCCTATCATTCAGCTGGACTTGTGAATACCATTTTGTGGGATTTGCTAGGAAAAATGTTTTTTAGGGTTCTTCTCAGGAAGTCTGCAGTCTCTGGCTGCTGACGTGATCTTCCTCCAGCTTTGAATGTTCTCTCCTGAATACTCACTATCATTACTAGAGGCTGCCTGGACATCTTGGCTGTGCAGTGGTTGTGATTCACGCTTTACAGTCTCTGGGCAATGTGCTCAGCGTGTGGAACGTGTCAAAATGTTTGCCTCTTTGCAGCTTTTCTGTATCTTTCTTTTGATACAAAATCCTATGCTTTATAACCGTCGTGTAGACCTTCCGAAGTCACCAGTTGTATGCAGAAGCAGTGAAGGGACAGAGTGATGGAGGCACTGAGGAAACCAGAGGGCCAAGGAGGGCAGGTAGAGCTGCTTCTGCTGCAGTCCCGACAGGATTTATGCTTTGGCACTTGGCGTATGCAGTAGGCGTTTATGTGAGCCAGTTGTAGTCTTTCCAGTGATGCCAAAATTAAACCAGCACTGCTGCTGTAAAAATAATCCTTTTTGTTACCTATGCACAGCTACTGATTGCCGTTCCTTCCCACCCATTTCTCTGCTGTGCTGTTCCTCCAGGCTGTCAGCTGCACTCTCCGGGCTGCTCTGGGTGTGCGCTTTCTTCAGCGGCCAGCCCTGGGCCTTGGCATTTTTGCAGACGCTGTAGTTCAGAGAGGTGTAAGATCCCATCGTATACAAATGGTGTTTGTGAGTAGGGACGTAGCATGCAGTGGGGGAGGAACAGGAACTAAAATTACCATTTGTGTTTGAAGGCAAGCATGATGTGCCTTTCTGGCCAGACACAGCTTTCTGGGCTAATATGTCCTGGATTCGTGGTTCTCAGCATCACAGACGTAACCCCAGGTGCTCTGTGCACCAGTCTCTGTTCTTCACTAACTTGCTGAATTTGTGTAAGATGTCTGTCTGCTGTCTTCTTTTCAGGCCTGAGAAGAAAAGATGGCATTAAAAGCCCTCTTCAGCAGCCAGTCAATGTCTGTGGTTGCCTTACAGCTTGCAGGTAGTTTTGCTCAGAGGCTTGCAGCTCCAGATGGCAAGTCAGCCAGTGCAGGGATTCCCACATGGTCATCACCCTCTGCTTAGTGCCCTGAGGTGAGTGATAGACATAAAGCACAAGGAAATAAGAAATGGAATAATTTTTATTTGATGAAAATGCAGAAGTTTACCATGTTGTGCTTTTGTCTCACAGCACATGAAGTGCTCAGAGAGCGTCTGGTTGTCTGCCTGCAGATCTAGAAAAGTCGTGGGAATGTCTGAGTGGCCAACAACAAAACGAAACGCTCACAGCTCACAACCACCGGGCTCAGAAACATGTCAGGTTCCTCAAATAAGTCCTGTTCTACTTGATACCTCTTTCTCCATTTGGCATTTCCCAAGAATTAAGCCACTTACCAGATATCAACTGCTGCTGCACCAGGGGGGAATATAAAGGCCGGAATAGCAGATGACCTGAACAGAGAACAGCTAGTTCTGACGTGGGCTCTGAGCCTGGAGACTCAGATCCAATCCCTTGCTTTCCACCACGCTGCTGAGGTTTGTGGCTCCTGCCTGCCTTAGCGCCTGTTCAGGTAACAGGAGAGCGTGCTACAGCTGGACAGGGAACATGAGGGGATGTGACTGTTGAAAAGCAGCCTGTTATTTCTGAATCTGAACTTGTTAACTGCCTGCATCTGTGTGCATTTCAGCTGTAAAATAAGGCTTTAGCAGATTGGTCCCTTCAGAGCTGTCGTAGCTTCGGGTCCTGTGAGGAGTGAGTGCATGAGCTGAGGGCAGTGGTGGGATGGGACCTCAGGCATGTCCTTTCCTCCAAGCCTCAGAACAAGACCTGGGTGAACAGCAGAATTAATTTTTCACCCAGAAGCTTGCACTCAATTTTTTTCATTCTGCAGGCAAAATCTGGGGCCAACATAAAGCATTTGGTGAGATCCTGTGCTCTGGTTCTTCCTTCCATAAACAGTAGTTTCTTCTTTCATTTTTCATGTTTAGGTTGTTAAATCCATGTCTTTTTTTAACCCTAATAAAAAGAGCCATTTTTTAAATGGAAAATTGGGAATGTCTCCACTGAAAATGCCTAAATGAAGTGCTTCAGTGTTTCCAGAAAATTACTTTGATGCTTTTTCAAGTCACTCAAAAAATGATCCAAACTCACGTCTGTCTTCAGTCCCTCCAGAGCTCGTTTTCCCAGTGAGTGGCTCTGTGATGCACAGGAACTGGTGGAGTCGGTGTGAGGCTGCTGCAAGACCTGGGGTGTTCTCAGCCTATGGGGCACTGGTGGCCCCAGCCTGCAGCGCTGTCCCTCTGCTGACTGAGGAGCCAGGGGAATGCTGTCTACCTCGTTGTGTCCCCTGCCCCAGGACAAAGCCTTTTACCTTTGCTCCTGAGAGGTCAGAGGCAAGGGAAGGACACCGCAGTACCACACACAGCAGGGTTCTGCAAATAACTGATAAGGCAAAGTGGAAATGAGAGTAAAAGTGACTGCACCTTTTGCCAGAGTCCATTGGACTAGCTTTCAGCTCTGCTTTTTCACAGGCCTTCTGGAACCAGACTGGGAAAATGGCTTGTGACTGTAAAATAGTCTGAGGCTAAGGTGAATCACAGGCTGCTCAGCTTCTTGTAATAAAAGGATTTTAACATACACACACAAACCCCAGACAGCCTTGGCACTTGCCCTGCTTTCTGGTGAGTCAGTTCACTGGGGCAGCGCTCTCGGCAGTTTGTTCAGCCTCCTGCCTCATCTCCTCCTCCTCAGAGCTGCCTACCTGAGATTTGCTAACCCCAGCGATGCATAAACAAGCGCAGATATGTCTGAGACCCCGGCAGAAGAGATGTGATTACACGGTTAGTAATTGCTCTAAGTGTTCTCAAATGGTGCTGCTCCCTGCGGGGTCGGCCAGCCAACATCCCTGCAGGTGCCAAGGCTGGAGGTGTGAGCACCAGTGCCAGTGGTTGTGGTGTGGCCACCCTTCTGTGCCCTCAGATTGCAGAGTTTGAGGCAGGTTTTATGCACCCTTCCTGCATTGATTTGTTCTTGCTTATTGCCTGGAAAGGAGTCATTCCTCTTGCAGGAATAAAAAAAATAAATAATAAAAATGTTACAAGCTAAGAAAAATGAGACTGAGGAATCTTTTGCATCTACGTCCTGGAGGTTTTTAGGTCTTGTGGTGCAAGGAACCTGACCTTAGCGCTGGTGGGACGCTAGCAGCTGCAAGGAGGAGGCAGGAGGCTGCCCATGTCGCGGGGAGGAGGTGACGGAAGGAATGCTGCTGGCCTGGGAGAAAGGAGCCAAGGTCAGGAGGGCTGCACGTGGAGCCTGCTGTGGGGGTGAGTGCAGGCGGGGATGTGTCAGCTCCTGCGGCAGGACGAGGGATGCGCAGCTGCTCTGAGAGCTGTTTTCCCAGCCTTTGGTAGGGTCAGAAGTGCTTTTGGCTCAGAAGTTCAGCTCGGCTATACCATTTCAATTATGGGCTTGCTTAACTCAAGTAAGGCTATCGGGAAAGTTGTTGGCTGGATCAATGCCGCGTGGAGTACGGCTCCTTCAGACACGGTGTGCCAGTCAATTCCAACTCTTACTTCAGTAATAAAGTAAGGATGAGTTCTGCATCATGAAGAGAATAAAATCAATGTGTAACTACAGTCACGTGTGCCTGTAATGATCTGGCACAGGTTTTATTGCATGGACTTTGGATGCATTGTTTAGGGGAAATTGTTCAGAAATGTTCCTAATGGAGATTAAGCTGGAAGGAGCTCGGTGCCAGTTGGACAACAATATGCTACTTTGGCATTCTTCTGTTGCTGTTTTTTCACTTTTTTTTTTTTTTTTTTCCTTACTTGCTTACATCAGAGAGACTGTGTTTTAAATCTTAAAACTAGGATTCTGCAGCATCCAATAAACCTGTCAGCTTCTGTGATGCCAAGAATAAAACTTTCAGTAACAGTAAACAAATAAGGAAATGAACATTTTTAACAAGGTAGCCTGTTCCCAGGGTTTTACATCGTTGCTCTAAAAATCCCCTAGCCCCCAGCACGTATGTATTAAAGGTCAATAGCCAGATGGTGACTTCGTGCAACTGAAGAATACCAACATACTTATGCTTGTCTGTTACTCTTCTGCCTCTCCCAGGTGTGTCTAGGATGCTAATACATTAGGTGAGTAGTTGTCCATACAGTATGTCTTCCTTGCTTTACCCTAATAGCCTGGCTTTCCAAACCATGTATGTGCTCACAATAGATATGTATTTTTCACGGTTATTAATCCTTTTTTTTAGAAGAAACATTTTAATGACAGTAGGTTTTGTTCGTTTTCAGGTGTGTTGTAAAAATAAGTAGATGTAAAAGAATTCTGGACAGCCATCTGTGTTGAGGAAGACTTTTTTTTGATATCAGAGGTAGGAATGACAAATCATAAAAGACAAGCAGAATATGAACTCAGCTAGACTAAAGCAATACGAGAGGATCAAGCAGACTTCAAGGGAGTCAGAATAAGTTAAAAGAGAACTTTATGATGAAAAGCTGCCTTCTCTCAACCAGGTAGAGCCAGTCAGCCTGGCTTTCCCAAGGCTTCTGTCAGCAGTGGTTGTCATGTCAGCAGCCAAAGGTGTGGCTTTTTTCATCCCATTACCCTTTTTATGTGGTCCATGACTTTTTCTTGATTAGCATGTCATATTGCCTCAGCTGGCAATAGCAGGCTTAAACTTCAGATTTTTAAATAGAACTCAAGAGTTTCTGAGTTCTGCCAAGCCGTGTGTTTTAGGACAGTAATTCCTAATTCGCAATTATTAGTTACTTGTTCAGGAGCCTTTCTGTTTGATAGAGGTGGCTTTGATTAAGGAGAGCTCTTAACTGAATTTGGAAAGGTGACAGCTGAAGCACAACCTAAAAACCTCGCTGCTTGAGAGGCAGAGCTGCCTCCCTGAGCAAACCCTTGCCAAATCCGAGCACCCATGAGAGAGAAGCTTGGCTTCATTTCGTGGCCTTCCAGCAGCCCTCTCCTCTCAGCCCTCTCCTCTCCTTTCCTGCCTTCCCTCCCCACAGGTGACTTGCAGTTCTTCCAGGCGCTCCAGAACAGCTTTGAAAACAGTTGGAAAATGCTTTATAGGTGGACGTAGGGAGGCAGAGAACATTGCTAGGGCAGTTTCTTCTCACGAGGGGGTGAATTAGGTTGTCGCACCATTGACCCCTTGAGTTCACCTTGCAGAAAGAAGCAAGGCAACTTTTAAATGCTTGTATTGTTGGACAGCAACCTGGAAAAAAATGATGCTGGGAGTCAGGAAAACCTGCTCTGTCTTCCCGTGCAGTCTTCTTCATTTGATCTCCTTACTGATGGTTTGTTCTGTATGTAATGCAGTGTAGGCTGGAGTCCTACAGACAGCCTTACTAAACACTGCAGTGCACGTTAAAACCTCTGTAAAAGCTACCAGGGATCCAAGTTTGCAGCCAGGGGGCTGGGTGTGAAGCATTTAGCTGGCTTAGGATGCAAGCCTCCTGTGCTTGGTATTGTTGATGTCTCTTCTATTTACTGTGAAATTATTCTGTGTCAGAAGCCTAATATCTGATTTTCCAGTAGCCCTGGACCTAAGGGTACAGTTTGTCATCCCCGCTAGTTCTGTAGATCTCAATAAAGCAGAAGGCCCATAATTTTCTGACCTGTTGTATCAAGTAGCTACAGCTGGTTCAGAGAGGAGGACAGAGTTCAGGTTTAGAAATCTGGTTTGAATTCTTGATTTCCGAGAAATCTGTTTCTTCAACTAGAAAATAACAGCCTGTGAATACAAAACACAGTCTTTAGGCTACTTACAGATGTTTATGGAGATGATTTGGCACCATGCAGTAGGTGGCTGGGTCTGGTTCAGTAAAACAAGCAAATAAAATTACACTCAACTCTCAGACTGAAGCCTGTCTCCTACAGACTCCACATGCGAAGGCAGCTGATGCTGTGATAGGAACTGCGCTTCTCATTCTGACCCATTCTAGCTTGGACCTAAAAATCCTCTCCAGCGTCACTTGTGGGTCTGGTGGTTTAGTCATAGCCAGCACACCCTGGAGGTGTCCAGAAGGAAACCAAGCGCTCTGCTTCAGAGGTGCTTGGTTCAAAGCAAGTTGTTTGTCTTTGCTTTACTCTGGAATTAGAACTTTTAAAAATCAGAAGGATTGCGGGATAATCTACCTCTATGTCTAGCTTGGCTGCTGAAAGCCAACCCTAAATTCCTTCATCAACATCTTGTTTGTGGCACTATAGAAAAGGAAGTATGTTTCTGCAGTCAAGGAGCAAGGAACAGATGAGCTGTTAGATTGGTGTTTATGCAGTATTTCAACATTTCCAGGTTTGTTGATGCATCAAATCATTGTGGTGAACTGTAATCAGCAGAGCTATGAGAGTGAAAAATGTGTTGTATCATGTCAAGGTGGCTGGGCAGAGCAAAGCTGAACTGAAAGAAATGGCAATAGCAACATAGCAATTTGGTGTTTACACTTATGAGGCTTAATTCCTCCGAGAATGTGATTTTGTTTATCTCCTAGAGAGTTCTCCATTTTGAATGGAGTTTAGAAGGTATAAAAAAAAAAAAAGCAAAAAAAAAGCAGAAGAGTCGAAACAGGGAGAAAAAATATTTTTTTTTTCCCCTAAGTATCTGCAACTTGAGAGTATACTGCTTTGCTGCAGACTAAAACTGGAGATGGACTACAGTAGAGGCTCTTACCAGTTTTACAGCTGTAAATATTTCCATAATAGTAAAATCGATTTATGGGGTATGCAGCTCTGTTTTGCCTGTAAAAGAGTATGTATGGAAGACCCAGAAGATAGGATTTTTGAAGCTGGTATATGAATCCTGATGCATTTAAGAGTGTCCACAGATACCTTCTAATTGCAAAGAGTGTTAACTTCACTCATGGAAGTGTTGGTAACACATCAGCTGCATCTTTACGAAAAATAGTGGAGTTTTCCAAGCAATTGTAAATGGAGAGCAGCTTGCTTTCCTATGGGTGAAACATGGCATGCTGGAGTATGCTAATCAGCAGAAAATGGCAATAATATTCACAGAATTCCCTGGTTTATTGATATATAGCCTTTTAAAGCCATGGGTTTGCTCTCCTGGAGCTATATTTATTGCTTCCAGATACTCAGGTTTAAGGTCCATAAGGTCCAACAGCTGAACCTAAACTTGAGTACCCTTTCTTTATCTTTGCCTATCAAAGCACTGCAAGCCTAGATGTCTTCCTGAGGGCGTAAGAAACTTTTCTCAAACAGCATGATCTTGTTATGCTGACATGCTCTCAGCTTTTGCTAGGGATTCATTGACTAATTCCCTGCATTTTCAATCAAATCTGGACATCCTCTCCTATCTGACTCAACGTATTTTTAGAAATTTGTTTATCAAATAGCTGCTAGCTGTGCCTGATTGCTTTTAAATGGACACCTGTGGACCTGCTGCTTTTATCTTCAGAACCTCTGCTCTGCTTTTCAAAAGGCACTCCTCTTCACAAAGGCTCTGGAGCTAATGGTGCTGTGCAGCGAGCAAAAGAGTCTTTTGTTCATCCAGCTTGTCTCTGTGGACGAAGTGTATGGACTGTCCCTTCATCTACCTCGAGGGGGTAACCCTGACAGCTGGAATATTACCATGTCAAAAACCAGCTGGTGATATGGACAGCGAAAGGCAAGAACATGGTGCTTTGATCTTCACTGTAATTAGGCCGTGTGTACTGCCAGCAGCATAATTATTTTTATTTAGCAAACTCGTCTGGAGAGCATTACAGTGCTCAACACAAGGCAGCTACAAAATCCTTCTAGTTCTATCAAACACAGTAGGCTAATGATAGTGCGAGCCGTATTTGCAGCCGATTCTGCCACAGGCAGATATGAATAAAACAACCCAATCCACGCTTCCTTAAAATGATCCCATATTTGAAGTCTTACCCAATATAGTCAGAACTCTTATCTCCAGGTTACTCAACAACTCTGTGGCCTAATAACTAAAGAATGCTTCTGAATTATGAATATTAACATTTCCTGTAAAATCCAGGGTTGTTTTTTGTTTGTTTGTTTGTTTGGTTGGTTGGTTTTTTAAGTAGAAACATCTCAAGTACGCTTCTCTGCTGGGACTTGATAGTAATTGTGAACCTTAACTTCAGTCTTTACTGGGGAGATGGAGTGATGGAGGAATTATAGGCACAAAAGCTGGCTGGAATAAAAAACAAGAAGGAGAAGGGACTAGGGTGTAGATTGAGAAGTTATAGGGAAGAGGTTGGTCGGCTAATGGAAATGTGGTTGGTGAGGGACCTGCCAGCCCCGGTCTCTCTTCTGCTGGGAGCTTGCAAGGATCACAAGTCAGTGAGGACAAGGAGGCTGCTGTGCTGCTCCCTAGTCCTGCCAGCACCAGGGGAAGCCTTGTCTCTGCACGGTCATGCAGGTGGCTGCAGGTGGAAATCCTTCCTGGGAGAACATTGCCTCCGAGCCTTGGTGCTGTTGAGAGAAGCCATGGGGATGCCTGTCAAAAAGCAGAGCAGCTCACGATGTCTTCAGCCATTGGGAAGTGTCTTTTGCCCCTTTAGGTTTTTCCGTGTAGCAGAGGACATCTCATTGAGATGGATGTCATCCTCAAATAGATCTCCTGCATTCTTAAAGCCGTTTCTGTGCTGCGGGTAGATGACTTACTAGACTGCTTAAAGGCTTAGTATAGCCAGTTACTTTCATCTGCTTATAAAAGTGCCTGTATAAATGGGCATTGACACTTCTCGCCCAAAGGCCCGCTGGCATTTAAAAGCTAGCACTTCTGTATTTCAATAATACTGCTAATTCTAAGCACAAAAAAAAATAAATCACAGGACAAACCATGTAAAATTATGACTGGCTTTGAAATTGAAATTTCGGAACGGTACATCCAGTGCTTCTGTAATGTAACGTCCTGGGTCACTGAGATCCATCCTTTGTTGTCACACTCGTCTGTGTTTCATAAATTCTTTAGTAAAAGTAGTCGAGCTCCCTTTTCAAAGCAGTTGGCTTCTTTCTTCTGCTCCTTACAGCCTCTTCTAGGCTGTTATTTCTTCTACAGCATTCGTTATTTCTTCGTTATTTCTTCTACAGCAGAGTGCAATGCCAGAGCTATTGGTGATGACCATCTCTATCTCAATATTCACTTTCTCATCTTGTGCCACGCTCAGTGCATCTGTGACTCCCCCAGCCCCCTGTAGTCCCCTGTGTACCTGTAGTCCCTTTGCTGACATCTCCAGTCTTGCTGGAGCAGGGGCTGGGGCCCTCTTCTCGCCACCGCAAAGGGGTGATGCTCTTCTATTTCCCCAGGGAAGCAGCAGAATACAAAGCAAAGCCACAGGTTGCCCGAGGTAAGGAAGTGCGGGTGGCAGAGGGTATGAAGGGGATGTGCAGGGAGGGGACATCTGCTAGGGAAGGCAGCAGGAAGGGCAGCATGCCAGCTTCCATGCTCAGCCTCCCCCAGACCTCCCGTCGGGGTCAGAGATGCCTTCGCTGAGGTCTGTGCTGTCCGTGGCAGGCACAGGAACGCCTTCCTGCCAGTGCCCGGGGCAGAGCTGGCTGTGCCCAGCACTAACCTTGTTGCTTTGTTTACTCTAGATACACTTCATACTGCTGTTCAGTCGACAGGGGAAATTAAGACTTCAGAAATGGTACACGACACTACCTGACAAAGAGAAGAAAAAGATCGTTCGAGAAATTGTTCAGATTATTTTGGCTCGCCATCAGAAAACAAGTAGCTTTGTTGACTGGAAAGACCTCAAGCTTGTTTACAAAAGGTGTGAGTAATTTTATGAGAACATGTAATTACTAATCATATAAATAACATGCTAGAGGTGGAAAAATAAAGGCTCACTTTAGCACTTGGGTTTGTTTTTACAATAAGATTTTGGGAACCAGCCATCATAAATATAGCAGCACAATGACCCTGGATAAATTGGCAGGGTAAATTATGGAGTAAAAAAGCATTTGTACAATCTATCAAATGGAAAAAAAAAAAAAAAAAGGAATAATGTAGTAAGTACTTGTAGTTGAAATTCTGTTAGAAGGCTTAGGCTCCTGATTCTTCAGGATGATCTACTGAGAAGTGTGGGCTTCCTCAGGAAGGCTGCAGGAAAGGTTCTGAGGCACTTTCAACATTTTAACAGCTTTTGTCTTTGAAAAACTTTTTGCTCTGGAAAGTGTTAATTCCCATTTCCTTTTTCCAAACAAATAATTTGCACAAGGCTTAGCAATAGCTAACTTCTAATTCTTGTGAAGTGACTTGTAGTAAACAGAAGTAGGTTTAAGATACAGCACATTATACAAATAGGTGATGTCTTCCATTAAGCAAAAATTGCTTTCCTTGCTGTGAAGTGATGGATGTAAACATCTGATCGCATGCTGTGATAAGCTGGGGCTCTGGCCGTGGCACCGGAGAGCTGAGGTAGACTGTTACTCCCATCTTGGAACAATCTAAACAAAGTTTTGGTGCAAGTAAGTTGTGAAGATGGACTTGGAGAAGTAGTTTCATGTTTTCTGGCCCCATGCAGAACACCATCAGTCATTTGGCAGCCAGCAGGCTTACTGAGATGTAACACTTTCCACCTTTATTTCTTCCTTTATTTTGTTAAGAAAGAGCAGTAACAGCAGCAGGCGAGGGAAATGTTTAAAGTGCTGCTGCCTTACTGTTTGTTTTTTTTTGAGACCAGTCTTGGAGCTGCTTTGCCAAGGGCTAGAGTTTACTTTTCTAACTAAATTAATAATTTGTTTAAAGTACCGGATCTTATTCAGTGCTTTCTAGGACACCATGTGAATGAAAGAAGATTATTTTAGAGACTAGACATTAAATATCACTTCTAAGACTTCTGTAACTTCTAAGAGCCTTTGCTCTTAGTGTATCCAGCTGTTCACTCTCCTGTTTTTGCCTCTATTTTCCTAGGTATGCTAGTTTGTATTTCTGTTGTGCAATAGAAGACCAGGATAATGAGCTCCTGACACTAGAGGTCGTTCATCGATATGTAGAGCTTCTGGACAGATACTTTGGAAACGTAGGTTTCACTCTCTACCACGAACTGCGTTGCTGTTTAGCTGATAAACAGCTACCTGTTGCTGTTTTGCTTTCTGTTTCCATCTACACTAATTGCCCCTTGGTCTCTGTCAGTCCAAAGGGAAATTCATTATTAGAATATTTTATAAAATAGTTCTGAAAATATCGTAAGATCAAGTTCATATTCTTACTTCTAAATAAAATTAATATTGATGTTTTCTCTGGGAATAGAATATAAGGGAAAAGCTTGAGAAATATTTTTTTTAAAATGACAACGCTGGGTAACAGTATTTTAATTCTCCTTCCTGACATCTTCAGCTATAAAAACAGCAAATAGATTTTCATAATATTGTGTAACAATTAAGAGCACATAAAGACGAGAAAAAGTGTTGTTGTTGTTTTTTTTTCTTTTCCAAAGAAAAGACCTGAGAAAGGTTCATATTAGTCTGATCTAGTGGGTGGCACATGATTTATTTTTTTTTTTAATTGTTCTCACTGCTTTAATTCATCTCTTATCTAAATCACTGTGCCATGACTCACGTTTGTACTGCCTCGAAACAAAAAAGCAATTGGTGACTGTAAGGTCGCTAGGACAGGGAATTTGTCTTGCTCTGCGTGTGAATATATGTAACCCATATTACACAGGTTGTATAAGACGTTATAACGTTGTATAAGACTATAATGTTAGTAGGCTAGGAAGTCAGCTTTGTTGTCTGAAACCCAGAATGCAGGTAGTGTATTTGATAAAATATAGTAAGTAGAATATCTTTGCTATAAGTCTAGGCTATATATGCGAAGAGAATATGTGCAGAAGCTGCAATATTGCCTAACATGCAGTGTTCTTCTTCACCTGGCTACCTGCCATGAGAGTGCATATACTGAATACATTTCATCATTTGAAAAAACTTCTACCCCAATACTGTTCATAATGCTGTAAAGTGATTTAAATGTGGGATTTTTTTTTTCCTGCCAGGTGTGTGAGCTGGATATTATCTTTAATTTTGAAAAAGCTTATTTTATTCTTGATGAGTTTATAATTGGTGGAGAAGTACAAGACACTTCAAAGAGGACTGCAGTGAAAGCCATAGAAGACTCTGACATGTTGCAGGAGGTAAGGCTGAGAAAGACTAAAGGCAAACACCTCATCTTCCTGCATCTTCCTTGTTTGACAGGAGCTTAAAATATAGCTTAGCACTTCTGGTACTTTACTATCCAAGTGTGGCTTAAGTTTAGTTTTAGTAAGTGCAACAACACAATTAAAGGAGCAGTTAGGTGAGCTTTCAACTCAATCCTCTTGCATCTTGCAAAATCATCTGGAAGCTCTTCATATACTGCCTTTGCTTTCTTGCAGTTTAAATGCTATAGTTTCTTGGATGCTATATGAAGAAACAGGTTAAGGTATATCTAAGATATGAAATATATGTACATAATCTAAGAGTACATTTTATGTATACATATAGAAAAATCTATTGCTTCATTAATGCATTGGAAATAATGACCTAAAATGAACATTTAAAATTGGAAAGAGAATGTGCTAGAAAACTCCCATTTTTATTCTTAAACACCTGTGCGGTGTTTCTACGAGGCACAGATGTGTAACCTTTATTCAAAACCCCTCAGAGAATTTCTTCTGTAACTCATAGCGTTGAGCCAGCAATGGCAAAAGCAGTTGAATGTGATAGATCGACTTCAGTTTTCTGGGTACTGAAGGAAAACAGCGTAATGGGAGCTCTAGTTATCTAGTTAGGGACATGCTATGGAGTTTCCCAGTTTTTCAAACTGGGCTGGTGTTAGCGTATGAAACCAGGCCAGCTTCGTACAAAGGTCAGCTAGACGTGGTGAATTTAGCTACATGTTGTTGTATTTGAAGATCAGATTCCAAAAGGCTGTTAAGGATTTTAAAGTAGAATTATTTCTACATTAATCTGATCTAATTCCATGCAAAAGTACAACTATATATATATATATATGTATATATATATATAGTATACAACTATATAAAAAGTACAACTATAGCAAAAGTACAACTATATATATATATAGTATACCACTATATATATAGTTGTACTTTTATATATATATATATATAGTATACAACTATATATATATATAGTTGTACTTTTGCATGGAATTAGATATATATATCGTATATATATATTAGATATATATAGTATATAGTGTATATATATATAGTTGATACTATATATATATAGTATATAGTGTGTATATATATATATATAGTAGGACAAGAGGGTTTGGTTCAAAGATTCTAAATTACTCTGCTGCTTCATAATGTATCAATTGTTTTTCTTTTTTCTCCAGACAGTGGAAGAGTACATGAACAAGCCTGCATTTTAATGTTAAAACTACCTGGAAAAGAGAACTGCTATATACACCTGTAAAATTCACTTGCTGAAATTGCTTCTCAATGTGCCAGATCCTCAGAGAAATACCAAAAAACTATAACTAAAGGGGTTTGTTTGTATAATGATCAAGATGAAGGTCAGCTGATGTAGCACAGGGTTTAACAATTCTGTTTGGATTACTCTGCATGTGAGTTTCTGAGAATTGTTTTTACCCTTGATCTAGTTTCTCTTCTCCTTGCTGCACTGAACAATTTTTTGTATCATGTCTTTTAGCTATGGGTTTTGTCATCAGAAAATGTTAATCTGGCAGTACGTGGAAGAGGTATATTTACTGGTTTTGGTCCACTGCTGACCATATGACTCTACTTTTGTACAAATGTCCATTATTTTGAATGTAATGATTTTTCTGCTCTAATAATAATTTTTTTCTAAAAGCCAAATTGTTGTGGGCCCTGATTTAATAAGCTTGTTTTGACAAGATTAACCTCTCTCCTGAAGAAGAAATGTACTTCTCCTTGGCCCAGCCACTTTGAGCTGTAGTGTCTTCCTTCTCTTTTCTGCTCTACTCTGCTAGTAAGACAGTTTTCCAACTGCTATTAGAGCACAGGCTACACTTCCATTTCATCTAGAAGACTGTTCTGACTTGAGGCAGACTTCTCCCAGGTTTCACAAATCCTTTTTGCTTCTGCATGTGGATGGCCTGTCTCTGTCTTCCTAGATCTCCTGGACCTGGAGAAAAGCTGTACAGCCTTTGGAAACATACAGCTCAAGAGCAGGAGATATCCTGAGGAGGAGAAAATAGTCTTTGGGATTTTAGGGTGAAGATCTTGTGTATCTTTTGACTCTATTCTCCAATAACCATCTTTCTTAGGAGGATTTTCCATTCCCCACTTCACATATCTATTAGGATGAGGCAGGCTAGCTTTCTAATAGTTGAAATGGTCTATTTTTCTGAAGGCTGGACAATTTAATTAACTTTTTATAACTTCACAAGCTCCACAAATGGAAAAAGGGTAAAATAGAGAGGGGAAGAATTGGTTGGGCTGTACATCCTATTATGTGTTACAAGACATTGGAGTTATAAAACGTTGCACTGTATATGTGGGGAATCAGGTGTGTTAGCTCGCCTATCTTTCTGTTAGTGTAATTTGAACTCAGTAAGCTGATTGAACTGGCTTCCTCAGATAGATTATTTTCTTTAACAGACTTCAAAGCTGAGAGAAATTCTCTTTATCTTATCCTGTTATTTGTAGCTAGATATTTTGTCTCTGTCAAGTCATGAAATTACCTTATACAAAACTTAGGTAAGTTATCAGACAAATATGCCAGAATGATCTGAGCATTGATTTGCATTTTCCTTCAACATTTATTTTCTTTGATTTCTGGGATGTACAGGCAGTATTTTCCTTCAGGGATTTTTCTAATCTTTAAATGTGTCCTGCATGATTATTTTAATTTTTTCATTGCTCCTTCCCTCCCAGTCTGTTTGTATGTTCCTGAGGGAGGTTTTTTCTCTTTTTTTGGTGGGTGGAAGCACTTTGACACAACACGATAACTTTGCTAATTGTCAACCCACTTTTCTGCCTGTGTTATCTAGTCTGTTAGTAAAACTGTGGCAAGCTGGTTTGTAGCGTCATGCTGCTCTTTTTATAATTACTTTATCCATCTGTTTTCTCTGTATTGATGTCAAAGGCATACTTTCAGCATTGAAAAAATAGGGAAATTGCTGAAGGGCTTTTAATAGCTCTGAAGACATTCAATTTAATAGTAGATTAATGAAATTGTAGGAGTTGTATGTTATTTTCTACTGCTTTGAAATGAAGTTATTTAGAGTGTTTAATTGATTAAGAAGCCACTTCAGAATGTGCAAAGAGGCTCTTTCCAAGTCTACCTCTTTACTTTCCTAAGTGACTTCTCTTCAAGAAAATCACTGATAGTCATTTATTTTTACTCTTTTTTTTTTTTTTTTTGAGCCATGCTGTGATTCTGACTGTTAGAACTTATGTTTCTCGAGTTGTGGAGTATATCAAAATAGGAGATCTAAAAATAAGATTTCTTGGTATGAATATCTTAAGCCTGTCTTTTTGGTCATTTTAAGAAGAGCTGTAGGATTTCTTCATCTCTCATTTCACATGATGAAAAATACCTTATGGGGGAAAATAGATTATGGGTACTTATGGCAGCCATATCAATATAGTATCTGAAATAAACAGCGTTGCCAAACTGATCTACCCTGAGTCAGCTTGAGAACGGTGAAAGAAATAGCATGGTTTCCTTACCTTAGTGGAAATGGCCATTGCTTGTTATGCCGATTGCCTTTGTTGGCTGCGAAGTTGGGTAGAGGGTATGTGTTAAGCGCTCTAAGAAACATCTAGAGATTCCTGTTTCTTTTGCCTGTAGATGGGTTGCATTAAGTAAGCAGATGAGATGACTTGATGTGACTTCTTTGGAAGTGTCTGTCTGTATAATGTACTTGAGAGCAGATTGGTCTAGAAACATAAAAGTTGTATCTGTGTTTTCTACAACCTTCAGTGAGTAAAGGGAACGCTTCGGTAAGTGGTGTTATAATGGCATTCAGCTCCACCCAGCTCTAACTTAGTATGTTGCTTCTTCAAAGAGAAAAAGCTCAAATGAAGCCCAGTTATTGTCAGGTTGCCTGTAGGTCCTGCGTCAAAACGTCTGTGTTTCCATCTTCGGGGAAGTCCATTGCCATCAACAGGACTGTACACAGATGAGTGCACTCTGGAGTACCGTTCGTCAGCAGATTTATGCCTCTCTTGATATCTTAGTTTGACTTTTCTTAAAGCAGACCATTAATGCATACACTCACAAATCTCTTTGAAGCATTGCCCATTTCATCTACTACTGATGTTTCTCTTTCCAATCTATCTGACCATCCTAGGAAATGCTCATTGAAGAGCTTTCTGAGTTTATTTAACATAATTATTAAAAAAAACAAAACAAAACAAAACAAAACAAAAAAACAAACAAAAAAAAAAAACAATGGGTGCCTTAACAGTTTTCCCAGGTTCACGAACTTTTTTTTGCAGCTGTCTAAACTCTCACCTTGCTGACAAGCTTCAAGCACACGTCCTAGTTTGCAAATTACATTTACTAAAATTACCATTAATCATGGTCATGTTGCTAGCCTAGATTCCCCTCCTTGCTTTTGCCAACTGCATTTCACAAAAAGCTTTTTGATTTTCTTATTAAGATCCCTGCCTGGAGGATTCTTACTGTGATCTTACTGCTTACCAGTTGTGACAGGACTGGTTCTCTGTTGTACAACTAATTGCAGCTCATATGCTGTGACATCTTTGAACATATCCTGGCAATTAAAGACAGACAGACACACATTATACTGGGATAAAAATAAGTGTAATAATGTCAAAAGAATATTTAAAAGTGTGACAAATCATCATGAGAGAGAAGCAAGAGTGGCAGGATCTCTCAGGATTTGGGAACTCTTACCATTTCTGTTGCTTTTTTCGTTACGCATTGACGGAAAGGCATCAACTAGCGCAAATAACTCGAGGGCAACTGGCGTTTAGGTTACCTCTGATTAGCCTTTGTTTAACAAAAAGCCATTGAAAGTGAATCTTCGATGCCCTCCCCCTTGCACCTCCTACAAAAAGAAAAGCTGTTTTCAGAAAGCCGTGTGGGAAACTTCCTGTAAAGTTTAGATAGAGCTCTGTGTTTGCATTTCTGTTGGCAGAATAATGCTGTACTCGCGAAAGGATGATTTACTATTTTTTTCATTTGCTTTACATTCTTTCCAGTAGATAACACGTTTGTTTGTTGTTTTTATCCTCTGCTTAGCGCCGTGCCTGCATTTGGGTAATATGGCATGCAGTAATGGTACATCAGGGGTCAGGAGGGATTGGTTTAGAAGGAAAGATTAGAGGAGTTTAACAGTGTGAGCGAGGCTTTCAAAGATACCCAGAGACATTAAATCAACAGTCCCCTCAAAATAACAAGACTCAGTGCAGGTCATAAAGAGAGAAAACTCCTACCTGTGCTTGTTAACAATGTTCTGCTCCACTGAAAATGTGGTAGAAATACTTTTGTTAGCACAGCTTCTGTGTGACGGGGATGTTGCTCTCACCCTGAATAAAATGTCTATAACCAGAGGTCTCAGTTGTGCAGTTAATCCCTGCGGTGGGATTATTGTTCATTAACGTTATGAGCATGGACTCTGCATCATTATCTTACATAAAATGTTTTTGTTTTAAATAGCTGCCAAGAACTTGTGAGCTCAGACCAGGTACAAGCATCCTTCAGGAGCATCTGACGACATTCTTACAGAATTCAATAGAGGGCATGTTCCTTTGCAAGGTCATGGTGGAAATAAAATACAGCTGTTGATTAAAATATCTATTAGGTTTCTTCAAGAAGGTTTTTTTTTTTTCCATGAAGATAGCAGGTGTAGGTTGAAGCGGAGTAGTGAAAGCTTAGCATTTATAGCAGGAACAAAGGGCTGTGCTGCAGGAGACTTAATATTTGCTGTCATGGAAACCTGTTGCCTTGGAACATGACTAATGAGACCCAGGTTAAGGGAAAGGAAGAAGTTATTCTTGAAATTGTTCTTCAGCAAACCCTAAAGAAGACCAGCGGTATACATTACCATAACTTACAGTTATTTCAAGTTCCATTGGGTGATCCACTTAACCTTGTCTTTTTATTTATTTAACAGCTCTTGTAACCAAATGTTCTAATGCAAAGAGTGATATAAAATAGTTTGAAGCTAACCTCTAGACCATCTAGAAATAAATACCATCTTATCTGCATGCTTCTTTCCCAGTATGCCACGGTATATGTCCAGCTTTTGTGGAAAGGATGTGATGAGAACAAACGTGTGACGGGTCTGGAATGCTCCAGTAAGCCAGGCAGTACCCAGCACTTCAGACTAGCTGAGGGTATTTGTCTCTGGTCGTAGTTGTTTGTTTTAAAGGACAGCCCAGGTACGTGAGGGAGGCAACACTTCTGTGGACATATCCCAATGGAGATATCTGTAGGGTGGGAAACACACAAAAGGTCCCTTAAAGTTACTTTGCCCTTCTGTCATCTCCTTGTGAAGTTCAGCTGAGAATTCTCTCTTCCAGAGCTTCTTGCTCCAAAACCAGTGTGTATCATCACCCAGCGTGCTAATGGAGAGCAGAAGCATGCTAAGGTCTTCTGATGGCTGATGTTTTTCCTCCTGCAAAGGTGAATTTTGTGTCTGACTGTGAGACCTAGTTGTGAAAAACAATGCAGGATTTGAAATCCCTAGACACGCAGAGTGACAAATGCATTATGGCTTACTGTGGATTTCAGCTGCTCTGTGGACCAGAATCTCATGTGGATAAATGTCAGCAGCCTTGTAAGCCTCGCTGCATTGTGGAGATCACGCTTCAGGGTCCTGCTGGAAGCTGACAGTGAGAAGCCAGCCTTAGCTGAGTGGAGCCGATAATAACAAATCAGAGAGGAACATCTTTAAAGAAGTTTCAGGTGCAATAGTTTGTTCTTTTTATTTCTCAGTGGGCTCGGGATGTGCTCCTAGGTGAGCATTATGCTGGATAGCTGTACTGAAAGAACAATCTGACAAAGTGGCAAGAAAGGAATATTCTGGGGAAAAGAACAAAGAAGGGACTGGCTGGGCTGTAAGCTGACAGCTGCATTTGGAATGAAAGGATTTTTTCTGGTGTCTATTGTCAGTGACAAGGTGGTCCTTGTTCTCAGAGAGAAACTGGCTTGGGTAATCAGTTCTTGTTTGGCAAGAATTAGCACAAAGTGTTATCTTGGGCATGACAAGAATGTTTTGCTGGCAAAAAAAAAAAAAAAAAGGTACTGCAGAGGGCAATGAAATATTAGAAACTATTTTTAAATGCAATAATGAAATGTTGATTCATTCTGACATCCTGATTGGGAAAACCCCAACATTTAACGTGACAGTTCTGTCTGAAACACTGATGAAAACTGTGTCAAAAAAAGCAATGTAGGAATGTGTACTCTAACATTCGTGTTTAAATCTGGCATAAAAGCGGCAAGACTGGGACCTCAGGAGTTCATCTTGTTCATCTTTCAGTCTCAGGCAGGATCAGCTGGACTTAAATTGTATCTGAGTGGTATTTCTTTAACTTCCCAACCTGCCCATGGTGGACATCACAAAATGTTCTTGGACAGTCCAGCTGGACGCTGAATGCTCTATCAGTGGGAACTCTCTTCCCAGCACCTGCTCCAGCTTCCCTTCCTGCGACACGAGCCCAATGCTCCTTGTGGTACCGCGTACAGACAGGGATCCCTGTACTGCATTTCTCCATGCTTTAGGCTTTTAAAGGATTCTCGGTTTTGCTGTCTGCAGCTTCCAGGTAACATTGATGGAGCAATGACCCGTGTGGGTAGTTCTGCCTTCAGGATGGGGTGCAGGTGCTTTTATCCTTGGTTCCAATGTGTGAACTGCATTCAGGTGTGGCTTATTGGTGGCTGGTCGGGAAATTCAAATGGAAACCACGCTCATGAAAGCCAGAAATAGCAATGCCGTCCTTTTTCTCTCATTTTTCACATTCTGTAACTGCTTGTGACAATTATGAATGAGGCCTGGATCCAACAAAGCACTTTGGTGTCTCCTGTGTTAACCGGCACGTAGGCCAGCTCGTACGTGCATTTCTGAAGCATAAATGAATTCACCCATGCTGTTGGCTCAGCACTGTGGAAGCAGCGGTTTCTTGGAGGATGTAGAAAAGGAGAATTTCCTTTGATCAACTCTAGGGTCATGCTTTACAATAAAATAAAATAAAAATACAGTTTGCATTCTAGCAGGTGATGGCTGCAGGCAGGAGGTTTCTGCGTGTCGTTTCCCAGCTGGAAAGCAGCAGATGAGCTCACTTCTCACAGGCAGGGCTTCTGCAGGGAGAGGAAGGTTTAAGTATGAAACTGGATATGTTTGGAAACCAAGACAAACAGCGAGGTGAGGCGTGGTGAGCAAAGCATGGACAGTCTTCCCTGGTTTTGTTCAAGTGAGTGTTGTGTTAGTGACGGACCTGGCAGTTTTTAAAAGTCAGGGTGTATTCAGGTCCTGCTAAAGCTGGCTTTGTGCACAGCTGGCAGGGGAACAAAAGCTTTGTGGAGCTGCAACTCAAGCACTTATTGCCATACCCACATATTGCCCAGTTTGTTACCAAAGGAGCGAGGCACTGCCATGCCTAGATCCTCGGTCAGGTTGGTGGGTTCAGAGGCGAGGCCAGGGTGTCGGTGATGGGCTCCAGCCCTGCCACGGCGGGGCTGGCCCTGATGGGACATGAGTCCAATGTGCTGTGGCCTTTGCAGCATCAGGGAGGGCTGGGCATGCAGCTCAGGTGTGAGGTTAAATACAATGTGTCCATGGTCTGTGTAGGACTCAGCCTCAAAAAAATATACTGACTTAAACCAGGTTTACTCTCAATTGTTAGTGTTTCACTGCGTGGGAAGGGCTCTTCGTGCTATTTCTGCACAGGATGCTCCCCACATGCTTTCAGTACCACTTCTTTACAAACCTGTTTTCTCCAACCTCTTCTTTCTTCCCTTTTCCTGCCATGTGATTTTCCCAGCTCCCCGTCATCTCCCATTTTTTCCTTTCTCAACACGTTTCTGGGTTAACTTTAGAAAGAGGGAATGAAAGGGAGGAAGCAGAACAGCGGGGCCCAGGAGCCAGGCGCTGCTCAGTTCTGCTTCCACCTTTTCAACATTTTCCTCTGTCCACTTCTGGGTTTGTTTCTGTGCTGAGTGAATTATTTTGGAAAGCTGTGCTTGAGGGATACCCACATTTCTGCGCAGACTTCCCCATTTCTCATTCCTGAGTAATTGCACCACTCGGCCTGGCTCGGGTGTGTTTAGCAGTGCAGCGAGGCGTTGCATGCTGCATCGCTCCCACGGGGCAAGGTGGCAGTCGGGTGCTTTCCTGAACCGAAATGTACGCCAGAGCCTGAGCACAGAGCCAAGTAAGGAGCACGGTGGGAGTGCCGTTGCACCACAGCAGCATTTCCCAGCCCTGGCACCACGTCAGCCTTGTGTGTGCTTTACCTCCTAACTGAGTACCTTTTGGGAAGAGACGGAGCAAGCACCAGTGTTTCTGTTCCTGGCATCATGCTAGGGGAACTTGTGCAGCACTGGCTGTGAGTGATGTTGCCCTGCAGGCAGCCGGGAGCAGAGATAAAGATACCGGCTGCATTGCCCTGCACCGCCAGTCCCTGTCTGAGATGCACTGCCTCGGGGCCTGGGCTCAGCTTCGGGGCACAGGGCTGGCAGAGGAAGTAAAATATCACAGAATTTCACAGTTAATTCCCCAGAAGAGCTCTCTCTCAAGTGACTGTGCTTGCTCCCCTCTCCATCGCTTTGTGGATTTTTGGAGTAAAAGGCCGTTGTTACGATGGAGGGACTTGCTGTCTGCGGTCAAAACCTGAATGGTAACCGCAGAGAAACAGCCCTGTTCTAGATTACTTACTTGGCTCCAAACTTCTGTGGCACTAGGCCCAGGTTTCTTCACAGAGACAGGGAACAATGCCTGCATTCATGTACAGGTGTTTTTGTGTGCGTATTTTAGTGCAGCCTCACCGAAGGCACAGGTAAGTAAATTTTGCAGCATTTGTTGATGTTTCCCAGCACATCTGTTTGGGCACCCTTATCAGGTATTGCTGGGAAGTGTTAGCTGGGCAGCTTCCAGAAGTGCTGAACAGGAACGTCGTGTTGTGTAGGCACCTTGGGAAGGCACAGGGGGGCCCTGCAGGAAGGTGGGGAGAGCCGGGATGTGGTGCACGCCTCCCTGCTGGGCTCTGCTGGGGACAGCGATGACCAGGCCTTACCAAAAGGCCTATCGCTGTTGTGTTTTGTTTGGAGTCGGTGCCTAACGAGCCAGCCTGCGTGAGGAAGCGTGCTTTATGAGCAGGCTGTATTTAATAGGAAAGCTTACTGCTGGCAGGGGCAGTCTGTGTAAGCACAGTGTATCTCTTCGGGCAAGGCAGCTGAGCTGACCCCTGGCCAGTGTGTGTTTGGGAGGAAGTTCAGGCTGTTATGTTGATACCTTTTTTTATCTTTTTAATGAAACCTCCTTCCTGCCATTTCAGAGGAGTGGAGGGTTTGACGTCATGTGCTGATGAGTCACTGCTTTTAACAGGCCAGCAAGCAGGGATTCAGAGTGCTGTCTGGAGCAGCTGCTCTGTTAATCATTCACAAAAAGCCCAGAGAAAGCTCAGGGGGAATGCTTGTGAATAATTAAATTTCTGTTTTCATTATGAAGCTCAGTTGACTTACCTGGATCCGCCAGAATCCAGGTAGCGGGGAGGGAGGGAGGAGGACAGTGATCTCACTGATTTATTGGTACCCCTGTAAATAGCACTTGGGTAGTCATCGGTGTCAATCAAGTGTACACATGATTTAACAGTTTAATGCAAAGCTTGTGTAATATACATGTAGCTCTAATCACCAACTACGTCTCTCTTGCTGCAACCTCTTTGACCATATCTGTTTTCTAGAAGAGAGTTCTTGTGGAAGCAAATGCCCTTGACAGGCAAGATGGATATTTTACCAATAGACTAAAGATCTGCTGTATCTCATAGCATAACAGCGTCCTCAGTGCATTCCCAAAGGAAGCAGAGCTGTCCAGGTTTGTTCAGCAATGCTGCTTCTGCTCAGAAACAGCTTTCTTTTGGGGGTGTTTCAGGAGGTGGCACTCCACCATTTTGAGTTAATGCTGATGCAGCACCCAGGTAAGCTGTGTTGCACACATCGTTGTTATGATGAGCTTTAAACTCCAGTTGCCAACATGCAGTCATAACATCACAGAACCATTAAGGTTGGAAAAGACCTCCAAGAAACGATCAGAGAGTTCCTTGGCTTCTGCTCTGGAAGAGCAGGACTGTTATTTCAGCCAAGGTCCAGGCTGGATAAATTCCCACACAGTGAATTATTCACTCTTCGGCTCTTCTCACTTGTTAAAGTGTCCTAGGCAAGAGCTGCTGCCTTTTACCCACAGGCAGAATTAGATGGGCAATTTTATTCCCAAAGCAATCCCATCACCTAAGTGCAGTTGAAGCTATCCTATAACCAGAAACATGCCACTTGCCTTTGGCAGAGCGTTAGATTAATTCACTTACACAGCTGGCCTGCTGGGGCAGTTACGGGAGTGGGGCTGCTTACAGATGTTTACTTAATCACCCGTAAGGATGTGAGTAGGAATTGGTTGACATAGGAAGAATGGGGGAAAATAAATAAAACCAAGACACTATAAAACCATTTTGAGTCTGAAAAACCTTTCTGCCTTCAGGCATTGTTTTCATGGATTTATGATATTGATGTGTAGGCAGAGGCTCGTGAGCTACAGGCAATGGAACAGCAAACTTTGAAATACTTTTTTAAATACTAAAAAAGAAATGTTTTTCTTCTTTCAACACTAGCCAATTCATCGTACATTTACTTTCTTGAATTGATTAGTAGAAAAGTATAACTGGTCATACCCACTTCTCCATACCCACGTCAGCTCCAAACTGGAAAGCTGCTTACCACGGTGAAACGCACTTATTCAATGGGCCACACTGTTGAGAGAAGAAAAAAAAAATGTTGCTAGATGAAACCAGATAGTATCACTGTGTGAGAGAATTGTCCTAGAAATGCAGCGGCTGGTGCCATGCCAGCTCTGTAAGGAGCTGGTTTCCTGAACCCACGCCGGCTGGGGCCCCCTCAGGAGAGCAGGCCCTGCTCCCAGCAGGCATGTCCACGACAGGACGGGGGCCGGCTTCTGGGACACATATTTAGGGGGCACAGTGACAGCCCAACAGAGTTATGTGAACTCTTACAGGGCATAGTGAGAGGTTTCCTTGGCGTAGGTTGAAAGCTGGGTAAATAGGAAGTTCAGCTTTAATTCTTCTGAAAGGCAGCAGAAGAGAGCAATTATAGAGGAGCAGTGACAAGGCTCATCTGCATAACTGGTGGAGAATAAACACCCCAAGGAAGCTGCGGAGCCCTGATGTAGGGATCTGCATTGGTGGAGAGAGCAGGAGGGCCCTGCTGAGGCGTTCAGAGGGCTGCACTGGTTCTTTAGCAAGAGGAGCAGCAGTGAGCCTGACAAATAGGAGGTGCTGGTGCCAGGGTAGCTGTTGTGTCCGTGTGAGGAGTTTGGGATTGTTAAGGTTTGTGTGATGAGGTTGGGATTGTTAAGGTTTGTGTGCTGTCTGTAAGTCCATCAGAGGCGGTGGGTATCTCTGGGTCATCACACAACACAGGAGACGAGCTATTGGAGAGGCTGTCACATACGGGCAGGAACAGACCAAACTGTGAGAGCAGGATGGTGCCTTTCGGAAGGGTGGCCTGGTGCCTGCCAGGCAAATGGGAGGGAGGACTTGGGACTTCACAGCAGAGCAGGCACTGAAGAGATGGAAAGTGAGTGGGCTGCATCTAGCTTTTCGCATAATGACCTTGCTGTAGTGCATAATGCTTTCTATGCAAACCTCTGGAAGGTGTGATCAGAAGGAAGTGCATTTGTTTTGGCAGCAGTAGAGCTCGATTTACAGATATAGGGAGCAAGAGGTTCTGTATACCCCTGTCCCAAGCAATCAGATCTTGAACCAAGTCTCTCTGTCCCATAGAACCATAGCCTGAGACAAAGGATGCCCAAGGAAGGCTCATTTTTATCTTTGGCCCTGTGGTACATCCCTGCTGGAGTTCTTCTTGCTTGACTTCTGCCATATGAGCCTCTGAAATTCCTATTTTCAAGTTTCCACTCATTCTAAGTTGTGGAAAAACTTAAATAGTGAAGGCTGTGATTCTAATAAATTAATGTCATTATATCTAGCTTTATGAATAACTGAAGATATTGTGAGATGTCAGTTCTTAGCATCACAAGGCAGTGAGCCTGGGACATGGGATAGAGCCCAGCTTGAGTTTCGTGGCTTAGGGTGCTTATTTACGCTTGCAGGGGAAAACATATCAGCAAATCAAATCCTGTTGCTTCGCCTTGGAACGTGTTTTGTACAGCATACAATAATAATGAAAGTCATCTTTCGGAGCAAAGTTGGCATGGAAATGCTAGGGAATACTGAAAATAGAAGAAATCAAACAGGAACTTATGAAGCATGTGAATAAAACAGAATGAAAAGGAAAAAAAAAACAGTTGAAACCTAAAAAGAACACTTTCTGAGGCCTCATGTCAAATGTCATGAGGTGGTTGATTGTACAAAACATGCTTTTGATTTGCTCATAAAAAAGGGTCCTACTGAAGAGTTATTGTTCCCTGAGAAATCAGATGCGCTGGGTAGTCAAATAGCATGGTAAGAAATAAGAGTAGCTCGGTAAAGATATAGAAGCAAGAAAGCAATAAAGTCTGAAGAGGTTATTAAATGCCACCCAGAGAAATTGCCCGTGTGAGGTATATTACAAACTGAGCAGCAGTTAGCAGCAAGAAATCTTCCGAGGCACCGAAGCCTAAGGCTGTTTGCAACCCTGAGCTCCTGGGAGCCTCTGATCTTCTGCTGGAGGCCTCTCTGTGAGGGGACGGCACCTGAAAGCCTTTGCTCTGGCATTTCTGAGGCTGCAGCCTTCTCTGCGGGAAGGACGGGCAGGTCTGAAACCAAGCTTGAAAATTTTCCATATTCTGCAGCCCCATTTTTCTCTCCTAGTTGCAAAGCGAGTATTTTTCTTTTAAAAAGAAGTGATTCAGCCAGCCGTTTAATCCCTTACTCTCTGTACCCAGAAAAAAAAAAAAAAAAAAAAGAAAAAAAAAGTTTGAGTTTGTCTAGAAAAATAATAACTGGAGAAAGATTAACAGGAGAGACCAAAGCCATCTCTGATTAAGTGATGGGCTCTCACCAGCCTAGGTCAGCAGCGACCACAGATTGCCCAGGGATTAAGCAGATGTGTGAGCCTGATGGTAACACCGAGGGCGGTGCTGGCTCCTCACCGCCCTGGTGCTGCTTCTGCTCCATCATTGCAGTGTGAGCCCACCTGCTGTGGTCCTCCTTACCGATCAAAGTGTGGTGCAGCAGGAAAAAGCACAACCAGTCAAATAATCAGATTTCTTCCCTCGCTTTTGGCCTCTTGATTTTTGCCCAGGGGGGTTTGTCGAGACTCCTTGAACCTTCTGGCTCTCCGAGGCTGCAGTCAATGCCTTACAAAGAGAGCCAACAGGGAGTTTGTAACGCTGTAGCCTATGATGTTATATTTGTCATTATTAATTATTGATGGAGTACTCAAAGATCGGAGCGTGACATTTCTATTATTTCTTTCATAAGAAAAGAGTAGTTTCTAAAGTTAAATTAATCAAGTTTGGAACTTAGAAGAGACGCTGCTTTCCCGTGCCTGAGGAGAGGCGAGCAGGTCTGACTTTGGTGCAGTCACCACCTCATCTTTGTTTCCCTAAAGGGGCTATGGGCCATCCTCAGAACCCATGGTGGCTCAAGTCCCATCTCAGTGCTCATAAAGGTGGGGATGCCCTGCTGCAGATCACGGGCTGGGGTGCCAGGGGCTCGTGTACGCGGTGCTGGCAGAAGCAGGGCTGGTGTCTGCGGCCAGGGGAGGCTGTCCTGGGGATGGTGGTGTGGGCCCGGGTCCTGCTCTGAGCCTTGCACCAGGAATCTCTCTCTTGAATATAGAGCATGCCTCGAGCATTTATCTAACAAGACTAAAATTAGCTTTTCTCGAGCACCCCCTGCTTTGGCAGCCTGATCTTTGCATGCCTCGAGCCCCATTTCTCTGTGCTTTATTACAGGATCTCTGCGTGTGCCCGTGAAGCTGTTCTGCATTTTGAGAGTATGGCACTATGTCTCCAAGGAGAGGCAAGGACGTGTCTCTCCTCTAGATCTGAACCGCCTGGAAAACAAGGTCAACTTGACTGTTTTTAGAACAGATGGCTTTCTTCCATGTAGTGGCATTTCCCTGGCTAAATGGAGTCTGACTCTGGCTATACATAAATATCAAACGCAGCTATATGTGGATTTATAAGCATACTAGCAAATTACAAGGTTAGGAGAATTTAGAGCTGCAGAAAAAAAATGACTTTTTTTTTTTTTTTTTTTTTTTAAGTTCAGTCAGCACTTTAAGTTACTAGTTTCCTTGATCTTCAGTAGGCATCTTTTAAATTAAGCTAACGTGGCAGGTGACAGGTTATCCCAGTCTGTCCTGGGAGAGGGCTTCTGTGGGAGATGGCTGGAAGCAACTGCGCAAGAAGGTCGTGATATATTCTGAGCCATCTCCCCCAGCGGAGACAGGCTTTGTTGGAGTCTACGGCAATGTGAGCTAAAGCAGATCTGATCTGGATACCACAGGAGAATGATTGTGAAGCATGGATAATGAGGCTAGAAAGAATACATGTGGATTAACTGGACACAAAGATTAGTTTACTGTTCCTGAGTAACTGCATGTTCTTGTCAGTTTTGCCTTTTTTATTATTATTATTTTTTTTCAAAAAAAAAAATTATAGCCTTGGCTTATGATGTCTGTAATGGCTGTAAGAGGAAATGACGGTGCCCCAAATTCTTATCTCTCTGTATTACAACATGCCTGGGGAGAAGTAGGGAGTGACCTACATCCCTTAAGTGGGAGAAGGTTATATGAGATTTCCTGTGTTTCTCAGGATGTCTGCATACTTTTCCAGGTCCCAAAGAAATAATTCAGATTGCATTAATTAATGATTTCAAATAGTATTGTGTAGGAGAGAGGAGGACAATTTGACCATCAGAGACCCATTCCAGCTCTATTTCTTTCATTTCTCAGAAAGAAAGTGGGTTGCATGATCTGGGAATATGACTGATACGGGGTATTTGCCCTTCTGATAATGGAGAGAAACTGTAGCCTTGGCATGCCGCAGGGAGCCCTGCCTCTCCAAGGATGGAGTTCAGAGCTCTCCCCTCCAGCTTTATTTCATTAGCTCCTTTCAGGGAATGCAGCAGAAGTATAATCCAATCACTTGGGCGTTGGGAGGAACTGGCTCGGAGTAGGACACTCCGGCTCAGTAATGAGAGATGCTGCTCCGTGAGTCATTTCCTGCAGCCCGTCACTGAGTCATTGTCCGTGTTTGTTGCTCACAACTGCGTGAAAAAGTCTGAATGGGTTCCTGGGTACGAGGTGTTTTATCTAACTTTAGGTGTGGAAGGAGGGACTTAACCTTTTCCAGTATTAAAGTCATCCCCCTGTAAGAAATTTAGATTTTTCTCTCTTGAGATGAAAAGCAATTTGACAGAGTAAATCCCACTATTCATACCAAAATGGCTCACTTGGTTAAAGCCATTCAGCCAGGGAGCAGGTACCAGAATACACATTACCAGCCCAAAGTGAAGCTAGAGGCGTCGTTCATTTTTTTAGTAACTTGAAGATAGCCAACCCCCAGAAGTTGTATATTTTTGTTTTCTTGGGATTTGGTTGTCTAATGCCATCGTTATGTAGTGATATGATAGTGATGTAGTAGATTATGTAGTGATATGATAGTGATTCCTTCACTCAAACCCTGCATTATGCCAGGAGTTCCAAAAGAGGGCTCCCAGCTTGTTAGAGCAGCCTCCACAAAGGCAAACGTTATACACAGACCTGCTTTAATGCAGACATCCTTCCTGCTTCCAAGTGAAAGTGATCCTAGCCATGAGATTTGTTGGAGCACCCCATGTCCTTGGCGGTGTTCTCGAACCCACCTGCTAGGCTTTCTTTTCAAAGTTTCGTTTGACTTTGCTGAGATTCAGCGAACGTTCGGAGTGACCAGAGATCGCCACTCCAGGTTAGTGTGGCCAGTTCTGTTAGCCAAGCGGACAAAACAAAAACAAACAAACAAAAAAAAGGAATACAAAGAAATTGTGAGGAAAGAGATGAAGCCATGAGGACTTGCAATAAATGACTGACCCAGGGGCTGCTTTGAGCTCGCTCATCCCACAGCTCTTGCATGGTGAATTCAGTCAATGCTCCAAGTAGGTTCAGTTTGGCCACACCGAACAAATTTCCTGGGCTAAATCTTGGGCTACTCAGGATCTAGTCCTGCATTGCAGTGACTGGTGTCATGGCAGAAAACAGCCTTGCACTATCTGGACTCCTCAGCAAGGAGAAGGACCCAGTGTAGAGCTGGCGGCTTCACAGTCCTGTGCTGCTGATGCTGGTGTCTGACCTCCTGCACAGCTATGGCCAACAGTAACAGCAGCCAGGAGCTCAGTAAGTTGACACATCCCTCTGTAATAAACACACAGACCAGAGTATTTAATACTATAAGTAGGCCCATTATGTGAGACAGCTAAGAAATTAGGGGAAAACAAAGCAAAACCTGGCTCCATAAAATCTGATTAGCAGTTTTAGCTGGAAAACGCTGGCAACACAAAGATTTTGTTTTTGTTGTTTCATGGAGGTTGGCTGACACTAAGAGACTGACGCTGAGCAAGGGCTGACGTACATGCCTGGTTTACATGTGTTCTGTCTGAAACAATCTTGGTTTTCCTGAGTGAACTTAAAGGTTTCCAAGTCTTTGCAGAGGCAAGTCTCTGAAACTTAACTTTCAAAGGAACTGTTTGGAGATGAATTTCCCCAGAGCTCATGTTGTTTGGATTTGCTCGTTACAGGATGGATCCTTCTCTCCCAGTTCAGACGTTTATGAAATACATACCATCAGGTTAATCCAAAATAGCTGAGACTGGTTCATGTGCAGCCAGCCGCCAGCACTGGTGGCTGATGCAGTCCTGGTGTAGGTGGGCTGGCTTTCCAGTGCTGCTGCCTGGAGCTGTCTGCGCCCCCTTCCCCTCCGGGAATGAGAAGGGACCAGCCCCAAAGTCTGAGCCTGGCTTCTGAATTTCTGCACTCTTCTAAGTTTGCTTTTATTGATTGTATTTGAGACACCTTATTGAAGTGACTTAGTAGTGGGACACTGAATGTTGCTGAATACCGGGGCTTCTTCCTGTGTGTGTGTGTTTTTTTTTTTTTTTTTCTTTTGAGCTACACTTCAGTTAGTTCTCTTTTTCATCAAGTAACTCGTATTACAATACATTAATACAATGTGTGCTTGGGAACAGAAAATTAGAAGTATCAAAACAATTTGAAAACTAAAGGCTCTGAGGAGCTAAACCTAAGCTTGTGAGCAGCCTGGAGGGCTGCTGTTGCTACAGACAAGTTTTCAGACAACTCTCTGGGTAAGATGCAGAGAGGTTGCATCATTGGCACAGCTCTGGCTGGCAAAACATGGCATAAGAGCAGAATCCTGTTGCTTAGCGACTTGTGTGAGAGATTAACCCTCTCCTGGGCTGTACAATATTTGTACAGAAGCCCTCTTGAGGCATCTTTGTGGACAATAATTGAATATGAAGAAACTACTCCGATATCTTTACCTACTAGCTGCTATGGATTTATTCATCATTAATGTTACATGAAGGACTGTCTTTAAGTTGCCATTAGTTACTGAAAGAGATCACTTAATGAAAAGTCATCCACCTGTAGTACGACATGCAATTACTGCGAAGGTAGGGTCATATAGTTACAGTAAAGGTGAAGCAAAAAGTTATTAAAATAATTTGAGTTGATGGTGTTAAACAGTACTGTCAATATTTTTCATACGAACTCAAATATTTCTAAAACATCTGGTTGATGGAAAGACTGATAATGTGTATTGACATTGCTCATGCACAGGGAGCCTCGAAGCAGAGATTGGTAGCAACAGTAGTTAGGGAAGTTCCTCACCTCTCATTTCCTTCCAGTGCAATAGGGAGATTCTGAAGGCTATTTCAAATTGAACACTCCTTTTAATTAAAAATGGAACTAATCACTGAGGCTGATGGGCTGCAAAATTTCAATTTCATTCTTTGAAGGGTGCCTGGAATCCAGCAAGAACTGATAAGCAGGGATGTGTGGGTGTGGTGGTTGCGTTTCGTTCTCTCTGATGCCACCTTTCTGCAGACACCACAGTGCAGTAATGTTCTATCTATCTGGTGTTGCTAATTTCTTCCAGCACTTAAGTAGATATCTTTTTCAAATATAATCACCTGGTGCAGTATTCATCTCATCTGCCTTGAGCTGTGTTAAAAACGAGGTGTGGAGTCCAGACAATGGCAATCAGAGAGAGAGGAGCAGTCCCGACGGGTGATTCATTGCATCTCTTTTAAACACATCTCTGGGTGGGCTGCACTGCCCTTGCTTGCCCCCCTTTGAAAGCAGTCTAGAAAGACCAGCACCGTGGCCCATGGTGAGTGTTGGGTGAGAGGAATCCAAGCCTCTGATTTTAGCAGTGACTTGTATTGCATTATTTGTATTGCACTATTTCCACGAAGATGAATTTCTGGTGTTCAGTATGCTGCTTAATCACAGTGAAAGAAAAACGGGGTTTTCAACTGAAGCTGTGGGAAAAACTCACATGGGAACAGAGGTTAAGGCATAGATGGAGGATTTTAAATTGAAATGGCCTCTCTTTGTGAAATTAGTTGGTAATAAAGTTGAGAATTGCCCTGAAGCAAGAAACACTGAGTTTCACCTCTCTCCCCCTTGTAGTTTTGCAGCAGTAGCAATTAATTTCTGTAACTATTGGCCCCCAATTATGGTGGCTCCAGAGTAGATTGGGACTGTTGGCTGCTGCGAACAGCTGCTGCATACACATTGCACATACACGTGACCGATGGACTTTGCACATCATCATCCCAAGCACATTTGTGTATTTGTTGACATTAATAGAGAAAATTATCTTAGCTAGAAATAATGTGTATTTGGTAGTGTTCACATGGCACGTTTCTCTTGTTGGCTGGCGGGTTAACTGTGACCTTCACAGAAAGGTAGGATCAATCCAGATGACAAATTGCTGTGAATGCAGCCTTTCCTGTTGCATATCTGAATGCAGTCCCCGTGTTCCTTAATCTGTCCTTGTTCAGCATGATTATGTACGGTGCTATCAGACAAATACAGAAACTGCTGGAGATCTTGTTTCACAGATGTGTTTGCCTGATGCATTTAAGGCTTTCAGCTCCAGAGAGCAGCCAGTGCGGTAAACAAGCTGACTGCAGGCCACGTGGTGTTTTGCACTACTGCTTTTCCTATGAATCTCCATGCCATCGCAGGATCCCAAGGGAGATTAGCACCGTAACAGAGGCACAAACTAATGCAGATAGCTCCGAGTTGTTAGGCATATTGTTTACTGCTGTTTTGAACATGCTTTCTTAATCCACCAACAGCAAAAAGAAACTTTTGCCTCTGATCTCTGAGCTGTTTTCTTTTAGCTGCTGCTAGGAGATGTAGCTTGCAAATTGGGATGTTTTGGCATTTCACTAGAATGGATGGATTCAGCTTGTCTGAAATACAATTTCTATCGGAGCCTATCAAGAGGAAATACCCATTTATCTTCCCTTCATGCTGGCTGCTGTGTCACGCACTGAGGACAGCATGTTTTATTAGCTCAGCCTTGTACCATTCCTCGCTTGAGTCAGTCATGCGAGTTGTGGTGGCTTGGTTATGAGCAAGCAATCCTCTGCTTGTGCTTGCAGTTTCATTTCTGCCCAGAGAACAACCTGGGAAAATGTAAAATAAATGTCTGTGTGCAAAAAAGTCCAGCAACGCACTTTGTGTTGCGAAGAAGAGACAAGAAGTAAGGTACGGTTCTGGGGATCGGGGAGGGAAAGGCTGATGCCTCAGGCTCTCTGGCAAGCCATAGTGAGGGAGGACAGCACCTGCCCCTCCACTGCTTTCTCTCTGCCTGTTCACCGGGGCTGGAATTTGGTCAGGGGCACTGCTCCATGCTGACGGGCACGCCGGGAGGCAGCAGGTGCTCAGACCACAAGATCTTCCTTGGCTAGAGTCTCAGCTTGCCTGTCCTCTGACGTGTCATTGTAGGGGGAATTTTCATAAAGTTGAGACCCTGGGACTTAATAATATGCTTTGAAAGGAAACAGACCTAAGAGAGGATTTTTGTGGTCACTGGGGCCATGGCAAAGTAATATGTATGGATGAGTCTTGTTGCCACTGGGGAAATAGCTAGGATTTTTTTTTATAGCTTTCTCATTCAGATTTTGTGGGTAGCTGAAGGCCTCCATTTCCAAGGAGCTGTGTAGGTTTTGTCTCTGTGGGACAGCCTGCGCTTGTGAGAGGCTGCAAAGTCCTTTGATGCCAAAACATTGCAGTGAAAGGTGTGCCCTGGGAGGCAGATGGGGTTCGAGGTGAAGGGGCTGGGATGCTGCTCCGGGGTCTGGGGCCTGTGTGGAGCTACAGCACTTTGTCACCTGCTGTCCTCTCCTCTCCCACGCCATGCAGCAGGGCTGTGGGGGAGAGAAAGCTCATGTACCCCACTGGTGTGTGAGGGAATGTAAGTGCCTGAGGTGCCCGACCCGTCCCTGTAGGCCCCAGGACCTGAGTCAGCTCTGGTCCAGCATCCACAGAGCTGTGTTAGCCCCGTGCTGGATCTGTTCCTTGGCAAACACACGGCTGCACCTGCCTGCAGCCAAATGAATTGTCAATAAAAACCCAGCACATCACATTCCAGTCATGAGAACGGTGAACTAAAAGGCAACCCCTCGAGAAATACTAGATTTATTCTTATTTTTTACTTATTGCTTAGTATTTAGCTATCCCTTGCTGGGCTTGAGCACGCTCGCAAACACAAACTGTGAGGCAGGCAGAAGGGAGAGGCTGATCTCATTTTAACCTCCTTTAATTAGTGCAGAAGGTAGCCTGTCGACCACGTCTGGCGTGGAAGGGCTGCCCACTGAAGCGTTTGTGGGGATGCACTAACACGTGAGTGCAGGTGGAGCTGTTCCTTTCAGTGCTGTCAACAGCGAGCCCTGGGGAGTTTGCTCTTTCAAAGCAGATGACAGCCAGTGACAGATTTCTTAATATTTGTTACAGTTTTGATGCTTTTTAACTGTAGGGCGCATCAGGAGAAAAAGATTCACTGTTCTGAATAGCTGAACCTGGCCTTTTTGTTCCCAACATTTTAGCTTAAAGGGATAGCTTTTAAATGTAAAACCTGTGATAGGACATTATTTAATTAAAATTGAAACAGCTGTATTTTGAATTTGTCATGTTTCAGAGCTAGAATCTACCTTAATGTCATGATGCTGCAGAACACAGCAATTTTTGCAGATAACTTCTGTACAAAACCACAGAAAACTGTCTTCAGGCACAGTATGGAGGGGCTATTCTGCCACATTTCTCAATTTTTATGCTTTATTTTCAGCAGCCTTCCACCCTGTGAGCTGTTTTCCCTCCCACCCCCTCAGAACCTAATGAAAATTTTATGCCGTTTTTTGACAGCAAACAGGCCTCCCGGTTTTCAGCGCTTAACCCTGTGGTGGGCAGGGAAACCTAACTCGGGTGCAGAGAAGGGAACCAGGCATGGAGCGGCCCTGCGATCTGCAGAAGTCCCTGCAGGAAATACGTGGCAGACTGGGGAAGACGTGTTCTTGGTTGCTGATCTGCGTGGCAGCCCTGCTCTCCCACTCGCTGCTTGGACTCAAGTGTTCGTTGTCCCTCATGCTGAACGTGGGGCTCTTGCTAGGAATGAGCCCTACGCCCAAACAAAAGACAACAAACCCTAGAAAGAGAAAACCCATGACTTAGGACAGATGTGCCTCCAGATACGGTGCCACAGTGACAGGGTGCTGTCTTTTCCACCGTGCTGGAGATGTCCCTGGGTGCCCAGGCAGGCTCTGCAGCCAGCTTGGTGACCCGACAGGCCGCTGCTGCACACTCCCAGCCTGGAGCCTCGCCATCACTTCACTTCAGAAATAGAAAAATGGTTGTTGCGTCTGGAAATCTTCATCAGCTGCTTTATTTTCAGTGACTGGGTAAACATATTGCTGTATTTTGTGTTATGGAGGAGAACCCGCTTTCTGTCTTGGGTCTTCCTCTTGTGGACTGTCAAGTGTTAGCAGAGACCAAACGAAAGCAACTCCTCACAGTATTTCTTTCTGCTGGGATGGAAATAACAGGAAAAGGATGGTTTTAGGTGTTCAAGACTGTCTGTTGGACCTTACATTGACAGATGTAGTACAGGCGAAAAGGTTATAATCACTACTTAGTTTATTCAAAGTTTGAGATCCTTGGCCAGGAGATGAGTGAATGTTGATGGAGAAGAACTATTTTTTTTTTTTTTGGTCTTAATTAACTGAATTGCTATTTGTTCTAGCTAGTATTTCAAGGTGTTCTGGCGCTATGTACTTCAGCAGTATTGCAATGCAGTGTCTGAAGATAGTGATTTGCAACCATTACTCAGAGAATTAGGAACTTCTTGTGGATGCTGAGGCCAGTTTCATTAAAACGGCTTCTGCATCTGGCTCCAAGAAATTCCTGATGATGGTAATAGAAGCAATAGTTGATTTTTGTATTGATTCTTTGTAAACCTTTTTTTTTTTTTTTTTTTTCCCCTGTATCAAGAGGAAGAAAATACTATGGGATAATATTATAGTTTTTCCTGGAACTTAATTTCAGGAAAGTACATATGTAAGAAATGCTAAATAGTGAGGAAGGGACTTTATCAGCAGATAGAAGATACAGTTGTTATTGAGAAATAGAAGAAGCCCAAGAAATATATGACTGGAAGTTTAATCAGATAGTAGAAGATGGTAATTGAAAGCAAAAGTCTCCCAGTCACAGACAATCAGTGCACTTCCAGTGACCACCTAGCTCAGCCTGACGAGCATTGCTGTTAGTTTTGAAGTGTTTTTGCCCCTCTGGCCCACCCGAACATTTAAATTTTCCTGACCTGTTTACAGCAGCATGAAATAGCAAAGTGTGTACCTTAGGACACTTCACGGAGCTCCTTGTCCTGGGATCCTGGCTGTAGGTCACAGCCTGGAGCACCGACAGCTCCCAGTCATGAGGCAGTGCCACGTCAGGCACAACCGGCTGGGTTATTTGTAGCAAACAACTGATTTAGTTTCTTCCCCTCAGTCCCTGAATGATCTACTGCGAGGTTTTGACTGCTGGAGATCTGCGTGTGTGAAATGAGAATGACTGTTTTATGCAAATGGGTTTCATGCTCTGGATTGCCTATAAGCAATTGAGGGAAATTATTTCTTATTATTTGCTATTTCAGCTGAATGACAGGCCTTGCAAGCCACAGGGCGTTGAGTCTGATCCCTGACTGAATAGCTCCCAAACGCACGTGGAGCACTCCATTTAGCCCACACAAACCCTCATGAAAACACATTTCCCATGCTCTCCTCTTTGTACTTTGTTCTTGTCAGTGTTTGTTCATTGCTGGAAAGGAGCAGGAGTGCTGCCCAACCTGTAGGGCAGCACATTGTTTGTCTTCAACACGCTGTGAGTACTTCCCAGAAGCATCTCCTTGATGGCAAACACGGACCCATTGGCATGGTATGGTGGGGCCAGCCTTGGCATGGTGCTTGTTGAGGGACACAGCACGGGCACTGGTGAGCTCCAGGAGGTGTCCCTGGTCCTGCTGGCAGCAGTGGTACGGCCACACGAAGTGAGGCTCTGCCTGTGCCCAGGTAGGAATCAGCTTTCATTGTGTTGTTTGTGTGCGTCTTCAGCAAGGCGTTGTGCAAGGGAAGGCGGCATCATTTGTGACAGTTGTAGCTCTAAATAGGAAATGATTAATATTTCATGATTATTTTTCTGTAAGGCATGATTCTGTGGAGAATGCATCAGTCTGACTCGCTGCAGAGAATGATCCTGCCTTGCTTAGCTTTCTAAATGTAGTCAGGCGCTGCATGCTAATATACTTATATTAAATGAGACCTCTCTGGCTGTCTGACTAATGCTCTGCTGCCAATACATCAGTACAAAAGTGAGCACTTAACTTTTGGAAACTTCTGTTTTATTCTCCAGTCTCCCAAGTTAGCTGTTTCTCACTCTTCCTCTGTGTTGGGCACCTTTGATCTAGGTTTAACAAAAGGAATAATGCAAGGCAGTTCTGTGAGGTCATGAATGTTAACCGATTCCATCAATTGCAACATCTTTGATTCTGCTGAAAGTTGTTCCCTTTTTTTTCTTATTTATTTTTCCTTTTCTTGAGTCAGGAGCAAACCTCCTTTAAAATATTCCAGACAGTTTTAAAGAAAGGCTTAGCCATAATGTAGCTGGGTGCTGTTAAGTGCCATAAATTGGGATGAAAGAAACTGAGGGACAGATTCCTACTTAGGTGTATGGGTTCCATTCATTAATCTGAATTCAGTCAGACCAGAAGAAAATGAGACTAAAAGATGATGTATTTTCCCTCAGATTATTATAATGGCTTAATCCTTGTGCAAACAGCAATACTGGAACATAAATAATTCACAGCAGATTCTTCTGGTCCCAATCAGGGTTCCATTCTGTTAGACACCATAGAGAATACTACAAAAACAGGATGAAGGAGAGTTAAGACTGCAGAGAAAACAGATGTTATGAAGTGTCATCATTAAGGTGGTCTGTGAAATGTTAATTTTACTCTCCCTTCTACTCCCATGCATGTGCTACACTTGTTCTTGATCACATTCATGTTTACCAGCTCAATCTATACAATGGAGTGGACATACTTCATATAATCAAGCAAAACAAAGACTTCTGATTCTTTCTAGGATGCCATTTAAAAGTTGGAATTTGTTTTATAACCCAGCTGCTCCAGGTCTATAAGGGCTGTCTATAGACTCTATGTAAGGCAGAAAGGAGCGTGTAGGAATACAAGCCAGTTCTGCATTCTTATGATGCTTGGAAGTACGTTTTGGAGAGAAATAGTTTGCCACGCTTGAAATTCTTTGTGACCTCATTGTGACAGTATCATCCAAGAACTTTTATTTTCAGTATCCAACGATTCAGGGATTTTGAAAATTACATAGCTGGATTTGTTTTTATTTTATGTCAAAAAAAAAAAAAGAAAAAAGAAAAAAGAGAGAGATAAAATAACCCCTTTGAGGTGTGTGTATTTTTCTGTAGATGTGGGCATATACTGTGTTTATTCAATGTTCAATCTTTTCAGGCTAGTGCAGCTGATATGTCAGGCAAGACTTGCTCAGCACTATTAAAATTCATATTGCTTTATGAATTTAAGATTTACATCAGCACAATGCAAACTATGAATGCAACAGATACTCGGTAGGTCACAGCAGTCTTCAGATAATAAGCAATATTGCCATGGGAAGATACTGTATTTATCAGTGGGTTGTAGGTACCGTCATAGATGATGATCTTTGTGGCAATCAAATTTGCATGCTTGCTTTACAAATTGAGTGCCTGAAAGTCATTGTCTGGTTTGTTTGTTTGTTTGTTTGTTTGTTTGTTTTTTCCCTTAAAGAGTCATTCTTGTTAAGAGCAGTGATTGAACTTGGTTTTAATAACTATAAAAGGGAGGTTTTGTTTTGTCTGATAGCACTGGCACAGAAAAGCCTCTGCAGTTCTTTTTGGTTTCCAAGTTAATGCTGCTGACTATCAATGCAGTCTCTTAGCCATGGCTGTCTAAGCAGCTGTGAAAAATAACAACATAAACTTAGATTTAAGAATTTTCAATAATAATTACAAAGTACAGCTAAAGGTTCTCATTCACCAAACACTGACTGCTTCTCAAAACGGTTAGGCATGCATTTAATTTTGTGCATATTCCGAATGAGTTCGATCTTAATATAACCGAAGCATGTACTTTCAATTCTCTTGTTTTACTGCTTTTTTTTTTTTTTTAAAGCAAATAAATAGCTGTGATTCAGATACGTGTTTTATGGATAAAAATCAGGGGACATAACTGCAGTTGTGTGCCCAAATTTAATCTTAGGAGCAGGTTTTGTACTTCTGCTTCCCTACAGGTTAATTGTGCTGGGATTTGCTCTGTTATGCTTCTCACTTCGACTGATTTTTCCTAGGATTTCTCTTTTATTGCAAGCCTCATTTCATACATTTAATATCACTGTTTATCAGCCTAATTACCCCTTGGTCCCACCTCTTTGGCACAGACCCTGGAAGTGAGACTCATGATTCCTGCCTCAGCCGCCGGCCCATCTGCTTTTTCCAGTTCAGAGGCTCTGGATGTGGTCTCCAGAGGAGCATCTGTCTTCTCAGCTGCCCGGGCTCAGGTACTGCAGCTGCATGGCTGAGGACTGAAACGTTTTGTTCTCTTTCTGATTTCTACTCCATCTCCTCATGTTATAGTTCTTTCTTCCCATTTCTTCCTGTCTTGTAAAAAAAACCCCAAACAACTCTGTTCTACTACGACCACTACTACTGCTATTACTACTACTAACAATAATACTAATACAGCAGGATTTGATGCCCTTCACAATGCTTAGCAGCGAGAAAGGAAATCCTTCCAAAATTGCTCACGGAGAACTGCCGCTGCACGGGGCTGAATCTGTACCCACCAACTGCTGCTGCCTCCTCCAGAGCAGAGTCTGCGGGAATCAGAAAAGCACTTTCATGTGCCTGGGTAAAAACACCCAGTGGAGGCTTATACAAAGAGTTGGTGAGCTGAGACAGCTTCTGCAGCCCTGGTCTGAGAGAGGAGCCTAGCAGTGGTGTAGTGCTGCACGGAGCATGATGTACTCCCACTGCAATGGAAACCAGCCCATCAGGAGGAGCTGAAGAAGATACCACGTCCACAGACATCTGTGGCAATGACTTCCTGATTACAGGCAAGTGACACCAACCCAGAAGGGTTGTCATTTTGTTTGGTGGTTGATGTTGAATGTAAAATATCCTGAAACAGCTATGTAAAATTGAGTACCTCATCAATATTACATCTGCGACAGATGATGAAAACCTCCCTGCATGGACAATAATCCATTTAGTTCATCCCGCAAGATCTCCAGTGCCAGATGCAGTATCTGGCCGTTTGATTCAGCTTTGAGATTCACTAGTGGAAAACCACAGGCAGCCAAACAAATCCCTGTTGACTACATATCTACGCAGGAGCATACGCAAGCCACGCTCTAGGTAAGGCTGACAGTAATTCATTGCGGTGCTTTGCGACCTGATTTTAAACAGCTGCAATGAATTGCTTTTGCCTTGAATTACAAACAATTTATTTGGGGCAAACCAGGCCACTTCCATGGGATCATGCTGAATGTGGTAGATAGATGACAGAATGCCTGCCATGTTTTGGGAGATGACCACTGAGTCCTTGGGGGAGGCAGCTCACATTTGTGAGCAGCTCCTGTTGGTGGGAGGCCCCCAGGTGATGGCACTGCAGCAACAGGACTGCTCCACAATCACGTTAAGAGCTACAGGTTTGGTGGAAAACATATTGTGTGCTGACCCAGACCCTTCCCCATCACATTGCATTGCACAGAAGAGAAGATCACTGAAAACTGGGTTGGTTTTAGGCATGGGCAAACTAGGCAATTTCCTAGGGTGGTGAAATAGAACAGGTAGAAGAATTGCAGCATTAACTGCAGAAAGGGAGAGGGCCTGACTCTTGTGAGCAGCTCTGGCTCTGTCCCTGCATGGTGTCCCCACATCTGGGAAGTTTGCTTGGTCTCAAAGCTGTGGGATATGGAATGAAGATACATGTAGTGCTGGGGAAGCTACTGCCACCATCATATAAATCAATGCTGCTGCCAGCAGGCAAAGGCAAAATGACATTACCTTGTTATCACTACGCTCATTTGATGCATGTGGCAGCAGAAGTCAGTTTGCCCCACCCAGTTGAAAAGCCCTGTGTGAACGTGGGGGCTTTTTCAGTGTAAAGCAGTCTCAGCTGGAGCTTGTGCAAATGGGATCCAAAAGAATCAGTCCCACCCTGCTGGAAAAGTGCATTTCCTGCAGCCAAAGCTGTGCTGGCAGGTTGTGGCTGAAGAAACAGGAGTAAACAGCATCTATGGAGTTTATGGTTGGCTTTAAATGTATCTGGCAGCAAATTTCTGGAGAAAGGATGCTGCAGATTTGGGGTGAGATGCAATAACGTGTCTGTTTAATTTCAGATATGAACCCTACTGGATCTGAATTATTAGCCCAGCACTGAAACAGCTATTTTCATGACAAGCCTTCTGTCGCCTGCAGGGATCCCTGGATACAAACGGTTTGTTTTGAGTACATTTCATTCAATTGGAAAAATAGCTTATGTTTAATATTTTATAAAAGAGGCTGTGTGTTTTATCTCTGCTGGTACAGGATCTATGCTGTCCATCTTCCATGTGTACCCATTCTTTTATGCAACTCTTCTGTTCTGAGGCGAGAAAAAATATCTTGCAACACACAGGGCTATCTTATGCTTAAGCTAGGAGCGCCCAGCAAGTTGCTCGCAGTCAAAAGCCATTTGCACTGATCTTCAGACAAGACAGCGGGCAGGCTGCTTTCTTAGGGGGCATTTGTCCCTTCCTCAACTGATTTGCAGTGGTATCCTTTTCCTTCCTGAATTATAACAAGCTCTGAGACACCAATGTTGGGGAAGCATGGCAGTCCCTCCACCCACTGCCTCTCTTTAAGGCCTTGCAAGGAAAACCTGCTTCATCCTCATGCCCTCCCTGGGGCTCCCTGTGGGACTCTCGCCCAGGCCAGAGCAGCTTTCCTGTCCTGTGATGTTATCTCAGCGGCAGCCTGGTGCTGGGAAGGGCACGCTGCTTCTCTGCCACTTACCAGCCTTGTGTAGCACACAGAGAGTATTTGCCTTAGTGGAAAATTGTGGCATTTCCTCCTAATTATATGGGTTTTACTTGCCAGTCAAGGCTCTGATAGCTGAGAGAGAGAAGCAAGGCTGCTATCTAAAACCACGTGGAGGTCCAAGACAAGCGTTCTTCGCAGCTTGCAGAGGTGTTGCTAGGTGTCATTTAGTTTTCAGCCTCTTTGGAGGACTGAGGGCACTGTTTACTTTTTTGTATTTGCTGAAGAGGGGAGCAACCTGCCTAGCACTTTTTCGCTACCCCATGAGAGCCACTCAGGACCAAGCGGTCACAGAAACATTTTCCAGATGTTAATATGGGGAGAGGAAGTCTCAGAGAAAAATGGTTCTGGTTTACTTCCAGAGATGAATGCTGCATGTTCCCGGTTGTGATATATACATACATATTTTGTTTTAAGTAGTTGTTTCTGAGGCACCGTGGGATGCTTTGTGCCCAGCTCTATGCACCCTCGGGCTCCCACCTGTGTTGGGAGGAGCACAGGAGCCCACATGCACTTACAGGAGGCAATGGTGGTGCTTTATTCCTGTGCCTCTTGCCGTTCAGAACATGCTTCCTGCACACCTGGGTGGTGGCATTAAATCCTCATGGGTCAGGGAACCACAAGGTGACAAAATTGCCATGCTGAAGTTCTACCCTGAGCCTGGCCAGGCATGACTGTTGCAAGGCTGGGGGAAATGCTTAACTCCCATACCTCTTCTGCTTTTTGCACTGAGGTTCAGGCCTTGCTTGATCCTCCTGTCACTGTCCCAGGGAAGCTGCCATGAAGCCGGCCAGCTCTCCCAGGCTGTATATCCTGAAAGGCAACGTCAGTACGGGTCAACCCTAAAAATGCAAGCCCTCAACTGTAATGCTCATGTGACAAATATTACTAGCTATAAGTGCATGGGACAATATGAATTTGTGCTCTCCTTCTGATGGTATCATTCAGGCTTATTTTGAATTCACCTTTAAACTTTAAATAAATGGACACAAAGTGAGGCATTTCTGCCTTGTCCACAGGAGCTAATTTGGTGGTTCCAGATCCGTTTGCCCTCTTCTTGGTAGAAGTTTTATTTGGGGAGAAATTCTACACCGCTGGCTCTGCACTGTGATTTGCAGTCAGTCTCATTTTTTTTCTATTTTTATCACATTCGTGACCAAATGCTAAATTTGGTTTTGACCCAGCTCTGTATAAATTACTGTAGCAATAGGGCTGGAACCTATGAAGTTACATACTAGGCAATGAAGGGCAAGCCTATGACCACAGAAAATGCTGTAATGGCACTGGTGGAGGTAATGATGCTAGCAAAGACAATGCAAGAGAAAATGGTGATAACTTTTTATGACAAGGAAGCAGAGCATGGCTTATTGCCCTTGTAGCCTTGGCAGATAGATCCTCACATGCTGTGTATCTAAAGCACCCATTGTCCTAATGGCTTGGGAAGAACATTTGCCCCCATTAAGCATGCAGACATGTGATTTCGTGCTTTGAGAATGGCTGGAGCCTCAACAAATGAATAAGAAATGAAGTGTTAATTAATAGGTGGCAATTCTGCTGCTCTAACCCCTATCCTGCATTGTCAGGCAAGTAAGCAGGTAACAAAGCAGAGGTTTGATGCCAGAGGGAGGGGGATCCAAAATCACTGAACTTTTCTGTGTTTGTGAGTAATAAATATGAAAATTAATGAGGCTTTGATGTAATTTTGGACTTGGTGCTTAGGGACGTGGTTTAGTGGGTGGTATCGGTGGTAGGGGGATGGTTGGACCAGATGATCTTGGAAGGCTTAGCCAACCATAATGATTCTACGATTCTAATTAAGGAATAGAAATGGCTTAGCCCCAAAATCATGAAGTTTCTGCAGAGCAGAATCACAGGAATAATTTAGCAAAGGACTAAATAATGTAACTAATCCTATGTCCAACAGTGAAATTGCTTCTACCCAGTTATTTAAAATGAAGCATCCCGTAAACGTGTGAACATACCGCTCTTGCAGTAGCATCATTCACTCCCACATAAAACCTTTGTGCTCTTGTGAAAGCGTCGCTGCAGGTCACTTCTGGAGGACCTGTACTACAGAAACACCACATTCCCATCACAGAAACACCCATGAGCTGGGACTGGGTTGTCCCCTGAGCCCCAGGGTGCCCTGGCAGTGCGGTGCTGCAGCCTCGGGCCTGCAGGCTGCCATTTGTTTCTTCTCCCACCTAAACATGCCGGCCTCAGCCTGCTCTCTGCTCCTGTCCTCTCTTGCCAGGCTAGCTTTGCCTGTGAGGGTTATGTCCTGTGTAGAAAAGCATGAATTAAATCCACAGCCTATCTACAAACCAAGAGCTCTGACCAGGTTCTCCTGTCTCCCCCACACCCCTGCTGTCGGGGCAAAACACAAGTACAGCTCCTTTCCATTTACTTTTTATTTTGGAGTGAGAGACAGTGCCCAGTGCTCCTGCAGTCACCAGGCCCTACCTGGGGGCAGGGAAAGGGAGCGAGACCTGCACAGAGCCCTGGCTCTCATCCAGGGCTGGTGTCTGACGGAGTAACTACATCAGAGGGAAGGGCTTAGGAGGGAGAGTATTATGGGAAAATGATGCAAAGGGAAGGACAAAGTAGTACATAGCACAGGAAAGAGAAAATAAAAGAAAGGCAGTAAAGTGCTCTGTGCCCTTCCCTGCTGAGCCTGCAGCAGGGAGTGGTGCAGTTCCTTGAAAAGAGGTGAAAGTGAAGTGGTCACCCTTGTTTTTTTCTGAGTCAGTTTTGGTGCAGGACACGTGGCTGGGATGGAGCACGGCTGTGGTGTGCTGCTGGTAGGGCCCCGCGGGCGATGCCTCACCAGGGCACCGCTGCCCTGCATCCCGCTGCTTCTGGTCTGCGAGGGGCAGAGAGCCTGGCCACACTAATTAAAACTCCTTTCTCAGTGCTCCTTGGCAAGGTGCAAAGAAATCCTCTTTTCATCCTTAATGACTAAAAATAAATCTTATTTTGGGTTTAAGAAGGAGCCGCGTGACTGAAATGAGCCGTTCGGTTTCATTCATGTTTGCTGTCTATTAATCTGTTCTCTTCACCCTCAGCAGGGTATGACTCAGAGCTTCTCATTGTCTTCCTCCCTAAACTATATGTGTTTTGACTTTAAATTCTGCCATCTGACGCACAGCAGTGCTGAAATCATGACAGTTTGATCCAGCCAGCTCCCCGGAGACTCTTGATCTTTACTGCCTGGTAAACGTAACACCCCTCACAGCTATGCAAAGCAGATATTGATATTTTTACACCAAATGTTGGTAAGCAGATGTCACAGGCTGGTGAAGATCTTTGAAACTCCACGGGAGGAAATACGCGTGTATGTACGTGGGGGAGGCCTGGAGATAAAAATACTATGGTGGTTATGGGAGAAGATATATATTCCTTAATCTGTTGGTGTTTTGCTATTCTTGTTCGTGGTGATCAAAGTGGAGGCTGCACTGGAATAAGTACAACAGTAAATTCATTCCCTGTTGATTCATCTGCTGCTTTTACACCCTCCTGCCAGCCATGGCTTCTTGCCTCCTCTCCTGTCAGAAGCAGCGGCTGACCCCAGCACCCCCGTCTTTGCTGGCTGCTTTTTGGGACCCGGGGGCCAGGTGTGGCAGGACCTCAGAGTCTGGGTCATGATGGCGGGCTCCAGACTGGACAGGAGCAGGGGAGGACCCAGCACTGTGCTGAGCGAGGCCCAGCAGGAGACACAGGGCACTGGCCATGCCTGGAGCTGTGCCGTAGATGTGCCTTGGGCATGGCTCTCCACGGGCCGAGCTGTGCCTGCAGAGCTGTGGGACCCGCTCTGCCTCCGTGCTCCTCGTCTTATTGATTTATTTTTTTTTTTTAAGTGCAGGCAGTATGAAATCCTGAACAGGTTAATTTTGGGGTGAAATCCAAGTTTATTTTCTTGTTGTCCATAGCAAAACCTGTTCTTAAAGCATCCCTATGGGGTGTGCAGCACCACTTCAGGGAGGTGTGTTGGGCAGGCTCGCTGTGGGCCTACAAAGCCTTCCTGCGGCGTGGAGTAACGCCCAGAGGCCTGCAGCCACCACGGGCCCCTGCCTTGGCATCCATGCTCTTAAAGAACTGTGTGCAAACCACAAAGTCCCTGATTTCCTTACAATGTTACATTTTCTCTGCCCCTTACAACTTTGGTAATGGAATTGAAACCATTTACTGTGTCCTAAATTTAGGGAGGCCAAAAATGTTTGCATACAAATATGTTTGATTTCCCAAGAATGTGAAATGAGCAGAAAATAACAAATATAATTTTGGGCCAAAGCAGAGGTCAAGTATTTTAAAATCAAAATCATTTAAATTAATCTATATCTGTGGTGACAGGAGAACTTTTTTCTGACGAAAGCAAACCTCCCCCTTCTCATTACATACAGAATAAATGCAGATACTCCAGTCAGATGAGGAATGAATTCTAAATGTGACAATGGCACTTACTTACTCTGTAGGAAATGCCACGTCTGTAATGAATTGTAAATTATTTTTAGTTGCCCCTGGAAACGGAGGAAGGGGGAAGAACCATCAATATTGACACAACCCCGCTTTATTTTTAAGCAGCACTGATCTTTTGGTGACTCCAATTAGATGAGGAGAGAGATAGAGCTGAAGTGAAGGGTACAGCCTGCAGACTATTTTGGGTTTTAGACAACAGAGGCAAAGGAGCCAAACAAATGTGCTGCCTGCTGCTGTGCATTACTTCTGTGTCGCCGTAACCATCAAGATCATTGCTTTGTCCTGTGTGAGCTGGGGCAGGAGGCAGGTCTCACCGGGACTCCATGGTCTGTGGGTGGTGGTGGTGGCAGCTGGGGGTCCTTGCCACCATCACCTTCACCTTACCACCATCTTCAGTGATAATGAACTCAATGGGTGTGACAAACCACAATGGGCTTGGTCCTCTTGCCTCTGTTTGCTGCAGTGGAGTTCCCTCACCTCCCCAAAGTTTTGCTTACTCTTAAGTTAACATGCAAGATGCAGGTTTGATTTGCTTCTAGCCTCTCACTGTGTAAGGCAGAGCATGAGACAGGGCAAACCATTCAGAGAAAATGTTACATTTATTGCTGTTCTGTTCCCAGCATACACAAGAGGATGCAATATGGTCAAAATGCCTTCAGAAAAACAAGATTACCATCCTCCTATGGTTAAGCAGTTGATATTGAGCTAGTTCTAATGCAATTACCTAAATTTCAGAGATGCTGTGTTGTGATCCTACTCTTGCATAAAATGCCATGGAACTTCTAATGACAGCACAGATCAAATTTTCTGTTTTATGACTCATTCCAAAGAAAAGAGTGCAACACACACACACAGAGTACGTTAATTAAGGGCCTCCTTACAGGACCATGTGAATACAATCATTAGCACAAAGCCCATGCAAAATAAACATTTTGACGTGGAGTAAAATTGACAGCTCACTTGTGGCTAGCCTTCTGTAAATTTTATCCACTGAACCCAAAATAGCCACGGCAGAGCACTAAGCCAAGTGTCTGACTTCACACACTGTGAATCTCAAGTGAGAGGCTAAGGAACAGAGGAAAGCATCGTGCTGATGTGCCAATTAATCTGAGCTGTCTGAAATACGCACTGATGCTGAGGATCAGGGATAGGTGGATGGGGGCAGTAGGATGACTTCATGTGAAAGAATTTGCTAGACAATTGTTGGGTGTTTGGTCATGGACTGCACAAGAAAGAGTCTGTTGGAAGCACATGCAGAGGTACAACAACATTCTTGAAAATCTGAACATTTTTTCTTCGATTTTTTTGTTTGTTTTGATCACGATGGCTATTTTCACAATGGACTAAGGTATGATAGCCGTAGTTATGTCTAACCACACATTTTGTGGGCATTTGGAACCCAGCTGACAGGACAGGTGCTGCTCAGCAGGACCCTTCCCAGGTGGTCAGGGTAGTGCATGGCTCATGTGGACCCTGCTCTCTGCCTACTGTGGCTGATGCCCCTCTGTCTCCGTCATCAAGGATGCCAGCATGGGTCCTAGCAGAACTTCTGGTTTAACTCATTTCTTTCTGGGTCCAGCCGTCAAAGCAGGCATTTCAGGCTGTGCCTAGGTCCTGAACAAAACTGCTGCTGAGTTTCAGCACCGACAAAGATGGGTCCTGTAGTTTACTAACAACTCCATGTGAGGCAAAATGAGAGCCTCTCCATTTCAGCCCCAACAAATGCAGCATAGACAGTCCTTTTGTCTGTGCTCACAGCTGCAATTATTTCTACCTTGTTGTTCTTATGACAATTTAATTTTGTAACATTTATTGCCTTGGAAGGTATATTCATCCTATTCATCTTTTTTTTTTTTTTTTTTTTTTTTTTTTTTTTTTTTTTTTTATATATATCTTGTGCTGTAAAAGGTCAAAATTGTCAGGAAAGATTTATTTTTGGGGAAAAGGAGTCCTTATCTAAAAGCCAGAGTAAAAGAACCTTTCTGGAAGAGAAGGGAAGCAGAAGGAGCGAGCTAAAACCCAGAGCAGCACCTGAAGCAGTGTGTTACATTCTATGCTTCCTGACTGATGGCAGAGAGGTACTTACTCACCCTACTGATCTACGTGACCACGTGCTGGCCTTTTGGCACTGAGGGTGCCGACACTACACTTACACCCGAGGAGTGCTGCTGGCACGGCCGGGCCACAGTGCAGTGCCCGTGCCTGCCCCGGGGAGGAGCAGGGTTGTCCCCCCCTGAACCAGCAGTGGGGTTCTTTGTGCCTTGTCCCTCCCTGACATGCTTCAGTCGCTCCGTCTGAAGGTTGCCATTCCCCTACTGCACCCAGCCCTTGCCTGGTCTGGAGCTCTTGGGCCTGTTGTGCTGGATGGGGAGGGCATAGACACCCCGAATTGTCCTTGCACTGTGGCAGGAGCTGTCACTGTGTGACCAGGGCTCACCCAATGGTCACCCAATGGTCACCCAACAGCTCACCCAAGGTCTTACCCAAAAACATCTCACCCAATGGTCACACAGTGACTCACCCAACACAGCCATTGAAGGCCACCCTGTGCCCTGCAAAGGCCAGGTGCTGGATGCGAGCACGGGGCTGCCCCACGCACTGACCCCACGGACCCCCGGCAGCCCCTTTCACCCCGCTGCACCCGGGAGGGGTCTCAGCAGCGGGTTGTGCCCAACGTGCCCCACTGCTGCATCCCCCCCCCGCTTTCTGGAGCCGAGAAGCAACAGGCGCTGCCTGCCCCCAATACAGAGTTCCCTCTTTTCCTCCTATTTTTTTTTATCCCCCCTTTTTCTTTTTTTCATATTTTTTTCACTTTTTGACTTTTTTCTTCCCTTTTTTTCCCCCTTCTTTTATTTTCCCCTCTATTTCCCTTCTTTCCCCTTCCCCGCTTTATGCCAGCACCCCCCCTTCCTTAACCCCCCCAGTCCCACCTTTGGGTGTTGGGGGGGTCCCTGCTCGGCGGTGGGCGGGGCCCCGCGGGTGGGGGGCGTGTCCCGCCGCGGTGACGTCAGCAGCAGGGCGGTATAAGCGGGCGCTGTCCGGGTGCTGAAGGCGGCGGCGGCGGCGGCGGCGCGGCCAGGTGGGGGCTGCGGCGGGGGGCGCCGGGGGGCGGCCGGGGCTGGCAGCGCCCCTGCCTCGCTCCTCGGGCACCGCTGGGGTGGGAGCCGGGGAAAAACGAGAGGGAACAGGGACGGGAGGGACGGGGGGGAGCTGGCGAGGTGGTGGCCGATGCGTGTGCGCTTAACGACGCGCGCGGTTGGGGGGACACGGACCCGTCCGTGGGTCTGTGGGGTGTTGTGGAGCCGCTCCTGGGTGCTTCAGCCGGTCTGTTAGGGGCCCTCGGAGCTTTCCTGGATGCATTCGTTGGTTTGGGAGGTGTTGCGTTGTTGGCTGGTGCTGCCACGTTGAGTGTCGCCGGCTCGGCATGGCACTCGGGCTGTGCCTAAGGACAAGATGCGAGGTTACCTGGGAGGCGAACGCGGTGTGATGAGCCCTGTGTGTGTCCACAGATACAAGCTGTCATTATGTGCGTTCAGAACTGCTGGCGGTTTGTTTGCTCTTCCCCTCCTCCTCCTCCTCCTCACCCCGTTCTGATTTTGTTCGTGTTTTGAGTCCCTTGCGGCATAATGGGTTAGAGAGGCTTTTATAACAGCAACTTTGCTGCAGTCACGCTGTGTACTGCAAAAGTAAATGGGAGGAAGAGTGCATGATGTGTTTCCTTATTTTCATGGAAAACTGCTGTTGGATCCCCTCTCAGACTCTAAAGGACTCATCTATAGGAAAGCTCATGAGTTTTCATAGCAAATTTTCACTGGAAAGGTTACATCCACATCAAAAAAGACTGCTGGGAGAGAAAGAGAAAGAGAGAGGGAGAAAATTACTGCTACCATGGAAACATCCCAGTACGGAGATTTATTGTTTTGTCTCTTTTCCAGGGAACTTCTGTCAGTCTGCATTGCCTTTGTGCATGTTAAATTGTGAAGTCAATCTCCTCATTTTATAAATAGAAACTTGTATATTTGTTGGCCAAAAAATGATTGTGCTGTCTGTTAGGTTCTAGTAGAGGAGAAAAAAAAATGCACTCCCCTTCCAGGCTAGCTTCACGATTATACATATGTAGATAAAACAACCATTTTAGCATATTGTCCTTTGAGAGGCACAAAAGAGAATATTTTACTATAGATCCAAAAGATAGGTAGTCTAAAATGTCCTCTGTTTTCTCAAAAAAAAAAAAAAAAAAAAAGAAAAAGTGAAATTTTGTCTGAGAAACTGAGGAGAGGAGTCCTCTCACTGCCCTGAATAAGGCAGTATATTTAATGACAAGATTTTATGACCTGGACTCAAACTTTTGAAATAAATCATTTCCAGCTCCATTTGACAAAGGCTTTTGAGAATCATCTAACAATAAATTAGAATTGAAAATTGATCTAGAGACAAATGTACTCCAAATGTCTAGAGAGGAACCACTAAGCTGCTATTCCTGCAAAGGAAATATTCCATTGAGCAACATCCTTATGGAACACTAAACAAAACTTTGTGGGGCTACACATGTTTTGATATTAATTGAATGATGCTGACTCTTACAAAGGGTATAGCAATACATAATTGTGTGCTGTGGAGGAGGCTGAGTTCCTGGTCTCTGTTAGTGGGATGTGCCTGGCAGATAATTATGGAACAACTCTCCCTTCCTCCTTTCTCAAAAACAATAGAGTTTCTCCTCTTCTTATCAAACTAACTCTATTAATAACCAGTTTCTCTGCTAGAAAAATCTTAATTCCATTTATTTGCTACAATAGGTAGCAAAGTTTTTTTCCTTTTTTTTTTTTTTCTTCTTTTTTTTTTTTCTGCCTCAAGATATATACATTTATATATAGGACTAGTGCCTTTTCTGTGATTGATAGCAAATTAAGGGATGCGTTGGCTTTGTTTTAGGGCAAACACAGACCTAGAGGGTGGGACCTTCTAATCAGCTGTTCTGAAGTAATGCTTTCTGAAATCAATTCCCAAATGTATGCAGACTTGAATATTCAAAAATGTCTGGGGAAATTGTTTTCTGTTATGGCTATTAGCTTGCTCAGGCATACTGAGGTAAAAAAGCGGCTCTCTTTTTTAATTATTAAGTCACATTACGTTAGGAACAAAAACAGCGGAAAAATGTACAATTGAGCTGAAATGAGCATACTGATGCTCACTTTCTATGTACAGCAGTGGGCAAACAGCAGTCTACGTAGCTCTTGCAGCCTGTCATGAATCACCAACTTCTCGACAGGATGGTTTTACCAAGCCAAAAACAAAGAAGCCAAACCAGGTCAATTAAGCAAAGTGGTTTCTATCTTTACCATTTCTTTCTCATTATTGTACTTTATTCATTAATGTAAATGGATCAGAAAAGAGACTAATCTGTCTCACGGCCCCAGGATATGAGCTCCCGAGCATCTCCTAGGAAATAAGTGACTGCAATTTTTCACTTCACAGAGCGGAGGGTGCTCGGCTCACTGCAGGACTGGGCTTGTGCAGCTGTAGCCTCATACGCAGCAGTGCTGTCATTTTGTTAATTCAGTCTAATGCATATTTTTCCCACTTGTGTTCCTTTAAACAGAGTTTATTATTGGCTGGCTTAAACTGGACACACTGATGAGACATGGGTTTCTTTTGATGTATTCTAACTGAATTTATCTCATTTATACCAATAGTCAAGCTTCTGCTTGTCCTGGGACCTGATTCAATTTCTGCTGAAGTGAAAGAAAGAATGAAATCACCCCTCAGAATCTATTTACTTGAGCCTATTTCCAAAATTGTCATGGAACATAAAATAATTGTATTGTACCTGTATGATAAATTATAATTTGTCCTTTATATAGGGTATTACTGCCCATGGGAAAATGCATCACTCATAGAGCCCCTTAACTAAAATTCAGCTGCTATACAAATAAAGTTTTTGCTTGTTTGTTTGTTTGTTTTTATGAAATAGCAAAAAAGGAAGTAATAACACTAACAGTAATAACCGAAATAAACCTGCAAGTTATTTTATATGCCATGTTCTCCACTTCATTACATTAATTTTACTGCAGTCTAGCACTGTTCAGAGGTATTACCCTGACAGTAAATGAGATGCCCTATGGAACAATCTCACAAAATAATACTGTATGCAGTTTTAATATTAATATGTTGAGCTGCATTTAAATATATGGACATACTGTCTTTACCATTTGAAGCCTTCATTTTAATAATCCAAATGACATCTGGAATCCTCTATTGGCATTTATTTAGCTATATAGGATTTTTATTTTTACTTTGGCACTGCCATTGGAAAACTGATGTTCATAAAGTAAATTGAGCATAAAGATAAGACGTTTCTAGCTTTGCAAACCAATCATTTGCAATAAACTGAGGAGACAGAGGAAATGTTCAGAAAATCTGAAAATAAATTTCCGTTAAAAATATCTTCCATATATGAGCTCTATTAATATTTCATGAAGAATAAAAACATGTAGTACTAATATTCTTCACAATGAGTTCCTGTTTAAAATAACAATCTCTTTTTTACCTCTCAGTTTGCTAAGTTTGTCTCCATATATTAACTATCTCTTTTTTTCTTCTTCTTTATTTCAAGGAAATATACTAAATATGGCAGAAACTAAAACCTTCCAGCTTGGAGCAGCCTCCGCTGTCACCTTTTTCTTTGCCCTAATCTGTTGGGTTGATGCAGCTTCCTTCCAGCAATATCAGCTGCTTCAGAAGGACCCAGACTATGTAATGAAAAACTTACAAAGGTTCCCAAATCCTGATATGATCAAAGCTTTGGAATACATAGAAGATCTTCGCAAGCAAACTAACAAGGGAGAAAGCAGCCCTGATTACAACTCCTATCAAAGTGTCCCATACCTCCTGCAACAGAAAGAAAGCAAAGATCAGGTTCACCTACCAGAAAATGTGAGGGATTCTTTGACTGAAGATGAGTCTCAGTGGGTTAAGGTTATGTTGGAAGCCTTGCGACAAGCTGAGAAGGAGTCAAAAGTTGCCCCAAAGGAGAATAAACCTTATGGTCTGAGTTCCGATAATAGTTTTCCAGCTGGAGTAACAGATGATTACGAGGCTTACAAGTGGCCTGAGAGGTGGCAAAAATACCTCAAAATGCCTATTGGCCTCTATGAAGACAGTTCAAGAGACAGTCCTTTCAAGCGTACCAATGAAATAGTGGAAGAGCAATACACACCCCAAAGTCTTGCTACACTGGAGTCAGTGTTTCAGGAGTTGGGGAAGATGGCAGGACCTAGTAATCACAAGAAAGAGAGGCTGGATGAGGACCAGAAATTGTATGCAGACGATGAAGATGATGTGTATAAAGTGAATAACATTGCCTACGAAGATGTGGTTGGAGGAGAAGATTGGAATCCCATAGAGGAAAAAGTGGAAAGCCAAACCCAGGAAGAGATAAAAGACAGCAAAGAGGAAATTGATAAACATGAAGAGGAGATTGATGATGAAATGAAGAGATCAGGGAAACTCAGCTTCCCTGAGGATGAAATGAGAAGAGAGAATAAAGATCAAATGTCAGAGGATGTTTCAAAGCTAATGAATTATTACCTGAAGAGGCTGGTGGGCAATGCTGGAAATAGGAAATTAAGGACTGGAGGAGAACTTGAGGAGAAAAGAGCAACCGCATTTTTGGATAAGCAACTTGATCCTCAGTCTATAGCTCAGTTAATAGAAATCTCAAGGAATTTACAAGTTCCTCCTGAGGATTTGATAGACATGTTGAAAGCTGGGGAAAAAAAGCAGCTTCAGAGCGAAAGGTTGGAAGCTGAGCAGGAAGCAGAGTTCCCAGAAGACCTTGATGAGATCGCTGAAGCTAATCTAGGACAGAGTGACATATTTAAAAGTAATGTAAACTCTAAAAATGGGTACATGAAGCAGCCTCTTAATGCAATTCCCGAAAATTTACCTGAAGACCTCAATATTGAAGACATAGTCAGTCTTCTGGGAACTGACAATTTAGGTAACCAGAATCCCTCCTACTTACTAAATCATCTTAATCAAGAAAATGATTTGCCAAGACTGCCTTACATTCCCAGAAGATTGAAAGGACGCCCATTTCCTAAAGCTGCGTGGATTAACGACTTGGAAAGGCGACAAATGGAGTATGAGAAACTGAATGAGAAGGATGAAGAGCTGGCTGATTACTTGGCAAAGATGCTGGCAAAATATCCTGAAGTTATCAATACGAGCCAGATGAAGCGAGTTCCCGTTCCAGCTTCTGAAAGCGACCTGCAGGAAGACGACCGGCTGGAGCAGGCCATCAGAGAGCACCTAGGCCAGGTGGGACCACAGGAGGCCGCGAAGCTGGCATCACTCAGCAAAAGGCTCTCCATGGCAGGGGACACCGATGACACACAAAACAGGCAGTATCTGGATGAGGATATGCTAGCAAAGGTGCTAGAGTATCTAAAACAGGAGAAATCAGAGCTTGAAAGAGATCACATTACTAAACGGGCAATGGAAAACATGTAATTGTTCCCCAAATATGATTTCTCTCCCCAATGTGTTGACTTCTATCCCAATTCAGTTGTGATTTACTCCCACTCTCCCACTAAACAACTTATGGTAGACTACTTACCATTGAACAGTCTGCATATCTTTCTCAGAGCTGTTATCTTGTTTATTGATATACTTATGTATGTTATAAATGATGGGGCAAATAACAAATTGCTTCAAGTGTTTTAAGAAACAATTTAATGAAATCAAGTAAAACTACAATATGTAAACAACTGACCTTTGCATTGTTAATAAAACATGATAAATGAAAAGTGACAATTATCATTTGAAATTTTTAAGATTAATTGGATTATTTTGTTACTGTCTGTAGTGTTTTTTGTGGAGTATTGAATAAAAAAATAAAGCATTATATATATAGTTTTATTTACAAGGCTTTTTTCTATTCAGTGTTTTATTGTTGATGAATAAATTATTTCTGGACAATAGACTGTGTTTCTTTCTGGCACTTGATAAAGTCATAATAATTAGAAATCAAAACATATTTTTACTTCTATGAACATTTTTTGAAGTCTATTATTTTACTGTGAATTAATTTGGTTGAATAATTATGTTTTTTTTTTCTATGCTGTAATACCACTGACTGGCATTATCATCAAGGGTACTGAATACCTGAAGAGCTTGCTGAGGTCAACCAGGGCAGTAACTGCATTAGATTTTTTTGAAAATTGGTCCCCAAATCATCAATGATTTTGTATCTCTTGGCAGAGGGGGAAGATAAATGATCTGTCTAAGACAGACAGACTATTGTGAAGCCCTAAAAATATAAAATTGAACCCTCATATCTGAGCAAGAGACAGGAGGTTCTGCAGATAGGCTCCTTGCCACCTTTAATGATGTGTACCATGCAGAAAGAAACAAGCCCCAAGGGAAGCAGAGAACTAAGACTGCTGGTAACATCCCTTTCTTGTCTAACAAAATGGTTGCTAAATATACTCAGAATCATACACAGAACCTTTATTATTCACTACATTACGTGATATTCTGGACACATGAAAGGTCTCTTGAGCACCTGTTAAGACCTGTAGTGGATGTTCTGGAAAAGCTACAGCTCTTTTCCAGAACTAAATGTGCTTGTGTAACTCTGTGAGTCATACATGTTTTTCACTGGGGTATCTCAGCCATAAGCATTTCCAGGATTACAGTTTAAAAGTGGTTCTCCCTGAGGTATTCTTCAGCATCTCATCTCTGCTAAGTGGGGTGGGGATGATTTTTGGCGAGGTAATGTCTAATGAAGCAAAGTACAAAGGCTGCAGAAATAACACTTCATTTCCAGTGTCACCATTACCCGGAGCAATTGTAGATGATAGGAGTTCAGCCACAGCGCTTGCTTTGGGCCACATTAAAATTCTTCTCTTCCTTCTTACTTGAATGAGTCAAAACATTAAGTATAGAGTTGAAAGCATGCAAAAGTTAATTTCGCATCTATACTCTAAGGAGGGACAAACCTGTTGGGATTCCAGCAGTAATTGCTTGTGACTCTGGCAATGTATTTTACTCAAAAAAAAAAAAAAGTGCTTTAAAAATATACAAGTATCACTTTTATCACTTTGCTTCTTAACGTTGTCATTCTGCTCGATCCCAATACTGCTCTGGGCAGGGCTGGGCAAACCCCTCAGTGGGGAACAGCACAGCCTTGCTGAAGGCTGTGCTGTGCTGGGGCAGGACCATGCAGCAGGAGGCAGAGCTGCAGGAGCTTGTGCATGGATTTGGCACTCATAGCCTCAGTTGGAGGCATACAGGGTTACAGATGTGCTGTTCAACATAAGTGATGAGCACCACCGGGACACCAGGCTAAACGATTACAAATGTCTTTAGCAGGGCTTGGTCAAAGTTCAGCAAGGATAACAGTAATCTTGACCATGGCTCTTGTGTAGGTCCTCATGGCTAAACTAGATAAAAGTTCATCCTTTTTTTTTTCCACAGTTTGAAAATCAAAACTATTTTATTTTTATTTTTTTCTTTTTCTTTTGCTGCCTTCATTTATTTCAATGGTGGTTTTAAAAAGGAGCACCTCCACCCATGCCAGTGGCAGCCGAAGCAAGCCCCGAGGAGCAGCACCCAGAGCTGTACAAGTTGCTATGGCAGCCCAGCAGCGCTCAGGCTCAGCATCACACCGAGGACACGGTCATAAAAACTGCTTGGCAGTCTCAACCTTTGTTTCTGCTCTGTGCTAAGATGGCACTCAGACAGCCTCCGCTACAGCCCTGCCGGCCCCACCATGGGTGTCAGCACTACAGTGCACAGGCTCGGAGCGCCGCTTTCCCTGCAGGGCCCTAATGCCAGGGAAGCTCCCAAGAGCCTAGCATCTTCCCGAGGGACTTGGCTCAGAGTGCTTGATGTTTTCTTTAAGTAGAGAACAAAGCCAGCAGGCTGTAGGGTTCACGGTTTATGTTTATGTTTGTTTGTTTTGTTTTTAAAGTCGATGTTTGAGCTTGTGTCGGAACTATGATGTTTGACACCAGATGTTAACTTAGCAGTATTCCTACTGCTTAGCTATCTCCCTGTCTTGGAAAGACTTATTCCAGAGAAGGATGAGGCTCACGGGTCCCGTTTCAGCTTGGCCATACCAGGCAATGATGTACTTCCAGGTACAAGGTGTGCGGAGGGCCCAGACCAGACGCCACACAAAGGAAACATGGTCGAGCCTGACTGATGGTAGTTCTAAGCCCATCAGTCTCATTTCCCTTCCATCACAGCTCATAGCACTCCCTTCCCCTAGGCTCCCCAGCAGTTGTCTGGCACAAGTGCTGCCTCCTGGCTCATATTCAAAGAGAGCACAGTGAAAAATATGGATACAAGAATGATTTGGGGTCTAAGGAACTTAAGCACCTTTAAGTCTCGTACAAATATGCGCATTACGGGGGTAGATTCGTACAGAGACTGTGCAGAAGAATAAAACAAAGCCGTGCCTCAAAGCAGAAGGGATGTGACCCCCAATTCCTCACCTTGCCATAATCTGCCTTCTTCATTGCATGGGGAGGTGGGAGTCCTGTAGCCCCTTTGCAAAGGGACCTATGAGAGATTTCCTACAACATTCTCCCCCTTCAGGTTTTTCCCTTTTTCATACTTTCAGAGCACCGAGGCAGCCGTATGAGCTGCTGGTTGGCTAGAGAACCCCCCCCCCTCCCTGCAGTGATGCTCCTGGCCTCTTGCGTAGCTGAGCCAGCAGCAGTTTGGCATGCAAGGATGAGAAAGGGCAGGCCATTCACTCCAGCTCTTTGTTGAAGTACCAAGCTTCAGAAAAGCCAAGCTTCAGCATAAGTAACTGCACCAGTTTGTAAGAACATCTCACGTACAAAGTGTGCAAGCCATTAGGGGCTTTGTTGGCTTTGTTGCTTGCAGTTTGTCTTCATAAAAAGGGAAAGGTTATTGAACTTGAAATAAGTCACGTTATGCAATAGAACTACATGGAGGTGTCAAGCTGATTTTAAGTTGAGAAACAACATTAGTATCCTTTCCTCTTCTGGATGTAGGAAATAGATAGCTAATCTCCTTGTGAAGTACTTTATTTAAAAAAAAAAAAGAGAAACTCCAACTCCTTTTTCAAATGAAATGAGCAAATATCATATAGGCAGCACCCTCTTGGTAGCTGTAGCTTGGTACCTAAGCAAAGTTATACCCGACTTTGCAAGGCACGACAATCCAAACACACACCATGGGATGAGAGCTGCTCCGTTAAACCAGCACAGAGCCGCCCCCTGCAGAGCCACGCCGCGGGGCCCCGCTGCTCCAGTGCCCACAGCCGCTGGGCTGTGATTTTCTGCGCTTTTTTGTTTTCCTTATGAGTGTAGTGGGACAAAGCTGTGCTGTTAATAATGCACACAGACTGCATAATCCACAGCAGACACATCGCCAAGCCATAGACTGATTGTTACAATTATGCACAAAATAAAGTGACCACCCTGCAAGCTTTACTCAGCCAAAGTAAGGAGTAGAGTTTTAATTCCCCTTTTGTGCTACAATTTCACAGCATCCTGGATGCAGCTGGTTTGCACGCTCTGTTTATCGGTGGCTTTTGTCTAGGAGATAAAAACCTTTCTGCTCAGCTCTTATTCTTAAAGGCTGCAGTAACTTTCACAGTGTTCTCACGGTTCACCTCCTCTCCAACAAGAAGGCTGAACAGACATTCTGTATTTGGTCTGAATCTAACAAGCTGCTCGACACGTTTCTGAAGACCTGAGGGAATTCTCGTTTGTACACACACCAGAATTCACTGTGTTTGTATCCATGAGAGTTAATACCATTTTTCCCCCCACTAATTCACATGTTACTTCAAGTGTTTTGTTTATATCTGCTTCTTGATGGCTCCATTATTTTGTCAGCTGGGGGCGATGAAATGACAACATTTGTTGATTCAAAAGTTAATGTAACCACATTACCTCATTTGAAGAAATTAGACTGTTACAATTATTTTTTAAAGGGTATTTCTACACTGCAGTGAAAGGGGATTGACTCACACACGCTATGGCAGTTGTTATTGTTTCTCAAAGCACTTCACAACATCCCTTGTTTTGCTCCCAAAGCAACACGCAGCATCTCTGACTTTCTTCACACACCGGTGGGTGAAGCAAGGCTGGGACACAGGCATCCTGAGCAGTGCTTTAATTCCCAGCTTTACTGTGGTATTTTAGCTATTGCTGGCTGATGAGAAGCCCAATGTTTCAAACCCTGCTTCTCCCACTAAACCCTACCCAGACCAGCCTTCCACCACTGCAGTGCAAACATTGCACCGTGGGCACAGAGCACGGCCGTGGGCAGCAGACACGACGAGCACCACGCGGGGACGGCGTTCCCTGGAGCACCCCCGCCTCCCCCCAGGACACACAGCACTGATCCGTGCCTATTTGCTAAATGATGTATAAATCCAGGCAGGCACAGCCGGGTGCCAGCTGTACTTCGCATTTGTTCGGCTTCCCCGGTGCCTCCGCAGAGGCCTCGCCGAGCCGCAAGGACTCGGGCTAGCAGCAGGCAGGTGCAGGGTCCCTAGCGCATAAAGTGGGAAGGAGAAGCCCTGAATCAGAGCTGATTGTCTGAAGAGCCACACTATTCCTGACTTTTGGATCATTTGAAAACATTTGAGATCGTTAATAATTCATTTGCAGATGTTGCAGAGCTCTAAATGTGACTGATTAAATGCACTTGACGTTTCTCTTGAGAGAGGCTGTTATTCCAGGAAACCACTCACTCTCTGCAAATGTCTTGGAATTAGCGTACTCAAAATTATGGGCTCACTTACAATATTTTCCCCTTGCAAAGGAAGAAAAGCAACCTCTGCTTTGAAATGTAAGGTACTCTGGTGAATGCCTGTATTGCAGGGGTTTGAAACTCACACCAGCCATTCAGCAGAACTACTGAGCAATGACCAGTGGTCAGGTGCAGAGAGCTCTGCCTTCCTCTGCTGAGACATGCTGCGGACACTGAGCTCTGCAAGCCCACCTCAGTGGAGAAGAGCTGGAAAATTGTTGTTCGGCAACTCCCCAGCTTCTACAACTGCAGCCCTGCGATGTGCTTCCCAAAACCTTCCTGGTGTCTGCCTAAACATGGAGCCCCTGGCTGCATCCCGGCAGAAGAGGCAGCCTCTGCGGGGTGCCTCACAGCTGAGGCTGCTGGGTCAGAGGAGCAGGAGCTAGGAGAAGTAATGAGCTCCGTGCCACCTTGGTGGCTCCCTGACTACGTCACCAAAGTTGGCCCAGCAGATTTGTTTTGCTTTGTGCTTAAACTGGATTAAATCTCTCTGGGTGTAGCTGTGGGGTGTTCCATTTAACTGGGAGCAGAGTGTTTGTGCCAATCTGGCCACGTGTATTTAAAGAGGGTGGCCCCAGCAGGGCAGTCTGTGGTGGCTGCATCCCACCAGCAGCAGGCATCCCACCCACGGAAGGCAGTGGGACTGATCCCTGCCAGAGCCTCGGCTTGGGTCACCTGGGTGAAGCCTCTGTGGGTTGCTTTCCTCCTGCCCCAAGCACACACCAGCTCCAAGCCAGGCACCGCAGCACACGGGAGGGCAGGCACACTGCGCCTGCTGGGCCCGTCCTCTAGGTGCAGCACATTGCAGCTACTCCTTCCATGGTCGTTTCTCATTGTCTATTAAAACCCTTCCCAGAATCATGATTCCCTGATGTGTGTCTGTTTCCAGCTGAACAGATAGATCCCATTTAGGTTGACATTGTAAATCCATCGCCCCTAAATTCAAAAGGAAGCCTCCTGTGCACGCTTTCCTCTCTCTCTCCTCTTTGACCCAAGGGAAGGCACCATGCTGTTTGGAGGCACAATGCCTCAGTTCTGTGAGGAACCTGTTTTCTGCTGCGGCTGTGTGTTTTGCCACCTGCTAGTAAATGTCAGAGCAGAGAAACAAAGCACTTACATGCTACCAGTACTTTTGCTCCCACACGGGGGATGTAAGAGCCAGGCCAGGAACACCACGTACAGACACTGCAAAGATGAAAATAAAGATAAATCATTAAAGGGCATAAAACCAACGTGCCTCACTTGTCATTTACGTGACATAACAACGGGAAATGTGTTAAAACCCTGTAAGTGGGTTTTGGGACGCAAACACAGTCTGACAGGAAAACTGTTTTCCACAAAGTTATATTCACTCAGAGCCAACATACGATGAATGGATTTTCTTCCTGCAAAAGAAGTGCAACAAAGCAGGAGCTTCACACCAGTGACCAGTGACTAGCACATACAAGGTGAATAAGAAAAAACAAATGTATTCTATAGGTAAGCCTGCAAATACCATTATAGTCCAACAGTTAATTTAGACAACAGAAATGTTGGTACTATACGAACTCGTAAGTCCTTTAATCTTATACATGCCACTGGACCTTCCTCTAGAAGCAGTGGTCAGGTTGAAGTTTTCTTACACATATTTTTTGGCTCTCTAATTTCTGTTTGAAAGCTGTCAGCCCCCACTCTCTCCTCGCTGGGTGCTGGGAAGCACAGACCAAAGCTGGTGCCACTGCAGCCACACAGACCCTTAGGGATGGACGATGGGGGCCACTGTGGTATCACAGGGCTCTGCCTGATGCACGCCCGGGCCTTCCCCTGCAACAGAGGGGTCATTTTGTTCTGTGGCCTTCTTTAGCTACTGGGAGGAAGGCTGGGGGCAGGACTCAGGGCACAGCCTCTGCCTCTGGCAGTCACCCCACATGGGGAGCCACCAAGCCAGGCTGGGTTCCTCAGTGTTGCTTTGGCTGTGAAGTCCTTGGAGACCACCCTCAGGTGCACCCTACAGAGCTGATCCCTGTTGGACACACAGAGGGCCATGTCAGGCTCCAGATCTCTCGGCTCCACAATAAGATGCTGTTTGTAGCATCCCCTCAGCCCTCCCGGTCTCCTCTCCAACCAGGCTGCAGCAGTAACCCCCCAAACACAAAACTGTTCAAGTACAGGAGCACATCCATCAGCACGACTAAATGCTATTATTGGCGTGTGTGTGTGTATGTATAGCATCCTGAAGGCAAGAATGGAGGGAAGTAAGTAGTTCGAACATTAAAAATATGCTAAGATAAATTGTGGCAGGTGGATCAAGTCCCCAAGGAACAATATTTTGACAGCAGTCTTCCAAGAAAATTCTGAAGTGCAATCAATGTAATCAATACTCTACTCAGACACCTTCGCCCAACCATCCAATATACACTGACTGCTGCAAAATCAGGTTGGCTTTATTTCATTAACCCAGCTCAAGGCAACATTTACATTTTTAACCTAATGTGGTGTGCTCACTGAAATGTTCTCCTAAGACAGGTGATGAACGATGCTGTGGAGGCCTCCCATCCCTGTCACCTGGCTACCGCCACCTGCCACGGAGAAAATAAGTGGTAATTGGCAGCTTGGCCGTGTGGCAGATTGATGGAGGTGTTTGGGGAGACTGGGCAGGTGACTCCCTGCAGATCAGCAAAGGCAAAATGTCCACTGCCAGGCCTGTGGACTCCTGTGCTGCGTTAGGCACTGGGAAGCCTTGTGTCTTTGAGCTGACACCTCGGTGGTTATCTTCTCGGCTAACTTGTTTGCTAATCAGGTTGCATAATTTCCTTTTCTGCCATTTTCCTTCCTTCTGGCTCGTCTCAGTGCATGATTCAGTAAGCTGGATTAATCATCTTCATAGCAAATTCTGAGTCTGCTTCACTGCTGAAAAACTTCTTGCTGACCAGCTCCTGCAGCTAAAGCATACAGAATGGGGAAATAAAATAAAATAAAATAAAATAAAATAAAATAAAATAAAATAAAATAAAATAAAATAAAATAAAATAAAATAAAATAAAATAAAATAAATAATAAAATAAAAAAGAGTCTTCAGATTGTAGGTATTTTTTAGAATTAATTCCCATGCTACAGCACCTTTCCAAAGAAGCAGCCAAAAGCAGCAGAGGACTGTTTTATAAATATATAAAAGATATGGCCTTCTAGAAAGACATCCTTCACATATCATACTGCAGAGATAGAGCAGAATTCAGCTATTATACACCAAGATTGTTGGCACATTTGCCTTACTCCTAAGGAAATGACATTGCCTTGTAGCTCACCTTTTACAGTGCACGCTTTTCTGCCTGTGCAATTCATTATTCAGTAGTCGATCTCCTAAACAGTCTAAGGCTGATGTCCCTAGGAAATGAGTTTTTTAATATTCTTCTTGATGAACATGTGTTGTGTGGCACCTGAAAATAGATGTACTATTTTTCTAGGCCCATTGCATATTTTACCTATCAAGCCATACATTTTAGTGGCTGCATCTTGCTATGTGTTAAGTTGGAAAACCAATTTAAGCAGTCATTTGACTGACAAGATGATTATTTGTCCTCCTACATACCCTCCAAGTACAAAGTTGGATTTATAGCTTGCTACTTTACATCATTCAAAAGCCTAGGAACAGGGAACACATTGCCTTATCAATTCTTGGTAGGTGAGCTCAGGAATGGCAGCGTACCTTGTAATGAAGGCTGTCGGGATGTACAGAACAGCAGCTCCTACAGTTAAGCTGTTGGTGGGTTAAACCTGTTCGACTTTCATGGATTAAGACCGAGCTGTGCAGAGATCTCTTCTGCCACCACATCTGATGACCAGCACTGGGGCTCCAGCTTGGCTGTCTCACGAGGAAAGCTCCAGCCCTGGCCACTCAGTGCTGTCACTGCTAACGCAGGTTTCTGGTGAAAGAAGCTGCAGAGAAGGCCAAGGGATGCCAGTGTCCTAAAAATATTTGGAATTGCTAAAATATTTGGCTACCTAAAACCAGGCATCTACATTAAGCTAGCTCTTCTTTCAAAGTTAATGAAAATGTTGAAAACACTGGACTTTGCACTGCCTTTTCCATAGAAATAGAATAACTTTTGTTCCCTACAACTTTCCAAAGCTTTCCTTACAAGTAGGGGAAACTGAAGGCAGTAGCTGGGGCCACACAAGAACAGATTTGCTTTTTGCTGACCCATAGTCACCCATTTATCATTACATTCATATGTTATATGAATCAAGAAATAAAATAAGTTTCTTCAATTGAAAAAAGAAAACAACCCTCAACGCGTGTTGTTGGTTGTTTGTTTTTTGTTGTGTTTTTTTTTTTTTTTTTTTTTATATGTATTTTGAAGTTGTTTTTAAAGGTCTTACATAAAAATGAAGTATAAGCTGAAGGTAAGCACCATCCCTAGATGAAATAAACTGTAATAACTTTGAAAATTTCCTTTCTGTTTAGCTTCTGGATTTGTTTTGTTGATTTTTTTTTTTTTTTCCCTCCCTTTGCAGGATTCTGCAGTCTGCTTTATTCAAAAGAGTTTCATTTTTAAGGAAAATAATATTGTTTCAAGAAAACAGAAGATAACCCACCTCTTTTAGCCCAGAAAGCAGAAAACAATCTCATTTCTAGGTGTTTCTGTAGCTGACAGCATCTGTAACAGGGTTTCAGCCTTTCTTCATGCAAGAGAATTACTGAAGAATTAAATATAATACAAACATACTGAGACAGCACTACAGTTCAATGCAAACTATTCTACACTTAAAATCAAGTATCCTCATCACTAGAAAAGCGCGATGAATCCTATCAAGCCTGGCAGGGATCACGAGCATGTTGCAGCACGCAGCAGCCGCAGGCTGGTCCCCAGAACGACCCACTTGGCTTCCTCCACCTGTGATTTGAAATTCGGAATGATTTTCAATTTAGTAATGCTGGCAGAGCAGTTCAGCTGACTTTTAAAGTTCATTTCCAGAACACAGGCCAATTTAGCAAGTAATTTGCTGAGAGCATTCCCCTGATTGCAGTCTGTTTTTCTGTCCATTTCTGAGAGCATGAAGAGAGCAGCAAGGCGGAGAGCAGCACCAGTCACCCCAGGCAATACCCTCTAAGCATGAGATGTGACTCTAAGTGGACATATTAAAGCATTGAGATGCCAATTATCTACTTCACTTTAATGAAAATTATTCTTTTCATTTGCAGGGTGATTCTTCCCCAGACCTGCGATCGCCGTTGCTCTGATGCTAGCACCAAGCCATGAGACATGAATCATGGTGCCGGAGAACTGCTCCCACAAAGACTTCCATGCTCTCGAGTCCCACCTGACGTTACAGTGCTCGTAGGATACTGATGACTGCGCATATCTGTCAGATGGAGCAATGCACGAGGGACCTCTTGATGAAACATCTGCACGTCTCCTCTGGAGCCCAACCCACGCGGCCAGCTGCCTGCAGCAGGAGGCAAGGTTCCCCCAGGTCCACCTTTCCCTGGGGAGCACTGGCTCCTCTCCCCTGCTAGTGGGCACCTCACAAGTCATTTTCTGAGTGGGGTTCAGAGCATTAGCTGTTACAGAGAAAATATTTTGATTTTATTACATTCTGGTCTCACTCTTTGCAGAGCTGTAGCAAAGTTTGTTATCACTTGCCTAACCATGCTCTGCTAATATATGCATAGAAACAAATTTATGGTGAAAATCTGATTGCACTGAGCTCGGTAGGAGTCCACCACAACCACCAGCATCTCCCAGACTTTGTTCTAATCTTCAGAGCCCATGTCTGTGAAATAGTGCCTGTCCTTAAAGAAAGGTCTGCAAGTTCCCTCCTGTTTCTAATACGTCTTTTTAATCTTGTGTTAAGATCTACCTTAACCAGGCACTAAGCTCCTAAGACTTTCCACAGTTCCTAGAAAATATTCCATTATGTTCCTATGCTTAAAATAGAAAAATTGCTCAAGATTTTGGTGAAAACAACGTAGCTGTAACAGGATGCTTATAGCTACCATGTGGGAGTGCGGTGACACAGCCCCAAGACCAGCTCTGTGCCTGGAGGCGGGGAGGTGCGTCTAAAGGGGGGTATTATAAAAGAACAGAACCCAAAGCACCCAACATAAATGAGAGCTGCAGCCACATCCAGAGACACATCCAGAGACCCAAGGCAGCTGCTTCAACCTCCTGATGCTCTCCAGGGCATGCACAGGCATGGAGCAGTGCCCAACCAGCCCCGAGAGGATGCTGGCTCCCGTTGGCAGCAGCAGCAGCCTCTGCACCATTGCTCATTCACATGGGCACATGCAGAACGAGCAAGCGACTTAGGAGAGATGGCAGTGTAAACTGTTATTCAATTTCCATTCCTGTTATCATCATTCATCTGTTTTCCTGCCTGTCTGCTGCCTCCCAGGCCTGATCTCCAGAGAGATTTTCTGCTGGGGTGATTTCTTTCTGCAGGACTATCTGCCTTTCTCGGGTTGACTGTGCAAGTGGAAATGAAATTCTGCTGAAACAGATTCATTAAAAGAAGATTAGTGAGATTAGCTGAGCTGTAGCTGTGTTGTGCCTTCCCCATGTGCCTGAATGCAAAGAATCACTCTACAAATGACAGAGTGAGGGGCTCGTGGGTCTCCGGGAGCTCGGCCTGCTGGGGCCCTGTCAGACAGCTATTTACCAGCAAACAGATGCGGTGCCATCTTCTACAGGTTTCTGTTGCCATACACTCACTTGCACACAGAAAAAAGAAGGACTTTTGTGGAAGGAGGGCTCAGGCCTGCTGCTGCCTCTGCGGGCCCGAGGCAGAGAGGGGAGAGCTCTGCTTCACAGCTTCACACCCTGGCAAATGAGAAGCAAAATCCCAGCTCCTGGTCACACGTGCTGTGCTTCTTCTCTACCTAGCTGCTGCTGTTGCTGCCCAAACCGTTCCCTGCAGGTAGTCTCTGGTGCACCCCAGGTTTCTGGGGCTGCCTCAGCGGCTCACAGCCATCAGGCAATGGGTTTCCCACCTCGGGCTCCACACAGACCGTGGTACTCAGCTGCGTGTGGTCACTGCCACCTGCAACGCTGTGCCTGGCCACCATGGCACTGTCCGCCTTGTCCCTTGCACCCAGGCAGAGGATGAAGGGCAGCGGGCAGTGATCAGCGGGGAGGAGGCAGACCGGGAGCTGCTGCCCTTCCTGTCTCAAAGCACACAAGCAATCCATTGCATTCAAAAGCAGCAAACACAAGCTGGTGTAAGGAAGGCTCACCAGTGCCTCGGGCTGCCACCAGCACTGGAGAGCACCCATGTGTGGGGTGCCAGACCCCAGGGCACCCTGCGTGCACCAGAGCCAGAGACTGCACCTGCAAGGACATGAGCTGGCCACCAAAGGGCCTTGCAGGATGCATTTGTGTCCCTTGCTGTCATCCAGATGTGTTTGGCTTCAGCCAGCAACAATTCCCATCTCTAGGAGACTGCAAATAGGGCATCACAAGAGCTCTGCTGTTTCAGCTGCATTTCTGGAGAAAGTGAGCCCTTTGCAGGGCTTGGAGGAAAGTTATCAGGCATTTAGGAACGAGAATGAATCAGGGATGTTAAAACACTTAGGAGAGTATTTAGGAAATATGTTTCATTACAGCATATGCAAACTCCATTTGCAGCTTGAGCACACAAGAGTCTTTACGAGGGGAATTTACTGCTGGAGATAATGAGCCCGTTTTCACCAACATGTAAATCTGCCCGCTGCTTGCTGGGGCTGGTGAACAATCAGAGCTCAGATCATCGCTACTGAATGCTTTGCTAACAGTGTAAACAGCAGTGGTATTTGGAATTTTGTTTAACAGAGGGTGGAGATTTAAGTCACTTTTATAATATCATTTAACGCGGGGTAAGCTTCTGCAGATCATACATCACTTCTCAGGCAACAGTCTGTAATGTCTTTAAGCTACATCTTTAAATTATGAATAATAGCTATTAAAAAATCATAACTCTTATTTGTGGTAAGCATCTCTGAGCAAAGACACTGTCAGAATAATCAGAGCCTATTTCACAAATGCAGTATCTGTCCACATCCCATGGTACAGTTTGTAGGATCGGCACACCCATTACAACAGCTTATTGCACCTCTTAAAACCAACAGGCTGAAAAGTGCTTCCCAGCAATGATCTTCCTGCTTAGGAAGCAAGTTAAGTTCCTTCCAAGCCTACAACTGAGCATGAGAAGCATGAGAAGTGAGGGGGATGCAAATTTTAAGAAAGTCCTCTGTAAATTTGAGAAAATTATTTTATATAGGCAAAGATTGGCTTATCTTGGCTCAGGAAGCTTACTTTCAGATAACATGAGATAAGTGTGATATCTCCTTTCTGTCCCCATAGTCACAAGGAAGCTCAAGGAGAGGTCTGAGCTGCATCCACCATACGGTGAGACCCTTTTGGGTGATATCCTGGAGGACATCAAGCTTCTAAACCCCAAAGTGCAGTCCAGAAACCCACCCTCTGGAAACACAGAAGTCTAGCCATGGTCCTCAGCTTGCTTCATGCACACAGGCTGGTAAGCTTTGAACCAAATATCCACCATCACCGCCTGCGTGAGAAGCCCCCCTAGGTGGGTGAGCTTCCTCAGCCAGTGCCACCAGTCCCTGGCCGCTCTGGGGCAGGGACACCCGGCATAGTGGGGCAGGACCACGGCACAGCCACGGCGGTACTTCTCACAGAGGGCTCCTGCTCCCCCCGTCTGCCTCCAACCACTGGCCCCAGGGGGCTGGAGGGCAGGCACGGCCACAACCCCAGCGCTTCTCCGATCGCACCAACCGAAGGCAGCAGCCGGCCGTAATGCAGGCTTTTCCTCTAACCACTTTTCTTCTAATCAGCTGCATAAAGGCCAACCACGACCCATGCACCACAGAGCAGGACGGAAAAGCTGCGCAGAACTGCCAAGTTGCAACCAGCCACTTATTTAACCTCAGGAGTTTCATTTTCTGACTGCCTCAGAAAGAGTGGGTATATATAAATAAAGGAGCAAAGTGAAGACCATTAGCAGAAGCAGACCTTATGAGATTTCACACGCCTTTATCAGGAATCCATGCTGCACCCAATGTGGGTGCTGCTGTTGGCAGTCCGATTCGTACAGGCCTGGCTCCTGCCTGCAAGGGCTGTCCAGCTGCGAGAACGCTGGCTTTGAAAGCTGCACCCAGACCTGCCCATTTTCCATGCGCACCAATGTCCGACAGCGTAACAACAGACTGAGGGGGTCAGCATACTGATTGCAGCGAGGCACACCATGTTTTCCAAGGCTGTAGCACTGGAGGCTCCCTCCTGCTCTGAGCCCACTCCTCAGGCAGCCATTTCATGTAATCCCGTCCACAATGCAGCCGACCACCAGGCAGTCCTCGCAATGAGGTGTGAGGAGAGGAGACCAGTCTCTTATGGGCCACAGGCTCCTCCAGAGCAGGACTGAACCCCAGGCGAACGTCCTGCTCACCACCCAGAGAGCCAGGTGTCCTTTTGTTCTCTGTTATCTGGTCCCAGGAACCTGCCACTGCCTTCTCGTGAGCAGGAGCTCTGTCCCTCCCAGAACACATTAATCTGGAACAAGGTTAAAATGCTTTCTTGAGAAGGGGTATGAGGTGTTCAGTCATGTGAAGGTGTGGGAGATCCAGGGCCTGGTTAGCTGCCTCCTGCAGCAAGCACTAGGCTGGCATGCCCAAAGGCATTGCTGCTGGTACCACTGGTACCTCAGAGCACTAGGACAAGACGTAAGTGCCTCTGGGTTTCTGCAGCACACAGAAAACAGACACTGTGGGACCACTCTAGACTGCTGAAGGAGGTGCTCCTTGGGTATCAGTCTTAGGTATCGGTAGGTCTTGGTAACGCAGTAATTTTTGGATGTCTCATGTGTTGATGGCCAGTCTCCCCTTCTGGCAGCTCATTTTTCCGCTGAAGAAGCCAGCTGTCAACATGAGGCTCATCTGTTTGGAACATTAACTCTCTTTAATTCTCACTTTCTTGGTGGGCCTTTGCCATAGAAACCTGCCGTAGCAACAGGGAGGCAGAACAGCAGCGGCTCAAGCCAGAGGCGTTAATGAGGCAGCCCCAGCCACTCTGCCCACAGCATCAGCTCGTGCCCTGCCTCCCTGCTTTCCTTTTTTTCTTCCAGCAGGGCATCACTAATAGATGAGCATTTCTAGCAGAATCAGGCTGTGGGGCAGCTGCATTGGAAAACTGGCACCACTTTGAAAGGGCCCTTCAATGTAAGTGCAGGTGGCCTGGCTCACCTACGCAGCACGCCTGAGGGAATTTCTTGCAGCTGTAATGCCTTGGCATGGCCAGGGTGATTTCTGGTGTTTGTTACCATGGGCACAACACGGGCACTGGAGGAGCCAACAGGAAAGGTTGGGATCTGAAGCATCTCAGCATGGGCTCCGGAGTTGCTCTGCACAAGCGAGAGAGAAACAAGATTGACTCAAGACCCTGAAAACAACCCCATGAGTTTCGTGGGGAAAGAACATCCTGACCAAACCATGTCTGAACAGCCTGAGTCCAGAGCCAAGCCAAAGCCATGCTTCCCTTGCATAGCCTGTTTGTGTCCTACCAGCTTGGATTTCAGGTCTCCTGGCAAGACATCTCCACAGCTGCATCCCCTCTGGAGAGCCAGCAGAGAGCCACATCCCGGCACTGGGATGGGCACATGCTGCCATCGCCTGCCTGAGCATCCTGTATCTTTCCACTCTGACTCATCCCATCTCAAACACACCTTGCACGCTGCTGCCAGCCTCACACCATGACTCACACGTGAACCTACACCTCCCTCACTTTAAATTCTTCCCTGCCAGGTCTTTCGTTATCTGCTCTGCTGCCTCTGGGATAATCATCCAGAGGAAGAGCCCCGGTGGCCTGCATCTCCAAGTGCCTCTCCTCTGCTCACCTATCAGCATCAGGGCAGCATTACCTGCTAGAATCTGACCCGAATTTACAAACCTGGCTTGTAGGGAATAGGGAACAAACAACTTACCCACCCTGTCCTATTCTAGGGGATCAAATTCTTTGTCATTATGTGCTGCAGAATCTGCAGAATATTTATTACATATAAACACACAATTGGGCAAGAAAATGCTTGCCTGGTTTTGTTTGTTTATTTGCTATTTTGCTATTTTAGTTTTACATTTTAATGTTTTCTAACTCTTGCCTAGTGATGAACATTTCTGCTCCAAGATGAGCAAGCATTTGTTTTAACGCTCTGACTGAAACTCGGCCCTGAGAGGGTTCAAGTTAAAGCACATTCATTCAACACCCAATCGAAGAACCACAGGCTTGACTAAATGATTCATTCCTTATGTTTGATCTTGAAGACATTTGGAAACTTGGTTTTATAAAAGGCTGCAATTTATGAAGTCTGTTTTCTCCTAATATAAAGACATGAATCTGCATTTTTAGATGAATACTTATTGAATTAAATAAAGGAATCAGCTTTTACTACACACAGAATATTCTCACACAGATCTACGAGTAATTGCACATAACAAAGTTCATGGAAGAATCAAACATGCTAAAGGTTAACCTGTAATGCATCTTTCACCATCAAAGAGAGAAAATTTCAACATTTAGCATATTCTGGACATGAAGTTGAAAGTGACTCTTTGTGCCTAAGAAACAGGCAATAAGGATGTGAGAAGGAAAGATGGTCCTGCCTGAAGACAATTATTGAGATTTTTCTCACAAGGATAAGATGCACAAGCCTGCAACAGGATGTGGCCATGAGCCTCTGTATTTTAATCAGTTGCTAATCAGGTAATTCAACTGAGCAGTTTGCTTTGGAAATTTAAAACAAAACCCCCCAATTCCCCCTAAATGAAGGTGATCTACTAAGTGCACTGGGGAGAACTTACTTTTTATTTATATATATATATATTTCCCCCAGAAGCTCTAATAAAGGCAGGAAAAACTTCAAAAGTCACCAAACTCCAAGCTGCTCCTAAAGAGCTGAGATTTCAGCGTGGCTCTTCTGCAGCCTCCCCCGAGCGCCAAGGAAGCGAAGATGCCCTCAGCACATACCCACTGGCCCTCAACGAGGCTACAGAGGGAAAATCTTTCTGGCTAGCTGGGAGGCTTGCTAGAAGGTGAAGGTAAAACCTGAAGAGCACTTCAAAGTTGAGTATGACATCAAAGAACCCTGCTGGGGGACCTGCACCTGCAGCTTTTCAGGCTTTGGCACTGTTTGACTGTTTATCATTAAACCATTCATTCAGCCAGCCCTGTACGATAAGTCTTTAATGGATCTTAGGCTGAAGAAGATTCAGCCTGCAGACATCAAAAGTAAAAATGTAATCTGTCTTTCTTAAAGGAAGCTTTGATATACCTTAAAATGCCATATTTTCAGAGGTGGTTTATTATCCAGCCTTTTATCCTTCCCGGGGGCTTTTCAAGACTTAATAAATCCATGAGTTCCCATTGACCAAGCACAGCAGGTGCACATCTCAGAGCATCTCACTGGTGCATAGTGTGGCTCTGGCAATCTACAGCTGCAGCACCATGCCCAGGGTCTCACTGGAAAGCCTTCTCATGTGGCTGTAAGTCTAAGAAGCTCACATCATAGAAACGTCTGCAAAATTTTCAACCAGCCTGGTTCTCAATGATTCAGTGAAACTGCTTATACCCACCAAGGACTTGGCTCAGTGTCATTAGATTTCAAAAACTAAATTGAAATATATAAAAAGCTTTCTTGGTTTTCTGCCCATCCTTGTTAAATAGCCTCCATTACCACAGTATTGAAGTGCTTCGTGATTTTTAACACACTTATGCTCACAGTACCTCACTGGAATGGAGAAGTGATGTTTTCTTTCTTTTACAGGTTGGAATCCAAAAGGATGAGGCTCCAAATCAAGACTCTCAAACTCAATCCTTTAAGTGCTCCTGAAAACCCACCGAGTCCTTGGTCAAAAGTTTAATTGTCTAGATGCTTGGTGCTATCATCTTCCTTTCTGGGTACTAGAGTTCAGGAAAACTCACCCACCAGAAGATCAGTGCTTAGGATAAGAAATAAATCAGATGCTCTGAAATTATGAAAGCAAGTCAAATCACACAATCCTGTTTAGGGCAATCTGGCACATCCACACTATTTCTCCTAACAAATAGGCCTCTTTGGACCATGTGGAAATCTGTTGAGTTTTTCCCTGGGTATGATCAACACCCAGGCCAGCATGTGTCCATTGGAATATTTTAATCCTGCCTTACTTTCTCAGACACTTAGTGGGCAAAAGTGGAAGAAAGTTACAGATGAAAGAGATATGTGGTTGTGTGACTGTCACATAATGGAACACCCTCTCTGAGTAATTGCGTAAAGAGCAATTTTGTGGGTTTTATTGAATAACTCAAGATAATTTAAGCCTTCATAAAAGGATAATGAAAATAAAAAATAATTCTTTTACAGGAAGCTCTCTCCTCATATACAGAATGCTAGAGGCACAACAGTTATGAATGTATTTTAATTTTAACATTTTTCAGAAAACTTTTCAACATTTTAAATGGAGGAAATTTTGCTCAAACTACCCAATTATTCATACCACAGCCACAAGTTCTGAATGCTGTGCATATACAATGCATAGCTGAATTCAGTATATGCATGGTATACATGCATAAAGGAAAGGAAAATCCCTGTTCCAAAAAATATTTCAAACCACTTAAGAGAAGAGGATCAGAGAAACTTCTTTGTTCACCAGGTTTGTCTCCTTACTACCTTACCTAATATCTGCATCACCTTCCTTCACTCATTTACTTAACAATTTAAAAATCTGATTCTTGCCCCATATGCTCCTCGTAGAGGGCTGTTACAGAGCCACTCCAGGATCTCATCAATATCATCTAAAGACTCAAAATGCAGAAGTTACATGCAGTTACTTCTCCTTTTTGGAAGGGGACAAATAGAATCAAGAGATTGAGCCATTTACCCTGATCTACCCAGAATCTCTGTGGCAGAGCTGGAGAGTTGGTGTTGGGTCTCCTGCCTCCCAGTCCTCACTTAGCCAAACAACAAGAGTTGTTAAACAAGGCACTGAAAATGAAAGCACTGAAAACACACCCACAGCCACAGCGTTCAGATTTAGGGACTGGTCCTCTGGTTTGTTTTAGCTCTGTTGGGCTTCCCTAAGAAAACACCAACACCTCATTTTTCTCAAGGTGAGGGTTTGGTCTGCAGTACTATTGTTACTCTTGTTTGGGAAAAACAAAAAGCAAACAATGACAAGCATAATTCTGTTCAGTTCTTGCAAATGCCACACTCGGCGGCAGGGAGCCAGCCTCTGATCTCATGTACACCAGGGCAAAGCCATGGCAACAGCGCTGCTGAAGCACAAGAGCATCTCCTGCTGCAGGGAGAGCGGCAGCCGCGCGTCCTCCCTCGGCGGCAGCTTGAAGCAAGACAGCCTTGCTCAGGAAGAGGGAAAGATCTAGATTGCTGCTCGGGACCACCAGCAAGGTGCAGAATCTTGCACGATTCGGCTTGGGTAGCGGCTGCTGCCCACTGGGAGGTGTTGTGGGGAGCGTGGCAGTGCTGAGTCAGGCTGAGGGAAGTGATGCAGCCAGCAGCGTCAGCACAGGACGAAGTTTCTTCTCTCTAGGCAGCCCTTGTGCTTGTTTTTCATCCTGCAGAGCAGGGCCCCTTTGCACCTTTCCAGGCAGCAGCTGAACTGTCTGTAACAGCAGAGTTTCGAAACACTGTTCTTTAATGATGTTTCTCTTGTCGCAGATGCTCTGTTCAGTGCCAATGACACAAGATGCTGTGTGCTGTTGGCAGCAGCATGAAGTGCAGCAGAGCCATAAAGAAGGCTAAGTGCAATGCAGCAGCAGGTTTGGGAGGGCAGGACAGCTTGGCTGCCCCCTTTGTCCAGCAAATGGCCACACACCGGTTCCCCACGCTGCCCCAAGCCAAGTGGTGACCTGCTGTTTTCTCTCAGTCCGAGGTGGGAGGACAGGGCCAGCCATAAAGTATAGGTAACCATTACACAGGCATGTCTAACAGATCAAGTCATCACTTCTCATGCTTCATACTTTCAAGAAATCAAGCCTGTGTATCACTGCAATAATCGAGAGCACGAACACTTCGAAGATACACAGCTACTGCCATTAACTTGTCCCTCCCTGCCCCTCGCTGTGCCCTGTGGCCTGCCAGCAGTCACTGAACGATGGACTTACCTTTCTGACCCAGCTCTTTGCTTCTGACACCTTGCACATCCCCGTGGTTTAAAACATGGAGCTCACAGTCATCTGGGTCCATCTGCTCAATTCCAATAGTCTTCCAGGCTTGTGATGGTAATAACTTCTTTGAGTAGTCTCATTGCACGTGTGTTTCCACCTACACAAATAAGGGATACTGTATTTGCAAATACAGTAAGAACAGGGCAGTTTTATAAGAAACAAGAAAATCAGGAACCGAAGAGGATATTTGTCTCACAAACAGGGCTGTAAATCATGGGCTACCAAAATAGTTGAAACATCTTACAGCCCCGTGTTAAATTACCTATCTAGCGTTATTTCATGACTCATTTCACTTGTCAGGTCTGGACAAAAGTCTTTAATTCTTAACAGTAAAACTTAGGTAAGAGACTGAAGAGCAGAGGACTACAAGAAAATAGTCTCAGATTCAAGATCTAAGAGCATTTAGGTTACAGATACCAAATCTCTGGGCTTACCTGAGACACTCAAGATTTGTAGGCGCATCCCACCATTCTGATGGTACCTGCATGGTATTTTGCACCAGATTTTAGAGGCGGTGCAAGGAACAAGAAATTTGTCTGCAGAATTTCATCCAGAACAATGGAAAGAGCAAAACCAGTCTCTCCATTCAAGCCACGACCCTATTCTGTACTCGTTCCCTTTCCCACCACAGAGACCTCACTGTCACAGCACACTGCAGGGCTTTCAGGGAATGTCCTCTTGGTTCCTGTGCTGCCCCTGTGCAGGCTACGTGACCTGACAGAGGGAACATACTCATGCCTGGTCTATCAAAAGGGAAGAGAGAGTGTGCTGGGCACGTTGCATCCTCTTTTATTTAGTTAATATCTGCTCTCCTTAATTTAGATAGATTTGCAAGCATGTTTTCAGTGTGGGTCACAGCTGCCCACCAACATGTTGTTGGGATCCAAAGAGATACTGGTGAGTTTGCATAGATTATAGCATTTCTCATAGAAGAGACACAAATACTTGACATTTTAAAGGTATAATTAGCACTCATTAAAATATCTTCATTCTAAAAGCAATTGTAAGAAAGAGAAATACAGACTGGGAGCTTATAAAATTTTATCAGTTTTCTCATCTCTTTTGAGAAAAATATGCCTCAATTCATTATGCAATGGTATAGTAAATGTTGGAAAAAACCTTGTGGGTTGATTACCAGAACAGCTTTACTCCAGCCTCATTAGAAATCTAAACAACTTTAGATTTCCCCTTCTGAACAGTAAGGCTGAAGTGCAACACCAGAGTTAAAAAGTCTTCGGCTAATTAATGAATTAGCTGATTGCATTGGTTGCCATAACCAAGCATTTCAGCACAAAGCAGCAGCATTCAGTAATAAATAGCGTTGAGCAGGGTATGGCATGTGCACATTTGCATAAAGGTTGATGAGTAGCAACTGGCACTGGAATTTGCTCAGATTCATTAAGAGCAAACTTTTGTGCAAATTTAGGGTAGAATATTGAAACAAACACCATGTGGACTCATTAATTTGAGGGCTAAGTAAACCACAAAGAGCACAACCGAGAGTCAAAACTCAAATCCAAATTCACTTTCCACCAAAGCAGCATCGTTTCATTGCACTAGATTTTCGAGATATGAAAGAAATAAAAAATATTTTCACAGAACTTCATCCATATCAAAGGACAGGGCTGCCAATGGTAGGTTGCATGCCACACGGCATACAGACAGCATGAGCACCACCATGTCATCCATCACACACCAATCTTTACTCAGACCAGAGAAGAGCAGCCTGCCCGACAGCCACACCATGCAGCCCTTGTTCCAGCACGAGGCAGGGCTGTCACCTACCAACACAACAAGAAGCCACCTGATTCAATGACAGGTTAGTTCCTCTGCCTGTATGAACAGAAGCTTCATGCATGGACAGCACTGCAATGGCATCGAGCTTGAATGTGTTTCAGGCTGGAGGTGGGAAACAGAGCCCAGCACAGGAATGGAACTGGCAGTATTTTTTGGACCTGTGAGAACTCTATTATGTTGGCCTGAAAAGGGATAATTTCTGTGTTGCTAAAAGCCTTAATCTGAGACCTGCTGCAGTTAAAGAAATTTGTCTCTCTGGTTTCAGTAGATGCTGCAACAAACATCAAGTAAGGATTTAATTATCGTTATTAAGAATCGAAAACAATTGCATTAAGAACACCCTTCTGTTGAGTAGACTTCAACTCTGTGCAGTTCAGCAGTTCAGTGAGCAGCCTTTGGAGGGCAGAGGACGTATGTTGTAACAAAACAAGTCCGTCAGAGGGGCTGGGACACCTCACCATGTCTCTGCCAGGTTATGCTGGGGCAGTGCTCCAAAGGCTGTTGTCACAGTAAGAAAAGCACCTAGAGAGGCTCTCAGCACCCACCTCAGAAGCAGAAGGACTACTATGGACACATCACAGGCATGCTTTGCTAGCTCCTGTTTTTGTCCAGGATAATTTCAGAAGTATTGTCAGTCAGTAAATCTCACACGAAGAACCAGGTAACCTTGAGATGGCTCCAGCACCTACCCATTCAATGCAGACCACTAGTACAACAGAAAGGATGTAGCCAGAGAGATCCAAGCTCATGGCATATATTTAGCTAGCATTTTTTCCCCATATAGTAGAGCTATGCTTCCTTTCGCCTTCTACTATCAGTGTAGACACACAAAATTCAGCATCAAGTACCTTATTGCCTCTGCAGTTGTTAACTTGCTTACATGAATTTCCTAATGGCTTCCGGAGACAGTTACCTGTACACGTCTTCATCCCCATGCCTTCAGTTCACCAATGCAGTATCTTACACACAGCCTGCACAGCTCAGTCAGGCCTGCCAACTTTTCTAGGTAGCCTAAAAGTTAGGTACTCCATGTTCAGTATTGCAATGTACACATTCCCTTAGGCCCATAATCTTAATCATCCTTCTAATATTGGGCTGCTGGTGTGGGATTTAGGTTTCTTTGTTTATCCCTTTTGTTCTTATTTCTGCTCTTTGGAGTGGATAAGTGCTTTTGGATTGATCCAACTCACTGTGCTTTTTCTTCGCAGCCTGACGCCCGTCTTTATTCTGTGAATCTCTCTCAATAGAGGAACAGATCATAGACTCATAGACTTGCCTGTTTTTTTTGTTTTGTTTTGTTTTGTTTTTCACAGCAGTTAGGTAAACACAGAAAATAGAAATGAGCTATTCACCTGGAATGGCATATTTCTCCCTTCTCTCCATCGTAAACATGCATTTTCCCCATGACTGCATGTTTCTAACTTACAGGTCAGCCTTTGGTCCAGACCTATGAGCTCCTGAGGACTAATGCATTTGCTTCTCACCCCAGGTACAGACACATGTAAGCAAAGCACAGGTCCACACTACTTGCCATTTGCATCTGTAAGTTAAGTTACGTACATGTAGATAACCTTGAGGAAAACAAAACAAAACAAAACAAAACAGAAGAACAAAACAAAACAAGACCAACCAAACAAAACCAAACACCAGAATGGCAGAATGGTAAGTAAATGAATTCATTAATCACTCTGTGGTGGCACTGAATCCACAGGAAGGGAAGGAAACTCTTGGGAAACTATTTTGATAGTTAGAAAATAGTCTTTGATCCTACTGGGAAGCCTAAAAGATCAGCTGCAGATTATAGTTAAGGATGTTGTAATGGAGATGAGCCAATAGACAGAAAGTTGTGAGGGTGTTATGCCAAAGCAGTAGACAGTTTTTTCAGTAGTGCATAAAGGACATTTGTGGGAACGGTTATGAGGAGATATTTCTTAATCTTTTTAGATTAGAATGTACAGTTCAAGGCATTTAGAAAAAAAAAATTAACAATGATTATTTTTAACTATTTGCTGTGTTTATAAGCTTTTAAGTGCTTTATAGAGACCACTTTTAAATAGTGCTTTGGCTTCTGGACAGGAAAAGATCACCTTAATTATTACCTCTTTGCCAACTAAAGCTTAGCCTTCAAGAGGATAGTGCCCAACCTATTCTACCTCGCCAAATCACCCAAAGTGGGTGATCAGCTCAGGCTATCATGAATTTTTGCCAAGATTTCCCAGGCTGAAGAACTTGCTTGGCAAGAGGAAACTCATCATGAATTTCCTTTCCTATGGGATGTGAGACAGCTCTGCAAAAGACTTTGACAGCATTCCCTAAGAAGGGGTTCTTAGAAATTATACTGAGTTGATCTTCATGAAGGGCTGATGGTACACAGCATGCCTACCGTGATATCCTTCCATAGATAGCAAAACCACAGCCCTGCTCTGGAATGAAGGCAGCCAGAAAATAAGAATTTCATTGCTACCAGAAGATGTACATTATGTTATTGTTAACCTTTCTCTGAAAATACCTGGTCATCTATCATATCTTAAACAGTTCTGTAATTTGAAAGAAGTCCAAAAGTAGTTTAGGCAGTTAATTACCCACTTGAAGTGAAAGAGCAGAGTGTTCCTGCGTACTTTCCCATAGCTCTGAGGTGCTCAGTAACAAACTGTAATGGGAACTCATTAACGGCTTTCTAAAAAACCCCCAACTCTTGAAAGAGCAAAGAGAAACTGTGAGCAAAAAAGAAACATACGGGGAAAAAAAGAAGAGTACTCTGCCAACGTTCAAATATCTCACGTGATATTTGAATGTGTTTGGAGATGGTCACGTTTAGATGCACAGCTCATCAAACACAATTATCTGACAATGCATGGTTCTGCCATTGCAGGTCCCCTTGGGGATCCCAAACAATGGCCCCCTTTCCATCATTTCATCTTGAGAGACAAAACCAAAAATCGTTGTTTGCATTAACGAGCTATTTTGTTAAGCATTTTTTGAAGCAAACCAAAAAATGCTGACTTGCTCTGATTTAATTTGGAGAACTGGCAATAACTGTTTCTGCAAATATGTGGTGGAGAAATGCAGTGCACCTTATTGATTCACAAGAAAACAAGGAAAGGTGGGCCCAAAGCTGAATGTTCTTGGCCAGCTCCAGATGTGAATATAACTAGAATTCAAACACGTTTTTTAAGTGGGATTCTTACTTAAACTCACTGGAAAAATAAGTGTAAGGCAAGAAGGTTCAGAGAAAGGCAAACTTTTTAAAATTCTCTAGACATGCAGGGTGTCTAAGTCAACATCTTCACTTATTCAGCAGGGCAAAGATGTCATGCAACAAATAGGAATCTTATATAACACACTCCCATTTTTCTACAACACAGATATTCTCCATAACCCTTTAAGTACCTGAGAAGTCAAAATGGCAGATAAGTTTTACTCTTGGGTACCAAATCCCTATCAAAGCAAAAGTGTTAAATACCACAACAACACAGCTGTGGTCCATTGGTAAAGCTCTTAACATAAGGAAACAGAATATGAAGTATGTCAGGATTTTAGGCTTTCCACAGATCCATAAGTATGGATCCCTGACATTCATCACAAAAGAAATAGTATAACTTTTTTTTTTTTTTTTTTTTTTTTTATTGTTGCTTTGTTGGGTTTTCTTTGCACTGTTACAACGTAACAGTGTTGATATTTGCCCAAGTCTTAAGGCAAGCTATCTTCTGAGAAGCGAGATAATATTCCAGGAAAAATAGTGATTTAGAATTTGAAATCCTGTTTTTCATTCTCTGTCATTCATTTTCTTTCCAATAAAGCATTTTTCAGAAAAAAAATGCACTTTCCAAAGCATCAAATTAATATTAGGCCAACATCTTAACTGGCAAACATCAGTTAATTTCAATACGTGCATAGAACTCTAGACCAGCTGGGAAACCAGTTCAATAATATGCTTCTATCCAACTTAGATTGATTAATGTACAATTTGACCTTAAAATATATATATTCCTTCATATTACTGGAAATCTTGTGGCTCTGTGTGAAAGAGAGTAAACATCACAGGATTATTAAATTTATACCTTAAGGTGCAACTGTGAAGAATGGGTACTTAGCAACAAGAAACAGAGGAGCACAAGATGTTCCATCCTAGTGGCACATTTTGCAAGGAAATAGAAAAGCTCACACCAATCTGTAATGTCTAGGCCAATGAACTGATCTCTACGAACAGCCCCAAACTTGTAATCAATAGGGAAATGACCAGACTTAAAAGCCTGTGTCTGACGAATATACCTTAGCTGCCCAAATTCCTTGACATTTGTCTCCTTATCATCACCATCTTTTCCAATTGGATTTAAATGAGTAATCTCAGTTTTAAAAGGTTGGTTCGATATTTCTGTTGGTTATTAAGGTCGAGGAGTCAAGAGATGAAAACGCTAATTTCTGCCAGCAGATTGCTTGACATTTGAATAAGATTGAAAATTCCATCAATACGGCACATTTTTCTCAGCAAAAGAAGTTCACGTAACTTCTCAGGCATCAACCAGCAGAAGCCAACCCTGAAAGAAGAAGAAATGACAACCACCTGGATGCCCTATACTGTGTAATCTGTTCTCACTTGGATGTTCACAGAAACTGGAGTTACGGATTATACATCAGGATAACAACCCAGGGTCCCCTCCAATGCAAACTTCAGATCTGATTGGGGAAATTGTGGGAATCTGGAGGGGATGAACTCAGGGATGCAGCTAAAGGGCCAGTCAGGGAAATAAATCAGACATATAAATGAGAATAATCTCAAAATGAAGCTGATTACTCATTTTAGAAACTTAAGTGGAAAAAAGAAAACTTTTGAAATTACTCCAGAGTTACACAGATATACGAAAAGCTGAGGACTACTGCACTTTTTGCTTCAAGACTGTTTTTCCTTTCCAAGATACCCTAAGGAATGTAGATGATATTAAAAAAAAATATCTAGCTAACCTGCATCACCAGCACATTAAACAGAGAAAAGAAAAAAAATAGAAAAGAAGAAAAAATTTAAACTGATGATTAATTACCAGATATTATTCCCTTTGGCATACCAACTGCACACTTTCTGCTGTTCAAAAAGATTTGTGAATTCTTTCTTCAATTGATTAAGGTGTGATTAAATTTTTGAATATAACTTATGAAAAGCATGTTAGCCTGTACGTCTCTGAGGAACGAAACATGGGACACACACTGCACTGTCCTGCTTCTGATGTTCAGCACTATCACGTGCCCCTGAGGACGGTGTACCATCTCCCCATGGGCATCTCAAGAAGACAAAGGCCTACTGGCTTGCCCAAAAAAACCCTTTGTAATGTCCAACAGTTGTTTTGCAATGTGCTGTTAAAGAGAAATTCTGGGACTCCTTTGTGTTTTGACCTTCCTCTGGAACTCCATACAAATTTAAAGGAATTGAAGTAGAGCCACAAAAGCCTGCATCATTTTTCTAAAGACCACTGGTCAGCTCTGACCATATATACACATACATATATTCATTTTTATACATACATAAATTGAAATTCTAGGGAAAGGAAGCCCTCATTTTATCTGGATGTTCAAACTCAGTCAATGTCGTGGAATAATACTGTCTATAGCTGAGGTTTCTGTACTGATAGTGCTGAACATGAGAAGCAGGAGTTTATAGACATATACATATATAAAACTAAGAGAAGAATTTGATTTCAAATTTGGTTTCAACCAAAACACTACAAACAGAATAATCACAAACAAGTCCCAAATGGTGTTGCATCAATTTATCTGCTAAATTTACTAACATGTTCCAGAAAACTTCTAAAGAACCTTCAGAAAGTGTAAAAAAAGTATATTTGAATTAAGAAACAACCATCTGTTTTCTAATAATTGAATTTAAAATCTCTACATTGGTCCATTTCCATATGTCCTTGTTGCACTCATGGGATTTATGAGCTCCCTCTCATGGCTACGTTAACAAATAGGGACTGTTTTTTTCCAACCCAGCAGTTGCTGTAGATTAATGGGTGACACCAAAGGGCAGTTTGTCATTTTCTGAAGCAGGAATTGATTTTAATCTCCTCAGCAGCTAGATGAGTCACCAGAGCTCCTGCTGAATCACCTATCACAACCTCTGGTAGACGTTTCTTTGTTGCCTCAGGACGTGTAGGAAGACTGGCAGTATCCATACACAGTGCCACAAGGAGGCAGGGTGAGTTGGTGCCGGTGGGATCCTGCACCTCCAGCTATATGTCAAGGCTGGTCCTGTGAAGCTGTGCATCATGCCACCAACCCACCAGCCTAGGGCAGAGGTGATGCTCCTATACACCATGGAGCACATCTCAGGCAGGAACTTCTGTGTCCCAGCAGTCCCAGGGGAGCACTTCTCCCTCCGTGGGTCCTGCCACTGCTTCGTTTCCAGAAGGGAATCCAGGCTGGTTTGCTCCCACCAGTGCCTGTCCTCCTGCAGGAGCCAACACCTCTGTCACTGTCAGTCCAGGGGTCAATTAATGAGCAGGAGAAGAAGCATCCAGAAGAAACATCCACACCTTCATGTAGGATGAGCTACAGGGAGAGCACAGACTGAGAGAACAGCAGAGAGATTTGCAAAGCAAATTAAACATTTCAGAAACCAGGGCTTTCAGAGTTTGGAGGCTGAGTTGAAAACTGCATTTTTAAAAATAAAAGGTCATATTGTGCAAGTGTATCATATGAGTTCTGGCAATAGCTGTTTTTTACGCTGACAGAAGACGATTTACAAACTTATGGTACCAATCTGAAGACAGCCATTAAAGGCATGACTAAGATTTCCCATCTATTTTTAACACAAGCAAAATGGAATGAGCAAAAATGCTGTTTCTTTCATCCTAGATTCATCTTTCCCTCAAACCAAACACACCGTCTCCAGAGACCATTTGTCATCTTGCCATTAAAAGTTGGTCTGGAGGCTTAGCAAGTTAACCCTAGACAAATTTGGTTTTGTGCACATGGCAACAAATGAGCAAATCCTGCAAATCTGCTAATTTTGGAAACCTACTTACCGAAACGTATTAGAGGCTCCACACCATAAGAATAACCATACAGTCCCGCAGCCATTAGAGTAACAGGTCCACTATTACTCGTTTTAAACCCAGGAAGTTTGATGAAAAAAAGTTCACTTATTAAAAATAATTAAGATTCATCAGTAGCACTTTTTTTCTTGCAGACCAATACTACCCACTAACAAGACTATCAACATCATCTGAAGTTTCAGACCAGAGGTCCCAGAGAAAAGCATTTAGTTTGTGCAAAAATGAATTTCAAACCATTTGTGGATGCTCATTTACCACAATGACATACGCAAAGATGATGCTTAAAATGCACAAATAGCTAGAAGTCTCTTGTTGCACCAGTTGCTATCTGGCAACTATCTTTCATAGCATGTAATGTATGTGTATGTGTTGCTATCTTTCTAGAGAAAGATAGATGTTATAGAAAAATAGAGTATAGAGAAAGATGTGTTGCTGTCTTTCTAGAGAAAGCATATCTGCTTTCTCTAAGCATGCTCACCTGATTGTACAAATACTAATTGTAATGATTAGACCTCAGACTTCTTATTTTTAAACACAGTACACCTTCCCATCCCCTCCTTCCTCAGGACTTTTAAGGCTTTCTCTTCTTGCAGTCATCAGACTTTGGATCCAAGCTCCAAGACGCAAAGCCTTAGTCGCAAGACGTGTTGTCAGCCAGGGAAGTTAAACGCTTCAGCTGTAAAGAGCAAGCAACAACAAAGCTGCCTTGAAAGGCCTCTCAAGCCATCAAGCTGCTGTACAAATTGCAGCACAAGCTCAGTTCTTCCTGCAAGCAATTATTTCCCATTAAGCAGCATTTTCCTTTTTCAGAGGTCTCAAAGGAAAATAAAACAACCCAAACTGACAGCCCAGAAGAAAGCCAAGGGCTCCTAAAGGCAAACTTCAGATGGAAGGAGAACAACATTATGTCAAGTGCTCCATGGCCATGAGGAGCAGTTGCCTGCAAGAATGACTGCAGCACCAGCCTGATCTGTGGGCAACCTCATATTGCCTGTTTTCTGGTGTTTATTGTGGCATTTCACTGCTGTGCTGTTGCACTCAGCTCCCCATCGCTGGGGACTGCAGAACGTTTTCCACAGCTGTGTTGTTCCTGCCTGGGGAACACCTGGTGATGCAAATAGAAATTAAAGGTTTCTCCCTTCACTTCCCACCCTCACCCTCCTGTAGATTAGGGGCTGGGAGGGAAAATAAATTTTAGAGATCACTCCCACCATCAAATCCTAACACAGGTAATTCTGCAAATAGTTTAATTTTGAGCTGAAAGCACAAGCAGCAGAGAAGAGTTTAATTTCGGGAAAATTTTAAGTGAAAAGCAGATCCAAAATGACATCTCAAAAGTACCTATTGCATCAGGCTGCTTGCCTAACCCAATCCTGTGCTGGGAACACTGCGGAACAGGCTCGGAGCAACGCGATCACAGCGATAGCTGGCATTGCAACGTGAATTATGAACTGCAGATGCAGAGTTTGGATAAGACTTTCAAATGCTGAAAGGCTACACTTGGAATCTGATTTTCTAGAAATCTAACTGTTTTGGCACATTTTAACTCTGCATATGTAGATTTTTATTTTTTTTTTTCTTCACATCAAGGCAGAAAGAACTAGGCAGACTAATAATACACACATTGTAGAGATAATGCCTTTGGGGAAAAACAATACTTTGTAGCTAATTTACTTAGGAAGGTAAGTGATATTCGTATCCTTGATTAGCTAGCATGATATTTAAAGATGCGGCAAATCCTAATTACATTACATGTTATGAAGCAGATATAAGACAAAAACCTGTTTAATAGTTAAGCCTGTTGCTATAACAACCACATTTCAAGGACATGGATATACAACACACACAACAACATCCGCATTAACAAAATGTCTCATTACAATTGAACTTTACCTGGCAAAAGAACCAATTAAATTTGTTCAAGAAGAAAAAAAAAAAGGGGGGGGGGGAGCACGAGGCCTTTTGTTACTGTCAAGAGAGTCTGGTCTTTAAACTCCAAGTCTCTCCAAGAGAAATTTTCTATTTAATTTTGAATTCGTCTCTAAATATCCCTCCAAAGAAAGGAATACAACCTCAGTATTGCCACCTTAGTCAAGCAGACATTTAGGTATCTGGCTGTTTCCACTTAAATGGGTGGGAGCATTGCTTTTGATGCACATTGTGCCATGCTCAGAAGACGTGTTCTTCCAGCCTTTGTCCACAAAATTGAGAAGGAAGAGAAGAAACGAATGCTTAACATAACATAGCAAGTCAGGCAAGGAATTGGTAGATTTTTTATCTATTTATTAATAAATCAAGTAGTCATTTGGCACACCTTTTTCCATCTTAGATATTTTTTTAGCTGCCCACGATAGAAGGACAGAAGGCATAGAATAATACAATTAAAAAGAGAGAGAGAGAGAAGAAAAATTCCTATAAGTCAAGCTCAGACCAGCAGAGCTGAGTTTTCAGGGGAGTTCAAGAATGGTAGATGGTTTGTGATGCTCTCAATAAATATGAAGGATTTTTACAGACTAAAGAAGTTGCTCTACTTGAAAGCAAGAACGCACAAAGGACTGCTGCACAGTAAAAGCCACTGATCGGGGTGCTAGGATTGTTACCTCAAAATGGAGAGTAAGAACAGAAACTTTCACGTAATACTTTCAGCCATTTGCCTGCTCTAAACAGTGACACTACAAAGGACAGTGTTTATTTTCCACTACACAGTGATTATTTCCATCACACGAGGAGACTTCAGTTCAGACTTCAAATATTCCACAGCTAGAAAGACCAAAAGCTATTTGGACCTAGTTTAGGAAATAATTATTTTTGGTATAAGTATTCACAAAGAAAGTTCCAAACGCATAATAACATTGCTTAGGGGGTTGATAATCATATTACTTTGTATAAAGGGATGAATATATAGCTTCCTCCTAGTTAAATCTGTTCTTTGCATTGCCAGTCATGAAAAACACCGGTGGAGAGATGAGTGCATGCACACCTCTGATTTACAAATGACTTGACATTTCTGTATGCTATTTCTCTGATCAGCACACCTCAAACAATACGGCTCCAACAATAAACACAAATGACTTTGACTCACTCCATTCCCTCCTTCTCCTCCTCAGTTTCTTGGATTTCAATATTTACATATTCTAGGAAGACAGCCTTCAGAAGCAAGATTAAATTCAGAACAAGTCTCACAAAGCTTTCCAGAACAGTGACTTTGTTAATAATAAGCAGAAAATACAGGTTTCTCTACGGCTGTCTTTTACCTTCCCCTTGAAAATAGCTGCTGTGGTATGGAATTAACGTTATTGTTTTCATTTGACTGGGCATCCTTTAAAGAAACAACAAGAGCACTGGAAGCAGAAGTTGGTAACTGTCTTACATTGTTCAAGGTTTCTGGTTTGAACACACACCATATAAGTAATAAGGCAGTCTGCCAAAGGCAGACCACAGAAAGAGATTTAACAATAGAAATTATCAGTTTTTGTTTTGTTGTTGTTGTTGTTGGTTGTTTTTTTTTTTTTTTTTTTTGAGTGTAAACACAAACTCTGATGTCTGTTAGACTCAAATTGTTTACAGCAGAAGGCAGTAAGAATATTATGCCATCAGTGATGAAAAAACGCAAGTTGCAGGCCGCCTGCTTAAACATAACCAGCCCCATCCCTATGACGTGCTTCTTGACTAGATGAATTTGCAATCAACCTCTAATACCCGTTTTTAACTTCAGAGGCTTTCGGGCCCTTTAAGCAATCTACTTATCAATTACCAGGCATACTTGATTCTTCCATTTTGGAGGACTAACAGGAGGAGCGGGGAAGGTTAACTGTATGACAAAATGTGTTACTGCAGCTGTCAGAGTCAGGCTGAACTCCTAACCAGGCCATGTGAAAGGGGGGTTTGCCCCCGGATTTCAAAGGAGATGAGATTCCACCCACTGACCTGATGCGTTAATTCACAGGCATAATGTGGAAGTAGAAGAAGCTGCTGATGTGCAGAAGAAGTGATGCTAATGACACTAAACAGAAGCCCTAAACTCTCAACTATTTACTCAAAAATATGTTATAAAAGTGAAATGAAGATCAGGAAATCTAAATCTGTGGTCTTAAATTACAGGACCAAATACAACCAAGTTAATACTTGTGCACTCTGCTTGATTCCTATCATCTAAAGCTCACAAAAACCTAAACTAAACATATAAATCAGGTTACTAATTAGCTTCTGTCTAATTACAGGAAAAGCCTAACAAAAAGGGAGGAAATTGCCTCATCATTTCACAGACATTAACAGGCAACACACTCACACCTGTATCTAGGATACAGCCATCATCTTCTATACCACACTCTTCTCTTAACAAGACAGGTGTATGAGAAAAAGTAATCTTTTATTTAAACCAGGTGATATATCTGGGAAAAAAAAAAAAAAAAGTTATCAGGTATATCATCTCTAGTTCAGCTGTTTTGTAGCCTCAGGCATCTTGAGGCCAGTGAAGAGCTTCAGAAGAGCAATGATGCTTGCACCGCAGTTTCTCTACAAGAAAAGCTTGGACGCAGCCAAGACATGCACCAGAGCACAGAAGCCTTCAGGTCCCTGCCAGACCAGTGATGTGTGCTAGACATGTTATTCCATTTGCTTCCCTTTTGGAGTGCTGTATTGATTACCCTGGTGTTCATTTTCCTATCGCTAGTCTCCTTTAGTCCCCAGTGCAATTTTCAAATTACAGGCAACTCTGAGAACAGCGTGCACAAAGTGCCTGATGTTAAATATGTCATCTATCTCCACTAAAACCTTTTGGTTATTCAGTATAAAAACTGGCAAGAAGACAGATGGCAACCTTGAGATATTTCAGCAAATTTTATCTATTGTCAATTATTTATGCCCCCTTTGGTTACAGATGTGAGATTTTGTTGTTGTTGTTGTTGTTTTGATTTTTTTTTTAAATAGTTTCCAAACTAAGGCTTTCAGTACTGGATTCAATTACAGCTAAGTCACGAGATAAAGTTGGGATAAATGTTGCCTTCCTCAGACAGACTCTAGTGAGGCCGACCATCTACCTGGAAGGCATAAGGATAGAGCTGAGCTCCAGCTCCAGCCCAGCAATGCAATGCCAAGGGCTGCCTCAGGGCCTCCACCATGCAGGATCACAATGATCCTTTCGGTTTGCCTGTTCCATCAGCAACACCACTGAGTAGTTCTTGCTTCTCAAGGAAAAGTGGAAATAAAGAGTTGTTTCACAGAATCTTCTGAAATGTCCAGAAATCTTTCCTATCCCTACCAAAATGTCAATGCCTTGACCAGAAGACAAGTACATGCCCAAAGTACACAACCCACAGATCTTTAAATTCCCATTTCTAATACAATGGCTCATGAAAGCCTAGCTCAGGCGTGCCCTGCTCCCATTCTGCCCTATGAAGATGGGTTCCTGAGCGATCTTGCTCAAGATGCTCCTAGAGGTAGAAGACTGCATATCAAGAATGTGAAATGACCAAGCACATGGTAGGAGATCACAAAAGCCAGCTCATGAAGGGCATGGACATGAAGTTGTAAATTATGGCCTTCACAGTATGCTGCCCTAGCACAGAGCTGCAACCTTTCACATGGAAAACACATCCTTTAAACGTTCACTTATATCCAGGGATCAGCACACAGAAGGTAATGCCGATATCCACGGCAGGTTAGCCGTGCTGAGGGAGCTCCGAGAGCTCAGCACAGCCACCCACGCTTCGCCCACCTGAAGGTCTGGCCCTCTCTTCCCTCCAGCCACTAGAGGTCAACCCAAGCACATACTTCACAGCACCCCAGCTCCAGCTGGTGCAGAAGCACCAGGCTGTGGCAGGTTCCCACCCCAGGCACTTGTGGCCATGGGTTGACAAGGTGGGTTCGGGGCACTGCTGGCCCCCAGGAGAGGGTCCTGCACTCCTCGTGGAGAGCTGGAGGCATCGCCAGGGGCTGCACTGCCCCATGGCTGCCCTGGAGCCACATAGGCCTCATCCAGCCTGCGGAAAACGAGGGGACGCAGGCACCTGGAGGGCAAGCAGGGTGACACACAGAGCTCGTGAGGGGGTGAGGAGTCATGATGCTCTTCTGAACTGCGGCTAATGATCTGCTCAGGCTGGAATACAACCTCAGAAAACCCACATCTGCTTTTATGCAGACCACTTCCAAACACACTTCATGTGTTATTCAGGTTCTCCATGAATCCCAGAGACGCTAACCAGTTCTTCGGTGCAGGCATGCTTTTTCTTTTTTTTTTTTTTTTCTTTTTTTTTTTATTCTTTTTTTTTTTAATCTGCCCTAGGACCTTGTGTGACAATCGAGCAGTTCTGATTCCAAGAAATTAGTGGGTAGATAGGCTGGTTCAGTGCAAAACAGCTCTCCAAACGTTCAATAGCCCCCAAGAAACAGATATATTATGGCAAGCCTAACACACTGTTACGAAATGATGTCTGTCATATCCACGGTTTCACTGCTGCAACTTGATAATTTCATTCCAATTTGAATGTTTATTTTTCATAGTGTGCTGCTAAAGTTACCCATTTCACCAGTCTTTTTCCAACACAAATGCACAATAACATCTGGCTAACCTTCTAGCACCATCAACAACCATTTCCAACACCTCAATTAATTTTGTCACCTTCCTGTATAGCCTTGAGCAATGCAGGAGGTGGAAGGTGCTGGTTTAGCCTCCACTGCTAGAAAAGAACGATTCGTCAACAGGTTTTTCTCAGTAAATAGAGATTTAAAGTTAAGGTAACAGCAGATTCAAGTTGTTGTTGTCTTATGAAAATTTCTATCCTAAATGAAAATATTATTATAAGCCTTAGTTTTCTCCTTACTGACGTGCCAGCATTATAAATGAACTATCAGGATTGTGACTTACTGTAGAACACAAACTGTGACATATGGTGATAGTAATAGCTTTTCAATTTCTTTTTACGACAGTAATCCCATTTTCTGCAAGTAATTATAAGTATTTATTACACACTGCAAACTGCTTCATAGCTTTAATAACTTGCTATCTCACACTGCTTCCAGAAACCAGAATCCATATTCAATTTTCACGTCTGGAAATTTAGGACAGTAATTGCACTTAATTATTAGAAATTTTATAAGGTACTTGGTATTCTGTGCCTATTTAGAAGAGATTGCAAATTTAAAATTATTCTCTACATCAGTAAAACATACCCTCATCTTTTGACTTTTTCTTGTGCTATTCTGCAGTTTTTGTTGTTGGGAAAAAAACAAACAAACAAACAAAAAAACAACATAACAAAGAAACGAGGAATATGGTTCTTAAGAGACCACAGCAGAAGTACACATTGTTTTCTAGAAAATAACTTCCTACAGCTAAAGAAATGCTCAAGAAATAGGTATTAGTTTAGAAAGTCTTTAAAAGACTTTACACTTTCTGAACTCTTTCCCAAATCCTAAGAGCAGACCCAACAGATACCCCCACAACGTGCTTTTGGCGAGCGAATGTTGGCCACCCTTCCTGCTGAAGCTTGCCTGCTGTGCACCAAGGATACAGAGGCTCCTGGGGCAGCGTGGTGGCCAAATATTTACTGCTGGCCTCAGCAGCAACGAGGGAGTTCTGAGCTCCGTCATGGCCCTCCTTCCTCAGCTCTCCCTAGAGGACAGGATCTAGAAAGGGATCCTGGGCTGTGAACATGGACAGGACTTCTGCCTGGTGGGATCTTCCTGCACACCCAGTCTCCTGCTGCTGTCCCTCAGTGGTACCCACAGTAGTTCCTCATGTGACACGCTATGTCACTCAGTCCCCAGATGATTTCCTATCTTTTCTCCCTGTTGAGAGACCCCGTTTTCAGTGCTGGGAAAGACGGTGAAAATAACAAATGCAACTTCAGCAAGAAGAGGCACAGGGCATGAAACGAGGAAGGTTGCTTCCTACATCAGGCCAGGGTTCTCATGTATTTCAGGCATGACTTTAGCCACTCCAAAGTTTTTTTTTTTTTTTTTAAAAAAAAAAAAAAAGAGTTGGAAAAGCCTTCTCAGACCTCATGAATCATTCCCAACTAATGAGAGTAAGATGTGGTTCAGCTATCAAATAAACATGCGTTATCTGCACAGCCTTGGCGGACGTGACTGCATGGCTGCAGCTCATCAGCAGTGCCTCAGGCTTCCAGCGATTTGAATAAACAGGTAAAGATTAAGTTTCACTTTGCTTTTTTACTGTTGTGTGTACTGATTTATCTGGTAACTGAAAATCCTCAAGGAAGACAGTGCTAAATGCACTGGTGAGTTCCTATAAGGTTAAATTCACCCTTGTACCTGTAAGATTTTAGTAATTTATGGAAAGAAAACAGTGTTCTGAAGGTTCTGAAGGTAGGATGAACTAGAATCACCAATTATAACACATCTGGGGGAAAAAGGAAAAAAAAAAGCAAACAATGCTTTAAGTTTTTTGTTTGTTTGTTTTAAGTTCTCCTGGCTCTTCACTTCTGTCTGCAGACAGATACCAAATGCTTGAAGAAATGTATTTTAAAAAGTTGTGGCTATGAAAGACAGCAGTCATAGTCGTGTGTATGGATGGGAAGGTATATCAGAACGCTCACACAATCCTGGCAAGCTGTATCATTGAAAAATGGGTCAAAGAGCTTCCACAAAGATACTCTAAAGCAGGCAAAATTCCCCCTGACGCCACCAAGACTGCTGCTTAGATAAAGGCTGATGTCTCAGATGATTGGAAGGGAAAGCACATTGGTGAGCAAATTTCATCACATCAGAGACAGTTCAAGCAGTCCACAACAGGAACATAACCATAGTGATAATAATTAAAAATATTAATCAGATGTGTGACTTTTGTTTGTTTATAATTTCAGCAAAGCTCTGTATTTCACAGCTTCATATAAAATAAGAGCTTTATGCATTTACACATCTAACTTAGGAGCAAAGTTGGCACTTTTCCTAAATCAATATATTTTTTTCCCAACACACCTGTATTTAGAGAATATTAAAAAATAAAATAAAATATGTGCTTCACCTAAATGCAACTCACTTGGGTCTGTCGTCATGGGTGGATCAAATCAGCCAGTCCAGTGACAGGCCTGTGACAACCAAACAAATGATGGTCATGGCCATAGTAATACATCAGATATTACAGAGGGAAATTTTTCCCATCTTCTGAAATGTAAATATAACTTCTGTTCTACAGATGTGTGGAGATGTAACCAAGCAACACTTGATAGCTCGTAAGCAAATTCTAAAAACATCTCAAGGAGACTACTTTCCATTTTTAATCTGTCTGTGTAGAAATAAGTGATCTCAGACAACTGGGGTTGATTTGTGATGGCGTGCAGCACGTTATCTTTGCGAAGAGCAGGGTTTGGATGTCTAGCATTCCACCGTCACCAAACCATCCAGGAACCAAGGCTCTGTCCTGGATCCCCCCCCCTGCTCAGACCATTCCAGACCATTCCTGTGGTTTCACTGGCAGCAGAGTTTGGTCGCAGCTGAGACAAAAGACCCTCCCTCTTCTTGTGTGTTTCTTCTTCTTCCTGTTCCTGCCCCTAGCTGGGCAGCCCGACCTCTCCCTGCCTGCCAGGCACCTGCCTCAGCAGCTGCTCGGATTTATCTGACCAGAAAACTTGCGAGGCTTTTTGTTCTGTTAAATTGCTTCCTACACGTCCAAGCTAGCACCAAATGAGCCAGAGGCAAAACAGCAGGGGAGACATGGCTGGAGTGGGGAAGGTGGAGATGGAGGAGGTGGACAAACACCTTCCCCACTGAGCCTCCCACATTTTTCTGCCACGCTGAGCCACCAAGCAGTGCCCTACCTACCCTACTGGGAAATAGCATGGACTGAGAAACACGTTTCCCAGGGATGGGAGAGCTGGAGGGGACATGGGACTGGAAACTGATGCATCTGAGAGCAACCTACAGCTTTATTATAACTGTTCATCTGATAGTTTTAGGCACAAATTTTTGGTAGTCTGGGGAGGAACAAAGGCAGGAAGTACTGGCATAGTATTTCAGCCAATAAATATTTACCAGTGTCCCCTCCACCTGATTTTGTTGTGTGATAGGCTAACAGACTTTCATTTAAAGTAAAATTACAATTTCCCCCAGCCTCTCTTCTTACAAGCTGCACAGAATGGCTTGGGAGCTGCTCTGCTCTGAGCAATGCTTCATACACCAATTGCATCTCTCTCACTCTTACCTTGTGCTCAGCTCATCATAGCCACCTGCTGTTTTCTACATCGTATTGAGACTGCGTGTGGAGCAACAGTCCTCTTCTATATACTTGCTCATATGCCTGTCTCTCAGGCTGGACTCCAGCTGGATTGTCTGTATGATAAAAAAAAAAAAAAAAAAAAAAAAAGGATAATAGAATGACTATCCTGAGGAAAGAGTCCAGCTACTTGTCCTCAGAATACAGCCTGTTGTAAAAAACAAAACCAACAACGACAGCAACAAAAAAGATCACAGTGAGGAAGGGTTCCTTTCCACATGTCTTGTTTTTGGGGTAGCGAGGGTGTAACAAGCAGCAGGTTTAAAAACAGTTTCCCCCAGCAGTTTGATGTTTCTTCCGACAGCCTGCCTTGCAGCTGTGTTTCAAATTAAATGTGACAGACAAGTGATGCCACCGCAGAGGTTTGCTTGTGTGATTGATAGGAGTATTGTTGCAATGACCTCAAGGAAACATGCACAGCAAAAGACTCCTTGCTATTTGGTAGTGCTCTGTAGTACGGTAAGAGCTTGCAGCAGCTACAGCCTCCCTGAGATCTGTCAAGAAGGCTTACATTCATCAAGCACCTAACCGATGCAGTGCACCAGACAGCTTGCAGGCCACTTGTTTGCAACAACAATATCAAGCTCTCACAATACTATATCTATACCTCTGGAGAGTCAGATAGAGATAACATGATCTTAAGAGACAGGACTCTGCGCTCTCTGTCAACCGAACATTCAAGTAAAAACACCAGTGTAGGATGTTTAATGCTTCATCTGTGTCCAGCACAGTGACATATCATTTTAGCAAGAACATCCCTGGATGATGAAGTAAACTGAAATGTTCACATTAAAAAATAATGAAGAGAAGCTATTCTTGGAGCCATTTGGGCCACCAGATTCTTCCTAAATGGTGCAGAAATATCAGCTTTGAATAATTAATACCTGAAGCAGGCAATTCTCACTCAGGAAAAGGAAGCAGCATAGGTTGGTCCTCCAGTAGTCCTTCCTTCCAGCAGCAGGAGTTACCTTTGGTACTGCCTTTCACAGGGGACTGCAGAGCAGGAATGACAGGTCACAGCCACGCTCAGCTCCGGGAGGGAGGGTCAAGGTCTACCAAGAGGGCCTGTTGGAAAGAAGAGGGTTCATCATGTAGCACAGTCCTCCTAATCCAGGACCTCAACAGTCCTATCAGTGCAAGTGCTCCCTTCTTTTTCAGATCTGACCACAAGTCACACACCTGCACATACAGACCTCAGGGATCACCTCCAGGTGCTGCTTCTTAAAAATGTTGGTCTACATTTACAGATCCATTTGATAACAGAGTTGAAGACCCACTTCAGTATGAGAATTTATGATGCTGACCAAGCACGGAAATACCAAGCAATTAAAACAGGTCTCTGCCTTGGATGTAAGGGTGAGAACCAGAATACAACCCCATGTTCAAGGCCTGCATCGCCATGCAAGACCCTCTTCCTCACAAAACTTGATCAGAGACTGCAAAAGTCGAGAGGCAGTTTTCAGCTGAGCTGGAAATTAGAAAGACATTCTGGCAACGCACATACACGTAGCTCTGAGCACAAATGTGGCAGTGAGGTACCACATTCCTGCAGAGAAAGTGAGCTCCATAACACTGTGCAACTACACAGCAAAATTTTAGGTTTTGAAACAATGGATTTCTAAAATCACTCACACAGTACAAAGGCACATGAGATGGCAAAAATACCTGCATACTCTTTTTTTTTTTTTTTTTTTTTTTTTTTTTTTTTTTTTTTTTTTTTTTTTTTAACATGCTCCCATTTTTTATACCATGTAAATGAGGTTTACAGTCCAATAAATGCAAAGTGGGGGTCAGCTCAGTGGATGCTCTAACTTGAAAGACTATCTTAAGGCTTCTCTAAGGTACCATGTAAGAACTAGCAGCTTTTCTCAGCAAAGAAAGTCTGTGTGAGTCCTGTCCCAGCCTGCTGCCCTGCCTGGTTCAGCATTTACAGACCAAGCACAGTCTGCTTCCACAGAATTTCGGAAAACTGTTGATGCGCAGCATATGGGGTTTTCAGTAGCTGAGAGCCCTCATAAACTGGGAAATACTGAGACCGTACTTCATTTTCTGTCCCATTAGAATGAAAAGGCAAAACCTAGTTAGGTCTAGGAATAAAGCCTATCAGTTCAGAGATCCCATGTATTCCTCGTCTCTTCCAGGAGACTCCAGTTGCTCAAATCCTCAAGGCTTTGTTTTTTAAAATCCAGTCTCATGTGATGCTGGGTGCAGGTCAGGACATGAACTCCAACAGAGTTAAGTCTATTCAACTGAGGGGATAGTTTAAATAGCAGGACACACATCCTGGAAGGGACAGTGCTGGAACCAGGAAAATAACTACACCAATGACTAAATCTTGAGCCTTCAGGCAAAACAAATGACCTTTCTCCTTTGGAACCCAAACAAAAAAATAAATCTTGCTCCACATTAGTGACATATAACAAATAAACTAAATAATAATAATGACCCTCTGTATTATTTTTTTTAAAACAGATTATTATTTCCGGCATAACTCCGTACAAAAGAAAATAGTGGTTGGCAAACAGAAGGGCTGATCTGAAAATGAAATGCTCTCCTTCTCTGCTCCTTCTAGTATGGATTTAGGTCTTTTCTGAGGAGTGTCAAGACTCGGGAGTACAGCTGTGACTAAGAGCAAGTGTAAGAAATGAGTCATATCAAGATTCCCTTTGCTGATGGACTCCGTATAGCCCACTTACTACCAGCCTAACACCCTATTATTTCCAGCAGGGCTGACAGGGACAAGCGCTGGACTCTGTTAGGATTTGCCATGTTTATGCTGATAAAACCCCTCCAGCTAAGTCTAAATCTTGGAACATCTTGGTTCTTTTCAGTAGCTCTGTCAGCCCACGCACGCCTGCCCATGGGCTTAGAAAACAGCCATAAACAGTATCCTGGAGCGATCTGGAGAGCGAGAAGTCAGCCAAGGAGCAGGGGTCTATTAGGTCTAAATATGCCGTGTCAGGATGATAGACTGTACTGGGGTGGAAAGACCTAAGTCCTGAGACCTAGGGAAAATACAAGAGCCATAGCAAACCCATTTGAAATAAGGTGTGCTACCAGAGCAGGGTGATCAGAGATATGACATTATGTTACACATTACATTAGCCAGAACACACGAAAAATATGCTTACTATACAACACAGTGCCACCCCCATTGCCGAGCCTTTACTACATCGAGGCAACGTGACAAATTTTCCTTTATAGGCATTTCTTTGAAATGCTGTGCCATAGAGAAAATGGTGAAAGCATGGTCAAGTCATACAAGACAGATGCACTTGCCCATTACACAGCCAATTAGACTAAAGCATGCTACTGCACAGTGATGGTACCCAACAAGAAGCTAAAGAAATTTTCAGGCAGTTCCAACAGAAATTCAGTTAATTATTAGCAAGGACTTGTTATAGCTGACATTGACTGTATTAGAGGAAACCTCCAGTGCTTTAGTATGAGGGTGAGATTTGCTTCTGGTTAAATGAGTCAATCTGGCCTATAAACTTTGGCAGCTTTTCTTAGTTGGCCATAAGCAGGGAGAAAATTGGAAGTCAGAGGTCAGGAGAGAAAACAATCTTTTTGAACTACTGACCTCGTGGCAAAGTCTAGACTTTTATTGACTCCAACATTTAAAGTTTATTAAGCCAATGAAAGTATCCAATGACTAAAAAGAAAAATGGACAAGTCTTTGCCTATGTCTGAAAGTGTTTTAAGCGAGAACATCATTTCTTTTCTTCTCTTTTTGCATTTTGAAAGGAGGAGGTTGGCTTGCAGTCTGGCATGGATACTCTTTTCCATTGCCATGGACCTATTTAGAAACTTGCTGAAGATAAGAGCCTCCTATTTCCAAACAAAATCATTGATTAGGTAGACAAATTTCTGGCACGGTAAGAATTGCCAGGCACAAATACTCATTTCATTTTTACAGAAATCTCTGCAGTTCAAACATTGTCATGCCTTTGAAGCTGGGGAAGTGCTCTGTATAGCACTTCAGCAACTCCCATGAGAAATGGGAACAATATCACAGGGAATAATGAGGGATACATGCATGACACATGCAGCCTTGGCACGCTCGTGCTTACTTTCATACTGTCTTTTCCAGCTGCCATCCCTAAGCCTTTCCACAAAGCTCCCTATGAGAGCAGCTAGGATAACTCCACATGCGCAGTGCAGGGATAACAACCACCTTTGTGGTTAGATTTGAGACCCCTAAGGATTTATTTTATTACAACTCCAAACCATAAAGTTTTCACCTGCAAGTAGTTCAGCTTCCCAGAAGGTGGGGGAAGGAGCCTCCAGAACCACGTTTTGTTGCTGTTGGAGGCAGTTGGATGTGCCTTTCTGAAATAAACAGTTTTTTCCTCAAATACCAGAGTCCTGAGTGATTTCTGAACACCACAAATATTGGCACACTGCCTACTGCTTCCAATAAGCTTCTAATTACACAGTAATGTATGGAATATAATGCAAGAGGCATATTTGTCCATTAATATGAATGTGATGAGACCACACAGAGTGTGTCTGTATGGATTGCTAGACTGACTTGAGAGTGATTGATTGTCTTCATTTCAGCTTTATTCCCAGTGTTCAGCGTTGCTTAGTGTAGGGCTTGGAATTTAATAGGATTTGCATCTAGAATATTAGAGCTGAAAGCTTTCATCTCATCTGAACTTCCCGGAATTAGTTTAAATATTTTAAATAAAAGATGAAGCAGGGGAGAATGGCAAGGAAGACCCCAAACACAGTGGTAGAGCTGCCCTATTTTGAAGGATTCTGAGAAAAAGGTGTGAGAGTTGAGACTGCAGACAGATACAGTGTCTGCCTTAAACAATCAAACAAACAAAAACAACAAAAAACAAGCCCATGGACTTCCTAATAATGAGGCTGCATGAACAAAGTGAAACAGTTAATTGCACATTTTTAAACTGAAAGAAAACTTCTGGTGCAATGAAACAAGTGAAACCCCACGGTGCCATTAAATGAGCTCCCTATGGGAACGGGCTCACAGGGGGGTGAGTCTCTGTGTCTTAACCAGTTACCACATTGGTCTGGGCCAGCACATGATGGGTGCTCAGACCTGGTCCGAGGGCACTGCATGAGTTTTTTCTATTGAGTGTTTTGTTCATGCAGGTCTGCCAGCAGCCAGCCCATCTATACAAGCATAAGACCTATAAGGGAGCCTACAAAATCCTCACGTGGCAACAGCTATTTTCTGGTGGAGTTAAATACAGAGAAAGCTGCAGGGTGCAATCACCTAATCAGGCTGCATTAAACCAAAACCCACCAGCCCTCTGTGATCTCCAAAAGCCTACTGCTTACAGCAGTCAGTGATTTGTCAGACTCACCACACATGGATCAACTTTCCATGCCATCTACGCTTCACACCAGAACCCTATGTGACTATTTCTGCCTGGCTGTGCATAGGTAAGATGGACATTTCTAGCTAGATACAAAGGGAACATGTCCTATAATCTATTTTTTATAAAGCTTCTTGGGAGAACAAACACCTAGTGCTTTATATCCCTGCTTCAAAGAGAACTAAGCTTTCAGAAAGCCAAAGCATTAACATTTCCCTAACTATGGAGTGAGCTTTCTCTGTAGAGAGCCCAGTAAATACAGGTTTTCTCTGATTTGTTGTTGTTGTTTGTTTGTTTGTTTTGCTTGCTTGCTTGTTTTTATATAACTGTGTTGTGATGTTAGAAAACCATATCTGATACCTCAGCACATCAGCTATTACTGTAAGACTAATAGAAAAGATGGGCGGAAAAGAAGGATGTCCTATGGGAGAAGCATCAGGCGGATGGTAGAGGAAAGGTGGGGAAAGATTAGCTGGCAAGAGAACAAGTTAAAAAGATGGAGTGAGGGAGAGAGAGGAAGGAAGAACAAGGAAACTTGAAGCTTGGTCTGCAACAGATACAGCCCTGTCAGCAGAGAGAAGATCCTGGGGACAAAGCAGAGGGAGGCCAGGCAGCTGAGGTGGAAAAAGCATTGGTGCAAAATGACACAGAGATGCCTGGCTTGCAATCCAAAAGCAAGCAGGCCTGAGATTAGGAAAAGGAGCACAGGCAGCAGATAAGGGTCAAAAACAGTGTTATTATGGGAAATTGCCAGCAGTGACAGTGAATCAAGGAGGCAGCAGCAGGCAGGGGTGGCTGCAGGGGCTTTCTGAAAACCACCTAGAATGGTGGGCATCTTCTGGTGCAACTTGGTCTGAAAGCCAATACTACAAACCCGTTCAGTGCCTTGAATTGCAAAAGGACAGACTGGAGATGCCACTGGCTGCAGAGAGCAGGAGAGGCGTGGAAGAGAACTGAGTCCTGACTCTGATCTTGTGCAATGAGCATTTCGGAGCTGATGCTCAAGGCCAAGAGGACTGATTGATTATCATTAGGAAGTTGTCATCTGACTGGTATGGGGCTTTAGACATGCGTTATCTTAGAAATATCCTACCCTTTACTTTAAATAGTCCCCCCACACTTAAGTCTTGTAAACAGTCCACATACACTTCAGTCTTGCAATGAGCTCAGGACCTTTATTCTCAGATCTTGTTTTTTTGATACAGTTTAACAGCTTTTGCACTTACTTACTGTCATATACCATTTCACATGCTCTTTGGAGCAAAGAATAATCTGTCACTACTCTTTCACCTACAGTCCTCAGTATTTATCCAGTCACTAACTGCTGCACCTCTCTTGCTCTTAAAAACATTCTTTTTTCCCATCTTGCCTGAGAAGCTTGCAGCTTCTCACAACTGAGCGCCATGTAAATATTTATGTTTCAGACCAGAAAGTAAGCTTCAATAGGACACATTTTCCTTCCCCACCAGCATAGATGTGGGGAGGGGCAAGAGCCGAGCTGGGAAGAGCAGGAAGGACATAACTAAGCTTGTCCTGAAATGTTCTGCGATTGTGTTCTCCTTCCAGTTTGCCAATATGATGGCCTACTCATGTGCTGCCACTGGGATCCTCAGTACCACAGCATTTCCACACAGCCAAGGGCTGTGGGTGAGGTGGGCAGCAGCTCCCGCCTGCCCACCTGGCATAGGCCAGGAAATTGTTGAAATTGTTCCTTACAGGGACGGGATGTTTTGTGTTTCACTTTAGGACCTGCCTGAGCTCCTTCCTGCGTGCTCTGCCCCGAGCCGAGGAGCAGGTCAGGAAGAGAAAAGTGGCTGTCTGCTGCCCGGAACACCTTCTACAAGTAAATGAAGAGAATTGCTCTTAAATAGTGTTTTCCTCAAGAAAATCTCCTGCAGATGGCAAAGGTGAAGCAAAGGAAGAAGTGACTTTACAGAAGTCACTGAACAGATTGGTAACAGAGCCTAGAAATGATTCTATGTTTTCAAACCCTCTATCTATAGACACAGCAATCAAGTATTTAGGAGATTATGAATGGTAGGTGTCAGGGTGACATTTCTCTTTCAGAAGGAAAAACACTTTTTCCTCACCCATGCTGACCTTCATAAAGTTTTGCTAAGATTAATTCACTGAATATTTTTCCTACTGTTTTCTTGAAAAAAAATAAATGTTCAAACACGCTGAGATATTTTCCCCCTTCACCCAGTACTATTTAGTCTCTTGTAAAAAAACCAAAGCATTGTCAATACACTCAGGCTTCAGAAAATAACTTCTATTTATCTTTGAGTATTATCACCTTTATCTTAGTGTTGAGGTGGGCAGTTATTTACCCACCTGTGGTCTGCAGATACCTATTTTTATGTAGTCCAACTTCTATATTGATCACAGCAGTGTGCATGGATTTCTCTCCCTAATTTTTTCTCTCCTCCCAAGCAAAGCAGATGCTCCCAGGACAGCACCCTGCACAACCTGTATTCCTGCAGCATCAGGGATTTTTCTTTTCGCCACTACAGACCCACGCTGTGCTATTTATTATGGCTATTACACACCCAACCGCAAGTCATACTGTCAGCTCATGCCCTTGCAGGTCATTTATCCTCCAGCACTAATCTTTTCTGTAAGCCCTTTTCCTTTGACCACCCACATGATACTCGTGCAGACGATTGAGGTGACCTTCCCATTGTGTGCTTCTGCCACCTGGCCTTAGCACCAGCACTATTAGTCCAGATACACTCTGAGGCTGAATGGGCTGTGCCAGGGGTGACTCCATCCCTCACTGGGGATGCTTCCAAGCATCCAGGCACTCAGAAGAAGAGGGTGGCACTCTGCAAGGGCTGGGCACCCGCGGAGCGAAGGACGCGAGACACACGGGTCCCTTGGCAGCCTCTGTCAGCGTCTGCGCAGCCCAGCTTACACAGCTGGACCCCGTTTACAATTCTGAAAGGATTTTTTCTTTTTTTCTTGTTTGCTTGGCTGGCTGTTTTACTTTCAGATCGCTTAACAAACAGGAAATAAAGAGGACATCAAACAAATGACAAACAGAGCTCCACATACTGCCCCACTCAGCTGGGAAGCTCAGTGTGAGCCTTTGAGGGATGGGGGTTCCAGCGTCTGTGCGTCCCTGGACGCGACCCACTTCTTCCCAGCCCTTCCCTTTTATCCTACGACTATGAAAGAACTTTTTTATTTAACCAGCATGGGGAACCCTTCAGTTCAGCTGCCTGAACTGAACTAAACTACTTAACTAAAAACATACGTGGAAAGAAAAGAGAAAGAGAGAATTAAAGAGAGGAATACAGTCTTCATTGCCTCTGTGGACCACGATGGCATGTGGGGGAGGCAGCTTCCAGCATATTGACAAAAAAATCCAACTTATTGTACAGCTGCCAAATCAAGCTAAAATGAAATATTTTTGATGGAGCAAATGATACTTGCTTAAGCCCTGTGCAAAGCCCCAACCTCCCACCAATTTAGTGATTTCAGCCTTCACTCTCATACTGCACAGCTGTCTTGAATGAGCAGGCACCAACCATTCCAGCCCATTTCAACTAAAATAAGAGTGTGGCAAAATTACTCCAATTTCATTTAGAGTTACTTTGATCATAAGGGTATTCTGCCCAAGGCACTGCCTCAGCAGATGGAGCTTTTCCAGCCTCCTGATTTCAGAGGCCCCTATAAAATCAGGAGGCTGAAAAAGCTCCATCTGCTGATTTTCTAGTGGCCTTCAGAATCCATGAACTTCTTCTGGTTCATCACCCTTTTTATGGAGTGGTGCCAGAATCAGGACAAAACCTTTACCTCATTACAGACTGTTAGAGCATTTTTTCCCCTTCTATATGGGAAATTCCTTGAATGCAGTTTCACCATTGATGTGCTATGGAGGAAGTTATTAAAAAGCTTAGTTAGTAACTGCAGCCACATTTTCCCTGTGGAGTGGACGTTCCTCTGCCTATTTACCCAGAATAGTATTTCATTCAGTTTTGGGCCTCTCACTGCAAGAAAAATTGAGTTGCTGGAATGCATTCAGAATAGAGCAACAAAGCTGGTAAAGGAACTAGAAAACAAGATATAAGAGGAGCAGCTGAGGAAACTGGGGCTCCAAGTCTAGAGAATAGACTGAGGGTAGACCTCAACACACTCTATAACTACCTGAAAGGAGGTTGTAGCAAGGAGGCCATTGGTCTCTTAAGTTAGTCAGCAAGCAATAAGACACAAGGCAACAGCCTCGAGTCAGCACAAGCACGTGTGCTAAAGCAGGGAAGAGCAGAGTGCATGGAAATGTATTCTGTGTTCTTCACTCAGGTTGCCACATCTTTCAAACTAGATTTAAACTCCATGTGAAGGTTAATGATAGCAATAAAATAAATCAGCCCTATTATAAGTGCTCCATCTTAGTCTATTAAGTTAGTAAATCTATACTAAACATATATTATGCAGTCATAAATCTCTCTCCATATTTATATTTTAAACACATAAAACATAATTCACCACAGCAGGAATTACTTTGCATTCAGTAGAGCTAAAGGCAGAGCACGGTCTGATGCCAGGCTCTTGCCACCCCTTTCCACCTGAACCTACACCAGTATTTAGAATTTGTGAGAAGCTTTCCCAAACGTTTTCCAAGCTGTAAATACATCAACAGCATCTAATTGGAGAGCTCCTTGAGCACGGTTCTGAGGGTTGCCTTCAGAAGGGATCCTATACCCTGCAAAGCTGGAGCTTCCTTGGGCGTGCTCAGCTCTCGCTTCTCTAAACTCACACAGCTTCTTCTGAAGGTGAGCAAAAGCCACCTGGGTATGAGCAAAGACAGATTTTACCTTCCTGTGTAAAATTCATATAGCCTTATAAGACAAGAATATGACAGGTTTCTGAAAAGGCTGGGATATGCTGCTCCATCCTCATGGCAACTGGAGCTGTACCTGGGCAGACAGTCTTTTTTCATAATCCATTATGTGCTATAGGCAAGTTATTTGCATTGTTGCATTTGCAACATCTTTGAGTGATTCTGCAGCATTCAGACTGGTAATGAAGGCAGGGGAATCAGAATTGGAGCAATAATTAATCTGAGAAAGAGATCCCTAGTTAGCATGTGCTCTGCAGTAAGTTGTATGTAACGATTATTTGACTAAATTTCTATGACCTAAGCCCACAGATCTTAAAGAACAGAGGTTTCTGTTCTTAAACCTTCTTACAAGCTTTTGACTAAGCACCCTGACCTGTCATCAGCACATACACATGTATGATGGACAAGTCACATTATACCACAGCATTCCTTGCATGCATGTACAAGGAGGGTATTTGCCTTAAATGTAGCCAAACCTGAGCTCTAAACTCTGTTTCTTGCTATGTTAGCCCACTTTTAGGTTTGAACCTGGTGAAGATATCGCTTTGTTAGAGATACCCTTGAAATCAATGGAGTTACTCACTGGTAGCAAAATCACTACAGAAGGATGCTTATTTTGCTGAAACGCTGTTGATGGCAGGACCATGGCACACACACTCTGCATGTCCCCATCTCTAACACTTTTATTCACAGGTTCAATGACAAATGGGACATTTAAAAGAATCTAAAGGAAAACAAGGCTAACTGTCCAGCATCAGCCCTCACTGGTATAGTTAAGCTGATTATATACAATTGACATTACCCTGGCAGCCAAAGCCCAAGTGCACAGAGTTTCAAACTTCTTTTGCTTCTCTGGCTTATTTCGCTCAGCAAATCTGGTAAATTGCATTAGCAAAGGCACTTTTTCTTCTGTAAAAGACCAGTCTACACAAGGCCCGTTTTGTTAGTACAGCTATGCTGGCAAATCCCTTAAGCAGAGGCAGATCCCAGCAGAGCTGTAGATGAGGGCCAGAGTTCAGATTCATAAATCAGAAACCACCGGGGACCAGCTGAGACCTCATAGCTGCCTGCGAACCTGCTTTCACTTGCAGCAAAATCACCTCGACGCAATAGTTTTAATGTCTTTTACCAAAGCTTAAAATGGCCTGTATTTCCTGTGAACTAAGAACATATCCACAGAACACATACTGAAGCTTTCTTTATGCAATTTGTAAGTAAAGGGACATGAGCACCTGTGGAGCAGCCAGGAGAGGCAATACCGATCCTCCTGCTCACACCTGCCCCAGGAAACAAAAGCTGGCTCTGGCTGCCGGACATGTTGCATTTTCCATCCTTCAAGTTCTATTAGATCTTCAGATCAAAGTGTAGTGGGGCTTGTCATCTTTTATTTTGTTGCTTTGCAAAGCTCCAGCTTTTGCAGGCTACATTTCAGTCTGCTGTGTTCTGCTAAAGCAGCTTACAGCTCACCAGGGACAGAGAGCAGCTCTCCCCCATGTTTATATCCTACCAAGCACAGTGTAGGTAATCAATTAATCAGAGATTGCCTCAATAAAACTTTGTATATGTTTCATTAAATCATTTAAGCATGTGTATAAGTAACTGCATGAAAAGCATCCAAGTGGAGCACTGCAGAACTCCATAATGCCAAAGACATTAGGGAAAGGGAAGGCGGCCTTTGAAAAATGGATGGCTAGAGAGGTCGTGGCTTTCAGCCATGCTAGAGACCTTTGCTTCCAGTGTAAAGCACACCAATCATTCCCCCTGACGGGCGAACTATAAAGACAAGAGACTATTTAAGTGGTGGACAATTCTCTCCTCCATACTGATACCATATTTCAGTAGCTTTTAAACACGTAACTGCTACATGTTTGGCTCTTCACCTGCCATAACTCACGAAGAAATGCTGGGCAGGGCTGAGGCTGGCTGCTGGAAGAAGCAATAATTAGGATAGCCAGCAATGACAGGCAGAGAAAATGCAGTGCCACAAGAGAACACAAGTGAGTACTTGCCCCAGCTGTTACAAGCACAAAAATGTGATCCTGCAAGACTGAATCTTTCCAAGGTCTCAGATATGGAGCAATAGGGAATGAAGAAGAACAGAAACCCATGGGGTAACACCTGAGCACCAGATCTGCTGCCCATCCCACCGCAGTCCCTGCTTCTGATGGGTGCTCCTTGCCCTCGCAGCAGCTGCACCCCCCCAGTGCCTCCTGTCCTTCCCCAGCAGCAGCCAGCAGGGCTTCCAGACAGTTTCAGATAATTAATGCAGACACTGGGGACACAGCTCTTTTGCTACCACTATGACACTACTAGCATTACAGACCATTCCCCTTGGCTAAGGTAAAAGCCTATTTCTGGCTCTTCTGCAGCCCTAATCCTGACTCTGGGCAGGCTGAGCAGCATCTGGGGATGTGGACTTGGGATCCTATTCACAATCCCTCCAGTATCCAGCAAGAACAAAGCTGGTCCCATTTGCTGCCATCCATCGACAGCAATGCACAGAGACCACCGAGAACCAAAGGGCAATGGCTGCTAGCCTACCAAGTACCCTGCAATTTAGAGCCAGTTTCAAGTGGCTGCAAGTTCAGAGCCGCATCTCCATAACAGGAGTGGAAAAAAGAAAAATCCCTGCAACCCTGTCCCAGCTCTTGTCAACTCCACAGGGCACCCATAGGGTGAGCACCTCTGCTCTTTTTGGTGTGGGTATCACAGCACAGCTGCGTACAAGCAACAAATGGGTCCAGATGTGGAGAGCAGTGGAGAGAACATGGATCCAGACTGAAATGGGACCCAGGAGCAGAAGCTGCTGGCCCTCGTAAGGACTGTGAGGAAGAAGGATGAGCTGTGCATGTGCCTGGAGGTCCCACACCAGCACTGCCACATGCAAGGTGCTCAGAGCACTGAGGTGCTGCTGCTGTGGGCTCTGGGGTGATGAAACCCAAAGTGTTCACAGCACGGCTGCATGGGAGGGACGGAGTCAGCACATCAGGCACTCCACCAGGAAAACATTCAGAGCTGGTTAAAAATACTCCAAATGCTTTAATGAGTGCTTATGATTTTTAATATCTGCATGTCAGATCTTCTTCTTCTTACTATTCCTTCTCTTTTAATAAGCATAAAAGGACAGGGAAGAGCTAAGATATTTCCTGATGTATTCTGTTTCCCTTTAGATAAATAAACCTGTAAACATTTCAAAAAATGCTCAAGTTTTTGTTTTCAATACACACCACCCATGTCATTTCCTCTCAAAAATACGCTTGTGGGAATGCTCCACAGTTCTCATATTTATATTCAAAACAGACAGCCTCCGACTGCAAACCAAAGCAGTCTATAACCAGCACCTCTGCACATGTGTAAGATATACCGTCTTCACTGATACAGATTCATACATTTTTTCTTCTGCAGGTTGTGATACGTTTCCTAGTCTGCTGATGTGTGATGCTTCCAGATATTTACTGAGTATTTTGCTACAGACACAGAGCTCTGTCAGTTAAAAAAAAAAAAAAAAAAAAAGTACAGATTAAGTCATACTGGCATTTTTTCTTTTTGATAGTTCATAGTTATTTGATCGTTATCTCAGAACAGAAATGATTCAGTCCCAAGCACTCGTTTGTGCTACTACCCATTTCATCTGTGCTAACAGAGTGCCTAAGTATAACTACAGCAGCAAACCCAAGTAGCTCTTCTGCCCCCTGTCACCTGGATGCACAGATTTAATTTCAGGATGTGCTGTTTAGCAGTTGTGTCCAAGTGGTTCTGGCAAGATCCACAAAAACATCAGCCAGTGACTAGCTTGTGCAATTCTCAGCCCATCATCAGAGCTCACCTTCCAGGGGCCAACAGACCAGAGGTGGTGGAACTGAAGGCAGCATCACGGTCTTGCCACTGAAAGGCTTGTCCCTCCCTTCACCTTGCTCTCTGCTGATGGCAGCAGAGCACTTACTGACATAAAAATGAGTGCCAGAAAAAGAGACAGCATGCTGGATTCGAAGTGCACAGCCTGCAGGTTGAAAGGCTGTTGTTGGGTTTGTAGATTGAGTTTAATGCCAGTTGGTTATTCTGTGGTATGTCCAAGGAGGGAACATGACATCATTCATCCATAATTCCCTCCCTCCTTTTTTTTTTTTTTTAAGCTATTGACAGATCTCTGACTAATAAACAAGATTCATTGTGTAATACTACCTTGTTTTTATTCAGTCTGGCACCAGGTTTATTATCTATTTCCATCAGCTTTTTGTTTGTTTTAAATGTCTACAAGAGGTGGATTCCTTAGGGAAAGAAAAGAAAGAATAAAAGTTAACTCATTTCAACTCTGGAGTTCCTGAGAGTTTTTTTAAAGCTTTTTATAAAGCAAACAGATGAGAGGAAAGGTCTCTGGTGCTCATAGGATGTGAAAGTAACCTTCAAAATGTGAGTCAGATATAACCTATGCAGTAACATCTACCTGAGCTGGCAAAGAGCTCGAAGCAATAACGCATGAACTACTGTCCAGTTCTGCTTCTGTAATAAGTATCCACACCAACTATTTCAGTGCTCAAAGACCTAAAAAGGGAACAGGGCTATTACTCCAGTGATCTGTAAAATACCACGTTGTCAATCTCTAATATTGAAAAAAATCCCACATAAATTCCATTTCCCCAAAAAGACAAGAGACCACGTTATAAAAATATGAAATTAAATACTTGTAGGCATTGTGCTATGCCTTCATATCCTTAATTCTCTCGTAGATAGTGAGGTCAAAATTGTAGGCTTTCATCCACATTCAGAAATGTAAGAAAAACGTTAAAATCGTCCTGTAGCCACTTGGCTTTCAAGGGGTGTAAAACAGATTGCTCTAAAGCTCACAGTCAGCTTCTGAGACAAGGTCAGCAACCAAATGTTGCAACCATCACTTCAGCACACGCTAAACTGGGCCTGACAGGGTAAATTCTACAGAAGCAAGTCGGAGAGGTTTTGGCTGCAGGGGTGTTCCATGAAATTTGCTTATCATTTACTCATTTGCTCAGGGTAAAGGCTCACCGCCCAGCCCAAGCTGATACAGAGAAAATGATTACTGTAAAAGTCATTACCTCATCATTAACATCAAGGGACAGCATGCCTCTTCCCATATTTGTTACTGAAAACCAGTAATAAGTGTGGGCTGTGTAAATAAAGCCAAAATGGCAGTCCAGATAACCAACAGAATTGTCACAACACAGGAGAGGTTCCCTCGTATGACTGTACCCGTAAGGGTACACCTAAAAAGCAAGTCTATTTCCAAGCTTACTTCAATGGGAAGAAAAACGTAGGCTTTTAAAATACTGATTGTCTCTCTCTCAGCTATTCAGGTGAAAATACCAGAGTGGAACAGCAAAAGGAGAAGTGTCAGTGGCAAGAGCTGTACTACAGCCCTGCATTTAAGAGCAAGCTTTGATCCTGTGCGTGTAGGGTGAGATAAGAGAGCAGGGTGGTGCTCCTGTTTTAGGGGCAGGACATGCGGTAAGCTTCCTTTATCCTGAGCAAGCTCTGGATTTGCATCCAGCAGAGCGCAATGCCACGCTCAAGGCAAGGAGCCATTGCACAAGTCTCCTACCGTGCGCCCCCAACCTGCTCTTGTCTTCAGGGATCCTCTTGGATCTGTAAACGTAAGTAAAGACAAGACAGTCCTGTCTCCTGTGCAAGATTTGCCTCAAGTCAGAGCCTGGGTTGATTTCTTCAATAACATAAAAACTATAATACACATTTCTGCCCCTAGTGACTATGATGTGCGGAGAAGGGAGAGGCAGAAGAGCAAGCCTTCACACACACTGTGCTCTCAGCAGCATTCCTCCCTGCACTGACACACGCCGCCCTTCCGTGGCACCAGCCATTCATTAAGTCAGAAGCCTTGGCTTTGCTCTCTAGGTAGTTAATAAAGCGTGCTGTGTAGAGCCGTGGAGCCCTGCTCCAGGCACAACCCCTATGACAAGCTCTTCCTTATTGAAATCTGCTCCGCTGTAGCTCAATTTTGTTTGTACAAGGGCTTCCAGAACTTCGGAGAATAAAACTTGTGCAGTGTTAACAGCTCTTTGTGGATCTCTTTTTGATCTCCAGTTATCCAAGGTCAAGCTGGACAGACTTGAGAGATTATTTATCTGGTTGCAGACCACTGAATGTGCTCCATTGGTACAGCTCCCAGTGTGCTCTGTAGAAACTTTAACTGACTCAACTGACAGCTGAAATTTTGCCTTGCCTTTATGGCCAAAAAGATGAAGAAACTGAGCTCTTCTATTTTTCCACAAAGGCTCCTTATCACTGAGATTACTCTCACCATTACAACAGTAAGGGCTGTGCAGTACAGAACCTCGAGGCTTACAAGTCAGTGCAGACAAACCATCTCTGAACCAGACAGAAGAAGTCTGGTGCAGAAAACCCACCACAGTTCCTGCCCCCGTCTCTACTTCCCTACCTCGAAAAGAAAAAAAAGCAGAGAGCAAATAGCCACCCAGCCATTGTCCCATGGAGCTCGTCCTGTCCACCCACACCGATCTCGGGGCAGCGTGGGGGCTGTTGGCTCCCCACCGGGTCCCTCACACCAGCACTGTGCTCACTGCAAGAGCTGACTTCTGTCTTGAGCACCAGCTCTACCTAGAAAGGAAAAGAAAGAGCATGTTGCCCTGCTGTTTCACAGGGAACCAAAGCTAGCACAACATATCATCTGAAGACTAAATGTTTACTGCCATCGGATCCATCCATCTTCTCTGGGAGGAGCCCTTTTTGCCAGTCTCACTTGTGTTGGTAAAGGGGCAGCAAAGAGTCTTTTATCTGAAAGCACGTTTCCCTGGAGATCAAAAGTATATTCTTTAGTTTTCAAATCTTCCCTCTTTATCCTCACAGTTCCCATATACGGGAAAAAAATGGCAAAGTGTTAGTGGGGTACGTATAAATCACACCAACCACTGATCCTCTTATCCAGTAACCATAACACATCAGATGCTGAGAGTCTTTCTCCAAGCGAATAAAATAAATTACATTTTGCTGGCCAGCATACCAAACCTTATGTTGGTTATTGTAAATTACTGAAAGCACAAAGGTATAGTCTTTGTGTGCCCTTCTTGGAGCGTGGAACACGAACATCAAAGAAGGCAGTTATCATAACTGCCCTCTCTGTCTCTGCCTTTGACAATAGACTGATCTCCTCCAATTCACCACAGAGTTAAAAGAAACAGAATTAGACAAACAATTTGAAAAAAAGGAAAAAAGAAAAAAGAAAAAGAAAAAGAAAAACACTTGCTACCAAAGACAATAAATTATCTTTGTTATAAGTATCATAACTAAATATTTTGGCACTAAAATAACTGATTATGGGATAAAATCTTAAACAGAGCTTAAAAAGAGTTGAAGAAAAGGATACGTGCCGTATGAAAGTTTTTAAATTTCTCAAAAACTTGAATATTATATCACCTTTGCAGTTGATCAAAAACAGAGAGAATGTCATCAAAATTCCATTTATAAACAATAAAAGATTATTATCGTTCATGTGAAAATATTAGCCAGTGTGAAATCACCCAACTTCAAGACAATTTTTTTTGGCCAAGCTGTCAGAAGCGAGCTTGCCTCTCTCTAGGACAACTCGCATGGAGCCACTGAGCTGCAGTCGGGATTCTTCTAAAACAAACCTGCACTTTTTGCATTCTTCACCATAAAACCATGAGAATCCAACTCTTCCTCACCATGAAAAATGTGTCACAGACATCACTGCCAGGTGTTTGTCCCATTCAAACTCATAAACCTGTTTTAATTTCCAGAGTGCCACAAAGCCATGCATGGCTGTACCCTCCTCCAGCCCGAGGACAGTCTTAGAAATGAGAATGCTTGCTTGTGCAAATTAGACTGAAGTGAAGAAATAAAGCGACCTGAGAATATTCATGACATAACTTGCATGGTCTATTTCTCATCACGACAGAACAGAGGATGGCTGCAGTTTGTGCTTTAAGCTAGTTTTTCCCTGAGCAGCCTGATTTGTGCTTTCAGGTCTCTGCGTCCTTTCCCAACAGGTCGATGAGATTCAATGCTTGCTGAGACTCCCCATCACGTTAAAACTTTACCTTCTTTCAAGCGATATGCATGACTCATCAGCTCAGTAGTCATGACAAATAAACCAAATTTCCCATCTGTGCCACTGCAAGCAAAGGCCACTTAAAACCAGCACCTACAGATGCTGCTTCGACACAGTGCAGCAATTCCAGGGACGAGGAGCTGCCCGCCACCCTGACCTCCCAGCACAGGGCCGGAGCAGCTCCCTGCTCTCTCCTGTGCTCAGCTGAGAGGCAAACAATGTGAAAGTCACTCCTGTGAGAAAAGAGTGGCTCATCTCCCTGTCAAGAAGGGTGTTTTAATTATGTTTCTTAGTTTAAAGAGGCACCAAGATGACTTTGTTTTTATAAGTGCTCTGGAGCCTGAAGCACTCGTTTGTATTACGGCTGGGTGCTTTTATTGTATATTGTGTTTTTAATTGTTCCTTAGAAGAGCGAGCAGTTTTCCAATGAGTAAATACATTATTATTATTTCTGATTCCATAATTATTTGGATCACTGTGGTGCATGTCAGCCACATGACTTGTGTGTATCTTTCTTTCTCCTCCTCTCTCAAAGGATTCTGTTGTTTGGATTATGCAATCATTTTGCTAATACCAGGACAGATGGCCACAATGAAAACACACAGAGTGCTCCCTCTGATAGATACTTGCCAACATCAACAGGAAAGAACAGAATTAAATTCATGAACTTTAGAGAGAAAGCACAAGCTTGTTCTTGAGCAGGGAACAGTGTAATGCTTTTATGTGCACAGCAAAAGCCAACGACAACCTACAGACATGAAAGCTGCAAGACTAGAACAATCCAAAACAGGGCCCCAAATAACCTTTTGCATCCATATAACAGGGTGTTTCAAATCTCCTGTTTGCCACAGAAGGCACAGGTTGGACTTGGATAGGATGCAGCATGTTGGAAACATCTTAGGAAGTATCTCCTGCCTCTTGCATTTAGCAGGACAGCCTTGTCCCATCTTGTATGATAAGAGCAATTAACTGATCACACACCTTGATGCAGGACAGCATCTCCCCAGTCTCATTGAGTTTCTATAAGGAATTTTGGTTTGGGAAAAACAAAGGCTGACGTACCACCTCTTGAAGGCTGCCAAGTCCTCACTTTGCTCATACGTTTGCTCAGAAGCTGAACGAGCTATGCCTAAACCACTGTTGCTTAAAAATCTTCCCTGGCAGAGCTGTCACAGCTCCCCCAGTCTATTTGCTTTGCTAGACCCAACCGCTGGAAAGGTTTGTTAACATCAAACTTAAGTCACCCCCACACTCCTCATCTAAGCCCATCATCCCTCACCCTTCTCACAGCCCATTCCCTTCCCTTTTCAGCAGCCTCGAAGGCTGTTCCTACATCTCCCTGCTGTCACCTCCAGAGCAGGCCACAACCTAGGGATGCAGGGTGGAGCAGCACACACCGTAACAGCTCGTCGATAGCTTCTGCATCAACCCCCTAGCTTGTGTGGGGCACAGGTAAGTGTGCGTGCCATGTAATGCGGCATGGACAGGGGAAATGGTTGCCTATCCAGTACTGAGATGATCTGGATTTCAGCTTGAAGGCTTGCAGATCTGGCCGCTAAATTCACCAGACTTCAGTTCCCCAAAGGAAGTCTAACACACTCGGAAAGTTTCCGTCCTCCCGATCCAGCCGGTTTCCCAGGGTGTCACTGTTTGTTCTCTACCAAGAGAGAGGCTCCTAGATGTCACTTAGCAACATCAGCAAATCCGTTTCTTTCTCCATGGAAAGAACTTGTGGTGCAGGAGGCCACTCAAGAACAGGAAGATTAAGTCAGAGAATCCCCACCACCAATTACAGATATCTTTTTTTAAACTGAAAAAGAAAAAACAGAGAAGTTAGATTACACTCTGATGTTCCTGATACTACCAAAATTATGATGCTCAATTCAGCGCAGCTGATAGGAGAAGGCACCTTGAACATAAAAAAGGCAATATTTGCTGTGTTAAATGGGTGGTCTCTGACACTGTCCTCACCTGGTTAGAGTTTGGCACAGAATTTAAATCCCCAAGTCTCAAAATAATTAACCCAAGCAAGGTGTAAGGAAAAGAATCAGGCATCATTGCCAGAGTAAAGCTCTGCAGTTCTTTAAAGCAAGTGACAAAGACCAGACCCTGCTTAGGCCAATACTCCTCGTCTTTGCAATCAAAATGCAGATGCATACACTAACCAGACACTCTGCCAAAGCTTTCACCTACATATTCTGTGGATCTAAACCTCAAGATGAAATGTAAAAATCCTAATACCATGAAAATGTCAATATAGATTTCTCTGGTGTTAAGCCCAGTGTTCACATGCCCTCACAAGCACATTGTGGAACAATATTTACTGATACAATTATATTATTTTCTAATAGAAATTGGTAATATAGATTTGGATCAACCAGAAGTAAAACACCATCATGGAAGTTCTTGCTATGAATCACTCAGGAAACTGTCTGCACTGAAATTCAGATCTTAAAGCTTTTTCTTTTGGTCTCTACCAGATAAATGCAAAAGGCATTGATATTGAGGAGACTTTCCCTCAATTTCTGCATGAATTGGATCAGAACAGTTTTTACAGTTCTGCAACTGCATTTCAAGCAAAATCCCTGCTGTAAATAGCAGAAGGCAAGAGGCTGTGCCTGTGAAATGTGTGATTCAAAACAAGAACTCTGCTGTGAACTCTATGACTCTGCCCTTTCACAAATTCCACAGCTACAATCATTTGAAACAACCAACACTTTTTAAAAAAGACGACCGAGTGTGTTTGTGCTTGTTCAAGTGGCTCATACTAACTAATGTCAGCTTTTTGTGAAACTGAGCTTCTACTGGAGAAATATAGCCACTGGCCCTTGCTATCCAGAAGTAGGGCAGATTTTGGAGAACAAGTATTTGCCAAGGCCAGAGACCAGCCTATAGTAAAATGCATGCAAAGGCCAAGGTTGATCAAAAACATCAAAAATTTTCATTAAAAAAAAAAAAAAAAAGGAAAAAAAAAGGAAATAAAGGAAAAAAAGGAAAAATAAAAGGAAAAATGTAATGGTTGCCAAGACCTACAGAGAATAAACAGAATTGCAAATAAATTTTCTCTTTCAGTATACTTATAAAAACAGTGTACATATCGATTAGTCCATCCCACCAGGCCATCTGCTCTGGGCTCCAGCCATGTCACAGAGCCTCCAAGCCCTGGGACAGTCCCTGTGGGAAGGGATGCACCTTGGCGCAGTTCTTCCCTCCAGAGCAGCTCACTGCCTGTGTTTATGAGCATGGAAATGGACACCAAGAGCAGGTCCATCACCAGCGAGGATGGACCAGCCCCAGCACCAGCAAGCAGCACAGATACTCCCCCAGAAACCAAAATAGCCTGAGGAGCTACACTGCAAAAAAGTGACCAGAATCAGCACCCCAGTCAGACAGCTCTGGAGCAGCAGTGTTCCTCTCAGCAGACACCTTTCTGTGCAGGACTATGGCTGACACTACAGCAAATGAGTAGAGAGGAAGGCAGAGTCCTGAATTTATACAGCCCTGTTCTGAGAAGAGCTCAGGCAACTTCCCATAGGGTCTGTAGTGCTTTGCAGGGTGGTGATTTATTGCTGACCAGGAATATTTTTCCACATCGTAACATTTTATAACAGATGTTTTATTATATTCATTCCCATGCCAACCCAAAGAAAATGTCATGAACTAAAATTTAGCAAACTAGAATCCTGAGAAAAACTTATTTTGGTTCTTCATTTCAATCTTCATATTCCTTCCCTCACTTATTCTAGCTATCGTTCCTTTGTTTTTATCATTTTTCATAGAAAATGTTTTGTTTTTTTAATGAATACATATTTTGTAATGAAAAAAATTTAGAAACGAAGCCAGCTGCATTCTTATTCATTACTAGTTCTACAGAATATCAAGTAAAATAGAAAGATGACATGTCAGCTAAGTTTATTTTCTCCATTTGACTTTTCCCAACAAGTGCTTTTCTGATTTGAAAGTTTTGTTTTAGAGTTCTTTAATGGGAGCATTTGAAGAATTAAGACAATTAAGACGATTGTTAGTGATACCTTCCCCTAACCTTACCAATTCATCACAGACATTGGAGGCTGACAGAATCCCACTCATTTCATTTGCATCAGCAACTCCAAAGATTTCAATCATATATATGAACACAACAGTAAGAATTTACCTCATGGCTATAACACCACTGTTGGCAGTGAAGGTGTATTTAATTTCCTACAGATCACACTAAAGTGTTTTCCCCCCTAATCCATCAAGTGAAGCTTCCCATAAAGGTACTTGTTAGCAACGGGACTCATCTCCCTCTAGCAATTATAAGCATGGCAAAATGAAGATGCATTTCCCACGTAAATTAAAATTGTTGGTATGATTGCAATAGTTGTATCCCCAAGAGAAGCAGCATGTTGGAGGTAGGGGGATAAACAAATATTCTAATCACATTCTTTTGAAAGCTGAAATTTCATTTCAACATCAGTAACTTTTTAATTCCTTCTTAGTTCAGTGGGAACAATAAAAAACAACAAAAAACATGTCCTTGTAGTTGACTACTTCTCAATCTGTGATGATATATTTGCATGTTTATTTTCTGTCCTATAATGATTGGTTTAATATATTTTTCCTTTTTGTTGCTGTTTTCACAGTGCATTTCAGGGACCAGCGTTCACTTGATTTCTGGCTGATGAGTGATTAACCCAGGGGGGGGAGTCGATCTGCAAATCCTACAAACTAACTGAGTGAGTTGCATTCCTTGATGTTTCTAGTCTCACTGGCAGTATTTTTACCACACTTCAAGTCCCCACTCTAGACAGCATAACAGTTGTGCAGACATTTTGCTTTCTTAAAACATTTGAAAGCTCCAATTATTAAAAAACATTTGGCATCTTTCACTATTGCTTTACTGATTGATTGATTATTATTATTTTTTTAAGGGGATGCAGTGAGGAATTTCATTTTTCAGGAGAATTATCTACTCGCCACTATCCCAGAGGTCACCTAATAATTCCATTACAACACAACATATTTAGCATATCACCATAATTTGGTGGCTCTTTCCCTACCACTACAGGAGCTGCTTTCTCTGGTTACTGAATATATGTCCCATATGCAACTGTCATATGAGCAACTGAAGAAAGATGCACAGAACCAAGGGAGCAGAGCTTTCAGACTGGCCCAGTACCGGCTGTCGTAAGGAACACACCCAAAATGCAAACTCTTATCAACTGCTTACTAACCATCTCCACTAGAGATGTTTCAGAAACACTAAATCTGTTTCAAAAGCACTAAAAGTGAAGAAATACAGTAAGTTCATATTTACCCAAGGAGAATATAAGAATATAGGATGTCATTTTCTCCTCATGTGGAAATAAACGTTAGTGCCCATCAAAACACTTCTGGCTAAACCTTTTTCATTCAATAGACTGTTAACAAAATTGCAAGTCTTAGTGAAGATATCTTGCATTTAGGTAGGGTAGGTTTCTGAGGTCTCAACTGAAGTCACAGAGAAAAATCCTAAATAAAGACCTGACCTTGGGAACACGAAAATGGATGTCTCAACAGCTCTGCTTCACAGACACTGGAAGGTTTGATCTTGTTCCAATGGGGAATTTCAAAACCTTAAAGGCTGTTGCAAGATTGAGTTCGTTGTTCCTCAGCCAGCTCTTGTTAGCATAGTCATAATAATCATAACCAGAGATTTATGTATTGTCTTTTATCCCCACAGAACTTAAAGCAATTTGTATGTGATTGCTGCCATAAAAAGGATGTATGAAAAAGAAAAGTCTCACTCACACTCCTCAGTAAGCAAAAGGGGCCAGTCTGCACTGAAGCATGACAGCTGTTGAAGAAATCACAGTGTTGGGCTTTAAGAATAAGTATGAGGAAAACATAGCAACTAATTGAACAGCAGAAGAGTTTTAAGTAGGCAAGTTATAATTATTATAACTGAATTTGGCTAGAAGATGAAAGCAAACAGGCAAGCCATCTTGACTGAGAGGATGTGTAAAAATCAGCGCGTTATCTGCAATCTTGAGAAAGAATTCCAGTTGCACTTGCCTCTACAACCCCAACTTTAATCAGTGGGAACAGCGGTAGCTGCATGCGGATCATTGGAATTACTGGTTAAGTTACCACTTCACTATAAGCATCTTCTCAAAGACCACCAAAAGCAGAAGTGAAATGTCACAGCAGCAAGGCAGTTTGCACATCAGCTACTACTGCTATCATAGACATGAAACTGGATTTTTTTTATTATTATAATTTTATAATACTGTTAAACACCAAACTATTCAGCTCTTTAAAGAATTTTTGGAGCAGAGTTTTCACAGAATCACAGAATCACAGAATTTTCTAGGTTGGAAGAGACCTCAAGGTCATCGAGTCCAACCTCCAACCTAACGCTAACAGCCCTCCACTAAACCATATCCCTAAGCTCTACATCTAAGCGTCTTTTGAAGACTTCCAGGGATGGTGACTCCACCACTTCCCTGGGCAGCCTGTTCCAATGCCTCACAACCCTTTCTGTAAAGAAGTTCTTCCTAACATCCAACCTAAAACTCCCCTGGCTCAACTTAAGCCCATTCCCCCTCGTCCTGTCACCAGGCACGTGGGAGAACAGACCAACCCCCACCTCTCTACAGCCTCCTTTAAGGTATCTGTAAAGAGCAATAAGGTCACCCCTGAGCCTCCTCTTCTCCAGGCTGAACAAGCCCAGCTCCCTCAGCCGCTCCTCGTAGGACTTGTTCTCCAGGCCCCTCACCAGCTTCGTCGCCCTTCTCTGCACCTGCTCAAGCACCTCGATGTCCTTCTTGTAGCGAGGGGCCCAAAACTGAACACAGTACTCGAGGTGCGGCCTCACCAGAGCTGAGTACAGGGGGACGAACACCTCCCTAGCCCTGCTGGTCACGCTGTTCCTAATACAAGCCAGGATGCCGTTGGCCTTCTTGGCCACCTGAGCACACTGCTGGCTCATATTCAGCCGACTGTCCACCATCACTCCCAGGTCCTTCTCTGCCTGGCAGCTTTCCAACCATTCCTCTCCCAGCCTGTAGCTCTGCTTGGGGTTATTGCGCCCCAGGTGCAGGACCCGGCACTTGGCCTTGTTAAACTTCATGCAGTTGACCTCAGCCCATCGGTCCAGCCTATCCAGATCCTCCTGCAGAGCTTTCCTACCCTCAAGCAGATCGACACACGCACCTAACTTGGTGTCATCTGCGAACTTACTGAGGGTGCACTCGATGCCCTCGTCCAGATCATCGATGAAGATATTAAAGAGGACCGGCCCCAGCACCGGTCTATAAATGTCTATATATATATAAATGTCTATATATATATAAATGTCTTCATGTCTATAAAGTCAAGCAGCAAAGAAGATGAAGACAGTTGACATGATTTCTAATGAAAAGACCTTCACACAACTTCAGAGGATCCAAATGCCAATCTCACATCACCTGGGGTTTAAATTCATAGACAACTCCTGTGAGAGCTCCCACGGCTGCAGTTGGATTCCCAGTTCCTGATGTTTGCCAAGCACTTGAAGGAGATGCTGCAGTGCTTTCACATTGAAAATACTTTAAAAACTATTGTGTCAAAGAGCAAAGCAGAGAACGCTCTGACAAGGAAGGAATTTCCAAGAATTTACTGAGTCAGGCTTCAACTTAACTCACAGCTTCTGAAGTAGAGCTTTTCCTTGGAGAAAAACCAACTGCTTTGTAGCAGAAACAAAGATGAGCTACTTGTGAAGCAATACGTAAGAGGAATACAGCACTGAAGCAAGTGACAATTGCTGTGAGGTTTGATGGGAACTTTGCCATTGTCATGTGAGAAATAATGTTTGTAGGAGGTAGTTATCACCACGGTGAGCACTTGTGCATTGAAGGTGAAAAAAGACAAAAATAGTGTAAATGATGTAAGATTGGTTGGTCAGATACCGAGTCTTCTGGATCTGTTTGAATTTAAGCAGGAATAACTTAGAAAACTGATAACTGGAATACTCTTGCATCAGGTTTAGCTGCATTTATGAAGTCATGTGTAAAACAACATGTAAAAGATTAGTCAAATCATCCTCTGAGACAGAGAGAGGGTTCAGAGGTGGCCTAAATAATGTTCCTCTTGACAAAGAAAACGCTAACTTCGTATGCAGACAGCTTATTAATAGACAAGCTGGACATCAATAATTTGCTACTAATAGCAGAGCCAAAGACAAAACCAAATCACCAGGCACAAATTTAGGGAGAACAAGTTTTCAGATGAGAGGTGTTACCAGAACATTTGATCAGGATGAAGACAAAGCAAAATAATTTTCATATAGGTTAAAAATATTAATAAGAATGTTGTTATTGATAAGAAAGATGTTATTTGAAATTTTTATCCATAGTCAATACAATAGCTTAATCAGGTGAGATCCTCAATAAAATGAAAGAAATTTTTATATAAATTATACATATTTATGTATTTGTACATTTACTAGAAGACATAGGTTAAATCTACCCCATAAACAACAAAACAGTATTTTGCCATGATGAAAACCTCATTTGACTGACAAAAATACAAAGCTTAAGGGTTCTAATAAGAATGTACCTCTCATCAGAGGGAATGGTACCTTTTGTAACACAATAATTACCTATCAGTGAAGGGTAAAATAGCTTTACCCAGCCTACAGACATTTACTTTCCATAAGTAATGTAAGTAATTTAAGTGTTCACTTACCTGTAAGTAATTTACATGTGTAAGTCGACACATATTTACATTCTTTCCTCTTTTTGTTTCTCTTCCTTTTGTACCAGAATGATGGTGACAAACTCTACATGTAGATTTGTCCATCTCCTCAGTATCCTCAGTCAAAGGGGAATTTTAGAGGAGATTTAAAAGTTTCTGTGATAATGGAATGAGACGGTCACTACAAAAAGCCATTTTTGCTCCCTGACTGACACTGTTTAGTATATCTTGGCCGGAACTGATGTCTGAGTTTGAAATAGTTCGGATATGTCTTCTGTGTCTCTTGCCATGTAAAGTCTAGATAAAATGATTTGTCCGTGTCATGCTTTTATTATTGCCTATTTCATTCAAACCAGCAAAGTATACTGGGACTTGCTCTGAACCCAATGCTAGAAGTCACACAGCTGAAGTGGTGCAACAAAAATGGAGAAAACAAAAACACCACAGTTAAAAAAAAAAAAAAAAAAGCAAAAAGCAAACCAGAATATTGCCAGCACTGATAATCTCTCAACCCAGGCAGCTTCACAACCACAATTAAGGACAGGGAAAGGTTTAGAAATGGTGAAGCAGCTTCAGGCAAAACCACATCTTCTCAGGGAAATTGTTTCATATCTTCAAAAAAAAAAAAAAAAAAAAAAAAAAAAACTTAAAAGTTTTTAATGCAACTCAAAAACTCAAAGGAAAGAGGGAAATGGAAAGCAGACTCCAAGTGCAATTAAAAATGCTGCTTCCTTTTTTAACAAAAGGAGCACAAACATGCCCCTGCTCTGAAAACGGCACTGTTCTCACAGGAGGCTGGGAAGTTCCCAACAGCACTGTGAAGGCTGCCTAATGTTTCTCATTAGGCTCATATGAATTCTTGGCTAGTGAAATCCCCAAGGAGAAATTAATAAGCCTGGGTCTGGGTAGAAAGAGAAATTGAATTCTGAATGGATACTTCAGCAGTGTTTTACCAGATCTCCTTAACTACATTTGAAGTCTGCTCATCACACACTCTGTGACCTCTACCAAACACTTTCCATATACATACATCCTAAAGATTCACCAGCAAAAGAAGCTTTTGTATCACTAAGTTGCTGAAGACTGTTGGACTCTTCAGCAGACTGGTGATGGAGCTGAACTCAAAGCTGCTTAATCAGGTTCTCTTGGTTTTGCTTCTAAAGGATGGTGTCTGTCCGGTTACCCCTGGGAAGGGGGAGAGTCTCTTCTCTGTGTCCTTTATATAATTCCTGGGGCATTGTGCTTTCCTTGCCTACAAAAAGTGAGATTTCTCTCTCAGGCAAGACAATAATGCTCCTTCAGCAAGCCAGCTCAAACCCCTCTTCCACTGACCTTCTACCAACACTTACTGGTATTGGTAAGTGCACAGGGTTCAACAGCACATAGACTTGAGGCTTCACACTTTGCAAGGCTGGGCTCTTGAACCTGACAAAGCCAGGAAAGCACTTAAAAGGACTGACCTCTGGAGAGTTCATTCGCTGCAAAAAAAAAGTGGTAGGATGAATTAGAGAATGAATTGGTTTCTGGCATTTATTTTGCCCACAGAAATTAATCCAGTCACTGCTAAAGCTCTCTTCCAAGAGCTTCTAAAGATCTTTGTTGTCCGTTTTCAACTAATGGGTTTTATACAAAGTTACAGTGTTTTGAGAACTGAAGAAACTTGCCCCATCCCACCAAAAATGAGTATCTAAAAAAACAAAAACAACAGAAAAAAACACTTTTTTTTTTTTTTTTTTAATCTGTAGGCAACTTGCACCTAACTTCAAAAGGAAGCCACTATTAAAGCAAGCCCCATTATGCAAATTCTCAGCATGAACAATATGACAAATGGCCCAGTTCCCTTTCTAGATGCGCACATGAACATGGCTAACTGCAATGTGATTTTATTTCAAGTTGTCTTTACTTATACAAAAAATGGGTAGAATTTCATTTCCTTTTCCATACTGACTATTCCATTTTTGGCTGCCACAGAAGAGATTAGCTGTTTGTTCCTACCAGCAGAGTTACGCAGAGGCGGCACATGGCCATTAGCCAGTGTCATGAGCCAACAGCTACAATGAGGTACTTATCCCAGTTGTCCATTCTGTAGGAACAGAGACAGGGAAGCACAGCCTTTTATTCATGCAAATAAGCAATTTTACTATAGACTGCTAAATCTCTCATGCCAACATTCAGCCAAGTCTAAGACATCACTATATTTTAATCAGCAGTAATTGGTCTTGCTGCTGATGGTAGAAATGCATGCTCAACATGCACATAACACATCACTAAATCAAAGTTCTGGAGGTCAAGAATGATCAGAATCAACTGTTTCCATTCACCAGATCAAATAACTTGTTCTAGTTCCAGCTCAACAGAAGAGTGACTTGGCATTTTATCTGGCTCTGGAGAGGACAGCCTTCAGTCAAGTGAATTCCTTATTTAATTACTGAAAATACCACAGCAGCCCAGCTATAACCATGACCAAACTGCACAATTCCTGCAGTTTAGTTTCTTTACAGGGGCCAAGACCAAACTTTCATTTTAAAAAGAGGAAGGAGAAAAGTGATACGAAACTAAAGACAACCCTGCAAATATTTGGAAGAGATGAGTCCTCAAATGACGCAGAGGAACTTAAGGGCAGAAGTGGAGGAAACAAAATGAACATACAAGAAACGTGAAGAAATTTATCAAAGTATTTTACCAAAGTACAGCAGCAGCTTAGATGGCAAAAAAATTTTAGAAGATGGCATCAGCTCCAAATATTTGGTAAACAGCAAAAATAAGAGAGACATGGAAAATTACATATAGTTAAGCAGCAAGTGAAGGTGTGAGATAAGGTACCTAAATTACAGGTTATGTGATCCCTGTGTTACTCTCACCAGCCAACAGCTAGTCCTGCTAAGAAATGCCCAGCACCCAAGGGATGCCTCAAAATTCAGGTGACTTTTAACATGGCATCAATGACATGATAACCACCACTACCTGCTCCTTAAGGAATAAAAGGGGTCTAGGTTTGCCCCGTTTTTTAGCTCGCTGCTGAAACAGGTACAAATTTCTGGAGTTGATGAAAAGTTCCACATATTCAGGAATACAGACCTTTGTATTTAGTACCTGCAGTCCGACGAGCATCCCTAGGTCACTGAGAGATGGCTCCAGAGCTCTACCTCCCTTACAGCGCACAGTCCCTACTCCTGCACCCCAAATCTCTCAAATAGGATCCATTCTGGGATAGACAACCCAAAGGCAATTGGCCATGGAGACAAAACTGGGACAGGAAGAGCTTCAGTCACAACTCACAGGCTGCCACAATGACATTTCAGCCTTTAAACTTGTTTTCAGATATTTTTTTTTCCAGTTTTTCTGCTTAACTTAACAACAGCTGTGGGTTTGGGTTTTATTTCATTGAGACTTTGTAGATGTGATCATCCAAAGAAACTAGGATTTTCTACAAAAAAAAAAAAAAAAAAAAAAAAGTTTTAAATAGCCAAAACCAGACCAATTTTCATCTCAATGCTGCCTTCAGACTTTGTGCATAGGTTGGGTGATGCAACATCAAATTTTGTTTGGACAAGATTTCTGTCCTTGCAGTAACGAAGAGCAGAAGACAGTAAGTGGTCTTCATTGTGGAAACGTTAGCAACTGGGCAGTTTCAGCCTGACCATTCAACTTTCTTTCTGATTTTCAGTGTTTCTGCACATTGTGAAAAGTACACAGGAATCTGCCTTCTTGCCAGTAGCTGAATGAATCACAATCACCCTCAACAAGTAAAGCAGGCTAAATATAGACACAAACAAAAAACATTATAGACTTGCCATGAATTAATTTACTTGCATGTTACACAGGATTAAACAGCAAACAGAAGAGAATTCATGGAAGTGACAATGATTCTTTAAAAGCTTAAAAAGAGTTGAGTTCTGCATTGCAGTTGAAAGCAATGCTGATTCTCACGTGAACAACTGACTTTGCAAATATGTACTTGAATATGACATGATATAATTTTTACTTGATATAAGATTAAAACTTCTTCTTATGACCCTTTCTGAAACAAGAAACAATTAAGTGACAACTTTTTCAATGCTGTGGAAGAATCAGATGACTTTTTTTTTTTTTTTTTTTTTTTTTTATCTGCAATTCTCCTTGGCTGGTTGAATAGTTTTCCATCTGTGCAGAATTATTTTTTTTCCTCCCTCTGCATAAAGATCTCTCCCCAGTTGAAACAGGCCAAAACATAATGAATCTCATGCAAGACTATATATTCCAAGATTTTCAAAAAGTTGCTTATTTTATATTAAAAAAAAAAAAAAAGCAGCTCAGAATTAAGGACTTGTTATCAGACATATAGAAGGTAGAAATATAATTTATTATTAGCAGCTGCTGAGAGGCAGCTGTGTAAACTTTCTCCTGAATACTGAAAGTGGGTTGAGCAAGAGTTTGATTTACAACACAAAGATTTCCTCTTAGTTGTTCACTCTGCCATATATACGTCAGAGAACACCATGGAAAAATTCTGGCATGCCTTCAGTTTAAACCATTAGTATAATACTTTGACTCGTGCATCTCTCACACTATAAATGTTTTGCTAATGTGATACAGTGTTCGAGAGGAGGACGAATCGTCGCTGCAAGCAGAATTTGCATTCCACTTACAGAACCACCCTTTGTGTACCCATATAGCTTTTCTTGGATCATAGGTCAATACTCTTAGTGAAGACTAACTTTATAAATGCAAATCTATTATTAAAACCAGGCAAAATGTATTAAGAGGACATTCACCTTTGCCTTAGTTTCTTCCATTGCATTAGGGACAGAACAGAGAATTAAGGCTATGATTATTTTTTGCTGCTCTGTGGACCAGCTCATTTCACACACAGCGACACTGGGACTTTGAACACCCACATGGAAGAGCAATCACCAATGGCTTTGATCATCAGTAATTTAAGCATAAAACTGAAGCAGTTGCAAACAGCTGAGAAGCTCTAGCTACTATTCAAAGCTCATTCTTTACCCATTGTGATCTGAAGCAAAAACAGACAGCTGATTTTGGGCCAAATTCAGAATAGTTTGGCCTGGAATAGTGCTGGATGCAGGAGCTTGTTAATAAAGCTTGTTTTTCCACAGAAAAAGAATAAATTGTAGAAAATTTTCCAGACCTTCTGCATGCATTGCTAGAATAGCTGGATTACTTTAAGCCATTTCTATTAATAATAAACTGCTTAATTAGCTTCAGAAACCAAGATACTTTCTAAAAAATAGTCATTTAACTAATGTTTGTATGTATGAAAGACACACCTATATATGTATTCATATATATGTATGTAAGTATGAAAGAAGGAAAAAACAACATTCTCCCCTACTTAGATATCTACTACCCAAACATAAACTTAATTCCCCCCCACCACCACGAAGTATATTTTTTTCTGGAAAATAGGAAGACTGGTGGCTGGTTACAAGTTGTGATCCTGATAACAGCAGATGTCAACATTAAATCACCTGAGAGCAACTCAGCTGACTCAGGTTGAATGCATTCATTGAAGCTTTATATAAAACCAGCTGCATTCAAAACATGAGCCAAAGTTTAATTGAAACTGGATAAAAACAAAATGTAAATTCACTGAAAATTACTGCAGAAAAGCAATTTGACCAATTGCTTGTATAGGGTGAATGTGGATCCTTTCAGATGCCGGGAAACTATCCTAACCTGAAGGAGGGCTACCTGCAGTTTTCACAGTCTGCAGAAAATCAAAAGAACCTGACTTGGATTATTTAGGCAGCTTAGTTTTAGGAATGTCCATATTAATGCAGAATAAAGCTGACTAACTACATCCATTTATTACAAAATATTCACTTTAAGAAGTCTGCCAAAGCTCTACAGAAGAAGTTAAGCTCTACAGAAGTTAGTGGTGTGCTTCCAGCTGTGTTATGCTTCATGCCACTATAGGATACTAAAACATGTCCTACAAATTACATAGCCCCTAGTGGATATGCTAAATCTATTTTCCAAGCCAAAGTCTTCATTGGAAAGCTTCATTCCTGTAACACACTGGCCTTCCCTGCATCAGAGGGTTTTGTAAGACCCTTGCGTCACACAGACCAGCTGAAGATGTTCTTAAAGAGGCTGAAAAGGAACCTCTTCTTTAAGTAGCAGAAAAATAAACTTGGTCCTGTCCCTGGAAAATTTCAAGTAATATTGGGTTTCTTCTGCTCCCAAAGGAAAAACAAAAAACAAAAAAAAAACTTGGTGTGTGTTTAAAGAGTGTTGAGTACAGCACACTGGAACCTTTCAACAGTGGCGCTTTCAGACATCAGATATCCACAGATCTAGCTGAAGAGAAAGCCCAGGTTGTTATAACCCTACATTCTTCTCTTACTCCCATGGCTTCACATTCACAGCTTTTTTCTGCACCTTTAGTACACTGCTTACCAGTAGGTTTTATTGACAGCACGGCTTGTGGCATGTTATTTTCCTAAACATAGTCTAAAGAAGACACTTAAGGGTCACGTATTCCACTTTCAGGTGACTTTCAGACTCAGGACTAAGCAGAGCTGAGTCTGCTTCTTTGATGAACTCCTCACTACAAGTCAGTTTCATCTCTCCCAGCATATAATTTTCTAAGTAATGTCCTTCCAGTTAAAGAAATATATGAATCTTCATTCTGAATCTAAGCATGCTTGGACTTTGGGTAGCTCTGATCAGAAATGAATGCCTCAGATTTACTTCTAATTAAAGTAAGACTAATTAAATTTCACAGTTCCCTGTGGCTGTTTTTCCCAGATCTATGTACAGCATAACAAACAGCTTCTTCAAACAATTCCAAGTAGCTGTGGTATGTTTGTAATTGTCTACCACAGCTCAGAACCATAAAAGGTATAATGCAATATTTTTTTCCACCCCCCCCCCCCCTTTCGGGGCATATTAAATAAAGGGATTTTATCTTGCTGTTGCTACTGTTCATTTTGGACACATTGTTGATCCCACTACAATTAACTCGAGTTTTCCCCTTCTGTCTCCACATCAGCATAAATGACAGGGCAGGCCCAGCAGGAGGGATATGCAGGGATAGAACAGCATTTAGCCACTAGCTATTCTAAGCGTGCGAAGGGATAAAGTCTTACATGCCACAAGCATCTCATCTCAAGGGACTGCTGGCTTGGAGAGAGAATGAAGTCTTCTCATACCTCTGGAAAATGCACTCAGCAGTCTTGCAGCCACACACCGGGCTCTTACAGCAACTTCAGCTGCTTAAGAAAGTGCAAAAGCATTCTGCGTTCACATTGCTGCGACTCTGCTGGGTCACCCTCAACTCACCGCCTCACCCTAAGGCAACACGATTAGCTGTGTTCTAGGTAGGCAGCTGGCACGGACTGGAAAAGAACCTGTGTAAACATGGTGTAAGGAGAGGTTTTCAAAAGTATTAAACGGGTAATCCAATAAAAAGGGACTACACCAGTTGCACAAGTGATCAAATTTGAAATAGCTCACTTTAAGAGAGTAAGCAACTTGTGAAAGTAAGGATGTGAATTTCCATGACAAACACCTAGCTGCCATCCCACAATTACAAGCCCCAAATGACATCTGGCTTCACATCTACTGCGTTCTCAGAGGTGCAAGAGAGAAGGCTGCATTTATCACTCAGCGTTGCTCACATACACGCTGATTTATAGTTATATTTCTTCCAAAAGTCTTAGCTGTGTTTTGGTCCAGGATAGATGGCCAGAAGAAACAAGAAGTCAAAATCAAACAGAGCTGAATATAAACACATGTTCACAGACGTCTGATCAAATTTATGATTTCCATTCAGATGTGCTATGTCTGTTTTACAAGGACATTACAAAACAAATACTGAATTATTTAATCTAACTTTATGTTCCATGACGTCTGCTGTTGCCCCACTGTAAAATATGGTCTGAAAATTCACCATTTCACCACATAGGAGCCTGGAAGAATTCTACCTGCTTTCCAGGTGCTGTATTTACACATCTATACCCTGTATAATATTCCCAGAGGCAAAAATAGACATCCTCATTACAAATAGCTATAGCAATGATATTTGCATTTGTTTCTTTTTGTTACTATACAAAGAAAGCAGGAAAGAGTAAAGTTACTTATAGGTACAGCTGTACAATAAATCCTGTTCTGGAGGGATTTTGCAGTATGTTGAAACTTGATTTCTTTCTGACTGGAAATTCTCCAACGGAATGTTTTTCCATAGGAAAATGCTGATTCATCAAAACCAAATCATTTAGCAATTGTAAAAAGCCAATTACCGTGGAAGCCTATCTTGTACTGCGAACGCACCCAGGCTCTTGCCAGCTTGCCTGCGTCTCTGTGCTGCACAGATGGGAAACCAAACCATTGTGAAACTAAAGATAAAAAGCTTGACACGGAGATAAAAAACATGGACAGCCCATTAGCTCCTGCTTCCAACGTCCAACGTCCCCTAAATTTTTTAATCCAACACAACCAACCTGGAGAAGTGCTGGGCTAGCAGAGCAGTCGGGGTGCTCGGAGTGTGGATGGACACTGCTCACATTGGGACACTCAGACCCATTCCCTTCACCATTAATGTTTAAGTGCCAGAGAGAGATCTTTTTCCCTAGCCAGAGAATTTGGTATTACTCCGTTTGGGGGAAAATTCTACTGAATACTAAACTTAGTAAAGCTAATTGAAAGGATCATTCAAATATGCCAGTGGGTAAGGACAGATCAAACAACCATGAAACTCACATCAGGGAGCTGCAGGTCAGAAATGGACCAGCTCTCAGGCTTGCAATGTGCAGTTCTGGAAATCCCATGACTCTGCTTATCCCCCTTATCACCCCCTGAATGCCAGTGCACTCACTCACACCCACAGAAGCCAGAATGAGAAAGGGCTCAAAATTACTGCTTGGAGCTCGCAGCCTGGGTAACAATAACTTGCAAAATAAAATTTACAGGGAAGGTCACAAGACATCTCTCAAAATCAAGCTAATTATTAATCTAGATACCAACACTATGAGCTTGCACTAAAGGATGATCTTGTCCCAGTAATAAGCACAGAACCGGTGTCTGTGTCATTGTGAACAGATCTGCCAGCCAGTGCTCAGGTGAGGGCTCATGGCTCAGCACATCGTTAGGAGCAAATTCCTTTTTTCCTTACTAGCTCTTTTGATACATTGGCATTTTCCAGGGCTATCACTGACTGCTACTCAGTCATTGTTCCCCCCCCTCCCTTTAACAGGGCAGGGAAGGGCTGAACAACTCCCTGCATGCTGAGAAATCCAGCTCTGTCTTCCCACTTTATTTAATTTGGATGATGCTATTCAGAGCTGGAGCCAGTGGCACCAGAGGACCACAGAAGCGCAACCTAAGCACACCTGAGACATCACCAGCTCCTTCAGGAACAGGATTGCTATTATGGGCAAAAGCGTTTTCAGATTGGTGGTGATTTTAGATATATCTGTATGACAGTAATGCAGTACAGTTTTTGGAAAGTGGAGCTCACTACTCACTAAGCAAGCTGTCTTGCAGGGAGCATAGGAACATGGTGCCTCAGAATTCAAAACAACTGTCAGAGAGCCTTAATGGGACAGGGGGAGTTTAATATTCCAAATCAAAAACAAAACCAGCAAAATTCATGTACCCAGGACAGCATACTATTGACTTAAATGACTTGGAAGTTGCAGTTTCTGTTTTGTTTGGCAGTTAGATCTTGTTTTGTCATTTAGATGCACTAAAAGATGTAATCATGAGAATTACTGTAATGGAATTAAGCATAGTTAATATCTACTGGCCTGTATCTGGGAAAGCATCTCACAAATGCTCAGTTCTCAGCATACAACTGAGAGGCTACGAAGTACAACTATGTCCATTATAATTCTGAAAATTGGCATATGCAGCCTCAAGGAACTTACTGAGTTTCTCATTAGTGTTAGAACCTGTACCTTCTAATGTGGTATCCAAATTATGTAATTGGCAATTCATCCTATTTCTTTTTGTCTTGTACTTGAGGTAGATTTTCATGCTTGTCCTTTTCCAGTATTCTGAATCCTTGCCTCTCCTGAGAGACACCAAAGACGTCCCCTAATGGCTCTGAGATATCCATAACAGAGAGGCTGGAACAAAAATATTTTGGAGCTCTTAAAACATTGTGAAACGTCAGGTCCACAGGATGACTATTACATAAAGAACCACAACCTGACTGTAACAAAGAAGAGCACTTCTACAATGATCTGAATCCTTTCAAATAAATATTCATCTCCCTCTACAGCCAAAAGAGAGAGAAGGCACCTTTTCTAGAGGAATCCATCTCAGCCATGCAGCTTCCTTCTCAAGAAATTTCTTTCCCCATACTGACTAGAGAACCCTTCTGTTCACTCAGCTATAGTTATCCTTTGTGAAACTGCTCTTTGGAAGCCAAAATGACAATGGAGATAACAGAGATAAGGAACACTTCAAAGATTCGAGGAATCTTGTCAGAATTTTGTGCAGCCAGAACCCTACAATGAAATCTATAGATTTAGTTTTCAAAAACCCTTAAAGCCCTCCAAGAGTGACATGCCAGTGGTCTCTACAAGGAACACAACTGAGCGCAAGAGGCAGGGAAATAAAAGGGACAACAAAAACCTAATAAGATTATAATGTAGGATTTCCACTGCTTGCTTCTAAACTCGTTTTATGTCAGAAAGTTTGACCTTTAGAGAATTGTTTCTTGGAACAACTCGTTCTGGAGCACACAGGGGAGAGGATGTTCTGACCCCTGTCCTGAAAATACACGAGCTTGGCTTGGTGCAGCTCAAGAAGAAACTCTAGTGGAGCTGCTAATGAACAGTTACCGCCATATATAATTGAATGCAATAATCCTTGAGGGAAAAATCACCAGGAAGGGGGAGAAAATAATAATCAAAGGAACATTCAATCTAGCAGACTGACACTGGACTCCAATAAAGGGATATTTTTCAAAGCTTTATTTTGTTAAAGACACCCTGAAGCATAAATATAAAAATTGATGTGCTTTGCTAATACATTGCTCTTGTTCTGCTTGAACCAAAAATGCATCCATTAGAAAAGAGAAATTCAACCCTAGCTGAGCAGTAACCATAAATAAAATAGAAACCAGGATTAAATTCACTGATATTTGAGGCCAAAGTCTTCCACATGACTCTCAGGCATTGATCCAGAAGTACATAATTATGAGAAAGGAAATTCCTCCTAATCCTGTCAAGTCCTGACTCCTAATATCTCCATTGATTTTTAATCTTAGTTGTCCTGGGTATGATAGAGTGGAGCTCAGTTTTATCAGTTATCTACCGACACAGCCAAGAATAGCCTACCGGTATGCGTTACAGCACACATGAATCTGAAAAGGATGTAAAAACAAGACAATTATCAATGAGTTTATGAACCTGAATTCCATGCATGCAATTTGAAATACATAGCCTGAAGTATAAAAAGAGTTTTGCCTTTTTAAAAGCAATATAAGTTTTGTGCAAAAAAAAAAAAAAAAAAAATGTAACAGACAAGAAAGGCACTTGCTCAATAAATAAAACCATATTAAAGCAATGTACTAGAGGATTTATTGTGTCTTCCTCTGAAGACACTGACATGGTCCTACCATTTGAGACAAAGTGCTAATTAGGTGTGATTATACGTCTCTGTGTGTAGACATAAATAGGTACCTTTAGCACGAATACTTACAAGGATAGCAGGAGGCCCAAAGGCTACCCCATCTTGAAAATTTATGGAAGAAGTTACAGGAATAAAGTTACAGAACTCTCAAGGCTGCAGAGTATTCCTTGCTGTTGGTTACGTGACATGCAGATGCCTTAAGATGTAGCACAGCTATAGCCAACTTCCTCTGAAAATGAAGTGGCAGTAAAGATGTTTACTACCCTCTTGTTTTAGGAGAGGTGAGGTAATAGGATTTTAAAAGAACAGTAGGGAGCAAGGGCCTGCCCCAGTCGACCCTCTCAGGTGCTATACCTCGAGCAGACCGGCTGGTTGCCACAGGCAACGCTGGCTGAGATTTCTTCCTGCGGCTGCTCTTGGTTAAAACACAAACAAACAAGAAGGACAGAACAGTTCATGGTCTCATGTCCTGTTTTCTCACTAACACAGATCCCACTGACAGCCATGGACCGGCTCCTGAGCACCAGAACCGACAGGGTGTGCAGACGTAGTCCCCTGGGCCTGGACCCTTGCTGCAGAGGTGGCTGCTCGCTTGCTGCACTGCCACCCCTGGTCCCCTGCGGTGTGAACAGCATCTGTGCAGCAGCTCATGCAAACGGCCCAATGCTAAATACCTGCTGGATCAATATTTCAAAGGATCCACTCCGAGTTTCAATGCGGTGGTTGCCTCATCTTGGGAAAACGGGAGAGAGCAGGACTGATGTTGTGATGGAAAGTTCTTTGGCTGACTTTGTGGGGGGTGGTTTCCATCCCTTTGTGGAGCCGTGGTTTATTTTGTTTCTTGTTCTGTTTCTTGATAGCTTGCCAGCGTCCTCTGGGATAGATTCTTCCTCAGCATTTTCTGAATCTTTGTCAGTACAGTCCAATTCCTTCTCCTCCCAGCTCTCATGCAGGCAATGACTCAGCCCTGGCTCTCACTTTCCCTTTGTTGAACTCTGCGACAATTTTTTCAGCTGCATTGCTATGCGGCCAGAAGAAGTATGTATGCACTGTGCCAAAAAGGAATTTCAAACAACAGAAAGAAAAAGCAAGAAAGATGTTTGTTTGCTTCGTATTAGAAGATCTGTGTTTTATGTCTCAAAACAGTATGCTCAGAACCTCTGGCATTTATCTGCCCGGGACTGGTGTGACCCACAGGATGTTCAACTATTGCAAAATCTGCAGAAAGTTTTAGCTGAGAGAAGTTATGAATAGTCCTCACAATTCATAGGCCTCATCACATTATCAGAGGACACTAACAAGCTATATTTTAGACTTGAAAAAGGCTAATGGTGAAGTGAGCTGCGGAGGTGGAGTCACGGATATACAAGGTGGGTTAAGGCACAAGTCTCTTCAAATTACTAGTCTGGAACTGCTTAATAAAATAACCCAGTATTGTTATTAAAAGCAAGGACAGAATTAATGAGTAGAATTTCATTGAGAAAGACCATAAGGAGCAAAGTGATGCTGCCAGTCAGGAGGAGGATAGGGCACCTGGAGAAATCAGGAGCCACTCTAAGGTAAATTTAAAATTTGCCTTTCAATAGATAAAAGCAGATAATTAAGTCCTTGTTCAGATAACTGTGTTCATTTTTCACAAATAATTTCGAACTGAAAACACCCAAGGACAAATCTTAACCAACATGGGACAAAGCGTGCTATCTTGATGGGCAGTAGAGGCAATGTAGGCACTGCGATGAGAAATTCTGAATACCACAGCCCCCAAATCAATGCAAACTCTCAAATAAAATAAGTCTCTGTACAGAACCACATCATTGCCTGGTTATTAAGAGCTTGATGCACCCATATTTACTAAGTTAAGAAAAAAATTGTCTCTCTGAAAAGGGCCTGAGGCAAATAAATTCCAAACTGAAGTCTTAATTCAGGCATAGTAGAATAGCCTGAATATTTTCCAAGTTTCAAATTTTAGGGAAAAACTTATAAATTCAGCAGAAGGATTTGATAAACTGTGCATACATTTTCTTTCCTCCTCTTCCTCAGACCAGTTTTGTCACTGAGTTTCAAACTGCTACAATATTTTACTCTGAATGCCAAATATCAACACATCTATCTCACGGGCAAAGCTCTGGTTAACTGATTTTGTAAGAACTCAGACTCAGAGATCAAGCCTTGCCTTGGTTTAGAAGCTGTAGATTTGTTTGTTTTCTTCAGAATTATTACGACCAGGTGCTGCTGACCTGTCAGTACACAAGACCCGTCACCTTTGCTGTACTCCTGTAAGCTTTGTTCTTTTGTAGAACTTTACCCATATTCAGATTCCTAAATCAAGGAAGACGCGCCATAAACAGCTCCTCCTATCAGCGTCTTTTCTAGGTCACAATCAGTCTTTCACAGACATCTTCCCTGAGATGGGGATGTTGTTGCCACGGCCTTTCCTTCAGATATCACTTATATAACAGTGCATTCTGGGTGGTGACGCTAGCCTTGTGCATTCCCAGCCACAGCAGGACAGTGTGTGAAATGTGCACCCGCGAGCAAACAGTGACTCAAGTTACAGTAATGCTCCACTTGGGATCTCGATCTGGAGAGGGGCCTGAGCTAAAACAGTGGTCAGATGCCTGTATTCTCTGAAGATCACGATTATTTGTTTGTACACAAAGCATCGCCAGGATACTACAAGGCTTTTCCTCCACCTCCAACACAATCAGCTACCAGCTTGTCTGAATCCATTTCTGTGCCATGGTTGAGCCTGCTCAGCCTTGAAAACAAGAACATCTTTATTATAAAACTTATCTATCTTTTTGCTTGGCTGTAGGGAAGGGCTGGAAGAGACAGAAATCTCTCTGGTCCATTATTTCACTGTCAAATTGTTTAAGAACCAGTAAATATTGATTCTGTTCCTGCCTTCCAGCATTCCAAAAGAGCTAAATTATTAAAGTGGACAAGGAGGAGTAAAACAGAGGCAAGTCCTTCTTATAGGGACTGAAAAACAGACAAGCTCATCTCATACTTACTGTGGACTAAATGGAACAGCTTCTGTTACCTTGGTATAAACATCAACAGCCTCCAGTTGAACAGAAGAGAGTGTTCAAGAAGCTATGATGTTTACACCAAAATGCCTCACTCTTGGTGAAAAGTTGATTTTGATAAACAGAGTAGTTCCAATGAACTATGACATTATACAGAGGTATGCAATAACGTACTGAAGACTATGATAAGGACAATCAGATGGCTGCAGTACTAAAATAGTTGATACTGTCAAAGTCCAAGCAACGATCTGTGCAAGGGAGGGTGTGGGAAGAGATATCTTCTACTATCCAAGTGTTGATAAGTTAAAGGAAAACCTATAAGTACAGGACATGGAGCAAAGATGCCTGAGATTTGATACATTTTTTCCAGCTACTGAGGTTTTTGTTTTCAGATTATTTTTTTTAATATGATTTATAGCACACTACACAGTCACAATTATAACAATGTATGGTATACATGTAGTTTAAGAGAGACCAAAATTAAGGAAGATAAATCCAAAAAGTGTATTTGTGGATGTCAAGCTACAGAAAGGCTCACCCACAGTAGGCAGGATTGTCTAAACCTTTTCCAGTTTTAGGAACTTAATTTTATTTGTCTGGCAGACCTCTAAATCCCTGGGCAACCTATGCATAAGCCAAGTAGGTCAGCTGTTGGCAAACACGAGACCACAGGAGTCAAATGAGCTGGTAAACTCTGCTCTGCCTCACTGCCAATCCTGAGCTAATGGATGGGAAAAAAATGGTGAATTAAGGAATGTGTTCATAACACAGACTGCACAAAATAGATGTTTGCAGTGCAACATCAGAGACACAGAAATGACACTTAACACTCAGTGTGGGAACTTTCCATCTTTGCATGAAAGATGAATTCACATGAAGGAGTAATTATGGCTCTGAGTTTACTCATCAGGAGCATTTAGGGATATAATTAGCTGCCTGTGTGTGTGTGTGTGTGAGGGAGGGGCAGAGTTTTTTTTAATGTGGGGTTTTTTTGTTGTTGTTGTTTTGAGGGGGCTTGTTTAATTACAGTTAGACAGATAACATGAGGGGAAAGAGCAAGAAAAAGGAATTAAAGAGATGTAGGACTAAGAGCACAAAAGGGTGCCATGTCAGGGAAAATGACTTATCTTCATCTGATGGAATAAGTTATTCCCATTTAGCTTGAAGCTAATTTTCCTCCCAGCTCTGCATAAAAGAAGCCAAACTATTTTTGGCGACTATATTAGGGGAGACTGAGATGGCTTTTAGGCTCAATAGAGGAAAGACAATTCTGTTATTTGGTCAGAAAAAAATAAGTTAGAAAAGGAAATCCAATTATAAACTTAAGCTTCAGCATTTAAGATGAATAAGCCATCAAGTAAAGTAACACGAAGTCAGACCTATTTTCCTTTCAGGATAAACTGAAGGGAGCTTCCATGACTTTACTGAGGAAAGGGGAAGATTCTGCAATTGCCTTGCACAGCAGGCCATTTTCTATTTACTCTACTAATTTCTTTAAGAAAATTCTGCAAGAAATCAGTAGGACTGCAACAGGTTTCCTCCAGTGCAATGAGGAGCAGAATCTGGCCCCAGTGTCAATCTCTCATCTCAGCTTTAAGTGGAGATATTTCTCTAGGAGTTATGACTGACGAGCTGAGGCTTTTTTTGGTAAAGAATCGTGGTTTATCTCAGCTTATTTGAGAGCGCGCGCCAATTGATTCCAGGAGACTGTATCCAAATGCAGATCTCCTTTTTATTTAAATTGCAAGTTGCAAAGGTCATCACCCACAATCCTGCCGATTCTTATTAGACACGACCAGGTCTATAAAACTGCTTATAAACAGTAAAAGCATGTCCACTGTTTGCGTTGGTTCCCTGCCGACATTTCATGCGCTTTAATAGGACAACAAGATGAAGACATCAGTCTTTTAATGGCAAGTGAATACAGTAATCCCATGTTGGGAAGGAAAGGTATTGAACCATTTTCCAAGCACAGTGCAAGCCTCGGAGGTGCTGAGCAGTGGGGCATGAGCTGATCATGTCCCCACTAGGAACCAGGGCCTGGCTCCTCTGCCACCAGGGGGGCACAGCAGGCAGGAGCAGCCCACAGGCCTCTGAGCAATATGGCTTTGCTGCTCCTCACATCACAACCACATGTGAACCCAAAATGCTTCAGAGGGAAGACAAAGGGAGGGGACACCTTTGACTAAAATATATATAATTATATTATATATATATTATATAAATATATTATATAATTATATTATCATATATTATATAATATTATATAAATATATAATATTAAAGCTTTATCTTTGAGACTGGACCAGTTGAACCAGACGGCCTCCAGAAATCCCTTCCAGTCTAACTTACTCTGATTCTATGACATTTGAAACTGTCCCACATGTGATATCAACAGCTAAGGTAATTCCCTTGCCTCCCAGTGCTACAAGACCTAAGTGCCACACAGTCATGATGCCCCAGATGTAGGGAGCTCAACCTCACAGCAAGGCCCATAGGAGCTACGTAACCTGCCAGAGGTGGTCTTTGGGCACTGGCCCATGGCCACAGAACAGCTCATGAGCCACCAAATCAGCCTATAGGAGCTACATAACTTGCCAGAGGTGCCCTTTGGGCTCTGGCCCACAGGCACAGACCAGCTCACTAGCCACCAGATCAGCCACTGCAGCACGTGCCTAACAGTCGCACCACTGCCCCAGCAAGCAGACTGTCCAGGAATCTTTGTTTCAGGGATGTTTCAGGTACATATAGTCAAAATAACATTGATTTGAGCAGCTGCCCTATTTTTGCTACTCATATTTTTTTGCTACTCACGTACTCATATTTTTGCTAGCTCTATACTCATTTTATTCCAGGAGCTATAGGATTTCGGAGCAGTTGAAAATCCAAAATGCAGTATTTCTCCCCTGCTTCTGAAAGTCAGTTTTTAAAAACAGCAGCAAACAAACAAAAAGCAGCATGGAGAGCCCACAAGGGGCTGGGCTTGGCAGTCCACAAGAGGGAACATGATGTATCAAAGGAAGCCTTCCCTGGTAGGCCCACATGGGTATGGTCACTCCTAGTGACCCACAGAGGCACCTTCCCATCTAATGTCTATTACAATTATTACAATTATGTTGAATGACTTTCACTGATATAGGCAGGATATATGAAATAAATCACTACCATGACTTCTCACCCTCATTTAGTACCAAAGAAACACATTTTACTTTGTTGGGTAGATAAAGTCAGAATGGACAACTGAGTTGCAGTGGCCCCCAAAACTCACTCTAGGTACACCGTGCCCCACTGCAATGGGCACAATCAATAGCAAAGGCTGTGGAAACCACAGTGAGAAACTCTTCTGAAAAGTTCAAGTTACAGCAAATATGGGAGCCCAGGGAACTCTTACTACATTGCTAAAGCTGTAATTTAATGTTCAGACCAAAATCATTGGACTGTGCATTAGGGAGACAATGTGGTCTGGAGGTTACAGAAGAGGGCTGGGAACCACAAGTATCCTCTTGGGATCCTAGCTGAAATGAGCTGCTCGCTGCATGGCTTGAAGAAAGTCACTTAATCTGATCTCTGCATCTCTTAGTCAATTTAGATATAAAACTGGACAGAAAGCAGAACATGGCTAAAATTTCCTGGTGCTGCAGTCAGGCCTTATCTGTGCAGAAGTCTTTTTGATAATTTATTATGGGAGGGAATATCAGAGAAGTGGATCCAAAAAACGTCTAGTTTCTTAACAATTTAAACAAAGCACTAAGATCATCATCCTTTTTAGTGTTAAAGAAATGTATATAAATTGTACAAGAAACATTACACTGCTAACAGTGCCTGGATAGAGAGAAAGGAAAACGTCTCAGTCTTATTGCCATTATACCACGCATTCATTATAAAGATACCTGAGCAACCAGATTGGCTTGGGATGCTGATTACAGAGTACACATTTGGAATCATTTGGTCAACAGTTTGCAGTATCCATTCATGAGAGAGAACCAGGCATCACGGCAAGGAGATGTGCTGCTCCACTGATGGTCTGTGGAATGGGCAGAAGAGTCCTACCAGGTAAAAGGCCTTCACAGCTCCAAAGCCACTCCACAGCTACATGCACTGGCATTGTTTTACACCACTGCCAGTTTGAATGCCCACGATTTTCTTGCTATAGTTGGAATCAGATTACCAAAAGGTCTGTTTTTATCATGCTCAAGGTTTCCTGGAATCCACTAATCTATTTCAGCTCTGAAGTTAGCAGATCATAAAAGAAAAGTGACCTCCCCTCAGAGCATAAAGTGAGCTAGGTAACTATGATTTCGAAACAAACAAAAAAACACACGCAAACCAGCCATGTACTGAAACTTCAAACTGTATCCATGCCTCAGTTTCTTGAAAGCTTCAAGGATTTTGGACTGGAAAACTGCTGACAGGAGAAACCTGTGAAGCCATCGCTCCAGCTGCAAATTCAAGAAGTTGAATCAAGCAGACGAATTTGGTTCAGGTCCCTACTTTATAGGGGGATGCACCCTGAACACATTGAAGTATACAGACAGCTCATCGTAGATGGACATTGTAGCCCCTGAAATTTCATTTACTCTATATCCTAGCCCTGTTTACTTTCTCCTGATTACAGGCTCCCCAGCAGAGTACCACGTGCCTGCCTGGTAATGAGAACATTGCAGTAAAGCTGGTAGGCAGGTGTTCAGCTTGGAAATTGTGCAGGAGCCCAGATATCCTCCCAGGAAATTTTACTTAAGAACCCTGCACACAGTTTGAAAAACATATGGAATCATTCAGAGCATGTTAGGCTAGGTGAATTGAGAGCTGCACCAGGATCCAAACAAAATTAACCAAATATACACTGAGCCACGGAAGGGAAAGCCTTAGCTCCAGCAACATTTTCCCCTCAGTTTCACATGTAACATAGTGCCACCTCAAACAAAAGAAAAAAAAAGTGTCTAATATTTTAATTGCATTTTTATTATTTGTATGTTATTTTAAGTTCTTTAAAGCATATTTTTAATATTTTCTTTAAACGTATCAAATGAATACGATGGGAAAACATTCCACAATAAGCACGCATTCCCCTTCTACTCACAAATGGCTTATAAAATTCATCAGTAACATTTTGGCAATCAGAATTATTTACATAGGAGGTGGATGACTAGGCATGGGAAAGCAGCCTTTGTTCACATCAAAGGACTACACACAAATTCTCACATGGTACAGATACTCATTTTTATTTACAGACAAGAATGATTGAGTAACTCGATACAAACATGAAGAGTGAGAAGTACAGTAGGCTGAAAGGGGAAAAATGCTGCATAACTTGCCCAGTGTAGGAAAAGTTATCCTATTGCATCATACAGGAAAGTGTTGCCTCAGAGTTCAAGCAGGGGCCGTGAAAGCTCAGATCCTGCACTCTCTCTTTAGATGTCTGGCAGCACCAAGGAAGCTGCTAAGTGACTTTTCTCACTTCAGCTACCTCAAAAATAGGACTTATATACTATGAAGGATTTGAGAACAAGAAACAAACAAACCTTTGAGCCAAAAACCAGTTTATTGCCTGCAAACAATGCGGAGAAGAGTACCCCAAGGCTTAAACAGTTATCCAGCTTCAGCTAGTCTCCTGTTCAGGCTCCCTCCTATTAATCACCTTTCACACCACAAAAAAGCCAGTTCATTCAAGGCACAAAACTGGGCCTAGAAATCCACTTTTAAAGGTATGAGATCTTTCCAAGCCCAACAGGGTATTTTGTTTTTGAGAATTAAACCCTGGAGTAGCACCGAGCACTAGCTAGCACCTCCAAACTTGCTAGTTCACACCTCTAAGGTGATCACAGCTTGACTACTGAATTTTTAGGAGCCTGGTTTTAAACAGAAGCTGTAGCACACTAGCAATACTAGTGAACAACAACCAAAAAAGGACCAGTAGTACACAAACCAATAATTCAAACACTGTAGGTGTTACTCAGCATTACAACTGGATTGTAGGGGTTTTGTGTTGTTTTTATCCTCCATCACAAGACTCACTCCCTCCTGTTTCAACCGCTATTCCCATTACTCCTTTTCTAACATAAATATGTAGATGCATAATTTGTTTGTATTTAACAAGGACAAACACGACCAAGACACTTCACATCACTGATTTCCCCCTTTGGGAAGAGGATAATAGACACCATCGTGCAGCAGCTGGTAGTCACGTTATTAACATACTACTGGAAGACACTCAGGTAATCCTGATGCAGTAGGATAAGCCATGAAAGGAAGCATGAATGCCATATGAAATGAAACAGACAGACACTTAATTCCTGCAGGACCTTTCATTCTTTTCCTCCCCGGATCTGGTGCAGTCCCACGTGTTCCCTTCCACTGATAAAACCATCATGTATCAGACAGGTACACAGTCTGTTTGATGACAACAAATCTGTTCACTGATTTCCTGATTCATGATCATCCACCCGATGGATGCAAACTATAGAACCACAGCTTATTTCTTAATTCTTTGGGACAGTTATTTTTTACTTCTTATTTTGCCAACTAGATTTTTTTTTAATTTATTTTTTTTTTTAAATCAAAATCACAGTTAAAATAATCTGCAGGTTTAAATCCCACATAGATAATAAGTCAACAACTTGACCATCTCTGATCAAGGATGAGTGACATGTGGATGGGAGGAGCATTTCTAAAGCCAAACGTGCATTTAGAAGTAATTCATATGAATTGTTTACCAACGGAAGAGATGTGTTTACTGTACAGTCAATGTTTGATCTACTTAGACGAAACCAGTTTAGAGGGAGGGAGATTAAATGACTCATTAAAATTGCAATATGCTTATTTTTTATTCCCATGGAATATTTTTTTTAAATTATTTTATAACCACTACTCAAAGTTTTGGATAAGCATAATTTTCTTTGTTGCTGATTTTTGTTATTATTTTTAAATGCAGACCACCAACCTGGGAAATTAACTTTCTATCTTGACTGCATAGATATAAGGTGATGATCTAGAAACAGAGCATCCCAATTGCTGATTAAAAATGTAAACTTAAAAAGCAGAGGCTTTTTTTCCAAGCTATCAGCTGCAGTAGCAAGGTACCGCAGGTGCTATAGAACCTATTCTATCAGGTAGAAGATGCTGCTTTAGGTGCAGGTTGTTTATTTGCTGAACAGTTTTGACAGGAAAAATATTTGGAGGTGTAGTAGTAAACTTGCTTTCCTCAGATTGGCGATAACTGGAAGTTCAAGGATTAACTGGACCATTCTGTCAGCTTACAAGGGACCCAAGTCTAACTTTTTCGGACTCCCTCAGCCAGCTGAACTTCCAAAAAGGAAAAGATATTACAGAATATCCTACACTTCCTTCACTTCCTTCAGCCATTCCTGTAGGAACTATATTGTTTTCTGGAAAAAAAAAAAAAAAAATCAAAGAGCATAATGCTCGCTCTTGGTGGTCAAAGAACTGTGGTGTACTGTATGAAATTAGTACCTTCAAATTTGCTACTGAGTGGGTTGGACAAAAAGGGGAATATCAGCTCCTTTTAGGATTTCCACAGCCATCATAGGAAGACAATTATCTAAACTTAGTCCTAATTTCAGAAATATCTTTGAGAACTTTGATTCAACATGAAAAAAATACTTTTGTATATAAAGCCATGATCCTACAAATCTAATTTGATCTGTGTAAGATTTTTTTTCAGTTGTCAAGCTTCAGTGATTGCTCACCCAAACTCTGTGCCATCTGCACCCTGCTCCCACTGAAATCAAAAGGGATACAAAACATCCTTTACCCATTTGAGGCTGTGCTGCTACTGGAGTAGCCCAGATAAGTCAAATGGACATTTTTTCTTAGGCCGCAGCAGTTGTTCAACACATGTAAATTAGCCTTTCCCTCAGCTTTGTGCAAAAGCAAAATTTGTTCCCTGATCTCTTTCCTTGACCTGTGTGGTTAATACTTCTGTCCTCTATTAGCAGGATATGAACACTCTGGGCTGTTGCAAATCTGGGTAAATTCATAACAGTAAATGGGGTTAAACTTATTTAGAAGTCTGATCCTCTCTCAGCACTAATAATTTGTACTGAGTTCAGGTGACAAAGGTTGAGAAATATCAAATCTAGAAGCAACATACAATGGAACTTGAAACTGAGGAGTTATAACTTGTTGAACTACACCCCCCCAAAAAAAAAAAAAAAAAAAAAAAAAAAGATTTGGAGGTGAATACAAATTCAGTGTGGGAGTAAAATGAGAGCCAAGATCCTTGTTTTCTCCAAAACTTCATAAAAACCTTAGCTTTTGACATGACTTTACTGGGTACTGCAGTGCTTCAGCCTGCTTGCCATATGTAAGTCCATCAACCTCCATACAGGTGAGGTACGTTTTTTTACTGGAGAAATCTTTTTCCTGGCTGAGGAAAGAAAAACTTACAACAAAGCAATAACCTATTGTTAAGAAATTGCATTAACTAACGACAGCGTGAACATCTTCCTGAACCAAGGGAAAGATTTCATTATTCTGACATTGAAAAATGTCACAATTTCTCTGGCAAGGACCAAACAAGATCTTACGATAGAAGATATATAAAAATAAAAAATAAAAAGACAGCCAGGAAATCAAATGTCACATCATGCTGACAGTTTAGTCCATTTTTCATATTTTCACTGAAAACAAAGACACTAGCCGCTAATTTAATTCTACTTAAAATATATTAGCATGCTGAATAAAAAGTGCAGCCTAAGATAAATAAGATATAAATAGATTTTTGAGGATAGCCCAACTTTTTTTTTTTTTTGCATAATTTAGTATTTTTATTGATTTGTTTTCCCTGTCATCTATTTAGTTCTGTTGCTTTAGTTCAGACAAACAATTCTTTCTTAGCTATATGCAGACATGGATCTGAAATGTTTGCTGCCAGCCATATACCACTAGGTCTTAAGTGTAAATCGTTACTCTCTTTTGCCTTAAAAATAAATCTGAAAATGTGCATACATTCAGTCAAGGAACATGAAGTCAAACTTGTTATTGATCCAGAGCTGTATGCTAATATGTTGGTGTTCTTGCCCAAACTGTATTTTATACTATTTTACCCATGATTTCATGCTTAGAGAAATGTGAATAAACAACAATTACTCCCTCCATAGCACTACCCCATGCAATAATTCCCCTTAGTTATTTTTTTTTCCCCACACACTCAAAGCATTCACTCTGTTGCCAAAGAAAACATTCAGAAATTGACCGGAGTCATTTCTCAATAAAAGCAAATTTTCTGCCACTGGTTGAGCAGTGAAGTTCTTCTACCTTCTCCTTAATTTTTAGATATTCTGTGTCTAGTTGATAGAGAAAAATGTGTCCAGACTTGTGCTATCATCCTAGTTAGATCCTGAGTACACAGAAAGCCAACTAAGTCAAATTAAATATTATTTAAGACAGAATACTTTAGTTTCTCTAGAGCAATACCCTAAAGAAAATTTAGAAATAAAAATAAAATCAAGAAATCTTTTCTCCTCTGCTTGTTTATCAAAGACTTTTTCCCCCTGTGCAATGTAGATATACCAAAGAGATTAAGAAAATGCTTTTCGTGGGGCTATTTCTTTTTAAAGGAAGTTTTGTTACTAGTTAAGTTAAGAGGCCAGTCATAGACCATGGCTCCAGATGGGTTAGCTACCACAGACTAGAAAAAGTAAGCCTACTGCACAAACATCAACAAAGGAGGCAATCACAAGTCAGAAAATAGAAGAGAAGGCACACACAAAACCAGCTTCCAAGTCTGCAGACTATACTGATTTATCACCATCCAGAATTTTGATGACCACTCTAATTCACAACAATATCAAAATATTTCTTCTTGTCTTCTTCCCATTTCTGGGTGTACATAATGTGCTTGCCTCACGTCCACAACCTCGCTAGGCTGTGTTGCAGACCTGCAGAGCCGTGCCACAGGCCAGGTCCCAGTCTCATGGGCAAGCTGACCTCCGGGGAACACCCAGCAGAGTTTCAGAGCAATAACTGCAAATGCACTGACTACTTTCTGCTATTCTGGATGGCAAAGTGTCAGTCTGGGGGTAACCCAGCGGTGCCCACCACCAGGACAAGAGGAAGTTGGCACAAACTGGAACACAAGAGGTTGTCAGAGCATCAGGAAGCACTTCTGCACTGCGTGTGTGACCGAGCACTGGCAGAGGTTGCCCAGATATGACATGCAGTCTCCTTTCTTATAGATCTTCAAAAGCCGTCTGGACAAGGTGCAAGCTGCCAGCTGCAGGTGTCCCTGCCTGAGCAGGGGGATGGAGCAGGTGAACTCCACAGGCCCCTTCCAACCTCAGCCATCCTGTGAACAAAGGCTACACGATGCTTTCCCAACACACAGAAGGTGCTGATCTTGTTCCCCGTTCCAGCATCACCTTAAGCATTTGTATGCAGTCTCCACAACACCCCTCTGCTCTGGAATTTCAGGACTCTGGCTTGGATCTAGCCATATTGCTGTGGGGGGTCACAGTTCTGGAAATAAATCTCAGGGTTTTCCTCTGCAGATTAAACAAAAGGAAAGTATTCTTCACGTGAAGAATAGTTAAGCAGAGAAACTCCATTATGGGATGTTGCGGGTGTTAGAAGTTTACAAGTGTTTAAGGAAAAACTGCACAAGTTCATGAAGGAGATTTACTGAAGGTTACTCAATACACAGAAGCTCTGTCTTGCCCAGCTAGTCTCTGAGCTGCAAATGGTGGGAGCCTGGGGGAGTACTTGCAGGGAAACTGTAGGTATTTATTTGCTCTCTCACTCTTCGCTACACATTCATCCATTTTCAGTCACTGTCACTGACAGGATAAGGGTTGGGTGGGTCTCTGGATTTAAATGAGGGCCCCTATATTCCTACTTCTGGTAGGCTGGGATTTCTTCACATGCTGTGTTCTTAATCTGTTGCTTATTGCCATTAGACTATTGCCATAGTTCAAACGCTATGCTCCTCTCATTTAACTGTTGGATATGTGACAGCCATCGGGTACAGAATCACCACAGTATATTATCAAACTATTTTACATGCAAGGCCCAGTCAGAAAATCATGAAAGCCGTATCTGAAGATGTTATTCCTGGAGCCTACTTCAGAGAGTACACATAATACAAAATTACGTGCCCTTCCAAGTTGGCAGAAAATTGAAGAATAAGGAACTGTTCAGCTACACCATCTCTACCATAAAAGCTAGGTGCTTTTCATGTTTGCACAATATGTTAGTTCATTATGCAACGCGCATTACTATCGCTGTAATTCTGCCTGAGAAGTGTCAAAGTTCAGTCTAGTTATCCCTGGCAAAAGACACTGGTCAATTCATTTCACACCAGTTGTTTACTTCTCCTTCTTCCTAATAACATCAGCTGCTTTCAGCTCTGCTGAATGATGTAAATTAGTTATTCTACACTAGAAAGTCAGTGAGCAAATTGGCCTTTGTTTGCAGCAGCCTCTCCAGTAGGAGCCATTTGCCAGAGATCACAAGACAAGCAGCTAATTGTGGCTTTCTAAAGTGCCTTTCATTTTCTGCACTAAAGATACTCTATTTCTGCTTTAACTGATAAATAGTAGCAGAACTGTCCCAATGGAGATGGGGTTAGCTTCAACCCGTTGATCTGAGCTTTGAGAAAGTTCAGGCATTTTCCAATACGAGATTTTTAATTATTATTTGTTGCTTTTGCAGATATAAAAGTCAGCTCCAACACTTCAAAAATGATCTGCAATATCAATTGTATTTAAAGCAGGGCATTATACTCCAGAAGCATTTTGGGAGATAATACCAAGTCAGATGTTTTCTAGGGACAACAACAAATCTTCCTGGAGGAGGAGGTTGCAATAGATTTTCAACAGTTCCAGAAATAAAAGAAAATTGATGCTTCCATCCACACCACAGGGTATTTCTAGTTAGAAAAATCCATTCCTACATAGACTTTGCCTACAGCATCCAACTAAAGTGTAGATTGAACCCAGTCAGGATGGCAAAGTGACTACAGAATGGTAATGAGGATTAGAGAGGCTGCAAAGACCGGCAAGGATGGGAAACTTCAGCTACCCATATATTGGCTGGATAAAACTCATTAGTGGCATGACTCAGATTTTTTTTCCCCCCCCCGAAATAGACTTTAAATAAATGAAGAAACTACCTCTTAAATAACCTCAGAAAACTCATTAAAAGTGATTCATAAATCAGCACAAGCTTAATCACAGAAAAACTGATATTTAGTGACCAGAATATAATCAATTCTAAGCTCTCATTATGAGACAGAGCACCTCAAAATTACACCATGAGAATGTTAAAGTTTATAAAGGAAGTTACAGAATAACAGAAATAGTTAAAATTCAAAAGAACAGCTCTAAGAGTATGATGATGGCATGCAGCAGAGGTTATTCAAAAATACCACAAAAAGGCTCTCAGCTCACAGCCACATGACAAAAAAAAAAGACTCCAAAAGTAACAATAAGATGACAGACAGCATGGTTAAACATCTGAGTAAGGACTGCTATTAGAAGTTTAAAAAAATGATATTTCAAGATATGGAAGACATAGCCAGATGGAGAAAAGAGAAAAAGGAATGAGTTCTGCCAAGTTAAAAGCAAAAACACATTAAAATCTTTTCCTCATTGGCATAAAGTACAACTTGCTATAGGTATAAAGAGGACTAATAAAAACTTTTTCAAACATACTCAAAGCCAGGAGCCTGCCAGAGTTTCTGAGTCCAACAAATCACAGAGATATAAACAGTTCAGAAGATAAGTCGTTTCAGAAAAGCTAACGAATTCTTTCCATGAGTGCTCAGTACGGAGGGGTCAGGCAGGTTCGCTCTCTAAGCCAGCTTTCCTCAGCAGCAAGTCTGAGCCGCTGTCTCAACCTGAGGTGTTAAAGAGGCAGCCTTTTCCCATCACTGGAAAGGGAACAGCAATAAATTGCCAAGACTGGAGTATCCACCCAAGGAAACTCTAATGTGAGGTTTTGCTGAGCTACTATGGTGAGGAACTCGTCACGTAAATCTCCTGTGCTTGCAGAGGAGCGCGGGCAGCGAACAGATCACAAATCTTTGTAAAAGCATTCAGTAAAAGGCCAGTAAGATATACAATAAATAACAGAATCGATAGATACCTGGACAAATATCATTTATTGAGGAAGAGTCAACAAGCTTTTCTAACACAAAGCGATGCCTAATAAATCAAGAAAGGCCTTCCTCCTTTTGTTTATACATGCTTGGTATTTATCAAGCAAGTTCTTACCATAAGGGTGAATAGGCAAAGTGAGATACGAGTTTTGTTACAGTGCCTTTCTCTGATTCAATGTACTTGCAAGAAAATAAATATGCCTCATCTTCTATGAGACTTATAGATTCCACTGGCACCACATTTAAGTGGGTACCTGGTTCTCTTTGGAGAATTAAATATGAATTCACAGATTTTATCAAAAAATAAAAATAAAAAAATCAGGAGATGAATTCTCTAAGCAGAAATTAAGTTTGCACAGGTTCTCTTTTCTGTGTTCAAAAGCATTGCTTATGACCAGGGCAGCCAGCCAGCCCCCTCCAGCCTGGTGAGAACACCTCTTCCTATCCCTCTGTGGTGGCTGCTCTCTTGCTTTCACTGGGCTCACTGATTTTTTTTGCAGGAGGGGTAGGTGTGCACACATGCCTTTATATAGAAACAAGCCTTTTCCAAGAGGTCCTCAGCAGTAGCAAAACCAGCATATTTCAAAGGTTACCGTCTTGTATACACAAACAGTAACTCATACAGCACGGAGCCAGAAGCTGTTTTTGCCATCTCTTTGGTGGAGTCCAAACAAACAAAGTTCCGGAGTGTTTTGGTGTAAACAAACAGAGCAGTACAAGATACCAGCCAAAAAATCTTGGAAATCACACAAGGGCGGGCCACAAAAGCTCTAGATCCCTGAACTAGCTCAGCACTTGTAATTCATGAGCATCTTTGGTCAATGAACAAAGAATGAAATCTTAACTAGGAGAAAGGGAACACAACCCTAATTTTGGAAAAAACACTGCAGTACAGCAGATAGCCTGCGCTTTCCTCAGATAAGTTGGCAGCAGACTTTCTAGCTGTCCACAACCAGCTAGCCCTGAGCCACATCCCATCACAGCCCCACCAAATCCCACTTGAGAAGTGCCAACCCACACATCTCTTCCGAGCCCCAAGACAGCTGCTTGACCACCAGGCCTCACTGGAGAAAAAAAAATAAAATAAAATAATAATAATTAGGATTATTATGGCCCTCAAGGACAATTACAGCTTCGTTCCCACCCTGTGAGTTTTCTCACACTAGAGCACTCAGAAATTTGAGCAAAGCCCTAAGTGTTTGGGGCCAAATCCTTTGTTCTTCCAAGCATCTCAGAAAACCCACAGCCCAGCTGGACCCGAGCTGCAGGGTGGTAAGGAGACTACATTTTGATTTAAACTATGAATACTATAGCAGAGATACAGTGCATAGCTTAGCTCTCTACCCCTGTCAGAAACAAACAAACAAACAAACAAACAAAAACAACACAGCAAGAGTTGGCAAACATAGCTCTTACAAAAATACACCTCAAACTCATGGATGGTCGAGATAAAGTCAGAAAATATTTGAAACACGAATTTGGGTTGAGGCATCTCAACAAGAGCCTGATAAGACAGTATGTGCAATGGTTGGGGAGCAAGGAATACGCAATTAGAGGCTTTTTGCTGGGAAACTTATTCACCTTTCATGCAGCCCCTAGGTCACAGGACTGAAAATGGCCTTTTGCCAGCTCTCTTGCAGCCCTGTGTTTGCTTGCAGGTAAAGCATAATTACAAGTCAGTCACCATTTCCAGCCTTGGAGAGGTGCCTGCTCACCCTTTCATGCATGCAGATGCAAGAGGAAGAGCCACAAAGCACAGCAGCAACAAATCAAGGGCTGCAGCTCTTGATTTTAAGACATACAATTGGACAAAAGCAAAGGAGACCAAAATCTTTCCTTTACCCTCCAGCACGCAGCTAGGAAGAAAAGGGCTGCCCATTTTCTGCCAAGGCACACTTGGATGCAGACAGTGTTTCAGGATACAGCAGAAGTTTCACACCTTAAATGCACCCTCCCAGAGAAAAAGCAACCTGCAATTTAGATATCCTCTAAAATACGCATCATCCTTTACGAAACCCTGCCCAATAATCAGTGAGAAGTGCTGTATAAACTAAAACTAAAGGAAGTAAAAATTTTCAAAGCTTGGCTTGCTTCAGAAAGGAAAACCTGCTCAATTCATTTCCCTATAAGTCCCCAAATATAATTTCACTTGGAAGCTGGTAAGCAGAGCCTTTCATTGCTAAGCCAGATGATTTCTGCAGAGGATGGTACCATCAGGCTTCTTGGTTAACACCTGCCTGAAGTTCCCAGCATCTCCCAGCCACGCTCATTAAAACCCCTGCTCATTGCCTTCACTGCATTCCTATCAGCATCATGCTGAGCCTTCAAATGTACAGAAAATTAAAGCCACCTATTGCATTCTATTCCCACAGATAACAAATCCAATTACTCATCTGTTTTTGATTTTCACAGCTGTTCATTGAGTTTCTGACCAGAGCATGGATGAGTTTTAAGCTACCAACTTAAACGTTTTCCATATGGCATCCAACCATGCAACTTGGATTCATTCACTTTGAAGCTGGAATATTTTAATATTATTAGGGCTTTTCAGGAAATTAACTTTTACTCATGCGGTATTCCTCAAGTCAGGGACAAAAAGCTGTCAGTCTAATTAGTCACCTGCCTAAATTAAGCTGCATAACTAGTTGCCAATAGTGTGCATGGAAGTAATAGAAGTCACAGACTCTCAGAAGCCTCCACTTTGCTACACAGTGCTGTCGTCTCTAAAAAACTCATTACATGAAGACTGCAAAATCCCCGTGTGCACCCATGCTTAACTTTGCTCAAACAATGCTTTTTTGCTTAAACTTTCTATTTTTGGTCACTGGAGCAGAACTTTTTCTGGAAAGTCTGAGAAAGCTCTCTTCATCTGTTTCTGAAACACATGGGAATTAACTTCCCCTATTAAAACAAAAGCCTAACCGCCCACCAAAATACCTCTCTCAAATTATGCTGGCTATGACAGCAGCGCCATAAACAACTGAAATATCTTGCTTAGCCTTTGGTTAGTAGTTTATTATTAAGACATACGTTTTTGGCACATTTGGTGTGCAAGTCTTTTTGGCAAGGTGAGTATAACTCCTGGATGATCTGTCTCAGAGAGTCCGTAGTTTGGGGATAAACAAACGGAAAACCAGCTGGCTGCACTCTCACTCAACAAGGTAGGTTACTGCAGGAGCAAACTGAGACATGAACAGGCTGGCTGTGCAGGTAGTGGGCTAAAGGAAATTCCACCAGTCTTTATTTTTTTTCTATTTTATCACATTATAATAAGAAAACAAGAGGCGAGATGTGCTGCCTTTTTTAATATTTTATTATTATTATTATTTTCTTGTCCTGATGCACAAAGAGACTGGGTAGAGGACAGTCTTGTAAGAGTGAGCACAAACTGCTTTGCTCACCCATCCCTACATATATCCACATGAGTCAGACTTTCACAGGGCTAACATCTGGAGGAGGATGGAGGCTTCCCTGGAATATACCAGGGAGTTTCCCCAGCGACGTGCACATCCAGGGCCAGGTCAAAGACCCATCTATTTTACTGATTCCCCTTCCCAGCAGCTGGGATGCCTAGAGAAAGTATACAAGCAGCACAAGTACACAAAGATATTTCCCTAGTGTATCCTCCCAGCTCCGAACTTCCTCAGCCAGAGACTGTATCTACAAATTTGCACTCAGGAGTCCTTCGTGGCTTTCTCCTCCATTTTTTTAATCATGGTTTGAATCGTTCAGTTTTCAAAACATCCTGTGGCAAGGCATGCCACCATTTAGTTCTGTTTCTATGGAAAAAGTAAGTTTTTTGTTTGTTTTAACCTTGCCAACTGATTGTTTCGTTATGTACTTACAATTCTCATGTCATGAGAAATATCAAATATGCCTTCACTAGTCACCTTTTCCATACCTCCTCTGGTTTTATGAACTGCTACAATCTGCCTTTCCCACCCTCTAATTCATATCATGTCTTTTCTGGGTTTAAGAATTGCATGTCAGCACTTCCTACAACTTTATGTAAGCTTCTGAACACTCTATATAGAATGAATGAACCAAAACCACATGGACCAAGCAAGACATCAACAAGCCACAAAGTTATTGGCATGATGATGCTTTCACTTTTATCCTCCTAGTATTGTTCCTAACAGTTTTATTTTTTTTCCCCTTTTTTATTTTATTACTATCACAGTGAAAAACTAGAGTTTTACTCTCATCTCCACCTCAGTGAAGAATTACTGGGGGGGAGGGAGAGAAGGTTGGTTGTTTTTGGTTTGTGTTGTTATAGAAATTGCAGTAGTCCAATCTAAGACAGACGGACTTACCCACTTAATTACTAGTACCTTACAAAAACATGATAGATGTGAGGCATAGTTTTTGTGTTGTGCTGTGTGAACAGTGAATCCATATGACTACTAATTCTATTTTTATTTTTTTAATCATAACTGCTACCAGTTCTCCCCATAAAAAGCCATCCTTACCCATCTAGAGCTTCCCAGATCCATTTAAGAACCAGCATCCATTTGTTACTTGCTATTCCTTTGGCACCAAGGCTGATTAAAGTCATATTGTGAAAATTCCGAGCTGATGCATATTTGAATTCCTTCAGAACACCAGCACTATACTATTTGGCCTTGACAAAAATTAAGAAGAATAATCTTTTATCAATTTGTTCCAAAAGCTTCTGTTGCCATCTCCATTTGAGTGTTGCAAAACCTCTGTGAGAAATAGCTCAGGCCAGACCAGCACCCTGCGCACACCCGAGAAAGCACAGAGAGTGTCCTGCAGAAAAGGATTCAGTGGATTCATGAAGAGGGCTTGGAGCCATCCTGAGGTATCACGTAATTAAACGGCTGCATTAACCTTACAAGTGTAAATGCCAAATTTGGAAGGAGTCAAGATCTTTCCTGTCACACACCAATATTAATGCTGACACCGTTTATAATTCACCAGAAGTTTCCAAGCTGGCTAAAAAACCTTTTTGCTGGTCCTACGTGCTGTAAAGGTTTGAAGACTAAACACTGCATTTAACTATAAGCAAGACCTGGTACTGTCACATTACTTGTGACTAGGGAGAAGATCAAAGCAGCAAAAAACCTCAGGATCATGCAGAACACCTTTCCAAAGGAAAACAAGCTATGAACTGCTTTGTCCTTGGGGTTTTTGTTTGTTTTTAAAAGGCTGCTAAGCTTAAGTGGTATGTTACCTAAAACAACACAGCAAAGCCAAAGACCACACATTTTCATGTCTAAATAAGTTTATGTTGCAATATAAATGTTACAATATGAAAGCAAGGTTTTTCAAGGTTTTATAACGAGGGTTATTTCAGACAAAAAACAACATTGAGCTGTTCCCACAGGAATCTTTCTTTTCCTAATGCCACGTTCTTTCCACCTCCATCTCTTTTTCATTTAAATTCTTTCTTCTTACAATCACATCTCAAGATTGCTTCTTTGCTCAGTAGATGCATTTTGAATAGAAAGAGCTAGCCCAACCAGAGCTAGCTTTGTTGCAGAATTTTAATTAAAAGGAACAGCTCCTATTATGGCCCCCATTTTCCCAACCAGTAACCAAAGAAACTCATTCTCCAGTTTAACATCATGTTTTAGTGTTGTTTCTGACATTTAGCTGACATTCTAGTTGTATCCTTTACTCTGATAGCCATCATGTGCCTCCTGGACAGACATGGCCCTTACATGAAAGAAAGAAAACAAAGCTAACAAGGACAACCCATCTAATGTAATAGTTAGGCATCTAGAAGCAAAGAGATTTTGTTTTTACCTTAAGATATTTTTTCTCTGAATGTCTTAGTACTCTTGCACAAAGCAAAACCACTTTCGAGCACCCCTGCTCTGCCCAGTCCTGTGGCCAGGGATGCCAAGTCTTCTCGGAAGGTGACTGCCAGGAAGGCCAGGAAAGAATTAGTTCACAGCACCAAATAATCCCCTCTTAATAAATCACATCATAAGGATCCCAAGCAGATCCATGCAAGAAAAAAAATAATGCAAAAACCCATCTCCAGATGTAGAAAGCTTTGTGCAATTTTGCTAAATCTAAAGTCTCAATCCATAGCAAAATAACTTTCCACTAAGCTGAAGTGACATTTGTTTCCCCACAGAGAAAACTAGGGAAAGGAAGGATTTCACATCCCCTGACTTATTTTGTCAGGTTGAATTTGATCTTACCCACATCACCAATTCAGACACCGAACACAGAGAGCTCCAGGGGAAAGGCAGCCAGGCAGTTCATTACAGGAAAAAGAATTTTTTTAAATGTAAATATCACTGAATTGGAGACTAGTATTTCCCACCCTACAAGGCATGTACATATACTTAAAAGCAGCTGCCTCGTGGTAAATACCTTAAATCTTCTCTGCTGCTTAGAGAGCACCGTATCTCCTCCACAAGTTCATACACACATCTTCTTCCTCCCTGGTGGGTTTCTAAAACCTGAAGTCCCAAATAAGTTGCTTCATACAAGGGTTCACAAAACATCTACATCTACAGTGGCTCAACACTGACATCCCACCTCCTCTACCAGAAGAGCTGTAAAAGACAACAACCAGAGAACAGAGAGCCACACGCCAACCACACTGTACTCCTTGATGCACTTGCACGCCAGGCCTTGAGAGCAGAAGGCTCATGTTCAAAGCTCCAGGCGCTCCAACAACCTGAACTGCTGCCACCCAGCAGCTCTTCTGGGACTGCTTCGCCGTGAACTGGCGAGCCACTCGCTCTCCCAGCACCGTGTGCTCCCCTCGCTTGCACAACACATTTCTCTACTTCTCCCATGGGAAATCAGCAGTCAGGCCAGGAACAGAGCGAGCCAGGGAAAACTCAGAATGCCTTTCTATTCCAACCTGGAGATATAAAAAGCATCAGCTGGCTCCTTTCACTAGCACGAACATTCAGACCTTCACATTGTTAGAGTGCTTAATTCCTGTTGAACTAAGGCATATAAACACCTACAAATCCAGTCTTGGCCGACTTGAATGGTCTTTAGTTTCTCTTTGGGCATTTAATCAAGTCCCTAAGTCATCATATAATCAAAGAAAAAAAAAAAAAAAACAAACAACCACCAGCAGAGATGATTTTAAAGAGGCAGCAGGAACTAGGAATCCTAAAAGCAGCATCCATACCAAGGAAAGAAGGAGGCAGCAGCATCTCTGAACACACTCTCTTTGTCCACAATGAAAGATAAAGCTACTGGTTGGGCTTTTTTTTGTTGTTATTATGTTTGCTCAGACTTTCTGCTCAATCAAGAAAAAGTCAGATAGACATTAAGTTACAAGAACCTTTAAGATATAGCAATGAAATATAGAAGTGCAGCTTTGCCTCAGGATACACAAATCACACAACGCAGGTCAGTGGGACATAAATTCTATACATACATGGAAATGTGGTCTATGATGCGACTGCATAATCAGGCCACGTAGGTCATTATCAAGAATTAAATAAACCAAAGGATTTCACAAAGACCACAGAAATGATAGAAGTGTAAGGAGCTTGAGCAGACTGGAATTCAGATTTGTGATGCTTTGGGATTGAAACAGAATTTTAATTTCAGATCTACATCTTTAAGACCTGGTAGGTCTAAGCTATGTTCAATACTCAGTAGCTGAAGAAAACAGATGTTAGTGCTCCCTAACACTGGAGAAGGTGAATAGCTGGGAAACTGAATGAAAATCACTCTCAATATCATCCTTGTATCTCAAGGATCTGGAGTCAGTCCCACTTACTGATGGAGAACATGAGAGACATTATAAAACCATGTGGGGTCCTTGCATCCATGTCATGTACCCAACGGGTCAGAAAGGTCCCTTCCACTGTGCACAGCCAGCCTGATTGCCCTCCACAAGCACCAAACATCTAAAGAGCCTGCTTTGCTACTCGTGCGCAGCAATCCAATCTCATCCCATAAGAAGAGGGAAACGTGGTCTTTGTCAGATCCACGTAACTACCAGCACTGCCCTTAACAGGCCCAGCAAATTGGATTCTTCAGGATTGCTGCATGTGAGCAGAGCAATTTCATAAGCACTGGCTTTAGGACAATTTAGGAGTACTAAACAGTACTCCTAGCAGTACACCAGGGACCTATGGCATAAACCTGAGGCTACCATCAGTGAATACCACTTCAAGCAGCCCTTCCCAGATCCTTCTTTGTGGTTACACAGAGCAGTCAGCTGTCCCGCCTGCATTGCACCTTTAATATCCACAGAACAATAAACTGCTGACAGGTTCCAAAGGCTGGAGAAGCCACAGCTCTCTGAATTCAACCCCTCTGCTCACCTGACAGCTTTCGTAGAGGACCCCACAGTGTTCCACAGCTTGCAGTGGTGCTGGGACACACCAAGCAGCTAGCACATCAACTCAAAAATTTCAGCCACCAAGTTCTGCTCAGCTTAGAGGTAGCATGAAAATAAATGTTCCCTTCCACTTTTGCTGAACAGAAGGATGCAGACTGCACCGGTAGAGAGTAATTCCTTTAAAATGCAAGTCTAATACCATAATGTGATTATCCAAGAAATTTTAGCTGCTTACAACATCAGTAATAAAATAGTGGATCAAGACATTGTAAGTATTTTAAATAAGCTTTTTCTGTGTAAGTAGTTTTTTTTTTCCCCCACAGATAAGCTATGCCTGTAGAGCTTAAGAAGATAAGAATGGTTATTATTTGATTTGACCAAAAAAGCTTTGTAGCACAGTATCTCCAAGAATAACCTACAATGGATACACAAGGAATAGAGTAAAAGCAGAGGAAGCACAGAGTAATGCTTGCCCAGAGTAGTCCCTCAGCATCCTGATATTTCTTGTCTAGCATCTTTCTCAGCCAGAGACCAAATTGTCTCTGGCACATTTTGATGCCAGCTTACACCTGCACAAAGCCATGGCTCTCCTGCCTGCAAGAACTGGAGGGAATGTGGTGGCACCATGTGTGCTCCCACCAGCAATAGCAATACATCCTTTTCTTTTTACCTCCACATACTGCTGCAGTGTTATGGCAACACAAACAACAAATAGAAAGGAAGACAATGTGAACTTTGAGTATAATTGCCATCGTCATGACTTAAATGAAAAAGAGATATGGGAAATTTTTAGTGCGTTTCCACATTTCCTTGAGCATCTTTTGCCAGTATTTCAATAGATCCTAAGTCTCGGTCTCTGCCTACACATTGCTTTTCACAGGCAGATCCCCGGGTATTAATTATGCTCTGGCAGTGGTTTTCAGGGAACTCTTCATACATCTCCAGCAATATTAGAAAACCGGTGCCCAAAGGCCAATCCACTGATGATGACTGCAATTTCTCCCTCTAGTCTGCTGCTGAGATAGCAAGCAGCACAAAAGCCTGGGAAGCAAAGCAATGGGAAGGGTCCATTAATATACCATGGCTCTGAAAGAATGGGTCATTGAAAATAAACCTATGCATTCTTTCCATCTTCAGTTTGCTATGTCTTGGTGTCTCAGCTGTCTGTATTCCAGAAGACTTACTTTCAACACCTCCAAAGACAATATATACCAGAGACCCCAAAAATTTGTACTCTGCCACATTCAGCCATTCTTACAGAGACATTTATGTTCCACATGAAATATCAGAACAAAGCAGCACACCTCGCTTACCACCTTTGTTCTCAAATCACCCTCCAGGTTTTTGGCACAATCTTTCCTGCTAAAAACAGAGATTTTGTTCCTGAACTGTATGACCATACATAGATATAGACGAGTGTACAAACATGCATAAGCCAAGTTTACTGAAGAGCATGAAAGATTTTAACACCTTTCACTACATTTTCTTCTTAGAACTTTTAATATTCATTTACAGATTATTAAAATATTTATATGCAAAGCCTCTCTCTAGGTTAAGTGATGATAGCAGAGGTTATTAGCTAAAGGGACTTACAATCAGCACATCTTTCTAGCTTTCCAGAAAAGAAAAGAAAAAAAAAAAGAAAAAAGTTTATCTTGGATTTCTTGAAACTGGACTCGGCATAGAGCCAGTTGTGGCAGCAGGGCTGTTGAGCCCGTTGTGGCATCTGCAAGTCTGCCTTCTGCTCCCTCTTGCCCTGCACTTCACTACTCATCTGAAGCAAACCTCAGAGCTCCAAGTGCACCATCATGAGACATTTTGGATCAACCAAGGATTGAAACACTGACCTCCAAAGCACAAAAGGATGAGTTCTTCCTGCTAAAACACCAGGCTCTCAAGCAAATGCATCCCATATGCACACATCCTCTGTGAACTGGGCACAGCTGGGGATACACACCACATAACACGCCCACACATGGATCCATAGGTCACCCAGCAAAAATGCGGGATGAACGGCTGAATACAGTGTTTGAACACAGTGACTCATAGCACAGCTTTTCTGCAGCTATGCAAAACACTAGAAACTTCTCAGCCACCCCAGAGAAGTCAGCAGCAAAATTTGAGTTCTGCAATCTCTTTGGGCTCCCTGGCTTGATCCTCTCTATGCACATTTTCCTGATGCATCACAAACATCTATAGACAATTATCCCGAAAGCTCAGCAGTCCCGGGGATCTGCAAAGTTCTTGTTAAGCAGAGGTGCATTTTTACCTTCTAAGATGCTGTAATACACCTCACAACACTAACAAATTCCTTGAGCGGAAGAGCCTGACTGCTTTCTTAGTGCAATGGGATATTCCGGTCCACAAAGAGGCAGAAAACTTTGCAAACAAGAGACATGAGAAGGAACCAAAAACATACCTTCCAGCTACAGGAGCTGCACTGAACATGCCTTTCTCCCTTCCATGTTCTGAGAACAAGGAAGAAAATTGTGGGAGAAGGCCTCAGGGCCTTAAATGGCCCTGACCAGACACACCTGGGGCCCCACCACAGAGACGTGGTCCTCACAGCTGGTTCTGGCTGTGCAAAGCCCAGAACAGAGCACAGGGAGCTCAGCCCACAGCTGTACAGGGACCTGTGGCCCCAGCCTGGGCAGGAGGTAGCCCCTGGGCCATGGGCAGGGGTGGAGGAGGCTGCAGGAGAGGCAGGCTGGGGAGATTAATGGTGATTAGTGCCCTGGAGGCCCTGAAGGGATAAAAGCACTTGTGGCCTCTGGGAAGTAAAAGGAGATCTCATTTGTTAGTACTGTCTCTGAGCTTTATGTCTCAATGCTTCTGTTGAGACAGATTCCCCTTAAAATTGTCCTTTGACTAGCGATGCAGATGTCAACGACTTGTGTGTACTTTTAGGCAGACAGGAACATCAGCTGTGCAGCAGGTAAATGCATTTAGTGAACTTCCACACTTCTGTAGTGCCACAGGATCAGGGCCTGGCAGTGGCCTGGCAGCTCATGCAACAAATCCTGTGGTTTTGCTCACTAGATTTATGAAAATGTCTCCATGCAAGCTGCTGTTTTTCTCTTGCCTCTGTTTGTTTACAGAGAAATCCAGGAACTGCTGATTGTCCTGGCTCCCACAACTTCTGTCAACTAGCAAGTAAAGCAAGTCACATATTCATTTACAGATGCAAAGCCAGTACATTACATATTGCCCTTCAAGTATCAACAACTCCTAACATACACAGGGATAGTTCAATGGCTGGGCATCAACTTGCAACAGATCTGAGGTAGCAAATAGTAAACATCAATTGCTAGGTGAAATTCAGGCAGACAACCATGTGCATACAAAATGGCTAGGCACCTGCTACTTCCACTAAGGTAAAAACTGTGTAATAGTTCCCTTTAAGATGTTCATATGCAAAATACTCAAACTGATGAGCTCTGGGCCATCTTAGTAGCTTAATGAACTGTTTCACTTTTCTTTTATGTCTGGTACAGATGTGTCACACTGTATGCAGTGGGGATAAAATGATTTTATTCCTGACACATACAGACAACCTCTGTCTGTTCTTAATCGTGGAGAGCAGGGGGCTGTTTGTTTAAACTGGAGGCTGTCTGTTGGCTCTGATTCAGCTTCCCAGTTTCTCTAGTGATCATACTTGACTTGATGAAAGACTGAGATATTTCTAAGTCTCACCCCAAGACGTCCAAGCCCCTGTCCAAACCAAGAAGGCCCCTGTCCTGATCACTTCAGGTTCCACAAGCTAGAAGGAGTCAGCGCTTGTGCAGGAGACCTCAAAACAAAGCAGCATGTTATAAAAAGAGAGCTTTCCTATTTCTCTCACATTGCTCCCCACTTCTGAAATTCAAGCCTTCTTATACGTTATGTCCTATATTTTCATCCTTCCTGACTTTTCTGAAAGAATTTTTATTTTTCCCAGTAAAAGTAGACCTGTAAGAGAATTGAGCAAAATTGTGAGGCCAAACTCTCTTTCCCAAACTGGCCCCAAAGCCTAAGTTTAATAGTTGATGTTTCATAGGATTTTTCTCTGACATTCTGTCCATTGCACCTTACTCAGTACTAGCATCTACTAAGAAAAAGACAAAACGTGTTCTCATCAAAACTCTTAGGTCTGTTTCCAGTTAAGGGTGCAGTAAAATAATATGTCATTTATAAATTGGATGGAAAAACCCAAAGAGATTTAAAGAGAGACTGGTTTCTTCTTGGAAAAATAAATGTCATCCTAGCTCCACCTTTTCTTCTACACACAGGACAGACCAAGAAGAGCAGGGGAGGTCACATGGCTCTTTCTGTCAATGAGATGAATATTTCCTTTATGCTTGCACTAGAAAAGTTTGTAGCTAGCAGCACCTTTAACAATCACATTAAAGCAATGAGTAAGATACAATTATTGTCTTCAAATTGTTTTAAATATTGACAGAGTTGCCACATGACTAAGACCTACCTACCGTCCATGGCCAACATGACCCTCATCACCCAAACCACATAACTAGATCACGCTGTCCCACCTCTCTGTTTACCACATCTCCTCTCCTAGACTGCAAGTTCTGTAAGATAAGAGCAGCTTTTTTTTTATCCCTCCCTTTAGGAGGTAGAAAATGAGGCCCCACCTTGACAGATTCATGACAGTAACTGCTTTTAGTCAAAAAATGATTTACAAAGTTTAAGTAAGTTGGCGTTTCCTCAAAAGTAAGCAAAACCAAAATGGCTTTGACTTGAAACAGAGCTGCTTCAGTAAAACATTTGCTTCTCGTAAACAGGGAAAGAAGAGAAAGGATAGGATATGTGATTTCCTGATTACATCCAAGAAGATGCAAGCTGATTTCTATCAAGTCCTGAAGGTATCTACATCTCATATCAGATGAGATATGCCTGGCTGCCGGGGTTCAGGATAGCAAAATCTTAGAGTGTCTTGATGTTAGTGTGCAACTTTATACAACTTACAGTCATTGGAGCAGGAATTAAAATCCAGTATATTGTTGCCTATATGTATTTGCTAACCACTGGGCTAGAGAGTATTTGTCATATTTTGTTCTCTGGCTCAGGAAAAACATAGTCTATACTGTAAGGACATAGGTCCAATGGGAGAAATTGCGAGTGTACTGCCCTTTCTTCCTAAGACACTCAAAAGCACTGTTAATTCAGTGGAATTGGATTATCCAGCTCCACCCAACCACAGATTGGAATTGACTCAGGGATTCCCAGTTTCTGGCCAAATGCATTAACTACTGAGCTAAATAAAAGGGAACAATGACTGTCAAGACAAAAATAAATCCCAGGAGTAACTGGTTAGAGAATTTGACCTGAATTCATAAATAGTTCCAGGATGACCTAAATACCATTTTCCCAAACTTCTTAATCGCCAGCTTTTTTTTCCTTGCTTTGCAGGCCATTCGGCTCATATGGAGTACCTCAGTGTATACATTTAAACATCAGCAAACATAAGAAGATAAAGTTTTATTTTTATACAGCTTAGATAGAAAGGAACTCACTTTGGGATTCATTAGTCCACACTTATAAAGCTGTCATTTGATTTTCTAGAGTGACCATCATCGCAAACTTATCACTGCAAGTAACACAGCAGACAAAATGACCACAGTCATCCTCAAGAACAACATTCTCCCAAATTAAAGGTCACAAAACGCCTGACAGAATTGCCCTTTTCATAAGTCACTGGAAATATTAAAACTCCTGAGAATAGAGGATGACATGGTATCATCCTCAGACACAAAGCAAAACGAAAGGGCACCTAATTAGAGGTTCACAAATATCAACAAGGCAAAGTTGAAGGAGACTTCAGCCTGTGGGAAAGAACAGCTTTCAATTGCCACGTGCTTGAGGTCATAGCTATGATCTCTACCACAAACCATCCACGTTTCTTCTCCACCTCCATGGACATGACCAACAGGTAGTACAACATGGTAAGAGGGAGAAGTGTTGGCTAAGCATCTCCATGTTGTTTTTTATCCTACAAAAATAAGCTTTGTAAAGTACAAGCAGACATCAGAGCTATTTGCATTAAAGACACAGCAATGATAAAACATCCATTGGATGCACTCAGTGCATCGTTCACCAGGCTTTTCAGAGCTGGACGGCAAATATTATCAGTTAAATAGGGCTTGACAAGCCTAGCAACTGGAGACTTTACTCAGATGGGGGATACGTAATTAAGCAATAAAGTGTACCATGCCACGCTTGCTGGGGAGTAATAACATGCCTCAGGGGGCATTAAAAACTGTAAAGCTGCAAGCAATGGCACCCGAGAGGTGCAATTATGAAGAAAATCACAAGTGTATTGCTCTTGTTGTGAGCCTGGTAGTTAAGGGCCTGCCTGGCACCCACCGGGCCATCCTGGCCCAGCCTGGCAGGACCTTCCCTTCAGCCACACATGGAGGCAGCCACTGCCACAACCAGCCTGCCACCATACGTGGGCCCCCCCAGTGCAAAAGGCCTTAGGTGAAGGCACTGGGATGTCCTCGGCCCAAAATCCCACTGGAACAGCCCCCCACTGAAAATCTCCCTCCTAGGCCCCAGTAGCACTTTAAGGTCTGTGCAGCACTTGCAGCCCTGCACCAAGCTGTACCTTGTCCAGAGGCGGTAATTCTCATTTCATTTTTTGTTTGTTTGTTTTTCATCACCTTACAGTTCCTTCTGGAAGTTTAGTGGCATAATTAAGAGAATGCTTTCCAATACCTTTCAGTTGCTCCATGCCTATAAGGAAAATGGCTGGAAGGCCACATAGAAACACCATATGAGGGCAACCAGAAGGCCGGGACATGTCTACCCTATTTCTGCAATAGTTAAGTTTTAATTCCCAACAGGTTAACCCCTGTTGGGGTCAGAAGGGGTGCTGGGGTGCCCCAAGAGCCCCCTGCCTGCCCTGCATGGGGAAGGACCATGGTGTTGGTGTGGCACCACTGTGCCAGGGCAAAGCAGGAAGAAAACTGAAGGGGAAAAAAAAGCGTATGTGAAAGGCACACTAAAACAAGCTGTGGTATTAACCACCCTCTGCGGAAGTCTGTGACTGAAGGCAAGGAAAAACGTGTGAGAGAAGAAACGAGTGACTAAGGATGGCACCATGTTGCAGAGCACCCTAACAGCTGGCAAAACACTCAGCAGTTCATAGGAGATACCCTTCAGCAAGACAAGCCAAGAACAAACCCCACATTTATCAAGTTGACAAGTATACAAAACTAACAAATTAAGATTCGTTTTACTACTTTAATTTTATTTCTACTATTGTATACAAGAAGAGACCTGTGAAATGCAGGTAGTTCTGGGGAGGACAGGGGACTCCATGGAAACCAGAGCACTGGGCTGGAAGACGCTAGATGGAAGGAATTGGGGCACACAGTTATGTGTGCAAGGATGAGCTGTCCTAACAAGTCTTCAGAGCTTCTATTTTAAACATTTAACCAAAGAAACCGCTTCCTAAGCATGTTAGCTGTGACTTTACAACTCAGCATGGGTTCTCCAACTCATCCCATTGTGCTTTAACACGCACATTCAGCGACTGCATGGGGAAATAGTGAATTTCAGGCAATCTTCAAAATTAGGGGAGCAGCGACAGCAACTATGCACTTGCAAAATAAGCCAGTTCCTGCATACTTAATCTGATAGCACTTCGGGTATACGTGAAGTCATTATTTACACACACACAAATAATGTCACCAATAACATGGAAAGATCAGGAGAAGAGGGAAACAAGGCTAACGTGGGTAGCTGACATTAGAGCATGGTGCTGTTTTCCCTGTCTTGCTGGCTGCTTGCAACCCAGTCTTTCCCTAGGGCTTTGTAGCACAGTGACTTTTATGGACTAGGGTTTAAATGGAACAGTTTGGCCTTCAGATGCAACAATAGCTTACGTGCAAGACTCCTTAAAAGCATGGGTCTCTGGAGGGGAACATGAGGATGTCTACAGGAATGAGTTGGCTGTGGCCCGAAGCAGCGGAGCAGATTTGTGTAATCCTATCCCTTATAGACCAAAGAGAGGAGTTAATCATTTTCCAGGCAGTGCTTCAAATTGGATCACTAGGGATATCTGTGAGGATTCCAAAAGAAATGTTCCTGACTGCCATTAATGTGCTCCCAGTGACGTATGACACACACACACAAATCAGCAGCTAGCCTGGAAAAAAAAATCAGCTTGTGTGCAAAGGTGCATTTAAAGCAAATGACATCACAAGGGACCCATTAATTTCCAGGACAAATAATGACTCCTACTGCTGTTCCACATGTGCCCCAGCAAAGGGGTGCAGGAGCTGGATGCAGGGCATGCATACAGTCCAGCTTCCATCCTTGAAAACTCCAAGGGGCCATGCTCTGTTTCCATAACACTTTTTACATGCTTACTTTTATGAGTCTCTTGATGACAATCTAAATCCTGCCTGTTCTTCAATAAACCATTAATCTCCCAGATAGAGTTCAGGGAAGTTGCTGTGTAGCAATAAAGTGCGTGTTTCCAGAGCTCAGAGGGAACAACAAAAAAAAAGTGAAAGGGAGTGACATTGTTTTTACAAGACAACTTCCTGGCTTGGGTTTGAGGGGCATGCAGGGTTATCTTCCCTAAATACTACCTGGAGCCTGCCCCTGACCTCCCTGAACCGTAATGCCACTTTGCAGGTAACATTCATGAGAACAAAATCCCCCTCTCCAAAATAAGAGTCAGTGAAAGGAAGGGACTGGTCATTTGCTGCATGAAATTGCCACCCTGATGGCACAGGGACAACGTTCAGAGCTCAGGAGCCAGGGGGCCTTTTGCGAGCAGTAGCACTGGGACTGTGCCTTGGTGAGCAGATACCAGGTGAGGACAGTCAGTGCTCATCATGGCTCTGCCAGTCCACCAGACCTAGCATGTAGGTCAGTGGTTTCAATGCCTAACTCACATTGCCCAATTCAGATGCTTGCTGTTGCTTTTGCAGGCTGAAGCATAAAATGTCTCCTCTTTATCTTCAAACTGCTTCCTTTCGGTGTGCTGAGGGTACCAGTCTCACAGAGACAGCATTGCGAAAACCAGTAAATCCCCACATCCAGCTTGGCTAGTCCTGTCCTGGGTTTGCATTTGAACTGGTGACCCACAGTAGAAGTAACAAGTTCTGGGCCCCACTTTATAACAGGAAAAGTTAACACAATCACTTGTGCTTCCAGGCCCCTATAAAATTGATGTTAACCATATGTCAGCATGTGAATTGCATGTAGATGTCAGGAAAGCACGTTCCACGCCACTCAGAAGAGGTGGTAGCAGTCAGCATTAGAAGTGCCAAGGAAGAGAAAAAGTCATGCTCGACCTGACTTGACTGCCATAAGCTGTCTTCTATGCAGAAAAGAAAAAGAAGATAAGGATAGGGCTGAAAAAAAAAAAAATAATCCCTGGGCTACAGCCATACAGAAAAATGGTAGTGAGAGGAAGACAACAGGTACATCAGGGGCATACAGACAGGATTCTTTTTTTGGCCTTTCCCAGTTCAAACTGGCACAGTTATCAACAGAGAAAGAAGGAAAAATCACTTTCTGTCTAGACATAAACACAAGGACAAAAGGAGCCTAGTCATTTTCCTCCAAATTCTTATGTCTGTAATCCTTCCCTGGCATACATGTATCTCACAAATATTCCTATACGGGATGCTTTTAATCTTGTACCTTTAATCTGCCTATTCCACATGAACATTATGTTCTTGCTTTTTACTGATAATAGTGCTTCACAAGACAAACCAAAGGTCATGGAAGAGAAACTTTGAAAAATAAAAAGGTCTTTTCACTACCAAAAGATATGATATTTCCAATGCCCTCCATAAGCCTTAATACAATAGTAATGCGTAACTGTAAATATTCAATATTCAAACACAAAATATAGCACCTTTAGCCCACCTGAAGCAGTAAAAACCTTGAGCAGCCAGCTCAAAAGCAATATTTTTTCTTGCCACTGCAGCACAGTGACCATTACTGATGCTGAGTTGTGTCAGCAGCCATTTTCATCTCACCAGCAATAACTCTCAGCAGTCACAAGTCACTTTTCATCCAGTCTTTCATTCACATTGATTTATAACAGCTTACTGAATATCAGACAAAAAAAAAAAAAAAAAAAAAAAAAAAAAAATCACAGTGAAAATTTGAGGTACACATCCTGTCCATAGAGTACTTAATTAGATGTGACTGAAGTTAATTATGTTTAACACTCATCAGCTTGACCCCAAGTGAAAGCACTTGGCAGAGCTGTTGCTGCTCTTCCTTTGGTGAAAGCATGATGAGCAGTTCCTCAGTAAATATGGGTAGCTGCTACCATCACATCACCCATGAGTCCCACTGTCATTTCTTAGATGACATTCACCCATTTAACCAAAGTCAACAGAAATATAAAGGTCATCATCAGCATCCTCTAGAGTAAAATGCTATGCAGCTGATAAAAATCAACAATCACAGCACACGTGTACAACCCAAGACTTCCCACAGCTCTCTCTTGCAGGGCTGCATGTGGAAAGTCACTTCTGGAGGAGCATCCAGGTGGTGTTGCGCTTTTAGCAGTGCCAGCACCGCTGCCTGCTGCCATAAGTGTCAAGAGTGTTCCCTGCTTCCCTGTGCAGCAGGAGCACAATGCCATCAGGCTGGAAAGCAGTTAATGACACTCATTAGCCTGCTGTTGCTGGCAGGAGTGGCAATAGCAGTGCTTCACTTTGTAGCATTATGTATCTGGAAGGAAAAGGACGAGATGATGCTCCACTAAAGTCTTGAAAGATACAACACTGGGGCTTGTCTAAAATTCAAAGATAATCTATCTGCTACTCTGTAGCTCCATACCTCTTATTAAAAAATAATCAGCAGTTCTGTTCACTCTTCCATTTTACAGGAGACCTTGATCAGGTTATCGTGTTCTGAGGAGAGAGAGCGAGCAGGGGGATATCCATCCTTAGAGGCACACAGTTTACATTTCTTCCTAAAGAGAAGGAAAGACTGGTCTTTTGTGTATTCTCTAGGATGGAATTCAGAATCCCTTGTGAACATTGCGTGTCTCACATCCTCTTGCCTGTGCTGTGCAGCTAACATTTTCATTGCTGGGATGAGGCACAGCTGTCCCAGGGAGGGCTAGGCTGGGGACTAGCACCAGAGCAGGCTTGCATTTGGAGGTAAGCTGCAGGGGATGGAGACATCAACTGCTGGCCCCAGCTGAACAGCTGGCGGTCATGCCAGAGGAAGTTCTTTGTATTTTGTGGTTCCTTCTCTGAGTGAAAAGAGAAACAAGTCATCTGTCTTGTCTCCCTTTCTGTCAGAGCTCAGCACCCTGAGATTCTCAACGCAGTTATTTTACATCAGCCTTAGGCAGCAAAGAGGTGCTCTTCAGTAAAGTTTATAAAGGAGAATATTAGCCAAAGCAAGCAATTTTCCAGAGTACCACAGTGAACCTGGAGGAGGGGAGGGATCTGAAATTGGTCTTTCATATCTCAGGCTGCTGTCCTGTGCACTGGCACCTCTTCTCTCATGTCAGTGAAGCAAAAAAGCCCTGCTCCATGGCTCCTGCTGACCTAAGCAGGCCCAGTGGGATGAGCTGCACACTTCCAGACAGTCAGAGATGCTAGCAAGCATCATTTGTTGCCAGTGGTTACTTTAGCATCTAATGGTATTAAGGAGGGCAAAAAAGTTCATTGTTCCTACGTGGGCAGATTTATTTATTTATATCATTTCTTTCATCTGAGAATCGCAGGCATTTCGTGTCTATCAAGAACACATCATATTCTCACAGCCAGGAATTTAAGTAGCATTATCTGATAAACAAGTGAATCGCAGGATAATTAAACATGTTACCCAGGAAAAGGGATGGGAAAGCAGCTTGTAATATATACCATATAGCCTCCTTCTCTTAGTCACTTGTTGGGACAGCGAAAAGGCTCAGTCTAACCTGGCCTCATATCAACTAAAACCCTACCAAAGCCCAACAAACCAAACAAACAAGCAAACAAAAAAAATCCACTTGAAAACTGGTGCTCATGGTTCGCATTGATTTTGTATTATTTGTATTATTTTTCATTTTCTTCCTTTTGTTGAGATGGATACAGAAGTGTCAATATACTTAAGGGCTAATATACAAAAAGGCTTATCTTGCGGCTATTTTGGCTGTGTGCAGTAGGAACTGCAGCAGTACATGAACATGGAAAGAATACAAAATCAAATAAACCAAATACACAGACAAATACGATCAGTTTTAAAAAACAATAGCTTAAACAATGTTTTTTTTTTTTTCTTCTCAGATCCAAAAATGTATTCTAAATCTAAAATGCAACCATGAACTCAGGGATAAATATTCTTCCCACTAGAACAACAAGGTCCAAAAATATTATAACACAAGAGCAAGTCAACAGCCATGGGAGAGCTTGGTCCAGCTTTGGCATTACTGTACCTGGCACAATTGAGTGTACTGCTCTGCACCCCCTTTGGCCATCTGTGAGCATGCCCATCTTCATCCTTTGTGAGGTTTGGAAATCCTGAGATGAAAATTAAAGTTGGGTGGTTTAATCTTCTCCAAGATTAAATGGATGTGATAAAAGTGACTGACACTCACATTTGGGGACTTGTGTGCTCCTTGTCCTAGAGCAATACACCTACTCTTGTCCAACTTCAATCACTCAGGACTTGAAGCTGACAGTAATAGTTTATCTGCTTCCTTCCTTTCCAACCCTGTGAGAATTGATTTGATTGTTTGGGTAGGTGTGGGCGCATGTATGAGAAAAAGACAGATCTAGGGGAGCCCACTGTGAGAGGGCCAAGCTGGGGAGAGAGGTTTTGAGCTGAGCTGAAACACAGGAGGCTCCTGGCCTCACTTACCACGGTCTGTGACTTGCACTCCAGCCCTGGGAAAGTGGAGTCTTCTCCACCTCGTTAACCTTCCCTCCCTGCTTAACTCTTTCCCTGGCCTTGTGCACAGGGAAGGGAGAGGTTCTGCATTTCCACATCAATTATTCCGCAGGTTTGAGCTGTTGAATGAGTAACCTCACTGGCACAGCTGTATGGCACCCACTGGTGGGTTTTGGGACTGAAAATCAGCCAGCTACCATCGCAGACTCCAAAGCAATGATCTTGAAAGCTAGGGTTTGTATTTACAGTAGGTCCTGGAAATAAACCACACGACTGCGCCACACGTGGCCAACGTTTCCTGGTCTATCAAAGGAGATACCTGTTAACTATTCCAGCAAGTGTTTGAGGCACAGCAGTACCAGGAAGTGGGAGCCTAATTGCTGTGTTCTTTCAAGAAAGTGCATTTGTAAAAGTAAAACCATCCCAATTCAGTTCAATTACAATCAATTATCATTGCCTTCAAGAGAAGATCTATTAGCTGTGAATCTGGTTTAACTTACTGAAGCACACTGCAAATGTCTATTATTTTTGAGAAAGGAAAAAAAAAAAAGGTTATTACCACCTTTTTCTCCTTAGTAGCCAAGCAGATTTTGAGACAAGCTTAATGGGAGCAATTTTCATCTTTCTGTCCATAGCTTTTCAAGGCTAGCAACATTTCTTCTATTTCAGAGCACTAACGACCTGACAGCCTTGGACACCAGGCTGTCTTCAAGACATCATTACACTCAGTTGCACATGCAAATTAACTTTTAAAGATTTTTTTTTTTTTTTTTTTTTTTTTCCCTGGTGCCATCAGAATACTTATTTGGGCAAAGAGAAATGGCCTAGTAAATGGATACATGCCCAACTATCACGTATACTCTCTGAGCCCTACAGGCCAAGGATAGCTCCATAGCAGTCCATGACACGGTGGTCACAAGTTCATGCTTACCAGCTCACTTCAGTGTAAATAGACCCCAAAGCAAATGGTGTTTCCCTTTGTAGCAGGGAATTTAACACAAGAAACTGCTGGAATAACATAGCTTTTTGATCCACAAAGTGGAGCTGTAATTTACATTTTCCTCTGTTTTTCCTTCTTATCACCAGTGCTGTCAGACACGGTTTGATTCATTATTGTGGCAATGGAAACACTGAGCCGTGTGGGTACATGTGGAAGATGCAGCATTACTGACCTGCTTTTCCAGGACATGGTGGATGTCCCAGGAGATTACACTGCTGCTTGCATAGCTGATGGGTAGCTTTACGTCCACAGAAGCTTTTGAGCAGGCTCCAGAATGATTTGATAGGGAGGGAGTGAGGAGAGCAGAGTACAAGGGAACAGGTTTTGTGGGAAAGTGAGCAGATATAACCTTGTAACATGATTTTTGAAGTCTAAAATTCCCCCCATGCAAGTAGGTCTCAGCCAGTGCCTGTGACCCCATCCATACTGTCACAGCTTGAAGGAGATAGGGAAGTGCAAAGTTGCCTCTAAACAATTCCGCCCTTCATTGGGAGCCAGAATCCTGAATCCTCCCCTGTCCCTGCTGCTGGAAATGACAGAGCAGCAGTGAGCCCCGTGGTCACAGCTTGTGGCAAAGCCAGCTACGTACCACGGCCAAGTACTGGAAGTCAGTGGGAACAACAACCCATGTCAGATACTTGCAGTAACCTCAACCCTATCCCACACAATTTGCTACAGTGAAGAAAAAAAAAAAAAAAAAGCTTTCACCACAGCTTGTCAGTTTTGCCAGCCTCTTCAACGGGTAGGCAGTAGCCCCAGGTCTCAGGTCTCTGCAAGAGGACTCAGCATCACTGCAGCCCTGCCTGCAGATGGGCAGGAGCTGGGAGCAAGGAATTTGCCCGGCACAGAGCCTGGGTAGCACAGGAGTGCCCAGCCCAGCCTGTGACCATCCTGCAATGCTGTGGTGCTGCCAAACACAAGGAGTCCTTTCAAAAGAGGCTAAGAAAAAGATCCTGTAGCGATTTTGCTCAGTCACGTTTCTTGAAATCTATTTGAAATTGTGAACAAACACGGACACTTTTCCAGGGAATGTGTTTCTTTATTTAAATAAAAATTAGTGCCAGTAGAAACAATAAACTTTAAATACATGAGACAATTATATACAACTCAATGTTAGGAATTATATACATCAGGTTTTTACAGATACAAATACATCTATACCAAAGTAGGAGGATGAAGGAGAAAGCAATGGAAAATGTGACAACTCACGCATGTCAGTCTCGTTTGGAAAATTTCAGGATTCAAGTGATTCCAGGCAAGGTGCCAAACTGAATTTGGCTTCTTTCAAAACTTAAAACAGCCCCTTTTGGAGTAAATCTACCAAAAAGCTTTATATGGTCTGATCCAAAGTTCACTGAAGTCAATGGAAAAACTCCCGCTGGCTTCAGGCTGAACTGGATCAGGCCCCTTCGGAGCACAATGGAGCCTTTGTTCTGCGGTCTGGGGGCACCTCTGCAGGATCATCACACCGCATCAGCCCGTCCAGCCAAGCACCTTTCTCCCTCCGAAACGAAACGGCAGGCAGACAGCAGACTCTCGCCTCAGCTTGTTCCTGCTCTTCAGCACTCATTTTTCAAGCTGTCTCTCGAGCTCTAATGCCAGTGGATAAATCACAGAGCTATTTTAACACAGGAAATATCTGGAGACATTTTGCAAGCGTTTCTGCTGTGCAACACTGTAGATTCAGGCTCTTTAGCCCTCATGCTTCAGAATTAATCCAAACATACTAATAAGTTATTATAAAATATAAAGTATGATTGAAATAACCATACATTGCTACAATATTAACATTACTTCCTTTAACAGTGCAATAATTTAGTAACTAAGTTCACGAGCATTTGAAAAACCACAGTACCATTAAATTAGGGGGGGAAGTTTGTGGTAGTTTAAAAACTAGTTACTAATGACTTTAGAGAAATGCATGTGTCGCATGCGAGATGGAAAAAAAAAAAAAAAGAAAAAAAAAAGACATAATGCAATGTTTATCTACACTGGCTTAAATAGAGCAGAAAGGCCAGATTATTTAGTGATGTAAATGGGCACAGTTTTACTGACCTCAGATGGAGAATATGACTACAACAGAGAAGCACAAAATCTTGTGCCTGTCCCCTGAAGTCAGTAGGGTTTTGCTGGTGACTTCAGTGGGGCCAGGATTTCACCCCTGTTGGGTTAAATTCTATTCCAAATTCCACCCATTTGCCAAGGGATGTAAAAGAGCAGCATTTGTTCAAGCCTTTCTAGATCTTGCACCTTGTAACAAAGATCTTTTGATTTATTTTTTTTTTTTAACTTATAGATCTTTGCCTTTAGTGATCAAATATATATGTCTTTAAAAAATACAAAGGAAAAAAAAAATCCTACTATTAGCTGAGTCAATAGGTGGCTTGCAGCAGAAGTTGGCATACATGAACCAGCCAGCACAGGTACAACTTAAGCAAAGACAGATGTGGTGGCATGGATCTGAACCTAGGCTTTACAAACGTCCTGGAAATACAGAGTCTCCTTTCCTCTTTTGTTCCCCTCTTTCATTCTTTCTGTGCCTAAAGTCAATCTCCAGCCATGCATCAATCTTCCTTCAACACCAGCATCAACAAAGTTTCAGCCTTTGAGGCCATTGAACAAATCTGCTGTTGGGTGTAGTTTGTTATAGGAAAAAAAAAAAAAAAAAAAAAAAAGTAAAATTAATTCTAGTCTATCACAGTTTTATGTGAATGAGCATCACCATCATCTTTTACAGCCAGGTTCTTGTGCTAGGGTAACTTCTCTAAACATTTCCCAGATATTTTCAGAATTCTGAAATATGCAGAGATATGCCAGGAATAGTTACCTCATCAGAAAATATATATCTATGTATATATATCCTCCTTGTTCTTAGCTCTTATTGTAGGAAATAATAATGGAAAAAATAACATTAAGCATCCCAATTATGTGCAAGTTACATTTTGGAGCTTGGTACCACTGCTTCCTTGTCCTGCTAGCTCTCAGGAAAGCCTCGGGCCCCAGGGCACAGATACTGGTGGAGTTACTGGAGAGCAGGAAAGATGAACCACAAGTTCTTAGTGGGAGCTCCACTCATGCTTCAGCTGCTGACCAAGGGAGCCCGGCAGGTGCTAGGAGTTCTTGTGGATGTTTTCTGCGGAGCCCTCGCTGCTCTCGTTGAGGAGTGTTTCTGACACTTCCCCCAGCTCAGCATCCAGCACTTCCTCCTGGATGGTGAAGTGCACGTCTGGGGATGAAGACTCGGAGCTCACGCTGCTGCCTTCCATCGAGCAGATGGCACAGGACAGGGATGGCACCATGCTCTCCTGCAGCATGTTCAGCATCATGGGGATCTGCACAGACTTCAGCCCCGATATGGTTGGTAGAGGTTTCACAGCTTCCCCCCATTCTCTCTCCTCATCTTTGTAGAGCAGAAGCAAATTAGACTTCCTCTCTTTTCTTTTGGATTTCATGTAGCCCAGCATTATCCCTATCAGGAAGATCCCATAGAAAGACATGACGATCAGGATGTAGAAATACTCGTTGCTGTTGTTCTTCTCTGTGTTGCGGGATTCAGCATTAAGCATGGCTGAGGTCACGTTTGCATGGTCCATCTTCAGCATGGAAACCGTATTACCACAGCTAAAGCCTGAGGGAGAATTGGTGTGGATACAAAGATCAAACTTCAGATCAAAGATTTAAAGAAACATCTAAAGAAATATACCCCCAGGCTATTCTTTATTACTTGTTACTGCAGGCTTGCAGGACACACCTGATTGAAGCTTACTGTCTGTCATACCTCTGCAGTAATATTGTTACTGAATGAACTGATACCCAGATAAAGAGAACATCAGAGGGAAATAAGACACTTAATATTAAACCATAGCAAGTAATATTCTGAAGTATAAATCCCCCAATCCACATAAATAAAGAAGAAAGAAAACTAAATAGAAAGAGTCTCCAGGCACTTAAATATAGTTTTGTACTATTTGACCATGTTTCCATAGGGGGAGAAAGCTTATAAGTGTTATTTTACTGAATGGTGCAGGAAAAAATCAAAAAGCAACTTACGTCGGTATGCAAATAATTCCTCCCTTTGCAAAGCTCAGGAGACCTTTCCTCTCCCAAATGCCGGGTGCTCTGAAAACTTTCCTCTGCTGCAGTTGGAATAAATAGCTCTCAAGAAATGTTTCATCACGTGTTTTAGAGGCACAGTTTATAATAGTTTTGTGTTGGAGTCAACAGATGAACTTGAAGGATTGCAGTTCAACCCACTGAACTCTTAACAGCTGTGAAAAGAAAAAGAGTTGGGAATTCAGATTTTACTCTTTCCTAACCAGCTCAGCAGCGGCTCTTTCACCTTCCGAATCTGTTCCTTTCACTGCCATCCCAACTGCTAAGTGTGACCTGCTGCCCCGGGAGCTACTGTGCAGCAGGAAAAACCAGCAAGCCATTATCCTGTGTTGGTCATAAATTATAGAAAATATGCATTTGGGTTTTATAGTAGCTTCTTTCATGTTATTTACATGCCTGCTATGCACACAGTTTTCCCTGAGGAGACAAGGGAGGAAACAGGTTATTTTCTTTGCCTGGGACTGGTGACAGAGCCTCGCCAAGCGTGCACAGAACAAAGTGGTGAGTTGGATCTCACGCTGCAGATCCACTCTGCGTGAGGCACAGGGCTGTGGAGAACAGGGCGCTGGGTCTGCAGTGAGGTCTGGAGGGAGGGGTGCTGGTGCCATCCCACTTCAGGCATGCAAGCAGCAGTGATGGGGTTTTGGTTCCTCACATCATCAGTGGAAAGACGCAGCCTCCTCCAGAGGGCAACTGCGAGCTCCTCGAGTTAGCAGCTCCCTCCTCCCTCCGTTTGTAGGAGGCAGCAATTTCACAGCCGGCCTGCTCCTTATGCATAAGTGGGACAGGACCGCGGAGTTAACGTGGATTTTAGTGTGACGGGACGTTAACCACTTCTGGGCAGAGGTGAGTCGCTTCTGCTCCGTGAGTCACTGCTGCACCCACTGCAGCTGCCTGCGGGGCTGAGCAGCACACCCTGGGCTCCCCGGCCTGCTGCGGAGGGCAGAGCTCGGATGCAGGCGGGGATGTGCAGCGTTCCCACATCAGCTCCGTGGTACAGGAGGCGCTGAGACCCTTTTCAACACGTAAGCAACAGTATAGGCCATGGGAAGAAGGAGGCCCTGCTTGCACCTTGGGGATTTCACTTCCTTATCCCTCTCCATCCCCATTCTTCACACACAAAACCCAATTAGTCAGGCCCCACATATGTAATGTGAATGTCACCCCTTCTGCAAAGCTTCAAGGATGTTTATGTAACAGGACACTCCACTTCCAGAAAACAGTTGACTGGTGCTGGAGTTTCCCAATGGTAGGTCTGGTTTGTTGGTTTTGGGTGGTGGTGTTTTTTTTTTGAGTTCCCCCCACCCCACTAGTCACTTGTGAATTCTTTGCATAGATGGCAAATTCTTTTCCAACCTCTGCCCTCACAGTCTCTCTGAGGTAAAGGCAGATAGGCTTAACCTCTCTTAACATATAGCAAAAAGCAGGGGAGAGCAGTTAAGCCACTTTAAATGAAGTTAAAAATTCAAGAAAAGACAGAATTCTATCTGTTGGAACCAGGATTTTCCATTGTTTCTCTGAAAAACTCCATAGAGAAAAAAAAATACATTAGCCAGATTCCCTTCTCTGCCCCTTAAAATAGAGGATCTGCCCTTTAGGATGTTGGTTTTATCTCCCTGCACATTCCCATGTGATAGCTCAGGAGCTGTTGATGTTGGACTAGTGTCTATTGGGATTTCATCTGACAGAATCTGTCTGCAGCACCAGCTTGCCAAGTCTGGATACTTCTTCCCTGTTTCTGACAGATTACTGAGCAGGCAGCAGGAACAGATGAACTGGTGGGATGAAGCACAACCCAGAGCAAGCCTCTGGATTTTCTGGCTAACTTTGAGAAGTTTTATTTCACATCTTTCTCAGCTCCATGCAACAGATACTTTCCCAAAGAGTGTATTTGTTGCCATATATTCCCCTATTTGGCTCCAGAAGTTTGGAATTTGAGAAATTTAAGGCAATGCATCAGGTTTTTAGCAACACCCTTCTATGAAGGACATTCAGAGAATGGTGAGGAAACACCCGAGATTGCTGGGTCAGTGAAATTTCACTCAGCACAAATACCTTCTCTCTGACTATAACATCCCAGTAAAACATCTCTGAAGCTGTGCGATCCTGAGAACAAGAAGAACTAAAGCTACTGCTGCTACCAGTGTTATACAGAGGATACAGGCCATCACCCACCTGAACGTGAGCAGCAATCTCAGACATCCCGACGCACCAACACCCCTGAGCCCCCACAGGTGAGCCAGCAGAGCAGTAGGTGGACCATCTCTTCTGCAGGTGCAAATAGGGTCTCTTATTTGCTCCAAGGCATGTAGGTGAAGCTCTGTACAAAGACACCAAGGTGAACTGCAGCACCCAGCAAGGACACAGGAAGACTTGCCAGGTACATCCATACATGTATGCAATCCCCTGAAGTCCAATGGAAAGAAGACTGAATTGCATAATTATGCATAGCTGTTGCTGAAAACTCTTTGCAACTATATTTACTTTGACTAGCTGATGACAACAACTCTTTTCCATCTGTTAGGCCGTGATGCTGAAAAATGGTTTAATTTTAAAAAGCTCTGGAAGGAATCCCTGAGCCTTCTTACAGAGATAAAGAGGAGGGATAGGAAGACATTGGGGAATAACCATCTGAATAACATATGCCACTTGTGTTCTGGTGCCATGTCAGCTTTCTCCATCTGTACCCTGAACTACATTTTTAATCTAAAACAACAACTGAAGACCTAGAAAGATGAAAATTGTTGCCTTTCAACTCTGCGTTTCAAAATTACTTTTGTTACAAGTTATATTTTGCACGACATAAAACTGTTAGTCATGGGAGAAAAAAACACAAAACCTTGCTTGAAGTAATTTTGGTTTTGGAGTTAAATTTACTATCTATTTCTTGTTGAAGGTTTCCCTTCTTCCTTTCAGACTATTTTTTTTCAACCAAACCTCACACAACTTCTGAAATTTCATTTTCAGGTCTCTTGCACTTTCAGTAATTGCTTCTCACATGTTCCTCTTCACCATCTTTGAGTCACTCCTAACCTAAGCTCTAACTTTTGAGGATAAGCCTCATGCTTTTGCTCCCACCTTCCCAGATACCTTTGAAAATCAATCATACTAATAAAGACAAGGAACAGACGGGCACTCCAACGATGAAAAGGTCACAATATTGTTGCTCAAGCCAAATCTTTTTTCTCAAGGTCCCTGTCTCCTAGAGAGCCTTTTGTGGCAGCAACCTCCGTCACCAAAGGACGCAAAAGTTGAAGCTCAAAGCATCCCATGGGGCAGAAATTCTTCACAACATGGCTTAAGGGACAGCATAATGTGAATCCTTTCTCCAAATAAAAAATTGAGGATGGACAGAAAATGGAACAAAGACAGAATCCATTATCAAGACAAGATGAAGTGTCCTTAGAGATTTGGATAACTCTCTGCAGGCTACCATGGAAAATACGAGCCTAACCCTTCATTACGGTCATAATCCATGGTCTGATGCTGCATTTATATTTCTTTTTCCACTTACTGAGTTAATAGGAGTAAAGATACAAGATACAACCATTAAAGGGCTCGTTCCTACGGGAAGCTGAGCCCATTTGGTAAGTATATGCCAAGAGTGTGACTCTGAAGAGGTTTTGAGCACGTGCATTCTTGGAAATAATCAAAATTCAATAGGATGGAAAGAAATTATACATGGGAAAGTCAGAGGGATTGGGTTTTTCTTCCTGAATGTGGACTTTTACTGGAAGTAATGGTTGGGAATTTACCACTAGGGAGAAAAAGGGAGGAGAGCTCTGTCCTGCAAATATTGACCAAGTTATAGGTTAGACCTTTCAGGCAATGTAGGGGAGGGAAAGACAGGAAAGATGATCAATATTTTCCACTCTCATATATGATTTCAGTTAAAGTAAAATTAGAGATCAAGAGCTGGGTTTGACACGAGAAAGGAAGACACAACAAGAAGGGATGTTTGTGCCCCTGATTTTGTTTTGCATTTGAAGACCTGCCGTGCTGTGATTTGTGTGCTGACTTCTGGCCCTGCTGTGAAACACATGCCTCACTCAAGATCCGATCCAAAGTTTCTTGAAGTCAAAGCCCGTTAAAGTTAACAGTAGTACCCCATGAAAAGCAAACGTTGAATCAGGAATAGAACCTGCTTCTTTCAAATTCTGTGCAACTCAATTTTCTGTGAACCTCATGAGTGTGTTGGAATAAAAGAACTCGTTCAAAACCAGCAAGTAAGTCATACACTTATTCCCAGCGTAGGACACAGCAGCCTGACATGAGCCACGTGTGTCCTCTCTAAGAAGCCCACTTACAGCATGAAGTTTATAAGTTTGTTATATGCTCTTAACACTCCTATGCCTCCGTTCACCCACTTGTGAAATGGACCTAATGATACCTACAAATTACACGTGCTGTGAGGGTACAGCGCTGTGATGCATTTGCAGATCACTACCTGGAAAGGTAATAACCGTTGTGTGCGTAAGTGCAACAGCATTACCCCATGGCTGGCTTGGCATCTGAGCAATTCTCACGCAGCTCTAGGTTCATTGTCATTTTCCATGACTCTTCCCTGTATTTCATGCTGCAGAAATAGATGACACTTTGATATACTTCATGCAAGCAATTTCTGGAGGAAGGTGGCAATTTTCTTAGTATCATCCACAATACACTGTGTTACCACCTGGATAGCAAATGGAAGCGACACTACCCAGCTATTAACTGTGTAAAACTTAGCAAAATGCTACAGCTCTGCCTTGGTACTGTGCAATCTTCGCTGATGGCAACATGCAGGTATAAGTCTGAAAGATGCATGAATCAGCCTTCTTGCAAACTTCATTGTTTATTTTGCTTTAATTCAGGTTTTATCCACATTTCAGAGCAGACCCCCATATCATAAAACTTAAGTTTCTCAGGCATTCCCTGTACCCAGAGCACCAGAAGCTCCCAGTTTTTAATCAATAACCACAAATATGTCTTTAGACACACCCCGCAGCCAAGGTGGCCATTAGCCCTAGTGCTCACAACCCTACCAGAGGCAAGAGATTACCCCTGTAATGCCTGTAGTATTGCAATTGCCTTCCAAGCACACAACAGAGATCTCTACAGCAAAATTGGCTTCTGATCCTGAGAGATGACAAGCAACAGAAAATTGCAGTGATGTCTGGAATAACAGCGTGCACTAAGTTTAACGCTGACTATAAGGCATCGGTTATGGGAGCTGCAGTGTTTGGGGACAGACATTTCTTTTCAACCCATAAACTGAATTTAGAAAGCTGTGAGTGACTGGAAACAGACAGAGTAGAGACAGGTAACTCTCATGATAGCAATAACAGAAAAGTTACACTAAAAAAAATACAGACTTTTCAGTGTCTTGATACAAGAGTCTGAGTCCACAGCCATCACAACCTCAATTTTCTTTCCTGTAGCTGACATATTTTACAAAGTTATTTTATCAGTATGTATTTCTATACAATAAAATGAAATATACGCTTCATGTTACCTTACATTTTTCCTTTGATATGACACACAAGAAGCAGGTACGTTTGACTTGAAAATGCTTTCTCTTTTCTTTCTACTTTTTATTTTTAAACACCATTATTGTTTGGATGCACTGCAATGAAGAACAAAATAAATGAAAAGCTTTCTTTGCTTGGGATCTCAAATGCTAGATTCAGTTGCACTGTATAAAATCAGTTGCACTGATTAAATGCATTGGATGAATTTGCTTCTATTTGGATTTAAAGCAGTTAGCAGCATTCCAAATTTTGGATGCCATTAAAAATAATTCAAGCTAATCTACATTTGATTAGCGGTATTTAGAAGAAATTCACTTGACAAATCCAAACACATTTCTGTTTCATCCATGAATAGGCAGTGCTTACTCTTCCAGCTGTGGAAAGGTGCTTCACGAACGACCATTCACGCTCTCTGAATTGCTTCTGACTCTAGGCAGCTCAGAGTTAGTGCCTTCATTGACATTAAAGGCTTCTAAAAAAAAAAAAAAAAATAGATGAAGGGGATGAAGGCATAAGAATAAAATAAATAAATAAATATTTATGTTCTGTGTGCACAACATGAAGATCTCTCCTCAATTCTATATTTTTTGTTGTTGTTGTTCATTTTAAGCTTCTTCATGGTCTGAAAAATTCAGCATATGCCATTAATTGAGAAGCATAAAAAATAGAGGCAAGAGAAACACTGGAAACTTTCATGTTCTTGCTTTGAGCTGTCACCTGACCACAGAAATTAAAGAAAGGAATTTGGGAAAAGCTGGGATGATGAACAGGGAACACTTGTAGAGACACTGACAAACATCTAGCTTCCTAGCTGTACATCACTGAAGTTCAAGGAGGAAAGCATGCATTCCCTCATGCTGGGAACAGTTTTAAGCAGCACTCACTTCAGCAGGGAGCTCGCTGCCTTCTTCCCTGGTAGCAGCCGCCTGCTATCTATTGCCTTTCTCCCTGGCCTCATCCAGCCACTCCTGCTCTTTCCCAGTTCTGCTGGCCACACGGAGCCCAGTGTGGCTCCGACACTTTGCTTTGGGCCTTTTTGACAAGCATAGGCAGAAACCAAGAAGGAAGGGGAGCGGAAGGTCCCCTCGTGAAATGAGCAGGGCAAGGTTCACATACCAGTGACTTTCACGTGCACTGGCACGGAGATGTAATGTGTAACTGTAATCTGTAACAGCTCTCAACACCCACCCCACGTGGAAGGAATGGAGAAGAAAACAACAGACAAAAAATTAACCGTTGGGGAAATCAATGACTCTGAAGCCAAAAAGACCAGTTCCTCCTTAGTCTGACTAAAACACGACATTTCACTTTTAATTGTCATATGTCAAGAAATAGTAAAGACTATTACTATACTAAATAGTATTTAGGTAAACGAGCCCTGCCTAAGATAAGTACCCACATCTCCCACTGAATCCACTGGGATTTGGTGAGTGTGACAAGCAACTGCTAAGAGAGTGCAAGGTAGCACTCTGGCCTCCTGCACAGACTCTGTCTCATTTTGTACCTAGAGATTGACGTACCTGCCAGCATTTATGAAAAATTTTGTATTAATATCTATTAATACTGCTCTTGAGGGCAGGTTTGAACGCAGTGTATTCAAAAAAAGGTTGAAAAAAGTGAGGGAGAGCATCATGACATTTACGACAAAAGCAATCCTGCACCTTTAGGAACTCACAACCACATACAATAAAGAATAAAGCAGAAGTGTCACAGTGATCTTCCATCTCTCCTGAAGAGGAAAAAAGCCCTCAGAGGTAAGTTCACTCTCTCCTCCCATAAATAAGCACAGAGCAGAAATGAAAGGGATGGTTAGTGACTTCTCAGTAGCATGCACCCAGTCCAGCTGATGTGAAAGTGCTTGTAAGGTCTTAGAGGAACAAGGCACATTTCTATTCAGTATTATTTTTTCCAGTCCTGGAAAATTTGTTCACAAAGTAAGACTTCACAGCCATGTCAGCGTAGCATCCCAGGTCACCATGACCTTCAGCACGCACCGGATTTTTCACTTTCACATGGATACCAGATGTTGAGCACTCTCCCTCTCATGTCCAAGGCCCCCAGGCTTTTGTACAACATCAGGCACCGACCATCATCAGTGTTTCTAATGCTGCCTTTGAGTTTTTGTTGTGAAACCTCCGCGTTTGCTGTAGCTGCTGAGGCAAATGTCACACCCCATTAATTTTTGCTCTCCACCCTGTTGATCTGAATCTTCATGGGACTGCAAATGTAGTTCAGATTTCATCACTGCCGCTTTCTGCAGCAGCCCCTTTCAAGCTGAAGCAACTAAGACAGCACTTCGGTTTGATTTATTATATCTTGGCATCTGTTGACTGTACTTACTTTTAGAGCATAAAGTACTCAGAACAGTTATTTGCATTATTATTCCAAAAGTCTGCTTTGGAAACCACAACAAAAGGCACCAAATAGCAATGCGGGATGCAAATAGCAGCAGCTGGATGAAACTCAGGTGTATAGCAAAGAGGAAAGAAAGTGAACAAAGGAGGCAGCAATAACACATGTATCTTCTCAAATAGGAGGAATTTTTCATGGCAAGGGAGGGATGGCACAAAACTGCAAGTTCTGAAGCCCACCGCTGAACTCTCAGCCCCTAATGGCAAACCCATCTGGAGCCTGCCTTTGGTCCTGTAAGGGTTGGATTTCCCCTTTAGTGCCCAGATAAAACACAGTAACAAAAGATGATTGCTGAAAGCGGGCTGAGGTCTGTTCTGAAGGATGACCTTGCAAAGCCCCACGAAGCCTTGGAGTCAGTGTGGTTTCACAGCATTAGTCACTGGGGCCACAGATGTGAGTGCAGACAGCTCGTCTCTAAACACATAATGCAAAGAACTGTGTGCAGTGCAGGGTCGTGCCAGCTCTAACAGAACGGGATTTCTTCCCCCCTCGCTGGTAGAAAAGACTCATTTCTTTCTGTTAACACCAGCAGAGGTAATACAGCCTCATGGGGACAACTGGTGGAGCTCCAGTGATGTAATCTTCCATTAGACCCTGACTGATGCAAACCCCCAAGCCCAGCACTACCACCACCACCTTACTTTGCCTCCTGCATGAAAGAAGTTTCAAAAGAGCTCCAAGAGACAAAGAAAGCCCAAGGAAAATCCCATCAGGAGAAATCCTCCCCTGATATCTCCATCATCAGCACAGTGAGTTCATACCGTGCAGATTAGGTACACCCTATGGGCAAAAAATGGACATCAAAACTGGACAGAAAATGAGCAGCCCCCTGGGAAACACTGCTGTGCTCCCCATGAGGCACAGCCACACCATCCACAGAAAGCTGTCCCCACGTCATACGCTGAACAGAGAAAGAAGAGCGACTTTGACAATGCAACAAAGAGATTGATTAAAGGAATCAAAATGAAGTCCCCAAATTTATTTTTAAAAAGTGACACCAAAGAAAAGAAATTTAATAACGTATAGCTGCCTACTGTTACCAGGGGCAGCTTACTTGCAGTGACAGAAGAAACCAGAGGAGATATATTTTGCATGTGCCGGCATTAATATCTCAGTGGGGAGATATCACCCCGTCCTGATTCTATTTGCTTTGCTAAAGCAAAGACAGCCATTAGTTTGATGGAATTATGCTTTTAGAGCTAGGGGAAAACAGTCTCCTTTCTTGGCTGCTTGTAACATGTGAATAATCAGCCCAAAGTAAACAATGTGTGGTCTTGTGTGGTCTTTTTGCTCTTCATATTAAGCTGGTATTTCACTCAAATCTAGGAAGTGACAGGAAGTTGAGAATTCTGCACAGATACTGATGATCCTGCACTTTCCTAGCAAGCTCCAGAAAAGCAACATGTTTTGGAAAAAAAAAAAAAAAAGTGCTATTCCAGAGGGGAAATACAAGAAAAACATCTCTAAACACACAGAATTAATTAATACTCCTCTGAGTTACATAACTAAAGAATCCTGCTGTGGCCATAGTCACAGAATTTCCTGACTTTCACAAACACACACTTGAATATTCACATATCAGTGGAGTGCTAATCAAGCCTGAAACTGAAACGTTAGAAGAGTTCCTGAAGGCACTGTAACTGTGTATGGTGTGTAGTATACCCAGTTCATGGTATGCAGTGGTTGCTCAGCCTGGGAAGCAGCAGCAGCGTGCAGCAGAAGGGCGCAGCACAGTGGGCTTTGTTCCTTTTGCTGTTGCACTGCAGACAAGGGGTCTGTTTGCAGCAAGGATCCTGAATGACAACGACTTTTTGATATGCTGCTACCCATTCCCAGATGAATACAGAGAGGGAAAAGGCCACGTTGCTTGTCTTGCCCATCATGTGCTCACTCAGCCCCCACGTTCCCTGCCAGCCTCCCCCACAGTTGGGGATGCACACAAGCCATCTACTTTGCAGGCTCCTTCTGCCCCATGGGCTCACCCTCAGGCTACGTGCATTGTACAGGCAAGGGGACACAGCCCATTCTCATCCCAAGTCCTTCAACCATCAACTGAAATTGCAAACTAGATGCCACTGCTTTGAAAACCAGCACTCATGCAGTCTGTAGGTACGTGGTGGGGTCACAGCTACTCCTGCTTCTCGCCACCTTCTGCATCTGCACCTCTGGTCCCTCTCCTTTGATTTCTCCCACGTTATCCCATTTTCAACACTGACGTCCTTCACAAACCAGCCCGCCAAAGTTGCTTCTTCAAAGCCCTCTAAAAACCACCTGCTTGCCTGTAGTTGTAAGGGGGAAGGGATGTGGGAAAGATTTTAAGGACAGTCTAAATAACACCATAAGACAATAAATACCCAGCCACATGCAGATATGTTCCTCAGCACCACGCATTCGCATTGCTTTCCCATGTCCCCTGTAGCTTTTCTGTGGCATTTCTGCTCATCAGCATACTTACTGTGCCACATCGGATCACAGTGAAGCTGCTGTGGGATGGGGTTGGCTCTGCCGTGAGCAAGACACCTCGCGTCCTCCGAGCCCCAGAACAGCACCAAGCATCTGCCAAGCGCATTCAGCTGGGGCAGCCTAGCAAAGCTCTGAGCACTCTCTAAATATTGTCCTCTATGAGAAAACTGCCAGAAAAGGCTCCCTCCTGCTCCCAAACGATAAACTTTGGTTGCCGCATGTCCCTGGGGGGCCAGCCCCACTCCTTGCCCCCGTCGGCAGCGGCGCTGGCGCAAGGCACATTCCAGGAATGCTTCCAGCTGGAGCGCCCACGTCTTGCTCTCCCCTGTCTCTCCCAAAGGCTGGGACATGTTTTGGCCAGGCCTTTAGAAAAAAAATTCTTTAAATGGTTGCTCATTCTTGAGCAGAAATGGGTATATCTATCTGGAAGGTTCCAGTCCTTGCTGCCTGGTACATCGTACTGGGACTGGAGCCCAGACATAGAGAACATGCAACCTAAATCAATTGTTTGTAAGCAACAGCTTCAAATGAAAAAAATGTCTGCAGATTTAGTTGCTGTGGACATATCTTGGCATTAGGACTAGCTACCAGCATAAGCGAGGAAAGAAGAAAACAAGAAAAACATCAGCTTTCTGGGATTAAGGAGCCTTGGTGATTAAGCTTTTTGATTTTCTGCTGAACCAACCAATGCATCTCAAATAAAAATGGCCCTTTGTTATTTTCCAAAACCCAAGAATTAACAAGATAAGCCCAAATTCCCATCAAAGTTTTGGTCTATCATAAAGTCTTCTTTTAAATACCAAGCTAGCTCTCTGGGAAGAGCATGCAAAAGAGAACAAAAGAGCAGAAAGCATACGGTCACTGAGGCACTGGATGATGAGCTGTGCCGGGACGCAGGCTGGAGGCAGCGAGGGGAGAAAAACCTTATTCTCCTCTCCTGTGGGACACGGTTGCAAAGAACCAGACCAGAATAAAACAAAACTCTTATCTTTCAACTATGAGAAGGATAAAAAGCAACTGCAAAATCATTCACAACCAGGAGCCCCATCCCTGTGGCACTCAGCAGACTGCGTATCACAGGATGCTGAGCCCCTGTAGGAAGCCCATGGCCCCAGGAGTGCTCTCTCTCCAGCTCCCACTGAGCTCCATTTCTAAGGACAGAAAATATCTGCTATATTACAGGCGGTCAAGAAGCACAGGCTTAGCCTGTGAACTTCTCATTTCCGTTAGATACGGCAAATCCTCCCAGGGGTCATTTCCACTGAAGTTGCTGGGTTTGTTTGTTTGTTTTATAAGGTGAATCATATTCTGCCCTTTAGGCTTAATACCTAAATCCCTTCGTAGATAAAATTCCTACCAACCCTACTAGCTCTGCAAGTTGCCAGCCTAATAACATCATATCCCATTGATGTCTATAGGCGTGACGATCGATCAGCTCTACATAGCACTCCAAAACAACACGACTGTCTGACTACAAATCTGTCATCTGTCTCACTGCAGATGTTGCTGTAGCACCTCCAGGTCTCAGGGTCTACTGCTACTGCCAGTTTCTGGTATAGCCCTGTCGTTCCCTCCATCTCACACACAGCCCACCTTCTGTCTGCAATACTTCCTACAGGTAGTAGAGCCTCCTCACAGATGAAAAGTCCCCTGGGGGAAGCCTAGGTCATTGCCAAAATACCGAGATACCCGTGTAATTTTGGGGTATTTTTTTTCTAATGAATGGTTTCAGCGTATGATGAATCTCAAAAGGGAAAAAAATAAAATAAGATAGAAGCATTGACTCAGTTATCCAGCTCTCAGAAACATCAAATAAATTGCCCAGCTCCTCTCAATAATCATCTGCTTTCCTGAGCCAAATTAACTAAATTAAATTTCCAGAAGTCTTGTTAGTACAGTGAACCGAGGCTTTTCCCCCTAATTTATTAGGGCTTTCATTTCATTTCCGTTGTCTGACTCAGCCCTTCATTTCAGAACTGGTCAATTTTAAAGCAAGTAGGTTCAGTAGCACATGGAAAAAGCCATGTGCTGGACTGCAATGGAGCCCGAAAAGCAGCAGTTGCTGCGGGAGCAGCCACCCTGTCCCCAGGCTGCCCGGCACGGTGTCACCCATCCCGGCGTGGTGTCACCCATCCATGAATGTTGCCATGGCTACGAGCGAGGCTTGGCAGCAAAGGCTGCTGCGGAAATGACATTGCCATGGCACCAAGGCAAGCGGGATGCCGCGCTGGGCAGGTAACGCGCTCTGAATGCTGGACAGCATTTTAATTAATCAGGGAACCAACCGTGGTCTCTTACAGGCAGAGAAGTGCCGCTTTGGTAGCATCCGCTAGCATCGTTAAACTGGGGGGGGTTCATCTGTCTTTAAAAAATGAACAGCAAAATGAAAGATCTTGTTAACAAACCAAAGTAAGGACAACTAGAATAGATTTGTGTTTTTATAACAGTAAAAAGAAAACAAATCATATGCACTAATTACAAGTGAAAACCAAATGAGAACCTCTTGCATCCATATTAACTACCTATCACTGCTTTTCTAGAGACAAAGGGCTTATCGGGGGGCAGTTGTGATGCACAGGGCACCAAGCAACAAGCCAAGTGCCATCCAAGCCCCCAGGGACCCGTCCATGGCTGGGGCTGTGCTGGGCTGCACCAGCACTACCAAGCAGGAGCCGCGCTCCCGGCCTCAGCCATTTCAGGAGGATCAGGGTGCTGTGGCGATACTCCTGCTCCTTGTGCTGCTCAGACACTGTCAGGGCACCATTCCCACTTCCCCGTTAGCTGTGGCTAATGACTGTCTGCTGGCTGCTTTCCAGAGGGCTCCAGAAGGAGTCAGGCTGCTGAGAGAACCAGGCAGAGGAGAGAAGCGGCTTGCTCTGCACTCAGAGTTCAGCCTATGGCTCTGGGAGTCCCGGATAACCAAAAAATGCAACCCCAAAGCCCTTACTTCCTTAACCCTAATCGTCCGGGAATGTGAGTTGTGAGTGCTTGGAGTTCGCGTGAGCAATGCGGACACGACCACGAGTTTCCACCCCGCTCTCCCTCGAGGAGCAGCAGGTCTGTCCCCGCTCACACCCGCGCCTGGCTCCCCGGGGACCCGCAGCGGAGCCCTGCATTTCTCAGCCACCTTCCCCGGCTGCGCTGAGCAGGGGTGCTTTGACCAAGGCTCACAGGGAGCACAGAAATGGCTCACCCTGGGCAGCCAGGCTCCTTACACGGCTTAGTGTGGAGGAACAGAAACGTCCTGGCCAGCCTCACCCTCATCTGTGCGGTGCGGCCTGCCCAGGCCCGGCACCGCTCAGGCTGCAGGCAGGGCACGAGCTCACCCTTGGTTTGGCAGCATGGTGGAGATGTGCACCAAGGCCAACAGGATGCGGGACCAGAGAACGGAGGCCCAACAAGGCTATCTTCACCCTCAGGTAACCTGATGTAGCCTTCAAAGCAGTGCTCCGTTACGTTTTTTTAAAAAGAATTTATATCGACGAAAGCAGTATCACACACAAAATGGAAGAGGTGTGAAGCCTCCCTACATCCAAAGCAAAAAGGATTCATGTCAGAACCACTGCTCTTTGACCTTCAGGCTTCTCAAATTAATGGGAAAATGGACGTCGTTGCTGTTCACCAAGTCACCTGTTGCACACGACTGCAATTATAACTGATTCACTGGCAAATTACAAACACTCGTCACAACTTGTTAGCCCCATAAATTTGTTTTTCCCCTTTACAGGCAGAAATGCTCCTGTAGTTCAAAGAAAGAGCAAAAATATCAGGTGGCTGAGATAGAAGAAACCTTGAAAAAGCAAACCACAGATGATTATCTGGAAGGGAATTTCTTACAAACATCTTATCAGAAGAAATTAGCCCAGCTTTTCTCAGACAATGGCCAAGCCCTGGAGGCTCTGCCTCACAAGCAGCTTGCAGGTATTGGAACATTAAAGCTACAGAAGCTTTACACTGCTGTGGAATACAAAGCCCATTCGCGTATGTATAAGCCCTCCTCAGCCTCAAGACACAGAATAGTTGTTCAGGATCCTAAGCAGTGTGTGCTTATGTATTAGTAAATGAACAGATCATTTGCAAAAGCCATACCCCAAAGTGACATTAGCAAACAGATCCTCAGAAGAAGAAATGCAAATACTGGTTGAGCGTGTCAACAACAAGAGTAGAAATCTATGAGCTCACCAGTAGGGCTGGAAAGCGCATCCTGTGCCTCGGCTCTGTCTGCAAGTGGCTGCAGCCCAGCTTCACTAATGTCCAAGACGAGCTAAGGGTAAATATGTCAGACTGCAGCACTCACAGTACCAGGAGCTGTAAAGCTCTTACGATAGGTTATTCAGCTGGAAGAAAAGGCACATGTCAAGGGGGGAGCAGCACTTCTGCTGTGCAATGGCTGGCTGTGCACACACAAGAAACCCTAAACATATATTTAAAATACCTCCCCTGTGCGCACACACACACACACAGAACAAGCCAACCAGAATGTCCTGGTTTCAGTTAGCACAGAATTAATTTTCTTCCTAGTAGCTGGTGGAATGCTGTGTTTTGGCTTAGAATGAGAAGAGTGCTGATAACACCCCGATGCTTTAATTGTTGCAGAGCAGTGCTTATACTAAGCCAAGGACATCTCAGCCTTTGCTCTGTCCTGCCAACGGGCAGGCTGGGGGGGTGCAGTAAGAGCTGGGAGGGGACAGACCCAGGACAGGTGACCCAAACTAGCCAAAGGGGTATTCCATACCATCTGACGTCATGCTAAACAATATATAGGGGTGGCTAGCCGGGGGGAGGGGGCCGGACTGCTCGGGGTTAGGCTGGGCATCGGTCAGCGGGTGGTGAGCAATTGCATTGTGCATCACTTGTTTGTACATATTATTAGTAGTAGTACTATTATCATCATTGTATTATTATTATTATTATTATTATTATTATTTTCCTGTCTTATTAAACTGTCTCCATCTCAACTCACGAGCTTCACTTTCCATTTCTCTCCCCCGTCCCAGAGAGGGAGGGGGGAGGGTGAGCGAACGGCTGCGTGGTGTTTAGCTGCCAGCCGGGTTAAACCACGACAGCCTTTTTGGCGCCCAACGTGGGGCTCGAAAGGTTGAGATAACGGCAGATCTGACCAGAGTGTGTTAAACTAAAATTGGTATAAGTATTAGACCTGCTTAATAGTCACTTGTCATAATGCTGATTACTTTAATCTCAACTGTGCTGCGCCTGTTTTCCAAATTGAGTATTATAGCACGTTATTTTCCGTATGTGCTCTCTGTCATGTTGTTTATCCTCTCCGGGCCCTGGTTTCAGACCGTTATGGTACTGTGTGTTGTATCAGTGGCTTATGAGATGATGAAATATCTGGCCATGACTCTAACCTGGTATTTGTACTCAGTAACATCTTCGATTCTATACTTTGGAAACTGTATTTTGGAAACTATTAGCAATTGTATCTGTTGCCTTTTTTCATTAGGGAGTCAATCTGTGGAGGGGAAAGGGGAAGATAATTTTTCTTACTTAATCACTCTCCCTTTCTCCTTCACCACCCCTGTACCCTCCTTGATCACTCTCCCTTCCTCCTTCACCACCCTCTTATCCTCCGAGTTTATTACAATAGCTCTCCAAGATATTGAATATCCTTGGGATACTCAGACCAGCATAGTCCTGTTGTTCTGCCTCCTGAATGCACTTCAAGTTCTGCTTAAAGTTAAACAACTACTTAGGAAGCTCATCCGGAGATCTGCCCGGAGGCAGTATAGTTGTGGGTGGCAGGGAGTATGGGTGGATATGGGCAGGCATCTAGAGCAGTTGGCACCCCCAGTGTGTTGGAAATTCACCCCTGAACAATGGCAAAATCCTCAAAAACTGGCAGAATGCTTGAAAAAAAGGTGTAATGATTCTGGCAGTTCCAAAGTAACACAAATCATTGTAACGTGCTGGGGCCTGGCTCATGCCTATCGAGCTGCCATTGATACTGCTGTCAACTTAGTGACAGACCCTGCGGCCACTCCAAACCCTGTGACAGATCCAACGGCCACTGTGACCCCTACGGTGGATTCTGCAGCCGCTCCAGTCCCAGCTCCTGCAGCCGCTCCAGTCCCAGTTCCTGCAGCCGCTCCAGTCCCAGTTCCTGCAGCCGCTCCAGTCCCAGCTCCTGCAGCCGCTCCAGTCCCAGCTCCTGCAGCCGCTCCAGTCCCAGCTCCTGCAGCCGCTCCAGTCCCAGCTCCTGCAGCCGCTCCAGTCCCAGCTCCTGCAGCCGCTCCAGTCCCAGCTCCTGCAGCCGCTCCAGTCCCAGCTCCTGCAGCCGCTCCAGCTCCAGCTCCTGCAACTGCTCCAGTCCCAGCTCCTGAAGCTGCTCCAGCTCCAGCTCCTGCAGCTGCTCCAGTCCCAGTTCCTGCAGTCGCTCCAGTTCCAGCTCCGGCCGCTACTCCAGTCCCAGTTCCTGCAACTGCTCCAGTCCCAGCTCCTGAAGCCGCTCCAGCTCCAGCTCCTGAAGCCGCTCCAGCTCCAGCTCCTACTGCTGCTCCAGTCCCAGCTCCTGCAACTGCTCCAGCTCTAACTCCAGCTCCTGTAGCCGCTCCAGCTCCTGTGGCCGTGTCAGAGAAACGAGCTGTAGCAGTGCAAGTTGACCCTGCAGAGGGCATTCCAACCCCTGTGGCAGACCCTGTAACAAAGTCAGAGAAACGAGCAGTAGCAGTGCAAGCTGCCCCTGTAGAGAAGGTGAAAATATGGTATAGAAATTCAAGTCGTTTAGAACGCAGAGAGTCTTCTGCCAATCCAGGTAAGGCTTCTGCCAAAACTAAGTATAGAGATGACGAAGATGATGACGACGCTGGGCCGTCAAGGATTCAGGAGGAGGAAGATGAGGATGCCGAAAGAGCAACAGTAACTACCCGAAGCCTAAACGAGCGCGAGCTACGAGATGTGCGAAAAGATTTTGGTCGCTGTATAGGTGAGCAGCTTGTCACCTGGCTGCTCCGGTGCTGGGACTCTGGAGCCAATTGTGTGGAATTAGACGGCAGGGAAGCCAAGCGGCTGGGATCCCTTGCTCGAGACGCCGGCATTGACAAAGCAATTGCAGATGGAGCACGACCCGCCAGCCTCTGGAGGCGTCTCCTCTCAGCTGTGAGGGAAAGGTATCCCTTCAAGGAAGATATTTTATGTCTACCAGGCAAGTGGACCACTATGGAGAAGGGAATCCAGTACCTGAGGGAATTAGCCGTACGGGAAGTGATTTATGAGGATCCAGACCTCAAACAAACATCCACAGATCCAGATGAAGTCAAGTGTACACGACCCATGTGGCGGAAGTTTGTACGGAGTGCACCATCATCATATGCCAGCTCATTGGCAATAATGGCCTGGAAAGAGGATGAGGAACCCACAGTGGGTGAAGCGGCTAAACAACTCCGGCAGTACGAAGAAAGTCTCTCCTCTTCCTTACAGGCCTGCGTCTCAGCTGTGGAGAAACTTTCTGAAAAGGTTCACCAACTTGAAGAGAATCTATTGTCCTCCCCACCTGAACCAACCAGTGCCCACCGACCAAAGGAGAACACTTGGGAGAAACTTTCTGAAAAGGTTCACCAACTTGAAGAGAGATTATTCTCCTTCGCACCTGTACAAAGCAGTGTCTCAGCTGTCAGGGGTAGGCGTTCACCCACACAAGGAAGACGATATGGTGGGTACTCACCCCGTGCCACCCTGTGGTTTTACTTACGAGACCATGGAGAGGACATGAGAAAGTGGGATGGAAAATCTACCGCGACCCTAGAGGCACGGGTACGTGAGTTGCAAAAGAAAACAATCAGGAAAAAGGGATTCTCCGAAAAGTTTGCTGCTCCAACTTCCAGCAGACAGTCCTTCAAACACAGAAACGAGGAAGATTCTGACCAGGATTAGGGGGGCCCTGCCTCCAGCCAGGGGGAGGAAAGGGACAATCGAGTTTATTGGACTGTGTGGATTCGATGGCCTGGCACATCACGCGCACAGAAGTATAAGGCTTTAGTAGACACCGGTGCACAATGTACTATAATGCCATCGAGCTATAAAGGACCAGAGCCCATCTATATTTGTGGAGTGACAGGGGGATCTCAGCAGTTGACTGTATTGGAGGCTGAAGTGAGTCTGACTGGGAATGAGTGGGAAAAGCACCGCATTGTGACTGGTCCGGATGCTCCATGTATCCTTGGCATAGACTATCTTAGAAGAGGATACTGCAAGGACCCAAAAGGGTTCCGGTGGGCTTTTGGTATTGCTGCCTTAGAGACAGAGGGCATTAAACAATTATCTACCTTGCCTGGTCTCTCAGAGGACCCCTCTGTTGTGGGGTTGCTGAGGGTCGAAGAACAGCAAGTGCCAATTGCTACCACAACTGTGCACCGGCGGCAATATCGCACCAACCGAGACTCCCTGATTCCCATCCATAAGCTAATTCGTCAATTGGAGAGCCAAGGAGTGATCAGCAAGACTCATTCACCTTTCAATAGTCCCATATGGCCAGTGCGAAAGTCTAATGGCGAGTGGAGACTAACAGTGGACTATCGCGGCCTGAACGAAGTCACGCCACCACTGAGTGCTGCAGTGCCGGACATGCTGGAACTTCAGTATGAACTTGAATCGAAGGCAGCCAAGTGGTACGCCACAATTGATATCGCTAATGCATTTTTCTCCATCCCTCTAGCAGCAGAGTGCAGGCCACAATTTGCCTTCACTTGGAGGGGAGTCCAATATACTTGGAATAGGCTGCCCCAGGGGTGGAAACACAGCCCTACCATTTGCCACGGGCTGATCCAGTCTGCACTAGAGCAGGGGGAAGCTCCTGAACACCTGCAGTACATCGATGACATTATTGTGTGGGGTGACACAGCAGAGGAAGTTTTCGAGAAAGGGAAGAAAATAGTCCAAATCCTTCTGAAAGCCGGTTTTGCCATAAAACAAAATAAAGTCAAAGGACCTGCACGGGAGATCCAGTTTTTAGGAATAAAATGGCAAGATGGACGTCGTCAAATCCCAATGGATGTGATCAACAAAATAACAGCTATGTCTCCACCAACTAACAAAAAAGAAACACAGACTTTCCTAGGTGTTGTGGGGTTTTGGAGAATGCACATCCCAAATTACAGTCTGATTGTAAACCCACTCTACCAAGTAACTCGTAAGAAGAATGAGTTTGAATGGGGCCCTGAACAACGACAAGCCTTTGAACAAATCAAGCAGGAAATAGTCCATGCAGTAGCCCTTGGGCCAGTTCGAACAGGACCAGATGTAAAGAATGTGCTCTACACTGCAGCCGGGGAGAACGGCCCCACCTGGAGCCTCTGGCAGAAAGAACCTGGGGAAACTCGAGGTCGGCCTCTGGGGTTTTGGAGTCGGGGATACAGAGGATCTGAGGCCCGCTATACTCCAACTGAAAAGGAGATATTGGCAGCATATGAAGGAGTTCGATCTGCTTCGGAGGTGGTCGGTACTGAAGCGCAGCTCCTCCTAGCACCCCGATTACCGGTACTAGGCTGGATGTTCAAGGGAAGGGTCCCCTCTACGCATCATGCAACTGATGCTACATGGAGCAAGTGGGTTGCACTGATTACTCAGCGGGCTCGAATAGGAAACCCCAGTCGCCCAGGAATATTGGAAGTGATCATGGACTGGCCAGAAGGCAAATACTTTGGGATATCATCAGAGGAGGAGGTGGGTCGTGCTGAAGAAGCCCCACTGTACAACCAGTTGCCAGAGAATGAAAAGAAATATGCCCTGTTCACTGATGGGTCCTGTCGTATTGTGGGGAAGCATCGGAGATGGAAGGCTGCTGTATGGAGTCCTACGCGACGAGTTGCAGAAGCTGCTGAGGGAGAAGGTGAATCGAGTCAGTTTGCAGAAGTGAAAGCCATTCAGCTGGCTTTAGACATTGCTGAACGAGAAAAATGGCCAGTTCTCTATCTCTACACCGATTCATGGATGGTAGCAAATGCCCTGTGGGGATGGTTACAGCAATGGAAGCAAAACAACTGGCAGCGTAGGGGCAAACCTATCTGGGCTGCTGCATTGTGGCAAGATATTGCTGCTCGGGTAGAGAACCTGGCTGTGAAAGTACGCCACGTAGATGCTCATGTGCCCAAGAATCGGGCTACTGAAGAACATCAAAACAACCAGCAGGTGGATCAGGCTGCTAAGATTGAAGTAGCTCAGGTGGACCTGGATTGGCAGCATAAAGGTGAATTATTTATAGCCCGATGGGCCCATGACACCTCAGGCCATCAAGGTAGAGATGCAACATACAGATGGGCTCGTGATCGAGGGGTGGACTTGACCATGGACGCTATAGCACAGGTTATTCATGACTGTGAAACATGTGCTGCAATCAAGCAAGCCAAACGGTCAAAGCCTCTTTGGTATGGAGGACGATGGCTGAAATATAAATATGGAGAGGCCTGGCAGATTGATTACATCACACTCCCTCAAACTCGCAATGGCAAGCGCCACGTACTTACAATGGTGGAAGCAACCACCGGATGGCTGGAAACATATCCTGTGCCTCATGCTACCGCCCGGAACACCATCCTGGGCCTTGAAAAGCAAGTCCTATGGCGACATGGCACCCCAGAAAGAATAGAATCAGACAATGGGACTCACTTCCGAAACAACCTTATAGACACTTGGGCCAAAGAACATGGTATTGAATGGGTGTATCACATCCCCTATCATGCACCAGCCTCCGGGAAAGTTGAACGATACAATGGCCTGTTAAAGACTACCTTGAAAGCAATGGGCGCTGGGACGTTCAAAAACTGGGATACGCATTTGGCAAAGGCCACCTGGTTAGTCAATACTAGGGGATCTACCAACCGAGCTGGACCTGCCCAATCAAACCTGTTACGTACTGTAGATGGGGATAAAGTTCCTGTAGTGCATGTAAAAAATATGCTGGGTAAAACAGTCTGGGCTACTCCTGCCTCAGGAAAAGGCAAACCTATTCGTGGAATTGTTTTCGCTCAGGGACCTGGATATACTTGGTGGGTGATGCAAAAGAACGGAGAGGTCCGGTGTGTACCTCAAGGAGATTTAATACTGGGTGAGAATAGCCCATGAACTGAATTGCACCATGTTAAATAGTATATTATACTGTATGTTATCACTACCATGATTACTATAGGTGACTAATTAGAATGTATGGAAAAGAGTGTAAACTGAGCATGACATAAATGGTATGGAATAAGGGGTGGATAGATGTCCTGGTTTCAGTTAGCACAGAATTAATTTTCTTCCTAGTAGCTGGTGGAATGCTGTGTTTTGGCTTAGAATGAGAAGAGTGCTGATAACACCCCGATGCTTTAATTGTTGCAGAGCAGTGCTTATACTAAGCCAAGGACATCTCAGCCTTTGCTCTGTCCTGCCAACGGGCAGGCTGGGGGGGTGCAGTAAGAGCTGGGAGGGGACAGACCCAGGACAGGTGACCCAAACTAGCCAAAGGGGTATTCCATACCATCTGACGTCATGCTAAACAATATATAGGGGTGGCTAGCCGGGGGGAGGGGGCCGGACTGCTCGGGGTTAGGCTGGGCATCGGTCAGCGGGTGGTGAGCAATTGCATTGTGCATCACTTGTTTGTACATATTATTAGTAGTAGTACTATTATCATCATTGTATTATTATTATTATTATTATTATTATTATTTTCCTGTCTTATTAAACTGTCTCCATCTCAACTCACGAGCTTCACTTTCCATTTCTCTCCCCCGTCCCAGAGAGGGAGGGGGGAGGGTGAGCGAACGGCTGCGTGGTGTTTAGCTGCCAGCCGGGTTAAACCACGACACAGAAGATAAACACTGAGTGTGGTGCACAGGAGCAGATTGAACTGAGCCCGTGCATCACCACCAGCAGCTCCTCAGGGCTGCCAACCTGTGTCAGCCCCACGCAGGGACACCGCAGGACCGTGCTACCCATGCACACACCTCTGCTCGCACAGCCAAGGCTGGAACAGGCCGAGCTGTGAGGAAAGCAGCATGAAAATTATCCCTGAATGACATGTTAAGTATTGCTTAGATGGTATTTAAATTGTATAAATACTTGTTGCCATCCATCATACTTACCATCATCCATATTTTCTTAAACTTTGTTTTCAGGGTATGAACACGCCCAGATTGTGCCTTTGGATGGCCATACAACTCCCTTTTAAGATCATCACACAGACCAGTGGAAGAAATCGGTAGAGGTGGCATGCTTTGAAATTACCAACACTTCAGTTTATTAACCTAGGAAATAAAAAAAGCACAAGTTAATTATCCTAGCCTCGGATGGACTGCGTTATTGATTCCCTGCACTGCTGAAGCAGTGACCAGCTGCCAGAGGAGCTGCACAGGCCGCACAAGATGCATGCCCTAAGCCGGTGAGCACCACACACACACCAGGAACCCTGTCGGTGGAGGTGGGCAGTACTCGCAGGGCAGGGGGTGTGGGACCACCGCTGGGAGCAATGCCTGACCCCGTTGCACAGCTCCTCAAGTAGGCTCTGGGAGCCAGCACTGGAACAAAATGGGCCCACAAATAAAGAGAGGGGAGAAGAGAATTCATCCAGAAGAGTTGATGTGGAACAAGGCCTTGTACAATTAGATTCTTTAAAGGACTGCTCTAATTACTCCTAGACGTTTTCCTCTGCAGTTTCTCACCCCATCTGTTCCCCATATCCTCAGCCACTTGAGGAGTGTGGCATAGTTATGCTTCTTTCACATGAATGCAGAAAAATATTTTTATTTAGTAAATATCAGACAGCCTATCATTGCTTAATTATACCTGGTGGCTCAACGTGTGTCCTTAGGAGAGGAAGCTGTGCGGGAATTGTGGGCTGCAGCAGACAGCTCTCCCTGCAGGGACCCATGGACAGCTGCACAGCAATGTGGCTGAGCAGCTCCATGCCAGGGCAGAGAGAACCCATAATATCATACTGAAGGGCAGGAGGAAAAAGTAAAATATGAAGGAAAAGCTTGAATAAAGCAAAGGAGGGATATGGAGGCTCTGGCACTGCCAAGAGGAAGTGCTGTGATGGCCACTGAACTCGGAGCACCTTCTACCCTTGGTCTACCTTTTCATGGAGTCACAGAACATCCTGAGTTGGAAGGGATCCACAAGGACCACGGAACCCACGTCCAGAGGGAGCTGAGGAGAAGCAGGGTGCTGAGCAGCACCACTGTAGGCCAGCACTTGCTAAATTTGTGGAAAACATTGAAAAGAGTTCTGACTCCTCGGTTAGTACAGGTCAGTTGCACTTCACTCCACATGTGCTTCCTAATTTCAAAAGACATAAATTGTGAGTAATTAATCAGAGACAGAGATTCTACAAGTGTTTGCGCTCTCCAGAGATTTTTTTTTTCTCTGAAAACTATGGCAAAGGTCTTGGCAACAAAGGCAAAAAAATAATCACATTAAAAAAATAGGGCAAACAAGACAGTAACAATAATAATTATGGGTTTCTTAAATGAGACTGCAATGAAAATCCAAGTGGGAACATTTAACAGGGGAAGCTGGGTATAATTTTCTGAAGCCTCTTCTAAGGATTACAAGCCAAAACAGTGTCCTTCACTGAATAAAGTCATTGTTTATGCATAACGGGCCCTTACGGAGCTCCATCCGAAGTCTCCTGATGTCAGGAGACAAAGTCCCCTTTGCCTTAATGGGCTCTGGCTCAAGTCCTTGCTCAGCAGCTGGCTGCATGTGGTGATGAGCACTGTGGCACTTCTTATGGGAAAGCACGCGGCAGCCCCGTGCTCCCAGCCCAGAGATCAGCGTCACCGCGTGCGGCCGGTCTGCTCAGTGACGGAGAAGCTGAAGTGTGTGGCCAGATTTCCTAAAACGAGATCATCTGAAGAGTTTGCTCAGCGCTGGCATCTCAGTGGGGTTGTCATCAAAACCTCGGGTCGGACCTGAAGCGCACGGGGAATACGACGTGGAACCTGGAGACGCGGCCAGACGCAAAAGCAAAAATAAGAGCATGGGAGAGAAGCAGCCAAGCACTTAAAGATGAGTCTTAATTACACAAAAATTCAAAGCCCGGGAGCGCTCTGCAGCCTCAGCCGGAGCTGGGAAAGGAAACGTTCGGCGGTGTCAGCCGGGGCTCTCCAGAGGCTCGCTGAGCCTTTGCTGTGCCTCGTCCGCACGGCAATCCACAAATCGCAGGGGGCTAGGAGCTTCCAGCACTATAAAGCTGTTCTAAGCACTACTAGAGCTTTCCAGAAAAAGTAAATAAACAAATCAAGGCAGATGGAAATAATTAGAATATGAATGATTGAAATCGTAGGAGTGCAGTTTTCAATTACCCCAGATTGGCTTGGGCTTTAAAAGCTGCTCCAAACATCCAAAGCTACAAAAGGGAAGGAAAATCCCAGCTGGCGCAGGCAGGTGCGGGTCCCCGGAGCCGCAGGGGCACCAGCTGTGTCCTTGCTCCAGAGCAGCAGGACCCATCCCCTGCACCGAGGTGTTTTTGGTAGGAGCACGGTGGCTGGGATGTGCGTGGGGCTGGAGACAGGCAGGTGACAGGGGTCCGGGTGGCGGTGGGGGACACCCAGCCCCAGTACATCCCAGGGCCAGGGAGCTGTGGCTCAGACACAAGGCAAGGGCAGGCAGCGGTGCCAGGGCTGTGAGAGCTCCCAACAGCTGCCTGGGGCAGGACCACCAAGTTATCCCACCACGATTCTGCTCGTGGGTCTTTGCCCCACCAAGCCAGCCGGGTCCCCAGCCCTGCAGCTCCCCGCAGCAGCTTTGAGCAGCACAAAGCCTGTGTGTGAGCCCTGGCAAAGCTCAGTCAGGGGCCGAATCACCCCTGCACACTGAATACTTGCTGCAATTTCATCCTATAAAGTTTTTTGCCTGTCTGACGTACTCCAATTTGCCCACATCACTCTTGTGATGGAGCCTGTCATGCTACAGCTATTCCAACCAACTCCATGTCCTGACCACAGGACCAGAAGCTTGTACCGTAGCATTTCCCTGTATACACCATTAACATAGGCATGGAAGGCGTATACATTCTCTAGTAGAGGTAGTCGAAGAAGGAAGATCTTTATGGAGAGGTGGTAGCAGCAGCTCATCGGGCATATCTCAGCAATTCTTGCTTCCCCGTGCATGTGCCCGATGGAGGAGGATTGACTCGCTGCCCTCTGCACCGGCCATCGGCACAGAGGGTGTCCATGGGCTCAAAGGAGCGACAATGCCAGCACTGCTCATCACACACCCCATGTAGAAGGCTGTAAGAGCACAAGGCAGGCTGAACTTAATTGAACTGAAGAATTTAATCCAGCTGTATGGTGTGCTGGGGGGATGGTCCAGGAACTGCAGGGCTGGAGGCAATTGCTGGGGAGCTGGGAACACCTCTGCACAGCAGGAGCAGTGCTGTCCCTTCACAGCCTGCCGCTCAGGATTTCTGCTCATTGCCCAACTTCAGCAGACAAAGTGATAAAGTGATAAAGACTGCCCTCTGCTTGCTGTACCCCTACTTGCATATTCCACAGCAAAGTGCAGTGGGAGTTTGAGCAGGGAACAGCGACTGCAACAGATTTGCTGCAGCAGCAGCCACCTGCCTGGATCCTGCAACCAGAAAGCCATTGCTTTCTGCAAAAGAAATTTTGCAAAAAATACATCAAAGGAAAGCAGCCTGGGGAAATTTAAAAGTAAGTATCCCTATGCAACACTGGGAAAAAATCCCAGAGAAAGTCCTGAATCACATCTATTTATGAAAACATTGGGAAAACTATTGCCAAACATTATCCGTGGGCCATGGATAAAACCAAGAAAATACACAACAAGCAGATCTGGGCAACTGGAGAGCACGCAAAGGCACAGGAACTTGCCTGCATACTCAGTAGAAATGCCATAATTGTCATTAGAAGGATAATTAAATTTGAACAAACTCAGCTCAAACCCGCGAGATGCGGAGCAGAGGAGGAATGGGCAGGCCACAGGTGGCCTCTCAACCCCTGTCCCCCAGCAGCCCCACGCTGGTTTGCACCACGCAGAGACAGAAATCTTCTGGCCCTAAATGCAGTCAGTACCTGTCCCCCTTCCAGCCCTGCTGTGCATCACCTGCACGGCGTGAGCTTGGGTGTCTCTGGGTGTGTGCATGCACAAGCAGATATCCCAGTGGAGTCACGATACATCCCAAATTCAATCAGTCCCTTTTGATGTGGAAATCACTTATGAAAACTGACCTTTTTCTATTGTTGTATGACTCTTGCACAACTTTGGCCAGTGGGGGAAGAACAAGGAGGCGGCCGCTGAACAGGCCAGGTTGCTCGCTGGCCTTCCCATCGGCGCTCAGCCTTCCCGATAGCTTTGTTACACAACTTTAGCCTGAACAGACTAAGTCGCGGCTTGCAACAAATCGAGCAAAAACATTTCATTTCCAAGAACACTGGCAGTAGTGCTGCCAGTAAACGTGGGTGAGATTCCAGAGCAGTGAACTGATCAGACAGAAAGTTCTTAATCTTTAACAATTAGCTTTCTTACAGCCTGTAAGGCATCCACAGCATACCTTCTGACTACAACAAATAATGGAAAATATGCCGGATGACTCTCTCCCAGTCATTCTTAACTCTAATGCATTACACAATTAAGTTTTATAGCCTACAACAGATACATACGGTACTAGGAATGGTAACGAAATAGTGTCATGGCAGCAAAATCTGATACAAATCTAATTTAGAAAAGACTGAACCGTATCTATCAGTGCCACTAAGGGAAATCTTAAAACAATGTCTGCGTTAACTAGGTAACCATCCAGAACTTTCTCCCAGATTGGGATAGAGTGAGTTGTATGGTTGCTGGATACAATAGCCACTCTTCTTTGTTACTAGTATTTTCATACTTCAGGATGATGCCACTTTTTCCTCCACCCTCTCTAGGTGCCTTCAGCAGCAGGAACTCTACATATCTGTAAGGATATCTGTGAGGATATCTGTAAGGATATCTGTAAGGATCCACACCAAGATTTTTCTGTTCCAGAGGTATTAAAGACAGTATCTGCCAGGCCTGTGCAAAACAGTCACTGCCGTCACGTATTGAAGGAAAACTACAAATTTTTTCCATTGAAACCATTTACATTAGTAAAGTTGTACCTCAATTACCTGGAAACAATTACCAACCCTTACCACCCACTGCTAATAGAAAATGTTATAGAGCAAAACTAAAGCAGGTTGTTTAAATAAAGTGAGAAAGAAAGATTGTATCAGAAACATTTGGGGAAAAAAAAAATAAGATTTTTTTTTTTTTTTAATCCCTGTTCCTTTCTATTTGTTGTGTCTTTTTGCACCCTAAATGGTTGTCCATATCTTGTGTCATTTTGTTTAGGTTTTCCACTTTTTTTTTTTTTTTTTTAAAGAGTAGAGCTATTTTAATTCATTCAGTTGAGTTTATATTTGGAGACTATACTCATAGGCTAGAGATTGAAACATGGCACGTGGCTATTTTCCTGCTCTTGTGCTTGGCAGCACTGCATAACCCCAAAGTCTGAAATAAAGGCTGTGGGTTTTTTGTTTTGTTTTTAGCGTTCCTTGCATTAAATATTTCATTGTAGGTGGCTGTGTCACTCCTGAAGATACGTACAGTCACAGCAAACACAGCCTACATATACTCATAGGGAAACGGTGCTTTCTTTTCTGCCAGCCACTTCTCACCTGTGGCCACGTGCCCGAAGCAGCGCAGTGCTGGGGTGCCACCGCCGCAGGCACAGGCACGGGGGTGCTCGCAGCTGTCCCAGCCTGATGTCATTTGAACTATCCAAAGGCAAGAGGTATTTTCCTGGTAGCATTTGACATTTTCCCAATTCTCCTTTGTACCCCAGAAGGCATATGAGAACTACTCAGCCCTTTTCTCCTAGGCAAGAAATATTTCTACTAATTAATCCCCCAGCACAAAGCAAAGGCACACACATCATCTGCTCCCCTAGCTGGCAGAGTGCAGGCAAATCCACTTTGCGTGTGAGATAAGGGAAAACGCAGTGGCAATTTCCCACACCATTTGCCTTTCATCTGCTCTTGGCCACAGGAGACCCTGTAACTCGGGCAGCAGGAAGACCTCATCCACCTGGTGAGCACCACCAGATGCCCAGCTGCACGCAGCGAGGTGATGCCCCGGCTGTTCAGAGGCCATGCTACACCAGCATGGCCACAGTTATGCACAGAGCCCCAGTGGTGTTCTTGGGTTAACTTTTATGCCCCAAACAGAAAATGAATACGCACAGGAATAACAGAAGTATTCCTAAGTGTTCAAAGAGGATTCTATTGCATTCACACATCAGGACAGTTGATTCAGTTTTTCAACCATGTTGGTATTCCCCTTCCCTGCTACCTCCCCTAGACTTTTCTGGTGTGGACAACAACAGCAACTCAGAACTTCAGGATACTTTAGCTATAATTTTATTGTATTCAGTATTTTGAATCTACACTTTCTCAATGGTTTCCTTAACAGAATTATTTTTTTCCTGAGAAGTAAAACTCCTAACATGGTTACATATTTATCCTTGCTGAAATTATTTGCTATAATAAATTGCCTACTATAAGAGTTTAGAACTGTGTATGTTATTAAAGAGCCTCCTAAAATCATTTTAGCAGCTATAGGTGCCCGGGGGAAGGGGGGGGGGGGGGAATCAATCAAGTCACATTATCTTAAATGATTTTTAAATAAAAAAAAAAGTCAGTCCTTTGAAGGGAAAAAATAAATAAATAAATAAATAAATAAATAAATAAACTACTTTGAATATTGCTTAAAACCAGAAGGAAACTGGAGATTCTCATGGCTGACTAAAGGGATAAAGATCTATTCAGCAGGGAAGGCTTCACATTCAGCCAGCACTAGGACCTTGTACATCTAAGGAACCTGTAAGTAAAAAACAGAAGAAAAAAAAAATCTCATCAACAGTTTGTGAGCTTGTGATCACAGTCTAACTGCCCAAGATCTCAAGAAGTCCAATTGCGAGCACTAGCATCACTTTGGGACCTGACCCTTCAGCCCACAAACTTAAAAATCTAGCAGCAGCTGTAAGCTATGCACCAGCACAGTAAGAGCTACCAGTACCTTACAGCTTCACATGAGGTATTACCATGGCTGGTGCTCAGAAAGCACAAGTGGCAGGTCATTTTCTTTACACGCGAGTTGGCAAGCCCTACACATAAAGGGTGTGCTGTTACCTTGTGCAGATACATAAGGTTATCAACAACATCGAGATAAATAAATCAACAATGTGTGTACAGCACTAACGGGCAAGCAGTCAAGCTGAATATTCACCACCTGCAAAGCACAGGAGCGTGGCTATTAACACTGACAACTGTCGGGGTATTAAACAGGAGTACCAGCACTGGGAGGCAGGAAGCAAAACACAGGACATCACTACCCAACAGACCTCCTTGGTAACACATTTTGATCCATTCCCGAACAGCCACGTTCCCAACTAATTTGTTAGTCAATTCACTCATTTACAGCTGTACATTATCTAGGCTCAGCCTGATAAAAATGAGACACCACTTTAAAAAAAAAAATGGACATATGGGGCCTAATTTGTGAAATTAATTTTATTTTTGAAACACGATATCCAATTACAAATAAATAATTCATACAATATAACTCAATTAGGATATACAATGTTCAGGCAGGTCATAGTAACAACCAAGATCACACTGAAAATGAGTTTACATTAAATAACCAATTACAGTAATATACAACTGGTCATTCCATTCATTTCTCCGCCTGGCCCAAGGTGTATGCAGGTTGACGATTGTTCCTCTCACCGGTAAGGAAACAGATGGACACACACTGATAGAAAGCCTGAAGTAGTTAATGCACCACATTAAAGAAATGAAAAATGCTGCGTTGCATGGCCTAGACGTGGTTTTAGTACAGAATAAAAGCTTGTGAATTCTAGCAGGAAAAAGGTAATTGCAAAGGAGTCGGATGTCCTAGAGCAATCTCTGCATGAATTTACAAGCTTTACAGGATGTTATTACGTATGGTTTCAATCCCACAACATTGTCCACATCCTATCTAAAGGACCAGCAGCATGAGGATAGGCATTATGTTCTCAGCTCCAGTTGCACATTGTTCTTTGCTTTCATTCCAGCAAAATATGTTACTGCTAAGCTACAAGGACCACAGCTCAGTGGGAAGCTGTGTGTAATCTGCAGTAACAGCAGCATCAGTTAATTTGCAAGGTCTTTTCCTGATACGTAATTTTTTAATTCTCCAACCTACCCCAAAAATACTATTCTCTGCAAAGAACATTTATGACACCTAGATTGAATTTAGTCTAAAGGCCTGAAACATTTTTATTTTTTTTAAATAACTGTAGGAATTCAAAGGAGATCCTTGGAATTCACAGCATCCTTGGAATTTCTTGGTTGGTCGTTACAATGAAATGTGTTTTTATACTACATAAATTTTCACAACAGGAAAAGTAGTTACAGTTCCCAATTCAGAATCCTGCAAGTCCTATATTTACAAAAGCTTTAGTAGAAATCCCCCCCACCCCCTTTGGGGGTCCCTCGGATGAGGTATATAACCCTTGTTCTTATTTTGAGCTCAAAAAGATTGTTCGAAAGTTACAGCTCTTCTCACTACAAAATCCCCCGTGTGATGGAGACCACTACTTCTAACCATGCACTTCTCAGAATTACTCTACAGCTGTCTACATGTGCAAGGGGACACGTGCAACACGTTCCACCAGGTGGCTTTGACCTTGTTCTTGTTACACTGGGCATGGGAAGACAAAAACAACGAGAAAAAGGAAAAATGACCAGGCAAACCGCTGGCTGGTGAGTAGTGGGTCTATGCTGGTACCACCAGGATTTCCAGTTCCCCTGAAGCTGCCTCTGTGCTCTGCAATGTAAGAGCACAGGGTAAGAACGTGGGGCCTGCTGGGGATTTTGGCTGCCACAGTAGGCTACAGGACTAAGACTGCAGGAGCAAGGAAGCCCAGCACCTGAAAATCAGCTGTGACTTACAGTCCAGTCCCACCACAGCCCTGGCCAGATAACTCTGAGAAGCACGGACACCCACAGGACAGGTGGCCTCAGTGGGACCTGGAGGAATGCAGAACATAGAAGTATTCAATTCCCTGTTTCGTTCTAACTTGAAAGGAAAACACGCTCATCACAAAGATTTTAAGCCCACACAAGTGTTTTAAAAAGTCTTTCTAATCTTCTACGCTGAAGCTAAAATGAATGAACCGCTTTATTTTCACATTCTGTAGAAGAAATAAAGGTTCACATCAAATCTGATGTCTAAGGAACTACATACATTGACATCAATTTTAAATATAAAATGGACTGAAAGATCAAATGCACTGTTAGACTGCAACCCAATCTTGAGATTGGATTAGAAAAAACAAAAACAAGCAAACAACAAAAAACTATTTCCAAACCATTTGAGTTTCATTTACTATTTACTCAAAAGTGCATTTAGACCCTTAGCAGAATGAAATACTACTTTCTAATTCCTTCTGTATTTGCCGAAGGCAGATTTGTTTTTTTCTTAAATCCGCTGCACAATGCGCCAAGTGACATACACAGTACCTCAGCAATCTATTAGTTTTCACTGAAACAAAAACCATTTGATCAACATCCATCCTGCGCTGAGTGCAAACAATTCAAGAACCTGCTGATGGAGCACAGATCCGTATTAGAACCTAATACACGATGTGACGCTTCCCTACAGACCTGGCAATTTCCACATTCTGATGCTTCCTTTTCCAACATTTCCAGCTGAAGGCATTAATGCTCTAAATACAAAAATAAATTATACATGTAACTGTATTTCCATTTGACCTGTTACACCAGAATTTACCAAATGTAACAATTTTTCATAGACAGCAGCAGAGGAAATCCATGATGACGACATAACATGAAATACAGCACAAGCCTCATCATTTTACCAGAACTGGAGTAACTACTTAGTAACATTGAACTGCTATGAAACTGTTTTCTATAACCAATGGAAAGTGTTACTTTAAATAATGTATTTCAGAATGCTTTTCAGTAAGAATTTGCAAATCAAACATTTTCCACAATTGCTACATCAAAGCTTCACAAATGCTAGCAGCAGGAACTCCCTCTGCCAGATAAAGCTTGTGCTGTTCAGAATTGCTGTATGCTACCACAAAGCAGTAGTAAGCATCAAGACCTTTAAGTAAAGATAAAACATGAGAATTAACTATTACTAAACTGTTTTAATATTTGCCCCATCACAAAGTTGATAGATGTATGCTTTATCACATTCTCATGTAACCCTGACTAAAATATTCTTTCTAGAAGTATTTTGAAAATAAAATTCACATCTGAAACAAATCTAAAAAATTCTCACTTAAGACAGAAAGATCCCCTATAACTCTTCAAACAATATTCACGTATCTGCAGTAAAACAGAATTGTGACCTTCCCAGAGTAAGAAGTTGGGTGTAATGATCAAACAAGTAACAAACACGACTCTGGCTGACAGATACTTCAAATGTTTGTTTTTTAAAAGGAAAACAGAAACACTAAATAAGAACACAAAATGAGAAGGGAGATTTTTAATGGCACAAAGGGCAGCTAGGCACTGTGTGAGCTGAGGACGTAACTGTCATTATGACTTTAAAAATCCCCCCCAGTAAGATTGGGTTGCAGCTAGCACAGAAGAGGGGTCTTATCAGAGTTTCACAAACAACAGAAGAGCAAACCCAGTGCGTCGCCCAAATCTAACAAGATCACAGAACAGAATTTGTTACAGTCCCTCTGCTAAAAAGTCAAAGTTACAAAGCGCTAAGTGAAATTAACTCTGAATTCTTACTAGCTCTACGCGATTCAGCTACTGGATGGAATGGTCATGCGCTAGTTCAAAAAGGAGTTTCTGTACTTGAGAAATTCTTAGGTGTAATTCCTGCTGTGTTAATATCATCTTCTGTATTAACAGAGATTTAGCTAACACCTGCAGGAGTACCCGCCTTTATACAGAGCTGTGCCATGACCATCTTCTCATTTACAGGTAAAAATAAAAGTAACCATTAGGCACGTGTTAAAGGTGTATTACACAAGCTATAGTGTCAAACATTTTCTCCCTCAGATTTACACAGAAAAATAGCACAGCAGCAAAGAACCTGGTCCCCTGTTCAACAGTGATCTCATTATAAGCATTTTTAATTTACATAATGTCACAACATGAATACCTCCTTATCTTTAAATAATTAGGTAAAAAAGGCCCCCAGTATTACCATTTCTTATATAGCCAAGTTCTCTCTATATACATCCAAATGTTAAAGATACAAATAAAACATTATACAGGATTTATAAATGTTTAAAAACTTGAGGCTTCAGAATCATGGTTTCCCAAAAAGAGTCAGGAAAATCCACAGACTGACAAGGTAGCAGAGAAAACTGGGAAAAAAAAGGAGACAGACACAAGTTTGCTGCCGTAACATTTTACTAAACTTGCCAGTCATCAGGGTGATGTTATCAGAAATAGCAGTTTATGCTGCAAATGAGGAATGGTGGTTTTGTGTGTTGATCTCAAGTGCTGAGACAGGCAATTCAAGTATTTCCTATTTGATCCAAGCTCACCGTAGCAAAGTGGTGCAGAAAAAAGAATTATTTTACATTTTTTCCATACATTCGATCAATGTCCTGTTGATAGTACGCCGTAAGCTCTTTGCGTTTTAGTTTGAACGCGTCTGTCACTAGGCCAGTCTCAGGTGTCCAAGGATCAGGGCTCAAGCGGATTTTTACTGGGATTTCAAACTTCTCCAGATTGGCTGCAAAAATAAAAATAAAAATAAATCACACAACCATTTCTAATGCAAAATGTAAACATAACCATTTCTCTACAATTAACCAAAAAAAAAAAAAAAACAAACCAAACACCACCATATTCTCACCCACAAAAGCATATGATATGACTGAAGAAGTGCTCCACAAATTCCCCATGGTCAGGCTCTAAAAACCCCAGCATGGTCACAAGCAGAGTTACAGGATCTAGCACTGATTATTCTCCAGTTCCCCAGAAACACTGAAATAACCCCCAACGTTTGAGTATCTCTGCTGCTCCCTAACTTCAGAAAAGCCTCAGTGCTTACTTTAAAGCCTGATACTAAAGGGAAAGACAAAAATATAAATCGACACAATATATGTAGAAATGCCTCAGGATTAGATCAAATACTCAATTTCATTGATTTTACCAATCTATTTGCAACAATACAATTCTCTTTAAAATACTTAGTGTTGCACAACAAAGAAAAATAAGGGGATGTTGTACATGAGCTCCACCACAGCAGCTGCTTAGAAAGATTTTGCCTGTACGTTCTATGCCTTGAATGAAAATCTATCAGAGACACAGGGCAAGAAAAAAGCCCTGTTGCAGTACTGAGACTGCATTCTTTGTAAGGTGATGTTCCAGTAACAGAATTCTGCAGATATACTACTCAGTGGTTTAAAATATTCACAAGCAACATGGAGGAGAGGTGAAGATTAACAGGACAAAGACTGTTGGAGGTATGAAGTTATCGAGGATAGAAAAGATAAAGGCAAATTGCAAAGAGCTGCAGAAGGACATCACGATACTGTGTGACTGCAAAACAAAACAGCAGAAAACACTCATTGCAGAAAGATATAAAAGAGAATGCAGATGAAAAACAAATTTAAACTCCGTGACCATTTTAAGAAACATTCTGTCATTGTAACTGACAGCTATTTGTAAAAAGCTCAGTTCTTGGTAATAGGCAAGTGCAAAAAAAAACAAGGCAGAATTATTACGTAAGAAAAAGCATCACAGTGTCACTGAATAATTCAGCTCCAGAATAGCTAAATAGACCACAGCCAATTAGCATGAAAAAGATACAGCTGAGGGGAAGTATAATAGACAGAGAAAAGCCCTGACTGCGTTTGTGACTGTTCGCTGGCTCTTCCAAGCCAAGAGCTCAGCCGAATCAAATTAAACTAGCAGATGGCTGGGCTAAAATACACAAAAGGCATTTCTTCACCTTTAACATAGCTGAGCTGTGCAACTCTGCCACGAGATAGCACAGATACGGACGTAACTTTAAAATAGGGCTGAGGAGTTAATGAAGAGAAGCCTACTGAAAACCATTAGCTACAAGGACTCTGCTTTCTGTTTAGGAAATCCCTCAGACAAATCACTGGAGGCTAGGAGAGCCCACTTCACGGTGGGCTTTTTTCCCCAATCACCTACCCAGAGGTATGTAGCATGTAAGGCTGCCCGATACCCACCACAGACGTATCGAGAAGATACTACAGGAAATCCTGAGCAGCATCAGACACACATAGAGAGGGAACTGAGCTATGCTTGATGTATTTGCCCGGTACTTACATTCTTTGCTTAGGTATTGGCGACAGTAAGAGAGAGAAGTTACAAGACTACACCAACCAAAAGAACTGACCCCGTTCTGTGACCTACCCACATTTCTTCTTTTTGTTGTTGTTGTTGTTGGGTTTTGTATGAGAACTTCTCTTCATTTATGTTCTCATGCAACATAGTAAAATACACATGCACCAGGACGTATTTTCAGGGCATATGCTTATCCATTTCACAGACATCACTGTCCACAAGGCTAATATTTACCACCCAGCCACTCACCTGCCATGGCAGCCTCCGCTAGCACCTTCAGTACCTCCTTCTCCATCTCAGGACTGTTACAGATCTCTTCCCAGGTTCCTTTAAATCCTTTCTTTCGAGCCAGTTCTACAAGCTCCTTTTGATTTGGCACAACAAATCCAATGACATAAGAATGGAAACTGAGAAGTACATGTATTTTAGTATGAATTTTGTAACATTAACAACTCTTTATAAACAACGTTTCATGTTGAGGGGGGGCACAGTTCACACAGTTGTTACTCTTAAGAGCTGATTTTTGTTCACCTGGTAATCTTTCTGAAGTAGCACACAAATTACCTTTGCCTGCTTCAAAATAAGTAGAAAGAGAAGCTACTTACCTTACAGCAACTGGATTGCTTCAAGGTGTGCTGTCTATATGCATATTCCACTGTGCCTCATGCTCAAGGCTTTGGGGAAGAAGTACCCACACGATGTCAATGTGCCCTGCCTCTCCTCATGTTTTGCATCCCGGTATGAAGACTGGAGTGCGGCTTCCCTACCTCAGTTTCCTCTCAACTGCAGAATCCAGTTACTGTAGAGGAGTAGAGGACTGCAGTGAAGAGGGGTTGGAGAGCAGGTTGTGGAATAAGCATATGCACAACACATCTCAAAGAACGCCTGCGTCTGTAAGGGAAGTGACTTCTCTTTCTCTTTCAAGTGATTGTCCATACGCTCACGCCACTGCTGGCACTCTTTGCCTACTTCTGATATACCTGGAATGGATGAAGCTGTGACCTCTAAGTATTTGGAATACACAGATTTGAAGCACAATCTGCCCTGAAATGAGTAACCAAGGCTTTTGAGATGGAGTAAAGTAGATCTAATTCATTCACCTGCTTTGAAGCAAGATCAGCCCCATCTAAAAGATGTTTAACCCATTCTTGAGCATTACAAACACATCACTGCTCTCACCATTGGAAAGCTGTTTCTCATGGCTATCCTGGCTTTTCCTTTCTGCAGTTTACATCAGTTGTATTGCCATACAGCCAGCACTCAGATGTTCTTCTCCTTTCCACAGAAGCTAGGTATTCTTTCACATACTGTTACTAATTTTTCCCCCTTCTTAGCTTTCTAGTCTTCCTGCCTTTCTTAATTTTCTTTAGGATTTTAAGTAATGCCCCTTCCTTGCAAGTCATGCCTCACAGAGCTGGGACCAGATGTTTCCGTTTCCTCTGGGACTCTTTTCAAGAGGTTCACCTTTTCTGAAGCGTTGTGTATGGAACCGAAACCCTTTAATGTTTATTAGAGAAAAAAGATCATTGTGCATCTGATTACGCCATATTATCCAATTTATCTGCGTAAAACAGCACAGCACTTGCAGACTCGTATCAGTTCCTACTCAACTGCTACCATCTGGTGGTTCTTTATCCTGTACATTTAGGTGTACAATTTACATATCCTCTCCCTTAAACTGACTTTTTTTAAGCAGTATCTCCATGATACAGAGTATCTCACTCTGAATTCTAATTCTGTCCTCCACTGTACCTACCTTACCCATCTACAGACTTATAAAGTCATTTCAGCTCTCTTCCACCACACAGACAGTTCACACAAAAAATACCGAACCATACCCCTGGTATGGAGATTACTTTAGTTTATCTTTCAAGGACTGTAAGATAATTTTAACATACTAATTCTAAAAACCCTTTTGGTCAATATAAGCTGTTTTTTTTTTTTCTTTTGTCACTGATATGAATTACATGTGACAGCAGTTGTGAAGACTGCATTAAAGTCCATCACAAACGTAGGCTCCTCTGGCATCACCTGCTGACAAGCTCTGTCTGTTGGCTGGCTCCAAACCCATCTTAGTTTTCTAATATATTTACAGAAAGACTTCACATTCGCCTCAGTATCACTTACTACTTACATCTCCCCTTCTGTCTTTGCCTCTCTCCCATATGCTGCCCTTTGTGACTCCACTTGGCATCTGCTCTGTAATGTGTATATTGTATATCCAAACACATCCAGATCCTGCTCCCTTCTTGTGTTTGGATACTTCTGCCTAGGATGTCTTTCCATCGCTTACTCTGCAGCCATGTATTTACCTCAGGCATGGCTGTTCCTGACTAACCCCTATGCAGAACACAGAGGACTCTGACACTTCCATCCCTGGTTCCTATGCTCTTCTGACACGTTTAAGGCCATGTTCAGCAATACTTCAGCATCTCCAGGGAAAAACAGCAAACAGAAGTAATCACTTGGCTGGGTAAGCCTCAAACTTTCAGTTCATCTGAAAATTCCTATGGACAAATGAGTTCATCCAACTACTTTTTTTTTTTCTGGAAAAAGCCACTTGGAGCTCACAGCCTCTCTGTAGTTCTTCACTTTAATTTTTTCATTTTATAAAAGAGATTTTTGCCAAAGTCTCTCCTACACTAGACATCTTTCCTACCTTTCTGTACTTAAGATCCTATTTGAATATAGCCCTCAGACTTCCCCAAAAGACATCTGCAGTGGCACTGCATGTCTGTACCACCAATTCTGTAAAGTCTGGTCCTTGTATCCTAGAGCTTCCTGCTGAGAACTCATTTTTTCACCAAGTTTGCCTGTTCCTCAGCTGACTGAACTACTCTGTTTCTTGATATGATGCTTGAGATTCACTGAACACGCTACCTGTCCTGATTTCTAATGGAAGGTTGATCAGCTCTCCTGTCCCAATTCATTTCTTTACAGTCAGCATACCAAACACGGTGGAAACTGGTGAGATTTAAAAAAAAAAAACACGTTTGCAGCAACATGTAACCAGATTTGGCCACAAATTCCTTATCTTGGTAATTCACAAATAACTTTGCAATTAATAGAGGTAGCTAACATTTTATTTTTTCAAACTCCAGTCAGGTGTATATTCCAAATATATGGAGTTGACTGTACAAACACTAATATTTAAAAAAAATAAAATCAAGACTTTCATAAATGTTAAAGGCAAACGTAACACCGTTAAAGAACAAGTATATCTAGAAAGCTGATCCGTTAAAGTTGAACTCTCTTGTTTACTCTATCTACACTCCTATACAGCTCTTCTAGAGCCAAATTCTCTCTCTAAATTATGCTGAACAAAAGCACACAAAAAATAACAGTATGCTTTTGCAACAATGATCTTATGACACAATAAAAAGTGCATCAGTTAAAAAGCTATTATTAGGAAAAACAATATATATTTTTTTTTATTTTTATTTTTTTTTGCAAGATTGCTCAGTAAAATGGATGGCTCCCCTACTGAAGTTATGCTACAGACTGACCACAGAAGTCTGTTTCAGATATTCCAGTCTTAGTAATTTTAAAACTTCATTGCTATAATTTTGCAAAATATCTGTCAATGCCCATCAAGTATTTGAATTATAGTATATAAAGGTAATCAATCATGTAAGAATTGATAGTAGAATTACTGAAATTTACAGGTCCTTTAAGTATTCTAGTACACTGTAAATGCTATGTTGACCTGGCAAAATTAACAAAAGATTTGACAGTACAGTTCTAGAAAGTATTTCAATCATAGCATGGCAGCAATCAGCATCTGTAGGGGCTTCTTTCTCCATTGATTACAGGGAGTGTTCAGAACATGCATGTAACCTCAGGCAGAGTAAGCAAATATGAGAGACTTGCTCGTTAGGTGAAAACCGTAATAAAAGCCTAATACCATGAAAGCTTCTCAGCAGGAGTATGTCCAATATGTCTTAGCCTATTTTTATGAAACTGTCGAAACTAAAGTTGTGATGAATACGGTTAGTTAAGAAAAACACAAAGAACCAGGTGAATAAACCAAAAGTTAATTTACTATTACTAAAGAGCAATTCTCTGGTGTGTTTGTTCTGGCTTCCTTCAAAGTTAAGTGGGACTTATTTTGAATGTATATTATACTGAATAGAACATTTCTTATCACTCAGATGCTCCAAAATGACCTTCCAAACTTGAAGATGACAAAAGGAAACCAAAAGCATCTGAAGGATATTTGTACGTTTAAGCCTATATTCTGTATAGATAGGAAATTCTACAAATAGAAACTTCAGACGTGCTTGAGCCTTTATATGCCTAACTTGGTAGTACACTTAGGAAACAGAAAGGATGTTTCATCACTTTTTATCAATTGTGGTTCTGCATAGGATTTACTGTGTTTTCTCTCCAGCTTCAAGGCTTCTGCTAGTGTTCTGCATGGACACTAAGCAGTTTCTGGACTGTTGGGGGTTTTGTTTTCAATCCCCTCCTTCCTCTGAAGAACAGCTCACAGCTGAATACAGCAAGGAGCAAGGTCCGCTAGGGCTTCCATAGGTAATATCTCTAAAGTGCTTGAGTGATGTCTGTTATGAATGCAGTTAGCCTTCAAAGCTCAGCTGCTTTTCAGGTTGGGAAAAAGGGAGTGAAAGACTCATTCTTGACATTTCCAAGAAACAGTGGAAAAAATTGCAAAAAGAAAAATAAAAACATATAATTCAGATGTTTAGTTTTGATAAAGAAAGCTATTCCTTTGTATATTAAATAAAATCCTTTTCCAATGAGTTTAAAAAATCCATGCTTTGAAGAAAAAACATTTTGCATGTGACTTCAGTAGGATAGGCAAAGAATATAGCAACATCAAAACATCAGCTGCCTCTTACCTGCTTGCATATGCACAAATATTATCTACCAGTGGAAGATTCTTTAGAGCTGCTTCTACTTTGCCAAGAGAGACGTATTCTCCTGCCTGAAGTTTTACAAGGTCTTTTTTACGATCTATCGAGAAAAGAAAAATAAATGTTAATTATGCAACACAAAGGTTTAGGCATTGAATTAATACTTTTCTGAAATGTTTAAATGTCAAAAGGAATGCTGACTCATGTTTGGTAAATGTACCAGAAACAGTTAATAGCAGATTTCCAGACTTCAATCTCATCAACCTGTCCTTCGCTTAAACACAAGCCACACTTCAATTCTATGCATTTCCTGCCTTTAAACAGCATCTTCTACATTGTAGCACTAGCAAGTGAACGGAAGACAACTAGGGTTATGTAAAAAACAGAGTTTGGCTAGAAGCACGCGTTTTGTGCTGTCTGGTCCAGATGCCTGAGGCAGCAGATGCAGCATTTGGTGACATTTTGCTATTTATTCCTAGGCTAAATCCATATTTGAAGTGCAACTGTCCATCTGTTATTTGAAACACAACAATTGAAACTGAAAATTCAGCCCAAATTACTTGAGCTTATTGTATGTAGACACAAAGTCAAGGTGACTATAGCACTGTACCACTCAGCTGTGACAGCAGCCAGGAATACCTCTCCTTTGCTATATGCCTGTGTAAGTGTTCAAACACGCAAAGTTGTTTTTTGGATTTTACCTGTTTGACCAGGGAAAGGCAGCTGCAATGGGACCTAAGATTTTACTCATTTAATAAAACAAGTAAGCTTAGTTTTCAGAATTAAAGAGCATGCTGAATCATCCACTGACTTCAAGAGAGACACTTGGCAGTCTATAAAGCACCTATTTTTGTGCCTACTGATGTCAAAGCATTAGGAGACTATCACAGTCTTATGAGTAACATCTTTACCTTAGAATATTCTTCCCTTAGTTACTTTATGATGAAGGAATACTTGTATTGTAAAAAACGGTAAGATTTAAAAATAATTCCTGAGAACACTTTTATCAAACTTCACACTTACAAAGTTATTAAATCTAAGACCACTTTTCTAGCTCAAGTTAGCCTACGTTTAACTACTTACTACTTGCTAGCAGACTGGAGTCAATGTTCAGACCGTTTTGAAAGGAATCAAATGTTTAAAAAATAGCTTTAAAGAGCACATGATTATGTTTATATGTTAAGATAAGAACTTTCTTAGGATAAATCATAGGATTTTGGACTGCATAGCAAGATATGTAGATTTTTATTTTTTTTTGTTAACTACAGTATTTAGCAGCCCTGAAAATAATCTGTTTTTATGTGTTTACCTGAATCTGTGAACTCACCAATTATTTTTAGACATCCATCTTGATGAAACTCTCCAATGTCTCCAGTATGAAGCCACCTCTGCCCATTCTCATCAATAGTGAAATCCTTTTTGGTTCGTCCTTCATTTTTATAGTAGCCCACAGTCACATTTTGACCCCCAATAAGAATCTCACCTCTAGGATATGGTTTATCAGTGTTGTAATATCCACCTGAAAATAGTTTTTCTTAAGTTAGAAGGAATTAAAAATACATTCCAAAGCAAGAATTCCTATCACTGTTACTATTTAAATACAAAAAAAATTAATAAGCCCTTAGCCATCACTTGAAAAAACACTTAGTCACCACTTGAAAATACTGCCTGAATAATAAAGTAAGAGAAGAGCTGGTTCCATTTCTTTTCAGCATATAAGCAGCTGCTTAAGATATGTGTTTGCAAACAATGAAATTCACAAGCATGTGGAGGGCAGATGCCACACCTATGCATTTTTTATTTATTTATTTTTGTCAGGAGTAACATGCTTTATAAGCTTCACACAGGCTCAAAAAAAAAAAAATTCATCTTGTATTTTAGAAAGAAAAACTACCAAAATCTAAGGTCTCATATTAGCCCCAGAACTCCCTCAAGTATTATGTGGTTCTACTCTGCAATACATAAAAGCCTACCTTAGAAGAAATAGTCTAAACACACTTCACATTTTATTAATTGTATTTTATACAGCATCCATTAAGCTACCTTTCCATATGTCAGTCTTATTTTATTAATATTATGAAGTCTATTAAAAAATTTCTTAATGACAACAGAAGGTATTGTGCATAGATTTCAGTTAAAGTCTACTGAAACCAACTCCAAGATGCATCATACAAGACTTACAACCTCTCCTGCAAGACTACTACTCCAAACTTGAAAAAGGTGCAATGCTGTATACACTTAAACAATAGGCATTTAAAGTGACTCAAATAAACAAAAAAGTATTGGCAAAAAAAGCCATAATATAACCTAATCAAAACACTATTGATGTGTTGATAGCTTCTGTCTAGATACGTTTACATATAAAAATCAGAGGCATTTATTTTACTTTTTCCCCCTTCAAGATCAAATGTATATAGGCTCAAATGTATATAGGTAAAAGTAGGATTTAAAAAAATAAAAAGGCAAGAAACAGTCTTCTAATTAGTACTACTAAGCAAAACCCTACATAAAACTAGCCATATGTCTTGCAAATGCACTATAATTTAATCATATAAATTCTTACCTTCTTCCCAGTTCATTAATTTGATTTCACAGCAGACCAAAGGTGCTCCCACTCTTCCTGTAGTGTAATCCCAAACTAAAATTAAAATAAAAAGTATTTTTCAATAAATAAATAAATAAAATCACCAAAACTGACAAGAAAAATCTTTGTCATCATGCACTTCATTTAGTGAAAATTAACTACTTATTTCTGAAGTTTAACGTTAATGTACACAATAGAACTTCCAAAAATACCAGTGGATGTATCAGTGTAATACAGATAAATTCCTCATCCTGTACTAGAGTAGATGGCTATATTTACAGATAGCTCCAGCCACATCAACACAGCTCTGACTCTGTGTCCACATGGATCACACTGTAGAAACAGCACAACTTTTAATAGTGCTTGCTTGACTTTGAAATAAGCAACAGTATTTCATAGCAATTCAGAGATTCAGCATTTTGATTCACTTTCCTGGTTTCAATCCCCAGTGCTTCTGCATCCAGGCACCTTCCCAAATTACTAGAGTGATTTTTTTTCTGCCTCCAAAACTACTGAAGAAGCCGTTACCAAAGACCTCCTGGAATAAAAGCCACATCCCAATAGTCTGCGGATGACTAAGGAACGATACATGTTCTACAATCTAGCATAATCGCAATGAACATCAGATATTTTTCATATAACTCCTAGCTGTATCGCACCACTGACAAAAACCAGCAGCTCTGTTTTTGCCACTGAATACGAGTGGAATTTTAGGATTAAAAAGCAACTGTAACCATGAAGTTCCATGTTATATAAAGCTAAAATTCAGCACAGGTTTTTGTATTCATTCTTTTTTTTTTTTTTTTCCTAACGTCTCAATATGCTCACCAAAATTAATGCTTTATTCAGTTCAACTAGTAAGCACAATACTGCCAAGATCTCATTCACGCTCTTAATAGTTTCTCAATTACAAATGAGAACATTGATTTTATATGTACCCCATGAGCTTTAGCACAACAAGTGAAACCTAGTACTCCTACTGTTTCATAAATTTTTTGATTAACAGCATTTCCTAATTATGTTTTAAGGCAGAAACCAAATGAAGGGACTGTCAAAGATTATCCCCACAGAGCACTCAGCAAGGATGCAGCTACACCAACCTTCAGTGATGGTTCCAGCTCCAGCTGATTCAGTTAGTCCATATCCCTGTCCTACAGGGCAACAGAAACAAATGTTCATAAATCGCTGGGTTGCTGCAGAGAGTGGAGCTCCTCCACAAAGCAGGATGCGAATTTTTCCACCTAGCAGCATTCGTACTTTCCGGAAAATAAGGCTAAAATACAAAGATGAGAATGTGAATTTGTTGCTTAAAAACAAAAGAGCACCTGATCTTGTATTTAAGCTTTAAGTTTCATCCATCTTCATATAAACTTCAGAAAACCTTGCAGGAGCACATTTAAAGATTTTCCATAAAAAACAACATTTCAAAAAATTATTTCTACATTCTGACTTGAAGATGGATTAAATATTTTGAAAGCATAGTCTTAGTAAGATGGTAAAGTTGTGATTTTTTCTTCAAAAATATTTTACATGAACTATAGATTTTGTAATTACCCTTTAGTCTGACTTCTGTGAAAATGTAAAGACTGCAAATATCTATAGCTTTCCTATCTTACCCAAGAACTGTGTAAACTCATCACTAAAGCCCTGATGAACATAATGCAATGAATGTAAATCAGCTTCAAGTTACATAAGTCTTTTAAATTATATCAGTAAATATTTAAAGCCATCTCACAAACTACAGATTTGTAGTTTCAATTTACAATTCATTACAGGCCTGTTCATGTTTTATTCCAAGGATGAACGTTAAAACAAAGAAAAGCATAAAAATTAGATACTGGTCGTGTAGTAAGATTTTGATAAGTATTTTCTGATACCATTAAGAAAAAAGTTGAAATTACCTATCGCAAAGCGGGGTAGTGTAACCTTTGGAAATCTGCTCCATTTTGTAATTGTAGGCCAATATAAATAGATTCCGCTGGAAACTTGTCATTTCATTCACTTTATTCATGACATTTTTGTAGATCCGATCCATAATTTCCTGGTTATAAAAAGAAAAACTTAAACTCAAAGCAAGAGAAATCTTAAATTCAGTACAATAAAAAGGAAACAATCTAGAAAACCTAATGTAGGTCAGATGACCGACCACTCCCAGTTGCATTCGCTTCCACTACTAAAAAATAGCAAGATGCTCATATAAAGGAGGAAAGCAGAAATCTGAGCAGAAGCACTATTCAACCCCAAGCTCCCTACTGCTAACTATCCTTGTTCAATGAAGTATTACACGGGTATGAGTCCATTTCTCTTCACTACCACCGGATGCTCACTTCAAAAATTAGTGTGAAAGCCAGCACATTGCTTGCTAAACAGGCAAACACGATCTTTAACATATTACAAGGTGGAAACCTATTTTCTCTTCCCAGATAAGGTCTAATAAGGTAAAGAGAAGCCTGTGTCAAGGACTGTTTTTATTACATTGTGACTGTTTTCACATCATGTACATATTATTCCATAAGGTTTATATCTTTTTGCATACATGTGATTTAAAAACAGCAATCAGGAAGAGAGTACATATCATAAACATATAAATACACAGCATGTATGTACATAACCACACACACTTTTTATTATGATGAACAGATTACTGAAGTGCCAGTCTAATCCTCTATCCTATTTAAATCCTAATTAAATTTCTTCCAAGTTTGACACTCACGTGATGTATGTTTATCTTCAACATATAAATAAGTACCAAATATATTATTTTAAGCCAGCTTAAAAAATATTTTAAATGATCATTGCATTTATTTTACTGATAAAATTTGAATGATGAGTTTTATTTTTAACCGGTTATAACATTCTTTAGTTACTTACAGGAACAGCTGCCATTAGTGTTGGTTTAAGTGTAGTAACATCACCTTTGCTTCCTTTCTTTATTTTAGAGGACTAAAATGAAGAACAAGTTTACTAGCAGACATATTCAAGACTTTTGACATAAGAAACAACATAGCACATCTTCCAATCATTGTTATTTGAATTCTAATTTAAACAAATAACTGATACTCTGTTTCACAAGTTGTAGAAATGGAAATGTATTGCAATATCAAACAAACACACCGTATATATATACACACACACACCCCCAAATAAGGTCTGACACAAGTAATTTTCTAATACATGGGCTTATATCAACACTGTACCTGGTCAGCTAATGTCTGTGGTGAAGAGTAACCGATGCGGCATCCATGAGACAGACACACGAGCTCAGCACTCAGTTCCAGAACATGGGCAAGAGGCAAATAGCCAATATAGATGTCTTTTTCCCTGTAAAAAAAATGTTAAGAAATAGGCTTATACCACACCATTAGAGTCACTAAGCTAAATTTATACAAAGCTTACTGAAGAACTAGAAAAGTGGAAGAATGCATTTGAGCTTATGAACGTATTTCAAATACGATGGACTTTGTTTCAAAGCTCTTTTATTACATACTGTAGGTTTATGGCATGAATGAAGTGTGATGTTTTCTCATCCCAAGACAATTAACTGTGTGTTATGGTTGCAAAGGCAGCTCTGTGGACAAGATTAAAAACTGCACCAAACAGAAAGAAACCACAGAATTTAACACTAACCAAAGGAAGTACTGCTTAAGGTAGCTTTCAACCACTCTACTGCAAGGCGGCCTCACAGGCTTTTGTGTCCCGGTCTTGCCCACATACAGAAGATGAGAGAGACAGCACATGGAGCAATCATGTCATTTAATGCAGTACTGGAAGATGCTCAGACATCAGTGCACAGTGTGATGCGTCAAAGACAAAGCAACATAAAACTGTTAATATTTTATACAATAATTCATCTAAAATTATATGCAGCTACCCAACTTCTTTATTTTTGTTAAGTAATTGTTGGTACGTACCCCAGATTTGGGATCCTTTCAGCCATTCCAGTTATACCAGCAATTATGTTGCAATGGGAGATCATTACTCCTTTGGGAATTCCTGTGGATCCACTTGTGTACATGATCACTGCAATATCTGAGGGTACAGGCCTGGCCTGCTGTTTGTTCCCTGTAATTGTCATTGAAAACAGAGAATATATGACATGCGGAAAGCCTATCAGATTGGGAGATCTTACACGCTAACATATTATAGCAATTGTTCTAATATAACATGACTATTGACATTACATTTTACTTTCATTTGAAAAGTCTGCGGGCAAGCTTAAGTGCCTTCATAAAGAGCAGGGACTTCTTTGTGTGAGCTGAGCAATACTTCCAGCGATTGCCCTAGCCTAGGAAACAACTTGGTTCCTGTTATGTTTCCTGTATTCCTGCCGAAGACAGAAAAATGGGCAGATCCTCAACTTCTCCAAAACGCCAGAGCTCCATATGCTTATGAAGCTATGCTGCAGTGGTTCCAAGCTGGCACAAGGCAAATCCGTATTTGCAAAGCTACTTTGTCATGCACTTGCAGCACAGAAGTCACATGCTGCCTCATCAAAGCGCTCACAGCAAGGCTCTGCTGGGCCAACATGACCTCCAATTTCTATAAATATTCAAGTTCAATAGCTTTAACAGGATTAAAGCATTTTTAAATACTTGCACCGAAAGCAAGAAAATATGAAAACAATTGCGTGTACTCAGAGGAAAAACTACATAATGTACAATACATGTGGCAAAGCACACACTGAATGAGAACAGTGAAAGCATATTTCCCACTCACTGAACCCTGTCCATCCTGTGCAATGACCGGCAGAGAGGAAACGACTTAACAAGAACCTCATTGATTTAATGTAACAAGCAGAACATGCTTGACCATAAAAAATTTCTTGTAGTATTCCATAATTTATGAGTGGTTAACTCAACAGAGGTAACGTTCCTTTATTGTATGCAATGCTTGAAAGACCGGAGGAAGAAGGATTAGACACCTTGTTACACAGCAAATGCATTAAAAAGCCTCAAGGAGCTAATGAGTTGTAGCCATAATTTATTCTATCGGTGTTGATTCTATGATTCAATGCCTTCTTAAACAATTTTAATAGTAAACAAAATCGGTACATCAAAAAGGGAAAGCAATCTTTTTTTAAAAAAATTGAGAGGTTATCATGTTGGCAGCACAATTGCTATTCCCCTAAACTTCAACAGCAGGCAGATTAAACTCCCAGCCCACTCCTAAAACAAAATTCATTGCAACATTCACGTGCCTTCAATGATTAGAAGACTGAAATCACAAAGAACAAGAACAAAAGCAACTATTGAATATAATGAAACCTTAAGATACTAGATTTAGCAGCCCTTCAGTGCTAAGAGTAAAAGACTTTGTTATGACAAGTTAGTTAAAACACCTTCTGAAATTCTTTATTTCTAATTCTAAGAATGTTACATCGTTTGGAAATAAATTTCAAGAAAATTACATAGTAGATTGAGACTATTAGACTTACAATAGCTGTGACCAAGTTCTACCCGGTTTAAATAGCTATTTTACATTTTGTTATTTGCGGATTTAACAGTATCGTATTACTGATGCCTTTTGCTTTTTATAAATGCAGAAGTATTTCTTCTGTGTATTCCAAATAACTTGTTTTTAATTCATCATTCATAAGAATGCATGCTAGATTTCTATCCTGGTCTAAATAGATATGCTAAAAATTATTCTTTGACATACATGACACTTGCTTGTGGAGAAGATGGTTTTTATTAAAAGCATTTTATCCACTGCATAATTTTCTGACGTGCAATCTTCCCAAATTTACTCAACAGGGTCAAAGTAGGACAATAATTTACATGATCCAAATGGAAAGAAAAGATAACCTACCAGTATCTGCCTTGGCACCCATGGCTTGCACGGAAGCCATGGTGTGAACAATGACACCCTTGGGAAACTCTGACCATGTTGTTGGTTTGCCATCCACTGTAATAATATGTCGCAGCAGTGGAACTTGAGAAACAATTTCCTGTGGAAATTCAGACATCAATCATGAAATTTGTGCCAACAAGAAAAAAAGAAGTTTATCTATTACACACATTAAAAAAGACAAAATATTTGAACATTTACAGTATCAGAGGATAAACCTATCTAGCTCAAACAGCTGCAAAGCTTGAAACTTTCCACATTTAGATATGTAAGATTAATTGAACTTTCCGCTTAGAAGTCCAAATTATTTTCCATCCATTTACTAATCTGGGTCTGATTTCAAGAAAAGCCCGCAAATAAGACTATGAAGATCAGAAGAGATAACTGACTTTCCACTCATAGCGTACTGAGAGGAAAAGGTGCTGGGCAGCTGCCGACACCGAGATCACAACAATACTTTGGTTACTCCTTGTTTACTATGCTGTTTAAAATAACCAATAGCAAGCAAATATACATAAAATGATTACGTAAGCAATAGTTAAGTATTTCAAACAAAACCCAAGTTTTAAGACAGTTATCAAAGTTGCAGAGAAAGAAGATGTTATCATCTCTAGCAGATGCAGTTCATTCTCTTACAATGCACACTTCTTTCAGCTTGCAGTACATATGCTCTAGTAACTTGAGAGAAAAACATAAGGCTTGCAAAATTCCCTCTCAACATGCATCAATATTGCAGAGCTTTTAATTAAACAGCTCTAGTTCCTCCAAAACACACTATGACCAGCCTCATGCAGGTTTGTTTTTCCATCTCTGTATTCTATCTGGGTCAGTAAGGTCTTGGAAACCAGTGGGCATCCTGCACTCCCAGCTTTGCTGAATGAACAGACTACCACAAAGTTACCACACATCACTTGTTTCAGACACCTCTTGGACTGGCAGTGACAACACAGGGGTAAGTTACATAAATTGTAAGAACTGTAAGTGCTGCAGGACTGTGGATGCCCTGGACAGTTAACCATGGAACAATTAATACACAATAATCAGCAGCTGACACTAACTCAATCATACTCTTAAAGACCTAAACCTCTGGAGAAAAGAGCAACTGGGTCTGAGAAGTTCTCCTTATGAAAGCAGTTAAGGAACTTCACTGGTCATTTACAGCACTTTGGAGTTTGAAGCAAGGCATCCAAGTTTCTGCAGTCTCCCAATTGCCCAGAATCACAAGTGGTTAAGGCATGAAATTAAAACCCTTAATTACTCCTACCATGTTGCTGGGATTTATTTAACAGAAAATATTCTATTAAATACAAAATACATTTGGGGGGGATTTTTTTTTGGACTATACTAATGTTTGTTAAGCTTTCTCTGCACTAGAAAAGAGTTCTGACTTTCTGAGCATTCAGCTTTAGATTTAAGGGCCATTCTCTCCTGGGAAAACATCCAAGGAGTATGATCACTTTTAGCTATTCATATATAGTTTATACGTTTTTCTGTTCTTTGTATTTCCTTCAAACTGTTGATTTTACAAGCGCTAAATCCACCCAGAAACCACAGAATTTCCTGGTAAAGGTGTTGTTCCAGGCAGGATTACAGATCTTCAGCAGTGCGAATAGCTCAATGTGTTCTCAGAAGTCATTTGGGAGCTTAAATCCCAAAGCTGACTTTTTCTGTATATGAAGATAGATACAAAATTCATGTTCTATAAGAACTGTCTGCACTACAGAAAGGCAATAAATCACTGTTCCATACAGCTACCAGGCCTTTTACCAGTGATGAGATACCCTGGAGAAAGGCACACAAACAACAATAAGTTTTCTGACCTTCAATTTTGTTTGCATCAGTTCTTTACTAGTAATGATGGTGGTCACCTCCGTTTCGTTGAGCCCATGTACTATCGCTGCGCCTCCTAGAGTAGCGTACAGAGTAACAACTGAAACAAAGAAAAAGAAAAGGTGAATCTTTGTTTTACACTGTCACGTACAGCTTTATACCAAAGGGCTGAGATTAACCTGTTCTAAGTTAGGCAAAACAGTAAAACTATTTGTCAACTAATAGGAAGGTGGTGTAGTCTTGTACTTTAAAAATACACATTATGAGGATTTAAATACAGCATAATTTTCAGTTATTCACAGGGGGAACAAAAACCAAATATTGTATGCGTGACTGTTTGCTACTTTTCATGCTCTAGTTTGTAGTATATAACCATATTACCCTTTGTAATTCTCTTCCAGATCTACTCTCTCATCTTCATGGTTTTTACCATTTTAAAAGTACACATCTGTTCTCAATTTAATAAATACACTTCTATAGTCCTTTTGTACACAGACAAGAAACAGTATTAATTTGACTTTTCAGAATTCCTATACTCTTGTCACTAGCCTCGTACAACAGAGTGCTAAGAAGAAATTATTAGACTATTGTTGCACGTCTTACCAGCAGATTAGTTCCCTTACTTGGCAATAAATCGGTGACTATCATACTCTCCCATCTATTTAAAACAACAAAATTAAGGTTTAATCACCACAACCACAGCATTGAACTGACACCATGAGAATACAGAACAGTAAGGTAAGAAAATATTGAGGAGATGGACTATTAGAAAAGCGACATTTCTGGTATTTAAGGGCAGCTCATTAGTGATAGTGTTAAACCACAGTTATTTCAGATTAACGATTTTAAAACCAGATTCCATCTCCTGACATTTTTATGGAATCTGCATGAGAAAAGAAAGGCAGAGGCCGGGGGGGAAAGAAAGGCAGCTCAGAAAGGAAAAGAGATATTACTCTCTCTCTCTCAAAAAAAAAAAAAAAAAAGTGATTTCCTGTTTTCCAAGCAAAATGCTAAATAGGGGAATAGCACTGTACTACAGCTCACCTCCTGAAAAATGTGAAAGATCTGATATCACAATTACTGAGAATCACAACATCAGTGCTGGAGGTCCTATCACATTAAGTATCTGAATTTAACTAAATTTAGCCAAAAACTTCAACACAGCAATATTTACTAGAACAAGACACCCTGTTACAAATTAGGGCTGCACTGCAGCAGCAGATCAAACTCCATTGTATCCTGAGGATTTGAAATCCATGGGGTTAGTAACTCAGTTTAGCAGAGTCAAGAAGAACTCAGAAGCAGACATTTCTTACACAGAGAAGTAAATAGCTGACCTCTACTTATTTTTTCCTCCTTAAACAGTCTATCATAGTTCAGAACTGTTGCAGGGCAAACGCACATGCACTGTGTTTTCTTTAATTTGGTGGGAGCAAAGTCCAGAAGAGTGCCTCTACTAGTTCCCACGAGCTCTCCCTACTTACTTCGGTGACCCCTGCTATATAAACATCTAGCAGAAATTCAGTTTCGCCAAGCCAACAAGCACAACCGAAACGCCACACTGCTTCTAAAGAAAAAGTAGAATCTCCAAACTAACCATTTATGTAGTTAATTACTCATCAACAAAATAAATACATCAAAAACAACCTCGAGTTGTGCGATAGAGGAAAGAAATAGACAGATAAACCATTTATAAAATGGTGTCTGTCCACGAATGATGTCATGGAGAGGAAGAAACTGAGCAGTGACTGACCTGTGAAACTCTCACTTCTCCGTAATGGCACCTAAATTTTTTTCCAGCACATCTGAAAATTGTTTAGGCATTAGCCCTCCCTTCCTTTTTGTCTTGAAGATATAACAAACCCCTAAGGGATTATCTTTCGTGCATATCTTTACATATGCTATAGTAAAAGCAAGTCTTAAATTCAAAACAAATTTCAATTTCTGCTACAGATATTTTCTTTTTTCTGTTTTTCCCTGTTTTTCAGCTAACAATCCCGTTCTACCTCTGGCAAATGCAAGACTTACATAGCTTCAAATGATGCAAAAACAACAAACAAGAACATAGAGTATTTCTCATCATCAAACCACTTTTTCTGTGTGAGTAACACACAACATAAGAATTACTTTCTCCATTTTAACTCTCAAATACAAAAGACACTCTCTCCAGCACCAGGTACAAAGCATGTGAACCTGTTCCGTTAGCAAGAATTCTGTGCACGTACCATCAGGTTTAAAACATTTCATATTCAGCAAGTGTCACAACACTACCAGGGCAGTTGCAGTTAGCTGTTGCGATATCTGAAAACTAAAAAATGTTAATACAGGCAATTTCGCAATGCCTTGCCACACGACTACTTCAACAAAAGCTGAGTTTTACCATTCATTCAGCAAAACGACTGCATGAATGCTGCAGGGTAATGTTATCACCTGCCAACACAGAAGTCACAACTCCACATAAGATGACATACAGCTCACATGCTAAACACCACGTCAGACAGCAGACAGTGTGCTGAAGCACATCTCAACAAGGGAATTTAAAACATTAGCACAACAAAACCAAAAGCATATGCATACTATTCTACACACATGACATCCAGCCACTCACTATCCTATTTTTTCCCCCAAAATTATGAAATCTTCCTAGTATTCATAAACTTACTTCACTTCCAATGTTAGAATAACTGATGCAAGCCTTTTTATTTTATTCCCAGGACAGTCACTGAGAATCTAATATCCCAAAAGTGCTAAAAGGGAACTGACACAGTGTACCAGAAGTGTAGTTACAAAGCAACACATTTGAGAACAGCCTGTGCAGATAAATCTCTGCTCTGGAAGGAAAAATAGCAGCAGTCACTCAATGAAGAGAGGACCAAAAATATTGAATGTAGGTAGGAGGGCACCTGGGAAGATCACACAGTCCAACCACTTGCTCAAAAGAGGTGCTCAGGCCTGTATCCACTCCAGTTTTGAGCTTCTCCAGGGATGGAGATTTCACAATGCTGCTCGGCTCCTGTTCTGGTATTTAAGCACCCTCACAGGGAACAAGTTTTCCCTATTATCTAATCAAACATTTCTGTGTTTTAACTCACGTCTGTTGCCTCCTGTCTTCTCAGGACACACCTTTGAGCAGAGTCTGGCTTCGCCCCCTGCATATTCCCATTATATAGATTTATTTAGTCAGCACTGAGATCTCAACTCACTTGTCTTAATGCTGAGCAGACCCTTTCCCTCAGCCTCTCCTCATACGTCATGTTTTCCAACCCCTTCATCACCCCAGCAGCCCTCCACTGGACTCATTCCAGCACATCACTGTCCTTCTTCTACAGGGAAGCCCCAAACTGGACACAGCACTGTGGATCTGGTCTCAGCAGTGTTCAAACAGAAGGGAAGGATCATTTCCCTGAACCTACTTGCTGTCCTTGTGCTACCACTGCCCAGGATGCCGATGGCCTTCACTGCGACAACTCACAACGTGCTTGTGTTTAACTCACTGTTCCCAGGGACCTGTAGGTCCTTTTCTGCAAGCTGCTCTCCTCCCAGCTTTGTCCCAGCCTGTACAATAACAGCTGTAAAATAACAGCATGCTGTTATTTTCGTACAGGTGCAGGAATTTGTTGCTGCCTGTGTTGAACTTGATGAAGTTCCTGTCAGCCCACTTCTCCAGCCAGCAAGGTACCTCCTCAGTAAAGGCATTAAACAACAGTGGTCTCACCATCAATCCCAAAAGGCCGGCAGCTAACTCTGTGCTGCTGATCACAGGCTTTCCAGCTAACAGCCCAAGGAATTTTCCATCCATCGTATCATCTACTCAGCCAGTCTTTATCTCACTAGTTAACTGAGCAGATGCTATGGGAGACTGTAGTGGGTTTACGTGGCAAGGTTTTGGTAGCAGGGGGCTATAGGGGTGGTTTCTGTGAGAAAGATCTAGAAGCTGTCCCATGTTTGGGAAGGGCCCCATTGTTTTCCAGAGCTGAGCCAATAAGCAATGTTGTTTGCGCCTCTGTGAGAGCATATTTAAGACAGGGAAAAAAACGCTGCGCCAGACAGCAGCCGGGAGAGTGAGAGGAGTGAGGCACAGCCTTGCAGGTGCCAAGGTCAGTGTAGAAGGAGGGGGAGAGGTGCTCCAGGCGCCGGAGCAGAAGTCCCCTGCGGCCTGTGGTGAGGACCATGGTGAAGCAGGATGTCCCCCTGCAGCCCATGGAGTACCATGGTGGAGCAGGGTTCCACGCTGCTGCCCGTGGAGGAGACCACAGTGGAGCAGGTGGCCCTGCACCGATGGAGGCTGTGGAAACCCCTGCCAGAGCAGATTCTGGGCCGGACCTGTAGCCCGTGGAGAGGAGACCACGCAGGAGCAGGTGACCTGGCAGGAGCTGCTGCCCGTAGGGGAGCCAGGTTGGAGCAGTTTTCTCCTGAGGGATGGACCCCGTGGTACGGACCCATATCTGGAGCAGTTCTGGAAGAGCTGCTGCCTGTGGGAAGCCCACGCCGGATCAGTTCATCAAGGACTGCATCCCGTGGGTGGGACCCCACAGCACAGGGGACGAGAGTGACCGAGAAGGAGCGGCAGAGAAGAAGTGCTGTAGACTGACCATAACCCCCATTCCCCCGTTCCCCTGCGCCGCTCGGGGGGAGGACGTGGAAGAGGGTGGATGGGGGGGAAGGTGCTTTTGGTTTCTTTCCTTTGTTTCTCACTGCTCTAGCTTGTTAGTAATGAGCAATAAATCTTACTATCTTCTTATGCCGAGTCTGTTTTGCCCGTTACAATAATTATTGCGTGATTTTCTTGTCCTTATCTCAACCCTTGAGCCCTTTTCACATATTTTCTCCCCATTCCTCTTTGAGGAGGGGGAGTGAGAGAGCGGCTGTGGTGGAGCTCGGCTGCCCACTCGAGCGGAACCACAACAGAGACCCTACCAAAGACCTTGCTGAAGTCACAGTATAAAACATGCACTCTTCCCCCTTGCCCAGAGAGACAGTCATCTCATCATGAAAGACAAAGAGGCAGATGTGGAAAAGGTATGGGCTACAGTAGCTTATCCTGTAAATAACCTGACCCTTAAAGCTGAGGGGATAATACAGCATAAGGGAATACACAAAATAACCATACAGAACTGCGTGAAAACTGCTTTATAGTCATAACTCTATGGCTTATCAAGCAAATGGTTAGAGCAGAGAGGGATCATTTTAGATACAATTCTGCTAGGCTTGCTTCCAAAATCTGCATGATACACATCTTCAGTGTAGGTCAGTGGTAAACCACAAATTTCTGCACATCTGGCTTTTCTGACCTGGTTCTTAGTAAAGAGGATTAAACATGGTATGGGATAGGAGAGGCCAAAGCCCACAAGGAACAGCAGCTTTTAGGGTGTCATTTGTGAAAATAAGGGATGCTTCATGGAGAATGCCCCCACCACAGGCCTGCAGTTATGTGGGTGGCATATTAAGGCACAGCAATGAAATGGACATCAGAAAATAACGCCTATACCAAGCCGAGATCAGCACTTGATGGGTTTCTTCGCAAGACACTTAGGCCTAGAGCTCCTGCACACATCCTTGTGCCTATGCTCAGGCTAAGATAGGGCACACAGCAGGCTTTCTGCCTTGGCTGGGATTCATCTCCAACACCTCGTGGCCCCTTTATGAGGAGAGGGGAACAGCCTGGCCTCACACCTGTCTCTGTGCGGCGCTGCGAAGCGAAGCTGTGTGAGGACAGCTCCAGCCTGGTCTGCTGCCCTTCAGAAGGCCCCCCCAGCACAGCCTGCAACCAGCCCGTGTACACAGCCAGCACCAAACTGCCAGGAAAGCACCTTCTCCTTGAACTGAATCTGCACTGCCCCACTCGTAGTGGTGTCAGCAATGAAATCCCAGAGGACTAAAGGATCGGTAACCAGAAGTTAGACCGTCACCAGACAGAAGAGCCCAGAAGACATCTCTCTTACAGTCACTGCATGAGAAAATAAGGGGCGTCATCCAGCTCAGAGAGCTGAGTCTCAGACCCCTGCCAGGGTTAAGGATCCAGTTACTGTACGATTAAACCAGATACTATCAATGAGAGTGAGACTGACTTTAAATAGCTCACCAAAACTAAACATAGGACAGCAGTTTCTGAAGTAGCAAGTAGGACTCAGGGCCATTCTCAAACAAAGTCTCAGATTAGCATTCAAGTAATATTAGAATTCGGTAAATGACAAAATGGGCTATGAGAAAGCCAAGAGGCAGAAAGAAGAGATGGCAAAATGAAAAAAGTATCAGTCTCTGCTTAAGGCATGAATTAAGGAGTGTCTTACAGCTCAGTAGATGAGTTACTAAGCAAATTTTAATCAGAAAGAGCTCTCTAAAGTAAGTTCATGACATATTCATTCCTTTTCACTTTTTAATGTGATTAACTAAAATCAAAATTGAAGAACTGACAAAACGCCCAGTTAAAATAAAACTTAGGCACAGATGAAGGTTTGACGTCAACTCCTTAAATTGAGTCAACGCATTCATGTGCGATTTTTGTTTGTTTGTCTTTAGGAACTTGGGAATCTGTACTGATTTGAGATTAGAAGAAAACAAACCTCTCTCAGAAATTCATTGAGCACTATGTATTTACTGAAACCATATTCCAGCAGCAAACACATACAGGTTCCCCCATTTAGTAAAGCAACTACCAAGTACACAGTTTCTACCTCATGCGGTTTTGTGGGTTTGTTTTTAATTTTTAAGTGTTCTATCTAAACATCATATAAACTTTTATTAGTGTGTAAAGTGAAGAAAAAGGTTTATTTTCAGATTGCACTGTTAGGTTAAAAGACATTAAAATCCCAGGAAAGCCTCATACTTACGCTGGTAGTTGCACATGAAGCAGGCTTGTGCTGCAATCATCCACTCAGCTCTAGTCTCACAGAAGATAGCAATGTTGGTCTTTGGTTGCTGACCCAACACTGCTAAGCCATTTCCAAAATTAACAGCTTTAACGTATACGTCTTCATACGAAAGCCAGGTGTACTTGCCAAGGATGACCTAATAAGGACAATAAATTCAATTTAGAAAACAAAAAGCCTTAGCATATGCCCTACTTCATCTTTAGCCACATGAATAAACCACAGATGTTTGAAGTAAAAACTGTTTGAATTATAATACCACTTCATTCAATGTAATGAATGATGTTCTTCCCCAAGATTACAGGGGCTGTGGAAGCTCCAACACAAATACTGTGACATCTCTGCGCACGTTACCACCTCTGTGGCTGTTCTCACAACAGGAGAACACACCATTCCCACTGTGTCCTACGCAGATATGATACTTAGGTGTTAATCTGATGAAAAACACCAAGAAAACTGTAATTCAGAAAGCACTATCAATGGGTTCTCGGTCAGAAATTGTGAAATTCTCTTCCCTTTGTTTGTTCTGAAACTAATGTCGGGGGAAGAGTAATCTCCTTGCCATTTTTTTTTACTGCTAAAACAAAAGTGGGACAGCAGACTGGACAGGAAATTACTGGCAAATATCAGCACTGAAAAGCCATGTGGAAAAAGTTAAGCAATCTCATTTTTCTTCATCATGGGAAAGCTGTTGCACAGGAAAATTGAATCTGAATTTACAGTTCACTACCTAACAGGTTTCTGTGCGTACACTTGCACTTTGTGGTACCATTTTCTCAAAGAGCAACAGGTTATTCTGAGGATATCCTACAAATTTTCACATACAGATGCACTACCAAATGTTTTGCACTGAAAATTCAGAGTCTAAATGATTATACCTTACCTGGCTAGTTATACAAGCACCCTGACAGTTTTGGAACATATCATTTTCATTGGTCAATTATTTCAGACATTTCCTTTCACTACAATGCATTAACAAAAAAAGATAAAAAAAAAAAAACAAAAAACAAAACAAAAAAAAAACATCTCCCTCATCACCCCATTCTGTTTTCCAGACTTAATTCTTCAAATTTAACTAAATTTTGATGTTGTAGGCTATAAAATCTAACTTTTCTGACATCTCTAAGGCTGTATTTCCAAACTTCCTAACAAAATGGATTTGAAAATCTCTTTCAAATTTTAATAGAACAGAAAAATAAATTCTAATAGAATTCTTTTATCAAAACACTTCGTCACGATAATGGCTGATGTTAACCTCTGAAGAACTGCGTTGTACTCCCTACAGCCTTGTTGCATACTGTTCGTTAACGTACACATTCGGCAAGGCAATGCTTTCTTAACTCAGGATAGACACAGAAGAAGATGCTTAGAAATTTCACAAGTGTTTTCATTAGAAAATATCATTTATCAAAACAGGAAAGCAGTATTTGCCATCAACAGCAATACTCAGTGATTCCACAAAAAATAAGCACATCTCACACAAATTATCTGCTCAGGATTTCCTGTCTTATTTACAGAGTTTGCTTCAGCAGCAAGCAGGCTGTTCAAGAGCCCAAAACCTTAAGATGACTGCCAATTCCTCTGCTGTACCTGGCAGAGAACCAGAGCAGTGATGCCACCTGGTCACACGCAACACCACGGGCAGTGCCTGGGTACCGGCTGGTAGGATGCCAGGGAGGACCTAAGACTTCATCTGGTTGACACACTACGGTAGTTCTGGTGTGGAAATATTTTCATCTTTCCAAATAAAATACTGCACATTTTCCAGTCCATTAAAACGTCAGTCACTCCAAATTCTAATTTCAGTTTGGGGTGTTCTTCCCCCAGACTCAGTATTTCTGACACACTTGCAAATTCTTGGTAAAACTCAGTTTCCACCACCTTACGCTACTTCAGAATGGTATCAGAAGGCCTCACTGCTGCTTTCCCTTCTTCAGACATTAAACAACCCACAGACAGGGCAGGGCCTAACACACTGGAAGCCACATTTCCGAAGACCACTGATGTATGGCCTCTTCCAATCAGGCTATGTTGACGTCTACCTTTGCTGCTGCTTTCCATGTATTGAAATTTTCATGTCCTCTATACCCTCCCTATAATGTATTCATATACTGCCTCTGTCCATATGCCTCCTTCTTCTGGGCATCCCTGTACGCTTCCTTTGGGGAACATAGAGCAGGTTTTGGTTTCTCTCACCCTTATGTTTGAGTCCTGGTCTCCAAATGCATCTCTCTCCTTGGCCCTTCCCTCAGCAGCTTTTCACAAATATTTTTTCCCTGTACAGTTTGTACTGTAAACAGCCATTAAGACTGATGGTAAGCACCATCATCTTTTGAGTGTCCACACACATGCTTTATTTTACAGCTTTCGGAACTTCTTCCGGCTTGGTAACTACTTACACATGTAAGGAACATAACGGTCCAAGAGTTTGCAGGAGAAGGGCCCAAGCAGCCAAAATTATTTGCAACCAATTAAACAGACATATAAAACCAAGCATTAAATCAGAAGCAACAGATATCTGAATGTTTTCTTAGAAATAGCATATTAATAGAAAAATGCTGCCCTCTAGTGCATTCAGTTTTTAAATACACTTAACTGCAAGTTATTAAAATATTTAAATTATGTACTTCGGTGCACTGGACAATATTATTAAATATCAGTACTGTGTTAATATTTGGAAAGCTGTCAAGCTTTTAAAGAATAAATATTTGCTACTTGATTAACTTTTTTTTTTTTTTAACCTGGGATTTAGGGCAACTGTATTCACATCCTTAGTGTGACGGTGGCATAAAACAATCTCAAAGAAACAGCAGGTGCATGGAGAGCCACAAAGCTACCCGACCTCAGTCACCACCCACAATCTTCTGAAAAGTAGCTTATAAGGTGCAAAGAATCTCAGCTACAACTTGAAAACCACTGATCATGAGTTAAATATATTTCATGGTAGAAAAACGTATTAAAAATGCAAAAGAGGGTGTTTGAAATGTCTACTTTTGGCCTTATTTTACATGAAAACATGGATTGTTACTCAACACTTCTGGGGGGAAAAAAACACCCTAAGGTATTACTTACATAAGAGCACCCTATGTTTTTCATCATCATCAACTACCCTTGTACTGCTCAACGACTTGTCATGGCAAGGTCCTTCTTGCAGCCCCACAGCAGGTTTCAGTACCAGCTAACCTGAGCATCATTTCTTACAAGGAACAGGTTGCTACCTTGCTGCTCATCTCCCTCTTTCCAGATTGTTTTATGGCAGCGTTAGAGAGCACAAAGTTCACATTATGAAACCCCTGCCCCCATAACCACCAGATAACTACCTGCATGCTTCATTTCCTGCCTCTGTTTGCACTTAGCAGACCAGGACAAGGCTATGAAACAGCAGGCTCTTTAGCCTCTTTGATGACGTTCTTTGCAAGCATTTTGTGGCCATCAAAGTACACCACCTCAGCTGGACCACTCCTGCTCACATGCTTACTGGTTCAAAAGAGCCTGACAGGTTTTAGAAGCATCCCTTTCCCCTACCAAAATCATGTCATCTTTTCAAAGTTGTGTCTTGTTCACTATGCTTCCACTAATGCTGCTCTTGATTACCAATTCTTTACCTTTTTTTTTTTTTTAAAGCAACAAACAAAAGTAAACAAATGAAAAAAAAAAAAAGACACCTCCAGAAAATTATGAAAATAGAGCAGAAATCTACAAGCCAACAAAATCCACATACCAGCATATATGATATCAAGCACATGACAACGAAACCTATAGCTAAGGTTATACAAAATAATCAACCAGCAGAATAAAGTGCACCTTATGGGCACCAAATAAAGTTTAAAAACTTATAAACTCTGCACTTCTTCCTCAAGTTCTTACATCTTAACTCAAGGATTTTATCCTGACTTGAATACATACTTTATGAAATTGATAGTAGGTTATTTCATCCCAACATTAAAACATTTTTTATGAAATTTTTATTAGGTATGCTGTCAAATCTTTGTATTAAAGGACACCATAGAAGGAAACAGGAACATTGACTACGTAGGAAAATTTATAGAATACAAAAGCAAACAGAAAAATATGTTTTGGTTGTTTTTAATGTCTATGAATTTCTGATTTTTTGGCCAGTAAAAAGGAATAACTCTTACAAACAGTATCACAGAAATTGAAGAAATTACGGATTATCACAGATACCATTGCTCTCAGAAGATATTACAGTAGTACGTGATCTTAAAGATGTTAAATATCTAGCTTTAAATAATTTTGCTAGCGCAAGTTATTAAGTGTGAATACACTTAGTTCTTCTAAGAATCAGAAGCTCGCTTTCAGGGGATACTTATTTACCCAAATAATTTCTCATTAATTAGGCTAATCTAACTCTGTGCAATTTGCACATCAGAAAGACACCTTCTAACAGATTATGCAATTCAGTACACAGATCCACAATTTGCACTGAGATCTGCCACTGACTTGCAGAAGACCTCAGAAAAATGTATCAATCATTCCCACCACTCCATTCGATTTCTGGAATGGAAAAAAATAACAAGTTTTGCAACTCCTATAAGATATACAAACTATACGCATTACACATAAGAATTAAGAACTGTCATGTACCTTTTCAAAAACTTGCACCAAATAAACCTTAGTCTTTGCCTTCACTAAAGGGAACCAAGCAATAACAAACATACACGGTACGGAAGACAAAATTCAAAGGAAGAGAACCCTACCATTCAGAAACAAAGGCACCTTGTGAAATTTTCATGTTTACTCACTTGCTAAAACATGCTACGAGATATTAAGAAACACTGTATTCCTAATGGAAAAATAAAATAATAAAAAAGTAAAGTTACGTGATAATGCCACAATCTGGAACAGAATACTGCTAGGGCAAGCATGGTAACCGACCAGAATGAACTGCTGTGTCAAGCTTAGACAGAATTACCTAGCTTAAGTAATTTCTGAGCCTAAAACCAAGTAATTTAAGTAGGTCAACATCAACATTCTTCAACTTTCCACTATTCGGAATGAATTGCTTTCATAATGGGAAAGGCTAAAACTCCTAAGTTCTTAAGTCTTATGCTACTAATTATATTTGAAGAACAGAGCACAGATCATCCGCAGCCAAAATTCTGATCTGTGCTCAGAAGCCCAGTTTGCACAACATGAACTTCTTTCTGTTTCTTTACAGGACAATGAAGTAAGAAAACATGCATCAAACCAGACTGTAGGTTAAACAGCATTTACCTCAGTTAAAATTAACTCTAATGACCGAGAGGAAGCTTCAATAACAAAGCTTCTGTAAAGATTTTAACGTAACTAAATTTTGCCAGGCACTGACATGTAAACCAAATTCGACTTTAAGCATTAAGCTCCTATATCAGAATTAAAGGATTCTTTAAACAATATAATTTTATATAATAAAGATTTTTTTTCTTCTATAGGAAAACTGATCTTAACCAAGAATTGTCTTAAGAGCATGTAGTTAACTTCTAATACAGAAGCAAAGAACTTGAACACTTATTTGTGCATATATGTAAATCCTCTTTAGGGTACCTTGGCTCGCTTCTTGAGGCAAAACTACATTTTTAAATGCCTCTGAACAAACATGAATCAGCAACCAACAACACAGGCTTGAACTAAAAAGGCTACAAAAACCTCAGTCCCTCCAAACGAAGTTTTACACTGAAATTGCATCTCCCTCCCCACACTACGATTACAGATTAGCAGAGGAGTAGTTGGGTAAACCTGTTAATCCTTAATTTATAATTAAGTTCCCTGAAAAGGCACATCTGAGTATAAAGCATCTACTAATTTTCTCTATTATATCTAACATAGTTCAGAATAATACAAAGGGAAACCTTTTTTATTCACCTAAAATAAAAACTTTAAAGCCTCTTACGTCATCTGCTAAATCTTTGTGTTTTTTTTTAAAAAAAAAAAAAAAACAAAACACATTTGTGCTTTTTTTTTTTTTTGGCTGAAACTCTAACAAAGGATATCTACTCAATAATGCAAAAAGAAGTTTTAGATTTCTTTTATGGGAATTAGACAACTTAATTCTTTCCACATCTACATAATCTAAGTAGAGAAACTTTCTTTTTTCACACAATTTGCTTCACTGGGCTAGAACTGTTGGAACAGAAAGCAAACACTTTGAAAAAAGATCTTGAAGGCAGATGGCAAAAACTTACCTTTTTAAAAACCTTTCCTGATGGTTGTATTTCATCTTCCTCTTTCAGGATTTCACGTGTTCCCAAGAGCTTTTTGTCCTTAAATTTCGTTTTAGCATACTTAAAAACTTTGTCGAGTGTGTCACACCCAGGATATAAAACTGAAGCTAGGCAATGTAGACTATTAACAGACCTGTACGCACCCCCAGGTTTGTTATTCACAGGTTTAGCTTTCACCTGCTTGGCTTTTGCTATAGCCTGCCTTGATCCTGAAAATATGTACCATGGAATGTACGTTACAACTGAGTACATCAAGATTATAAAGTTTATAAACTGCAGAAGAATGGGGTTGATGTTATGCTTCAACTTCATTTTGGCGGCCTCTGAAGGTTACAAGGGAGAGTCTGACAACATGGATCAATCAGACAGGGATCCAAAAAGACCTGAGAGAAAAAAAAATTAAAAAAATAATCAGTAAACTCTATGTACACTGGGGAAAAAGGGGGTATTTTCAGACATGTTATTACAATCTACTTCAGAAGTAGGCCTTTTTAATGCAGAAATTAGGCTAAAAGTCTTAATCCTTAACACAAACGTCACAAGGCACTGGTACATGAGGAAACATTTCCATTCCCATCTAACAGACTGCAGTACTGATTAGTATTTTTCTTTTGATACTGTACAACACAAATACAGAATTGTTAAGGAAGTCGGGACTTGGGGTTTTAGTTAAATTACACATAACATTTTGAGAGAAATATAGACCATTCACATATTCAAACGATTCTCTCCAATCACACCAGAAGTCCTCTATGCCTGTTCTACCTAGTGATCTGCATGTCCTTCAACTGGAAACAATCAACCTCCATACAAGCCCTAAAAAATAAAAAAAAAATAATGCTACTATTCTAAAAATGGGAACCCTACTCACTAAGTATGTTCAAATGCTTTCCAAGCATCATACAGACTGGGACACCTACCTAAGAATCTTCTATTCCTAGAGACTTGCAACACTTTTTTTTTTTTTTTTTTTTTTAGTATCATTTACCACATCTAACAAACACGATTCAACTTCCTATTGTGTTCTACTGTGGAGGAAAGAAATTATCTAAACAAAAGATCCACAAAATCAAAAAAAATAATTCAAATCATTATGGGAAATCAGGGGCAATTGTCTTAATAGCTGAAGATGAATTTCTGCAACAGTGAATGAGCTACCAGTTACAAAAATCATTGTTTTACACATAAAAGCAAAATAAACAGTCTGACTATAAATACATTTCATTTAGTTAACCGTTCAAAGGTATTGACAGAACTACGTTAAGAGTAATAATATAAATCAAAAGACTAATACTGATATATATGTAAGATGCACAAATTTGAGTGTTTTTTTTTTTCCCTAAATGAAGTTTTCATTCATAAAATACAATGCCAATAATGTTTCATTTTTGGTGATGTCTTACAACATTCACTGAGTTTGAAAATGCTAAAAAAAAATGCTAAAAAAAAAAATAATGCTTACAGATGATTCTTCCACAGTAATGGAAAGAAAACTTGCTTCATTATGAATCTTAGATGTATAGGTCCTTTTTTAAAGGAATCAATCCAATATTCTCCATTCGTAGGATGGGATTAATTCTACCTTTCTCTAAATTAATTTCTTAGAATGCCAGCAAAAATACTTCAGTATCAACTTCTTCCCTAACAAGCTACTGTAACCTCATCACTAACACTTCCTGACTGTAGGCAGTACGGCCCCCAGACCATATATACTTAAACAAAACATGGGAGCTCTTCATAGCAGAGACTTAAGGGATCAAGCAGCAGCAGGGCAAAGGGATTTAAAACCAAAAATGGAACAATGCATACATTTTAATTTTCAGATCAAAGGCAAAACAAGTGATGACATAAACAAAACACTTAAGTAGGCTAAAGGGTAAATTCAGTAATCGTTTGAAGAGACTTATGTTCTTAGGCTGTCACTGAAGGATACTTAATGGAAATAATCATGTGCCAGCCAATAAGCTACTGCAGTCCAGAAAAATTATATTGCTGTTGATGGCAGCACAGAATGTGATGTTTTAAAGCAGGATCCAGAGTTCACCAAACGTTCACCTGTTTTACGTAAAGGTATGCATTGTACTATAAACTTGACTGGCCCAGCTCAGGGAAAGGAAGAGAAGACGTGTTTTTTCTTTTCTCCTTATAAAGCTGGAGAAGTTCTTTGTGTCTACGAAGTAGAAAAAGAGTTTAACCACCGTGACAAGAAAAGACGAGAACAACTGACTTAATACCGTTTGGACAATTCTTCAAAAAAATTCCCTGACAAATAAACAGGCCTGTCCCAAAAACATTCCCAGTAGGTTTCATAACTTTCAGGGAAGCACCGAGACCTTCTAGAATAACAGCTTTCCATTTCATTTTGCACACCTTTCAACAGCTTTATTCCTGCCTCAGAATGAGAAAGGTAACTTCTCCACTCTTTCTGGGGAAAAAATAAACAAATACACCAAGGTTTGATCTTAAGATCTCTCCTCTGACTTAACTGGAGCCTTGCACAACAAACAAACTTGGAAATTAGTTCTTTAAATTGCAAGTCATAAATTATGCTAACCTGTTATTTCATAATGGCTGCACTGCAACCAAAGGTCTAAGGAATGCTCCAACAGGGCAGGTGAAGATGAACTACTTGGGAATGTCACTCTGGTTCAGAAAAATCAAGCATACAGCACAGAAACCAGCTCTAGAACTCAATTCTGATAAACCTTCATTGCCCTAAGTTGCTAATTATTGCAGTTTCTCCTTTGTTAAGTTGAGGCTATTACAAGTAACTTATTTCAAACAGATTATTTTAAAAATTAACCCTTACGAAAAAGAATTTTTCCACTTCAAATACTTTTTTTTTTTTTTTTTTTTTTTTTTTTTTTTTTAAGATAGGGAGTATCTTTTGCAAATATGGTTTCTTGCCTTATGGGCCAAGTAAGACTCAATTTTCCTATCTTTATAATATTCTAAGATTTGTTTGAAGATATCCTTGAAGTTACAACTTGCAGTCAATCTATTAATACACATATTTCTGATCATAAAGAGAGGTAGGATAAGTAAACCCAACATTCGGGGGCAGGGAATAGAAGGCAGAGAAGAATGGAATCCTAAATAGTTTTAGTAGAGTATTGGCTAGTTTATTTCATTGCAACAAAGCCCACTGCCTTTATAATACCTGAGTTTTGTTCTTGGTTAACTCCCATTTAGTCACTGACAAATAAAAATACACGATGCACGTGAAAACATCTTGAAGTTAGTGGTCCGCTCTGCAGAGTAGCTGTAAACATTCAGGTTCTTAAATAACATGCATGTATTCTGGTTCCATGCAACAGTGTTGGGCGGTTTGAGGAATCGGTTTTCAAGCTCTGACCAGTGATGCAAGAAAGACTGGCTGATTAAATCCTGCAGGAAAGAGCTGCTAATTTATGCAAAAGCACTTTTACAGAAAAGGTGTTGATGCAAATGTTTCTGCACAGAACAGCTGTTCTGGTTTTATGTAATTCTACTGCACAAAGCCGTCACCAAAGAGCAGAGTAAGGCCATGCTTTGCTTTGTTTTTCTCCTGTTGTTGTTGTGTTTTTTTTCCCCAACAGCGAGGAGAAAAGGCAACCTGCACACTCATTGAAGTGTCTGGGGCAGTAAACCGGCAGTGCTCACGACTGATCCTGCTTAATGCATAATCAGTGATTTGGCCTGATATACTTCTTACACTAATACTGTTACACCCTTTAGTTTTAGAAGCAAACTTTTGTTAAATGAAAGATAAAATCCTTACAGGAATGTGTTTACTAATTGACCTGCTTACAGTAATTACACTACAATAAAATCACAAAGTAACAAGAAAAGAAAACCTTATGCAACTTCTCATTGTGGCAGGTACTGGTACAACAGCTGATACAAGGTGCTCCCGTCTCAGTTTACTCAACAGGTGCTGTCACAGGCAACTGCAAAATCTAAAAATGGAAAATCCCAATTAAACATGGCAATTGCAAAACACATCCTCTGCTCTTTCACTGGGCTTTTGTAATAAATAAATAAGTAAATCTCAGCTATATCCAAGTTAAAATCTGCTACAACACCCATCAGATTTGGCAGCCTGTGCCACTTGTCTCCCTGACAAACTCCAGCTCTCTGGTGTCTCTCACTGTGATGCTGATTCCACCATTCTGGGTGGAAAAAAAATATACCTATCCTTGCATAAAATACATTTCAGCATTAGTAATAAATATTCCTGGAAGGTTACATAAAACGGTAATCATCACACGCATTGACTTTGCTCTACTATACATCAAGGCTTTATTATTTAACACCCCTTGTGGAAACAAGTCACACTTAAAAACCTGTGCCAGCAATTCACATTTAAATACACAGCAAATGTAAACACTTCCCATTACTTATTATTTACAAAGCTATTCATTTCTTAAGCAGATAATCTTGTCCGTCCAGCAAACCGGCTCCCAGAAATGTTGGTCCTTGAGGTGAGCTCCCAAGGTGCTCCCACCCAACTCCTGCAAGTTCCCATGACCAAACTTAAGCCATCTCCCATGACCAAACTCACACCCCAGGGCTCCAACATCCCCACTCATGAACACTTCAGTCAATGTTTTCATGTCACAGGAGCACACGCAAAATTTCTCACATCAGTGAATCTCACAGACAGGAACTGATTTGTTAACATTCACAGAAACGATAAAAAAGGGTTTGCGACAGGGTTTGGCTTTACTGGACGAAATATCGGAGCATCTGCATGTATTGTCTGACACCCTGGTTAAAAAACTAGCTCACGACAATGTAACAAAGCACATAATACAGCACTTAAGCTGCATTAGAAGTTAACCTCTGCTAGTTTCCATCTGGACTTTAAACATTTCGTTGCTAGCATTCAGCAAGTGCACTTTTTATTTTTACAAAGATCTCTAAAAGAAATTACCATTACTCATTTATAAATATTAATGTACTCGTCTGTACAGAAGAAAATGAAATACGCAGAAGTAGCTAGCAGCCTCTGTTTCACCAGGAAATTCCCTTCGATATGAAGCGAGATGTATCCTGAGGTAATGAATGTTGTCAGGAGAAAAAATTGTAACATACACCAATATCCATTCCGCAAGATGAGTTTCAGACAGTGATATCTGAAACAGATGTTCCTCGCAGCTCCAGCAAGAGTGTTTTTGCGTATTTCTTAAGAGGAAACGGAGAGGATGGAAATCCCTGAGAGCCCCAGAGTAGGATGGAAGGGAAGAGCTGGGACCCCGCACTCCTGCCCCTTCCTGAGCAGCCCCACCTGGTCCCACAGGGCTTGCCAAGCCCAAGGCCTTTCATTGGACCATGAGGGTTGGAAAAGCCCTCCAAGATCATCCGGTCCAACCATTACCCTACCACCAATGTCACCCACTAACCCATGTCCCTAAACAGCAGGTCCAACCTTCCCTTGAGCACCCCCAAGGACGGTGACTCCACCACCCCCCTGGGCAACCCGTCCCTGTGCCTGACTGCTCTTTCTGAGCAGAAATGTCTCCTCATTTCCAACATAAACCTCATTGACACAACTTGAGGCCATTGCCTCTAGTCCTATCACTAGCTACCCGTGAGAAGAGGCCGACCCCCAGCTCCCCACAGCTTCCTTTTAGGTAACTGTAGAGAGCTCCCCATGAGGTCTCCCCTGAGCCTCCTCTTCCCCAGATTAAACACCCTACAAACACAAGCAGATTCCCCAAGCCACCTAGACACCCCCAGGAAGGCGTGCCGGCAGCACAGGCAGGAGTTAGGACTCATTTGGGCCCAAACAGTGGCCGCAGACACACCAGCCATGGCCTGGGATGAAGCAGCTCCCAGGAAAAGCATCCAACAGGCCGCCGGGGCAGCCGGGGTTGCTCATGAGGGTAGGGTTTTGATGCGGCTCAAGCAGATTTAACGCTGGGCCGCTAATGAAAACAGATCGTTTGTTTGCAAAATCCAGCTCTCTGCCCCCATTGTACCGACACACTAGCGCCTGTGTGGCCAGGAAGGAGTCAGATTAGCTTGCTGATCCAATTTTAAACCTTCCCGTCAATGCAGAAGGGTGGATTTTCCTTTCTGTCAACTTTGACGCTTACTGGAGCCTAGGGTGAGACACTGCAGGAACCTAAGTCACCAGAAAATTAATACTGCAGAAAAAGGTAATTCGGGAGCAATACTTGAACAGGCACTCCTAAAGCTACTGTTAGCTAAGAGGCATTAATAACCTTTGAAGATATTAAAATCAGCTGATAAAAACAACTACACTGCAGTTGTGTATCTTAGGAATGGTCCTATTCGGAACATTTTAAAGCCAAGGATTTCATGGATTGACATATATATCTTCTACTAAGAAGAGAAATTAAAAACAGGTAGCAACCGTTGTCAGCAAACACAAAAGTACTTCCCAGAAAGTTGCCAACACTGCTACCCCTAGCACAGAGAAAAAAGCAGAGGAATAAACACAGTTACTCAAAGCCATTCAACCAAGTAATGGCTAGCCCAGGGACACAACCAGTGCTGCAACTACATCCTTGACTTGTTTTCCTCCCACTACATAGTATTGCTTCATAGGAAAAAAGTGTCTTATTTCAGACACTTTTAATTCATCAGATATTGTCAGTATATTGGTTTTATCCCTTCTCATAAGCAGTTAATACAGCATTTAAGAGATGTATTTAATGCCACACAAAGCTAATGCTTTCACTTCTGTGTCAAAGAAAAATTTAATGGGCAATGAACCTTACTACTGCTGAAGATCTCAAAGTAACTTTGATATCTGCACATTAGCTGCCAAAAAGAGACACAAATTCCCATTTCCCAAGTCCACTATTAGATTTTTAAAACACTATGAATTATATATGGAAGAGCAGTTAAACAAGGACACCGATATCACTACACATATAGTAAGGAAAAATTCTGTCTAAAAATAAAATGGAAGCTTAATTATTCTCCAGTAGCCAAAGGTTGGGGATAAGTAGCCAGTCAGTTATCACTGCTGATTTATCATTCTCCAAATTTCCATCATTTTGCAGTCACTTAAAACAATCGCCCTAAGTACTTCCACTGGGAGGCAGACTGCATTTCTTCCGAATGGAAGGAACAACCAGAATGGTGTGATGTGCCATTTGCTACTACAAAATACAGCCTCAGATCAGTCCTCTTATTTATGGGAAATCTGAAACCTCAAGGTATGAAACAGGCTCGGTTATTTAAAACATTAAAATAGAAACAGAAGTTCTGTTGCTGTATATAAAATCTGGCTGCATGCTGCATTCTAGTCATATTTGTCAGATCAGAACAAAAATCTAACCTAACAACACCAGAAATTTTTAGCCATTTTTAGCATGCACAAAAACATTTTCACTTACTTTTAGATTAATTATTTTACTATAGTGCGACAGTAAAAATTATTACCCATTATCCTATATTCCTTTTAAAAAATATCAGTGGCCAGCTCCAAAATCTGGTAAGAACATGTATTTATGTTAGATTTTTCTCTCTCTCTAACACTTCTTTTCTTTGATGGGCTTCTGTTAGGGATAACCTTAACGCAGAATCTCTTCAGAGAACAAGCAGTAGATGAATACCCTTAATTCAAGCAACAAAGCAATACAGAGACACCAAATTGACATTACAGGTTTCTGAAGAAAAAGTGAAGGATTTACTCCAAGCCTTTAAAGGAGCTCCTCACAAGAAAAATATCAGCCAGTGGAACAACACTTTCAAGAGGAATTCCACAGCACGCTTGAAAGCAATAAGGATATCCTCAGCATGATTAAAGCCATCCAACTGATAAAGGGGCACGTTTCACCACTTCATTCAAAAGGCTGAGCTGTTGACTTTTCCATATACTTCCTCTCCTCAGGAAGGCTCCGATTGCTTGCTGGATTTTCTTGTTTGTAACACCATGGGGTCCATTCATCTACAAGGACTTGCTACCAAAATACGTAAGGGATTTGTTCCCACCAACAGCTGCTTTCCTTCCCCCCACTGCAGTGGCCGGCAGGCCTTGCTGGGAGGCCCAGGTCCCCAGAGGGGTCCACCACCTTCTCACCTTCAGGTTCCAGACTACATTTTGTAGCAGTCCCTCTCAACACAGAGCCCTGAGCCACTAGACAGACAGGCAAACGGCACGTTTTTGAGCTGTCATTTGGAAAATGACAGCCACAGGACAACACTTGCACAAGACTCTGTGGGGACTTGATGCCTCATGAAGGGAACCTCTCCGCAAGGGCCAGGCAAGGTGTGCCAGAAGCAGCATCCATAACAGAGTGTATAAATGCAGAGCATAAGCCATGGAGCTTTCTCTGAGCATGAACAGAAAGGGCAAAAATGAAATTCACTCATCCTAAATTCTGTGAACGTGAAAAGTTGAAGCACACTTTTTGCAGACTTCTATCCCAAGTTACAAAAGTCAAAAAAGTCCCAACACCAGCCTTCTGTTTACTAGACTGCTCACGTTTCTATCTGTGAAATCCCATCTCCAGAACACGCTTACAGATTGGCTCCCAAGCTGTGTTTTTAGAGAAATACTTCAGGATCATATTTGAACATATACTCCAGTCGTGCTGCAATGTACAGAAAACACTTTTCCCCTAATAACCTCATCTTCAAAAATTACTTGGCTTATTTAACTCCAGATTTCCAAGAGGCTAAAACTCAACCAAGCCATGACTTACGAGACACCAGGAGGCTGCAGACGCATTTCAGCGATGGCATCTTGTTTGAGATACCATCCTATTTTCTAACCCTAGAAGAGGATATCACGACAACCCTTCTTGGCTGCATCAGAGTGAATATCATTTCCTCTCTTTTTATAATCCCCTCTTGCTTTTTTGTAAGCAAAGCCAGGCAGGATCCGGGATGAACGTGCTTGACAATTCCTCAACATGAAACAAATGCACAACAGGGACTCATTACACTATAGGGAGTCTTATTCCAGACAAAGGAACATGAAGAGTGTGATCCTCAGCTCCAGCTCCTCATGTGTCACTCTTAAAAGCAAAACTTAAAAACCCAGGTGCTGAAAACAAGGGTAACATCTAGCACCCAGTGATGTGGACTGGAGGGGATAAAGAGGAGCAGGAGGTAATTACCTGCTCACAGGAGATAATTTAAGTCATTAGTTCAGAATTGGTATACAAATGCTATGTAGGTAAACAGTTTTTGGCAGAAAGGAATCCTGTTTTTCTATTCAGGGAAAAACAAACACACCCTCAGACTCTGGTTACACAAACAAGACCAAAATATTCTAGTACCTGGCTGTGCGGAGTCTTCACCACTATTTTTAAAACAAGAACATTGACCTTGTTAAGAAGAAAAGTGCCAGCGTACCAACAGCACTTGTAGGAACTTTGTGAATATGCTCAGCCAAAATCATTTTGCCTGCGTTATGCAGATGGTCAAACTAGATCAACAGAAGTTGACAATTGGAAGTCCAGGACAAACTATTAAACATTTCTAGAATATAAGAACAGAAATAAAGTTTGGGGCTCATGAAGCAGCTAAAATACACTTCAAACACAGACATAATTACATCTTTCACTAAAAAAAAAAAAAAAAAAAAATCCCCAAAAGAATCGTGAAAGATGAAGCTAATTATGTAATTAAAATATATACAAATTCAACCATCAAACTCTTATCACAGGCACATGCACAGAAGACGTCCAGCTGGAAAGATCTCTCCTTTCAGGAACCGGACCTGTGACTGCACAACGCAGGATGTGGGCAGAATTTTTTTCCTTTTTGAAAAAAAAAAAGGATTTTTTTTTAATTGGTAAGTGACAGATTTTTTAAAACAGAATCTGCCACAAGTGCCTCTCTGACTGTCTGCTTTAGCTCCTGACCAAAAGGCCTGCGGCCACCTTCCACCTCCCACTACCAGCCTTGGTCAGGCAACACCTCTGTGGCTAGGAGGCTCAAAGCCTGGGTCACAACGCTGCTGCACTTGGTTGGGAAGCAGATTTGTGCTGTTTGCAAAAGTCTTCGACGTTATCAGGTTAAGCTATTTATGCAGATTGTAAGAGAACTAGAAAAAAATCTCCATAAGCATCATTCTCTACAAGGAAAAAAAAAAAACAAACCTACAGTTATCACCACTGCAAAACATTTTTAGATATCTCAAAGCTGCCCATTAGGAAAATTTTTTCTCTAGTTGCAGCATCTCTAAAACAACACAGTGGAGCAATACTTCATCAGAACAATCAAAGATGAAGCTAGAAATAAACAACAAGCCCTGGCGACAGAGCTTCCCAAGCAGCTTGTGAACTTGGGGCTGCAGGACAGACGTAACTCGCAGCCAAGCTCCCTGCCCCGGCACTGTGGGGACTTCTGCCTCCTTCCTACGCCTGCTGCCGTACCGTCTCCTCCTTAGCACTCACCATACAAATCCTGACACAATCTGGAGACAAAAGCAGCAGGCGCATTGTACATCTGGGAGTATAACCACCTAAACCCTCCCGCAAAGCCCTCGCAACCTCCAGCTTCTCCCTGTTCCCTTCTGCCTCTCTCGTGCACCAATATACTGAAAACACAGATTACAGACTTCTTCTTTACCAAATATGAATTACACACATCTAGCTTTTAAGAACTCACCATGCATGCTCCACTTTCCAACTTTTTTGTAGGTTCTCTGAGCCCATAAATTTTGATTTTAGGAACAGCTTGGTGAAACAACTGCAGACCATGCGGCGCCGCTTCACAGAATATATTCTTAAAACCAGGGTTCGTAGAAATCACACCATATGTTTGCTCCAACAAGCCTTATGCCATCATGCACTCGGACGCATGATGCTGTGCTAACTGCTCTCAAGTCTGCTCAAGAAGCAAAGAAGCCAAGCAAAACCTCCCTCTGGACACCAACGTTTCTTGCAGGTCTCTCAACACACAACATGAACAAAACACAGCAAGTTCTACTCCCTGTTCTGGGGAGCAGGAAGGCAGAAAACTTTTTCTTTTAAGGATGCAGAAGAGCTGTTGCTACTGCTATATTATATTCATCTCCATCAAGTCGCCTCTACTCTTTATTCTCTCTTTTCCCCTTCCAGGTCTTACCCTGGTTTCACCTATTAGATAGAAGCATTCAGGGGAAGCATGGTACTTACACCGTACCCAGAAAAAACAAAATAACTCAGTTTCCAGTTTTCAAGTGAAATGGGAAAACGCTTGCAGTTTGTTACTGCTGCTTTTGACTATAAACAGTGAAAATCTGCAATTCGATGACTTTTGACAAACCTTGCTATCTTTCTTGCTTTTTAGGAAACTGATGAAACTGCCAAGTCAGTCTGTCCCGCATGCGATGCTGTAATTAACAGCATGTCTTTGTAATAAACAACACTCCCAAACACTGAAACATGACTTCCCCACACACACGTGCTGACAAATTGCCGCCTCCTGCGGGATTACAGACACCCAGGCAGTACTTGGACTTCCCGCGAGCTACAGCTTCGCTTAGGGAACAAGAGGACACGTGTGAGGGTGATCCCTTCCTTCCCAAGGACCAATGAACAGTGCTGCAAAACAGTTCTGAATTTTGATCATTTTTTCCTGAACTGATTTAGAAGCTAATGCAGAACGAGACTTGAGCTTTCTTCAGAGATCTCGATTTCTGTTTCGCCTGTAGTTCTGGACTTAGTAACAGTCACTCGGGAGGTATGACAGATATGGCCTGTCCAGGTGGTTTCCTTCAACAGCCTCGAAGTTGTTAGATCCCACAGGGTTCCCCAAAGCAGAGTACTGAAACCCTCAAGAGCCCTCCAGGCCTTACTGCAGTGCAAACCACGATGTAGATCAGGACCTCAGGACGAAGAGCAGCTCTTTCAACTCCAACTGCAAAATTAAACAAATACAACTTTGCCGTTTGAGAGCTTCTTAAGACAGCCTGGAGTGCTTGCTATGTTCCTCCGTGTACGATAAGCAAACCTGCACTGCCAGCCTGCACGAAGCCCTAAATAAGCTGGCTCAGAAACTTCCACGAGGATGCCCCCGCGGGCAGAAGCCTCCCATCACTTAATGCTGAGAAGAGCCTGGTTCTGCTCTCCCCAAAACCTCCCCGCGGGTACCAGCAGGCCCCCCTCACCTCCAGGCTCAGCGGGGCCGGGTCCTGCCGCCTCTCCTCACGCCGCAGAGGGCCCCGCACCCCTCCACCACCCCAATGTACCAACACACACCTCGTCCTGGGGGCAGCAGCGCCCTGGACATGGCCAAGGAGTTGCTGAGCAGGGGAGGCCGCTCGCTGCCCATCTCATGGACATTAACACGGGGCCACGGGGAGAATTTGCTCGGTAACCTGCCGCACACGAAATGGATGGAAATCGAAGCCAAGTCTTCTTAGTGTTAATACACCTTACTTAGTGGTACTAAGTCGCATCTTAGGGCCATATTCAGATGGCCTAAATTCCACACAAATCCTTCTGCCTCCCATTTCTCATTAGCGTGCTTTCAGGCAGCTCCCCATTCAGCATCTTACGTAAATTCTCTGAATTGCTCTCGGAAAACACCTCCATTTCTCCACTGACTGGGAAAGGGGGGCTTGAGTCACTCTTCCAAACAATTCAGGATTTAATTCTTCGCGGTCCCTCCTGGAAATTCATTCCTTATCTGGATCTCCCTGAACAAGGATGCTTTATTTCTCCGCAGCCATCACGTTTTGTCCTAAGCCACACGTGTTGCTTTGTTTCAGATATCTTGACGACTCTTTGATAAAAATTTGGCCTTTAATATGATTACGGCCCAAATTATTCACTGGTCTGCTGAAAGGAGGAATAAAAGCCCTAGCCCAGCACTAGATGTGTGCACGCACAGAGCTTCCCACCGGGCAGGAAGGTTCTCCATCAAAGACTACCGGCTTTCCAGTGAGGACCATTATGTTTTTTTTTTTTGTTTTATTTTCTTTTAGGATTCAGGCTGAGCCAGACCCCTCGATTTGAGAAGTTACTCCTCAGGGCATCATGGCTGTATACGTGTCGCAAGTCGAGGAGTTACCCACAGCAGCGTGCTCATCCCGCCACGCTCCTCTCAAGCGGTTTTGTGCAATTCGGACCCTCCAGACGGAGGAAGGAGACGGGAAGCGCCCAGCACCACCGCAGGGAAGAGGAACCAAGGCTGAGGCCGCTGTCCTGGCAGCTCGGCTCATCGGCACACGCTCAGCACGGGGGCAGCGCTCAGGCAGAGCCCCGGCAGGCCTCCCCCTGCCCCAAAAGGCACACGATGTCAGGCCTCCAGTGCCTGCTCCCGGCTTTGTTCTGGTGAGGCTGAGGGTTTATTCTGTTCGCAGGAACTTTGGGCAGAAGGGGATGCCTGGAACCAGCGCAGCCTTCAGAGCGAGGTGACAGCTCGCTGCGGCTCGCGCGGGCTGCTTTAACGCAGATTTATTTGGTAGCTCTGCTGCTCTCCGAGGGACAGTGCCCATCAGTGAGCAGCTGCCTAATGGGGACTGGACCCGCACAGGGTGAGGTTGTGGTGCCTCAGATACCAGCAGATCCCCCAGATACACTCAAGCTCGCCAGCCAGCCGACACCAAGCACAAGGCACAGAGCCCGGCCACCACCAGGACACCCAGCAGGGATGAGCCCTTCCACCACAGATCCCCCGACCCCGAGGGCTGCCACCCTGCCCGCACCTCCCGTGGCTTCAGAGCCCAGGAAACCCGACGAGGCTCCCGCAGGGTTGCCCATGGCCCCAGCCGGGCTGCACCCCGAGGGCAGGACGAAGCTCCCAGCGCCCCCACCGTGCCCGGCCACCACTGCTGGCCCCACGGGGCCGCGATGTGGCTCGGGGACCCCCGCAGTGCCTGCGGGCCGCCTGCCCCCGGCGTTGCTCTCCGTCCACGAGCCGCGGCCCCGCAGCCCCGCCGACACCCCCGGAGCTGCAGAGTGAACGCGTGTCAACACGCGGACTCCACGCTCGGTGCCAGCGAGACCGTTTCACAGGCCAGGAAAGCCATACAATAAAAATACTTTTTTTTTTTTTTTTTTTTTTTTTTTTTTTTTTTTGCCGTCCCATCGCTACGCGCCGCAAACACCCCGCATTTCACCCCCTCCTCACCCACCCACCCCCACCGCGCACACGCCGAGCTCCTCCTGGGGCTCTTCGCAGCGAGTTACGGGCACCGCCAAGCGCAGCCCCAAACCCCCGCAGCCCCAAAATCCCCCTCTACCCTCCCGGCCGCCCCCTGCCCCTGCCCGGGGCCGCTCCCTCGGCACGGCCGAGCCGCGGCCACGCTGGCAGAGCCCGGCCCGGCCCCGCCGCCCGCCCCGCACTCACCGCGCCGCCGCCGCCGCCCCGCAGCGCGCCCCCGCGCCCCGGCCGCCGGGCGCGCTCATTCCGTATGCGGCACGGAGCCTCCCCATTGGCTGCCGCCCGGTGGCGCGCGGGGCCGGGCTGCGGGGCGGGGCGGCGCTGGGGTTACTACAGGTCAGCCGCGGCGCGGGGAGGGGAGGGGCGGGGCGGCGCCACTGCGCCTGCGCGGCGCGTTCCCGCCGGCCTGAGGCGCTGAGGGGAGGGGGCGGCAGGGCGGGAGGAGGGGGGGGCACGAAGGGAGCCCCTGGCACACCTGGGGCGCGTTTTGGGTGGGGGGCTCCGGGCTCCTGGTTAAAAGTAGCGGAAAGGGTGCTGTCAGTGGTGGCTTCTTCAGGTCCTCCGAGGGTTCCTTCGGAATTAAAGGTTTTCGTTTAACGTAAGACAAAGCCACTGGCGTAAGGTGTTACGGACAGACAGGCGCTGAGCACCTGCCCGAGATGAACCAAATAAAAGTAACAGATGGAAAAAGCGTTCCCAAGCCCACAAGATGTAATTAAAGCAGACTGGGGATTGTACCGGCCCTGGTGGCGGCCTCCGCTGTCGGAAGGGTTGGGTTTGTTCTCCCCATACATACAGCTCGGGTTCTCTCACACGGCCCCAGCCCTGAGCAGCACAAGGACCACAAAAGGCACATTTCAGTGATAAGGGCAAGAGCTGAGCCCAGCCTCACCTGCAGCTCACCCGGCAGGGAGTCACGTTTATACACTGCAATGGATAGCAGCACACGGCATGTGTCCCACCAAGTCCCTCCTCCCTTCCCTTCACAAACACCACGCATTTCAGAGGAAAAAACACGCCTTACATCTCTGGTTGCACGTGGAGCCCTTGAGTGGCAGAAACATGCCGACTCTTCCTAAAAGGTAACTAACAGGGTACGTACTTCTCACCCAAAGAGCAGCTGAAGTCACCTCGGTTACTGGAAAAATTTCTTCCAAGTATTTAGAAGCGGAACACAGGAGAAGACCAGCTCTGAAAAGCAGAACACGTTACCCACAGGAGACATTGGAGACACAGAGGTGGTGAACTGCCCAGCCAAAAAAGATGCTAGCTGAAGGATGGGTAGGAGCACAGAAAAACAGTTTCACACCCATTGGGGAAGAAAAAAAAAAATGAAAAAGATAAGTACACTTGGCAGGAGAAGAACCTCCTTTTTCAAAGATGGAACACGTGGGCATTTCTGCAACAGGAGAGAATTCAGATGGCTTTCTGCCAAAGGGTTCACTTACATCAATAGAGACAAAGTAAACTTAATAAATATGACATCTCAATATGAAAGGAGTCCTACATTTGGCTCGTGTAAACTTTCACATTCCAATCAAGGCAAAGAATTTTCAGGATAAAACAAGGAAAGCTCTTTTACAGAAAAGAAGATGGACAATGTAACACTGGATAGTGGCACGGGGCAGAGCTCATCTCATTGAATTCCTGAGTAATCACCAGTGCCCAACACCACAATACCTAGGCAAAAGCCCCGCTTTGAGAAAGGCATGGAAAACACAGCTTGAAATTAAACGCGACCCTTCATTAAACTGCTAGATCTGAATCCTATCGAAGTACTCAGTGAGATAACAGCTACGTTATCCAAACAGTCGCTCCATGCCTGTATCGGATGAGCTTGCTACAAAACCAAAGCAACCAAAGTACTTTCATTGCTCTAGAAATATCAGTGGCCTAACCCCACCTGGATGCCCTATGGGCAGGACTATACGTCAGGCATTCAGAACACAGCATTTTTTATGTCCCCAAAAGCTGTCCAGTGCACTCCGTATCTTCAGACAATTTAGACGGGAGTAAGCCATTCAAGTAACAACAAAAATGCCTTGAACGAACTAGGAAATCTTGACAGGTTTTGAAGTTTTCATTCATTAATGATCAAACCAGTTTCTAAGGAGTTTTAATTTAAAAGGCTCGATTGTGTCCAATCCCATTAATCTACAGTGACATCTCTTACACTTTCCTCTGTCCTGTTCAGTGCTGGCAGCTGCTGGAGGCAGTGCTCCAGGTTAGACAGCCTGGCTCCTGCCATTCCCTGTGCTTCCTCATCAGAGGTGAAAGATCACCTGCAGTCCATGCTGATTAAGCAACTCCAGAGCTAGAGACACCTAAGTTTTAAACATACACAAACACATGACAACATACTGATTTAAACAGATTTCTACATATATTCAGTATTCTTTTGAACCTCTTTATAGACTCCCGATCTAGCATAGGCAAAGTTTTACCTGATTTCAGGGACTGTACCATATTATTCTGCTTGAACACAGTTTGGTACAGAGTTGGGCTTTGGAAGGTGTGGAGGATAGCAGTGTAATTAATGTGTGTTTTACACTGGAACGCTTTTCCTGTATAAGGTGCATGTGTTAGAGACTCTGGGAGGCTGCAAGCTTTCCTATACAAACTATGTACGATGATAAGAACTGCCAAGTTAAAATATTAGCTAGTTTATATTTTAAATAAAAAGGCACAGCAGCACAATTAAAGGCAATAAAGAAGTTCTTGTGTCACCCTAGGCAGCAAAGGAGTTTCTGGGAAAACATACATGGCTCCTACAAATTGCATTAATATATTCACAAACACTTGATTATTTTTTTTTTCAGTTTCCAGTAAGAAACACTCATTAACTGTTCTCACTTTAAAAAGTTTCAGGCGTCCAGTGAAGGGAAAAGGAACGCTGCCGTATGTTTTGATCAACAACAGAGAAGGAATAGCAAGTAGTAACTAGCAGGGGAGCTTGCAAGTGAGCTTAAGAAAATACTGATTAGGAAATGCAGTCAACTGACTCATCAGGAAAGAGAACAGAGAAGCAATGTTATCTTGTTAAATACGGCCAATTCAAACTAATATCCAGTGGGAATTAATAAAAACAAAAGTAAGAGCTGCACTGAAAGAGGAGAGTCTATGGATGGGTAGATGTGTGTGGAAGGCTGGCATTAATCTTTGATGAGCATACTGCTGCGTACTGATACTCAGGAAGAAGCCAGAGGGGGAAACAACAGTGCCACGGATATAACAGATGTGAAAGCTTTTAGCTAAAAATCCCTGGAGGGACACAAACAAAATTAAGAACTTCAAGAAGGTGCATATGGTTAAACTAAAACCAAATTGACTTCTTATGTGAAATAACAGAGACAATTAAAGGACTTGGGTAGGACAAGTCTCTTCGTCTGGATAGAATGTATTTCTTTTGTATGCCTTCAGACTTGTGAAAAATAAATGACTCTATAATTAGCAAGCTTTCTCCATGACTCAATAAGTTATTGAGCATTACAAATGAAAATAGTATTACTCAAATTAAATGGATTTTAACTAAAGAGAAGATGTTAACTAAAGAGATGATTTTCATTAAAGAGATGAAGTTTTCAAACTGCTTGCTTAGAACTTACTTTGTTTTGGCTACAAACAATAACCCATCCAGCAAAAGGGCACGCACACCTTGCATTTCTTAATTAAACAATCAAATTGGCATTGCAATGCTCTGTTTCTAAAGAGAACCTGGCAGTGGCATTCCAAATGCCCTCTTAAAACACGGAGAAGGCTGAACCAATAGTGCAGGGGGCAGGGAAACCAGCTGGGCTGCAGGTTCTGGCAGCAGAAGCTGCTTCTGTTCCCGAAGTGATCAATTCCCACAACTACTAATTTGGGGGTGTTGTTTTAAAAGACGGATTTATTTTTCTCCTAGAGAAAGCAGCATGAGGTTTCTGTGCTGAACAGTCTCCACTTACGTATCAGTACATTTGACTCATTTTTATCCGTGAAGCTTTTTGTTTCCAAATAAAGGAACAAATGAGTAAGTTGCTAAGCTGAAATTGGAAAGCAGCAAACTCTGGCAACATCCCCCAAATGATTAATTATTCAGTAGACCAATTGGTAATATGGTCATGCCCAGAGCTAATATGCACCGCCACTTCTCACAGAGAGAGATTGATGACATTAATAATAAGGTGATCAAGGGTAGAGTGTAAAATTCATCATCACTTGACACAGTTCCGCTTTGTAAATGCTTGTGTACTTCTTTAAATGCTTCTCTTGTATTTTCTAACGCCAAACATATTGCTCACCTATTGCAATAAATCAGCGTGCCATTTCAGTATTAATAGTATGATAACCCCCCAGAAACCTGAAGTTTCCAGCTGGGGGAGGCACGTAAATCTGTAAACCAACCTGCAAGGCGCGCTCTGTAACACCACCATGCTCTGGACCTTCCATGCCATGAGAAATTGCGTTGCCCACGCAAAACCAGAGGCAGGATTAAAAATAGATTTTATTTCTGCTCTTGAACTTCCTTGCTCAAAAGCCTCCTGTCACTTTCTAGGCCAATGAAACTTTACAGCTGAGCTGACAGTGTCAAAGGCAGCCAAGAGGAATCAGAAGCGTCTCACAATGAACAGTGACTCCAGCCTGCAGATAAAAGGTGATCCTTACAGGCTCCAAAGACAGCGATGTCCTGAAGGACCAGGGCTTTACAATACAATTTAATCATCAAATAGACCAAAGAAACACCCAGACACGGTCTGAGCCCCTGCTCTGTCTGAGCCCCAACGTGCCTGCCGGCTGGCACCTCACCACACACTCAAACTTCACTCCACGGGCACTGGTGTGCCGGGCATGCCACAACCTGGCGTGCCAATGCCTGCTGCAGCTTTGTGCTCAGTATTTAATCCACCTCATATTTCAGGTCGCAGTGCTGTTGGCAGCACAAGCAGCCTGTGCTCAGCGCACAGCAGGGGCCGAGCCGCCCTGCTGGGACCCTGCTGGGAGATCTTGGCTTTCAGAGCACCATCGTCAGACTCCCCAGATTTGTCCACATCACCCTGTGCTCACCTGAGATTTGAGAAGGAAGCAGGAAAAAGGCCAATTCCCAAGCCAGACTTGCTTTCTTCGACAGTTTTGAGCAAACAAACACGGCAAAGAAGCAGTATTGCAGATGGAGTCGGTAGTTACGAGCTGTTTGTAATGGACAGCGAGTGGCTCAAACAAAGCCTGCCTTCCCACTGCAGCAAGTGAAAGCTGCAGCGGCCTCTGAGGTTTGGCTTTTCTTTACAAGGGTTTGTTTAGTCAACTACCGTGCAACGTGTTCCTAAAACAGAAACATTTTCCAGTCTGAGACTTTGACAATGAAACAAACATGGTCAAGAGTTTCCGAAAGAGAAAGTTAAATTCAGGCTCTTGTGCAAGTCAAATGTTTGGAGTTATTTGAGAAAATCATTTGAGGTAAACTGCTGAGTACTTGGCAGTTTGGGAAACACTGGGAACTTAACTAAACTTGGGAAACACTGTTACTGACTTAGGAGCCTGAATGTGCCTGGATGTGTTTGGGGAAAACATCCCCCAATTCTCATGTCTTCTGTGCAAACCAGATCCCTGATGTAACTCCTCCACAGACATTTGCAATGTTCTTCTGTCGCAAGGGTCTACGTCTGCATAAAAATTTCATGAAATTAGTCATTGCTACCCTACTGTATTTGTATAGCATCACTTCAAACGTGTAAACCTGAGAATCGTAACCAACGCCAAAAGAAAATCAAACATGAAAAGCAAAGGGAGGATGAATGAATACTGTTTCTTTCTCTGTCCTATTAGCTGAAGATAAGTAAAGTTGCTTTGGAGCAGAGCAAATTTCAGACACAAAGTTGTGACTAAGTATAACAGTACTCTCTGGTGAACTTGGTTATCCTGGAAATTAATAGAGAATTATAAAAGTAGGGCTAAAAGGATTTAGAGTTCTGCCTAAACTATAAAGCAAGCTGTGGAATCATTCAAGCAATGGATTCATGCACTGCAGGTTCACCAGAATAATTTAATTATAGAGAATTCATTCCTGGAAAAACAAAGTCGACTTCTGTAAAAAACAGGCAGTTGTTCTGTCTCTTTTGCGATGTGTACGAAACAAAAGTTTCTTTCAAAAAAGAAAGCCATTGCAGTAAGTCTCTGGACTGGTGTGTAAAAATCAAGTGTTTTGTGACTCACGGACACCAAAGTGCTGTTGATCAATACATTCAGGGGCAGGTTATTCAAACGGCATTATGTACTCATCTTTGATTTTGAATCTGGAGTTGCTTGAATCCTAACACCTGCATCTGATTTCACTTTGGCATGACAAATCAATCATTCTAATACCCATGAAATTTAGTGCGTGAAAAATCAGTTCATGGAACATGCCTGGATGTCCTCTGCAGCGAAGTGCAGCAACGCTTCAGTAAAACTGTGAAGCTTCAGAAGAATGGCTTTCAGCACGCTGTGTACAGGAGGGAGCAGCTACCTTCCCCCTGCCAGAGGCAAGGGAACTAAACTATCACACGGGTTTCACTAAGCTCAGATAGCCAGTCCTTCACAAAGTTAGGCCTGCAGCAGACCTGTGCTGTCCTGCAGGCTGTGCTCCGCAGTGCTCCACTCGCTGCTGCTTGAGGCTTGCACGGCAATAGTTTGCTGTGTTTAGGTAAGACAAACTGCTCTTTGCACATTAAGCTTCTGTTTTGGAGCCTGGAGCTACAGAGCAGCAGAGGAGGCAACCTTAAACATGTTGTTAATGGATGGGAGGGAAAAAAAAAAAAAAAGTTAACTCTTCCCATAAAACCTAATTTATGACAGATTTATGACAGTTGCACATGTATAAAAACTGTGATTATTCAGGGACTTGCATGTCCACAGGTTCTTCTGGGCAGTGCCAAGCAGAATGTCACATCTGCTCGATTCTACGTTTACAGTGTTCCCTACTGATTGCCTCAGACAAATAATTCAACATGCTGCTTAAGGCCACCTTCGCTCTTCAGTTTACTCTTTAGTAATGGCAGGAGATTCAGTTAAGGTTTGACTGATGGATGTACCCCTTTGCTTCACAGTGATTGCCTAGTGATTGAAAATCTGGCATCAGAGACAGCAGACAATAAAATAGAACTTGGCTAGCAGGTAGATTTTCTGTGCCTAATAAAAAGTAATTACAAAATTCAATACATTTTTAAGGATTTCTCACAGCAGTAGCAGAGAAAGGGATCAGCAGCTTTAAAAAAGCAAAATAAATTCTAAAACAGTGATACACTTACATATTAATATTCTATTCTATATAGCAAAAATATATTTAAAAGCTGTAAATATTGAACTGAGAACTTATGGCAACAAGTAAAATTAGAATATATATAAGAAAATATCAGAGAATAGAAAGCAAATATTCAGAGACTAAGAACAGGAGGGTTTAAGAGAAAAGTCATATTCAAGAATTTATTCTGCAGGGTGCAATAATGAAAGTACAATACTAATCCTACATCTTGGCATTCTTCTGAAGAATGCAAGAAGGCATAAGAAATGGAAGACAACGTGGTCTTTTTGATGATTACAGTGATACAACACTGAGCTCAGATATAGGGTGGTTTGGGTTTAGGGAAAATAGGTCAGTAATATCTGAGAGCATACAGAGAATTCATCCTCACCTGACACAGGAAAGGTCTAAGGATTAGAAGGATTAAGATTAAGGCAGACAGTTCATGCATGAGGAAGACTACAAGCACGTTTTCTTAACAGCAGATAAATGAGGACATCCGCATGACCCACATCCCTAGAAAACGTTTGTTTGGTCAGCTAATGGGTCATAGGCGTGTTCTTCAAAATACTGCACTATGTACCTCTTACCTCTACTGATATTTCCAAGACAAGAGCATTTCCAAGAAATGAAAGTTGAATATACGTGAATATGTATTAAAAAGAAAAAACAGAAACAACAAACACTTTGTATGCGCAGTGAATATTTTTAAGCATTTGTTCCCCAAAATCTTTCCCTTAGGAGACCAAAGATTTATTACATTTGCAGGAGAACATCGTAACTCAAATAAATCTTAAGTCATAAAGGAGCAATCCACCTTAAACACGAGCAGCATTTCTTGCTAACTACTGCATGCTGGCCCTTGCTGGAGACAACCCATGCCAAGAAATTCTAACCTCAATCCAAATATATGTTACCTTTGGCAAGACGACAACAAACATGACTTTATCCTCTCAAACTATAAATAACTCACAAAATACATTTTAGGCTTGTCTTTGGTGGCCAATTAAGCACAGAAAGAATGCAATATGCTCGGCATGCAGTGCAGACGAGGACCATTGCATTCCTCTGCAGCCAGCTGTCATCCAACAGCGTGACAGATAGCACAGGTATTCAGAGACCTCCTATAAGCAAAGAAAGCATGTTTTTAATATAGTAAGCTTTCATGACTATGACAACCTGGGAAAAAATGAACATACTTCAGCTAGTAGTCATCACCGACTCACTGTAATATTTTAAAACTATATCTGTGCTTCATTTAGGTTATCTGGGTTGTTTTTAAGGGTGCTTTGTCTCATCCGTTTCTCTAGTTGAGACAAAAGCCTGGAATTTCAAATCGTCCTAATTCACACAGCTCACCCAGGTCATGTTCTCACACAACCTGTTCTGCTCCTGGAGGACATTCAGAGAGAGATTACCAAGCTCAATTGCATCGACTGAGTCAGCTCCATTTTCTTCCAGAATAGGACGCTAACACAGTCAACAGCATTATTTTGCTGGTAGCAAGGCAATGCTACTCACTGGGTGGGGGCAATAACTACCACTTAAGTAAACAAGTAGAAATGAACTGTGTATTCTGGAGGCCCAGGTAAAAGTTTTATTAATTCCTTAAAAATATGCACAGATGTAAAATCCTGGACCTGATAAACAGTCATCGTACACTTGAAATTCTATTTTTTCTTTTATTTTAAAGTAATAAAAGTGATTAGCTTTGTACTGCGTGGACTTGTTAGGTACGTCTGCAAACTATAGGGCTTTTTAGCACACTGTCTTCTACAAATAAATTAGAGCACCATTTTTTCAATTTTGAGTCCGTAACAGACAACAATACTACTCTGGTGATACTGTAATTAGCAATGATGTAAATGTAATAGTGAATAATTAACATAGTTACCCAAAGCGTGTTGTGGAATATCTAATCTGCGTGTGAAATCTGGATGCCTCTGGGATATGATCAGCCAGCAGAACTGTCATTAGGTGCCATTTGCTTTGTTCCTGCTGAGCCAGTGAAAGCTTGATACAAACCACCGAGAACTAATAGCTATTAAGAAACCTAGCTTAAAAAGCATTAAACACGTATCTCCTTATTTTTATTGTATAAGGGATACCAGATTTTATAGAAATGTAAATTTTCTGTGACTTTTTCAAAGAAAACAAAAAACCAACGTGCTTAACTGATCCCTCTTTATTTCTACCTTTAGCAGTTTGCAACAGCAATACACGAGCCCCTTGAGACTTTTTTTATTACTCCAGCTCCTTCTCAGTACACAGCACTGAAGGTAACAATCAACAGCTCAGCAATTACGCCATGAAAAGAGCAGTTATTTTTTAAGCAAAAGAAAATCCAGCTTGCAGCCTGATTTTAGAAGTTGATTAGGGCTATTCTGCAAATTTAGGAAGAATCGTGCAGCGTGGAACAGATTACACCCCACCACCCTTACTCAGTAGTTCTATATTACATTCAGTAATTATCTCTTGCCTGGAGGAATACTAAGTAGCCATGTTCCTAATTCTAAGGCACCAAACGATCTCTCATTGTGCCAAAAAGCAATGCTGCCAAAGCACTTAGTCTTCATAAAAATTAATAAGCAAATAAATAAAAATCAGCAAGTAAGACTTCAGTGCTTAAATAAACAAAGTTTGAAATTTTGACAGGCTCAGAATCCAGAATGTAAAGGATGCAATGTTAGGTTTACTGCTTTTTTTTTTTTTTTTTTTTTTTTTTTTTAGATTTTTGTGGTGCAAGTAATTTATTTTTTTTAATTGTAGGCTTACAAAATGGCTTTCAAGAAATACTTATCACCTACAGAACCCAGTCCTTGATTTAGCAAGTATCTATATGCTATGATATCATGGGAATTGACTAACGTAAGTGCAAAATAATTCCCACTTGAAATGTCAGCTGTGAAGCAGCACAGCTGTGCCCTCCTGAAAACACAGCTGGCAGAACTGCAACTGGCATTTCAGGAAGGAGGTGTTATATTTCAAGAATAGCTCTCTTAAAAGAACACAACAAAACTGGTGCCAAGGAAGGAGAGGCCAGCAAACAGGTAACCACCCCGTTTGACTGTGCTTTTTGTGTCCTCTGAAAATTCTGCTTCATCTCCTGCCGTATTTCTCCCTCCCTGCAGTAACTGTAGTCCTCACAAATGACTCCATCTGTACCTGGCTGCTCCCAGCACATAACTCAAATGCTCCGACTCAGCTGCTGTAACCCCTGCTCTCCCTCACCTTTGCCCTTTTTCTTCTTTGACTTCATTGCTCGTTGTGGCAGGGGCAACGCAGCCCTTGATCTTACAACAGTCCCACTAGACCAGCACCAACATTTACAGGCTAGCGAATTAGCATAGGAGGCTGCAACCACAAGGAAAAGGACTTTTCATACTTGAAAAACAACATGCATACTTCTGCTGCCACGTAAGTGGCAACATGGTTATGGCTAGGCGCATGACGATGACTAACAAGGCTGCAGATTAATACCTCTTGGGTGCACGGAGATACGTTCACACCATCAGGAATGCTTACAGCGTGAGGGTTCTTCCCTGCCTTGCAAGTAACACCTTCCCCTCCGCGCTTTTATTTTTCCACCAGGAGCTAAGATTTCCAAACGTGACAGTAAGAACACCTGTGGATGTCCTGAGCCGACAAACCGGTGTTTACCCACAGAAAGCCAGATACATTTTTAAAACAATTGGAAGTTGATGCATCCACACCCCATCGCATTGGCACTAATTGCACTAATAGCCCCTCTTCGTAACAGGTTTAATGACCATGTTTCAGGGGCTGCATTCTCTGCCCTCAGCTCTGCTGCCTGAACCCTCCCCTACTTGGGTGGCAGAGTGCTTGTGTGCAGAAGAGTACCAGACTAGTTCCAGTTCCCCAGCTCGTGTTGGCTCAGCCCAGCTCTTGCTGTTGGTTTTCATTCAGTCCTTCAATGGGTGACTGAAAGGATGGGATAATTGGCCTTTGATGTCATTCAGAGCGGTAATTCCCTGCTCGCCATGATCTGCAACCAGCATTGGCAGGAGAATGCTTCTCACTGGGATCAGTGGAGGCACTGCTGCTCCCCTAAGCCAGTTATTTTAAATCACATCTAAACACGGAATTATCGGCTTAAGATCAGCCTTTCTCCCCTGCAGCAGGTTCAATTAGATGCAATACACGTTAGCTAAAAAGAAGAATTACATCCCTCTCACTTGAGACAACCCCCCCCTGGCTTCGCTAGGTGCTGGCTCCTGTTTAATTAAAGAACTGGCAGCCTGGCCGTAGGTATGCGAGCAAATACCTCGGCGGGTGACGCAGCCGCGTGCCTGTTTGCGTAGCTGAATGCCAGACACTGAGGCACAGCAGTGCTCACTGCACACACTGCCCTGCCTCTTAATTCCTGACATCCTTGCCTAGGGCACACGTGTGACTCAGCGCCATTTCTTCTGCCTGGCAACACCTTGCTCCTGCTGGTATTCATTTGCCTTCTCTCGAGCTCGTCCCCTAAGCAAGAACAAACAGGCACAGCAACAGAAAGCACCCCAGGCTTCTTCCCACCTCCCCTTGTGCCCGTGCCCACTCCTGTCCCTCCTCGCAGTCAGTACCCTGCGTTTTCAGGCAGGTCTTGCTGCGCTGGTCAGCATGCACGTAGTGGCAGCACACCTACAGGCACTTGGCAGTGTGCTGCTATATTCCACCCACAGGCTAAAAGCCCGCCGCAGTCAAGGCCTTGGAAACATCAGGAGGCTTGCAAGGAGGATAACAAAACAAAAACACAGCTATGTTTTTGTTTTTCCTATGGAGCTTTTTAATAAATAAATAAATAAATCACTAGGTCACCTATTGAGCAGGATTACCATTTAAAAAGAAATAAAAGTATGAAAACAAGAAGACATAAATATTGCTCTTGCTAACAACTAACCCCCAGCCCCCAGTGTGGTTGCTTTTGCCAGACCCGGCCGGGGACAGCTCCTGCTGGGACGAGCAGCAAGCGCTGAAACGCAGCCCCCAGCAGGCACCGCTGGGTGGGGAAGCTCAGTCCCAAGGCAAGAAGGCGAGCCCCCCTTTTCTCATTGCTGAATTAAAACAGTGAGGGGAAATCCTCTATCCTCAGAAGCCAGAATGTTTCGTGTAACACCAGCCGGGTGAGGATTTCACCCGGCATCCAAATACCTCTGGAGTTCAGGAGAGCGCAGCTCCAGGTGTGACACTGGTGTCTTCCTTGTGCCCATGGTGGAGCTCCTCGGCTTCCTTTCAGCTTTACAGGCTCACGTCTCAGGCTGCAGCTCCACGGAGCATCTCCTCCTCAGGGCAAGCCCTTCTTTGCGCACAGCCTCTCAGCCAGACTTCTGAAATGGTTCAGTGGAAGAAATCCACAAAATACACTCCAATACAGTCCAAGAGGCATGAGCAACAAGTGAGCAGTGAGAATGCCAGGAGCCCATAGTCACAGCCCCTCACTACACTAGATTACATGTAATTAAGATTGTGATTTAGCATTGTTGAACTAATTTTTTCCAATCCTCATTCATTTGTTTTTATTGAAGGGGAATGATCTGGAAGCAGCTGAAATCACGGTATTGGGTCACCACATTCATCTGCATGTAGGCTTCAGCCAGGAAACTAGGTTCCAGCTTTGCATGTTTCAAGTTTAAAATGGAAAACTCCAGTCCAAACTTCTCTTGCTCGTTGTGCTTGTTTCCTTAGTTGCCAAGATTTGCTTGAAATTGATGCTGAACCAGGAAACTTTAGAAGAATCCAACCAGAAAAGAAATCAAGGTGAATTGTGTACATTTTGAAAGATTTCACTTAATTTTTCAATATTGCTGCACTAAGGAAAATATTTTAAAGAATCCAAGGACACCCTTCAAATGAAAAGGTGGAACAAACCTAAGGCCAACAAGGAGAATGCTGATGGAACTACTTCACCTTTAAAACATGAAACCCTTTCCTTCAGTAATTTTTTGACTTTGATCTGGGATAGAGCAGAACAACGGCAACCCTCAAATTGCCTTATACAGCATTGAGCTGGACTTGAAGTACCTTAGGAGAGAACTAAGAAAGCTTATTAGAGTTATTAGGAATGGAAGGTAGATGCAGAAGTTCTCCCATTTTATACATACATGCACACAGATGTGCTTGTTTACATACAAATTAACATTTGACTTCTCCCATCCATGGCAATTCCTTTGCTGCAAGCCCCTCACCAAAACTTAGGGGGTGGCTGCACAGCCCCCTTCAAACATGAAGAGGGCCTGAACATTATGTTCTGATTCTTTTTATTTTGAATGGTGATAAATTCTTAAAAGGGACACCTAGGTAACTGTGCTGAGAAATCACGTTTTACCTGAGCTCGGGCCGATGGTTTAACAATACCACTTTTTTCAATACCTGGGCAATTAAAATGTAGTCCCAGTGAGCGCACAGATGAAAGCTCTTTTTCAGTTGGAAACATAATTGAAAGTTATCCAAAGTAATAATGACAAGAAAACCATAGCAGCATTGGCATTAGATCAGAAGTCAGCCCTGGTGCATTAAAAACGTCCCTCTGTACCGCTCCTGATCAGAGGAAAGATTAAACTGCACACAGGGCTGGCTGGCGCTCTCTTAACGAGTTCTGGCAGCTGGGTTACAGCCCTGGCTAGCAGCGAAGCGTGCAGTTTTCACTTACAATCAAGGCTACAGCCTGAAAGGGAGAAGGAATCAAACTCCCCTCTTTGCACTGAGCGCTGGAGAGCAAGCACGCCTGGTATGTTCGGCAGCAGGTGGTAACGCTGGAGCCCTCTAACGATGACGGGATGCTTGGGTGTTCCCTTCCATTTTCCTTGTTTTAATGCAAGCGATTAAAACCACAGCTATCCACCTGCACCCCCAATGAGGGCTGGTTTTGCCTGCTGGCTGCACCCAGCGAGCGCAAGCAGCGGGTGCCTGCAGCGAGGGGAGGCGCTGGGACACCGCCGCGGGCAGCACAACCCAGATGCCCTCGGAGATAGATCAAGGCGGGGTGGCCGTGCCTGACTGCTGCTCAACCAGCACGGGGCAGAGCAGCCCCCCTGCTGCGCAGATGGGGTGAGGAGCTGCCCATCGAGCTGGACAGGAACGGCAGAGGAAGCTGAAAACACCACGCAGCAGTCTCACCTGGGAGCCGCATCCCAGTCTCGGCACGGAGCTGAAATTGTCAGGAGGTGTGCTGAGAGCACCGGGCTACGGCCTTCGTTGGAAGCAGAATCAGAATTTTGGATGCCGCTCTGCATGAAGTGCAATGTGGTTTTTAGCAATTTTAAATGGAAATTAGCACTCTTGAATGGAAAGGCTCTTATGCCTTTCAGTGTCAGGCTCTTATCTATTTTCTTCAGCTCTTACCACCTTGCACTGTGAAATCCTACACAGCAAACATAGAATAGAGTCAGGTGATATTGGAAGAATATCCTTCAAATACTGAAAAGGACACATCACATATAATAATAGCACAACTGACAACAATGCCTTATAAATATTAAGCACGTCAACACTAGTATTCAGCTGCCACTGTGGACAACAGACAAATAGTGCAAGAAACATTTTTAAAACTGGGGATTTCCATGCACATAACCTTTTCCCCAAAGGTTCAGAGTGCCAGCCTATCAACACACAAAATCCATTGAAGAGATTCTTGTAGAAACAAGACATGGTTTTTAGGATTCTAGTTAATAAAATAATTAGTTCAACTTCAAAGTCATTTTATGTTGTTACATTCATACTTTTGGTTTTGTGCCTTCAAGTGGGGACCATTAACTTACATGCTTTGCTTTTTACTAACTGTAAGAAACCTGTTTGCTTTGTTTTCCCATCTCTTACCTGAAAGATCAAACCAGCTTTCAAAACAAAAATTACTGTCTGCAGGACTCTAGGGGCTGCCTTTTCTATGCAGGTAAACAGCAATACCTCAAAAAGAGTACTGCAGTCGGTGATTATCACTTACTGGTTTTACCTCCTCCACGTCATTCTGACAGCATATCCAGATTTAGATAAGGATCAGAGCTTTTCACACCCATGAGTGGTTTTCTTCAAAGGGAGATGAGCTTCTCAAGGCTCCCTGGCAGGGCTAGTCAGCTTGCAGAGAGGGTCAGGCTTTCCGCACTGGATTGTGAGAGACAGGGAAGTCAAGAGTTCACTAGGATCAGGCCACAAAGATAACTTATTCTCATCTGCTTTTTACGCCAGCCTGCAGAGACTGGTTATTAGGAGGGGGATTTGCAGGTGCTACAGGAGGAGCAGGAAGCAAGCCTGTGAGAGAGTGTGAGCACCAGCAGGCTTTGGCATCCAGCTGCACTGCCAGCACTCTGCAGCGGGAGCAGCCTGGGGAGCAGCGACAACGCAGCGGCCAGAGGTAAACCAAGGCCCAGAGGATGAGGGCCCAGGCTGAGTCCCAGGGCAATCCATTCATGAACGCTCATTTGTCTGTTACAAAATGATCAGCCCTGTAACTCCTTTGGGAGTCCATTTCCTGCACACCAACCTGCTCCCGAGTCCGAGACCAGCGCTCAGGACTACTTGCTTGGTTAAAAGACCCAGAAGGCAGCAAAAGGCCCAATTTCCCCCTTGAAACTGTTTTCAAACACAAGAGACACTGTTACACCCTCGGTACCTATAAATGGTATCCTCCTGAGCTGATTAGCCACTATCTGAAGTAACTTTTAACCAGTTTTTAGGACTGAATCAGGACTCTGAAGTTCTGCGCTCCCACACGGATTGTGCCACGGGGCTGCAGTCTGTCATACCTAAGCTTTCTATTTTCTTCAGCAGCAAGCATTTTCCCAACAGTTTCTAAACATCTGGAGTTATATGGGACTGTCTGGGTGATGAGAAAACCTAAATACTTTGCTCTGAAAAGGGCAGTCTCCTAAAACAACACTTCCTGCAAGGCAAAGAGGTCTTGAGAACAGATTCCTGCACGGCTTGCAAGAGGACCCCAAGTCTGAAAGCCAAACAAACAAAAAGCCCACGTTGTCTTCAAGGCAGACTGGAGCAGCACTTTTTCCTCAAGCCCTACGAATCTCAGATGACCTGTTAGTGACTCTTAACTTCTGCCTCACGTAAAACTGAAACATGCTTGATGCGTAAGACCCAGGATACCACACTACACACCAGGGAAATTCAGCCTTCTCAGGTTTTCCTGCTGACTTCAAGACCTTTTCCCCCGCACTGTATGTTTTCAAAGAAAGAGAAAATGCTACAGTCAACTGCAGTTCGGCCTTCCTGCTGCTTGATTCAAAGCAGATCTGAATTAGCTGCATCAGAAGAGTTGCTACACACCAGACACATTGCTTTGGGTTTATTTCTGTAGCGCTTCTCAGCATAGATGCTGTGAAGGTGTTGGTGCTTGGTCACTGAATCCAGAACCTGAGGACAGAGGCTGGGGGAAAGTTCTGGCATGTCTGCGTTAGCATTTTAGTTCAGATTAGGAATTGCTTCGGCTCATTTAAACTGAATCTCCCAAGCATAACACAAAGAATTGAAGTTACGGTTTGTGATGAGTAAACCCTGTAAAACTGACAGACCAATTCCTATGTACAACTTCACTTTTCACCAGGAAATAACACTTAAGCTAGGATTGGAAATGGAGACATCTCTTGCCGAATTTTTTGGATGTGATGAGCACTGTGGACACAGCGTCCATAATGCCTTTTCAGTACACCTGTAAATCATTCTGCACACATTAATTCCTGATACAATGACTGTGAATATTTGGCCTTGGCTGCGTAGCACTTTTTCTCTCTCTCTCCCTTTCTCTGTTGTTAGCACCTGCAATTTCAGCTGCATTTCCTTCTCCGCAGCTTCCCTCCGTGCTGTCTGGATGCTACAGGTGCCCCACACCACCACATACAGGACATGCTGCAATTCAAAGGCCAAAAGTTGCTAAAGCTCTTATGCAAGTTAATTACTGTGCCTGTTTAATCCCACATAATGCAGATTAGCACTGTCAACTACTGCTCCAAGAGCAGTTGATGTAACAGACTGGCCCGCTGTCTTTCATACCGTCTTCCAGAGCCCCAGAGTTGCCTACCCTGGAGTTAGGAAATGCTGATCAGCGCTGGGAGTAGAAACCTCTCACACTGTTCCCTGGGTACTATCAGTATGTAGGAAGCAGACACAGGAGTTAGATATGACAAGCAGGTTTGAAGAAGGTATTGGACCCCTCCTTTCCAGGTAAAAAGTGCACTTGGTTACAGCTTTGATTCCATGCCCCGCTTTTGAATGACGGGATGAAAATCTTCTAAAAAAGGTCTCAGAGACAGCCCCACGAAGGCTGTCCTTTCTTCAAGACACTCCTCAATATTTGCCTATCAAACTAGAAAATCTAAGACATGTTTTTGTATCAAAATGAATAGCAACAGGCAGTCTGACCTGAACAGGAAACCATCCACAAGGGAAGGAGATGGTGGAACGGCAAGGGGCTGATTGGGAACCTCAGCTTCTCACAACTTGAGTCAAATCTAATTGGATTAATTTACAATCATTACTCAGATAAAATGCCCTTTGGCGTCAAAGTGTGTTTACATAGCACCTGCTTATTCCTCAAAAGAGCATGAATACCATGTCTTCAGATGCATAACTTCATGAATTAATGGCATGCCATACTTCAGGATTTCCAATAATGCTTTTCCTGTTCTGGAGGAGTAAATAATACCAGTTATCCTGATTTGTAAGTGGTTACCAAAATGCATTTCGTACGCCACCACTGTTAACTAAGCTACAGTAATAACACACGCTTCCTCAACCAGCATATTATACGAGAGTTAAACAAATATTTTCCACCTCATCAGATTTTTTATGGTCAAATTACAGCTTTTATCTCTGGTTCATAGCTGATAAAACTTGCTTTGACGGAGTTAATACTGACAGAATTCATTGATATGTGATAAGGCCTTCACCACTGGCTGTGAGTCAAGGCACAGGATAGTAAACTTTTTAAAAGCATTTCTTAATTCTTGTGATTTAGGTATAGATGCAGTAAAACTCAATCATTGTTGCTAATATAAAAAAGGATAATTAAACATAAATCCTTTTTTTTTTTTTTAACATTGGAAATCTGTCTTTTGTGTTCTGAAAATGAGATTTTTTCAAGCAAGAAAGACATGAGTTTCAAAGATGAATGAATGTCTGTAAATTTTTAACGAAAACAAGCATGCTCTGCCTGCTAATCCCAATACCTAAGGGAGGACAAAAGTTTGCCTTAAACGGGAAGGTCATGCTGAAACACGTTCCCATAGCATCTGCCTGTCAGCACCCCCTCTGCAGCGATGCTGTCCTGGGGCAGGGGGCCACATGGGTGAGCTGCCACAAGATGCTGGAGCCAGGGCCCTCCCTGTCCATAGCTGCCCCATCCTCACACCCCTGCCAGTTTCTGCTGCCCTGAGTTTCAATGAAGGCTTGAAGCAAGATGCCAGGCTGACATGTGGACGCGCACCTTGTCCTACCAGCTCTGCTAAGGGAGGGATGACGTCCATCGGAGATGGGGCAGGCAGCACAGTGGTGATGTCTCAGAAACTGTGGCAGGATCTGCAGCAGCACGAGTACTAAAAACACTAATTTTTGCTGGTTCCCCAAGGACAGGGTGTATTCAAAGAGGGGATTACCTCTGACTTTGCATGAAATAGAACAAATGTCAGGGAAGGAAAGCAAACATTTTGGTCGATCATTAGCCAAGCCACTCACTTCACAGAGTGCTGGAACAGAAAGTTGCAAAAGAGGGAGGCAAAAGCATCCCACAGAGACAACACGGCAAGTGCAGGACAGCAGAGTGGGGTTTGGGAGAGAGGCTTTGGGTGTTGTTCATCAAAAGGATGAACACAATGAACAACACATTCTGCTATAAAACATAACCAAGTTCCCAATCTGTGTTTGAGAATACTAAATATTTTTTCCACAGGGTCTTTTCTCCTTTTCTCTGAAGATCACGAAGTGATGAGATATTTCAGATAGCACCTGAAGTAGCAACAGTCTTGCCAGCTCTCTCTTCTTTGCCTTCCCTCCTCCTCCCAGCCTTAAGAACTCGGGAGGAGGAATGCAAAGCCACTAAGTCATTTAAATGGAGAAAAATGTCAGACAAAACACTGAGCCAGGAGGAAATCAGGTGGAAGAAGATGAGACAGCAGCAGGCAATGGATGCATCAAAGCAGCAGCGGCAACTCCTGGGCACAGGAGCACAACCACGCAGCCCCAAGCATCAGGAGGCAAGGAGTGGATGCATTAACCCCAGCAAGCTCGAGCTTTGTAGGGATTCAGCCCCCAGGTTCCCCAAGGCGCAGCAGGACAAGCTCTCCTCCTCTGCTGTCCCTCTCATGCCACCTCCCCAGGCTAGGGAGCACCGCCTAGTCACGGCTACATCCAGTTTCAGAAAGGAGCGCGTGCCTCAACCTTGATATCCAGGGAGAGATAATAAAGAACAGCCTCTCATAAGATGATAACGAATAGCCCTTGCTACCGAGGACCGGCTGTTCTCAGCACTTATTTATGACTCTGGGGACCGGACCAAAACCAAAACCGTGCTGCCACCGCGCCTGCCTCAGAGGCTTGCTGTGCATGAGGACACGCCGCACACCCGGCCGCGGCACAGCGGCGGCACCTGGCGGTGGCAGGGGAGACACCGAGCCCGAGCCCCCGGCCCCGGCCCCAGCCCCCCGGGGCGGCCATGGCACCCCCGGCCCGGTGCTGAGGGGACGCGAAGGGGCCGGGGCTGAGATGGCCGCCGGGCGTGAGGCGCCATGCCCCCGGGTCCCGCCTCAGCGGCTGCAGCTGCGCCTTCCTTCGCCGCCTGTATTGCGGACAGGGGCCTGGTTCATATAAAACGTGGAAATGTGGCACCGGCCAGGCACAGCACCGCCTGTAAATGCCACAGCGACGGAGGAGGCTCGGCGAGCAGCTGGGGGACACGGCCAGCAGGGCGGGCAGGGTGAGGGACGCGCCACGCACCCCCTGTGGCAGTGGCGGTGTCCGGCCACCCTGCCCCACCGAGCTCTCAGCACCCTTCAGGTGGCAACGCAAGAGCCGGAAAAGAAAAGAAAAAAAAAAAAAACAGAAATGGCACCAGGATGAGGGAAAGCCAGGCAGAAGGTGGAGGAGGCAGCTCCTGTTTCTCTCCTCTGCCCCTCCAACCTCAGCCTGTCCCAGCGAGGGCTATGAAGGCACCTTAATGAAACAACAGCCCCTCACAAAGCTGCCCCCAAATCGGCTGCCAGGTGCTTTCCCAGGGCCTCTCATTGCCTGCCCCTCTGGCAAACAGCTCCCCAGGGGGAGGCCAGGCCTCCCAGGGCCAACAGGCACGAGCGTCCCCAGCTTGCAGCTCTCGTCTGCTGCAAGAACCACAACGGTGCAGCAGGCATGGGGCTGCTTGTTTGGGCTGCACTCGCTGCTTTAGGCAGGCCTTTGCTGGGCAGGAAGGCACTAAGGAGGTTAGGGGGAACGTTTGGTAGAAGGTTTCTCATTGTATTTTGCAGGAAAGTAATTCAGAGAAACATCACAAATCTTAGAAACACGTAAAACATTGTAAAACGAGTTCGCTGTCAGAGAAACTGAGTATACAAAGGTAACAAGTATTTCTGGATCCCAGCACACATCAGTGGAACACCTCTTCCTTTTCGCACTGCTCAAGGCCTCTTCACAAACTTTCTCTGTTTGTGAAACTTACCTTTACGATATGGAGGGAAACAAAAAAGGATATGGATCTTCTTTTACTTACTTTTTTAGATTGATATCCAGCACATTCATATTTAAGTAAATTTCCTCCTTCTTCCTATCTTCTTTTTCTACAGCCCTGTTCTGGCCGTAGAACTGAGAAAAGACGAGGGGCTGCTGGATCTGCACTGCAGGCAGCGCTCCAGCAACTCAGCTGACACAGAATTGATACAACCGTAAGAAATATCAGCTGAAAAGCTGTCTACGTCCTTCAGCCACCAAATTCCCTTCAGAGTCAACTACTTCAATATGGAGGTAACGTTATTTACCCATTACAAGCAGCTGTGATCGGCATTTGCGTCTCTGAAGCGCTTTAGAAAGCAAGAAAATTCAGTCACACTCCATTCCTCATTTTTCTCTCTTTCTTGCTTTCTGGGTATAACTTGCTTCTTTTTAGTATTTCAACAAAACTAAAATGTGATGTTGATGCATTGATAAACCGTGACATACCTCCCAATTACACACAGGTGTAATGAGACTACTTCAAAGCAATCCAAGGCCACTGCTTTTTATTCTTTATTCCCTTTATGGTATACAGAGATGCAAAGTGGGATCCTTCCATAAAGGAAGTATTAAAGCAGTAATAAAACATCCTCAGCCTTTCTCAGGCTTAGGAATTTATACTTGCCAGTGGAGCTGTTAGTATAAGCATTGTTTTTGTTTTTTATTTGTTTGTTTTTAACATAAAAACTAAAAGGCATCAGTTTTAAGGTGGTTGTTTTTCTTCTTCTTGATAGAAAAATGCTGTTTTTGTTGTTGTTGTTTTTAATTTTATTTATTTATTTTACTTCAAGTGGCTATCTAGTTCCCCAATTTCTAGAGTTAAGTGGAGCCTCTACAGGGTTTGTTCTTTCTGGGGTTCTGATACTAAGAGCTTGACTCTTCAATACAAGTTTAACCTAAAATTCAAACTTACGCTTAAACTCAGTTGAATTCAACTCTAAAAGCTCTATCCCCAGTTCTTCAGGGGAGTCATCCACCCTCCTGTGCTCTAGCTTGCCTGTTGCATCTCCCTGGCACTATTTCTGGCTGTGGATAGCTGCAGCTCACAGCCTTTCCCCTGCCATGGATCCCTTCTTCCTCAAGCTCTTTTGGACCATCAGCAGGAACCTGGCTTCAGGTGACTGCTCAGAAGACTGCAGCAAGCAATCCATCCAGTTTCACTGACCCCTTATTTAAGCACTGCCTTACAGCTCCTCAAATATGACCTCTTGAGTTCAGTCAGGCTCCCAGTGTCTGACAGATGAAGTGCAAATCCTGTATCGAATAGTAGTGACAAATATTTGAATTCCAGTCCACACAAGCATTCTTTGGTATAAACTTTTATTATCTTGCACCATCTTGCCACATCTATCATTGATACAACTGACATTCATATTTTTCTGGTGTCATGAAGAGTTACAAAGAGTGTAAAATATGCTTTGTAGTTCAGGAAGTAAAAAATCTTAAGGACTGCTGCTTAAAGACTTTTTGTGAATCAAATTTGGTAGAGATGTTCACTCACAAGGCAACAGGCAGGCATTGCCAGCTTGAGCACATCAGACAAAACAGTATTTCAATGGTAAACATGCAAAGCATCTATCTTTTTAATAGATGACTAGCTTCCCTGGGATTACCCATCTCATTAAAAGGCACTAAGAGTAACACACCACAGTGCAAGTCACAGTAAGCGTGGGCATCACAACAGATCTACAGTTTCCAGGTTGCTCTGAAGCAACCTGGTGTTCAATTTGGTGTTCAAATCCAAATAGTATTTGGATTTGTAAAATCCAAATTATTTTAGAAGACAGCATGCCTATTAGAGATTGATACTATATTTTAAAATCGGCCTAAACATGTAGAAAATTTAATAAAAGGTAGTTTGTAAGGACCATCACAGGCAATATGCAGTAGTTATAGAGAAGAAAAAATACTCATATTGCTCAAAGACTTCTTTTTTCCTCCATCTTCCCGTGTTACAAAGCATAACAAATACTAGTAGTCACAGCAACACAATCCCTACTTGTTCTAACTATGCCAGTTATGAATGATATTCAGAGCCCACAAATAATTTTCTCATGGAATTCAGAAGTAAGCCTATTTGCAGGGTACCCTCTGGACCAGGTATTGCCCCCAAATCAGTATCTTTATATTCCTTAGAATTTTTAGCTAAATTGATTTTATTACAATCACTTCCCATCCTCACCCCAATGCTAATGCTTTCAAATTTACATCCTGAGCTCCTATATCATTAAGGTATTAGGAAAAGAGCAGGTTGAAAATGAGAGGAAATATCTCACTAGAGCAGATGATTTAGGACGGAAGCCTGACACAGACTCCAAATTCTTCTTTCATGACTGTATCAGCACTCCTCACCAGGACAGACAGCAAAAAACAAAACCAAAGGAAATTTCACATAGCTGGCTAAGCCAAAATGGGTCAGTGATTATTTAGGGCTCATCACTACAGCACTCAGGATGCTGGAGGCCTCTTCCCAGGTAGCAGACCTGCCACATTTGACTTCCCTAGACATACGCCCTTCCAAGAGCTGAAACAGCCCTGATCTTAAATTCATGTTAAACATTCACACTCATAGTGCTTCCTCTTCTCAAGCTCTGCTCGTAACTCCCCTGTTTAGCCAATATTCTTTATTTTGTCTGCACACACAGCTCTTCAGAGATCTTATCCCAGGGAGAGAGGAACAAGGCAGGAAGAAGTGATACGTCTACACCACAGTGATCATCAGGCACCAAAAGCATTGGGAAGGCAACAGCAAGAATTCCAGCTCTCATCCTGGCTCCCAGAGAGACATCCATAGTCCTGAAGAAAGTGGGAACAGGATTCACTGGCTGGTCACCTCTGAATGACTGCTATATACCAGAAGGTATATATCGGCCCTCCTAAGGAAATCAATCTGCTGCTGGAGGGTTTCTGGAACTCCAGCCCAACACCCATCTGGTCTGTCTGGCAAGTATCTACACAGCTTTGGGGCTTTGGTTCATAAGGAATCCACTCTTCAGGAGTCAAAATATTTTGACCCTTTTCCTTGAAGACCTTCATTTTGCTATGATCTTTTCTTTACAAAGTTTTAACTTTTCCCAAAATTCCAACTGCGTTTCTCCTGAGGAGAATCAGATGTGTCCAATGTAGCTGTGCTTATGGTGCCAGCACCACCATTCCCAGAGCACACCTGTGCTGAGCAGACCCCACTGCAGATGCCCCATGCTGCCCAATGAGCAAAAACTGCTTAGAGCAAACCAAACACTTCAGTAAAACCAGGTCTGCAAAGTCCACACACAGATGAAAAGCATTTACAAATACAAGAATTTCATTTAAATATATATATTTATATTTATACTATAATTCTCTTTACAAATCATCTCAGAAACCTAGGCACTTTAATTGAAAAAGAGTTTGGCTAAGATGTTTTTTCTTCTTCTCTTAGATGGATATCCACATTTCAGATAAACCTCTCACATCTAGGCAGCTGGTTTGCACACCAAACATCCTCTTAACCTGCCGCACCCTACAGCTGTCCTCCCACTGCTTTGGCAATTACAGCTGTCACTCCAAGGCACTGCTTTCCACGTATTTCCCCACATCTATCAGTGAGGAAGAAGATATAAATCAAGTACACTTTCCTTGGTGAAATTTCAGAACTAGACTGAACAAATTGGGCTCCCCTTCCTTGTGTGGCAGTGCTTGGCATAGGATAACTTTTCATTTGCGTAAGAGGTGAAATTCATGATTCCCACACTAGCTTCGTTGGTGTACTTCCGTCCTGTGCCTGCCATCTTCTCTGAGACTAAAACTACCGAACAAAGCTGATTCATCTTACATACTGGACAGCTGTCCAAAAAAGTCACATTATTGAGTGCTTACCCCCACCCAGCACATATGTGCACAGAGTAACTCAACACTCTGTTCTTCCTGCAAACAGCGTTTGGTCTGCTCCATTGGTTGGACAAACTGCTTTTGCTGATATCCTGTTCAAGGCAGAAAACTCATTTATTCATGATTTCACATGCAAATGGCTCGTAATAGCCATCTACTGAAAATACACAACTTGGTTTGGAAGAGCAGCAGGGTTTTTTTTTTGACATTAAGAAGACAACTTGTGTTTGATACATGTTGGTTACAGTCCCAATGTCTAATGACAGACCTCTGTGGTATATACGCTTTTCCTGCTCTTGCTGTCATGCTGGGGCAATTTCCTCTGCTCAAGCTATGGTGAAGTACCATGGTAGTAAGAACATCAGTGTCGAGTCTCTCACTGGCATTTCTAGTACAGATGAACCTAAAAGGACAACTCAAAACAGCACTGGCTTCACGGCTTGCACCCTTAGGATGCTTTTTTTTGTTTTCATAAAATAAAGATCAATAAACTATTTAATAATCCCTTCCTAAAATTATTCCTTACACAAGGATAATTACAGATTGCAAAACACAGATTGCAAGAAAGAACTCTTTCAGCATACAGTAGTTTTTTCCATGAGATTTAGAATGACGGATTGTGGTTTACTACTCAAAGATAAGAGTTTTATGCTCAGGGATCCCATAATTTCCTTTGTGTTCTTCAAACAATTTTCGTAGTTCCTGTAGATATACCGCATGTAGCTGTTCAATCTCTTCAGTGGTGGGATTCAAGTTCCGTTTTACAGGGATGGGGCTTCCCACTGGAAGTCAAACACAACAGCAGGATTAGCTTCGTTGACATCTCTTTCTGAGTAAAGCTGCTCTCCCTTTGATGGCTCTGCCCAGCTCCCAGCAAGCTGGCAGAGTCACAGCACAGCTCTCTTGCTCTCAGGCCTCATCCTGCCTCTCACAAACCTAGGCCCTGGGTCTGTTTTTTCTCTCTCTGTTGTTCAAATTCAGATAAAAGAGTGAAGCCTACAAGCTCGCAAACACGTGAACACTGAGGGAAATGGAGATATTCTCCAATTTATACAAAATGGGCATCACTGCACCTGCGCCAGAAATTTCATCTGCTACCTCAGCTTAGGGAGACGTAGCACTTGAAACCCCCAAACCCTGTGAGGTGTCTCTGAACCGTAAGTTGCTCACAAATATCCTTCCAACCTGAACATTCCCCACACGAGACACTGTGCGAAGCCTGCTATCACGCTTCTTCACCTGGAGTCAGGTCTGGAGGGAACATGAGGTAAGCCCACATAAGTCCAGAGGGCAGCCTCCTCCACAAAATGCTTTAGTTGAAAAAACTCCAATTTGCTGACAGAGACTTCCCACAATCTCACGTTGTTCACTCACTACAATTTTTGACAGCTGCTCTTCTTTCACTGAAGTAAATGGAGGCACTGAGAGCATAATAGACTTGACAAAGATTGCAGAGGAAGTAATCTTTAAATCTTCTTTTAACTTCCTTCTAGAAAAACAGAGAGTTAAAAGCACTCTCCAGGAGCTTTTTCAAAAGCACCTGAAAATCCCTTTCAACACATATCGCCACTTCAAATTGGGTGGTGTTGATTAACGGGAAGGAAAGTGCAGCCAGAGCCACTCTGCATACTCCTGCTGCAGGCTCAGCTGCCAAGAGCTCTCAGGGCCTACACGGGTGTGATCCCGGCCCTGGCTGGAGCAGGACTTTGATGGGGGGGGGGAATCACTGCACGTCAGACGCAGAAGATCTTGGAGCTTGACTGGAAACATCAAACCACGCCCCAAGCCTTTCTGCAGAAGTCTGTTCCGGGAGCAGAGAATTTCTTGTGGAATTAGAAATTACACAGATCTTCCTCGGATTCGGTTTTAAGCAAAATGCTCAAATCAATACTCTAGAGCTGATTCTGTTTCTGAAAAGCAGTAATAATTCACAGGAAAAGCAAAGTTACTTCACTTGTGAAGCCCTAAACATGCACACTTCAGGGACTTCAGGGACCTTGCTTTTACTGAATTGTCTTTCTTTGCTTTAGGGACAACAGCTTCTGAGCTAGTGTCTGCTCCAGGAGGAGGACACTCAGCTACCTGGCCACATGAACACAGCTAACCGGCTTGGGTGGAGGTCAGTACAACTCTGCAACTTTCAGTAGGTGAGCTAACACTTTTAAGCCTGCTTTGAGCCATACCACAACTCCCCCCACGAATGCAGGGAGATGATAATAAATAGTTTCCAAACATGAGGAAACAGAGACACCAAAGGTAAAGGATTTCACGAGATCGTACAAGTTCTGTTGCAAGAAAAATCTCTTCCAAACTGCCTGTCAACGTGGCATGCGTGTTCTTAATTAAACATAGATCTTTCCATAGCAAGGAAAAAAAAAAAAAAGGGGGGGAGGCGGAAGGAAACACCACAGGGAGCTGAAGGCCTCCGTCCCTGCCAGTCCCAGTGAGCATCAGCTCAGAACAACACCAGCTCCTTCCAGCAGCCTTGCTCCAGAGTGCAGCTGCAGTGGCTGTGCAATACCAGGAACATCCCACGGCTGCTTCACTGCAGGGCTAAGAAATGAAGATGCTGGGCATCTTACAAAATAACTGTGGCACCCAGAATCCACAGCACTGGCTGCAGAGCTGTGCCAGCCCTCTGGTATGGGCTGGACAACTCCTTTGGTTTCCTTGAGGACTGCTGCAGCTATAAGCCTGGGAATAACTATGAATGAACAATACTATTTGTTCTGGGACAGAAAGGGAAAAGGGAGAAAGGATTTCCTCCTTTGACATGGGGGAGGAGAGGAATTAAAAATAAAATAAAATAAAAATATATATATATATGCAAAGGTTTATTTTAAACCTCACGTACTTGTTTTAGCTGCACAGTAGCCAGATATTTCTTAGATTTATAAATTTATACAGATATTAGGAGAACATCTATGCATTTTTAAATATTTTCAAAAGCATTAGAAAAGGCAAAAGGAACTTACCAACAGTGTGAATAGGTTGCCTGAAAGGTATTAAGCCAAAACTGTATTGAAATACTCCTCTAGCATGAAACAATGGTAAAGCAAAGCCCATTATCTTTTGCAGTTTCTCCTGTATGTTTCTGAGCCATGAACCTTTGGGGTTTGCAACTTGCTTGAATAGCTCATTTTCGCCAAAGGAAAACACTGGGACCAAATGAGCCCTGTAAAGCAACACAATGAACAGTGAGGATCCCACACCAGCCAGCACTTGCACTGTGGTTCACATCAGCAGTGTGGAAACTTTCCCTATAACCAGCACAGAAATCTTCAGCAGCTCTAGTATGTATCAGTAGCAGGTATTCAGTTCTTTTGATAGGGAGCTGCTTTTTGGCTGTGTAGGGTTTTTGGGTTTGTTTCAAAAAAAAAAAAAAAAAAAAAAAAAAGTCATTCACAACAAGTAGCATTGAGTATTTGGACAGTATTTAGCTGTTTGCTACCCATTACAACCTTTTATGATCATTCATAATAATAAAAAATGAATAATTGTATGCATCATAATTATGATCAAATCCACCACTATTTCAGCAAGTCCACCCTTGTTCCACTGTATTCTCTCCTTTGGCAAGGAAAGAAGCCTCATTGCTAACCTTATAATGCTCCCAGCTGGGTGGTGTCAGAAACAGATCTTAGCCTTCCTCTGCCTTTTGACTAGAATAATGCAGGCACTTGATTTCAGCACAAAAAGCATGATAAAAAACAGACATCCATACAAACACGAGTACAATGCCAAACTCCCCCACTGTCCAACTCCCAGTGAAATCCTACTTCCTCCAGACTTCTTCGAAAACTAGCCTTGATCTATTTTTATCAGAGGTCAAATCATACTCACAGAAATTATATTAACTCATTCTGGCTCCTTCACAGCCTAATGAATTTTCATTCTGTTCATGAACTGGCTGGGAGGAAGGGCACTGACTAGCTCCTGGACAAACAAACAACTTAGGCAGATGGAATCAGTGCAGTTATCTCCAACAGGCAAAAGCATCACTATATTTAAAGCCTCAACTGCAGTATGTTTTAGATAAATTCTGAGCTTGATCAAACAGTATTCTACACAGTTTAAGCTTAAAAACAAAAATAAAGCAACAACAACAACAGAAAACCCTACCAGAGCAATCCCAAGCAGTCTCTGAAGGATACTGAGAGGTTTTATTTGCTTTACTGAAGCCTTAGTTTCATTCATTCCATTCAGCTTACACTATCCTTCAGAAAACACTGTAAAATAGTAGCATTGCCATAATATTGTTGAGATGAGTGATCACAAAGCTCTGAATGCCTGAGGAGGATACATTTAGGACAGAGCTGTCTGGAAAGTACTGTGGACAACTAAAACTCTCCTGTATGGACAAAACAACTGCTTCTATAGTTTCTCAAGCGTGAAGATTCCCAAATACTGTCATTCCCACTCACGACCCTGAATGGTGTCTGCTCAGGGGGTGGTTTCTCATACAACATATCACCCAGCCACCTGTAAAGAAAATATTGGAAAGCCTGGTACATAATGTGCTGTGTAAATACTCCATTTTTTTACTACTACGTTAAGACAAACAGGAAAATCTGGTGGTGCAATAGCACCCCAAGACTGTGAGATTTCTTCTAATCTGGATGGTAAAGACTTTTGCAAGACACTATGTAGGAGGTTGTGACAGAGAAATAAGTAACTTCTGATTGTGAAACTAAGGATAAGTTAGCTGATTCATCACTTCTTTCATATCTTTAGAATTTCTTCACTTCATATCAGATATCTGTATTACCTTGGACCAAAATGTCTTCCAGAAGTGCAGAGGACTTCAGCTTTCATACTTAAGAGCAAATTTGATGAGCTCCCAGATGAGGAATGAGAACTTTTCTGTACTGGCAGTGTAAAAGCCAGGGCCAGGGAGCACAGGACTCCTGGTCTATGCACTGCCCTTTCCTCTCCTGGTATTTGATGCTGTGGATCACAAGCACCAGAAAGATACGTAGACACTTACAGCATGTGTTCTTTTCACCCTCCTCACGCTGCAGACCTCCCTTGCCCTTTCATTTCCACAAGTTGGAAGTTCATTTCAGATTTTGTTAGTTGTTAGAAACAAATGATAAAAGCAGAAGCATCTACTGGATGCCTTTGGCACAGGATCTCAGGCCTGCCTACAGTGCTGCAGGAGCTGTAGCTGCTGGAGTCTCATCATGTCCTATCATCATACAGTCCAAAACCAGAACAGAGATACAGAAATGAAGTCAGGTGTCCTACAGTTCACACAGAGGCTGTTTGTCTAGAAGGTGCTCAGACCCAGAATAACTCGTAGTCTAGTGGTTAGGATGATCATGTGTGAGGTGTAGGTCAGTCAGTCAGGTAGGGCATTATTTCCAGACACTAGGCCTTTCTTTAAGAGGAGAACCATGACTTGAAGTACTGAACTTAACACAGAACAGTGTTCATTATTGTGTTTTGTAAGTGCCCTGAGAGTGTTGTCATGTGTTGGGGATGCTCTTGAAATCAAGGCCTCGAATGGCACAGGAGTACCTAGTTTCTCAATCCAAATCAGTTTAGATGAGAGATAAATACCAGCCTTTGTGAACTGACAGATCAGGCATGCTCAAAAAAAAAAAAAAAAAAAAAAAAAAGGACTTAAATAATCCTCCAAACATTATGGTAATAAATAAAAACTTCTCATGAATTTAGTAGCAATTGAACAGAGATTAGTACCTTTGTGCGTCTTTGATCAAAGTCCCAATTTAAATACACTAGTGATGTTTCTGGGTACAAATTCCACTAAAACGTTACTTTACCAGGGTACAGCTCTTTTCTGAAAATCCTAGTGACATATATAGAAAAAACCTTCTTGGAATATTCTGACACATGACAGTTTCTAGAAGAAATTTACCTTAGCATCCTTTGTGAAAGCAGAACTCTTCTCAGAGCCCACCTTTTTTCTTCTAATTAGTAGTTTAAAAAATGTTACAGATCTGTCTAGGATTAATATTGTTTTCTTATCGTTTTGCATGTCGATGTATAATCCTGGGAGCTTACCAGACAGCTTAGCGGGAATAAGTCATTGGTTCGAATACTTCCAGTAGTTCAGCATAAACAACAGCTCACGCTGTATAAAGCATTCAAAAGATATTAATGCTCTCTCTGCTTAGTTACATACTGATAGATGTTGGATAGTAAAAAGTAAACTAGTTTTTCTTGAGATTCATTACAAATTTCCCCAAAACATACTTTTGTAAACAACAATCTACAAAATCAAAAAAGTCTTCAGAATAAAGGTGAAAAGAAATCTTCCTGGAATACATTTTACAACGATTTAATAAAACAGGGTCTAGCTTTCTAAATTTTTTTGGCTTAGAGTGGTAAGAAAATTCTGTCTTATTATAACTTCAATTTACATAAGAGAAAACAACGTCTGCATCGGTCAGCAATAAAAGCCAAGGTTTACTAATATTGTTTCGCAATTCTCACTTTTTGCTACTGCAATATAGAACAACTAAAACAGATCACCAAGATATGCTAATAACTCCACCTACTGCTCATAAATTATGAAAGACAAAAAGGATTTTTCGACACCCAGATTGGATCGAGGTGTACAGACTAGCTCTTACATCAGATATCTGCACGTTCATACACAAATAGCTCTTTCAAATTCTAATTCTGAGTGTACTACACATAATTTGTACTATATTTAAGACTCTGTATTCAAAGCGTGCTTACTGGGACAGGCCAGATGGGAAACCTACCCATGTTTCAAGGCCATTTTAATAAAGCCTTTCCTGTTGAGGACGTTCAAAGTCAAACTTCCAGGATGTGCATTCAGGGATTCCTCGGCTCCTCCGATGACAATGATGGACGCGTGGCCACCTCCTTCATTATTCAGCACGTACGAGACGCTCTCCTTGGAGGCTGAAACCATCCCTTTAGGAGCAAACATTCCGAGAGTCACTCACAGATGCTTCACTTACAAGTACAGTGGAATATATAAAATATTTTTAAATGATGTCTAAATGATGTTTCTAAACAGTTACAGCACAACTGAGTTGAAAGATTTGGGTTCAACACCCTCACTATGCGACAGATTAGGTCTTAGTTAAGTCCTTTAATTTCACACCAACGAGCTAAAATGCTGCTTGCCTACCACAGAAGTTTGAGATCTTTAGGAAGAGCCAGTTTTGTCTCGGCTGGCTGGCTGCTCAACTCCGCCTCTGCTTCTATGTCTGAGAACAGCACAGCTCAACCGCAGCAGGTTGTGCTGAAGCAGAGGCAAAAGCCATAAAGCACAGAGGGTTTAAACACAGCAGTGTCCAAAGAGGCAGGAAAGGCCCCGCTGCACGATTCCCAGTGGCTGCATCAGCTTATTCTCTAGTAACCAGGACCTGTCACTCACATTTATTTAGGCTAATCTCTTTAGGCTAGAATAGCTTCCTGGTGCTCCTGCCAATGCTACTACTTCTAATCAGAGGCACACTGATGTAGGAGTCTGTAGCATCGACTCAGACCTTGCTCTGAGCTTGCTATTCTGAGAAGCGTCCTTCCTAACAGGAACAGCCGACCCCTCCAGAGCAACTTCGTGCCTAAGTCCTATTTAAAAGGCTCACACTGGTACCACTCACCCAGAAGCCATGTTTAGTTATATTGTGTTGAATTAATATATTCTAAATGACAATCTAGAAATCAAATCTAGGTTGTTGTGGGTTTTTTTGTTTGTTTGTTTGTTTTTCATTTTGTGTGTTTTTTGGTTGGTTGGTTGTTGGTTGTTTTGTTGTTGTTGCAGTGTTTCGGGTTTGTTTTTGTGTTGTTGTTTTTACAGGGCTGGTATCCAACTGTGCCCTTCTGGATGCTGAGGGAAGGATTCACCTCCTTTTTTCCTATTGCAGACATTACAAAATGGATTATGAACATGTCACAACAAAGACAATGACTGTGATCTGGTTTTGAGAGCTGGCCACCAAGAGAAATAGCTGGATCTCGGGGCAAGTTCAGAGAACTCAGTAAAAAGCTATTTCCATTTGCCATATACTCCTTGACAGTCACTGCTGCTCTGAAGAAGGCAGCTGACCCAGGACACGAATCCTGTGAGTGATGCTCGTTCACCACTCAGCATGCATTTTCCCTGGAAGAGAAAGCGAGAGGCACTGTCCTTCCCCAGGACCAACTCCTCTCCTTGCTGAAGTGGAGGCAGGGGACGGCTCCCCGCTCTCCCTTGCACAGCAGCTTGGGTAATGCTGTGACTGCTCTTCCCAAGGACAACTGGCAGACTTCAGACACAGGGAGCAAAAGATCCCCTTTGGTATAATACAGGTTATGAGTCAAATTATAAAACACTGGTTTATCAGCTGCACGCTGGTGAAAAACAAGCTCAGATGCTGACTATTCTTTAGCATGATTTTTACTGCAGTTATTTCTTAGCACATAAATGCTTTTTTCTACAGGTCAAGATGCAAAAAGAGGTAAACTGACCTCCAGGCTAGGCAATGTTCAAATTTGTCATCTTGCAACATTACTAATCCCTTAACCTTGCAAGCCTCAGAAAAACTCTGACAACAACATCTGCACTGAAAGGCGCTTCTGGTATGCTGAAGTGCACGTGGATTTGCAATTCCGGTATCAATCCGGGCACCCTTGGCATGCTTCCACACAGGGAGCAGATAAATAGTTTGTCTGAAATCACACTGTCCATGTTGCAGGGAGGACTGAAAGCTAGATCTGTCTCCCAAACCTACTCTTGTCCTGCAGACCGTACTTACTCAAATGCTGTAGTTTAATGAATTTAAGTAAAATAACTCCTGTATTAAACCACTGTAGAGGAACACTAGTCCTGATTCGCTTATATTTTTCTATTCCCCAAACTCTATTACTTATTATTTGTATCTTTTATTACTGCAGTACCAATAACAAACATGACCCTTTTATATACAACAGGTGCTGGAGGCTCCGTTCCCCTTCGCTGTGGGGCCAGGGAAAGTCAGCAGATGAAATCAGTTCAGCCACAGGCTCCTTAGCTCCTGTTCCTGCTCCCCTTGCTCCCCTTCTTGCCACATCTAGAAGTATTAGGCAAAATTTTGCGGTAATACTCTAATGACCAGCAATTACTTGACCTTATCTGTTTAACTCAGATGGTGTTGTAAAGGGTAGAAATACGGTGTTTGACCATAACATTTCAGATTTAATAACCATCATTAACACCCAACAAAATCAAACTATTAATAGACCTTATTCTCTGAGCAGTCTTGCAAGAAGAACAACTACTGTGAGCTGTTCCTGCTGTAAAGCTCTTCCTTGCACCCGACCCACCTGCATTGCATATGCCACATACGATGCAACAGAGCAACTCAGACTTCCAGTAGGATTGATTATAAATATTGATACATGATACAGTTTAGCAAAATTAATAAAACCTTTCAAAATTACTTTGCAACAACAGTTCATCGCATAACAGTTAGTGCCAGCACTCTAAATTCAGCGCTGATCATTTGAAGTGAAATAACTTGTAGGTACAGCTTGTGGGTACAGGAGAAGACCTTACATTTGAAGCAGAAGCTACAATGTGGAGAACAGCTGAGACACTCTGATTTTACCTACCAGCACTCATTATGTATTCTCTGAAGAAGGGACAGCCGAACCAGATGGGCATAATATGCAGATACGGAGTAAGCCCAGGAAATAAATTTTTGAAACTTGGGCCCGTGCAAAAGTTTCCAAAGGCTCCAGCTACCAGGACCCCATGAGGGTGAAAGCCAAGTAAGTAGTTGTGATTGGGATTCAAATCTGAAGTTTTTATAAGCTGAAAAAGAGAGATGGTGGAAGACGTTTTAATATTCATTTCACAGGGGTTCTCAAAAACAACACGTGGAAATTGCAGGTCGACAGGATACAGAACCAATGACAATTCATTTCTTTCTTCCAAGCACTTTACTGGTCTGTTTTAGTGCTGAATGAAGTTTAAATAGATAAATCTCCAAAAATTATCTCTGAAGCATTTACTGTGCTGAGGCACTGTCTTGTGTCCCAACAGTCCAAGCAGAAATCCTACCCCTGTTCCCCCTCCCCTGCCCCTTTCTGCTTTCTGATGCTAAATCTCAGGTTTCCCATGTTTTAAAAAGATCTTAAATGGCGTAACCATTATAATCACACCACAGATGAGTCCTAGACATTAGTCCATGTTCACAGCTATTCAAACTGTCTCTGTTCAAATGTTTACAGTTCAGTGAGAAACCTTTTACTCACTTGAATGGGGAAGTATTCCCTGAAGTACTTCCAGACAGTCCAGCTCCTGACCCACTGGGACCGTCTGCCCCCAGCGCATGGCGTTTCCCAGTCGAGGTAGAGCCACACGAGGTACAGAACAGCAAGGAACCAGAAGTTGCCCAAAATCAAGATCACAAAGAATCCACAGCAAAACTGTGCTGCAAAAGGAAAGAGGTAAAAAAAAAAAAAAAAAAAAAAAGATATCACAACTAGCAGTAATCACGACTGTCTTTTTTAAGATCTCGAATTCCCAGCCCTCACATTGTTACCAGGGATGCTACTGAAAACGTACACAAATTGAAGTTGGCTTGTTCCACCTTGTGTGAATGTTGTTTCACTGAGGCAATTACCTCCAAGGATGCATCACCTCAGCCTGTATTTCTTACTCTGCATAACTGGGGGAATCAGCCTAAGATGATGCTTGATTTTTTAATAGAACAAAAGCACGAGCTGAGAACCAGCACAGCTGTCTTCTCCCCATGGTGAGGATGAACACTGACATTTGGGAGGTAACATCTGGATTACCTAGGACAGACTAAAAGGAGGCAGCAAGAGCTAACAAAGATGTGATGCTCCCATGAACAAGAAGATGGGAGGAGGGGTTTGAAAGGAGAGGGCTGCAACAAGATCTCTTTTCTAATAGGAATGCTGCTGGGCAATCACTTTCCCTTTCTGCTTCTTAGTTTCTCTACCTATCTAGTAGGGCTGGTACTTCTACTCCCTGCAGAAAGTGCTCTGCGGCTGACGAAGATGTGCTAGACAAGACCAAAACATCACGAGGTTTCATTTCAGTCTGGACACGTCACTGCAATCAGAAACTCACCATTTCTGTGGGAGCACAGTACCAATTTTAAGCCCTGCTACTTTCAGACACAGGTTAATGAGGACTGTAGCATCCTCCTACAATATCCACGTGCAGGCAGTGCATTATGCACAGTTCAAAAAGACAGGAAAAAAAAATTATTACACGGAACGCGTTACTTTGGGGCTCAAACCTGAAATTCAGGGAGACTCCCTATGGAGACATTAACTTTTGTAGGATTTGCAGAATTTTGCACTCTTGCAGCAAATTAGGCAGCTATAAGCAGTGAGGTAAAGCCAGTGCCTAGGTGCACGCTGCTCCCTGCCCTGCAGCACACCCGACCAGCCTGCTTCCTCTGGCTTCTTGTGAGCAGAACGCATCAGGTCATGGATCAGAGTACAGCTGCAGATGCTGAATTCCAGGGAGCCTGGGCTTTGGCATCCTATATTTATAGGACAGCAAGCAAAACAGGACCCAGTCCTCACTGGCAGAGCCGCAGAACAGAGGCATTATTCTGAGGCATTTTACACGGCAGATTTTTAAGAACTGCTTTGTATGTCCCACGTTTGACTGGCTTTCATGAGGGCAATATCCGGGTATGTCCTAAAAGGTGAAACACGTTGGGCCAGGCACCTCAGTGAGGAGAGAGGGGTGAAACCTTGGAAGAATTACATCAGGCAATAATTTGACTAACACAGTGTTAACCTTGGCAGAAACAAAAACTTTGAAACAGGCAGATGAACCAACACTAAAAACCAGTTGTCCTAGTTCAGGTCAGCTTCATTAAAGATTTTCTCTAGCAGCACTTTTGGGAGCTGAAAACTCTCAGCAGATTCCCTCAAGCAGGTTTTGAGCTGCTGGAATCAGAGCCTAACTATGCACACTCATGTATTTCTTCCAACGTGTGTACTTAGGTTTTTCTGAACTTCTCCCAGCCTATCCCTGCTCCTAGCCCGGCTGTGCCTGCAGCACAGACCAGGAGATATCGTTGTGAGGTAGCTGAGCAGCAGACAAAGCAGGAAAAGCTGCCCGTTAGACTGTGTAGGAGAGGAATGAATGAAAATGCCCATTTCTGGCAGGAATCAGCAGAATACGGAATTGCATTTGCTCAAAGGAAAGAAGGGAACAACCCTAAGTCAAAACAGGATCAAACACCACTGTCTGAAGGACACTCCGTGCTTCGGTACAGTCAGTACAGAAGCCCACTGCCTCCTGCTTAAACAGGCAAACCTGGTCTCACACAAAGAAACACCTCAGCAAAAGCTCTAGAAGAATACCACGGCTCACTGAGACCCACAGACCTTCAAAGTCAATGTGGAAAACTCCCCCAGACTGCAAGTGAGCTCTGGGGAACACCTGTAACAGAGGACAAGCGACGTGGGTGAAGGAGGACACTCACCTCTGCTCCCGAGGGAGGACTCCCTGGGTACCCCACGCCGGCAACACTTCAAAATAGGGAACAGGAGCATTTGGAGGAAAAGTCATTATCTGTTCTTTAAAAAAATGAATCCTGAAACTACAGAAATTCGCAGCAATGATAATCTGGACAAGATGACAAGGTTCATGCACTAAGCTGGAATAAGCACGAGAAGTTTTGTAACTGCCATAAGTCAATGAGCTTCAAGTTCTCACGAGCTGGTGAGCATTTGTATTTCTGAGCCTTCCTTTCAGAAGACTTTTGGCTCCGTGCAGAATCCCATGGCTTTTAAGTATCTGTTACCTAGCCAAACAGCTGAAAGGGGCTTTGGATCAAAGCATCCTTGCTGAGAGAGCTAATTAAATCAGCAGTGAGAAGTGCAAGATAGCACTGTTCAGTGCTGTGCAGGCAAACACGCGTGGAGATCAGCACGCTTGCTGCTTTGCTTTAGCAAGGACAGAGCCAACGTTACGGGGTGCACCTAAGGGGCAGGAGTGCAGTGTGCTCCCTGCACCTCCTGGGAGAAGCTCGGCGTGCTGTAGGACAAAACCCAATTATTACTGCGCTCACACTGAGACATGCAAAGCAAATTCCTTGTACGGCACCTCATCATCATCTCAGTGCATTTACTCATAGCAAGGTGAGCTGAGCACCGGTGACTCAAAACCAACGTGCCTATAAACACAAAACCAGTGTCCTCTCCTTCAGAGAAGGCATTGAGCAGATAAATGGCAGCCGCTTTACCTTTTTATTTTATTTACCTTTTATTTATAAAAGGTATATTTACCTTTTATTTACCTTTATTTTATAAACAAACTCTAGGCAGAAGTTAAATGACTTGGAATTTGTCACTTCTTTGTATCCTCCTGAGATGCATTTCCAGTATAATTTTTTCTCTCGAACCTGGATTAATACCAGTAGTGTTAGGTGGCAGCACCAGCAGCTGTCCTGCCCAAGGATGCTCAAACACCTGGGCACCAAGCCTAAGCTCACCCACGGGCAGAAAGCCTCCCATTGCCCTCAGAGCAGTCACAGACCACGTCCAGCCGGTGCAGGCAGATCCTCAGTGGCCAGGGTGCTGGTCTCCATCCAACCCACACTACAGGCTCCCCAGAGCAGCGGAGTAACAAGCGACTTCAGTCCATTTGCTTCCCAAAGCAAGCCGCTCACACCTCTGGATTGCTCGACAGCTCAGGTCTGAACCACGCTGCAGATCCTGCTGGAACAACGGCACACGGGTGCCCTTAGCAAAGCTTTCTGGAACCACATCGTGCTGCCACGGCTTAAATCGGTTGGAGGCTTTCAGAGCTGACTGATTTGAAGCTTATCCCACAAAGCATGAGATAAGCAGGACATCTTTATGCCACTGGCATTCCCGTGAATACACATGTAGAGATGGGATTTGTAATATTGCTGCTCCTTTGGGCTTGGAGCGCACGTGCACACAAATACATAAAGCATGCCAGGGGAAGAGAGCAAGCTGAAAATCTTGTGTCTTGCTTCTATGGCTGCAGGGGAAAAATGAAAGATGGCATATTCCTTAACAAGCACAGGGACGTACCTAGGGCAGAGCAGAGCTTTCCTCAGCCTTATTCTTCGCAGCAGCAATGCTTATGAGCTGGCTGCTTGAGGAACAGAACATTGGGGGGAAAGCAGAGAGCTGCACAGTGATGATTTAGTCCCTAATGAGCATTTTTTCCTCTCTAGTATCTCGCAAGGTAACAGTGGTAAGTTGATTTTGGCATTACAAACTAGTTCTGCCTGCTAGTGACTTCTTTCATTAGAGAAAACAAAACCAAAAAATGAACAAACAAAAAACCCACCAACCTTAGCTTCTGGAAATACTTTCTGAGCTATGTACAGATGGTAAAGCAAGGGGTAGAAACTCAAATGAAGTTATGCATACAGCAAATTAACTCCAACAGTCGCACCCAAGGAAGACTTAACAGGAGGCAGTCTGCAAAGACAGAGTAGTGCTCTGCAGCTTTTACCCTCAAAGTCCTTAAAATATGGAGTATGTAACGCTACTACCACCCTGTTTAGATGCTACTAGTCTGCACAATTCCACCTACAAGCATGTTTCCACCAGAAGCACAGGAACTTGCTGCCTCTTTCTACCTGTGGCAGACTCCCAGATAAAAAAATATTACCGCAGCAAAAATAAGGGGGAACTTATTTAAACTAAAATTGTCAAAATCCATGTGAATTTGGTAGCCATCTGCAGGACTGAGGTGGTAAGGAGGTGAGCGTGTGTTGAATGTGTACCCGTCCCTTCTCGGCATATCAGTCCCAGTCACGAAGATATTTCAGCATTCCTACCAAGTGAGCTGTGTTTCAACACTACTGCGATAACAAATACAAACCCTCGGATGCCAAGGTTTGGAGGCTGGTTTGAGGGCTTGTTTACTCGGGAATTTGGTTGCCGTTCCCAAGGAAGCAGACCTTGCAGCGATAAATACTGATAAGCAAGAGATACGGAGCATTAGGCACTACTGACTGTTAGATAGAGCGGCCTGGATATGGCAAATCCCTGAGTTACTGATTACCAAATCCTGAGACAGCATGCCAAATAATGTGTTAGTCCACGTATTTCCTAGGTCTTTTACTCCTCCTCAGGCATTCAGTACTAGTTATGCTCACATACATGATGCCACAGTAGGTGGTCCTCATGCCTGACACAGCACAGCCGTTTTTCTGCACTTACATCCCCGCAGACACGGCTAAATTCCCTCCCTGAGAGGCAGGCAGCAGTGCTAGCGTTCCTAGAAATACCAGTCAGGCATCAGCAGGTACCCTGTTATGCCCTGGGATCACACACCAATCCCTGCCTGAGGGCCAGCAGTGCTCGTCAGGGAGAGATGAGCACAGAGAGGCGTGAAACCAAGTAGCAATATCAGCCAGCGTGCCAGGAAGGGCTCCGAGTGCTGCAAGTTTAAAAAATAAAAATAAAATAATGAGATAGTGGCTTTAGTTAGCCAGCTACAGCTGACAAATCAAACCAGCACCAGATAACAAAACATCAAGACATGTTTGGGGAAAAGGATTTATTTTTTTTCCCCCGCTTTAGCACATCCCACTGCACACCTGCTTTCTCACCACTGAAGTCACCTATCATTACAGCAGCAATATCTCACTCTGTGGCAAGTGTTTCATCACCTCTGTTATTTTGGGGAAGCTGGACCCACAACTCAAAGTTGTCTCCAGCCAAATTCAGTGTTTCATCCTACCTGCTGCATGCACAGAAGTTTAATCACTAGAAAACAGGATGCACATTAATATACACCAGTGCCTTTAGCATATTATTTTGTGGCTTCATGCATACTAAAGTATAGCTTCTGTTCTGTATTGATTTTCTATTATTAAGTATTTTGCAAATAAACACAGGGGTACACATGCAGCAGTCACTTCCTAGATCCCCAGTAAGGACAAGACCAGCCCCACCACTGCTGGACGGAGAAAACAAGCCTTGAAAGAGGTCCCATGCTTCCCGACCACCTCCTCACCTCAGAACAAGACCCCAGTCCCCTTGGCTGACAAGGTTAAAAACCCTCTCTCCCCCATCTCTGTAAAATAGCTTTATTGGGTCCAATTGCCATTTGATTTATGCAGATCACAGAGCGTGAACAACAAAAGGTACAGCACCTGCACAGCAGCACCGTAAGCGAATCTCACTGCATGAAAGGAGCACCTCGACCTACCTGCTGCTGCCCGGGCGCTGAGCACCTCCCGAAACAAAGCAACCCTCACGCACAGCCTGGCAGCGCTCAGGCACACGGCTCGCCTGCACACCTCGTGTCTGTACCACGGGTAAAGGGCTGCTCGCTTACTCTGCAAGAGGAAGAAAACCTGCACCGGTTCCTAGCGGGAGGACATCAGGTGTTCTACTAACCCTAGTGAAAAGTGCTCAGTCAGGAACCTTAAGGAAAGGATTTCCAAGCTTAAAAACAAAGATCTCGCACTGAACGCCAGTGACACCTGTTGCATTCATGGCCCGTCACAGTTGCTTTTGGGAATGGGGTGGAAGATTGGAATGATGCAACCTCTGCTCTTGCCCCTGGTCGTCTCAGCAGCACTTGTGGGCTTGCAGGTCTCCTTTCTCCAGGTGACCTTCTGCCTGGGGTTTGGCTGCACAACAGCACAGGCAGACACCAGCGTGCAGCATCAGGCGCTGCAGGAGCTCGGCACGGCGCCAGACCTGCCCTGGGACTGTCAGTCCCTTGGCAAGCCGATGAACATCCAGTGACAGTAATTAGACAGAAAAATGCATTTATCAAAGCCGCAGCTTGCAGCTTTTTTTTCCAAAATAGGTACTCTGAAATTGCAACACTTCGCATACTTGCTGTTTCAGCAGTGAAACCCTTATGACTTGAAATTATGCTCGAGTCTGAAGCTTTTTTGGATTTCTGCTTAACACAGCAAGAAACAGCAGTTTTAGTGTTCCTTGTTTTTCAGTTTTGATAGCTTTAGTTTCCCAGACTCCAGGCTGGCAGTTTTCTTTTAAAAGCAACAAGCCCATTTGAGACACTTTTCTCTTTCATGGAACTTCACCTAAACTATTTTAGCCTGTTGCACTTCCACATGGCAGTTTCAGGCAGCACAGTGCAGGAAATCATTAGATTAGCTGCTAGACATCACTTACAGTATTTTAGAGGTCATTTTTGCCTCTGGACTCATGCTCCTGGATAACCAACAGAAGACCCACTGCTACAATAAAAACTCGTCTTTTCTGCTTGAGGAGAAGTGTTGGCAGCTTACAGTAACAGCGCAGGAAAGCATGGGAACTTACACCCTGAATTTTAAGGAGGTTCCTTTTGTATCTAATGAAATGCTCTGTACATCTATGCGGCTTTCTGGAGGCAGAGGCAGGTTTGTTCTGCCTACGCTCTAAAGCAGAAGTACCGTGTTTGTAGCGCAGGCCAGTAAGCAGTGCAAAGGAGCAGAACTTAACCAGTTGCTCGCTGACTGACCAGCGCTTTCTCCAAGTGGTGATAAGCAACTGCAAGCTGAGGTTTGCCGTCTGAGGTAGCTATCGCGTGCATGTACTTTGGCCAAACTGTGCAAAGCCTTTAGCCACACAAGCAGGAAGGCATTCTCAAACATCAGCTCCATGCTCTAAGAAAACCATGCAGCATTGCAACCAAGGTGCCAGGGAGAACAAGGTGCAAATGCCACCACAATGTACTTTTTACTTTAAATTTAGCTACTTTAAAGCCTCTCTTAGCCAGGAAGAGAAAAACAATGCTGGATTTCCAGAGTCTTCTATCCAAGTCACATCACGGATTCAAAGTTACAACAGACTCACATCCCCCTTACAGCTTAGTCTGCACAACAAACCACGTTTTCCCATGCCACCTACCAGATTTAAAGGATGTCATTACCTGCTTCAGCTTCTGTCTTTCCAGGCACTAATTTTTAGAGTTCTCTTACTTCATCATTCATCCTACTAGGCTATTTTATTCAGCTGTGGCACCTCACCACATCCTCAATGGACAACTTTATGGACTAAGCCAGTACCCTATTTATTCGTTGCTCTAAACAGAAACACTGTATGATACCTGTAACACAAATCACTGGTTATCATCTGGTGTTACCGACTGATTTTTATATAAGAATCACTGAATCTGCAGAAAAGTCTTGCTTGGTATAAACTAGTTCCAGCTGCATTAGAAAAAATAATGATAACACCCACCCAAACACCACCAACCCCCCTTGACCTTCCCCATGAATTCACACAGTATTTCACTTGTGCCTGGGTATCGCCTGCACGATCTGAAGAGTCACTTTTGAATCCAAGAGCTTAAACAAACACTCTTTCCATGTCTGTTAGCTCAGCAGACACAAAAGGGTAAAGGACATCTACGCATAACTGCAATCCATGACACTAGGAACCAACATCTTTTTCAGTTCTTACAGTTACTAAAGCCAACCGACTGATTTTTCCTGGATCCACATGGAATTTTTTAACCAGACCATTCTGACTGACCTGTAACTGCAAGGATGCACACACAAAATGACAAAGTCACCCCAGAAAGCTCTAAAAATAAATGAAAGCAGATTATTATTAGCATTAATTTGTCCTCTGTGGGGGCATTTGCCAACAGATTTTTTCATGGTTGTGTGTACTCACTGTATTCAGCTTAAGCAGCTGTGAGACCCCCTCCTTGCTGACTTTCCTTGACACTTATTCCTCCCAGGCAGCACCAGCTGCAGCAGACAGCTGCCTACTCCCCCCAAACTGCAGCAAGGGGGGATTCTCTGCTGCCCACTCCAAGGAAGCACAGAGGGATGGGGCTTCCCATATTCCTCAAGGAGGTGGCAGCATTGTCACCACATATGCTAGGATAAAAATTGTTTCCTTCCACTGCCGCTCGTATCCACTGCATTATTTAGACTGGAATAATGAGATGCGTCGAGATTTAACTCAATAACAGAGAATAAAAACCACGGGCTATTTACAGGGCAGCCACAAACATAAACAGTTTATAGTCCAACCCCATATAATTTAGAGGTAACATAAACCAGCCAAACGCTCGGGATAAGCCTGTGAAGATGCTCCATATCCCCCGTGCTTCCCCCACATACATAAATGACCTGGGTACGGCCACATAACCCAACAGTCATCTGAAGCACATCAGAGCAGCACCTGAATGACAATGGATTTCCAAGCTGTGCAAGGCAGATACGCACACTCTTTTTCTCCTTGTAACCCTAAAGCACAGGTTTCTGTCAGGTGTTCCAGCGCTGGCAGCAGGGCACAGGCAGGCGGTCACCGCATCCCTCGGGTCAGGGCATCCCACACAGCTCTCCCTCCAACCTGTAGGGTCGGGGACCTGGTCCCAGGGGACCGAGGGCCAGCTTCCCTCCTCCAGCGGCTCATTTCAGCAAGTTCCCGACACCTACCTGTAGGCTTTGCTGTTACGATTAGATGTTTAGCGATAAGAGCCTGTTAAGATATTAGGAAAGTTCGCTACAGAAGAACAATCAGTGGAACGAGTTTACTAAGAAAAATTGTTAGGAAAGCTTTCTTAAAGTACGTTTTGCATTAGTTTACAGAAGCGGTCGCACTACTGGCTCTCAGTTCACTGCCAACCTTTATTCAAACTCACCACCCATTTAAACAAAAAGTTTATTGAACTACGGTACACGGAGTTATTAGACAGGATCAGCGTGAGCAGCGTTAGTGGTGTAGCAGTCTTTATGGTGACGATCATTAAAAATTTCTCTCAGAAACCCAGTGGGCAGCCCGCGGAGGTGCTGTCACTAGCATTTCAGGAAGGTATTTCTAAAGGATTCCATGGGAAGAAGGAGACCCAGAGGAGGAAAAGCATCCAGAGCCCCCTGCCAGGAGAAGACCCCGAGCCCAGGAGCAGCCCCGCAGCAGCCCGATGCCCGGGGCTCGGGGAACAGAAGGAAACCCCCTCCTCTCCTCTCCTGTCCCCTTTCTCCTGGGGCATGGCGGGGGAGGCAGGCTGTTACCCAGCAGCAGGAACGAGAAGATCCACTGCAGCACCGCGACCGTCTGGATCCTCCGCTCCAGGGGGACGCTGACGGGGGCGAAGCGCAGCGCCATGCCGGGCGCCAGCACCGCGCCGCCACCTGCCCTCACGGCAACGGCCCGGGCGCGGCTCCGGCGGGCGGGGACCGGGACGGGGACGGGGACGGGAACGGGGAGGCGGCTCCGGGCACGGCTGGGCTCAGGGCACGGCTCCGGGGACGGCTCCGGGCACAGCCCCACACCCGCAGCTCCCCCTCAGCCGAGCCCCGCTGCCACCCCGCGGTGCCCTCGCAGCCTCACACGGTGGCAGCGCCCAGCGTGGTGTTTATAACCCGCCACACACACACACACACACACACACACACACACAGACCTCCCCTCGCCCCCCCAGGCAGGCAGACGAGGCAATTAGCGAGCTCATCCCTTTATTCCCAACACCCCCGCCCCGTCCTTCCCGGCGCCCCGGCAGGCGGCAGCGCTGAGGCGAGCGGGCGCGCAGGCGCGGGGCGGGCCGGGTGCCGCCATGCCGACCGTCAGCGTGCGGCGCGAGCTGCTCTTCCAGGCGCTGGGCCGCAGCTACAGTGAGTGCGGGCACCGGGCACCGGGCGGGGGGCAGCGCGGGGCCGGCACCGGCACCGGCACCGAGCGGGGGAGCCCGGCCCCGAGCGGGGGTCCCCGCGTGTGAGAGGCCGGGCCGGCACTCGGGGCTGGGCCCTGACACGCGGAGCCCCTCGCAGTGACTGCGGCAGTAACGCCTCAGGGAACGCGGAGTCCTAAGGAAACTGCTGCGCGGGCGCTGGCAAACTGCTTCACGTGGTTTTCACCCCCCCCCCCCCCTTTTCAAAATTGTTTGAAATTATCAAAATAAACGCCACAAAATTTAGTTTTAGGGTTCCGAGCTCTGCTTGTAAACCAAAACCCACTCTTTTTTTTTTTTTTTTTTTTTTTTTCTCCTGCCCCCCCCCCCCCCCCCCCCAGCTGATGAAGAATTTGATGAGCTTTGCTTTGAGTTTGGCCTGGAGCTCGATGACGTGGTAAGTCCTGGTTTTGTTACCTGATGGAGCAGAATGACAGCAGGTATACGTGGTAAGAGCCTGCGCTGCACATTGCCACCGGCTTCTCCAGTATAGTGCTGGACAAGGCCCTCACCGTGCGCCAGAGAAAACATCGAGTCAAGGTCTGGAGGGAACCGTGCCCGTGGGGCTGTGCTGAAAAAGTGATGCAGACAGGACTTCAGCGTCCCCTTTATCCTGTGCGATCCCTCAGCAGTACTGCAGCGAGCTTTTCCACCTGAAACCTTCTCATATATCTGTGTAGCACAGTCCAGAGTATGTAACGCAGACCTTTAGGGTCTTGTATAAAATACTCCTGTAACAGAGCGTATTGACACAAGTGGTTTAAATCTGAAAAGGAGACCCCAAAGTTGCTGTTTTAGGGGGCAGGAGGCCCCCATGTGGCATAGTGCTACAGTTTGTAAAAGTTGGCAATCTCTGTTGACAAAAAATTTGTTTAATTCAGCAGCATAAATAAGGCCACAAGGAAAATATGGCAAATATTAAACATATTTGCAAGATCTTATTGGCTGTGTTTTGTATGCATTTTTGTGTGCAATACCACAAGAATGTTTCCCCTGGACATTCTGTTTCCTGAGTTGTAACTCACTCACATTTCAAGTTTTGAACTAGATTCTGTACTTGTGAAAGTTTGCTGACCCTCTTGCTTGTATCAACATAAATCTTGTTCCAGTAGAACTCATTCTGGTTTTGCTTTTTGAATTAAATTAACTGCTTTTTTAATTAGGTTTTCCAAAAGACATCTAAACCCTATATGTCATGTTGTATTTCAGAATAGAATTGATAACACCAATCTTTCCTGATCTGTAGCTGTAAATAAGGTCCCAGTTCTCTACTGGGATCTGCTAGCTTGCAGACTTGTACTTATATTTCTGTTTAAACAATTCAAATTCTAAGAGTGTTTTTTTTTTTCTGTTGATATGTTACATTACGATCTTTACATATGAGAAAGATATTGATTTTACATTATTTTTGATACTTGGCATGTATACTTGCTGTATAAATCCAAATTATACTTTTAAACTTTTACTTAATAGTTTTTCCTTTTACATTATCTCACTATCATTGTGCTGTCAATGTCAAGATATTTCAGGTTAAAAACATTTTTTTTGCTTAATTTCAGACATCTGAGAAAGACATTATAAGTAAAGAAAAGGGTGAAAGAAAGGCAGAGGGTGCATCTGACACTGTTCTCTATAAAATTGATGTTCCTGCCAATCGATATGATCTTCTTTGCCTCGAAGGGTTGGTCCGAGGACTGCAGGTCTTTAAAGAAAGGTAACAGAGTTGTGAGATTTTTGTGTGTTTTGTTACTTGTTTGAATACGCGTCCATTTCTGGTCAATAACATTGCTACTTGACTGGAGAGGGCAGTCTGAGGCATAGATCAGCTGGATTTGTCAGATGTCCATATGCGTCCCTGTTGTTCCTCCGGAGAGGGCCTGTTACATACTTCTGAGAGACTAGACCAGAATCTTGTTACATTTTGGATCTGTTCTACAACTTTTTCAACTGCTGCTCCAGCTGATACTCATCCTCTGTAAACAACGACTGCAGAGGCACTTTGTTGTGCTCCTCTATAATACGTACTGATACAAATTATTTATTTCACTTTTCTGCTATGACTTTATCTTCACTAAGGCATCCTTTCTATTTTAGTTATCTGTTTACTATTCAATAGAAAACTTAATGTTTAAGCAGCGTAAATAAAATCTACGTGCCCAAATCCCAACATCTAAAACCAGAACAGTTGCTAACAAAGTTTTCTACATATAGTTGTTGCCACATTTCTAAAGTTTCCTGCATTTTACAAATATTCTGTTTGTCAGCTATAGACTTGCTTCTATTTTTATTCTAGGATAAATCTCCCTAGGTATGAAAAGATAATACCAGCTAAAGGTGAAGGTCAGAAGCTGATTATCACTGAAGAGGTAAAAGTGTTTACTGCACTGTGGTGTATTGAACGTTTCTCAACCAGAAAGATAGCTATGAAATTGATTATAGGGACCGATTTTATAGCAGCAGTGAGACTGGAAATCTTATTTACAGAACAAGAGCTAAAGAAATTTAAATATTTCTACTCAGTTTGATTTGTTTTTAGGGAAGGGGGGTGGGGAGGAACAGACATTTTTCTGGGTGAATTTAGTAGCTAGTAGCAGGTCAAATCAAAGTTTCAGGTAGTTGGATAGCGTTTCCCTTCTGGGCTATTACAGGGTACATTGAAAACCTCATTGCCTCTACCAGACTTGGAGTTGTTTTGTTATTTTTTTTTCCCTTGGATTTCTAATGTATTTTCATGATTTTTCATTTTGATTACTACTTTATAAAAGAGGATTTTATGAAGGAAAGGGCACATTTCATCAGTTTAAGTTTTGTATATTGCGTACTTGAAATTTATAATCTGTTGCAGACTGCCAAAGTCCGTCCTCATGCTGTAGCTGCAGTTCTTCGTAACATAACTTTTACCAAAGAACGCTATGACAGTTTCATTGACCTCCAAGAAAAGCTACACCAAAATATTTGCAGGTTAGTGCTTAAATGTAAAGTAGCATATAGTGTTTGTGTATGATTTGGTCACATTAAGATTTCACAGGCCTGTTGGGGAGAAGCATTATATTTATATTTGTGCTAAGGAAAATCTTTTATAACAGCTCTCTTGATCCTTCTCATTTCCTTCCCTGTTTCTGCCTGTTCTCAATACAGGCATAAATAGCTGCTACATTTTCTGCAACAGTTGAGGAAAAATCCTTTTGCAGTAGTCCTCTTGGATTTGCCTTTGAGTGTTGCGTGGGTTGTTAACGTTTGTATCTCATAAGTAGCATACAGACTGAAATTAATTTCTAGGCTTCTCAACACTGCCCATCTGCTTTTTCAGTAAGATCTATGAACATACGGGAATATTGAGCATCATAACACGATCTCAAATGAACTCCAGCTATTACTAGTAAAGTCATTATTTGCCTCCTTTCTCTAGGAGAAGAGCATTAGTAGCAATAGGTACCCATGACTTGGACACCATTGCTGGTCCATTTACTTATACGGCTAAAGCACCTTCTGAAATTAAATTCAAGCCCTTGAACCAATCGCAGGAGTACACAGCTCCACAAATGATGGATCTGTACAGGGTAAGTGTCATTTTTCAGAGCTGATGTGCTAAAGGCAGGAAGCTAAGTTTCCAAGAATTTGCATCTTGTATACCCCTGGCATTAAGGGTTGTTCTAACAAGAAAAACCCAGCCATCTTCTGTATCTTCAGCCAATGAACGTTCCACATTTTGGTTACTCAAGAGAAATGCATGGTAATACTTAAATTATGTTGCCCATGAAAGATACATCACGTTGTTTGATGTCTAAACATAACTCTTAAAATAGTGAATTCAATGTTAGCCTCCCAGTTTTTCAACACAAAGACTGCTTTTCGTGATATTCTTCATAGTACTGTAAAAGGTTTATATACGTGCCTCTACTGTAAATATATTCACTGTACAAAGCTGACAAAAAAGCTGATGTAAATAATTTTTTTTTAATGTTATTTTAATTGGGCCAACTTATGTGGTGTCAACGTTAAATTATTTACTCAGCTACATACTATACAGATGTAGCACTGCTCTTGGCCCAGTATCCTGATGAAACCTGGTAAGCATTAGGAAAAGATTTTAACAGGTCTAGTTTTACAGTATTTATGAAGGCCACTTTAAACATCAGTACTTGAAAATGATACTATTATTAAAATATAGAACTCTGTTGGAGCACACATACAGAGGTAAAAAAAACTCTCAAAGATATCTGACTGAAGGCAAGTAAAAGCTAGAAAATGAGGCATCAGACTAAAAGAAAACTATTTTTGGTAGAGCATATATCCATGTCATTGGAACAAATGCAAATTGTGAATCAAATTTAAGTGTAAATATGTCAATATTCAGCAATTTATCATTAAAAGCATCATAGTGAACATTTTTAGCAGTTCTAAGGAATGTTCTGATAAACTAAGGATGGGTGCTTGTGGGTTTGGCAGTAGCTGGTCTGCTGTGGTGAACGAGGGCATTGTTTGGGTAGCATGTGTTACGCGTTTTTGAGAGAATCCTTAAATAAATCAGTTATCTAACATTTTGGAAGAAAACAAAAAACAAGCTCTCTGATTTCCAGGTTTTCCTGCTTTTGACAGTGAATAGCTTTTGCTAGTGAAGTACCTAGATGTAAGCCCAATCCTGCCCTCTTTAAAACTTCCCATCAATGTCTCAGTAGAGGACTGTGGTAGAATGGGAAATTTGTAAGTGAGCTAATGTGAAATTTAGGGTTATGCTTTATTTCTCCAGACTGACAGCCATCTTCGGCACTATTTACACCTGATTGAAAACAAACCACTTTATCCTGTCATATATGACAGCAATGGTGTTGTTCTGTCCATGCCACCAATCATCAATGGTAAGATTTCTTATGACCAGTTTGTGCTGTTGCTGCTGTTTTGTGAGTCAGGGTGTCTAACAGAAATGTTAATGTGCAATATGGTTTATTCTCTTCTATTCAAATTGTTTCACTTACAACTTCACATGGAATTCTATATTTCTTTCAGTTTAAACAAGGCCACATTTTTTTGTTTCCTTGGGTTTCTAGTGTTCCTCTTTTCTCAGACAAGACAATATAAAGGTCCCACTGCAAACCTCTGCACTTATTTTCTCATATCCTTCTACATTTTTATAATATAACCTCAGGATAGGTTTCTTGTGGTAGGAACCTTTGTTAGAAAAGCATTTTGTATACCTAGACATGTTGTTCATTTATCAACGATTTAGCTAAAAGAAATAAGAAATTATTTTGTAAACTGGTTTAAAAAAAAAAGGTAATTCTAAAAAATCTAAATTCTAAAAAAAATTAGTTTACTGGTAAACTGCAATACTCTGCTTTGTAGTGTTTTAAAGGTTACAGCAGGGTTCTTTATCTACATCTTAAGCCCAGTGTATTTAGCAGCAGTGTGAAGCAGTTCTTGTGAATCCTTTTGGTATCACAGGTAACTTCAAGAAGTCTTTAATGGGTTAAAAAAAATAAATTGGTCTAAACTTTTTTTTGCAGTGTTTCCAAACATGAGTTTCCTCTGAATGCAAAAGAAGCTTTGGGGTGATTTTTGAGAGCCATGTTTACTGAAACCAATTAATGACGTGGCAAAAACAACTCCCTTAACAGAGATAATTCAGTATATCTATACATCTACAGATTAATATAGGTCAAAAATTAGTAACCATTTCCCTACAGTGACTGATAAAATCTGCAGGGATAATCACATTGGATGTATTTTTCCTGAAAGTCTTTATCCAAATCTTAAACAGCTAACCTAAATCATCTTACAGGGCAGCTCAAATTCTGTGACAGAGTCTGGTTAAGAACAACTGTATCTGATCCTTCTCCGTTAGGCTTACTCCAGCCTCAGTGTGTTCCGTGTATAAACATTGCACATTGTTTACATTTTATCAGAAAGGTTAAGCTAAATTTCTTAAAAACTGTCTGTACTTTAAAGAGGAGTATTTGATAGAAGCTTCCAGGTTAACAGTTCTTTTTAGATAGATCAGGAAATGTAAATATTTGCCTTTTTTTTTCTTTTCCCATTACCTACAAGTATTTAAATGAAAGGTTATTTAGGCTTCAAAGTGAGGCCAGAAGAGCTGAGTACATTTCAGCTCTAAAGGGGTACGGCATAGCATCCTGGAAAGGGCGTACAGCATCCCTCCCTCAGTCTTCACCTCGCTGCTGTACCTGACTTTCTGTCAGTCTAGCTGTGACCTAGTTTCCCAGGTAGGAAACAGAAAAACAGAAGCTGAGTGACTTGTTTGGGATCAAAGGGAGCAAGAACACCTGTGTCTATCTAAGTGTGTGCTTCCCTTTCACTCCTGTGGGGTGCATCTGCACCAGGGAATGGGGCAAGGAAAGGTGAGAAGGACTAAGGTTTTATTTGGCACCACCTCAAACAATTCTAGGACTGCATGTGTCCTCACCATTTGGTGACTAGCAATGAAATTCTTTCAAGGTATGCACTGGACATCTATGCCTAATAGGCAGTGTGAGGCAGATTTCTGTTCAGCCTCCTCACGCAACTTGCCATTTACTAACAGAACCCCACTTTTTTAAGGAATTGACTACTGGGGACTTGGCATCCAATTTGCAAGGAAGACGTTTCAGATGATGGCCCTGACTGCATTGTCTACCTTGCTTCTTCAAAATGACAAAGTTTTGAGTGCATCAGCAGTGTGGTGCAGGGCATACCTCACAACAGCAAGTACAGGCAAAAACCAAAGCCAGGCTTAAAAGGAACACATTCTGTGCACTAGACCACTAATGTAGACAAAAGCCAGAGTATCTCAGATGACAGTCAAGATCCTGGTTATTTGCAGAAGCAGCTATGGATGTTTATCAGTGTAAATCACTTTTTAAAAAACACTTCAATCTTCCCTATCCAAGGCTGCTTTCTTATGCATGTTACAAAGGCAGATGTGCTGCCAGAGCCGGGAAAGGGGAGATGCTCTGGAAGTGAAGAACCACTCTGCCACCAGCAGATGGCTGCTGTTCTGCTAGCTTGTTTTTTCAACTGGATACAGAGAGTGGCTGTAGATTTGTGTACCTTCCAGTGTAGAAGGACAGCCAGGTCAGCAAGTCTGGTCTGCCTTTTCTGATAGGAAGCGCGCTGTTTTTCCCCTTCTTGATTTATAATTTGAAAATAGAAAGTGCTGTTGTTCTTGTAAGAATTCTGAGTGTTGGTGCAGTAGACATAGTGGTTTTTAAGATGGGGAAGGTGCTTTCTGAGTCACAAAAGTAATCAGTGTCATTGCAAGATAAGTAATACCATTTCTTAATTTGTTATTCTCTTCATGTTTTAGGAGATCATTCAAAAATAAACCTAAACACAAGAAATGTTTTTGTTGAATGTACAGGCACAGATATGACAAAGGTAAGTTAATCTTTTCTGCTTTTGATACACTGTAAAGTCCCTGTTTTCCCTTTGGGTAATAGTGCTCCAGTACAAAGACCTGCAGTAGACAGGTGTTTACAGAGCAGACCTCCCATTTCAAAGGGGCAGGATAAGTTGTGGGGCTACGTGGAAATCCCTCAATAGAGTTTTAGACTTGCTTTGTGGACAGTGTTGTGTGTTCAGGGGGGCTTTGTTTTTACTAGGTCTTTATGATGACAGTATGTGTTCAGTTTGTATTAGCAAATCTAAGTAAACTAGGTTTATTTTTGGTTTTGAGCACTTCTTGAAGCCTTTCAGACCTAGAAAAAGAGGAAAGTTCAGTAAGACTGCTTACTTCCATGGAATACTCTGTAAAAAATCATTTTGTCTCCAACTTCAAATTTAGGCTGAGGGAAGGGGAGAAGACTTTTTCTTTTTAGTTATCTTTTTCAAGCAGGGATGCTGTGCAAATTATTATGAAATGGAAGTCCTTCCATATGCAAATTCTGTAAGTCAAAGCGGAAGCATGAAAGCCCAGCAGTTATAATTGCCTATTCTCAAATATAGGTTGTGCATTCATTGATAGTTTCCCTAAAATGTGTACGTTGATGCTGAAGAGCAAAGAATGCTTTTAATTTACCCAGCTACACAATGGTGTATTATTGATGCAAATTTACATAGTGGAGAATAACTTCTAAGCAAACTAAAAATTAAATACTTCTTGCTGCTGCTTACTTTGATAGTGCAAAATAGTGCTGTTCTGTTTCCATGAAGAAAATTATACTGTGAGGCATCAAAAACAGTATTTGTAGATTGAGAAGTTGAGCTGAATCTCATGGTTATGTTCTATTATACTAATGTGTTAAAATATCAACTGTTCACTAAAAAGTTTTGCGAGTGAAGCTAATTTAACAATTTTTTCTTAAACAATGCACAATCCTCCAGCCTCTACATTCTCACTTGATTAGCAAAGTAACTAATTAAACTAAAGTTTTGGAAGATGCAATTCCAGCTGGAAATAAAGATCTCTGTGTATCTTCAGAACAGTTTTAACAAAAACATACAAGTATTTCAGAGCCTTGAAGAGCAAGGATTTCTATTTTTCAAGCTTTAGTGTAGATATCTTTGCAGCAGAAGCAAAACATTTCTTAATACTTGGTCTGGTATTTTAGACTGCTATGATTCTGGATCCTTAGGTACTAAATAGTATAGAATGAACAGAATGTAAGATTTTTTTCCCTTTTTTATTACACTTTGCTTTCAGTAGAAGTAGAGGACAGATTTCAATGTGATTATCATTTTTATTTTGTAGGCAAAAATTGTTCTTGATACTATAGTCACGATGTTTAGTGAATATTGTGAGAAGCCATTCACGTGAGTATAAATCTAGTCAGAAAGCCATTACATTTGGGCCACATTTAAAAAACACATTTTTAGTTCTGTTTTTCTGTCTCTCACAGTGTTGAAGCAGTAGAAGTAATTCTTCCTAATGGGAAGACCCACATCTATCCGGTAAGCATAGTGAGATGGTATCTTACTATCCTTGGGGAAAGGACTTTAATTACATGAAGTATAAGGGTGCTATTATTGATACTATCATCTCTTCTGTAGAGGTAATGAGTGAGTCAGGGCCTTCTCTAACCCCGCACAAAAAAGAACAGTGCCTCAGTTTCCCCTTATGTTGAAAACTCGTTCTGAAGCTCCACTAATTTATGATGAAGCTAAAAATAGTCTCACAGTTTGATACTCAAGAAAGATGGCTAGGCTTTAAAGTTACGTGTGGAAACCACTACTGTGGGTTTAGAGTTTGTGATACAGACATTTTGAGAAACAAGCAGAGATTGCAATCAAAGGTCATAATCTGTGTCTAAAGCCTTTAAAACCTACCTGTTCCATATCAGGAAAAAAGGAATGCAGAAAGAGGTCCTTCAGGCTGAAACCAGTGGGCAGCTGAAATCAGCCTCAGCATAACTTATTATCAGATCAGGAAGCTGTAATGCCTATGAGTTAAAATAACCTTTTAACACCAGATTTTTTCAGTCCTTCATTTTATAGACTCCAACTATATAAAGGTCTATTAGGCAGTATATTGACTACAAGTGCAGGTTTGCCTGTACTAGGAGTGCCAGGTACATCTCTGTGCAGTGACAGAGTCATTTTAGGAGAACAAAAAAGCATAGAGAGCAATCCCTCCTGTTTCCTGGAAGTGACTGAAGACAGAGATCTGGTTGGGTTCGTAAAATTGGACGTATCAAGCAAGTACAAATTAATTAGGGAGAAAGAAACTTTGTTGTTGTTGAGACTTTTTTCTAGTTATATCTTAGCTCTTCTAACAAAGGTAACTGCAGTTTTCAGAGGAAAGACCTAGAATCTAGAAGTGACATTCAACAAAACAAATCACTGTACTAGGCAATGCAATTTCCCTACATAAAATAGAGCAAAAAATTCAGAGTTCTGGATGCTAAGGTTTTTATGGATTTGTTTATCTAGAAGTTTAGAAACACTTTAAATATACATACACAATAGCTTGCTATAGATGCATTACAAACTTCCTAGGTTAAATAATGGTAAACATATCTGTGCCAATACAGAGGTAACAAGTTTTCCTTCCTTTTCCTCCAAAAAGTCATTTGATCTGTACTAGACCATGCAGTCTCATGCATGACCATTCACTGCTTTAGGGCTTTGACTTAAGATGAACCGGTGACTGGAAACTTTCAGAAACCCTGTTACTTGCGTTTATCTGAAATTATCAGAAGTTTCAATAACAGTGATTTCATGCTGCATTCAAACTCCTAGCTTAACTGAGAACAGCTTTTGCATCATGTACTGTAGTATTATTTTCAAGAATCATGTTATCATAAAATACTGAATTTAATGTAATATTCCACACCTGTCTTCTGTGGATGACATTTGAGTATCACGGTTAGAAGAAGCTAGATTAGCAAGATGTCAAAACTGAATCCTTTTAGAGGTAGCAAGGGTTGTATATGCTGAAAAGCTTTACCTTTCTTTTTAGGAACTGGCTTACCGAAAAGAGAAGGTGAAACCTGAACACATTAACAAGAAGTTAGGAATCAGGTGCGTTACTGCAAATAAAAGCTTCTTTTATTTAAGCATTAATCATGAAAAAGATACTTAAACACCGATTATTACATCGTTTTAAAAATGTTTACACCATGATTTTTAATCTACGAAAAAATTCTGGGGTTAACTTTGGTAATTAGATCAGCTCTGTAGGACTTTCTTTGCTGTTTTCACAAAAGAGGAATGGTTCTTCATGGCCTCTCACAACTGTTAAGAAGTAAAGAAAAATGACTGTCTCAGAGTCAGAATCTGAGCTGGTTTTGTTGGAATGCTGAGTTTACGTACAGTCTGTAAAGCACTTAGAGATTATTGGGGAAATAAGGCAACATAGCAGAAACACTGATTACTTTAAAAAGTATGGTGTAAGATCAGTAAATTACTACTCTCTTGTTTTGTTTCAGTGAAACTCCATCAAGCCTTGCAAAGCTGCTGACTAGGATGTGTTTGAAGTCACACGTCACAGGGAATGGGAACAATATAGAGATTGAAATCCCTCCTACCAGAGCGGACATTATCCATGCATGTGATATCGTAGAAGATGCAGCAATAGCTTATGGTTATAACAACATTCAGATGACTATTCCGAAAACGTACACCATAGCTAATCAAGTAAGATTGCCCCTTCAAATAAGCGCTCTGTTGTCAGTAAATGACTAGTGCATGCCAGAAGGGCTTTGGGGAAAACAGAACCTAGGAATTAAATATTTTGACATGCTTTGCCTTGAGAAGTATTTACCATGGATAGGATACAAAACAGATGCCCCACTGATTTGAATAAGTCCAAGACCAGTGGTCGCTGGTACTTGAAAAAAGACAGGGTTTAAGCAGGGAGCCCATATTAAATCTCTAATTGGGAGATTCATTTCCTCAGGCAAGCCTAAAGGCAGCTGGCTGATGCTTTCAAAAAATTTTAAGCACACAAGCAGAGTACCTCCCTAGTGAATTCACCATAATGTAAGAGGCAGAATCACCTCGGGAAAGAACAGAAGAGTGTTTTTAGATGGAAGTCAAAAACTGTGTTTTGTTTAATTTTAGCTCCCCCTCAATAAGCTCACAGAACTTCTGAGACTGGACTTGGCGGCTGCTGGATTCACTGAAGCACTCACTTTTGCCCTGGTATATTGATTGTATTGATTTAACATTTTTTTACTTGCATGTTTGAAAGGCAATGCACAAAAACTGTAGAGGATGGTTGAGACTATGCTGTTGTATAAATGTACCACTATTATCTGTTACTGTTTTAAGCAGGTGACTGCTTACTAGTGCTTTGGAATTACAGTGTAATATTTTGTGAGTTTGTAAGTCAGAGAAATTGACTGCTAATTGACAGAAACTGCTAATGTGGCATGCAATTCTAAGTGTAAAGGCAAGAATAGTTGCTGAAGTACTGTTTTTAGTTTAACTTGACAGTATGAAATTGTAAGACAGCAACTCTCTTCAGGGATTTTGATCACCCAATGTGAAACTCATCATAGTTTGATAATCTGGAAAACCATTTATCAAAATTTAGTAATTTCTGGTGGATATTACTACAGTTCAGAGATCACACTTTCTATTTGTCTCTTCCCAGTATTGTCGCCTGCCCATGGTTCCTTGGATTAGATACCAAGTTGATATATAATTATTCAGTCAGAGTTTATTTTAAGAATCCCTGTAGGCGCTATATAATGCAGACTAAGGAATCATAAGTGAAGTTTTGATAACGTCAAAGATTTTAAGATACGGTGATGCAGGCTCCTAAAACATTTGCATGCATTTGAAAAGTTTAGGTATTGCAACTGAGGTTGGTAATCCAAACGGATCAAATAAAATTTTAACACCTTCACATTTTATGGAGCTTAAAATGCAAGATTTATAGTTACTTCGAAGCCTGAAAAATGTATTTTAGTTTTAATATTTTATTACTTGTTAAATGTTACTTGTTTAAGAAACAAGTCAGTAATAACTGATGTTACTTCCTGCAGTGCTAGTATTTGACAAAGATTACCTGTGGTAGTGCCATCTTGGGGAACTGCTGTGTAAAACATGGTCAAACTTTTATAATTCACTGCAAACGTCCCTATATAAACTCCTTTTTTGTTTCAGCACTGAATAGTTAGTATGCTCAAAAACATCAAGTATATTGTATCACTACAATAGAGAACCTTTATGAACTGCCATAGCAGAAGATCACACAGCGTATTATTTTATCGCATTACATTTTGTATTTTCGCTATGGCACAATGAAACCCACAGTCTGCTGTCACCAACACTTCACTGAAACAGCAACATGAGGTCTGTCCCTATGGCAAACATCAGTTCTGCTACAACATTCTGTAACCCTTTGCTATGTGACAAGCACTGCTTACATGTCTGTGAATGTAATCCTAGTTTTGGTTTGAGCGCTAAATTATCACTCCTACAAAGTAACATTGCTTTCTGTGGGGGCTTCAAATTTAGCCAAAATGCACTTAGTTGCATCATAGTAACATACTGCAGTTTAGATAAACATCTGCAAACTTGAACACAATTTTATCCTCCTAAGGTCAGCATTCATTTAAGATTCTCTTTTTTAGTCAACAATCTACTCTTTCAGATGTTATCATCTGCTCCTTTTCCTCACATTTAGACTATCAACACACTTCTCGGAATGCTGCCAGTGCGAAGGGAGACTGCAGTATACTGGCAAATCCTCAATTACATGCCTAGTCTGCTATTGGTTTCTTAATGCATTAATAAAGCTATAAATTCTGAAAATTTGCAGTGTGGATCTTATCAGTCGCATCTGTTGCTGTATGTGCACAGACATTGTCTGAGCCTGATAAAGTACATGTGTATTGCTTTACTGATCAGCTTAACACTACACCTTGAGAATATGGACTTGAAAAATGTTCCAGCTCAGAAAAACAAAAACAGAGCTATGAGAATTTTTTTGTTGTTGTTGTTAGATAGTACTTTACTTTCTGTCAGTTACCCCAAAGGGATTGTTTTCTTTGGGAGAAAGCTTGGGTGCCATTCCCGTACTATTTTCTGAATAAGGTATTTTTTCCACTGCAGGTCAGCCTCTGACAGCAAATTATGACAGAAGCTTAAATAAACACTACTTTTTTTAACTAGCTTTATTTTGGTTAGTAATTAACATTTGTAGATAAACCAGTTTGCCTACTTTGTCTCAAGACCGGGGCTCAGTTTGTATTGTAAGAGGGTGTTGTACATGAGGGCCTCAGCACAAGAGCTCTGCTTGCATTGCTCATTATAGATGGCAGGTTTTGTCATTGGCTCCGTGTCTGTCTTAACTATTTGACCTTGTGTTTTTTTTTTCTTTCATCTCTTCTTCTCAGTGTTCTCAAGAAGACATTGCGGATAAACTTGGCACGGATATCTCTACAACAAAAGCAGTACACATAGCAAACCCCAAAACTGCAGAATTTCAGGTGAAGTAACTTAATTCAGGTCAAGTTTGGAAGCAACAGTGTCACAGATGCTATGTATAAAGAGGAAAGAAAGGAACTCACAGAAAACAACTTACAGAGCTATAGAGCTACTTTGTCTTGCAGCAAAGAGAATGTGGGTATTTATGCACTAAACTTGCTTGCAGTCATTTTCTGTTATATCTTCACTAAGAAATAACTTACGCGGTGTGAAACACTTAGCTTTTCAGTGAAGTAAAATACCATATTCGGTATGATGGCATGTAGCAAAATTGAGCTATCTTATTACAGAAAATTCCACCCAGATTGTTGATCGACACCTGCATTTAGAAAAGCCAGTAAGTATAAATAGAAATATTGGACCTGCAGTTACCTTCTGAGCTCTGAATGGGAAGGTTTTTATTGTTGTTTTTTTTTTTTTGAAGTAGCTGTTATCACAGTTGTTTTTTTTTCCTGGATATATATATATATATATATATACACATTTATATATGTGTGTGTGTGTGTGTATATATATTTATATATATAATAGAGAGAGAGGTTTTTTTGAATGTGAAATTTATCAGTGGTGTGAATACATGAATGTTTGATTGGGAAGATGAACCTCAGGTTAATTTTGAAAGCATCTGTTTATCTTTGAAATCTGCTTCAGAGTCAAATAAGCTGGGGATTTTTACTATTCTATTTATCATCATACTTTGTTTTATTTCAAATAATTATCCAAATATGTTAACTGTCAATGATAACATTCCTTCTGCTTTTCCTTGGTGATCCTGAGTGGATCCATCTGAACAGAGGCAAACGTATTTATCTGTACCTGAAATAATCATGAGAAATTATCTTTTTGTCAGGGGAGATAAATGAGCACTTACAAGTAGTGACAGTGTTAGTTCAAGAAGTGTTTTGCTGTCAGACACACGGTCTGATTTTTTGGGTGGTCCTTTGGGGACTCTGGAGTTGGACTCGATCTCTGTGGGTCCCTTCCAACTTGGGATATTCTATGATTTAGCTTATAGGGAAAGTGACTAGACGTTGTGAGATCTGTAAAGTAAATGGAAAACAATTTTGAGGCATATTTTGTTTCTAACCTAAGAAATACAAAGGTAAACACTTTACAGAAAGGCTTAAAGTTTCAGTAAACTGTGGTATCTTCCTCCCAAGAACTCTGGTAAGTCTGATTTCTCTGAATATCAAAGATACCTTTCCAGGTCTTTCCTCTAATGGTAAAAACATTCTGCTGCGGTAAAAAACGTTCTAATTAAGGAACATAATTTTGGGGTAACTTCATGTATTTTCTGTTCTATTTGCTACCACAACTAAACAGTCCTATGAAGCCACTGTCATAAGGCGTTTAGGCTATTATCACCTGTTTGTATATATCATTTTGCATGGTAATTACAGCTGCTTGATACAGAATGTACCACAAACATAAAAGGTACTGACCAAGAACAAAAACAGCTCATGCAGATGGTCTTTCAGGCTATACAGTACAAAGAACATACAGAGAATGTACATTTTCAGTTATAATAATTCTAAAACAAAGATGGTGAAGAGTAAGAGATTAGTACAGTATTTGCACCTGACTACTTCTGACTTCTGGCAAAACATTAAGAAATGTAGCATTAGCTATTTTGCAATGTATCTCACTTGCAGCATCCATGTTTGTCCTGCAGGTGGCACGTACTACCCTCCTTCCTGGGCTACTGAAAACTATTGCTGCTAACCGAAAGATGCCCTTGCCTTTAAAGCTCTTTGAGATTTCTGACATTGTAGTAAAAGATCCTAGTAAAGGTAAGAAAAACTTCATCAGCATTCATAACTCTTAAACTTCTTTGAAAGGACTGTAGGCCCAGCTTAGTTTCAGAAGCTTTCTGAGAGACTAATTAAGATTACCATTGTGCAAGTTTGGGAAAAACTTTTTAAAGAAACAGAAGGAATGACTAAGAACTGCAGGGTCAGCATGACCTGGACCCCAAGTAAGTTCCCAGATGGCAGCACTGGGTTTGTCTGCAACACTGATCTACTGGTACAACACCCAGAGGAACAGAAGGGGGATTGATTTGACATAATCAGTTACAGTTCCAAGACTTTTTTTAGCTGTATTGTATCTTTCCTAGCAATGCTGTTTACTCCAATAGCCAGTGGTAGGGTACACACTGTGCAGCTACTGGAGGATTTCATGTCCATGCACGGGGACTGCTCCAGCTGGTAGCCCTGACTGACCGCTTCCCATGTCAGGGAGCCCAGTTGTGCATACAAGAATAAACTCAAGGCAATTTTACACCAAAAAGAACCTGCTCTGAACATATTTAAGGTACGTTGCTATTAGAGTACTAGAGCCTGCTTAAGCTGCTGCAGTCTCTAAAAAAGTGCAGTGTTGCCAGTTGAAAAGCAAAATGTCTTGAGTCAGGAAACGGCTTGCAGACTGATCCTAATCTGGACAACTGTAACTCAAAAATTTGGGTGTCAGTGCCGTTATCTTACCAACCAATTATCTTACCTAACCTTAATGATTCTGTGGTCTATCATAACATGAAGCCCCTTTCCATCACCTCAAAACAGGATTGCTAGTTTTTGTTCCCCAAATTTGTGTTCTGGAATATTGACAACCGATACGAAGAATCAGATCTGTAGCACGCACACTGGGTAAGGAACAGAGCAAGTCTTTGTATAAACATGTATAAATAAACAAAAAGCCCAACAGTATAAAATTTCCCCACTCGTGCATAAAAAGATTTTCCTTATCTTTCCTTTTCATCCAACTATGCTAAGAAAGCATGGCTGCCTTTGAACTGCTCTGTAACCTTAATTATTTACATGAAACAGCAAAAGCAGCTAGATTGCTTTCCAAAAGCTTCAGTGAAAGCCTTCCTGTGCGATGGGGCCTCTGTGCACTGATCTCACTGTACAGTATCAAAATTTCAGATTATCTTCTTCACCAGGAAAAAGGTACCAAAGTAAAATGAAATACAAAAATAGATTTTTAAAATAATAAACATTTTTCTAAAGAAATTTACCAATTCCTTTTTATATGGTATACCAAGGGAAAAAGAGTACACAGCTACAATTCTTGTGAGTGTGTACTTGTACAGTAGGTTACAACTTGGGATGAAGTTTTGCCTCTCAGTGGAAAAGGCTCACATTATTTTAAATTCAGCAGCAGAAATGGTTTTGTTGTTTCATTATCTGGTTTCAGATTTTAGTGGCTGTGTTTAAGGTATCTGGGATCTGCAAAACAAAGGTTTATATAAGGCATAAACAGAATGGCAAGTAAATTGCTTTGGTGATGAATTTAATTTGTAGATTACTTTTTTTTTTTTTTTTTTTTTTTTTTTTAAAAAAAAAAAAAGGGGGGTGGGAAGCCTTGCCAAGCTAAACAAGCAGTTTTAGGAAAACATGAACTTTTTTTTTTTTTTTAGTTAAATACAAACGTTTTGGAGCTGCAGTTCATTCCTTGTTGGGGGGCATAAGTTAGCTGAAATGCAAAAAACTTGGTACAGATGGCAGAATAGCATTAGCATTCCTCAGAACCAAGAGTGGGGCTATTTATCTTGGAATAAGGAGCATGTTTATCCTGGCTTTATAAAATTTGCAAGTTAAATTGATTACTTTTATTTTGTTTGTGTTAATTGTAGCTCTTGAAAGCTTTCCTTTATGTGGATGGCTGCTTCACAATGTTGTGAGGAGTGATTTTGTAGTGTACTTCATTTTGATGGGAATCACTGCAACAGATGTAAGAAACACTTCTGAGGCCGCAGCTTTGTACCCTGTGCTCTCAGGCAGCCCTCTCACGGGCTGAGAACTTGCAGGCTGCAAACAATATCTAAAATAGTTTTAATGTAGTCTGTAGAATAACTACTGTTTTTCCCAAACTTTGAAAATTAAACTTGCCTAATAGGTAGTTTGAAAGGGAAGGGCAGAAAGAAATAACTGGTAACTGCAAATGCTGAAAAATGTGGGATTGTTCTCTCACATATGGAATGAGATTTCTTGCAGAAGGCTTATGTCATCAGACTGACTAATTTAATTTTATTATTTCATGATTTTGGCATGCAGAATTTCCAATTAATAATGTAAGAAGTATGAGTCAAAAGTGTACTGACATTAACTGTATTTGAAATGGCATCTTGTAGTCATTCATGTGTGAATGAACCTAGCTTTTAAACACTGGTTTTTAATAAAATGCCTACTTACACAGAACCCACGCTTACCAAGGTGAACAGAACTTACTTCTCTTCAGACATATCTGGCAGAAAGTCTTGACGTACTAAATTAGCAAAATGTGTGCTAGATTTAATATAACTAAATGGAACCAAATCTGAGCAGAAATGTTTCTTCTCAAGGCAAGAGGAAACGTGATGATTTTGAAAAACTTAACGTAGCATTTGTGTAGTTAACTTGTAACCCTAGAATAGTCACTTCCAGTAGGATGGTTATACTGCTTCAGTGGATAAAAGATTACCTTACACTGCTCCCTCTAACACAGAATACCTTCATCACAATGGAAGAAATGAATCCATCATAAAATCACCTCTGATCAGCGATCTTGTGGAACCTGGCAAGCTTATGGTAGCATATTTTTAACATAATTCACATCATTTGAGAAGAGCTGGTGCCTAATTTGGAGCATTTTTCCAAGCTCTGCCTCGAAGTGTTAGTTACAAGCAGAAAATAGTTGTGGATTTTCATGAAGCTGTGATACAAGTTGAAATGAGCAGGTGCCCCCTTTCAGATTAAGTTACTTTTCTGAAGCATCCCTAACATGGAAGGGGGCAGCATACAGCACTGCTTTATCTTCCTCTGTACTCCTTGGACAGCGTATTCCTAACCAGCTGTCCATCCTTTGGACTGCTTTTCAGCAGCATCTCAAGGAAGTGCTTTGAAGTCTCAGAAATTATATATATATAATTTAGGTTGACATACTTGGCAGGCCAATTTGAAAAATAGAATTGCTTCATGGCATGACACAAGAGATCTCTTAAGTGAGTTATAAGGAACTGAAGCATTTCTAACATCCACCAGCTTTTACATACAGTTCCCAATACTTCTTCTCTCCTATTGTCTGCAGTGAATGAACTTCTTGTGTTGTAGCTGTAAAGGAACACGTTCTATAACACAGCTTTTTGGAATGCTTCAAAATGCATCCTTTACTTCACCAAAGATATTCACAGTTGGCTTGAAATCATGAGATATAAGAGTTGTTGTATACATTTCTTTCTGATGCTTTACTTAAGAAGAGTGATCTGAAGACACCAGCGACTCTGACCAGTAATGAAATGAAGTTCAGACAGTTGTCATGTTCTGCTAGCGTAATGGTCGGACAAAAGTGAAATCATGCTATTGCATATCTAGCCCAGAAAGCTTGCTTTCTTAGGAACAAATAAAGACTTGAGGAAGGGGAGAACACTTTGTTCTTTTTCCATTGGACAACACAAGGTGAAAATAGATTATCCACCATTCATGACTGTGTAGTACTGACTGGCATCTTATTAGAGCCAGGAAACAGAGACACAATAATGATGCGACTGAACGGCCAGCTTGCTACGAGAACAGGAGTCAGATGTTGTGTTTATTGACATTTTCTCTGCAACCTTTACTTTTCTGTGTTGCTACTGTAATATAAAACTTCAAGATTGAATTCTCCATCATTATTTAATACTGCAAGTTATAATAATGACAGTAAAGGTTTCCCAAGTGACAAAACACAGAATTACTGTCACAGTCCATGTAAGTCCAGCTTTCAGTGACTGTCAAGAAAACTTGTGGCTATATTGCCAGGTTGCTGCTCTAGAAGTTTTAAATGACTTTTGGCTCCAAAAGGCTGTGCTTTCAGCTTTTGTGTAGGCTCTTGCTCCTGTATTTTGCATTCCTTTTGAAACCTTTTTTCCTCTGTCTTTTTACTTGGTAAACTTTTTCCTGTTTAGTTTTTGATAGATTTTTCTTACTAAATGGTCAGTTGGACCAAATAAGCCAGATGTAGATTTACTAGGTATCTAACTTCTCATGTGGTAGGCTTTACCAGCTCAGGGAACACCCAGTGAACACTGGAGTTTCTGCTTGTGCTTAAGCTTACTGCACTTCAGAGATTGGCTGGGGTGGATCAGGCCAAAGGCCCACTTAGCCTAATGTCCTGTCCGTAACTATAGCTAGGCACGTTTATCGAGGGAAAAGCACAAGATCAGGTAAGTATATATAATATTTTCCATTGCTTTGTGACCAAAAGTCCTGATAAATGTCCACTGCACACACAGTTTCAGTGTATAAAGAACATAATTCACCCTGTAATAAACTAGATTTCATGTGCATTGCTTTTGGCTGATTGCCAGGAAAGAAATCTGAAAGCCCTACTCATGCAGCTTTATGTCAGGTGGTACAGGCCTGCCTTAACTTGCAGACAGGTGGAGTTGTTCTTTTTACTCCTTCATTCCTTCACTACTGAAGAAGCTCTTATTCCCCTTTTCCTCTCAAACGTTACAATTAGCCAGAGGTGTTAAGGATTTCTATTATGATTTTTTTTAAGCGATTACTGTCAGTAAATCAATTTTTTCCCTATATCTAACTACCGCTAAGAGGAAGAGGTGAAGATGAGAATGTCTGTCTAGATATGAACAACTGAAAGTCCACAGATACCAGAGGACTTTCTAGAATGGGAAGACATTTACCCATGGAAATCTGGCTGCAACTTGTTGCACTGTGTCAACACCACAAAGCAGTGCAGTTCAAAAAGAGATCAGCCGATGACTTGCAGTCCATGCTGTAAAAAAGCAAACTGTGTTTTTGAACTAGCTGTAGTGAAAATGTGCTGAATGCCCTTTAGTGCTTTAAGGTATTTTGGTGTCCTTCTGGAACGCCTTTCCCAGCCAAACTGCAACTGAAGGACTGCAGTTTATGTGCTGCAGGATTGCTTCACAGGGAACAAAGCATAATGAGTGGGGATGGTCAGGAGATTGCCTTCAGAACTGCAGGTCTGCTCCAAACTGAAACGTAATGTATCTTTTATATGCTTTGGAACTATTTTCAGTATAATTTCCAGAGGAAGATAGTTATGTAGATAGTTCCTCCCCTGCTTTGAACAAGTTTTTCCCTTGTTACACCAACTTTGTTGAACACGCACTTGCTGTTCAACTTTAAGAAGTCAAAGACCCGAAGGCAAAAAATGAATTCACTACATCAATCAGTATTTTGAATTTCACCACAGCAGAATTGGCAGCTGTGACCATCAGCTTGTCACTCTGTTCCTAGATCATTTATTTCAAAAAAACTAAAAACCCTGAAGTCTGCAATGGGTAAAGCTTCAAAGCTTCTAAATAGACCACAGTAGTCCTAGATGGTGTATATATAGCAACAGTATAGCCTGAAGGTACAAGTATAGGAACATACAGCTACATATTCAATTTGAAAGTGTAAAAATACATATTTTTTGATGAAATGAGTAAGGTAAGAAAATCTACAGTAGGGAGAAAGTAGGGTTTTGAATTAAGGAACTGTCCAAAGTGGGACACAGTTGTATCACAGTCTCAAGTTCATAGGAAGTAGCACATAGTCACTTGGTTTCGGGAATGTCCAAGATGATGATGAAAAACAACAGTTGCAATTTAGAAACCTGTGTGAATTTAGATCTTGCCATAGATTACCTTGTTAACATTATTAGGCCAATTGTTTTATATAGGTAATTATTCTACAACTGAGTTTTATCAATATCTAGTTTTCCCAGCAACACCACTAGGCAAAATGCAAAAACTCAGTAAGAAAACTTGTCTGTTTTGAATTTCTTTAGCACTTAACTATATGCCTGGTACTTGCCATTGTGTAGAGATGCTTGTATTTAACAGCCCTATTTCCTGCCCAAGACATGGGACACTTGAAATCCACATTTCTGAGTGTGAGAGCTAGTAGGCTAAAGAAATGCCCTTATTTCCTTAGATAGGTGCATCAGAGAGGCCGGTTTGTGTTCTTATTTCTCCTTTCAGCTACTTCAGGCAGTAGCAGAAGAAAACAGATGAAAAAGGCAAGGTTTCCTGGATAACGTAATCACTTCCTCCTTCTTCAGATGTAGGTGCAAGAAACTACAGGCATTTATGTGCTGTTTATTACAACAAGAGCCCTGGGTTTGAGATTATCCATGGTTTGCTGGACAGGGTCATGCAACTTCTGGAAGTACCACCAAGCGAGGAGAATGGCTATGTGATCAAGGCAACTGAAGGTAAGGAATACACTATATCTGTGAGCTCAGGTGTTCCCCTACAACGTGAGGCGAACTTCCCCTTGTCAGCAGTAGGCACAAAGATTTTTATTGTACGCTACCACACCACGGTATAAATGAAAGGGCATCGACTGCATTCGCTGGTTGTAAAACTGGCTTAGTGTTTTTCTGCAAGCTGTTCTTTATATAAACTACAAGTTGACAGCTTTTTAAGGAAAGGAGGAGACTCATAGTAAAGTGCATGCCATAAGCTTCAGAGTGTTTACAGTGCATTAATCCAATGATAAGGTAAGTAGGAATTCACTGAATTAATGTATATGCCAGATAACCACTATATTCTCTTTGGGTAACAGTGCCTGGAAAAGAAAGCTTCTTACGCCTGACCTTTGAGTTTATAGCTTTATCTATACCCTTTATTTATATGTGCAACTTGCATTTCTATATTCATGTGAAGATGTACATCTTTTATTCAAAGACCTGCTTGCTGTCTTTGAGACTGCTTAGACAAGCAGTTGTTTAACAGGCCTCTTCATTCTCCATACAGAGTAAGCTGCCCATGAATTAAAAATAACATCCTTAAGTGCAAAGACTCTTCTGTGCATGTACGTGCATATGCGTGCAAGAGATAAAGAAAGCAAGCTGACCATATTGCTTTATTGAAGGAGTAATGAGGTTGATGCAGGGGAACAAGCACCAGCAGCTAATCTGTTCTGTTAACTAAAATAGCAGTGTAATAATTACACTACAGAAAAACAAGACTGCAGGGATGGCAGCTTGCAATTATAACTCCTCTCTGAGCACCGGTGCATGGATACGTGTACAGTAATGACATGAACTGGCTCAGCTTGAAGAAGTGCCCTTTTTCTGCACTTACAGGATCCCCAAAAGCCTGATGGGCTTGCCTATTTGTAAAACTGTAACGCAGAGTTGGTAGATGCTTTGTTTCACAGCGTGCTGCCAGAAATGCCGAGCATAACACTTCAACCAAGGGGTCTCCTGGCACATCTTTAATGCACGATTGTAATACATTGATTCCCTGCCCCTCTCCCATTTTTTTTGCACAAAGTAGTTTGTTGAGTACTATTTAGGCAGACTTTCAAAGATTTTCCTAATTAAAATCGTTATGATTTTCAGGTTGACCAGAGGGCTCTTTAAACAATTGTGCGTTTTGTTCTAATTCTGCCAAGTACAGAACAGGTAACAGCAAATGTTATTTGGGGCATTTAGAAGAGCCTTAAGGAGCTGGGTACACAGCTGCCATTGAAGTGACAGCCAAACCTAACTGTCAGATCCTCTCTCAAAACCCCTCTGTAACTTGTTTTGAATAGACATATCGAGTTTGCTGTAGTAAAAATACTTAACAAATGTTTTATATTCTGTATTATAGCACTTCAATAACGTATGACTGACTTAAGCAACTGGGAAAAAGATCTCAAAGAATAGTCCTAACACAATGAAGAAGTTATTTCTAGATCCTAGTACTGTTTAGTATTCCTGATGCTGTGGACTTGCAATAGCCTTTCAAAATCCCTGCATTCCCATGATGTTACTACACAATGCATTTAGTGTAAAGGATGGATTATGCCTTGTCATATGCAATATATTATGAGCAGTTTGTGGCTTTTGGCTGTAGACAAAAGTGCCTACTACCTTCTGTTTCACTAGCGATTCAGAAATTCCCCTGGGATGGCATGTAGATCCTTGCAGTTCTCCTGACATTGGAATTTAACCTCAGTAACAATGCAGATGGCTGATACTCTGGTGCCAAAGGGAATGCAGTGTCACTGCACCAACTTAAAAGACCTTGACTGCAGAGATGGCTGGAAGTCAAAGTAGTTTAGAGGGGTTTGTTTGTTCTCAACTCGCTTTGCGATCTCTGAGTTAAGCGTGCGTGAGAGAAAATAGCAGCAGATGATGGAGTAAGGTCAATTGCAGAGTCAGGGGGAGGAGGAAGGCAGAAAGATATCCTATAACATCTTAAGAGACTGCAGCATACTGAAATAATTCAGAAAGAGAGCAGTACGAGTTACTTCAGGTTTTAAATCAGGACATTACACATGGCATGGATTTTTAGATGCATCCTTATGGAGCATGCTTTTTTATTGCCTGTGCCAAATTAATGTTTATACACTGAGAAATGGCTTTATCCTACAACACGGATTCTGATTTAGAAAGATTCCAGGTACGTTTCTGTATGTGATCTTAAGCAAAACTTGAGACTAGTTTGCAACACAGTGTGAAGGTAGGGCTTTAGTCCAGCTTTATTCCTCGTGTGACTGATTAAAATGGCTCCAGTGATTACTGGAAAACAATTCTGGGAAAAATGTTTGAGTAAGCAACAAAGAATAGATAGAAGAGAGATGTATTGGGCGCATACTTGCCTCTTTCCCAAATACACTTTGAAAAAACGAAATGCCTCTGCTATATTCTTCTTTGATCCATATGTGCAAATCATGGTCACTTAAGCCCCTGCTGTCTACCAACACCTAAGCACCCTGTGATTTGACCTTAAGGTCAGAGCCTTTTTGCCTTTATAGCAACACCTGTGGAAAAGAGTACAGATGCTAGAAAATATGGGTGAAATTGTGACGGTCCCCTGGCCTTTGCACTACTCTTCGGTGTAATCTGAGCTAGGTAATAAATGAAGTGTTTAGGGCAGCCTTGAGGAAGGGAGGGTGTTGAGTGGCTGATTGCAGGGATTTCAGTATACATTTGGTACTCAGTACTGTTCTCAGAGTTACTGGGGATACTTCTTTCCTTATTACCACTGTATATAGAAAACTATAAAATTTCAAAGACAGAACTCTGAAATGCTACCCATTGATATAAAATACAGAGTAGACTTGCTGAACCCTACAATTACTGGCCTAGAAGCATTTTGGGTATGTTTTAGAAAAGCCAAACGGATGAATACAAATACTGCATCACTCCTCAAATCTGTGTATTATGGAGCATACCTTTTTTGCATAAAAAAAACTCAAAATTTTAGCCAGTTCCATATCATTAATAAAATGTACAGGTCACTATGAATGTGTATGACTAGGAAGTAAACAAAATAAGATCAAAACATTTTTCAAAGAAAAAAACTACAAATAGAAGGAGCCAACAAATGTTAGGTAATCCTATGTCATGGAATTGTCTTTTTTATATATATATATAAAAAACATGACTTTAATTGGTTTCACCTCCCTTGAAGTGAAAACTGGTGGCATTCTGATAACTATTCTGGAAGGTATTCTTAATTTCAAGTTTTAATTTCTGCAGAAACAGGTACATTTTGTGCCACATTTTGGTCATCCTCTGTCCTAGATAACTGTTCTCTTCCAGAAATCAGGACTGGGATCACAAAAGGCAATGTTACTCATGGGATTTGCGTCCACAGTGAAGTTCTACTTAGGCTAAAAAAGAGTTTATGCATAGTAAATACTAATTTACTATTTACTATAGAGAATCCACATGTGGATTCTCTATCGCAGTCTTCAAGGGTGTGGTGTGAGGTATAAGGTACAATTACCCTCCCTCACCTTAAAATATTTGAATGACCGTCCCTGATTTAAGGAAAGAAGCCCTATTTTTGCAGTACCTTCTGAGTGTCTCTTTACCTTGCAAATGTAAATGAATTAGGCCCAAATTGTTTAAGAAGGGAGAATACCCATATTTTATGAAAGTAAAGCAACTCGACATGTTCACAGAAAATGTTAGTGGTAAATCTGTGAATCAGGACTGCTTCCCTGCGTCCCACTGCCTTCCCTGACTATTGATATGTGATGAAACAATAGTGTTCATGGGAAAACAATCTGTGAATAGCATGAGCTTATGACATCAGCTACTTTTTTGGTACATTTTTGGCTCATAAATTTCAGCTGAAATCTTATATACATATATATTGTGTGTTTGTTTGTTTTTTAATGTTTATGCCATTCATTCTTTTAGGGTAATCGGCAGTTTAGTAAGGTTGGGAAGTCAGCCAGTTTGCATTCAACATAAATGCACGCTTAATAAATGCATACTTACATGCCTACTAAGCCTCATTTGCTTTAGTAATTGACAGTTGTCTTGAAAAAAGATTCCTTTCTTTTTACTGCCCTTAATTAAACAAAAGGTGTGGTAAAGTGTAGAAAATTTTAATTCCACAGTAAATCATAGCAATAGCTTCTCATTTAATAAGGCTTAGCTGTGAAATTAGAGGTGTAATAGTTATCTCCATAACTAAGGACATAAATAAACATTTATAATAATAATTACACAAAAAATCACAGCCTAAATCTCTGTTCAAAGTTAATCTCAATTCACGAGACAAGAGGAGGGAAGTCCAGGACTAATTCTGAGTTCCGTGTACAGAATTGAGCCCCTGCATCTCTCTCTGGTGATCAGTTTAGATTAGGAGATTGTAACACATGGAGATTTAGTACCCGTGTTGAACTTGGCGTTATTAATACCTGTTCTAGTTTAATGAATTCAAGCTTGATTGCTGTCAGTAGCAATCCTGGCTTTTCAGTTTCCTGTCTTGGCAAGCATTGCATCATTTCGTGAGTGTCAATGATTGTGCGTTTACTCATAGATAAATAAAGGAAACGTGTGCTCCTGTTTAGATTTTTTTCCTTACAGTCAGCTTGTGCTTTAACGGGACTAAGAGGTGGGGACAGGTTTTTTTGTGTTTGTTTTTATCTGATTCGTTTCACTACTTTTAAACATATTACCCTAATTCTGCAAAGATTTTTAGGAATTCTACCACTGGGCGTTACAATAGCTTAACTATAAAGCATCTTGCAAAATTAGCTGTTTGTCACTAGTTCTCTTGGCTTTCCTACTTCCAGACCTTATGACTTTCCAATTAGTTTCTCACACTTGCTCTTGAGCAATTTTCCCTGCAGCATCAATAGAGCTTAGTTATATGAAAAATTACAGTTCTAACAGCTGCAGTTAAATTATCTAATGGATTGGGTGTGGCTGTTCACTTTATGTCCTTTTAATTACGTATTATCTCTGCACTTTATTTCCTTCCTGTAAATACACTACTTCCAGTTTATAGGAACTAAATCCCTACAAAGGTAAGCCAGGTCCTATCAAGCATCTTCCCACACCAGCTTTGATACTTCAAATTTGAGTGTAATTGACTTAACACCCAAGGAGGTACCTGGCAAAGATGCAGAACAGGAGAGAGTTGCTTATTTTATTTAATTAGCCAAGTCAGGAGTCTGCAGTGTCTGGAGTTTCTACAGATAAATGCAATCTGTCAAGATCTGACAGGACGCTGTGTCACTGGACGTCTCAGAGGTGCCTTGCTAGTGGCAGTGAAGCAGTTTTGGCAAGCAACGCTGAAACAGTTTGTGGCAAAACCCATGGTTAGTTTCTGGAAGTAAGTCTCATTGCATCAGCTCTGTGTTACATAATTCTCTATCATAGAGAAAAAAATAGAGGTTACCAAATGTAAATTTGAGGAAGGATTTTTTCTATTCCTATGGTCATTTCGGTTCCTCTACTGGAAGTTCCTGAATGGGCCTTCATGACACCCTATAATGTTTGCACAAAGCTTATCCCAAAACAAAACAAAAAAAGATGATCGGGTAGAAGAAAAGTATGTTCTTTCAGCACAGCATGGGACAACAAGAGGTTAGACTCCTGTCTTTTAAACTTTCAGTACCAAGCCATGTTTGACAGATGGTTTTTCCCCGCGTATGAAATGTTGAGTAAGAACAAAGAAAATACTTGTTTCTCAAATTCAGAAGATGATTTCAGATGGCAAACACCTTCAAATTGCCTCACACAGAGCTATGTTTCCTGTGGTACAATAGTGGGAGGGAAAAAAATCCATGGAAATTACAGAAATATTTTGGGGAAGGGTGTCAAGTCAGCTTGCGAGGAGACAAATGATGTTCTTGTACCATCCTCTTCTTTCAAGTACTGACCAATAAAGGTTACAATTCTTCATTCTCATTGCCTTTTGTTCTGACAGATCAGGGATGCTCCAGACAGCAGCAGTGCTTCTCAAGATGCTTAGCCTCTAATTCTGCCAGTTTGTCACCTCACAGAGCCATCTGAAACACTGGCCTTTGTGTTTGAGCCCAGACGTTGGTTTCTCCTCCCTAGCAGTTTGTCTTTGCTCTTCTGCTGTGCCTTTACTGGGGAGGCCTTTTCAGAGCTATATTAGTTTTTTGCCCCCAAAGGCAACTATCTTTTTTTAATCACACATCACAGCGAGTCTAAGATAAAAATTTTCCTTGCATCAAGAATTTTTGAAGTCTGGCACAACTTTTATTACATAACGCAGAATTAGGTCATTGGCCTTTTTTTAATACTGTCTCCTTACGTTTTGAAATAGAAAACTATTTCTTCATCAGAAACTGTTTTCAGCGTAGCAGTTGCAAAGCCCTCTGTGTGAGAGATGATTCATCCAGGCCGGTAAGCAGAAATAGCAGCAAATTGCAGACCTTGCTCAGCGGGCAGGGGCAGCGCCGGCTGCCCTGGCACAGCATCGCCCTGCTCCAGCTCGAGGCCGGCTACGTGTTCCTCTGAGTTCATCTTCACTACACCAGTAATGCTGTGACTGGGGGTCTCATTAAATTTGGAGCCATAGTAATCACCGCAGTATGTTGGGCTTTCAAAATAATTCTGGTTTTATTTATGCTCAGTGTCATAGCTTTGAGCTGGGGGGGGCAGCTTTTTTTTTTTTTTTTAATTATTTAGTTTTGTTTTTGAAGTGAAGGGCTTTTATGATCCAGTGAAAACCTCTTCCCACATACACATCTGTTCTAATAAAGATGCGGGGAAATGCTGCTGGCTGGCGGTTACGAAAGCAGTGTTTAGGGCGGCATCAGCCCAAAGCAGGGTGGCTGATAACAACACAACGTCGGCTGACTTCTGCACCTCTTCTCATCAGGGCCCTACGTGGAGGCCCAGTGGTGTGCTGGCATGTCTTGAAATTGCTGTGACGCTGTAGCTCAGCAGTTCTCTGGTTTGATTTTTGAACTGCAGTACAGAGGCAGTGACAGCGCTTCAGATTTAGGATGACGTACATTTTCTCACAGATATGCAACAAAACTCTAAACGTGAGTTTGTAAGATTGTTGTCTCAAATTTCTACATCAGTGTAGATGCAGGATATTGAGATCAGTGAGTCTCATGCCTCTGGTAGAGGACTTGACTCTCCCTTCACTTGTTCTGCACAAATTAGAAGTCGGTAGATACCAAAGACACACTGAGCTGGTGCAGACTCAGCCTAGGCAAAGACTGCCCTTGTTTGGGTCCAGAAGCAAATAGCCACGTTGATTGCATTCGCAGCCTTGCTTCTGGTCCTGGGCTGGCTAAAGCAGCTCTGCTCCTAGGGGCACAGCCATGTGCTCTGACCAGAGGGCTCTGGTCTACAAAAAAGGCTCAGTCGCTAACACTGACCAACAGCTCCAGCATCTGCTGAGATTCATATCTTAATTATCCACCATTTCATGGAAGTTTAAGTCGTTCTCTGAACAGCATGCGATGTGGTGGCCATAAAAGCATACCGTCAGGTGGCTGCTGTCTGTCTCAGCAAGTGCTGTCAGGTCATACTGGGAGGGGAGCACAGCTTGATCCAGGGCATGGGACGCACCAACATCATGCGAGCTGCCACATACTAACGTAGACAGAACAAAAAGTTAGCTGTGACATGATACCAGCTTGGGTTTGGGACTTTTAGGCAGGACAAACCAACATTTCAGATAAAGCTGGATTTCAGAACTGGCCTAAAACTGAAGATGAGCTATGTAATGGTATCTCCACAGTGCAGCTCCAGTCCAGCAAAGAAGTGCTATTTCTTGCAACTGCCACACAAATGCAAATTTATTGGGCTTGGTACACAAATATTGATTTATAGAAAAATAAATGAATGATAAAATTCTTTCTAGGTTTTCTACTCACTTTTTCTGTAAATATTGTGTAAGTAGCCACAATGATACTTCATCACTGACTGTGTGATATCCTCTTACCCGGATCAGTGACCCAGGATGTCTGCTTTCCTCAGCACCCATCCACGTTGCCTTCCATGAGGACAGGCAGGGACACGCTGCTGTTACCCACCTAATTGTAACTGGCTCTGACAGGGCTGTAATCCAGAGAACAACAGAAGAATTCAGAGGAGCTCTGAACCTGTTACGTTCTTGACAGCCTCTGGACATCCACTAACACCCAACACATCCTCTGCCACAGCAAGAATGAAAAATGAAGTTAGAGCCTAGATGCCTGCATTGCTCTCTGTTCTCAAGGCAGATGAGGGGACCAGGCTGCTACCTCTGCCATCCCCAGTTTCAGTGCAGCTCTTTCTGAACATGACTGTAACAGCTGGCTCCAGGCTCCAGCAGTACTGCAATTACTCCTCACTCCTCACAGTTAGAAGTTATTGCAGGCATTGTAGAAGTAACTAACATTTAGCAGCCAATCACAGAAATATTTACAAGAGGAGGGTTTTTTCTTTGTGATTTTTAATTTCAGACAAATCAGAATAGAGGACAGGACTTCAAAGACTTATGTTCTAAGTCTGTATTTGCAGAACAGTATCATTGATCTCTAAAGAGTCTTAAATACTATCAAGTCTGCTTCTCACTGAAAGGAGAAATAGCCTTACAGTGTTCCAGAAGTCTCACAAGAGTTGAGGTCTCTGATTTTTAAGAAGTAGCTTAAGGTAGATAGTCCCATGACAAGATGTGATTTTGAGGTTGCTGCAGTTTGGGAGCTTTTTGCATGAGGTTTTGGTAACCTGACTGCGCTGCACACATGCACAAGAGAAGATAGTTGCCTATTAAAAAAAAAAAAATAAAGTACTGTCTGGTCTGATGGCATACTGTGAGTTTGTACTTGAATGCGTCTACCTAAAGAAGGAATTAGCCAAAAGCACGAAGAACCTGATCCTAGAAAGAAAAACCACCACTAACCTCAAAACTAAATTCCATACAATGTAGCACAGGTAAAATACTTGGGCAGGTGAGTCAGAGCGAGCCAGGCACACCAGCTGCCCTTTCACTAAGGGCAGGGGGAATTAAGATGAAAGACTTTAGAGGCCCCATGAGCTCCTCTCTATTACCTTCTTAAGCTTCAGCTTCCGATGTTCCTTCAAATTATAGGAACAAACAAGTAGGTTTGAAGGCTTAGTGCAACTGTAGGCCTATAATACTACTTTAATCAATTTCTTTTTGAAAAGGAGGGAGAGTAAAGCAGAGAAAAGAAACTGTGCAAGGTGTTTGACAACAAAGAGTGCAGGGAACTGGGAGCTTTTTGAGGGTCAATTAGCCAGAAAACGTGCTAAAGACTACATGCTCTATTGGATTACTGGCCAAAGAATTACCCCAAAGCAATCAAAGTGGCCCCGTTGCCTGAATACAGAAAGGCAATTACAGATTTTTGAGGACGTGCTACAGAAGCTTTAATTAAAGGCATTACTTCTACATCACTGAACACTGGAAATTCAATTCTTACTCGCAGCCACGAGAAGTAGCTTTTGTCTTTCACTTGTGTGTAGGATATCAGCATAAAACATGACTGGCTTTGGCATCTCTCCTTTAGGAATGCATATTGTGTTTCACCCCACCCCTTCTTGCAACCAGCAATTATAATGTTGACATATTAATAGGTGGATTTCCACTGCTAAACCTTCTGGTTTCCTCTGCCATTGTGTAAGGCTCTGTCAGCAAGGACAATCCCATCCCTGGCTGGGTTCCAAGGTGAAGTTTGTGAAGGACTATTTGTGTGCAGAGCAGAAAGGATTGTATCCAAAGAGCGAGGAGCTTGTTGTCCTTAATGCGGTTGGGATAGTAAATTGCAATTTTTAAGTGAATTTTGACTCAGCATGCTTGGTAGCACAAGCAAGCAGCTCCACAAGAGCAGACTGGATGCTCTGCAGCAGCACACACACCGATGACCGTGCTTTCAGGTGTGCTTCAGCAGCTGGCCAGAGCCTGTCTCGGCCTTCCTCTGCCTTTCACAGCCGTCTGGTTCCTAACAGCCCTACCCAGACAGGACAGCAGACGGCACTGCCAGCGTTCAGCTCCTGCTCAGAGCTGCAGGTCGCTGCGCTGACCCCTCACAGGAGGCACCCTCTGGGTTCCTGGTGCCATCAAGGCTTTAGCAGGGCTTAAGAGCGCAAGGCCTCAGCTTACTGTGTGGCACGCTCAAGCAGCACAATGCTGCAGTTTGTGCTGGCTCCCCACACGTGGGAGCAGTGTGAGCCCCTGCCTTTCCTACAGCCTCTCACTCAGGTTTGTGCCTTGCTCCAGGAGTTGGCACAACGGCCCAGGCCACAACACAAACTCAAGCTTTGCTAGGAGCCTGAAACACCACTGCTATTTCATTGGTATTACAAAGAAGAAACAAAACACAGAAAGCAATAAAAATCATCCTTACCTCTGTTCTATGGTCATTTTGATGCCTCCTGTGGGTCGCTGTCCTGTGGCAAGGACTGGCCAGGCCCTGCTGCAGCTGCTGGCCTGCCCTGCCCTATCTCAGCTCTCCTTTTCTAGGCCTGGGTGGTCCTTCACCCCAATCACACCCCTCCCTGCAAAACACCTGTTTCCTTTTCTCCCCTCTTTCTGCTCACATTTGTTAATGTTTCTTCTGTGTTTTATCTTTATGTGCTTCCCTTTCAACATCAGTATTTTTAACCTGAACTTTACATCTGCTCCAAGTTGTGGCCTGGCAGCAACACGCGGGCCGCCCCCCAGCCCCAGCTGCGAGCTCACCTCCCTCATCCAGCACCTGGGGGACAATCCCTGGGCTGAGGGAGCTTCAGGTCCCCCATCTGTTGGACGCAGGCTGGAGGCAGGGATCTCCTCCCAGGCATGCCGTGGTGCAGCCCCTTGTCCCAGTAATAGTTTCATTATTAACCAGAGTTCATAAACTATCTGTAAACCTACTCCTCAGCTCAGGTTTCTCTGGTGCAAGAGCCAAGTGTTGGGCAGACAGATGGGGTCCTGAAGCTTTTAACAGGTTCCTTCATTTTCGCTGGCTCGTTGTCTGAGCTCTGCGAGAAGCCCGTGGCTCTGCCTAGCCCGCTGGGTGCTGGAGGTGAAGCGTAGTGAGGAAAAACACATCTAATTGTTACAGAGATGCAGGGACAGTGGCTGGCTTTGCAATGGATTGATTCAGTGCAGTATTATTTTTGACTCCATTCAAGTATCTAAAGCTTCCAAATGGAGAAGTCTCATGATATGTTTGGGACGAGATGTGCGAGAAGATAAAGCAACTTTCCCAAGGCTACACACAAGCTCAAAAGAACAGACAAATTAGACTCAGTATTTTAATTAACCGTATTGTCAAAGGTTTTTTTCATTTTTTTCCCATAGTTTTGCAGGGGGTACCATGCCAACATTATTAACATATGCTTAGTTCTTGCTGCTGTGCCAGTATAAGCTTACACACAAGTTTCTAAAAGAATGTCACTGTATGCTGCTCACATCCGTGGTACAATACCAGCTTTATGCTCAAATAGAAAAGCCTTTACCACTAACTACAAGGGTACTTTATTTTTAGACTGTGTTTTCACCCGCAATCTGCAGAGTGATCTGTATGTGCGGCGTTTGTTTCTTTTCTAAATTTGTTTCGTCAAGTTTTATTTTAACACTCATTCTGAACACTGCAGCTTGGCAGTAGAAAGTGTCTGTTTGGCTAAAGTCACGTGTCAGTAGGATTCAGGCCTTAAATAATCCCACTTTTGTATGTCCAGTGGAAGCAGTTGGTTTGTGCTCACAGCTAAGGTTGCAACGGGACGCTTTAAAATGTACAGGTTCAGAATATTCTTCAAAACAGCCTTTGCTTCATGTTCCTGTGATCATTTACTGCTGCCATTGCACTTCACGAGGCAGCCAAAACCCAAGTACCCACGCAAGGTTAATTCACGCTTGCAGCCTGTTGGACATCGAAGAGACCCAGCTGCTGCTCGCCTTCCTGGAGCTGCAAGTTACAACTGCAAACCTTACAGGAGACACAGCTTACATGAGCTGCTCCCACCGGGGAGCTGGCAGTGATCGCATCTCTGGGCCTGGCCACCAGTGAGCAGAGCGCCATCAAAACGATCCTGAGGTTTGAGGTTAATTTGGCCCTTTATGGCCTTTCTACATAGCTCCTGGTAAACACATGGAAACGTCCTGGGCTGGTGCTGCTCCCTGGCAATGCCTTCTCTCTGTGCAGGCCACTGCCATGAAGCCACAGCGGAGGCAGCTTGCTACCAGGGCAGCAGCAAGCCGGGGCTGCAGCAGCCTCGTGTTGTCTGCTAGCTGGCGGCCCCACGCCATGCCTGGCTTCCGTGACATCCAGCCCTCTTCTCATTTTCAGGGTTAAAATAATTGAAGGAAGTAACAAAATAATATATATATATATATAAAATATATACACGAGCTTTGTGTTTCAGCTTAGGCCACAGAGCCCGTTTTTTCTAGTGTAATGCGATTTCTTCTGGAGCATCGCAGTACCCGAACCGTGCTGGAGCTGAACCACAAAAAGAGAAGGGAGATTTATTTTTTTTCCTCTGTGTAGAGTTTCCCACCTCAGAACACACATTCTGCAGTTTTCCTCTAGGGAAAGGCATTTAAAAATCTTACTAAATCTGAGCAAATGGCAGCTGGCACTTGCCTACAGCTGTTGTGCTGAATTCTGGCAGTGCCAGTAGCTGCACACTTGGGCGGTCCCATCAGGAGGTGTTGGTGTGGGTACCACACACCTGGTTAGCAGAGAACTTAGAAGAAAACATTTGTCAAAGCTGGAAGGGGGGCAGAGCTCTCTGGGTGCACGGCAGTGGAGCCTCTCCTTGTCCTCACAGAAGTGCCAGCTTTTGCTGTTGCTGCTCCTAGGTGGACACACTTGCTGTGAAAGGTGGCTTGATTAGAAGCTTGCTGGTTTGGTTTGGCTCGCTCTTCCAAAGGGCTATCAGATAAAACAGGGACAAAAAATGCAAACGGAGCTGCTGTTAGGAGAGTAGGTCATTGTTCCCCAGTTTTACAGTGTCTGTGAAGCTGCTTAAAAGCCCTTCTCCAGATGAGGAATGTAGTTTGTTTCTAATTATGTGACGTGTAATCAAGCGTGACTTGCCTACTTACCCCTTAGATGACAGCAAACTTTATTTCCTTAAACAGAGTAAGGTGGGAAACATTCAGGTATTAAACAGTGCCTAAAGCCTGCAAAAGTTCTTCATTTCAGTGTCCCTCTGGCTTGACTTATGGGCACTGCTTCCTTCTGCAGGAGTAACTGAGTCAAAACAACTGGAGTGCGAAAAATGCCCATGCTTCGGGCTTCACATTTTATTTTTAACTCAAACGGTTTCCTTGTTCGCTATCAATCATGACAACTGTTAATGCAAGAAAGCGAGAGCCCATTCTTAGCATCTCAGCACAGAGAACTGTTTAATACTGAGCGCTTTGTTCTCCATGGTAAATGCCTATTGACTTCCTTGGCCCAGAGAAATATTGATTTTTCTCTCGCTTTCTTTACAGGCTCTGCTTTCTTCCCTGGTCGCTGTGCTGAGATCTTTGCCAAAGGTCAGAGCGTTGGGAAACTTGGAGTCCTACACCCTGATGTTATCACCAAATTTGAGCTCACCATGCCGTGCTCTGCCCTAGAGATCAATATTGAGCCTTTCCTGTGAAGACCGGACTTCTGTCCTCCTACAGATGTCCACTTTCACATGCAGCACCCTCTGCTCCTCTGTCTTTCTCTGCAGGGAACATCCGCTTATGCTTTTAAGTTTCAATAAAGTAAAAAAAAAAAAAAAAACAAGTCTGGCTCCATGGGTAAATATGTTCCTTACAGCACAATTAGGCAGGCTTCTGCAGCATAAGGATGTGGCATCAAGGATGAGACTGTGCCACCGATGTTTTTGAGGGAGGGAAATAAAGTATCAAGTTGGGTAAAAGCCCAGTGTTTTACAAGAGAAATGTAATGGCAGAGCACATGATTAGTTTTCAAAATCAGAAATGTTCCACAGACACAGCTTCATACTGTAACTGATTATGGCTGCATAACAGGAATCTCATTCTTTTCTTATTGCATGAAATAAGATAATTGATTAGAGCAAATGTTGAGTGAATGTGAGCAGAACTAAGGAGTTGAGCTTTTATTCTGTACGGTTGTCATGTGCTCATCAATGGTTGGGGGAGGAAAATAAACTTGTTCATGAAAACCAGAGATATTTTGTAAGCAAGATGTGTGCAATATCTGCTTCCCTACTCCAGACATAACTGTTGCTCCTTTATCATTCTAAATTCAGAAAGGGGAGTGGGTGGAATTAAATTTTTCCATGGTTGATGTAAGCCTGGTGGTTTTTGAAGCTCCAAACCAAATTGGAGCAATGCATTTCAGAGCATATGCCAGTGCTTTTTTGCACGAGGAGCTGAGAAATACCAAAGCTTTTGTTGGGCAGAGGGACGTTTGTACAAGCCAGCGTGGTCCCTGCTGCTCCTGCATAGCCCTCCCAGTGGATTCCTTACCCCCAGGTGCACAGCAGGGGCCAAGCAGCTTTGGGCAGTTGCATTTTCTTGCAGCCTTGCCCATGACGTTACACGGACACCTCTCACTGATCAGGATTTTCGTCTAGGTGGATCTCTGGCACTGCGCTGTGCCTCAGCTCCCCGGGGAGCTGGGGAGCTCCATCCCGACACGGCAGCGCTCGGTGCGGCCGCGTTGCCGCAAGGCAGCCGCCTGGGTGGGCAGCTCAGTGCCTGCAGCAGGCTCCTTCCCAGCTCCTCATGAAGCTGGCTATGGCTCCTTTGCAATCCTAGAGCCATCGCTAATGCTGCGGGCTAACACTAGCAAGCTCTTTGCATGAGGCCAGCTTAGTGTGGCTCGTCTCCACTGCGGAGCCGGACAGCAGGGCCGGGTTAGACCTCTGGGTGCTGGAGGATGGGAGAAGAGGTGAGGTGCAACGGGGAGGACAAGGCGAGAGGACAGCTCTGGGAGCTGCCGGCACAGCCCTGCCTCTGGAACCCTGCGGGCTTCTCCATGGGAGCTCCGCCACTCGTCTCAGCAGGTGGGGGGCAGCCGGCAAGGCTGCGGGGTGTGAGCGCCAACACATCGGGAGAAATGCCCGACAGCGACCCAGCTGGGAGCGCTGCGGCTCCCCTCCGATGGCAGCGTGGTTTTGTACCGATCCCTGCGTGACAGACGTGAAATGCGAGCACGGGCGTTGCACAACTGACACGAGTGCAGGTGGGGAGTGAGGACGCTGCAGCCTTCCTGAGCCTCCCAGGGATCACCCCGCTTGCCGCGTGCAGGAGCTCTCTCCCCGATGCCTACACAACTGTAACCAAGCAAGCCCGCAGTGTGGGAAGCAATCTGTGCCACAGATGGTAAGAATTAAAAAACCCTGTTTATTAGTGTGTCATGCATGGGGATTAGGACGACAATAAGGCAGATTTGCATTTCAGCAGAGTACAGGCATACTTGTGTGCACTAAATATACTTCTGTACGCACGATTTTCTGACTCTGGGGGTCCCAATTCTCCTGTCAATTTACTGTCCTGTGAGGCTTAGGTTGGCACTAGGGGCTCAAGCTGCAGGGCTTTCAGGGATCAGCTCTCCCGGCTTGCAGTGTTTCATATCGGTACCGAGCACTCCACGAGCAGGACACCAGCTCTGTGCCGGGGAAGCAGCACTGCTCGCCAAGAGCAGAGTCAGCAGCGAGGTTCAGTCTGAAGCCTCCTCAAGGCCACTGAACCTGCTCCCTGCTGTCCGCGATGCCCGCAGGGCTGCTCCAGCTCCGACACCCAAGCTTTGCAGAAGCGCCGTGTTCAGGGCTGTTGGTGCCTGGACAAGCATTGGCTTTTTGGAACAAAAGCCACGGTGGAAGAAGGTGAAGAATGGGTTTATTTACAGAAAATAAACCCATTCCGATATCTTTCATCTGGCAAAACTACAGAAGGAAGAGGGTTTTGCCAAATTTCCAGTGTCTAGGTCTATTAATGACTTCCTTGTTTAGTCTTCTTTTGTCCTGGGAGTCTTCACTCCCCTCCAAGGTCCCTGGTACCGTGTCCTCTCAGGTTTTCTGTTCTTCCTCGTATCTTACAATGCCTCACACCACAACAGCTCTCCCTCTGCCTCCAGCAGAGCGAGCGTTGTGTTGGAAGATCACGAGGGGGTTGTATGGGGGGGCCTTATCAAACTGCGAGCCATTCCCCTCAAACCGGTCATTTACAAGTGGGAACAGAGGACAAGACGAACACAGCCACACCAACTCTTGCAAAATATCTGTATTTTAAAATCTGAACCAAGTACAGCTTGCATGTACCGCACGAACCACATGCAGGTGAATGCTATAAAAGATAAAAATATTTATTTAGTATCTAACATGGAAGTGCTTGGATTTATCAAGTATAATTTATAAAATTCTAATAGCATAAGACAGCCGTGATTCAGCAGTGAAGTTTTACACACAGACCTGCACAGATGTCCCTGCCGCACCGCGCCTTCCCCGAGCCCACCCCGCTCCCCACCGCGGGCCCACCCCCGACCCGCTGGGAGCCTTCTCCCAGTTCCTGCCCGGCTGCCGCGCCTCCGATCCCACACAGCGGGCCTCAGAGAGCATCCTTGGGGCCGGAGCCAGGACACTCTCTGGCGGTGGGGTACGAGGAGAAGACCGAGAGCATCCCGCCTGAGCGGGGACCCACCAGCTTTGGTGGCTCAAACATGGTGCAAGCGCGCTCGTGCCCTGCTGGAAAATTTGCTTAAGCTGTTCACATGCACACGTGGAGGCAGACGTGTCCACACACCTTTTAAAATAGTTGAGCCACAGCCTGGGCAAATCTACAGCTGGCTAACGCTTCTGCCTGCACTTCTTCTGGAGATTACTGCCTGGATTTTAAAGCCATGCAGCTCTTGCAAGTGCTCCAGCCGGCCAGCCAAAACTTCCAGCTACGGTTTTTGAACTTGATTCTATTTGCACAAGCAGCCAAGGGATGGCAAAGCACCTCCTTTACATTCTTCAAGTTATTTTATTTATTCTTTATCAGCCAAGAACACAAATGTACATGGTTAAAACTCTTTTACCACACACTGGCAGGAGAAGGCGCAGTGGCCATCCTTGCAGCATTACGCTTCCCTAGCCGAGCAGAACACGTTCACCGCTGTATTTCCCAACAGCTCACGGGTCCTGGAGCAGATACGCATTTCCCAACGTGCAGCCTGAGAATGAAAGCCCCGGCAGCCCTAACTGCCATCCTACAGCTTTATACAGGTGTTGCAAGGTGCGTGGAAGACCACTGGCAATGCTGCGCAGCACCACCAAGTTAGGGCAGCTCAGCACCACCTCTCGCCGTACCCTGATCACTCCCAGACCAGCCATGAGGCGTTTTGAGGGCACTGCCTGTCCCCCAACCCCAGCACCATGGGGACAGCCTCGTCCTGGCCCTACAGGGAGTGAGGTCAGGGCAAGCAGGCTGAAGGTGAGCCTCACCGCTGCGGTAACTCTGCTCTGCTGTACAGCACAAGAATCTCTTCCTGGAAGCTGGTTAACATTAGAGAGAGATGTTAATAATCACTTGACATGCTTTGGGTTGGGTTTTTCTTTCTTCTGCTTTCCTTTTTTTTTTTTTTTTTTTAAATAAAATGGGATTGCAATGGGCAAAACCAGGCCTGCAGGAATGGCTTGGCTATCAGAAGCCGGTGTGAAGACCAACAAGCACATACCTCATCTGGAACACGGGGCTCTGTCACAGGGGTGGTGACACCAGGGATCACTATCGCAGTTATTTGTGGTCGGTGATTCCCCTCAGTCTTCAGAAAGGGGCATTTGGGGTCAGCGCAGAAAGGCACGAATGCTTTTTGATCAAGTTACCCGCCTTGAACAACTTCTCCCTGAAACGGTGATGCTACAATTTACTTTTCAAGGAGGGAAATGTGCTCAAATCAATCCTAACAGCCCATGCAACAGTGGCACGATGACGGTGGCAGTGAAGCCCACTGAGGAGTATGTCACGAATTTATAGGGCACTTCGACCTCCAGCCTCCTCCGGGCTTCCAGGTCGCTGATGGGGAATTTGTAGCAGTAACACAGCGTGCCGAGGACCACGCTCTTCATCAGCTGACGTGTCAGCAGGATAACAAAGAGCCCTGTGAAGAACCTGGCCAGCACGAGCACCACCGTCATACCGGTAATGAGAGGAAACCCCAAATTTTCGCCGCTGTAGGCTGGTGCTGCGTACTGGTGATTTAACCAAAACCCCACAGTAGCTCCAGCTCCGGCTCCTAGAATAGTAGTGGTGTCCGCCCTGGTCGGGCTGTAATAGTCCAGTTTGGGGTAGTTGTAACACAGAAGGAGAGGCACGGCTATGGACAGCAGCGGGCAGAAGGGGCTGGTGAGCAGCAGGTGGTCTATGCTGTCCCACGCAGGGTACAAGAGCACGAGCAGCACAGCTGAGATCAGCGCCCCACCGATCACATCCTGGAAAGAGATCAGGTTCAAAAGCTCGGTGAAAGGCCAAATGGGTTCCCAGACGACTGCAAACACCAACACCCGCACTCATAAGCAGCAGAACTGCCTGACCTCAGCACCTCCAGGTTCACAGATAAGGGGTGAGGGGGGGTTTTGCAAACAGCTATGAGGCAGAAGCGACGAGCACCCTTTGTGCTCCTTCCCACCACCACCTCCTGCTCAGGTGCAGGCTCACACAGCCACAACCCCCCCACCAGCTTCCTGCCATCGCCTCCAAGCCCACAGCAGCCAGGATGCTTCCTTTCCCTTCCCTTCCCTTCCCTTCCCTTCCCAACCCCAGCAGCCCCGTGCTGTCAGCGGCTGGCTCTGTTCCCCTCCAGCTCTCCACCAGGGGAAAGCATCTCTGGCTTCAGTCGCCTTCCCTCTGCACCCAGCAGTTCCCAGCTCGGGCAGTAACACGGCTGCTCCCAGGCTTGGCAGTGGGGTCCCCATTTTTGCCCAGAACAAGAGACTCTTCCTCTCCCCTGCCGTCACGCTTTACAGGCACTCTGTACATCACTTGAACAGCAGAAGCAGATGCCCAAGTGCATCTCACAGACAACGTTACGATCAGCTGCCTCAGCACAAACCTTCCTCTCATAATCCTACAGGTAATTCCATCACAGCCGGATTGTTGCTCGCTTTGCAACAACAGAAGGACGCCGATGAGTGCCACCAGCCCAGCTAGAGCTGGGCACCGGCGGGCAGGAATAGGCCCGTGAGAGAGCTCTTGCCTAAGCCTCCGAAATCTGGCTGGTACTAAAGTGCCTGAGGCAAGCCCGTAGTTAAAACCTGATTTATTAACAGAGGCAAATTGGGTGTTTGGAGAACTTGATTGTTGTCAACAGCCGTGCTGGGAAGGCGGGCGGAAGGCAGCCCCAAACAGCAGCTGTGTGTGAAAGCAGGTGAATAAAGAGCAGAGCAAGCAGCATCACCGTGCTGCCCCAGGTATGGCTCGGGATGCAACAGAGTTTGTATTCTGACCAAGAAATTCACTGCCCATGCTACAGCTAACCCCACACAGCCGTGTCATGTCCTGTTCCCAAGGCTGGGCCCTCCCCAGCAGGTCGTGAGAGCTGAGTACTTCTATGCCTGGTCACAGAGCAACATGAATTATTGATGAGAACTCACTGCTGGTTATGCAGGAATGGGAGGACTTGCTCACAACTGAAATATTTAATGAATTCCTGCTAAGAGCATTACTCAGGTACACCCCAACGTCAGCTGTTCACAGCTACCAGGTAATGAATTCACAGCACGCTTGGTTTTAAGCAGCTCCAAGTGCCATTTTGCACGTTCCTCACACAGATTTCCACCTACGGTTATCTCCTCATCCATTACGTTAGGATAGCCATGGAAATACACAAAGTTATTTACAGATAACTAAAATGTAAAATAATATCAGGTGTCTATATTTCACAAAATAATCCTTCTTCTGATACCAACTTTTAGATGAGGATTTTACACACCAAGACACACTTGGGCCTGGCGCTAGCACACGGCACTGACTCAGAGGAGCTGGGGCTTGTTTCCAGCACAGACATCCCCAAACCCCACCACTGCTGTGCAGGTCGCTTCCCACCCCGCTATCCGTCCACCTTACACTAGAAGGAGGAGTCCTGACATCCCGATGCCTCCTCCCTGTGTGATGAAGGACAGAAATTCAGCAGCTCTTCACCGGCTTTTCTGTCCCAGCTGTAAGTATTTAACCAAACCCACAGGCTCCACCTCCACAGTCACCTCTGCGTTTTGCACCTTCTCCCCAGCTGCCACCCGCATTGTTCTGGCACTGGAGCTTTTGTCACCCTCTGCTTAGGGACCTGATTAAAGCTCCCCAAATGGGTGTGGGAAGGAAATATGTGTATTTATTACTGGTAGAAATATATGTTAAAAAAGTAGCGCTAATTTCTTTGGTGCTAATTTAATTAGAAACCCTTCGCTTCTATTTCTGTGTATGTTGTAACGTGCACATGCATTAGTGCAGTAGCGCATGTATATAACCTATAAATACACACGTATTGGGGTGCATGGTCAAAAATCTCTTACTGGTAGGGGTGTGCAACCAAAAGAGCTCAGAGGGCAGTGGTTTATACTGCTTGCAGTATACAGGCTTGGCCCTCCTCCTTTTGGAGGGCCCTTAGCAGACACAGCTTGAAGCCAGGGTGGGACGTGCCCCACGGCCCCACCAGGCTCCGGATGCACCTCGCTTGTCCCTCAGGTCCAGTATCGCAGGGGACAGGCTTGTGCCAAGGCCAAGCCCCAGCCCAGGGCTGTAGGATGACATTTGGCAGTGCAGGATTAATGGTTCTTCCCCCTGCTCTGTCCAGCAAGGGGGAAGACCAGCAGAGGAAGGATTACCCTGATGTCTTGAGAGGAAAAATTGCTTTTCTGACATCTCCACACTGTGCTTCTCCCTGTGGTGGGGACATGTCCAGTGCTGGCAGAAGCACATTCTTCGTCCCCTCTCCTCCATTTTGATTTTATTTCTCAAGGCCTTACAGCACTATTTTTTATTTTTTTAAGGACTGCAAAAGCACGTGGCCTGGCTGTCTAAAGGCAAGACCCTGCTGTACGCCTCCTGTTAAAACCAAGCTGATGCCGCTGCTTGGAACGGGGAGCACCAAAAAAGCCCCCAGAACATCGACCCAGCACCCCAAACACAGCCGCACTCAAAAATATCACTTTGACTGAATGATCAAGGAGAAAGCAGTTCTGCTCTGTACGCAGCCACTTACTGCCTGAGCTCCCTGGCTTCATTCAGCACCAGTGTGACACGACACTTCCCCTTCCACCCTGAAATGCCTCACTTGTGTTTCATCCCATGAGGATGGCACTGCTAGCGCATGTGAAGTGCCACTGCTTGTTTACCAGCTTTACAATATTTAAAGATAATTTCAGGATGAATGGTGTTATTAAAAGCCCGAGATCCAGCACGGAAAACAAGCAGGGTGAGCATCACAACATAGCCCATCCCCAGGGGAGTGCTCTGGGCAAAATAAAGACATCAGCCTGACCCTGTGCTTTCAGAAAAGGAAAAAACAATTACCTGTGTTTACAGAAACAGCTTTCAGGCTTCTTTTTGGTGATAAAAAGCATCCTTTTGACTTCCCCAGCACCAGGCAGGACTGCTTTCCCATTAGGGAAAGCCGGGCAGGGCGCTGTCTTCACTGCAGCCAGGAGAAACCCAGCAGCGTGGTGCATTCACAAGGTCCCACTGCTGGCCCCAAAGGGCAAAGGGGAGATGAAAGCCTGCCACATTGCTTTGGGGGCTGCTCTCAGATCATATGAACACAATCTGCTGTGGTATTTCTCCTATCTATTTGGGATACTGCGTGCCAAGGAGAACACCATCTCTCTGATGTTCCTACATCGGATGACTCCAACATGCCCTGGCAGCGGTGAGACCAAACTCTGTTTGTCCCATTGAGATGGGGATCAAAAACTGGGCCATGGTTTTAAGAGGGAGAGGAAATACATATATACATTTCCAAAATACAGTTGTCTGGGGGAAAACATAACAAAGACAACCCACCACCACCAACAAACCCCAGTTCTAGTTTCTCCCATTGCTTTTTTTTTCCTCAAAAATAATCTCAGTAAAATCACAGATTGTCTGCTTCAAAGTGCACCCAGATTTTTGCTTCTCCCTTTCCAGGTAACTCCCATTCCCACTTTTCACCTCCTCGGGCCCCATAACTGGAGACACACAAGGAAGCGACGGACCCTGCCTCTCCTCTGCTTCCTGCAAACGGGGAACGCTCTCAGGCAGCAGAAGCAGGTTTTGCAATTAAATTCTCTCTGAACAAGGCAACTGTGTTGCTTCCATTCCCTTTCCAAGGCAGAAGCTCCTGGTAACAGCTGAGGCCACTGGTGCTTTTTCCCTTTCTTCTAATCATCATATTCCTTCTGGTGTGAATACAGCAACACGGACAGCCCTCACCCCACTGAGTGCATCCACAGAGGGCTTTTAGTGGTAACCCCTTTCCGAGTGAAGTGGCTGTGCTCTTTGAGGCCCCCCAGCCCAGCAGCACTGCCAGCAGTGCTGACACAGGCTCGTTTTAGGGCTGGGGCTGCCCCACAGCACGAGCCAGAGCCGCAGCGGAGCGCAAGAGAACCGCCTTGCCCTCAGTGCTCTGGGTCCTTACATGGGAAAATCCAGCTACGCTCCACGTGGATACGTTTTACCTCTTCATTTGCTTTACTAAAACATTACGACTGCTTAATTATACCCTTCGGTATTCACTTCTGGGAGGAGCTCGGTTAAGAAGCCAGGAGGCAGCACCACCAGCAGCGGGTACGGGGTGCTGTTCGGGCCAGCCACACGCTGTCCCTACAGCTGGGGCACGGCCCCGAGCCCCAATCCTCCCTCCAGAAGCACCTGTGGCCGATGCATGGTGCGAGGCTGAGTTCATGCAGCTTGCCCAGCGCTGCCCCAGCTCCCTGCACAGAGAAGCCCCTGGTGAAGGATGCTCGGCCCTCTGAAAGGCAGCATTTCTCACGGTGACACGAAGGAGCTTCCCCCCCCCACCCCCCCCTTAATTTTAAAGCCCTTTTTAATAGTGTCAGAGGCACAAAGGACTTTTTCTTCTTTACCCTAAAAATCCATCTATATTTAGAGGAGTCTTTCATTATCGTGGAACGGCAAGGGAAATATGCCAAGAATTCTCCCTGATTGACTTAAGGTCACTGGTGAAGAAAGGATGGCTCCAGATCAGCTTTAAGATACTGTTTTGATCCAGTAGGCCTGGGCAGGGAGGTCAGGCTATATTTTATAGACAACCATCACACAAAGGGCTCTCTTTCTTACGCTCATCTATTTGCCTTATTATAGCATCACTATTAGTTATAAAAAAACGCACTATTTCTTCACATGCAGCCAACAAGCAGCGCATCTCCAGCTGCCAGAGGAGGCTGCTGGCTGAACAGGGTTCATGCAGCTCCTGGGTTTCCCCGTGGCTGCCTCTGAAGGCACAGCTTACAAACTCCCACAGCGGCACAGGCAAGGCGAGCCCCCCATCCCACAGGGCCAGAGCTGCGCCGTGCACGGGGTGAGGGCAGGGGTTGGGGCAGCGCGGCTCACCAGCACGGTGTGCATCCCCGTGTACAGCCTGCTGAGGCACACCAGCGTGGAGAAGACGAACGCCGCCGTCAGGCCGAGCTCGAAGGGGTACTGCAGAGAGAAGGAGAAGTGCACACGTTAGGACATTACCCACGTCCAAAAAATCAAGCTGGGAAATCAAACAGCCTGCGGCCTCACACACCGGAGCTGTCCAAAGAGATCCTAGCAGGGGCAGGCCTGGGAAATAGGTGGCACCTGCAGGGTTTTGCCCCTCGACATCCACCTGGCGCGAGGCCTTAGCGCTGTGGGCCTCCAGAGGAGAGGGGCAGCGCATCCTGCGGGCGATCCCCGAGGTCTCGCTGCTGCCTCATGGCCCGAGGGGAGCCGAGAGCCACGCTGTCTGCCCAGAGATCGATCGTGCTGCGGCAGCAGGGCCGGGGAAATCGATGGCTGGGCTGGAGCTGCCATCCAGCTGCTAGAGCCGTCAGAGCCGCTCTTCCCTCCAGCGTTTAAGGTTTAATCGGCCCCTTACAAAGCTGCTTTTACATAATTCCCTCTCTGGGCTGGCTGCTAGCATGGGGAGAAGCGTTGAAATAAATCAACATTCTTTCTGTAAAAAATCACATTAGATAAAGAATAAGCTGAACACATCAGCCCTTCACTCCACTCATTCAAATCCCATTTCAGGGCTCCACTGAAAACAAGCCCAATGGGTTCATTTCACTCTCTAAAGGGCAGTTTTCTGGAGGATTAAAAAAATTTAAAAAGTGAGATGCATTCACTTAATGTAACCCGGCCTCCTCCTCCTCCCCAGAGCCCGGCGCCTGGCCAGGCTGGCCGCAGGTGAGTGCAGAAAAGCTCCCACAGCACCGCTGGGCACACCAGCTCCTGCCGAGCCTTCCCTCGGTCGTGCCCCGCTGCAGATGCCGCCCCGGTTCATGCAGTGCTATTTCTGCCTCACTCCTCCAAGCCCCCAGCTTATTTATGCCCACTTTGCTCCCCCTGCAGCCTGGGAGCTGGCCCAGGCCAGTAACTGATGAGGAGGGCAGCTCTGGGAGACAGCGCTGTAATGCACAGGGAGATATTTCCTTCTTAATGGAGGCAATTAAACCATTTAATTATTTTGCAGCAGCTTTGTTTGTTTCACGGCAGTTTCCAACAAGCACAAGGCAGCCTGTGAAGAGCTGCAAGCCCCACTCCCAGCTTATCAACCAAGGAGGAGAAAGCAGTGCTGCCCAGGTCTTTTTGGCAGACCCTGCATACAGTACCAAAGGCAGGGGTGATGGGGTGATGTATCGCACCCCAACAAACAGAGGAGACGTGCTGCTTTTATACCAGGAGGCTCAGCCCCTGCGAGCAGCTCCACGTCTGCGTCTGGAGGGCAGCACAGCCAGCAGGGAGCTGACAGCTGGCAGCACAGCCTCCGAGGAACCCCAGAGGATCTCCCAGCCAGGCCATGAGTCCTCTGGACTGATTATAGGGGGTTATCTTTGAAACATGCTTGAGGAGAACAAGAACCATGCTTAAAGATGATGCAGCCAGGAAGTTATTACTGCTAAAATACAGGAAATGCCTGTTAGTATTCATAAAATGACATCAAAATGACCATCACAGAGCAATGGTTTTCCAGGAAAAAGCTTACAGAAAGATGAAAGGTTGAAGGTTTGGGAAAAAATAATAATTATAGGATCACCCCAAGCAGCCTACAGCAGCAATGCAGTGAAACTGATGCTACTTCTGCAATAAACAGGCTTTTAAATTGTGTTATGCACTATTAGCCTAATACAAGCGATAGTCAGGGCATTTCCAAGGATGCTTCTCCTTGCATCAGACAAGAATAGGTGACATACAGTTCCCTCAGCATCACCAGGAAAGTGACAGCCTCCAAACCGCATCTCTGAGCTGGGTTTGTGCTAAAGCAGGGAGACTGCCACACAGATTATTCTTGTATCCATTATCGGCCAGCTACAGATCCCAGGGAGAAGTGTGCAGCAGTGGAAATGAACATAGCTCCTCTGGAAGTGGCAGCAGCTTGGGATTTGTGGAGTTTTCTGCAGTTTGCTGGAAGGAGACTAGCAGGCTTGGTTTTTGTTGCTGTTTATGTTGTTGTTGTTTGTTTTTGTTTTTTGTTTGTTTGTTTTAACATTTTTTAGCCCTTACCTTGTACTGGTTCATGGTTGCAATGAGAAAGGAGAAGGAGATGGCAGTAGCTGCCATGGCGTGGGTGGAAGGCATCCCGTACTCCGCATCCGTCCGCACCTCCAGCTTCACGACAGGTGGCGAGAGGGGACGAGGCCACTTCAGGATGTCCTTGGAGACCTGCCCTATGTACATCACGATCTGGGGAGAGGAAACGCCACAGGCTGTCAGCCCGCACAGGGAATTTCCACCCTGCCCACCCCAGAACCATGGCTATCTGAGCTTTTCTGCTGCAAAATCCACCGCCCCAAGAGCAGAGCTCATCCTGTGAATTATTAAAGGATTTTCCATTATCCTGGTCAGCGAAGGCAGCAGCTGTTTCCTATGCAGCCCTGTAACCCGATCACAGCTGGGACCATGAGCAGGGCTCACTGACGAGTCACCGCAGCAGCACAGTGCGAGGAGAGCTGGCTCCCGTCCCACACTAGCCAGGTGTAAGTCCCCAACCCGTCCCTTTTAACTCCCGTCCTGCGGCACAGAGGCACCTGAGACGACACCTGCACGGGTGAGTGCTGCGAGATCCCAAAGGGATTTAATGCTGGGAACAGGCTCAAGAGGCAGCACAACAAGGACACGAACAAAAAGGAAGGCATTTGCTTTCTGGTATCCCCACCCCTCCCCGGATAGTACGCCCAGATACGTGCAAAGCAAGCTCTGCAGCTCAAAACTTCTTTTTTAGCACACAGATCAGGGTAATTGACACCTGTCATGAAAGCTGCTGCACGAGACAGCTCACTGCTCTGCTTCTTGCACTTCCAGTAGGAAAGGAGAGCTCTTAAAATACCATCCTTCCCAGGCTGTGCTGTTCCGGCACGTGGCTAGCAGCACGCCCATCCACTGCCATGCTCGCCACCAGCTGCACTGCATCCCTCTCTCCCACCAGCCACTTAAAAAATACTTTCACCTTAAGAGCAGAATGGTGAGATTGAGGGTTCACAAAGCAGACCCAGAGAAAAGAACAGAGTTCCACATTCCTTCATCCTCCCTACAGCAAAGGACACACCGAGGCGAGTCCCTGACACCCAGCCAGCCCGAGCAGCCTCCGCTCATTGCATGACAACCAAATGCCAGGGCTGAAAGCAGAAGCACTCTGCAGCAGAGGATAAAGCTCTGAGGCTACCAGGTGTGATACCACTTCAGAGGCAAGGTTGGACAAGCCAGTTTATCAGCAGTCCTCTCTAATGACTTCCACCTGTAGAAGTATTATTAGCCCCAATACACCAATGTATTACCGAAAGGGAAGTGAGTCACCTTGGAAATGAGGGCTGTACTCGGGCTCCTAATAGCCACAAACGCGCCGGCTGCTGGCAGGGGTACAGGTAAGCAAAAACACCAGGTGTTCTCACAACATGTTTCTTCTGTTCATTGCAGGATAATTCCTGGCCCTTATATATTTTTTAAAAACACGTTGTGCGACCACGTACGGCAGGGAGAGGTGAGACAGCCTCGGCAGGGCAGCGAGGGGAGCCCAGCATGCTCAGGCTGAGCGCTGCTCTCTGCAGTGCCAGACCCTCACCTTCAGCTCCCCCGGGCACAGGGCTTCATGTGCAACGTCCTGCACCGGGGAGCAGAAGCAGCACCCATGGGTGCAGCAGGACATCCCACCAGCTGAGCCGAAGGGTTGCTCCAACAAGCAGCTCCCAGACGTGAGGCAGAGCACAGGATCACTGGGGCTCGCCACACGGAGCCCCACAAGGTGTGGGGACACCACGGGGACAGCCACTGCCTTGCGGGGGTCACACCAGCACGGGCTCACAGCAGGGAGCGTCTGAGCTGTGCTCCAGGCAGCTCTCATCTGCTGAGGACAGAAAGCATCCGTCTCCTTTAAGCGGTGTGCTCTCTTACGCCACACTTCACTAGTTCCTGACCTTATTTCTCTGTCATTCTGGATTTATTCTCCAGCAGCCCCAGGAAAGAAAGCAAGCAGCCTGCAGCAGCTTTTTCCAACATAGCAGATGAGAAAGGCCCTGTAACAAACCCTCTAATCATAAACATTGGAGCACTGGAAAGAAGAAGGAAGATGGAGAGGTGAGCATGGAGACAGGCTGGAGACGAACACAGAGCTAAGCTTCCCCCACAGGACTTGACTTGAATTACTTGTTTGCACAACACCAGACACCCTTGGTGGCCCAGAACACATTCAATATGGGTAGAAATTACCCCAGCCTCAGAACGTCAGTAACTCAGGATCATTTAGGTCACAAAGTCGGGATCAGAGGACTGAGGGGTTTTGCTGCAGCTCCCAGCCTACCCTACAGGAGACAAACCACACACTTACAGTGGCTGTGGACAAAGAGAGGACAGTGGGTCAAGGCTTGGCCCTGCAGCACCCGACCACAAGCATGGGTATGCATTTCCAAACCTAAACACCCTAACAGGCATTATTTGATCTGCTATAGGCCAGGGACAAGAAAAGGAACCTTGAAGCAAGTCATCTCTTTATGCTCTACTGTTCTGTTTGCTTCCTTCCATCACTGACGTTTGTGTCCACCTCCTGTCTCAGGCCGTGGCTCCCAGTGCTGTTCCACAGCTCTGGTACCAGCCGTGTTTCACCCAGCACCAGCCCCAGACTAGAGCGATTTTCTGCTGTGCTGGTGGAAAACCATTTGCAGGCATCTTCAGCGTAAATAATTTTAATTTGCATATTAAAAAGTACCTCTGCTTTTGAATGGGGAAGTTTGTCTGAACCTGGAGACTTTTCCATTACTGAAGCAACAAAGTCAAAACCAAGATGGACGGCGCAGGACGTGATTAACTGCGGATAGCTAGGAGGGGACGCGCAGGAAGCTGGCTGAGACAAGAAGCACTAACACTTGGGGAGAGACTTCTTCTTTGCTGTCCCCTCTCCAGGAGCTGTCCTGCAGCGCCAGAAGCAACACAAACAGGGCTGTCCCCGTGCCATGCTGCCCACCAGGCAAAGTCCTTCCCCGCTGAGGGCAGGACAAGGCTCAGTTGCTGCTGTGGGTCAGCAGCCTCACATTTCACCCCACGAACGCAACCAGCAGCTGCTATAGCAGCACGGCAGCCTCTGGGTCCTTTTCCTGTGACTTCCCTGCTCCCAGTCACACGCGGTCCCTCTCCAGGCACGCATTCCCACCTGAGCCTTTTGGCAGGAGGTGTGGGTGGGGAGCGGGGCACGTCCTCCTCCTGTGCCAGGCCCCAGCCTCCACCCCGGCCTCGGCGCAGGGAGGCTCCCTGGAGCAGTCGGGCTGGTTCCTCCTTTCGCTCTCCTGTACCTGGTCTGCCAAGGGTGCACCAGAACACATCCCTTTTAAACTCACCGTTTTGCAGCTCTCCTGGCCATGCTCTCAATCTGCTAAGGGGATGAAATTTTGGAGGTGCGGGGTCAAATGGCATCGGCAGCTCCTGCCGCGCCAGCCTGACTCGGTACCCACCGGTTTCAGCTCTGAAACAGCAACTCAGTGATCTGGCTCTGGAAACCCTGGATGGACTGCAGAGGTATTTGTCACCTTCCCAGGAAGGAAACTTACAGCTTGAAAGTGATGTCCCTTTTGTTTTCCCTCATACTCACTCTGTGCTGATAGGAGCAACAGAGCACATCAGGAACACCGGGGAGAGGGGGGAAAAAAAATGAGAATGCACTAATAATAAACCGGCATTTGCAGCAGATTAGCCAAGCAGAGGCAAAGACTGCATCCTGGAAGCGCCAGCTCCTTTCCAGGGCTGTCAAGGCAGGCGTGACTTTGATTCAAGGCAGAGGCACTGAGCCAAGCACCCAGCCGGCGCCGCCCGCAGCCCCTGCAGCCTGGGCTGGCAGATGAGGCTGCAGCAGGAAGGTGCCCCTCGAGGAGCTCTGTGCGCCCCCTGAGAGCCACTCAGGGTGAGGACGGGCAGGCTGGGGAGCCCCAGCACCCAGCAGGCTGCGATGTCCCCAGGCCCACGGCCGCAGGCACCCGGCCGCTCGCTTATCACCCCAGCACACCTGCAGCTCCCCACCCGCCCCAAAGTCCATGCGGGGCAGTTCTTTATATTGTACAATCGGTTGTTACTTATATCGTGCAAACTGCAGCTCCGTGGGCTTAAAAGAGGTGTGGGGACACTTCACATTCACGCACTCCGAAGAAAGAAGTACTCAAGTGAGCTTCCACCTTTTAAGCTGAGATGTGGCGAGCTTAAAGCATGCCCGAGAGCTGTTTTATTTGAAGCTGTTTTATTTGAAGCTGCTTTCCACCTCCAGATTTCCTGGCTGAAGCAGGAGCACGAAGCATCAAAGCCACCTTTGTGCAGGTTGAGGAGCATCCCCTTCAAAGGGCTGAGGAAGGGACGTGCAGACGTCGGGATGCCTTCAGCACCAGCCCCGCACCTCGCTCTCAGACACCAGGCAGGTATTTCACTCATCTGCCCATGAAGAAAAAGGCAAAGCCCACAGATGTGCTATGAATCCCTATAAGAAGGGCACCGTGGAAGCATCACACATGGTTTAAGCCCCCAGAACAGCTGGATGTGACCGCAGCCCGTATTTCCCACAGCCACCCCACTGAACCGACACAAGCAGCTGGTTTTGAGGGCCTAGGACTGGAGAATGCAACCAAGGTACCAAGGGCAGCCTCACCTGCTGCTGAGATGCACTTTGCACGATCCTCCTTACTGCCCTCCTGCAGCTATGAGCCTGGCCCTTGTGTTTCAAAGCTTCCAGCTTAGATGTAGCTTATTCACGACTACCTTGCACACATCTGCTCTTGTGACTGTTTTTATTTCAAGCAGCTCCTTCCCTCCCCTGGCGTTCCCAGCCAGCATCCTTCTCTCCCCGACTGCATTTGGTTAGGGGCTCATCTCAGCTTTCAGCCTCTGCTCAGAAAATAGCCTGTTCCCTAGCCATCCCTGGCCCTGCTCCAGCTGGAATTTATCCTTCTTGAATGTGGGTGATTGGCTCTGCAGAAACTATCGCAGATAAGATGTTGTGTAGGCCTTGCAAATAGCATTAATACTTCTAACTTTTAAGGAAAGAATCCCCCTGGTTCAGCCCGGGACCCCAATTCTATCATTTGCACTCCAGCTGCTCCGTGCCATCGGACAGCAGCCTCGGTGTGCCTGCCCCATGCTCAGCACAGACAGCTTTCTTCGCGGCTGCCTTCCCTGCTCTGCTAGCAGCTGTTGTTAGACACTGCTGGGCTACCTTTATTTTTCTCTGTGGCTGTTTGCATCCCATCACCATCTACACAGAAACAGCAGTGTGTTCAGATCCCAATCCTGCCGTAGCACATGTTAGCGAGCTGTCTCGGACCGACCCAGACCCCTCACAGCACCATGAACCCATTCCTGCTCAAAAGCAAGCAAGCCATCCAGCTGAGCTTGCCATAACATTAATGCCAAGTCTACACAATACTTCAAACCCTTTCATACTTAATATAATTAAAATGTTTCTAAAGCTACAAATTGTCCAAAGTCTGTGTATGTGAAACAGCTTCCCCTTTTCAGTATAAAAAGGCAGCCCCACAACTCCCTTGGTAACTGAGAAATAATGTTGATAGGCATAACATCAGACGGTTGTGTACTCTAATTACGCCAGGCTAGATCTGGCCAGTAATCAGGTAGCCTCCTTGCCAGGTAAAGGCAAGGCAAGTCTTCAGAGGCACACAGGCAGCTTGGAGGAGTCACTTTTGAGCAATATGCAAAGCCAGAAGGCAGTGACTACCAATTATCATTCTGTGGCACACTTCCAGAAGCAGTAGGTGTACTCCTGGCCAAAACCCAGCTCTAATTACACAGTGTCCACCTACTTCTGAATTTCATCTGCAAGTTATTTTTCCTGTTCTCTTTATAAAAAATTATTGACTAGGGTTACTGGCACAGAAGAACTGATGCCTTCCATCCAAGACTGGATGCATTTTAAATGTATGACCCAATTCAAGTTGTTTTTATTATTTCTAATCACGTTATTTGGACAAAAGTCAGGATATTATTAACCAGAATTGATTAAGTCAAGGAGAAGCATTGTTGTAATGAAAAAAGCTAAGTATCACATCCAAGTTTTAATCAAGTTTTAATTTCTCAAATCAGTGTAGACTGACAAACAAATCTCCAGGGTCCATCATCTTCTTACCACCATGCTTCTTACCTCCCTTCTTTGGTCTAAAACAATCTTATTTGGGCAAAAATGTAATAAATATCAAGATGGGCAGTGGCAGTGACAGAACAGACGTTCCTGTATAGAATAAAGTGCCTGTTTACCCACTGGTTTTCAGAGCCAGAAGAGAAACCCACTGCATTTAGGAAGGCTGAAGCAATGCTGAAGCCTGCTGATTTGAGAATGCTTCAGTATTTCTGATAGACAACACTGCAAGTAGCACCCCAGGTATGAGGAGGGGAGCAGTAGTCAAAGATATTGCCAGGTCCATGTTCAAGCATTCACCCTAGCAAGACTGAAGACACTGAACCACATAAATAATGTTGGGTTCTTCTGTTTGTTTGAAGAGGTTTTGTTTGTTTGAAAGGTTATTCTTACTCTTAAATACCCTTTTGCTACAGGTACAGAATTAAGTATGTGCTTAAGTGATTTAAATACTTACAGACCAGATGATTATCATCCTTCTGGACACAGAGTGATCGATGTTCCAGTAGGTAAATGGAAGGAAAGTGATATAAAAGATCTCTTCACCCAGAGCAGCTGAAAACTTGAATAAGTAGTAGTAGAAGTAGTTCTTCACAACATATTTCTGTGGACAGCCCTGCAAACAACAGGATTTTAGAAACGTTTAATGAGTTAGAAAACTATATCAAACATCCAAGGAATTTCACTGTAATGGTTCCCAACCCTTAAACTAAATAATTTGTTAGAACAAATGTGAAGAAAAAAATCAATTTTTATACTCAAAGACCATTGTAACAACTCAATTACACTTAGCAGAGATCAGAAATCCATTAGGACTAATTAAGGGCAGCAGTCACATCTACGAAGGTTTTCCAGAGATCAGATCAATCCTTGCTAAAGGCAAATTATCTACATTTAATAAAAGGGCACTGATGCTTTTATTTCCAAGTTTCAACATCTGCAGTTAAAAAGAGCCACTACTGCTTTTGCTAGAAGAGCGTTTTGAGATGAAATAAGTGAAATGGAATCACTGGACTGCTTCTTTTAAAATGTGCCTCATTAAGTCAGACAAATTTACTTCAACAGGCCTGGAAATTTTACTTTTCTCTCTTCTGAGTGGCAGGCAGCCCGCCGGAGCTGGGAAGCCACACGGAGCTGCATGTGGCACAGAGGACACGAGGGTTTGCTGATGATGATATCTAGGACTGGGACATCACCAAGCAGCCTGCTATGTCCTGCTGCAGCATGCAGCCAGGTTGTATGCAAACACCTGTATGCTTCTGGAGAAAAGGGAACGATGTGTATGAAGAGGATTTGGGAGGCAAAAGCTATACACGAGGAGGATTTGGGAGGCAAGAGAGCCAAACTCTCTTCATCTCTCCTAAGAAAAAAAGACATGCATGGGATTTGGCTGGGTAAATAGGGGCTGAAAGAGCATCCTACAGATTAGGGCTGCAAAGGGAACACAAAGGTTTCAGAGACTCCCTAGGTAAAAGAGCTTTGACGTAAACTCCTAAAGCTCAGAGGAAAGCTATCATGCTTGGAGCTGATTGTGAGCCTAATCCACCAGAGAAAAAGCCTCATCCTACATGACAGTGCGAAAGCATAAGAATTGTCTAGGAAGTCTAGACATCCAATTGTGACTCATTTTGAGAGCAATTAGACATTCTAGTCCCTTCATCTGCCTTCAGTACGGAGATGAGGCGAACTGCCTAAAAACCACCAAAGCAGGATGGAAAAAGACTGCATTCATTCACCTACTGCAGGAAAAAAAAATATATTAAATTGATTTTTGCATCAATAAAGAGAAAAGATGAGTCAACACTTCTGAAGTGCTCGGGCTGCGGGAGCGTTCCCCCATGCATTAGTGCTGGAGGTGGCAGCTCAGTTACCGGCACCGATGGAGCTCTCAGCTGAAACGTCTTGAGCCTCACACACCAGTGAGAGAACACCCCCGGTGCAATTAGCTGCGATGCTCCTGCCTGAGATCATTAAACCATCTCTGGTCATATCTGCGGGTCCCCGAAGAACGCTTTCTGCCAGCGCCGTTAATTCCTCCATCAGGCGGCAGTCCCCAGCGCCCCAGGAATTACAGGCTTTAGATAAGAGATGAGCAGACACGTCCCCACGGTAATTCTTTTCTGCTTGAAACCTCATGGGGTGAGGGATAAAACTTCCTAATTACAATAATCTGTTTTGTAGGGGGGAAAAAAAGCAATTGTATAATTATTCAGGTTCTAAAAGAAATTGGAGCTAAAAATACTTGGTGGCAGAAGGCAGGGCCAAATCCTTCCACACTGCTTTTTAGAAGCCTTTCTTCTTCTCTCTTCTCCTCCATCACAAGTCATCTCCCACTTGCTAGTTTGACTTGTTTAAACACTTTTTTTTTTTAATAACACACCAGCAGTTCTGAACGAGGTGCAAGACAAAGCCCACAGCCGTGACAGGTGACGGCAGCAGCCAGAGGACAGGCGCGAAAGGCATCTCGGAATAGCTCCGCTTGCTTTCAGAGTGCGTGGCAATGAAAGTTCACAATCCTCATGATCCTAAAGTCGTAATTATGGAAAGCCCACCAAGCCTGCTCCTCGTGCCTCCAGACAGCAGCCCACAAACCCTCAGCTAACGCTTACTCCCCACGTCCCTTTTTTCCTGACAGAAAGGAATATCGCTGCCTTTTACAGAGCGTGTGAATTTGGGTGAAGGTTTAGCATCTCCCAATGCTCGGAGGTTCTCTCAGCCCACATTTTTACACGACTGAGTTTTAGCAGACGAGTTTGTGCCTCATGGACTGCCGTGACTCGCGGCCTCCCGTAACCTCAGAGCACCCGCAGTGAGTCAGCCCCTCCGTCCGTCCCCATCACTACTCGGTCAGAAGCAGAGAGCTTTTAATGGGCAGTAATTAAGGCTGTAGGGAAAGCCAGAATTTTAAGAACATTTCAGAAGAAAAGTACAACAAGCCGCAGCATTCCCAGACACGGGAGACAGATAATTTCAAACAAATGACCCTTCTCATCTACTTGGAACAATATCAGCTGCTCAAATTATAAGTGATGCGCGTGAATGTGCAAGTCTCCCTGAATGAAGCCCCTGCCCAAAATATTCACACAGGAGCAGCTATTACAGCTCTGCCCAACTTGCCCATCTCCGCACACTGACGGTGGGAAACCCCTCTTCCACCCCTCTTCCCAGTCCTGTAGGATCTCCCATGTAAGAGCTGAATGGGCACTGGCTTTTCTGCCCCATCTCCAGGGACCAGCCCTAGGGCTCAGAGCCTGACCCAGAGACACCATTAACCAGCGTTTTGATACCAGCTCTCAGTTACTTGGGATCTTTCAGGAGATGAGCATGATTAATTAAGGTTCTTGAAGTCTCTACATGACTTCACTTGCAACAGAAACTTGGCAGAAGGTTGGGAATTTCTCCCCCAGAGACCCTACTGAATGCATCATGATTCTTCTCACTTTGGGGATTTTTTACACTATAAAAAGTCACAAAGTCTAGAGAAGCTGCTGAAGACAAGGCACATGAAAAAGGCCCCAGAAAAAAGCCCCTGCTGTATGTGCAGACAGTAGAAACCAGACAGCTTGGTCCTGCAGTGCAGTATGGCACAGAGCATGAATCTGGGGGGTAACACTGGGGGGAAACACAGCACCAGCCTGGAAACTCGCTGCCCCAAGGTGGGATGGTGGCAGGACAAGGGGGCCGTGTCCCCAGGAAGGGGCCCTGCATGGCTGCAGCACCATAAGCTTCTCTCAGGGATGGGATGGAGGGCACAGCACCAGCAATAACATGAGGAACAGAAGCATGGAAACAACTGCAGAGATGTTGGAAAGATAGGAGAGGGGAGAGCAGTGGCACACAGCCTACAAAACGCACATAAGGAGCCCCAAGGCTTGACAAATCTCACCTAGCCAAACTCATGAGTGTGCAGCTCCCTGCTCTGCCCAGGCACTTCTAATTAGGTTGTGATTCCCCCTCTCCAGAATGTGACGCAGCCAGGGTACGAGAGCTGCCCAGGTTTGTGCAGTGTCCTTGTCCTTGGAGAGAGACCTGCGGCTAACTGAAACCTGAGAGGCTACAGGATGGAGAAAAGCCAAGCAGGAGAAAACCCTCTTTAAATGCGACAAAGTTCCCAGAAATGGCTCTTCTGCCCCGTCGGTTAGTGCGCAGATAGGCATCACCCAGCCTGCAGCCGCTGTGCATGTATTTATAGGGGCATGCACTGATGGCATAATTATTAGGGACAGCCTTGAATCATCGTTTATTGAATCATCATTTAATGCAGATGCAAGAGGTGACAGTGGGAGAGCTTCCAGCCAGCCCCGGCGCTTTCAATGCTCTCAGACAAAGCAGCAGTCTGAAAGTCAGGGGGAGTTCTGGTAGCATTTCAGCAGCTTAATTCATCCCAAGCACCAAGAAAAAAAAAAAAAAAAAGTCAAAAAGCCATTATGCAAAGCTCTCAGCAAGGTGTCTTAGCAGCTCCCCAGCCGCTGTCTCTTGCAGCTCTCATCACGCCTTGATCCCACCTTCCCCCTTCATCCCCAAAGGATGGAGGCACACATGTCATCACCAGCATGGCCAGCACAGGCCCAGGACAGAGAAGAGAAGACACCTCAGCTCTTTTATCTTCAGATGCTTTTCCTTTCCGCCCTGATTAGTGCTTGGGAGGCAGGCTTAATTATATATTTCTGTACATCGTTCTGGAAGCAACATAATTAGGCCTCCTTCCTTCACTGAGAGGGCACAAATAGACGTAACAATCTGCTGGGTTGTTTGAATATAGCATGGAATATGGTGAGACTAGAGCTGACAGAGGACTTGCTTAGCAATTAATAGGAAGAACTGATGAAGGAAGAAGAATCATCTTCCTAAAAGAAAGCTTTCTTAATTAAAAAGAAAAAACCTGAAGTCTCTCAGAGACATAAGGCAGTGGCTGCCAACTAGGCAGATCTCTCGTGGAGGACAGTGCCTGCAGCCAGCTGGAGGACACCCACTGCTTCCTGTAAGACATGAGCAGAAGCCCTGTCTGTCTGTCTACCCAGGACAGACAGATTGCACTCACATCACTGACAGCAGGCTCTAACCTGTCCTCGCCGACACCAGCGATGGAGGCTCCGCTGCTTGCTGCAGGCCATCTCATATTTATGATACCCCCTGGATCAAAAGGCATTGCATAGCAGTCAGTTCTCAACCCTACCTTCAACTTGATGATATTGATTTCTGTTCTTGTCCTCCAGCTCCTCCTAACTCCATTTCTCCAGCAGCGGCCCCCACACTCACATTTCCAGCTGGTTCCTCCCACGAGGCTAAGAAACCTCTTCTGAAGAGCCTCCGTACTCACTGCTTTCTGTCCAAAGAGGTTCCTTGTGGCACTCCAACAACTCCAAGCCACTTAACTTCATAAATCCCTTCCTTAGCAGATGCCTGGAGAGCTGACACCCCAATTCCTACCTGCTCCTACACTTGGGATTCCTAGATATCGTTAATAATCATACTCATCCGATCTGCCCCACACAATGATGTCTTGGTGCCACAATTGCATTCCCTTTCTCCTAGGGCAGCACCCTCACGCTTCCTTGTATGCTCTGTGGGACCTTGTCCCTCTTATCACTACTCTAGCTGCCCAGGAACTCCTCAGGCTTCCAGCTCTTCAGCTTCTGGTTTTAACCATTGACAAGTGGCATCAACAGCAGCCTCCTGCCAAGGAAGGTGCACAGCACCAGCACTGCTTATGCATAGCAGCTGCTTATCCACAAGCACCGGGAAGGCTTAGCTCAGCTCCTCCATTCTCTCAGCAAGCCACCAGCCCTGCTGTCCCCACCAGACGTCACACAGGTTGGATGTGAGCTGCTCCAGGAGCCCTGATGGAGGCAGAGGGAGAGCTTCCCAAGGGCTTCAGCATCTTCCTTACTCCAGGAGGACTGGCTTGTGCAAAAAGAGGAAGGAACGGGGCACAAAAGAGGCAGGAGAAGGAAAGACAGAAGGAAAAGGCTGCCCTTCCTCCCTGATTTGCAGTGGGAGAACAGGTTTGTATAATTGCATTTTAATTCTCCAGAATTACACTGCAATTTCATGAGGTACACCACGGAGCCTACGCCTCAAAGTGGTAGAGGAAGATGTTTCAGGGGTTAGATAGCTGCAGTAGTACCTGCAGAGAGAGGAAAGAACCCAAGAAGACAAATTACCGACTGCTCAAGAGGACAGGGATTCCAGCCACAAAGCAGATCAAGAAACTCCTCCACAACTCAGCGGCGTTTTGTACTCCACACGCTGAGTACCAGCAGCAGCAGCTCTGCATGGGAGCTGACACCACCGCCTCCTGCTCGACTCCCTGCCAAGGTGACCCGAGTCAGAGCCATCCCAGCACTGCCACGGCTGCCGGACACCCGGGCTGGAGTGTCTGGGAGAGAAGGGGCAGCCCCACAGCGCTGCTCCCAAAATGAACCCCTTCGTCCCACCCAGCAGCACGATGGACCCAGATGAAAACCGTTTCCACAGCAGAAGTCTATCTGGAGAGGCACGGAGCAGCCAGGCTCCTGGAGGAGCGAGGGGCAGAGCAAGGCCTGGGGTTCACTGGGCAGCCGTGGTGGCAGCCACACAGCCCCCAGCAAGGCGTTTCAACAGCAGCCAGGGCTGCAGAGGCAGCTCCGAGGCCACTTGGGATGAGAGATGTAGATGGGATGCATGCAGCATGGAGCTTAATAAACGCCTCTCCCCATGCCAGCTCACCCCAGCACTGACCCCATGGGGTCACGTCCCTTCTGCTCCCCCGGGAGCTCCTCCTGTAGCACCCGACAGCCTGGTCTTTGCTCTCCTGTGGCACAGCTTCGGTGCCTGACACCAAGTTCTCCTGCGAAGTGAGGCACCTGCACGCCCTCCACATGCACACAGACCCCATCGGGTCTAACTAGCTGCAAAAGGGACAGACACAGGGTGCTGCTGGAGCCGTGGCATCGCTCCGTGGGCACCTGTGCTGCCAGGCTCGAGGAGCTCCGCAGCAGGACGTTGCGCTGCCACTTGCTTCCAAAAAGACAGATGAAATACCTTTTTAATCCAGCAATATATGTTGACTAATGTAGTAGTAAAATGGTAATAAATTAGCAACATAACCCTGCATGAAAGCATTTGTGTACCTCTAAATCTAGACCAGTAGCTGATTACCTTGGAAAAAATAAATTACAGGTGCCAACTACATGGAAGGGATACGGAGCCCCATGAAGCAGGAACCTGAATAGTCTTATTAAAAAAAAAAATTAAATGTTTCTCTTGCTTTAGACAACACCGTCCAGACATTTAAGGCCTCAGATGTACTTGCCTGCAAGGCCATAGCAGGCAATAGTCCCCTTCCACTGCCCAGATGACCTGTAAGTGCTTCCCATACAACACGCACGGGAGGTAATGTAAGAACTGGCTGTCCAAAGGAATTTTCCAGGAGAAGAGATTTCCTCTGGCCCCTTGCCCATGGAGCCTGCCCCAGACTCCAGAGATACAGAGCAGGAAAATGACAAGAGATGAACTCCTACTCTTCTGCTTGATAGCCGAACTAATGGCCTGAGACATTCAGCAGAATTATAAAGCAGCAAGTGGCTTGCCTCCAAGCAGGGGAATTAATCCCAGGATCCTGACAGCTCCTCATTACGAGGTCCAGCAGCCTCCAAAGGGATGACTCAGGCTGTGCTGAGTCACGAAGTGCCCGGTCCCAGCACCACCACAGCCCCTCCTGTACCCCCACACCAGCAGCAGCAGCCCTAACGGCACCATACAGCTACACATGATCCCTACTGCCATCAGCGAGTGAAGTTTCACAAATGTTTATTAGCACTGGGTGCTTCTAGAGCAAGATCTGCCAGGTCACTGAGTGCTGGTCACAGATGGCACGTGCCAGGCTTCGACACAGCCCTCCAGCCATTCCGTCTGGGACGGGGCTGTATGCCAGCGCCAAAAGGGAGTCACAGTCATCTCCTGAAAGCCTCTTGCACTTACAGACAAACATCCCTCAGTGGGAGATGAACCTCAGTGGTTCCAGAGGAACCTTCAAACAAATCTCAGATGCAAAATCTGTTGCAAAGGAACACTGCAGAGAGACCCCAAAGCTCCGGGACAAGTCTGCGTCAGGCTGCCAGGCACCCTGCCTGCGTGCTGCCAGCAAGTACCCACACCTCCAGATGGAAGCGTGTTTTTATCCACCTTTTCCATTGCCCTTACCCTCGCCTCCCTGCCATCAGTCCCCGCGCACGAGGCAGAGCCGTGCGATCGGTAACGGCGAGCAGGCAGCCTGCAAACACCACACCGCCCGGAGCAGTTCTGGCAGTTAAGGTATAACTGCAGAGTAAATATGAACTGTGCTCCTTCACAGTCTGAAAGAGAGATTGCAGGAGATGATAAAGCATCTCGGAAAAGGAAATGGGGAGAAGAAATGAGTAAATCGCTACAGAAAACTTGAAATAAGATTTCCCCCCCCCCCCCTTTTATCCCCCCTCTGTTGCCTTTAATTCAGGATATCAGCTTCAGGACGGAGCTTCCATCAGGAGCCTACAGATAAGCAGCACTCTGCTTTTCAAATACACAAAGCATTTTTTTAGTTATTCACTGAAAGACTGAAGAAGCCTTTGGAAAGTTAGTACTTGTTTATATACAACTTACAAGTATATAAACTTAAAGCATCAACAAAAAAAATCAGGACAAATAACTTCCAACCAGTTTCCGATGTAGACTCCCTGTAAATCAGACTAATGGTAGAAAGGAGTGCAGAAGTCCTAGCTAGAGACACTGTAACTATAAGAAGTTAATGTCTTGTCTTCTGTAATGATAAAACCCATCAGTACCGTCAATTAAAGCCCTTGGGTTCAATACTAAGCCTGAGCCAGGGCATAAATAGCACATTGCATTAGCAACACCATGAATTATCCTCAGATATCAGTGTTTTCACTTGAAGGTTGTTTTTCAAAAAAAAAAAAAAAAAAAAAAAAAAGGGTGGGGGGGAAGGAGGTTCTAACTGATCTGGCAGGGAACACAGAGCATGGACTAAGCAGCAGATCCAATGCTTAAGAAACACTTTACATCCAGGTATGTCACTCCTTGCCTCGCCATCCCACAGCAGCTCCTGGGGTGGATGGGGCTGAGGGATGAATCCCAGGAGCACAGCCAACCACGGTGCTGCTGAGAGCAGCCACGAGGCCTTAGAGAACACATCAGCTGCAGGTGATACCTGGCAGAAGGCACTGCTACACCATGAGCAGCACCACCAGCAACAAGCATGTGGGTAATTAAAGGTCTCTCCCCCAAGTCCCATCTCACTGCCCTCCCTCGGTGTCCCCCATGAGCATCCAACCCTGCCAGGCATCTCCATCCCCTCCCAAACCAGCACCAGCTGCACCCTCAGCACCCCTACCCCCATCCAGCCCACCTCGGACAGGGAGCACAAGAGAAAAAGTGGGTGCCAGGGGGATGGTGCTGCTGCAGCCCCAGCAGCTGGCCAGCAGCCTCACTCCAGCACACAATTACATGCTCTACAGATATGACCAACCTCCTGGTCGCACAACAGCTCACACAGGAGAACCTGAGAGCTTCCAGACTACTGTATCATTGCAAGAAAGACAAAGTAGTATGGAAGTTGTTACACCAGGGAAGCCATCTGTCCCACTAACACAGCCTTTGGGGTCCCCGGGCTTCAGGAAGGGATGGCCCCAGCTGAGCACTGAGCCACCAGGGTCACCGGGGGTGAGCCACAAGGGCGGTGCTCTGGCACCTTGCTGCAAACGCCCACAGCAAAGAGCAAGAAAACATCACTGATCATAAAAGCTTATAGCTGAGGACTTTGCTACTCGTAGCAGGCTCCTAAACCTGTGTTTGTGTTTTTTTTCCAGATGCATCAAGGCCACCCCAGGCCATTTAGCAACAGAGAATGGAGGACGTTTGTTTGGTGTAAGGAAAAGCCACACTCAACTTTGCTTTCTGCACCAGGATGGAAATCCCGAACCCCCCTGCTGGGGCTGCCAGGGCCCATTCCCGGGGGTGCATTAGGCCCTCCTCACAGAAGCGGGCTCCGCAAGAGCCAGGAGCCTTCCTTAACAGCTCTAACGCCGCCCTGAAACACTTGTCAAGCTGTTACTTCCCTCTCCATTTCCTTGAGATCTAAATTCAATGCGTTCCAGGACCGGGCAGTGAGTTTTTCAGGTGGAAAAAGGCCCTCCCGCTCCCACGGCGCGGTGCCGTGCCCAGGCAGGACGCATTCGCCCTTCCAGCGAGGCGCTTTGGGCTTTCCTTATTGCCGCGGCAGCCGCAGCGATCGCTCCAGGTGAAGCGACCGTCCCTGCCGGCGGAGCATTACCCCGGGGAGGGCTTCGGTGCCTACGCCGCTCCATCAACCACGCTGAGGAGGCAGCGGGCAGGGCCGGCCGAGGGCTCCCCACGGCTCGGGGCGAGCCCGCACCCACCGGCAGGCACCGTGCGGGGACCGCAGCATCGCGCACCCCCGGCCGGGCTCCCCCATCCCCCGGCCGCCCCCGGTCCTGCTGAGTCACGGCCCCCCCTCACACTTCCCTTTCCCCTTCCCCTTTCCCCGCACTCACCCGTGAGCCGCGGCCGCCCCGCACCCCGTTGTGCGGCCGGCAGCCGGCGCTGCCCCCCCGGCGGCGCGGCGGCCCCGCGGCGGCCCCATTGCAGGCGGCGAGGAGCGGGGACTCCTCGGCGGGGTCTCCGCCGCCTCCTCCTCCTCCTCCTGCGCCCGCATCGCCGGCGGGGAAGAGCCCGCAGCAGCGCTGGAAGCGCGCCACGGGCTGGGAGCCACGCAGGGCCCGCAGCAGGCGGCCCATGCTGCGCCCGCCGCCGCGCCGCAGGTGCCCGGCCACGCCCTACTAAGCCACGCCCACACAGGTGCGCCCGGCCACGCCCCGATAAGCCACGCCCTCCTCCGGACACGCCCCGGTAGCCCACGCCCCTCTGGGGCCACGCCCCGGCGGGTGGCTCCGCCCCTCCGTGCGCCAGGCCACGCCCACTGGGTGCATGGGGGCTTGGCGCTCAGGGCATAAAATGGCCGCCTGGCGGTGTGGGATGGGTGCACACAGAGTTTGGGGGAATAGATACACCTGTGTATAGACGTATAGAGAGATAGAGATAGATAGATATTTATATAGAGATAGATAGATATAGATATAAATAGGCATGTCTGGGGAAATAAAGCTCTACCTGTGAGCATGGGTGTCTGGGTGCTCCTTGTCTGAACCGGCGTGCCTCAAGTTGTGCCAGGGGAGGTGCAGGTTGTCAATGAGGAGACGTTTCTGCTCACAGAGCAGTCAGGCACAGGGACGGGGTGCCCAGGGAGGTGGTGGTGTCACTGTCCCTGGGGGTGTTCGAGGAAAGGGTGGATGTGGTGCTTGGGGACAGGGTTTAGTGGTTGACACTGGTGGCAGGGGGACAGTTGGACCAGGCAGTCTTGGAGCTCTTTTCCAACCCTAATGGTTCTATGATTTCCAGCTCTTGGTTAATTTTCTGTTCACTGAGGCCTCCACAAACACCAAGGAGGGATGTGCCTTCAGGAATTTACCATCTTCCTGGCTGCACCTTAGGACACCCGTGGCATTAGATGACGGCAGCAGATTACTTCCACCAACACAGATTATTTTAGCAGAGGCAGTACTGTGCACAGCCTTACCCCCGCATGTCCCTGGGGTAGCCTCAGTGACAAAAGGCTGGAGCCAGAGAAATGACATGGTGCAGGCCACTGGGTGGCCCCATGCAGGTCACTTATTTCCAGGGACACAGGGATGCTTGCAGGGCAGATTGTGGGATCACAAGAAGGGCCACAGAGTAAATGTGGAGGGCCACGGGGACGATGGAGGGTTTGGTGAGAGAACTGAGAGCACAAAAGTGACAGTTGCAGTGGAAAGCTCGTAGTAACTTGGAATACACATCTATAGGAAGCTTGTTTTGTCACTGGCACTGCTCAGGGAACAACTTGTTTGTTCTTGTTCAAAGCAAGAGTGTGAATCATTCCTCTTGATGTTCCTCTTACAGAGCAAGGCTCTAATACCCTTTTCCTGAGACCTGCCTCACATTATCTCTGACTGCCAATAAAAACATTCAGGATTTGGCTCCTTGAAAGGTGAAAACAAGAAAACGAAACACAGAAATCTTCAGGAAGTGCCCGTCCCACTCTCTGTATGCCCCATGCAGATTTTCTGGCATTTCAAATTGCAGTTTTCTGTAAAAGCAGTGGAAGCAGGACCGCTGCAAAGGACAAGCTATGTAGCTCTCTGAGAGTATGTAAAAGGACCAGCTGCAAAGAACATGCTAAAAGTTTTAACCAGTGAAACTCCCTCATCTCAGGCCAAAACATCACCCCAGCAGCTGGTCAGCACTCAGCGCCATTTTCATGGGGGAGGAAATTCACCTCTGGGCTGAGCACACAAAATGAGAAAACAAAGGGTAACTTTTCAGTAAGCTGAAAATAGTGCCTTGCACCGAAAGCATTTCCTTAACAACAACTCGTGTCGCTGTCGTGCCAGCGTATCATTTTGCCTCCAGCATCAACAAAGCTGAGAGCTAGGCACAAATTCCACGATCGGGGGAGGATAATGCTGCCATAAGAACGCAGCTCCACGTTCAGATGCCAGCCTGTTTGCAGCCCTGACAGTCAGACGAGTCTTGTTTTGACTCGTAGGCTGAGGAAATGGGGCTGAAGGAGCAAACGCAGCCAGCAACCATGCTTCACCCTGAAGGGCAGCACCTCAGCCCTGTCAGGTGGCAGCAGGTTGTCCTTGTGCCCACGAATGCCATGTCCGTGCTTCACCAAGGCAGACGGCGAGGGGGGAAATGGTGTGGACACCAGCACACTCAGCACCCATATTGCTCACCGCTGGGCTGCAATGCCTCCGCTACACCATTTGCAGGCTCCTTTGGCCACGCACTGAAGAACGAAATCCCAATGATGCATTGGCATCACGGCACATTGTCTTTAAGGAGGTGTTGGCCACGTTTTCTTCACCAGCATCATCCTGTATCTCTTCTTTATCCTCAGTCATTTTCTCCATATACTTCAGAGCCCAGCTCGCTTTCATCTTCCTTCACTGTTTTTTGGTAATTTGCATTTTTCACTCTTCTTACTGCAAAGGAAACTGTTAAAAATTGTATACATTTAATACCCTTTTTAGAAGTTTCCTGCAATTTCTTTTTTATTTAGTTGACACATTACTGAACAAACTATTTTGGATAGGTGACTCTTTTACTGCATGTCAGACCCGACCACCCACCAACCTCACGGGGAACAAACTGGAGCTTTCTCAGTTTATCTGGAAGAAGCAAAGATTGTGAAGTAAGCTGCAGAGATGGCAAAGTGCTGTTCAGTGTGCCCTTAGAAACCACCCCAATGTGGTTTTCACAGCACTTCAATCCTTCACTTTTGATTTAATGCATATCAAAGTTCAAATAAAATTCTATTTAAAGAAGGTTTCTGAGGGGAAAAAAAAAAAAAAAGAAAAAACAAAACAAAACAAACAAACAAAAAAACCCTTTTGCAACGTAGGTCAATAAAAAACATGAAACACGAAGCTTCAGCAGGAGCGGCTATGTGTCTGCCATGAGAAGCCCAGGACAGGCACGGTTCCCACTGGATCTCTCCCAGCTTTGATCTCCATTTGAGAGGGGATTACACAAAACCAGCTCGATTAAGCACAACAGAAGTCCACACACATGTAATGAGTTTCAAGCCTGCCTGTTTTGCATGGCTTTTCTGGCTTCGAAAAAGCATTTTCTACACAAGTACCTTCTTCGTTAGCTTAGCTGAGCAGCACGGCGAGATCGGAACATGTTTCTGATACATCAGCAGCCTTCAGTGCCCTGAACATGCAGCCAATTGTCTTTGCACAGATGGTCTCAAAAATGTGAAGCTCCAGCAGCACACGGTGTTGTGTGTGCTAAATATGTCGCTCCTGTAAGGTCCAAACTGCTCATCAGCTCCTGGAAGTTTAGGCACAGAAAAAAATGGAATTGCCGACCCTTGTTTTTATAACGTTCATAAAATTTTCTTATTAAATCCTTATGGTCATCTTTCCAGTTTTAGAGAATGTAGAGTTTTAGAGAATTTTCTTTTCTTCAAAAAGAGAAGTGAATTTCAGAACTTGGAAAGATGAAAGCATCTCCAAAAGCTGCACGAAGGAGAATGTGCTGAAGCTTCTGCTGCTGTTTTGGGTAGGAATAATTAACTTTTCTGTTTGCAGTGTAAGTAACCAGATAATGCTATGTAATTGCGTATGATTTGCGTTGCTTGAAATGGTATTGCTAATTTCCAGCAATGATTAGCATGTCATTTAAATAATTATTCTGCACCATATCATTTGGACACTTCAATTGCATGCATCTCTACTGTGAAATTCCTGGAGGTGTTCTCAACATTTCTAGTTATTTGTAGGCTTATCCCACACCTTGGCTGTTTCAGTGTTTGGGGAAAATGATGACAAAACAGAATTTAATAACACTGTGTTTACATAACTAACTTAACCCCTAAGAATCTTTAAAACCTTGACTATCAATAGAGTTGCATTGGTTTCATTCGCAATTCCATCTCAGCCCTCTGGAGAAATTGTCTCAACAAGAGCCCAGGCCTAAACTGGTGAAAACTCCTCTCTCTCTGGGCTGAGTTTTGCCTCGATGTACGTGAAACCAGGGGAAGAGTTCCTGGCAGCTCTCACCGAGGCCTGGAGCATGGAGGGGCTCCTAGATCACGACAAATGGATTCCCCAAAACAGCCAGTCTCGTGGGGCAGCTGCCCTGCAGAGAGGCAGTCTCTGCTGAAAGAGGTCAGCTGAACAAACAGGCTTTCTGTTTGCTTGTTTTGCTCCCCGAAATCTCTTAGCATGCTATCTTGAACAAACTCTCGCTCAGCAGATGAAGAAATGGTGACAACATGACAGTTCTTGAGTGATTATTACCGAACGCGGTGTAACACCCTTCTTTTTACAACTTCCCTGTCTTTCAAGCAAGCCATTATTCTTGAAAAGGTCGGCTTTGCTTGGCGCCCCTGTGCACAAACAGAGCATGTTTTCTCTAAACTGCTGGCTGCTGATGGATGCCCTCACAGCCAGCACATGCAAAACTGAGCGAAAACTGAAGGAAAGGTTGGTGTTAATCACATCATCTTTCCAGAGGAGAAGAAATTGATACCCACTGGTGCTGGGCAGCACTGGTTTATCCTGCCCCGGCAGAGACCACTGCCAGAGCCCTCTGTGCGCCGCACATTGCTCCGTGGTTCTCTGTCCTGTTCAGAGCCGAGGATTTAAAAGCCAGGTCCCATTCCCCCAGGCAGCTTCATAGTTTCTCTTCAGTGGCCCCTTACATGTAGGAAACCTCAGCCACCATTCCTGAAGCTGCAGCATGATGTTTTCTAAGCGTTTATCAGTGGCATGAGTCACTGCTACCAAGCATTTGTTAGGAATGCAACAGGCTGGGAGCTGTTCTGTCTTTCTCTGTGTATGCAGCATGGAGCTGGGCATTGCCACTGCACAATAACCTGGACATCAGAACTGAATCCATTCTGCTGTGGTACAAAACCTCTGTTTTTGGCAAATGTTTTGGTCCGTTTTTCTACCCTATAAGAAGGAGGGAACCTGCAGACTGTCTGGGCTACTGATTTCTTTTACTTTGGCTCATTTTTCTCCCTCTGCTCAATTTTCTTCCCTGATTTTTTGCAGTCAGTCGTAAACTAAGTATATCTTCATATTTTAGTTAGAGCTTTATAAATGTGCAGTGCCTAACACTAATCCCTTCTGAAAATCTTCTACTGACAGCACGTTAGTTCATAGGGTTTATTTTGCTTGTATGCATGAACCTAGGGTAACCACTGCTTCTTAAACCACCAAAAATGTATGTTCAGTCTTTTCATTCAGCTACAGAGAGCCTTGAGATTCTCTGCTTTTCTTTCTACTGCCACCCACCCTGCAGATGCCATCCTAAAACCATAAATAGCTCTTGGGTTTTTTGCTTTATTTCTACTATTTACATGACAAACCTTAATGTCATTGCTCCTATTTTAAAGACAGCAAAAAATCCCACACCCATATGTCAACTTTTTAACGCTGATTGACTGGCAGTACACCAAGAGGGATATATATGTACATCTTTTATGGGATAGTGGATAGAAACAGCCATTAGGCAGTCTGACAGCGTTTGCCTTTGTTTCGGGTGACGTTAAGGTGATCTGCACCATCCCAGAGCAGGACTTTTACTGCCTGTGTCAGGCAGGCCTGGCCCAAGCACTGCAACAAGCGTAAACCATGGCACAAACCTGTGTTTCCTGAGCATCAGGCACCTTCTGAAGCAGGGTGCAACGTCCTCAGACTGGAGAAGGGAGGAAGGAAAAGGGACCCAAAGGAGAGACAGAAATATGGGGCTCTCATGCCCACACTGGCCTCTCTGTGGGGACAGCACTGAGGAGGCAGCTGGCCTGGGCAGCTCCATCACCCCACGTAACTCACCACAGAAATGATTTTCTCCCGTGCCTCACTCTTAACGCAGATGCTTTGCTGTTGAGATGCATCAAAATACCACCAAATGGCAGGTATCGTCAGTATATTTTTGCAGGGGAGAGTTGTGGTGTAGCTGGGCTAAGCCTTTAGTGTTCCTGAATACCCAGAGCTGTATCTGGCACGCTGGACCTTACTACTCGTAAGGCGCTGCTTTACGTTCCTGACCCACAAAATAATCTGAGAACAAGACTTCAGCCATTCCCTCATTGTTTTTCATGCGTGCCCAGTAAATAGTTATCTCTATTTACTTGTTCTCATTTGGGGAATACACATTCTTTTGAAAGACAATGGTAGCAACTCCTGAGCATTTAACTACCATTGTTCACATCCCTCATGGATCATCCATCTGGTCAGCAGCTTTCCTGGCACTGGCTGAAGAGAAAATCGTGTTTTAACTCCCCTCCTTCATGGTTACGAGGTCTCTAGCAGTGCAAGAGCCGAGCAAAGATGCAATCCTTGTGTGCTTTCCTGCCTTGGCATCTACAAACCTGACCCACACTGCTAACTCAAAGTCCGTGCTTCTAATAGAACTAATATAGAAACTTTGGATGAGCTTCTGAAATCTCATTTGAAGCTTCAGACAGTCAGAGACATGAGACAAGACTATCGAAATAAATAAAACAAAAATATTGATCTAAATAAATTGTGCAAAAACATGTCTCTGAGATTATGGGACGAGGTTTCTGAGGGCGGAAGAACTTCCAGAGACCTGAAGTGGCCCCAAGAAATCTCCCAAATACGGTATTTTTCCCTCACCGTGAAAAAGTCAGTACAGATCCCATCTCCCAGAATGAGATATACGGTGATTCCTAGCATGAAGAATGAATTGCGTCTTCTGCTGTTGATAAAATCACCCAAGGTCTCTTTTAAAGTAACTGCCAAACCAAGCTTGTTTTTCAGTGATTTTATAATCTGCATATGAAAGACTCAATCTGGAATAGGACCTCAGCCTGGCTCCCGATTATATTCCCTCAGGTCTAAAAGTGGAAAAATTATGCACGCAGAGCCTGATTCTGTACTCACAAAGGAAGGTGCAAGTAGGGTAGCTGCAATGAACTCAGTGGAATTTTTCCAAATTGGCACTCACTAGTGGGAGTACAAATTTAGTCCACATTTTTGTGGGAAAAACAATTGTGTACCAAAAAAAAAAAAATTGCAATTGAATTCATTTGCAATTATTCCTACTCATAAAACTCAGGAACCATATACTCCTCAATTAAAGTAATTTAGATTTCAAATTGGGATAAAGGAATCTCTTTCTTGACTCAGCTAGAACTGCATTTTCAGCTAATTGGAGGGCTTTCTCTCCAGATCGAACATCCTGAGTTCTCACCCCCATCAGAAAGACATCCCAGTTGCTGGCCTTTTTTGTTCCAAAATATTTAATATCTAATCAACCCATTAGAAGCTAGCTTCTCATCTTCCTTTCCAATATTATGAAAATGAGTGGGCCAGCATAACAGAATATACAGCAAAAGTATGCCAAGGAACAAATCAGATATCCCCTTCCCTCTAGAGTTACAGGCACCCTTGGCGGTGCCGGTTTAAAAGTTGGCAGCAGCCCTTTTGGCAGTCTGCAGCCCTTTTAATGCTGGAGATTCATTCGCTGTGTCTGAGCTGCTTGGCTGGTCGAGCAGAGACAACCAGACCGCTATTGCATCCCTCTGAGCTGCCTCTTCCTCAGGCCGTGGGGTCTCAGACCACTTGCTCCCCTTCCCCTGGAAGCTCTTCCCAGTCCCTCCTCTTCCCTGCTCTTCCTGAACATTTGCTGCCCTAGATGCCTTCCTAGAGAAAGAGCACCAGAAGCACACACAGTGAACATGCTGCTGATGTACACAGGAGAAAAATTAGGCTTTGTGTTGTGGTCTGTGGTTGTTCCTAATGTATCCCTAACACTTGGAACTCAGAGCTCCTGCTGCTCTGCAAGCTACCTCTCACAAGCTACCTTAGAGGAAGCTCGGGTGAACCTATGAAGTGTCTTCTCCCCTGCCAACAAAAGAGCTTCTCGAGCATAAACTTGGGATATATCTACAATGGAAAACTGAAACGAACCTCAAGCCCAGAGAAATTGATAGAAATGGCCCCTTAGGTTCCAGCTAGCAATAGATCCAGTTTTAGGTTCACATCATGTGAATTTTAAATCTGGTATTTCCTGTGAGATGTTAAAGTTTGTCTAAAAAAAAAATAAGAAACTCCTATGTGCTTGCTTCAACTCAAAACAAAAAAGAATACACAATTTTATTATCTGAACTGATGCAATAGTATGAATGCAAAAATCTCCAAATCCTTCATCTGTTTCTCATTCTGAATAAAATTGATTTAAGCACATATACATAATATTGTGGTCTGGGCAATAGCAGTTTTAAAAAGCTGTGTTAAAAAAAAATGTGTCCCTGTCATTACTAAGGATAAAAATTTGTCCCCTTTGAAGCTGATGAGAAAATGCTTACCAACTTGACTGGATGGGGACTTTATTTTGAAGATAACCATCCTTACTTCAACTCAATGCCAATGATGTGCTGTATCTGAAATCGGTATTGTGTATTGCAAATAAAGTTCCCAAAGCACTACATAATCTTTTTAAGTGGTTCCTCACAGAAATAGCTTTTCTGTCTCAGTAGAACGCAAGGACAATTTGGGTAGCAGGAAGTCATTGCCCAACAGCAAGTAGCCATGCTGCTATTCACACTACCCACTATTAGTGGTAATTATTCGTTTTAGCAGTATTTTCAAATGTGGGTGCTTTAACGTGGCCAGGAGAGCCCTAAGCTGTAGCTAACACAAGTCCCAAGGTGCTACGTGAGGCATGATGTGCCTCATCCCCAAATGCCCCGTCTCCTCTAGTCTCCCAGTTTAGTGATGATCCTTGCTGCCGTTCAACCCGGGCTACTTGAGAAGGATATTGCGCTAATGGACATACCCCCCCTAGTTTTAAATGCTTCTTCATCTTGTCTTAATCAAGCCTCACCATGCGGCGGCCTGTTTGTGACATGCAGAAAACACAGGGATGTGGAAAACATACGGGTGGGAAGAATCAGAAATGGTGTCTGATGTGTTCGTTCCCAGCTGAAAGCCCACGTCCCTCACCCTTTTATTGCAAACGCGCCAGAGTTTTGTCAGGGCTCGCAAAGGAGACACAATGTCAGTTCCTGGCCTTTCTCACTTTGCAGGAAGAGGCAGCTTCACTTTCAGAAAATCTGGGATCTTTCACACGTTCCTCGTTGCTTGAGGCAACCAACACAGGACCCTATTTAGCAACTACAACACAACAAAGAGGGTTTTGGAGAGAAGAGGGGTGTCAAATATGGTACCTGTGCATCCATTTACCTCTGTATCATTCATACCATATGCATTAAGAGAACAACACACGTTGCTCTGATGTGGCATTGCTCATAACCATAATCCTTTCTCTTTCCTTTCTCAGCTCCCCAAAATGGCACACAAATACTATTGGAAATTAACATTCCCTTCTGTACTGAATGCAATAAACCACGCGTGCAATAGCTGCTCAAGTAGTTCCAGGACAGAAAAGGTAAAAAAAAAGCACTTTAATTATAAATTATTCAGAAATACATTATATGAAATAAAATGTTAACGTGAAGAAATCAGAAGATGATGTTGCAGCATCCCACAATCCAATTTGAGGGCATAAATGTGATGTGCAGCTTTTGCTGCCCCTGAGAGGTGAGTGGAAATGGGGCTGGAGGAGGAAACCCGGGTAAATGAATTTGAGTACAAGGATGAAAAGCAAGACAGTTCTCTTCTAAATATTTACCAAATGTGCTCTAGCCTTAGTTACATAATGCACTCTAGAAACTCATACAATAAGCAGACTTTTATAAAGTAAAACACTCTTGATCTTAAAATATTGGCAAAAAGCTTCTGTTGTCAACCATGATGCCAAATTAAACCACAAGGACTGAACAAAGAGCTGTGTGACTTCAGTGATCTTTGCATCAGTCCTATACAAGCCACTTCATTGTTGAAATGTATGGAAAACATGGGCATCAAAAAGGGATTTGCAGCATTTTTACCTTGAGTGGGCTGCGATCCGATCCACTCCTATCTTATGAATGCATCAGAGGTAACATCCTTCCTACCTACAAATAAAAAGCAAGATGTCTAGTTTCATTAAACATACTTGTTGTACAGTAACACAGAAATTCTGGAGAATTAAATCAGCTAAACAAAGCTCTATTGCTAAGCGAGAGATGCATGCCAGTACGCTCCTTGTGACCAACGTGAAGATTCTTCTGCGACATCTGGGGCTTGGCTCATCAGTGAGTTCACTTCTCACTGCTACAAGTCCTCTGGGATCAAGGCTTACACCGGCGCAGAACTGGCATGCTGAACTGGGTAAATCAGGCACAATATTTAAAATGCTAAAAAATCAATTCTTACCAGCTGCAGGATGATTATTTTAAGTGGAAAAATATGTATTTCATAAGGCTTGTTTGCCACTTTTGCTCAGAACTCATAACACAACCTCTGCTGAATAACATCCAAAGGCGCAGAAACTGGTTCAGCCAAAAGTCAGCCCTCAGATTCGGCTCAGCTGCAGTTCAGTTTTGTTTTTTTACAATAACCAATACAACTTTTCCATTAAAGAACAGGCCCTCCAAGCTGACAGTCCAGAAGACACATGCTAATTGCAATTTAAGCAACTAAAGGAGAGAGTACATCTGGACCTTGAGAACTGCAGTAACTCTTCCAAAATCTGGAGACATTTCTGCTCTCTTTGATTCCGGCCCACAAGACGTTTAATGAAAGGCCTATGGAAATGTTTACCCGTACTCGTTGGCCAGTTCCTCCACCTGGAGAGAACAACGGGCCTGGACAAGGGAAGAATCCAGCCGGGATAGAGGCCAGGCACCCTGGGAACACGGGTGATGGAGCCCACGTCTGTGGGATCAGCAGCCTGCCCACCAAAGCTGCGTGCCCTCACCGGGAAGGCTGCCAGCAGATGTGGGCAGGCAGCTCACACACAAGCCTTGCTCCAGACTGTGCTGTCCCGATACGCAGGTGGCATGGCACTGGGCTGATGGGAGGGCTGAAATCATTAGTGGTTTTGTTCCACAGCAAGGTAAGGGTACGTAAATCACAGCTGCTGTGGTCCCAGTCTTGTTTCCTCTCCTGACCACAGCCACCAGGGTTTCTCCTTGTGCTGGCTGCAGACCTTGCGCAACCAGGCAGCAGCAACCCGCTCTGCGGAGCTGGTCCAGCAGAAAAAATCACAGAAAACGGGACGGCGTTTGGTTGTGCCAAAGGGTCAGGACAGGCAGCACAGGAACCACTGGCCATCCAAGCAGGTAAATGTGAGCTGCATCCTTCTGCAGACAACAGCAGTAGCTCACCACTCGCTGGGACGGGGACAATTCTGTCACAATTCTCCATCCTGCTTCCACCTTCCATTAAGTCTTCGCTAGGACCTAGTGCCACATGATAACCTTGCTTGGGTGTGATGGAGTTAGTTCCCACGACAAAAAAAAAACAAGTTTTTCTCATTCTTAAGTTTTATCAAAAAAAAAAAAAAAAAGTAAAGCTCATCCTAATTTCACCCCTAGCATTTTTATTTTTCAGTTACGCTCAGCTTTGCCATTTCTCCTGTGTGTTTTCCACGCCTGAGTTACAGGAAGCTTTCCCAGCGCTGACTTTCCTACCCTCATTAGGCGGGGTTTCGGCTGACCTGGAGGCAGATACAGCTCCGATAACAAACCTCGGAACACCAAAGGCTGGAGCAGCCCCACCGCCGGCATACCTGGACCTCATTAAACCCTTTGCTGCAGGGTGCAGCCGGGGGCGGCCCCGGGGGCGGGCAGCGCGCTCCGGCCGCCCCCCCGCGGCCCCCGGCGGCAGCGCGGCCCCGGCGCGGCCCCGCCCGCCCCTCCCCGCCCCTCGCCCACCCGCACCGGGCTCTCCGCAGCCCGCGGGCGCGGCCAGGAGGCGGCGGCTGCCGCCCGCCCGCCGGGGGCTCCCCCGCTATTCCGCGGCGCTCCGGGCCCCCCCGGCGACATGTTATGGCCGAGCCGGCGCAGAAGAAGGGCGGCGGCGGGCGCGGCGGGCGGCAGGAGGATGAAGCGGCGGCGGCGGCGGCCGCCCCCCCCAGCTACGAGGACTACGAGTGCAAGATCTGCTACAACTACTTCGACCTGGAGCGGCGGGCGCCCAAGCTGCTGGAGTGCCTGCACACCTTCTGCCAGGAGTGCCTGAGCCAGCTGCACCTGCGGGCCGCCCAGCAGCCCCCGGCCGCCGCCGAGCAGGGACCGGCGGGGCGGGCGGGTGCCGGTGCCGGTGCCGGTGGCGGTGGCGGTGCCGGTGGCTCCCTCGCCTGCCCGCTGTGCCGCCACCGCACGGCGCTGCCCGAGCACCGCGTCCACGGCCTGCCCGTCAACACCAAGCTGGCCGCCGCCTGCCCGCCGCAGCTGCGGGCCCGCGACCCGCTGCCCCAGGACCGCCTGCCCCCGCTGCCGCCCCGCCGCCCGCACCGCGCCCGGGAGCCGGCGGCCGCCCCGGCCCCGACCCCGGCCCCGCCGCCCGCCGCCCCCAGCCGGGCCGGGCCGCGCTCCTCGGGCGGCGTTGGCGGCTGCGAGAGCTGCCAGAGCTGCAAGCGGGCGGCGCTGAGCGCCGGCTGCGTGTGCGTCGTCGTCTCCTTCCTCGCCATGGTGGTGCTGCTCTTCACCGGCCTCATCTTCGTCAACCAGTACGGCGCCGAGCCCGCCGCCGCCTCGGCCTCGCCGTCGCCCGTGGGCCCCATCTGCCTGTCGGTCGCCAGCATCCTGGCCCTCTTCTCCGTCGTCGTCACCTGGCTCATCTGCTGGCTCAAGTACCGGCCCGAGGCGGCGGCCGCCAACGCCGCCGGGGCCGCGTCCGACGGCGCCCCGCGGGGCAGGGGGGCGGCCCGCAGGACCGACTCGTAGCCGCCCGGCTCCCGCAGGCCGGAGCGCCGCCGGCTTGCTGTTGCCCCCAGCTGGAAGATGCTCGGATGCTTCGCCGCCGCTGGCAGCAGGGATGCTGCTGCCGCTGCTTGTCCCTGCACCGGGCTGCGAAGCGCCCGGGGAAGCCGTGCCAGGGGCGCTTGGGCTCGGCCAGGCTGAGCCCGGGCGCCCCGCGCACGGTTGTGTTCGGATTTTACTGGAAGGCCGCCGGGCCCTCTGTTGGTTGCTTAAAATAAGCTTTATTATTTAATTCCTTGAAGTCCTCATTTAATGTGGGAGGCTGAAGCGCTGCGTTGCACACTTTGAAACGGTTTACGGCAGACGATTTAAGTAAGGGAGCTCTAACGCGGAGCTGGGAGGCTCCTGTGGCAGAGAACCATGTTTCCCTTATTCCACTGGCCCCTTGATTTCGGTTTGATACAGCGAGAGAAACCCACATTAAAACACGAACGTTCGGCGTGGCTGTAAAGGTGGGATGCAGCAGCGTAAGGCGCGTCTCCAGCCCTTACCTTCCGCCAAGGCGGCTGTCACGGGGCCGTGTTTTTCCCCTCGTGGAAAGTTTCTCTTCTGTATTACGAGTTTCTGTGAAGGCCAGTAGAAAATGCTCTTGCTTTGTGCGGTTGGCACGCCAGAGATGTATGGGAAGCGCGGGGAGACGCTCGCACTATGAAATGAAAAATATTGCCATACAACTGATTTTGTAGTATATTAAGGAGAGCACTCTATATAGGTACTATTCTGTGTTGCAGGATAATTCATTTGGTGCCTGAATTTTTTTAACTTAATTAGTTGTTATAATCTATTACATGGGGAGTAAGATGCTGCTGCTTATTCCACGTTTCTACACAGTACTGTATTGGAATGAGGTAATTATTTTCGTGCTTAACAATTCAAGAATTTCAGAAGTGATCTTTTAGTATGTGTATTTTGCAAGCTGTCTGCATGAATTCTGACAAGTATCCTCTCAATAGACCTTTACTTGACCACTTCTATTTATCACAAGTGCAAAGGAATTTACTCTGTAGACATGTAAAGACAGCAAGTGAAGATGTGTGATGTGTTTTATGACTGCACAAGTGATGTGTACTGTGCATAGTCTTACTTATCACAAATCTGTGGACCCCTCTCCCCCTCAAAAAAAAAAAAAAAAAAAAAGAAAAAGTGGTATTTATACAGCCTTTGCTATGATGGACATAGTTTGTGGAAATAGTATATGATTTTTGTGTCACGTTTATTTACCAGATCCACACCAGCCTTTTAAAGTTATATTTAATAATAAAAAGGCCCTGAGGAGATAAATCACTGGGATCAATTCTGGCTCTGACCATGGGTTGTGTATTTAGACCGGTGTTTTCAGACTTGGAGGTGTCTGGTGGCTGTGTAAAAGGTACGCCTCCTAAAATCAGGCCTGACTATTAGCCCCTGTTGACTTCAGCAGTAGTTGTGGATGTTCTGCACCAAAGAAAACCACGAGACTTTTATTTAAGCATCTAAATGAGAATTTAGATGGTTGACTTCAGGTACAAGCATTTGAAAATTTTGGCCTTAACCTCTCTGTTTTCAGTTAATGCATCTGTAAAGTTTGATAATAGCGTTGACCTACCTCACAGGCAAGATGTGAGGCTTTATTTATTAAAGTTTTTACACAATTGGAGAACCTTGAAGAGGAGGTGCTATAGAAGTGAAAGTATTATTATAAATGATACTGTAGTAAGAATAAATATATGTAAATCAATGGACATAAACAGCGGCAATGTTTTCTAAGAAAAATAAATATCTCGAATATGTACGTGTGTACATCATATGCACCAAGTTACGATTTACCTGCTTGTGCTTCTACTGCAAACGCAGCGTGTGTGCCGGCCTCTGTGCGCAGTCAGGTGAGCCCCACGTCCAGCAGCTCAGGCTGGCCTGCTCTAACTCCATCTCCTGTAAACATGCTGCAGCTGCCTGGCAGGGCTCGGGGAGCTCAGCTGGAGCTCGTTCCTGCTCTGCCTGACTCCTGGGGGCCCTCCGGGTGCGATGGACGTGCTGCCAGAGGTGTCTGAGCGGGCTCACGCCGACCCGGCCGTGTTTACAGGAGCTGCAGTCACAACAGGAGCTGTTACGTAGCTGGGCCCTTAAATACTGGTTACAGTAAGAAATCGATACTCCATCTTTCTCTTTTCTTTCCATATCATAGCTCCATTTTTGCCTTTTTTCTCTGTAAACAGTATTTGCCATTTTGTCTAAACCAATGGTTTCAGCTGGGATCCGTGGACTACTTCTAAAAGATCTGCAAAAGGTAAGTAAGAAAAGCAAATCAATCACCAGAACCTTAAATTTCTTATGTGAGGGTCAACTTTACATTGTTTAGAGGTTTGCACATTACAAAAAGTTGAAGATCACAGGCCTAAACAGGATTTTCAGGCTTATTTACAATTGAACAGTCATATTACGTATCAGGTTCCTACCCATACATTTCAAAATATTTCAGAGCCAAATTAAAATGGACAGTCTGACCACATGCCAAATCCTTCTCTGTACTTATGCAAATTTTGGGAAACTCCACTGGTTTCAGGAGCGTTTGTCTGGATCCACATCACAGTACCAGTCAGAAAAAAAATCGTGCATTGTGTACATCTCTCGAATCCCAGTATTATGTTTGTATTTTGGGTTCCTCTGAGTGTACAGATCGCTTGTCCAAAGCCAAACTTCGCTCAAGTTTCAGTTTGAAAACAACAAAAAAAAAGTAAAATACAGAAAAGAGAAAAACCGTGTCACTGGTGGTGTTTTGTTGTTGTAATTATTTTAGGCAGACCACTTTTCTGGTCGTTCAAGAAGTACGTGGAGATACGCAGCTGGAGGGGTATGCATCAGTTACGCCATCCACACATCTAGCAGAAAAACAGTGCTCTGGGGCACGCGGGGGGAAAGCAGGGTATGCCACAGCACCATAGGGGAAATACAAGCTGGTTTGTTTTGTTTTTTCTTGTACTCTTTTTTTTTTTTTTTTTTTTTTTTTTTTTTTTTTTTTTTGCTATGTAACTGAGTTGCACGGCCTGTGGCAGGAGCTGCTGCAGCCAGTACATGGGAGCACCAGGAAAGTAAATGAAGACCTGAAGCTTTCCCAGGAATTGTTTGACCTCTGCGAGTGCACGGGATGCATGAATTCTGAGAGATTGCTGTAGTTTCCAGTTGTGCCAATAGATCTGAAATTTTGTCTCGTGGTAGCCCTCTGTTCCTGCACCGGATGGGAAGCACGCGGGACTCCAGACTGGGAGGTCAGATTAAATGCTACACTGATGGTGATCTGCAGTGTGCTGCTGGGCAGCGGTGGTGCCAGTCCAAAGGGGCAGAGCAGAGCAGGTACAAGGGCAGAGTTCAGCTCACCGACACTGCACCTGGGTGGCTGACACTCGGTGTTCAGCAGTTCAGTCCTGGGAAATGCTCCTCTCCGTCATACCTGGGATTTCTCAGCTGAGGAGTGCTCACAGGCTCACTGCAGGGGATAAGGCTCGACGTGACACAGCCTCAGGGGCAGAGTGGAGCTTCTGCCCCTTCAGATGTAAGGGGATGTCCTAGCACGGTCACCACCGCATTGCAACTTCTTTCAATTTCCAATTCAATTTTTTAAAGCACCATTATGTTCTTAACACGCACCGAGCACCATCCGTGCTAAAGAGTAGGACTTTTTATTTCTGCTCTCTCATTTTAAGGTGTCTCTGATAAATGCTGTGACCACAGGAAAGAAATTATATTCCTTTCAGCTTCACTAGCCCACAGGTAGCAAGTGATCATACAGTGTTAATTTACCTACCAGCAGATATCATCTCATGAGAGTCAGGCTTGACAGAAAAACACTTGAGCGTTTTGTAAATGCATGGAAGGAATAAAAACCTTGATTATCTAGTTGGATCGGTCAAAAGGCCTGCATACAGAGCCACTTTTGTGTTCCTTTATCATGCAAAAAGGGATGCAGTTACTGTCCTGTACCGTCACTAGAAATGTACCACAAAGACAAATAATAAAAAGGGAGCTACAAGCAGTGGGTACCGAAGCATACATCACTGGAAGTTAGATCGATGACCTGAATTTCCAAAAGTGACTGGTGGTTGGGGTTCTATTTTTGCCTGCGTTGAGGCAACAGAGTCTGATTTTTTCCAAAAATATCTTTTGCAAATCAGGCTGTGTAATAGTAATGCGGGCTGAGAATCCAAAAGAGCATCTTACTCTGAGAAGTGAATTCCTGTCTGGGTTCATAATTCAGAAACAAAACAAAACAAAATTACTTTTTCTTGCACTACAAAACACATTATTAAAATTTGGCAAATTACAGGTGCATATGGAAACACTGTTGCTTCTTACCTTAGTGCTCTTCTTTTGTAGCTCAAATCACCGTTCACAGGGATTCAGCTTTGTTGTCAAGGCTTAAGTCCCAAAGTAGCTTGCTGTGCATTATGCTTTGTGTAAGATACCTTTTGCAAATGAAGAAAGAGTGAATTGTCTTCACACTGAGTTAGCACACTTAGGAATACAGATATAGCTACAGACTTCACGTGGATTAACTAATTAATAGCTGAAATCCTGTTTCAGTGAACACTGCCACTGGAGTGGGTGCACTTTTCAATTGGCCAAGACTGGGGAGTGTACAAAAAGGAAAAAAAAAAAAAAAAAGGAAAAAAAAAAAAAAAAAAGAAAAAAAAAATTCCTGCAGAGCTGGAATTTTGGAGGTGCGTGAGCTACAAGTTTCCCTGGAAAGTGATGTGGAGTCCCGTACCTGGCGCTGAGAGCGGTCACTTGGGGGAACAGCAATTGTGAATGGCAACCCAAGCTGCTGCTGCAGCTCCCTTGCTTGTGTCTGGGGCTGGCACAGTCTCCTTCCTATATCAGTGCGTTGTGAACATCAGGCAAAATTTAACAACTGCTGAAGAAACCAATAGTTAGATATGATGTACATCATTCAGATAAATGGGTATTAATCAGCTCTGCTTGCAGACTCAGGGATAAGCAGTGCATTTGATACTAACACAGCCTGAGAGATATTTATGGACATGATATCGAGTGCCTGATACTGGAAATAAAAACACAGGAGAATTGTTTGCCTAATGTGGGAGTTCTTGGTGTATGCATAAACCCTCCTGAACTCACTGCCCCTTTTCCCTGTGCTAAGGATGTTTTGCAGCTCCGAGGTCCCTGTCTGGTCTAGAAAATAGGTTTAATCTCACTGGAAGTTGGTGATTTTGTTAACATATTATATTGCCAAAGAAAACTTGCATCTTTGCTGGTATTAACCTCTGACCACTTAAACCACGTGAGAGGCAGCTCCTGCAGTATCTGTACGCAAACACTGCAGGTTTCTCGTTATGTTACAAACGGGGCGAGGAAGCAGGTTGTGTGACAGGTCTGTCATGGCTCTGATTTCTAATGTTTCTGACGGGTGTTTAAATTCAGTGGCTCGCTTTTAGTACTGCTGGACAGCCCCATGACCTACCCTGCTTTTTCCCTTGGTCCGGGTGCGTGTAGAGGTTGAGGTGTTTGGAAGAAATGCCACAGCTGCGTTAACAAAATTCATGTATTGTCCGGGGGGATGCTTCTGTGGGTACCTGATGTATTTTGCTACACGGATCTCTGACCGCTGCAGCACAAAACACCTCTGCTCGTGCTGTGAGGAAGGAGCAGTACTGGGATCCTGTTGGACACATCTCCTCTGCCCCCAAAAAAACACTTCTGACACCGGCCTCACAGCCCTGATCCCGAGTTGGGCTCAGGCTTACTTTTAGCTTTGGATTCGGGTGGTGACATTTTGGATCGAGGTGGCTGTAATCTCTTCAAATAACTTCAGTTAAAAAACACCTCAGCTAGTTTAAGGGGATTTTTACAGTAAGCTGAAATACTGCGAGGTTGATCAGTCCCACTGGAATACAGAATTTGGGAAGAATAGCTTAGAAGTTTTTGACATCTTTATTTGAATTTATGCCCCAACCTACCTGTTCGTTATCAGGGAATCTAAATCTTAGATTTCAGCTCCTTACAGGTCCAGATCTAAGCAGTTTCCCCACCCTCCCTTTATGTTGTTTAGCCTTCCACCCTAACAAATCCATTCGGGTCGTTATTTTATAACCGTTTGATTAATAGTAATAGCAAGAAAATTATTTCGTTTTTTTTTTTCTTCTTCTTCTTCTTCTTTCTTTCTGTTTTTTTTTTTTTTTTTTTTTTTTTTTTTTTTTTTTCAACGACTGAAACCTGAGAAACATGCTCGAGATACAAATCAAAATTTGCTTTCCTTTAATGTGGAAATAATGAAACTTTTTACGGCGTAGAAAACTCGGCGATGAGCAGTACTTGTGGCTTGCTGTCCACATTGTGAGTTTCCTTCTGGGGGGGGGGGGGGAAGAGCCTCCGGTTCGGCCCTCCGAGGTGCTCTGCCAGGTACCAGAAGGTCGCCTCGCCCCCCGACCCCTTCTGTGTGCTGGGGGCTGGCCCCGCTTCTCCCCGCCGGCCCCGGGGGCCGGGCAGGCTCTGTCCCCCCCGGGGCACCGTCGGGGAGGCTCGGGGGGCAGCAGCGAGCCCCGAGCCCCCGGTCCCGCTGCCCTACCTGGGGCCGCGAGCAGGGGCTGCGGCGCCCTCGGGTCCTTGCCCGGGGGCAGAAATCCTGCGGGGAGGGCGACGGGGCCGTGCCGACACCCCCGGGATCGGCCCTGCTGGTGCTGGTGCTGGTGCTGGTGCTGGTGCTGGTGGTGGTGATGCTGCTGCTGGTGCTGCTGCCCGGCCCGGCCCCCCGCGGCCCCACGGGCGGCTCCCCTCCCGCCGGGGTCTGCTTTGCCTCCTGCCGGGCTTGCTTCGTGCTCCTCTCCTTCTCTTTCCTTTCCTTTCTCGTTCTCTTCCCCGTTCCTTTCTTTTCTCTTTCCCTTCTTTTCCTTTCCTTTATTCTTACGTTTCCACTATCCTCTCCTCTTCTCTTCCATCTTTCTTTTCTTTTCTTTTCTTTTCTTTTCTTTTCTTTTCTTTTCTTTTCTTTTCTTTTCTTTTCTTTTCTTTTCTTTTCTTTTCTTTTCTTTTCTTTTCTTTTCTTTTCTTTTCTTTTCTTTTCTTTTCTTTTCTTTTCTTTTCTTTTCTTTTCTTTTCTTTTCTTTTCTTTCCTCTCCCTGTTCCCCCTCTGCTTCTTTCTCTCACTCTTTCCCTCTTTTCCGTTCTCTCTCTCCCTTTCATTTTCTCTCTTTCCAGGTCCCAATCCAGTTCATCCCCAGAAGAACAACTGGTGAAATCCTCTATCCGCGGCCGAGATACCGACGACCGAACTGACTGTCCGAGCTCGGAGCGCTGCTTTCCCCCCGCGCCGTCAGTCCCTGGCCCCGTGGCGCTGGGTGCAGGGCGCGGAGGCTGGGGACGACCCCGGAGTCCCCTGGGGACAAGGCTGGATGTTTGCCTGTGTCCGCTGCCTGCCGGCAGGCCCGGGCTCTCCCTCCTCTGCCGTGGGTCACACCGGGCTCCTCGTCCCCCCCCCGGCTCCCGGTGCGAGCCCATTCGGCCGGGCCGAGCCTTCGGTGAGCAAAACCCGAAGGGCCTCGGACTGCAGGACGGCTCCCCGTGGAAATCCGCCGCGATGCCGCTGGAATTAATAATCGCTGGTGTTTTCACAAGTAATTAACGAGGATTAGCCGCTTCGTTTTGAAACGCGGCTGTGAGCGAAGGGGGAGGCCGGGCCGAGGGGTGCCCCCCGCCGCTCGGCCCGGGGGTGCGGGGCTGCTGCGGCACCGGGGGGCAGAGAGAGACCTCCTTCCCTCCCTCCCTGTCTCCTCTCCTTCTCTCCTTTCCTTCCTCCTTCCCTCTCTCCTTCCCTCCCTCCCTCTCTCCCACCCCCGCAGGAGGCCACCAGCCCCTGCCCTCCGCCTCTCCCGGCCTCAGGGGAGCCCGAGGGGCTCCGGGGGTGCCCCCTGCCCCGTGTGCCCCCCCAGCACGGCCGAGCCCCGCCGGGCTGCTCCCTTTGAGCCCCGGGGTTGTCCGTGTCCTCACCCCCGCAGCATCGCGTCCCGGCGGTTCCGGTGGGACCAGGGGGGCGAGGAGGTGGAGAAGGGCGCCCTGCCCTGTCCTGGGGCTCCGCAGTGGTTCCCGGGGCTTCTCGGGGTGTTTGGGGGGTCCTGTGCCCCGTCCCCATCCTTGCACAGAGCATCCTCCGGTGCCGAGCCCTTCTCGTGCTGCCCGGCGCTGGGGCCGTGAATTGATGAAAACGGAACTCGAAAGGGGAAAAAAAAAAACTCAGCCGGTGCTGAGGCGTGCGCACGGGACATAAAAGCGGAGGAAAAAGGTTCAAAGCTTTCGGTGATGACTTTTCAACCTTTATTTATGTGCCTATTAATGCAATATCCATCATGGAGATATGCATCTTTAGCCTTTCAACTGATATGCTGGGAATCAATTGGATATGCAGATTACATTTCATAAGTTTCCAAACGTTAATCTCCCCGGCCCTTTGCTGGCAATTTTTTTTTTTTTTTCGCCAAATAGTATTATGTTTCTGCCACCAAAAAAAAAAAAAAAGGATTAAAAAAAAAAAAAAAAAAAAAAAAAAAAAAAACAATTAATGGGGACGGCGCTGCTGCTGACCGCTCCCCGGTCACGTTCCTGGGTGTTGTCGCTGTTGGGTTGGTTTGTGCCTTTTTTTGGCGGCGTTTCCCAACGTGCGGAGGTCCCTCTGCTGAGGAGGTCGAGCCGAGCTGAACTGCAGCATCCCCGCCCCGCAGCGCCCCGCAGAGCCCCGCGGCACCCCGCTGGGCAGGAGGGAAGGGGGGGCCGTGCTGGGAGAGAGGGGGACACCAGCCGAGGGGGAGGACACGGCCCCGGGACAGCGGAGGGGGGTCCGCAGCCCCCGGCCGGCTGTGGTGCGGGGCGCTTGTTGTGAGGGCGACGGGGAGCACGAACCAGAAGTAACGGGCGGTCCTACACGCTCGTGTGCTCGAAAACAGCCTGAAAATAAAATAACTTTTTCTTTCTCTCTCTTTCTTTAATTCCTTTAACTTCTTTATTTTTCTTTAATTTTTCTTTAGATTTTCTTTATTTTTTCTTTATTTTTTTCTTTATGTTTTCTTTATGTTTTCTTTAATTTTTCTTTAATTAATTTCTCTTCTCTTCTCTTCTCTTCTCTTCTCTTCTCTTCTCTTCTCTTCTCTTCTCTTCTCTTCTCTTCTCTTCTCTTCTCTTCTCTTCTCTTCTCTTCTCTTCTCTTCTCTTCTCTTCTCTTCTCTTCTCTTCTCTTCTCTTCTCTTCTCTTCTCTTCTCTTCTCTTCTCTTTCTCCCTCCTCCTTTTTCTTTTTTATTTTTTTTCTTTTGTTCTTTTGTTTTTTCTTCTTCCTTCTTTCTTTTTCCTTTTTCCTTTTTCCTTTCCATTCCCCCCCAAACGTTTCCACCCCCGAAGCCCGACCCCCTTCTTCCCTGCCCCCCCCCACGACACAGTTATGCGAAGATCCCCTCCGGAGTCCTTAGGAGAAATTAATGTATGCGCGCAAACCCGGAAACAGTGTAATTGATTTATTTCTAATAGAGGAGAAAACAGCAACGTTATCGTTCCGAAATGATTGCCTCTGTTCCTAATAGCTCTAATTTTCGCTGTCCATTTGATGTGCGGCAGGTTTAATATAGAGCGCTCACTAATCCAATTAAAAGTGCACCTGGCCTGGAAGGGCTCTGTAATTAGCAGGAGCGTTTTTAGCTATTTCCACTGGCAAAGCGTGAAATCATCTCTGCTGGCCTAAAGGACGGCAATGCGGGGTGGGGGCGAGGAGGGGCGGAGGAGCGGGGCCAGGCGGCCGGGGCACCGCCACCGGGCGCTGCGGGAGGACGGGGCCGCTCCGCCCGGTACCGCGGCGGCCCCCGCCTGGGTCTGCGGCCCCGGGAGGCGCAGCCGTCGGGGGGCAGCGCAGGACGAGGCCCGGGACCCCCACGCACACACCCCACGCGCACACACACACACACACACACCGCTCACACCCCACGCACGCCCGAATGACAGCGAAAGGCGACTCACGGCGACTTCGCAGCCCCGGGGCTGAGGGACCCCGCTCCTCCTCCTCGTCCTGCGGGGGCTCCGAGCCGCCCCCACTCGCGGCCGCTCCCCGCGGGTGGGCATCGCCACGGGCCGTGCTCCCCGCCGGGCTGCGCCACGCTGCTGGGCCCCGGCGCTCCCCGCAGCTGCCTGCGCTTCTCGGGCACCAAGTGTCTTAAAGAGTTTTTCTCTTTTCTTTTTTCTTTTCTTTTCTTTTCTTTTCTTTTCTTTTCTTTTCTTTTCTTTTCTTTTCTTTTCTTTTCTTTTCTTTTCTTTTCTTTTCTTTTCTTTTCTTTTCTTTTCTTTTCTTTTCTTTTCTTTTCCTCCTTCTTTCTTCTCTTTAGTTTTCTTTTTCTTTTTCTTTTTCTTTTTCTTTTTCTTTTTCTTTTTCTTTTTCTTTTTCTTTTTCTTTTTCTTTTTCTTTTTCTTTTTCCTTTTCTTTTCTTTTTCTTTTTCCTTTTCTTTCTTCTTCGCTTTTCATTTTTTATTTATTTTTTAATTTTAATTTTTATTTTTATTTATTTATTCATTTTTTTATTTAAGTTGCTTCTTCCATACTCCTCCGCCGAGAACACGCAGGACAGAGGGCAGCGGAGCGGATCCCCCAGGAAACCCGCGCAGCTGCTGCGGGCCGGGACCGGGGCCGGGGTCGGGGCTGGGGCCTCGCAGCCGCCCCTTGGCCACGTTTCGGTGCCGGCGACGCCGTGCCGACCCCACACGAGCTTCCCTGTCCCCGCAGCTCCTGCACCAACCTGTCCCCGAGCCCTGTCCCCTGCGAGCTCCGCCGGGCTGCGCGCTGCGGAGGGGCTGCTCCTCCGCATCCCAAAGCGCTTGGAAAAGCCGGGGGGCTGCGGGGCGCTGCGGGGCGCTGCGGGGCGGTGCGGGGCCGGCCGGCAGCTCCCCGTTTTCCCCCGCCCCGCCGCCCTCCCCTCCGGGGGGGGGTCGCTGGCGCCCGCCCCCGGCCCCGACCCGCGCCCCGCGGCCGGCGGAGGGGAAGCGGAGCCGCGGCCCGGCCGACATTGTTCGCTCCGTTTCAAAGGGGGAACCTGAGCGATTCTCATCCTTTTGATTGATTAAGGTCCTGAATAACTTGAAGCTCGGGAGTGACAGTTGCTGAATAGACTATTGCAAATAAAGAGCGCTGTGGAAAGCCGGGCTGGCACTTCAGAGTGTAAAGGAGGCGAGTTTGCTGGCACTTACCAAGTTATAAATAAAAGGCCGCGCACAATAGTACCTTCTTTAAGGACAGACAGTCTTTACAACACTCCTGGCGTCATATCCTGCTGTGGTCACTTCAGCTCCGAGGCAGACTTTACCTCTTTTATTTTTCCAGCAGTTTAGTTTGAATACTACAATAAATTCCTGGGAACAAACGCTCGTTAGTAAGGCCGTACCGCACGGCGCCCGCAGCCCCCCGCACACGCCGCTGCCGCGCACCCCGCGGCCCCGGCCCGCTCCTGCCGCCCAGCCCCGACGGCAGCTCCCGCTGCGGGCCCGGTGGCACCGCTCGGTCCCGGGAGGCTTCTTCGGCACGGCGAGGGGCTGCGGGGCGAAACGAATAAACAGGAGGGAGGGAGAAGGGGGGCGGCGGGGCCTTGCGCCCCCCGCCCGGAGCCCAGCGGGCCCCGGGGCTGCTGTCGGGGCACGGAGCGGCTCCGCGGTGCTGGCTAACGGGAGCCCAGTGCGGGGCCGAGCCGGGCCGTGCCGTGCCGTGCCACGCCGTGCCGAGCCGTGCCACACCGTGCCGAGCCGTGCCGTGCCGCAGCGAGCTGCAGCCGGCTGCACCGAGCCGTGCGGTGCCGCAGCGGGCTGTAGCGGGCTGCACCGAGCCGTGCCGTGCCGGAGCCGAGCCGTGCCGGGCCGTGCCGTGCCGGTCACGCTGCCGGCGATGCGGGAGAGCCCCGGCCGTCGCCCAATCAGCTGGGGCGGCGCGGCCGGGCCGGGCGGAGGCGGCCAATCGCGGCGGTGCCGCCGCGGAGCCGCGCCGGGGCCGGAGCCGATAAATGCTCCCGGCCCCGCTCTGCCGCTCCCCGCCGCACCGGGCACAGCGACGCCGCCCCCGCCCGGCCCCCGCAGCGCTCCCGGTGCGGGGCAGTGCCCGAGGGGCAGCGGGGAGCTGCCCCCTCCCCGCCCCCCGGCGGCAGCGCCCACCCCCTGCCGGCGGGGACCCCCCGACAGCGCGGCTCTCCCCCGGCCCGGCCGCCCGCTGGATATAACCCCGGCCGCCCGCCGCGATGACAACTCTGGCCGGAGCCGTCCCCAGGATGATGCGGCCCGGGGCCGGGCAGAACTACCCCCGCAGCGGCTTCCCGCTGGAAGGTAAGGACGGCACCGGCACCGCGACGGGACGGGACGGGGCTGCCCCGACGGCCGGCGGCGGGGGGGAGCCGGGAAGAGGGACGCGGGGGGGGTCCCGGAGCCCCGCCGCCCTTGCGGGAAGCGGCGATCGGGCGAGAGGGAGCGGGGGAAAAAGTTGGAAAACGCAGATCGGCTGGCGGAGCCGAAAGGGGCTCCGGCACTGCAGCGGTGCGCGCCCCGTCCTGCGGCCGGCAGCCCCCGGCCCCGCTCGGCGGGGTCCGCGCAGCTTTTGGGTGCCCCCCCGGGGGCTGGTGGCCCTCCCGGCGGGCCGGAGCACGGCCTGCGGGCAGCACCGGGGCTCAGGTGAAGCCTCCCGGCCCGGCCCGTTCTCGGCGGGGCTCCGGGTGCGCTGCGGGGCGGCTCGGGGGGGGGGGGGGGGGGCGGCGAGTTGCCTTCCAGAAAGCGACGGCAAAAAGAGAGCCAGCGGGATCCGAAGGAGACGTTAACGCCGTTTCCCCCCCCTGCCTCCCCTCCCCTCCTTTTCTAGTCTCTACTCCTCTAGGCCAGGGCAGAGTCAATCAGCTCGGAGGAGTGTTTATCAATGGCAGGCCTTTACCCAACCATATCCGACACAAGATAGTGGAGATGGCCCACCATGGCATAAGGCCCTGTGTCATCTCTCGCCAGCTGCGAGTGTCCCACGGCTGCGTCTCCAAAATTCTCTGCAGGTACCAGGAGACGGGCTCCATCCGGCCGGGGGCCATCGGCGGCAGCAAGCCCAAGGTGAGCCCCTCCGGAGCCGGGCAAAACCTGGGCACGGCTCGGCTCGGCCCCGCTGCCCCCTGGCACGGCCCGAGCGGGACGGGGCCCAGCCGGGATGCGCCGGGAGCGGGGCCGGGGGGAGCGGGGTGCGCCCAGCCCTGCCTGTTGCTGAGTCCCGGCCTTTACAGGGATTGTTGCTGGGCTATGGCCGTTGTTTTATTTAAGAAAATGCTTAAAAATATGTATATTAAAAAAAAAAAAAAGGAAACGAAACGAGGGCGAAGGGGGGAGTTTAGTGAGCGCTGTGCTCGCCCTGGAGTCGTGCGGCGGCCGGGAAGCCTCGGGGGGCCGCCGGGGCTCGGTGGGGTCGGGCACGGCTCGGGACGCTGCAAATCGCAGCAGTGCCCTGTCTGTCCGGCTATCTGTCCGGCTGCGGTGCCTTCTCCTGCCCCCTTTATTTTTCTGTTTGCTCCCAAGCTGCGTGTATTTATAGTGACACGGCTAAAAGTTCGCGCTCATGGTAGCACAAACAGGGAAACTTGTCTCAGTGTTTGCCTCTTCCGTCGTTTTGTCTTTTCGTTTCCTCCAAAACAAAGCTTTCTTTTTTATTTATTTCTTGTATTTATTTATTTATTTTCATTTTTTCTTTATTTTTATTTTTATTTTATTTTTGGTTGAAAGTTGCCCCGTAGATTTTTTTCCCCCTTTGTTGCTTCCAAAGTAGCAAACCCCGAACTTTCTGTTCTGGCGTTCAATCGGCGGCGATTTTTTCCAAGCGCGTTATCCGGCCGAGAGGCTGTTCCCAGCCGGGACATCTCGGGTTCGTTTGAGCTCGGTTTCGTTTTAAAAATCTCGAGGCGATCGGAGAAAGCTCTCCGTGTCGGTCCCGGTGCTCAGACCTCTTTATTTATTTATTGTGAGACTTTTCCTCCGCTGCTGCCCGCTCGGCTTCCCGGGATGGGTCTGGCCGAGGAGCCCGTGCAGCGCGGCCGCCTCCCCTGCCGCCCTCCACCGCGTCTCACCCCGGCGGTTTTCGGGGCGAGTTTTGGGTTCCTGGGGGGCTGCCCTAAATGGGCCCGCTGTTACCCGTAATGCTCCCCCCTTTTTCCAGCCGCCCGCCCCACAAGCGGGGCTCGCTCGGGGCCGTGCCCGGTAAAGGGAGAGGGACCCTCGGGGGTCCCCCGCCGCCCCCGGCCGCACAACCCCTGCCCGCTCGCCTTGTCTTTACTGAAGCAGGTGACGACGCCGGACGTGGAGAAGAAAATCGAGGAATACAAGCGGGAAAACGCCGGCATGTTCAGCTGGGAGATCCGCGACAAGCTGCTGAAGGACGGCGTGTGCGACCGCAACACGGTGCCCTCGGGTACGGGCAGCCCCGGGGCGGTGCGGGGAGGGCGGCCCGGCGGCGGGGGGACCCCGGGATAGGGAGGAGAGGGGTAATTAAAAAAGCGACCGGGGCCCCCTGTATGCTCCCCCGGGCTGGGGCCGGCTGGGGGCTCGCCGAACCGGGGCTGGAAGGAGGGAGCCGGGTGGTGGAGGGGTTTTTTGGTTGTCCGCGCCCCGGGGACAAACCCACTGGTGGGGGCGGCCCGGCAGCGGTGCCCGGTGGGAACGGCCGCGGGAGGGCAGCGGGCGGCCCCCCGGCAGCAGCGGGGCTCGGCTCCTCGGGGCTGGGGGCGGCCCGGTGCCAGCTCTCCGCTCCCCCCGAAGTGAGCTCCATCAGCCGCATCCTGCGGAGCAAGTTCGGGAAAGGCGAGGAGGAGGAGGCCGAGCTGGAGAGGAAGGAGGCGGAGGAAGGCGACAAGAAGGCGAAGCACAGCATCGACGGCATCCTCAGCGAGAGAGGTACACCCGGGGGGCGTGCGGGGCGAGGAGCGGGCCCCGACGGGGCACCCGAGCCGTGCCGAGCCGGCCCCGGTCCGCCGGTGGGGGCAGAGCCCCCGAAGGGACCGGCGGCAGCGGGGGGGAGCCTGGAGCCGGCCCGGCGGGGGGCGGCGGGGGTCGCGCTGCCAGCCCCAGCCCAGCGCCAGGCTGCAGCTGCTCGGGGTCTGCAGCCGCGGGCAGGGCCCGGAGCCTCGCCCCCCGTCCCGGCTGCGCTGGGAAGGCCGCGGACGGCTCGGGGAGGGGGCTGGGGGGGGCCGGGAGCGGGCAGGGGGCTGCCCGCGGCGGCGGTGCCCACCCCGGCGGAGCGCGGCGCTGGGGCCGGGCCGGGCGGCAGGGCTGGGGCTGCCCGGCACAGGCACAGGCGCTGGAGAAGGCGAGACAAAAGTAGCAAATGAGCTGGTCAAACATTTGTACAACTTTTCCAGCTTTTACAAAGAAGGCCTTCTATACACAATCTACACTTGGAGATGAACTTGGAAAACAAAGAGGGGGGAGTCCATTGAAACTCACACTTTGGCTTTGCGCAGACAAAGCTTCAGCTAGCAGCAGCTTGATGTGAACAAAAGAAGGCAACCTTTTTATAATTCAAGGAGAAAAGAAGAGAAAACAGCCCCACAAAAGGCCGAGAAAAGACATTATGGGCTTGCAATGAGGGATGAATTATTCAATGAGCCCCTAATAGCTGATGCTCCACGCAGTTTTATGGACTCTCCACTGTGGAAAAAGTAACTGGTTTTACCTACAAAATGTTTGTAGCGTTTTTAGACATCTGGAGATGCCGAGCGCCACTCGAGAGGACAACTGAAACCCTTTCTTTAAAAGAAGGGTGTCCCCTTGTAGTGTAGGAACGGACCTGAAAGCATTTCCCAGAGTTACTTTCCGAGGCAGTTGTTGAAGCTCTCGGGGAAACTTTGCCTTCTGTGTCTGTGGGTGTGTGTAACACACACACATGCGATGCTGACAGAGGCACAGACTTTAAGGCCAGGAGGCACGGTTTGTCTGCCCCTGTATGGCGTGTCACAGCTTCCCCCAGTACCTCCTGCAACGGAGAATTGTTCCGAGGGATGTGCACCAAGGGAAAATGGGCTGAACGCGGTGCCCTCAGCTGTGAAGTAGCTAGCTGTGCTGCCTTCCTGAATTTCCCTGCAGAGATTAAAACCAGAAGGTAGGGAACCTTGATAACACCCCAGCTTTATGGAGCAGAGTAATTAAGAGAGACAGCAAGAGAAAAAATATTATCATCAATATTACCCACCCCTCTACTTCAGAAAAATCTTCACAGTCTCTGACTCTGCTCTGTAAGGCAGGGATCCTGACCTGCCACCAGCTGGTTTTGGGAACGCGGGCGCTGCCTTGCAGCGTTTCCCCAGTGCAGCCCGTGCCGAGGCTGCCCTCAGCCTTCCATGTATCTCTCCTTTGCCTTCTGCTGCCATAGTGAGCATATTTTGCTTCTTCTGCCTTCAGTCAGAGGCCAAATTCCCCGGGAGTAGATAGGCTAGCACAGCCCTGTCCCATCTCTGCGCATACAGGTTTCTGTTGGGTGAAGGGGGCCAGGCAGTTCTGTGCAAACAGCGGCTTCAAATCTGGTCTGTTCCCTGAGTTTTGGGGAGGTTTTGGTGATGGGAGGGAGGCTCCTGCTGACTCCTGCCTGGGTGTCAGCCTGTTCCTTAAGCTTGTTACTGGGGTGGCCGGGGTGCTGCAGTGAGAGAGCTGCTGCAGGACGGATTTGTTACCGTGCGCATAGCGTGGTGCTGTGGGGACACCATGCTGGAAAGCTCATTGCAAGAAAAAAACATAAAATGAGTCCACCTCTCTGGCTGTATCTGGCAAAAAAAACAAAAAACAAAAGTTCTGCTTCAACTCTTGTGACCAGTGGAGGAGCTAGGATTTCACTCTTGTCTATAAAATCCTCAGGTTGGGCCCTGCCATTTGCACAGACTGCCCGACCCTCTTACTGAAATCTCTGGCGGTGCTGCCGGGGATGTGGGTGCTGCAGGATCCTGGCTGCCTGTGTGCAGGGCCTGGAGCCCCAGCCGGCATGTGAGAGGCGGGCTGGCACCCCTGGGTCCCTGGTGTCACTGCTGAAGCGCGTGGTACAACCCTGCAGGGCAGCTCAGTGCTGAGCACCCGTGGCAGGAGCACTGCACCCGTCCGAGCGAGAAAAGCAAAGTGTGGGGTTTTGGCGTGCCCGAGCCTTTTCTGTGGCTGTGGTGGCAGGGCTGGGGGGCCCTGGCCACTGGAGGGAAGGGGACAGCCACGGGATGGCTGGGGGTGGCTGGTGTCCCCTGCTCGTGGGTGAGGTGGGGAGAGCCGGGGCTGTGTAGGGCTGGAGGGAGGGAGGGATGTGGGGCTGTGGCTGTAACCGTGCAGGAGCTGGGGAGCTCCTGCAGCAGAGCGGGGTCAGGGAGAAGAGAAATGTGATATATATACATTTTAAATGTGCGACAGAAGCAGTCCGTCACGTGGCTTGGGCTTTCTCCCTCTGATCTTCACAGACGTGAGCGTAGGTAAACTCCCATCTGCCCTGCTGTGATTCTGTTTCAGCCCCTATTTACAGGCACCTAAACTTTTTGTTCTCACACGCCTTGGCAGACATTGCACTGCTGCGTTTCTGCATTTCTGCCCGTCTCGTCCTCTCCCCTGGTTTCGGGTGTGTGTTTAAAGCCAAGCCTGGCTGTCATAGTGCGGATCGGTGAGATTATCTCCCTATAACAGCACATCTGCATTTCTGCGTGCCTGATATATTTTTCTTAACCACTTAAGCTGTGAATAACGATCACAAAAGAGAAGCTCCTGCGCTATCAGGCACATCAGGCTGTATTTTCAGACGGGGAGCTGCCCGTGCCTCCTGCTGCCGTGTTCTGGCACAAACCGGCGGCCTCCAGCGCTGGCAGGACGGGGCCGGGAGCTGCTCGGGGCCGCTGCGAGCGGGCGGCGCTGGACGGGACGGGGCTGGCGCTGGGGTCCCCCGGCCTCAAAGGGGGCCTCTGTTCCCGGCCCGGCGGAATTGGCCCCCGGGCCCTGTCCCGGCTGATCCTCCCCCAGTCATGCGCGCCCATCCAGAAAGGGCCCTACTCATCCCCAGCCTCTACCCTGGGCTGCACTGAGAGCAATTCAGGCTACAGCCGACTAAATTGCCTCCTTTATTTCCTTCTGACTTTCATCTCGGACCAAACCCTTCCCCCCTCGCCCTCCCCTTCCTCTTTTCTCTCTCTCTTTTTTTTTTTTTTTTTTTTCTGTGTGCCCGAGGCTCACATTAATACAATTTCGGCACCACCCCTATTTCTATGCGTGTATGCGGGGAGCTCGGAGGGGGGGAGAAGAAGAAGGACCTCAGCACAAAAGCCCCGCTCAGCAGCTCCAAAGTTCAAGCTGCCGCTGCCTCTCGAGCAGAGCGATGCTTTTCCTGTTTGCGAGTTTTGGGAAACATTTTTGCTTTGTACTGTAATGGAATTAGAGGACAGATGCTGGCTGTAAATGGGGCACGCGACTACCAGCCCCTAGCTTAAATATTTAGATGCAATGTTACAATTACTGACTTGATGCGCGGCCTTTGAAGTGGTGGCACATGGTCTGGAGGGTAGCGGGGGCTAGCCGGGCCTGCAGATGTTTTGTTTAGGTTTGGTCAGTACCATGCAGCCGGTTATTTTTAGGTTGCTAAACTAATAAAGGCAGCTTGTGAAGGGAAGGGATTGACACGCAGGCGCCAGATATCGGTTGGAGCCATCCCGCTCCCCGCTGTATGGCAAGGCGTGGGGCAGGGCGGGGGCTGCCTGGTGCTTTGGTTGGGGTTTTGATGCTGGGCTCACTGTGGTGTTGCTCCAGGATCCCCTCCCAGGGTGTCCTTGCCGTGTCAAGTACCAGTGGGTTTTAGGTCTGAGGAGCGCCACGTGTTGCCCCTGCTACATCCCCTGCTGAAGGGTCGCCTCTGGGGTGACGTGGGGATGGCGACTGCAGGCAGGCACCTTCCTGAGCCTGGCATTCAGTGTTTTACGTTAAATGTTTGGTCACCAGCAGCTCGAAGAAACCTGCTCGTCTGATTTGAGCAGAATTCTGCCTCTCGGGGTCTCAGATCTGGCGGGGAAATCGTGCGTAATTACAAAAAACTCCCCAATGACTCCAGGGTTTGGCTCAAGGCGGGCAGAAAAGCCGGGTGCTGCACAAAGTAAATCACCACAGGGCTCGTCGCTGGACTGTGGCCCTGGGTTTGCTGCTCCTGCCTGGCCAGGGGCTGTGGTGTTTCGGACCAGGTTGCTACCAGCGGGGCGAGCAGGGGCTGCGGGAAGGCGCAGGCTCCCCGCATCCTACAGCAGCCCCTGCTGACATCCTGATCTCTCTGCTGGTTTTGCATGGTTTGCCATCTCGGGAGCACTTTCCTTAGCTGTTCAAGCAGTACAACCGGGGACATCCTGTCCCTTTTTTTCTAAACTTTTGTACCCTGAGCAAAGACAAATATTATTTTAGCAAATACCAGGATAGTTTCACGCACACTGGTTGGAGTTTGTACCCAAGTTTGCATCCGATTGGGTTGTTCTGAAAATTTTAACTGATGATTGATTAAACCTAGACAGTGTCGTTCTGGAAAGACTAGGGCAGGAAATGAATGGACTTGCTCCCAAACCATGATTTGTATCCTTGGCTTTCTGGATTCTGCTGCGATTGCCAAATCCTTGACAACAGTAGGAATTTAGCATGGTAAAGCTCAGCCTTGTCTTGAAAGCAGATTTCTAATGTGCTGAGCAACTGCAGCTCCCAGGGAAGTGCTCAGGATTGGGATGTGAGTTGGGTTTATAGGCTTGCATATCAGACCCCTAAATATATATACTTATTTATATATAAGTACCTATCACCATACTGACAAATGTTCTTTGGAACCACTCTGATGACAGGAGGTGGCCCCAGCACTTCTGTTTCCAACCAACTCTTAAAAAAAAAAAAAAAGGTTGGTTGGAAAGCATCAGATGCGAGGGACAGCGAGGAGTGCCATTGAAAGGGCCCATTCATGTGTGTAAAGCTGCTCACGTGGCTGGGGCAGGCAGCAGCGGGGCCTAAATTTGTCCTCTTCTCTTACGAGAAACTGCTGGCTGACTGCGAGCGTGGCTGCAGTCCCGACCGAAACCGGCAAAACTCTCGTCGAGCTGAGGATTTCTGTAGCCGTGCTCGCACAAAGGTAGCGATGGTATCAGCAGGCAGCCAGGCAGCGATTTTAATTAGATAAAAAATTAATTAGAAATTAATGCTGAAAGTAAAAGTTGACGCTGATGAAATCCCCAGAAGAGATTATTTTCGGGGTCCAATTTCAACTGGTAATTTTCTGTTGTATCTGTCCAAGACGCCGCTTTTATCTAACACTTGGGGAAGGTTTAGTTTTGTATTGGGTTTACTTATTGATAAGGGCTGGAACGGGGTTTAGATGAGGGGAGCCAATAAAGTTGATAGTGATGAATTATCACGAGTCCCCAGGGCTGTGTAATAAAACGGCATTGGGAAATGAAGCAGAACTACAAAGTGCTCTCTGGTTAATTTAAGAAGAAATTGAGTGAAACGCAAAGCAATAAATCAGAGCAACCCAGTCAATGCAGATTTCTCCATGTAAATGTCACTTTAAATCCTATGTAACAAACATATGTGGCTGCAGAGAGAACAAAATATATAAATAAAAATGTGGGATACTTCCAAGTGTTCCCCAAACGCTGAGCTTGCTGGCTAATAAAAATGATGTACAGTAACACAGCTCACCACAAACCTTGCTCGGCGTAGTGCGAGCGCCTCGTTTTACTTCACTTGCCCTGGAGTACTCCTGCCCCATGCTGTTAAACTAATTCACTTTAAATCACTCTCCCTAGAAAAAAAGTGAAACGTAATGAAATTAAAACTCACTGTGGGCACATTAGAGTTAGTGTGTCGCGCGCTGAGATTACGTGGTTAGTGGAGTTTGATGTGATTGTCGACAGGTCATTTATTCATCCCGGTAAATAAAGATTCAAGGGCGATTAAGGATGTGCATATATAACTAGCAGGACAGTAAAAGGCAATTAAGCAGTCAGTTTAATGTCTTATCTTGCTGGTTGCCCTACAGTTGTTTTACAACTAGGAATTAAAATTTGAAAAGGAAGTTTTAAGTGGCCCTGGCCAAATATTGATTAAGTAGTTGTTTGCTGATGCCATTGTTGCAGATAAAAAGGCCAGTAGTCCTGCCCCGTGTTGTTCATCTTCCATTGTAACTGATTCTTAACCTCAGAGATCAAAGGAGGATCATTTCAGTTTATCTGTCCTGGAAAATCCTTCTTTGCTCCTAAAACCGTATGGATTAATGGCCAAATTGTCTTTAGTGAGATGTGAAATTTGAGCAGACTCCTTATTTTGCCCAGGCTGTTGCCTGTACTCACTGTACGCTCCTGCAGTTTTGTGGAGGGTTTTTGTTTGGCATTATTGGGTTTGTAGTTGTGTGAATCACTGGTTTTAGTACAAAGGGCACAGAAATTTTACTAAAACAACAGGAGAAAAATTGTGTATTTCATGGAATTTTAATGAAACTGATTTAGTCTCATGTTTTTTTTTTTTTTTTTTTTTTTTTTTTTTTTTTTTTGGGCGTAGTATACAGACAGTTTCTTTTTCTACACCAAATCAGAAAGATAAATGGTCCGGGGCTGCCACTGAAAGAAAGGGAGCTGGAGAAGCCTGCCAGTTCTCAGGGCTGGGCTCTCGGTGCAGGGGGAAAGCAAACGAGCTGGCAGCATTTCTTTGTGCATTTTCCCCAGTTTTGATTTTACAGTCCCCACTTGCATCAGGCAGGAGAGTTGTGCTGTCCCTCCCCCAAAAAAGGGGGGGGGGGAAAGTCGGATCGGCCAGGCTGTGCTGACAGGCAACGAGAGTGCTCGAGAATAATCGCTTCCTTGTTGCCGTACGGAGAGCTCTGCTTACTTCAGAGACAGCAAACTCTGCTCCACCGCATCCTCAGCACAAGAGGCTGTGCAGCGGGGATGTGTTACGTTGGCTTGTAATTGTGCCGTGGAATTCCGGCTGGACTGGGGGGCTGTGAGCATCAGGTCCAGGTCCTGCTGCTTCCACGGGCACCTCTGAACAGAGGCGTTCAGCTTCAGCAGCGGTGGTAAGAAGCCTGGTAAAGCTGCAGAGCCTCCCCTGGTCTCACAGTTGTTTTACGTGGATGAGCCTCATGCTGTAGTGAAAGCAGCAGAGTAAAAAGCTGAAAAGGATTTTTTAATTTTTTTATTATTATTATTATTTTAAATCACCGGTTTCTCATTCCCTTTCTTAAATACACTGTTTTTTGTTTTGTCTGAATAAAATACTAGCACTTACTTCACAGGTGCCTAGCTACTTTAGAAGACATCTTGCCCTAGAATAATGGTTAAAATTCTTTGAAATCAGGTTAGGCACAAATTTCCTTGAAGTGCACAGACTCAACATGTTCATCGCAGCGGAGAGCTGCAGTGAGGACAGTGATGTGTGTTCCACCTCTTGGTGTTTTGTTTTTATGGGTATCTGCCTGGATGTAACCTTTCTGCCAAGCATGTCCCAAGTTTCTGTCACGCACAAGTCCTTATATGGACCCGTCTTAAGGGGTTTTGTCTTTATGGCACGCCTCGTGTTGGATTCCTGATCCCAAAATGACTACGTAGTAATTTCTTTATCAGATGTACCGTCACGTAGATCACTGTGGTTTGAGCTGTGTGAGGGACGAACTGTCTGCAGCTGGCATTTCTGCAAGCAGTGTGTTCAGCCCCCGTCAAACCTCATCCACCTGGTTTAAATGAGCAGGACTTTTCATGCCAATACAGTCAGGATCTGCTCCATACACAGAAAAGCAATAACCTTGACAGTCTCCTGGCCGAATTACTCTGCTTTTCCGATGTGTAGTCCATGGAGCTCCGTGGGGCAGTAGCACCAGCATGCTCGGTGTAACTGGCCTGGACTTAGAGCCCCTCTGCGTTGCTCCATGTTTTAGCAAGGTGCACATGGCCAGGGGCAGGTTTTGCAGGAGGCAGGCGGCAGGGAGCAGTGCCGGAGCATGTCCCATTCCCTGAAGGAGCAATTCCTTCGTTTGAAGTGCTGCAGGGCTGGAGCATGAGCAGAGGGGCAGGGGGGACCCTGATGCTCACCCAGCCCTTCCACTCAGGCTGAGCGGCGAGAGAGCTCCCGGGCAGAGCCAGGTGGAAGTCAGGCTTCTCTGCATCCTTGGGCAGCAAAATGCTTTGGTTTTGGAAAAGAGAGGTTTGGGGAAAAAAAAATCAAACACACACAACAAATGGAGCTGGGGGGGGTATGTTTAGCTAAAGGAATGGGGAAATAGAAAGTGAAGTGCAGAATTTGCCTATTTTCACAATGTAATCCTGTCAAGTGTCTGTTTTGCCCAAATCTCCCAAACTGCAGGAATTCCATTTATCAAAGGTATAAATCATGGCTCTGCAGCTGGGGTGTGAGTGACACCAAGAGGGTCCATGAGCATCCCCGGAGCAGCAGGGACCACTTTGGGTAACTACCATCCTGCAGGATCGCCTTGCACAAGTGCTTTAAACAGCTTCACCAAATCTGGAGCAGTTATCAACCCAGGACTATTTACACAAGGAGCAGTGATGTTTTCAGGGAGTAGGCACCGAACCTTTTTGGCGCTCTGTTTTGGGGGGAGGGAGGTCTACAAGTATTTCCGTAACACGTGCGGTGCAGAGCAAGGCACGGCACGCTCCAGCCTCTTGGTGCTTACGGTGGCAATTACGCACATGGTACGGGGCTCAGCTGTGCTCTGCCAACATCTGCAGAGCAGGAGAGTACTAGCAGCAAGCGAGCAGTTAGGAATCGGGGCGATCCAGTTATCTATTAAAAAAATCGCACCATAAATGTTGCAGTAGGGAAAAAGCCCTGTGGGTTCGTCCCTGGTGTAGCACAGCTGATTGGACCTGCTCCCTTTCGGTTTGATGGGATCAGGCAAAAACGCTCAAATATTTGACAACTATGTGGAAAGCCACACAAAATCCTGTTGCTTTAGCATCCACGGTTTGTTTTCTAATAAATTCGGAGCCATCAGACCTGTGTGCTGGGTACTTCAGTGTGACCTTCTGAAAATCCCACAGAAGGAGTGACTTGTCCACCTCTCCTGCCCCGCAGAAGGACTGACAGGAGGTGTGTGCTGTGTGTCTGCGCTGGGCAGTCGCGGCCCCACAGGCGCTCGGGAGCATCGCTTCTGGCAAAAGTTGCAAAATGGCTGCGTATAGCAGACATTTTGTTCATCTTATTGCCTTCTCAGTGTACGTTAAAAAAGGGTCTGGGGGCCAAACTGTACCGTCATTTCCATCTGAACAGCCCCCTGCTCTCAGCGGGGCTGTGCCGGTTACTCAGGGTGGAAGTTGGCCCTGATAGGAAGATCCCACTGCGTTTCGGATTTGAGGGACCTCGCTCACTTTGGCTTAGCAAGACATCACAGCACGAAGCGTCTGCCTCAGCTGCTAAATAAGAGATGTGACATGGCTAGTAGGCCTAGTTAAAATAAAGCATTACAAGCAGAGCAAATTAAAAAGAGCTGTTTTAGCGAACTGCACTTAAAAGTTTTCTAACACATGATTTAGCAAAACAAAAAAACAAAAAACCTGGCCCCGTGCTGGAGCAGCTCTGTAAGCAATCTGCTCCATCAGCGCCGGCAGGATGGCAGGGAGAGAGCGCCTTGCTTGGCTTGATTTCTGGCTCCTCACTGGCTGAAGGCTATCGCAAGGGGAGGGAGGCACTCTCTTTCTTCCTAAACTGCATTCCTCCCCTCAACCTTTGATCCTAATCAACGCAGCAAATGAGATTTTGGGAAAGGAATCAGGAGCTCCGATTTGAATGGTTGTCAAACCCAGGGCTATGACAGGCACAAAGAGGATTTTTCTCCCGACTCTTAGAAGTTCCTTGGCCAAGGGAGGACTTAAAACAAGCCAGGACTCAAAGTTGCCGTACTTCTCCTGTGCTGGCAGTGCTAAAGATGCAGCGATGATTGACGGCATAAATATTTCTCTTAATCTGACATCAGGAACAGACTTGTCAGCTCTGGGAGAGTATATCTGAGGCAAAAAGATTCAGAGCACGTATTGAACGAGCCCTAAATACGTCTAGTATCTGAATCCAGATAATGGTAGTTAAACGTAAATTTAAAAATACCCTAGAAAAGATTTGTAAGGGGAAAAAAAAGAGATCCTCCAGGTGATCAGAGCACGGAGAAGCGACTCACCTGTTCCTAGTAGCAGGTGTTAGCATGCAGAAAAGTCACTACTGTAGGAACAGGCTACGTGGCAGGCACGGGGAGGGCACGACCCGGACGGTGATTCTCCTTTGGGTGCCCTTGGCTTTCCTTCCACGCTGCTCTTCCAGCTTCAGCCACAGGGGGGTTGAGGAGTGGTGTGCCCTGGGTGCCCCTTAGACACGTTCTGCAGACCTGGGACCTTTGGTTATGAGACCCGTTGTGCTTCCCTGAGTGCCTTCAGCATTAATGTGTGAGAGGTGAGCTAGGAATAGCTCGGGGCTGGCTGTGCTACCCGGACTGCCAGCCCAGGCTGCTCCTTGCTCTGCCTCCTCTGCCCTTTTCTGGGATGCTTATAAGCGATGCTAATTTTCTTAACGCAAAGTTTGAAGCTTCCACAGGACTGCTGTGTTCTCTAGATGGAGACATTGTGGTCACAGTGGTGCTTTGAAGGTGGTATTTGCACTTGGGGACATTCAGCTCTTTGAGTGGCTGCCTTAGGTCCCAGTATGCTGGGCTAAATGGCTCCCCCCACTTGCACAGCTGGTGCTAGTTTGCTGCTGAAGTTCCCACAGCTGTGGGAAAGGGGCTGCCAAAGGCATCTTTCCATAGGCTTCAACAGTCTTTTGACTGGGCTGTGGTGAGTGTGGTTCTTCATCTTTGGGGTGGGACAAGGGAGCTTTTTTATACCCGTCTTGAGTAGGAAAGAGTGATCTTGGTGACTAATGTGTTTATAAGTAAGTGATACCCCTAAATACAAACAAACAAGAAAAAAGTGGTCACAGGAAAATTAGAGCTAGAAGAGTTGGGTTTGGTTTGGATGAGAACTGGTTTGAGTTGGTACAATCTGCTCTGCCTTCCTGAGAGCCGTGCCCTGCGTTGCCTCTGCCTGCAGCCGGCTGGGAGGGGGCCGTGCCTCTGCCTGGTGCAGGAAGAGGCAGCTGCCTCCTGCTTTCTGTGCTCTTTTCTTATTTTTTTTCTCTTATTGCTGTGCTTTCTGTGCTGTTTTTATTTTTCTCCTATCGCTGTGCATCCTGGCAGCCTGTGCAGTGGAGGTGGGGCTGGCGTGTAGGATATCTGCTTGTGTCAGCTGCTCCGGTTCAGGCATCCTTACCTCTTCGTGCATTCCTTCCTGTGAAATGGGAACAATGGTGGTTTTTGCACTGAATGGTATTTCCAAATGTCTGGGATGCAGAAATCAAAAGTGTTGTATAGCACCAGCTGCCGTAGTTCATCTGTCAGATCTGCATGCCCAGATGAAATGATGTTTTAAAACATAATTTTTTGTGGCTAGAAAGGATTGTAACCTGTCCTGGGAAGCTGCTGGCTGGGGGTGGCAGGGCTAGGGGATGTTGGGCTGCCCGCAGCAGGAGCAGTGAGCACCTGCAGCCCATACTGGGGGGCACCCAGTACCAGGACAGAGCCATACCACAGCTCCTGGGTCACAGCAGCAGGTGAGTGCTTGTTAATGAAATGGACCGAGACTCAGCTCCTTACTTTTAGTGTTTTTATTACTATTATTTACAGCAAAAGCAGGTCCATAAGTGCTACGGTCTGGGGTTAAGTTAACGAATTGTGAGGTGCTGCCTCAGTCTGCCCTGAGCCACGCCGGGTTTACACGTACACCCACTGGTGGTACGTAGTTTTTGCTGGGCTGCGTATGAATAGCCTGCAAATTTTTTTAATGTGGTGTGGAAAATCTATTGAATAATATATGCAAATAGCCTTTGGTCCGAGCAAATATTCAATGCTTTAAATTTATGTGGTTATGACTGGCACAGCAATCTCAGGCTGTTTTCTTTGCTAGAACTGGGTGTTGCTATTGCAGTCGCTAGAAGAATGTAACTGCTAGATGGCTGCTTAAAACATCTTATTTTTTTTTAAATGGATGTTTTACTAATGCCTTTTGTAATATAGAAATATAGATTGTGCAGAAAAGGAGACAAAATCAACAAAAGTATGTTTAAAACGTGTATATTGTTTGTATTTATTGTTTGTAATTTATTGTTTATAGTTTAGAACTATAAGCTTTCGAAATCTTCCTGGAGAAGAAATATACTTCTCAGTAGTGGCTTTTTGTGTTACACAGACTGGTTAAAGATGGACTGTTTTGGTTTGATTTTCATCTCTCTCTCTCTCTCTTTTTTTTTTTTTTTTTTTAATGAAATCTGTACTATTTTTTATAAAAATTCTTCCTGACAGAGAGCAATAGCCTAGTGACTAAGATAGGGAGCTCAGAGCCAAAAACTGAGGAGCTGGTTCCAGTTGATAGACTGGCTTGAACTTGTCAACAGGTCTTAAAAAAGAAAAGTTTTCAGATGTGCAACTGCAGTACAACTTTCACACTAAGGCGAGACCTGACTTTGGGAACTACTAATACAAAAACAGTTGTTACTAGTTGCTAGAGTTTCAAGCAAAGTGGCATTGCTGCAGTCATTTTTTTTTTTTTTAACAATAAAGCTGTGGGGTTTGTTTTCTAACACCACAGAATTCTTCTATTTAATAGTGTCAAATATGAGATTTCACATAAACATCCAAAGAGATACTGAAGTCAATAGCAAGACATGCATTATCCTTCGGGTAAGATCCAAATTTTGTTAAACTATTTGAGTTTTCTTTATTTTTTTTCCCCCTCTGTCTTCCTTGAGGGTGTGTGTGTGTTATTTTTTTGAGGAAACTGGGGAATTCTGGCATTCCTGGGCATGGGAGGGGAATACTGATTAGAGCCAGGCAGAGCAGGCAGGTGCTGAGCATGTTCCTCGCTTAACCCCCAGCCCTGACCCAGTGCACAGACCCTGCGAACAGCAGTGAGCTGCCAGATGCTGGAGATGTTTTTGGTGAGACTGATTGCTTGCCAGGTCTCGTCCAAATCCAGCGAGCTCCTACAGTGGTTGTATTTCATGTTTAAAGCTGGGCTGGGTAAGTGACTGGAGACTATACTGGGGAAAAATGCAGTATTTCTGAGTATGGGAACTGGCTGTTCTGCTGCGAACTGCTGTGCGTCTGCGGTATCTGTTTGCAAAGAGTAGTGCAAAAAGCTAACTAGCAGAGTAGATTGCCTGAGGGGGGAAAAGGCTGTCTATTTTTTAATGAACAAAAAGATTTTATGGTTTAGGAACAGTATAGCCTAAAGAGAGGTGTGTTTAAAAGTTAGACTCGCAAGCTTTTGTCTGGAGAATAATGCACTTGGTGTAAAGAGCAGCACAATGGCAGTCTTTTCTTCCAGTTATGTATGGGCGAGCATCAGTCAGCCAAGGAAGAACTTCAAAGGCCAAAGGAAAAACTCTCTAGGCTCTTTCTTTCCTGACAGGTCTTTCTTGAGGTAAGATGGGGAGAGCTGTTCATGCCAGGAGCCAGCTCTCCCTGCAGAGGAGGCAGTGGATAATGCACAAACTGATGCGCCCAGGCTGAACCACCTCTGTCCCCAGCAGTCGATGCACCTTTTTGGAAGCTGCTACACTGTCCCATCTCAAGGCTTTTATTGCTTATTCATGAAGAGACTCAGAAACTCCACCTCTGCCTTGCTGGGAAGATATGGGGCTGGGTGTGTGGGGAAGCTGTTTGCTAGATGTGCTCCCGGGGAGGGTGATCCAAATCTCTGCCTCCATAAAATGCTCATTTCATAAAATGAGCACTGTAAAGTGCCTTTCAGCTGGGAGAATTGTCCCAATGCATTTTAATGTAATTAGTCCGAGATTCTGACTGCTGTACATTAAAATAGCCACTGAACTTTGTGGCTTTGTGTTGCAAAGCCTCAGGGTTTCTAGTGGGGTTGCTTGTGTGATGGGAAGAAGAAACTCTAAATTTAAACATCCAGAGAAAGGTCTTCAGTGTGACCTTACACCATCGTTTGGTTTGGAGAATTTTGAAAGCTTTTTTTTACCTGAGAATTTATTTCCATGATGTTAAGTGCAGCAGTCTAGGGTCACTTACCCAGGTTACAAATAGGTCTTGCCAGCAATTTAGTGTTACCTGCAGGGGTGTGGTTTGGAGGCGTGCGAAACAAATATACTGTCACTTCAGCAGCAGTGCCTGGCACGTCCTTGTTTGTTGGAGGCATGGGCACAGAAGAGAAACAAGAGGATGCCTACCAGGAGGCAGATACTGTGATTTCCCAGGACTGAAGCAGAGGAGCTGTCCCAGCAAGCGCTTAACAGCCAGCTTTGGTGGTGGTAGGTGCACAGGCTCTGTGCTCCTGTCCTGACAGTCCTGCTGAGCCAGGTGCAGCCTCCCTGCCCTTCCACGGCAGTGCTCCTGCGCTCAGCTCTGTGCTCAGCACGGGAGAGGAGCCGGGCGTTATGAACGAGCTGCCAGCGCTGTGTTTCACAAAGCATTTCGTATGATGTTTGTGCTGAGGGCTTCAGAAATGGAAAACAAAACTTCTAGATGACGTGGGAGATACCTTTTGCGTGCTTTCACTTAGCTCAAGCCTGTCAAACATGCTTGGGCATCCTCGGTATCACTCAGGATATTTGAAGGAAACTGGGTTTTCTCAGGTTTAGGTTGAAAGCGAGCGGCTTGCAGCTGCAGCGATGTTTGCTGTGTGTGCAATGTGCTTCTTGTGGATGGATCTGTGGGCTGCTTTGAAGCTGTCGGCAGAAGGTAGCTGAGAAAAGTTGGCATGTTGTTGATTTGCTTAAATTTGCTACTTTTCAATTAAAATTTTTCAAGAAAAACCTCTGTAAGAGAAGATGGGTAACCGCTGCATTGATGGTTTTAGGTAAGTTCAGCTTCATTGCTGTGAGGCTCTAAGTCAGCAAAGCAAACGAGGGTATTTGTATTCAGCAAGGAGCAGAGAACAAAGGTAGATGCAGTTGTGGAAAATAACCATCTGAATGGGAGTGATTTTGTAATAAATGTTAAAAGCATGGTGCTATTCTTTTTTTTTTTTTTAATTTTTGTTGTATTGAAAGGATAATATAATGGCATCTAAATCTCTGAAAATCACGTCTGTGAACAATCAATTACAGTTAATTTTATCTTCCATTTTGGAAAAAGGGTGAAAGAATAAATAGGGATTAGAGCTAAAAAATGGGGCAGCAGGCTTGGATTTGGTACAGCATTGTCAATGGGATTTTAGTTTTTCAGAAGTAAAGGAAAGAAGAGTATCTTGGATTCTGGTTCTGTTCTGGGCTGGCAGCCTTTGTAGTGGGGATTGGGTGATAGTGGCTTTTATTTGCTGGGTTTTGCATCAGCTGTACAGAGCTTAGAACTGTAGACTTCAAAAATGTTCCATGTAAGTAGGACCCAAGTTATTTTTCCAGCTCTTGCTATTTGAATATAACATTTCTGAACACGATCGTGCCTCTATTATGTATGTATCCAAAGTACTTATTTTTATAAAATGGCCTTTGACATCCCTGGTAGGAAAATACTAATTGAATAGGATGAAAACACCCACATTTTTCTTCTGAATGTAAATCACTGGCAGCTTGCCAGAAAATGAGGTAGCGAAAAGTTCAGGACCAGGAGAGATTCTTATGTTGCTGCTGCTCATCAGATGCTCATTGCTCGTGGAGTAAGTGCCACAAGCACCTGTGGGATGCACCTTTGCACCTATCAAAATGGAATAAAAACCCTGAAAATGACAGACAAATTCATGTTGTCCAAGTACCCAGGACTTTATCTGGCTCTGTTTTGATTTACCTGGGGAGAGAGCTGTGTGAGGAGCTCAGCAGCAGGGTCAGTGTACTTAGATTCAGCCCCTGCCACCTCCTTTTTCCTGTATGTTTCTGTACATTACCAATTTTGATTTTAATAAGAGAACTGCTTTAATTTATCCTCATACGTTCTGACAGGTTACAAAGAGAAAACCAGGATAATTTGAGATATTGACTGAACCTTACTGATCTTGTGAAATAATAATGGACTGAGGCATTGAACATATCTGCTTCCACACAGATGTTCAGGTTAACTGGCAGGAGCAAATGCCATAATACGGAGTATGTTTTAAAACCAGATTCAGGTGTTAATGCTGCTGGCATCAAATCAGAGCTGTTCCTTTACTGAAACCCCTTGATTTCCAGCAGTGTAGCTGAGATCCCAATCTGGCCATGCAGACACTTCTGTCCAGTCTGAATAACTGAGGGCTCTTTCTGGCTCTACTGCCAGGAATAGGAGTCTGTCTTAAGCTTTAGATATTTTTTTTCTACATTTTTTTTTTTTCTCTGTGAATATTAGTTGATGTTTATGGAAGATCTTTAAAACAATATATATAATGAAATAGAATAAAGGTATGGAATTTAGAATACATGTGTTTCAGGCTAACTCTGAGAGATTTCTGGAC